>NC_133407.1:112293000-113567500 GCF_049350105.2 Macaca mulatta
CTCTGTCACCCAGGCTGGAGTGCAGCGGCGTGATCTCGGCTCACTGCAACCTCCACCTCCCGGGTTCAAGTGATTCTCATGCCTCAGCCACCAGAGTAGCTGGGATTACAGACCTGCACCACCATGCATGGCTAATTTTTGTATTTTTATTAGACACAGGATTTTGCCATATTGGCCAGGCTGGTCTCAAACTGCTGGCCTCATGTGATCCACCTGCCTCAGCTTCTCAAAATGCTGGGATTATAGGTGTGAGCCACTATGCCTGGCCAGAAATCAGATTTTTAAATAAATGGAAAGACATACCATTCTTCCTGGATTGGAGGATTCAAAATAATAAAGGTGTCAATTCTGCCCAAATTGATCTATACATTTAACATAATTCCTATCAAAATATCAGGAAGATTTTTCTAAATTTTCTAAATTATCCTACAATTTATGTGGAAAAGCAAGGGAATAGAAAATTGTTCTAGGAGGTCAGAACAATTTAAAAAAAAAAAGAGAATCAAGTGAGAGGAATAAGTCTGTTGAATTTCAAAGTTTATTATACATGGCTATAGTTATCAAGACTATGTGGTGTTGGTGAAGAGACAGACATATAGATAAATGGAGTAGAATAGAGAAACAAGGCCGGGCGCAGTGACTCATGCCTGTAATCCCAGCACTCTAGGAGGCTGAGGTGGGTGGATGACCTGAGGTCGGGAGTTCACGACCAGGCTGACCAATGTGGAGAAACCCCATTTCTACTAAGAATACAAAATTAGCCTGGCATGGTGGTGCGTGCCTGTAATCCTAGCTACTCAGGAGAGTGAGGCAGAATAGCTTGAACCCAGGAGGCAGAGGTTGAGGTGCGCTGAGATCACACCATTGCACTCCAGCCTGGGCAATAAAGAGTGAAACTCCATCTCAAAAAAAAAAAAAAAACAAAAAACAGAGAGAGAGAGAGAAACAGATCATACAAATATGCCCAATTGATTGTTTTTTTTTGAGATGGGGTCTCATTCCTTCACCTAGGGTTTAGTGTAGTGGCGCAATCCTGGCTCATTGCAGCCTTAACTTCCCGGGTTGATCTTCATACCTCACCACCCCCAAGTAGCTGGGACTACAGGTGCATACCACCATGCCCAGCTAATTTTTTTTTTTAAGAGATGGGGTCTTCCTATGCCGCACAAGCTGGTCTCGGCCTCATGGGCTCAAGCAATCCACCACCTTGGCCTCTCAAAGTGCTGGGATTATAGGTGTGAACCACTGTGCCTGGCCTGCCCAATGATTTTTTTTGTTTTTTTTTTTGAGACAGTATTGCTCTGTCGCCCAGGCTAGGCTGGAGTGCAGTGGCACAATCTTGGCTGACTGCAACCTCCACCTCTCAGGTTCAAGCAATTCTCCTGCCTCAGCCTCCCAAGTAACTGGGATTACAGGTGCATGCCACCATGCCTGGCTAATTTTGTATTTTTAGTGGAGCCAGGGTTTTATCATGTTGGCCAGGCTAATAAATTCCTGACCTCAAGTGATCCACCCATTTTGGCCTCCCAAAGCACTAGGATTACAGGTGTGAGCCACCGTGCCCAGCCCCCAGTTGATTTTTTAAAAGATGTAAACACAATTCAGTGGAATGAAGACAGTGTTTTTTGTTTTTTTTTTTTTTGAGATGGAGTCTCGCTCTGTCGCCCAGGCTAGAGTGCAGTGGCCGGATCTCAGCTCACTGCAAGCTCCGCCTCCCGGGTTTATGCCATTCTCCTGCCTCAGCCTCCCGAGCAGCTGGGACTACAGGCGCCCGCCACCTCGCCCGGCTAGTTTTTTTTTTGTATTTTTTAGCAGAGACGGGGTTTCACCGTGTTAGCCAGGATGGTCTCGATCTCCTGACCTCGTGATCCGCCTGTCTCGGCCTCCCAAAGTGCTGGGATCACAGGCTTGAGCCACCGCGCCTGGCCGACAGTGTTTTCAATAAATGATATAAGCGGACGTCAAAGGTAAAAGGAAAAAAAAAAAAAAAGAACTCTGTCCTACTACTCATATATTATACAAAAATTGGCCAGGCATGGTTGCTCACACCTGTAATCCCAGCACTTTGGGAGGCCAAGGCAGGAGGAATGCTTGAGCCCAGGAGTTTGAGATTAGCCTGAACAACATGGCAAGACCCCATCCTTACAAAAAAAAAAAAGGTGTTTAATTAGCTGTTTTTGGTGGCACATGCCTGTAATCTCAGCTACTCAGGAGGCAGAAGGACTGTTTGAGCGCAGGATGCTGAGGCTGCAGAGAGCCATGATTTTACCACCGCACTTCAACCTGGGCAATAGAGTAACACCTTGTCTCAAAAACAAAAACAAATTGACTCAAATGAGGTCACAGGCTTGAATGTAAAACATAAAATGATAAATAAAACCTGTAGAAGGCCCGGATGTAGTGGGTCACGTCTGTAATCTCAGCACTTTGGGAGTCCAAGATGGGCAGATTACCTGACAGGAGTTGGAGACCAGCCTGGCCAACATGGTGAAACTCTGTCTCTACTAAAAATACAAAAGCTAGCTGGGTGTGGTGGTGTGTGCCTGTAATCCCAGCTACTGGGGAGGTTGAGGCAGGAGAATCACTTGAATCTGGGAGGCAGGGGTTGCAATGGGCCAAGATAACGCCACTGCCCGCCAGCCTGGGCAACAGAGCAAGACTCCATCTGAAAAAAATAAAATATACCAGGCGTGGTGGCTCATGCCTGTAGCCCTAGCACTTTGGGAGGCCAAGGTAGGTGGATCGCTTGAGGCCAGGAGTCCAAGACTGGCCTGACGGCTGGGCACAGTGGCTTATGCCTGTAATCCCAGCACTTTGGGAGGCCAAGGAGGGTGGATCACAAGGTCAGGAGATCGAGACTATCCTGGCCAACATGGTGAAACCCCATCTCTACTAAATATACAAAAATTAGCTGGGCGTGGTTGTGCACGTCTGTAATCCCAGCTACTCAGGAGGCTGAGGCAGGAGAATCACTTGAACCAGGGAGTCGGAGGTTGCAGTGAGCTGAGATCACACCACTGCACTCCAGCCTGGCGACAGAGCAAGATTCCATCTCAAAAAAAAAAAAAGACCTGCCTGGCCAATATGGAGAAACCCCGTCTCTACTGCAAATACAAAAATGAGCTGGGCACGGTGGTGTGTGCCTGTAATCCCAGCTACTTGGGTGGCTGATGCAGGAGAATCACATGAACCCAAGAGGCAGAGGCTGCAGTGAGGAGAGTTCGCACCACTGCACTCCACCCTGGGTGACAGAGTGAGATAATGTCTCGAAAATAAAATAAAATAAAATAAAACTTGTAGAAAAAATATACAAGAAAATCTTCAGGATCTAGGTTTAAGTAAAGAATTCTTGGCCAGGCGCGGTGGCTCAAGCCTGTAATCCCAGCACTTTGGGAGGCCGAGGCGGGTGGATCACGAGGTCAGGAGATCGAGACTATCCTGGCTAACATGGTGAAACCCCGTCTCTACTAAAAATACAAAAAACTAGCCGGGCGTGGTGGCGGGCGCCTGTAGTCTCAGCTACTTGGGAGGCTGAGGTGGGAGAATGGCGTGAACCCGGGAGGCGGAGCTTGCAGTGAGCCGAGATCACGCCACTGCACTCCAGCCTGGGAGACACAGTGAGACTCCGTCTCAAAAAAAAAAAAAAAAAAAAAGAATTCTTAGACTTAGGGCGAGCGTGGTGGCTCATTCCTATAATCCTAGCACTTCAGGACGCCGAAGCAGGTCAATCACGTTAGGTCAGGCGTTCAGGACCAGCCTGGCCAACATGGCGAAACCTTGTCTCTACTAAAAATATAAAAATTAACCAGGCATGATGGCGCATGCCTGTAATCCCAGTTACCTTCGAGGCTGAGGCAAAAGAATCGCTTGAACCCCGGAGGAGGAGGTCGTGGTGAGCTGAGATCGTGCCATTGCACTCTAGCCTGGGCAACAAAGCAAGACCCCATCTCTAAATAAATAAATAAAAATAAAAAATTAACTCGGCATGGAGGAACACACCTGTAGTCCCAGCTACTTGGGAGGTTGAGGCGGGAGGATCACTTAGGCCCAGGAGATCAAGGTTATATTGTGCTATGATCACACCACTGCACTCCAGTCTAGGCAACAGAGTGAGACCTTGTCCAAAAAAAAAAACAAAAACAAACAAACAAACAAACAAAAACCAAACTAGAGATACAACTGCAAGAAAACTCAACAATTGCATTCCTAGGCATTTATCCCACAGAAATGGAGAAATGAAGACTTACTTTCTGACAAAAACCTCTGTATACAAATGTTTATAGCATCTTTATTCCTAAAAACCTCAAACTAGAAACAACACAGATGATGTTAGGTGGAAGAATAGTTAAATTATGATAATCTATACTATGACTACTATTCGGCAATAAAAATGAATGCATTATTCATATATGTGATAATCCGAATGAATCTCTAGAAAATTATGCTGAGGGCTGGGCATGGTGGCTCATGCCTATAATCTCAGCACTTTGGGAGGCAGAGGCAGGAGGATCACCTAAGGTCAGGAGTTCAAGACCAGGCTGGCCAACATGGTGAGACCCGCACCCACCCCAGCCCCCATCTCTACTAAAAATACAAAAATTAGCCAGGCTTGGTGGTGCGTGTCTGTAATCTCAGTTACTCGGGAAGCTGAGGCAGGAGGATCGCTTGAAACCAGGAAGCGGAGGTTGCAGTGAACCGAGACTGTGCCACTGTACTCCAGCCTGGGCAACAGAATGAGACTCCATCTCAGAGAGAAAAAAATATATATATACTGAGTTTATTTATTTATTATTTATTTATTTTTGAGACAGAGTCTCGCTCTGTTGCTCAGGCTGGAATACAGTGGCATGATCTCAGCTCACTGCAATCTCTGCCTTCCAGATTCAAGCAATTCTCTGCCTCAGCCTCCCAAGTAGCTGGGATTACAGACGTCTGCTACCATGGCCGGCTAATTTTTGTATTTTTCGTAGAGACGGGGGTTTTACCATCTTGGCCAGGCTGGTCTTGAACTCCTGACCTCGTGATCTACCCTCCTCGGCCTCCCAAAGTGCTGGGATTACAGGCGTGAGCCACCACGCTTGGCCTATTTATTTATTATTTATTTTTATTTTTTGTTTATTTTTTCGCTTTGTCACCAAGGCTGCAGTACAGTGGCACGATCCTGGCTCACTGCAACCTCTGCCTCCTGGGTTCAAGCAATTCTCGTGCCTCAGCCTCCCGAGTAGCTGGGATTACAGGCATGCACCACCATACCCGGCTAATTTTTGTATTTTTAGTAGAGACGGGGTTTCTCCATGTAGGCCAAGCAGGTCTCGAACTCCTGATGTCAGGTGAACAACCCGCCTCGGCCTCACAAAGTGCAGGGATTACAGGTGTGAGCCACCATGCCTGGCCAATGCTGAGTTTAAAATCCAATCTATGCTGGGCATGATGGCTCATGCCTATAATCCCAGCACATTGGGAGGCCGAGGCAGGCAGATCGCTTGAGCTCAGAGTTTCAAGGCCAGCCTGGGCAACATGGTAAAACCCCATCTCTAAAAAAATAAACAAAACTAGCAGGGCATGGTGATGCACACCTGTAGTCTCAGATACTCAGAAGCCTGAGGTAGGAATGGCTTCATTGCAGGAGGCAGAGATTGCAGTGTGCTGAGTCCAGCCACTGTACTACAGAGACTGGGTGACAGAGAGCCAGACCCTGTCTCAAAAATAAAGAAAGAAATAAAAAAATTTAAAAAGCCAATCCAGGCCAGGCGTGGTGGCTTATGCCTGTAATCCCAGCACTCTGGGATGCCAAGGTGGGTGGATCACCTGAGGTCAAGAGTTTGAGACCAGCCTGGCCAACATGGTACAACCCTGTCTCTACTAAAAATACAAAAATTAGCAGGACATAGTGTCAGGTGCTGTAATCCCAGCTACTGGGGAGGCTGAGGCAGGAGAATCACTTGAACCTGAGAGGAGGAGGTTGCAGTGAGCCAAGATCGTGCCATTGCACTCCAGCCTGGGCGATAAGAGCAAGACTCCATCTAAAAACAAAAACAAAAAACAAGCCAATCCAAAGACTTTATATACTATACGATTCCATTCATATAACATAGTTGTTCTGGCCGGGCGCGGTGGCTCAAGCCTGTAATCCCAGCACTTTGGGAGGCCGAGACGGGCGGATCACGAGGTCAGGAGATCAAGACCATCCTGGCTAACACGGTGAAACCCCGTGTCTACTAAAAAAAAAAAATACAAAAAACTAGCCAGGCACGGTGGCGGGCGCCTGTAGTCCCAGCTACTCCAGAGGCTGAGGCAGGAGAATGGCGTAAACCCGGGAGGTGGAGCTTGCAGTGAGCTGAGATCAGGCCACTGCACTCCAGCCCGGGTGACAGAGCAAGACTCCGTCTCAAAAAAAAATAAAAATAAAAAAATAACATCGTTGTTCTGTATTGTTTTTGTTTTTGAGATGGAATTTTTGCTCTTGTTGCTCAGGCTGGAGTGCAATAGCATGATCTTGGCTCAATGAAAACTCTGCCTCCTGGATTCAAGTGATTCTCCTGCCTTAGTCTCTCGAGTAGCTGGTATTACAGGCATGCACCACCACTCCTGGCTAATTTTTGTATTTTTAGTAGAGACGGGGTTTCACCATGTTGGTGAGGTTGGTCTCGAACTCCTGACCTTAGGTGATCTGCCCACCTCGACCTCCTGAAGTCCTGGGATTACAGGCATGAGCCACTGCACCTGGCCCCCAGGCTGGTCTTTAACTCGTGGGCTCAGGCAATCCTCGCACCTTGGCCTCCCAAAGTGCTAGGATTACAGGTGTGAGCCACTGCACCCGACCCTGAAGCCTCTATAAAGGGTGAAAGGACATAAACATGCACATGAAATTATAAACTGAAAGGAAAAAGCTAGCTATTTCCCCTCCAATCACAATCTTACCTGTAATAAGCACTTGATCCGTTCTCCAGGAGTCATGATTCCTGTGGTGAATACACCAGATAACATCCCAGCTGCAAACAGCTGGGGATAGCTGCATTGAAAACAAAAACCAGAAGCAAGCACCTGTGACTAACCACTGAGGACAGGGGCCAATCCCAGCAAAAAGGACAGTTTTGTAAGAAAAAAAAATAAGTACTTGGACTGGGTAGAAGCCTAAGATTTCGCACAAAAACTCAGTTATAGGTATATTTTAATGTCAAATTTCCCAGAGCAAGGGTCTCAGTGGCAAGAGCAATGGGAGTCTGGTCACAAGGCCCACCCCATGCGGTGTACGCTCTGAATCCCTGACCTGTAAGAGAAGTTTTATAGTAAAACACAGTTTCCATCCATGCGCCTGCCAGGCACAGTGACTATGGACAGGTTTCCAGGCCTGTCTGAGCCTCAATTCCCCATAGTTAATGTGCTGGGGTTTTTGAGGGGGAAGTCTCTAACCCAAGATCTGGACTTTAATCTCCCCCAGTAGTTCCCCTCCAGTCTCACTTCCCCTGGATTACCAAGGGCCTGAGAACACTCTAAGCCAAGACTCAAGCAGGACAGCTTCAAGGCCAAGGAGGATGGCTGTGGCCACCTCTAAAGGCTAAGGGATAGCCAAGTCAACTGCAGGCAATATGCTGTAAGATGCTGAGAAACGACCAGACAGGGATGATAGCCAGGCAGGCATGACAGATCCTGTGGCCCCTGTACAGGGAAATAGTCCCCCAGTGGCAAGAGGTATGGGTCTTCACTCTGGCCCCCACAGAATGAACAACCCTGAGTATAAACAGCAGTCTGAGGCTCCTACCCATCTATCACCCCAAGCTGTCTGTGCCACCTCTGGCATCTCCTTTTCTTTTCTTTCTTCTTTTTGTTTATTTGTTTGTGTTTGTTTTGAGACACGGTCTCACTCTGTCCCCAGGCTGGAGTGTAGTGAAGCGATCTCGGCTCACTGCATCCTCCACCTCCTGGGTTCAAACAATTCTGCTGCCTCAGGACCCGAGTAGCTGGGATTACAGGAACCCGCCACCACACCCAGCTAATTTTTGTATTTTCAGTAGCAACAGAGTTTCACCATGTTGGCTAGGATGGCCTCAAACTCCTGACCTCAAGTGATCCACTCACTTCGGCCTCCCAGGGTGCTAGGGTTACAGCATGAGCCCCTGTGCCCAGCCCTTTTTTTTTTTTTTTTTTTTTGGAAACAGAATCTTGCTCTGTTGTCCAGGCTGGAGTGCAGTGGCACAATCTCAGCTCACTGCAACCTCCACCTCCTGGGCTCAAGTGACCTTCCCACCTCAACCTCCTGAATAGTTGGGACTACAGGCAAGCCTGGCTGATTTTTGCATTTTTGTAGAGACAGAATTTCACCATGTTGCCCAGATTGGTCTCGAACTCCTGGGCTCAAGTGATCCACCTGCCTTGGCCTCCCAAAGTGCTGGGATTACAGGCATGAGCCACTGTGCCTGGCTACCTCCTTTTCTTTCTGGGATTAGCAATACCAGCATGGTTTGGAGGCAATGGGGCACAAAGTTACATTCAGCATTTCAACAGAGTCCCACAACTTAGCAACTGTTACTGAAAAACTTCACACACTGTCCTAAGCTTCAGTGCACTCTTGACCCCAAGCCTCCAACAACTGAGCCTTCAGGTCAGTCCCATCCAGCAAGGAGCTTATGAACAGATGCCAAATGGGGGTAGAGGGACATCCACTGTAAAGAGTTCACTCCAGGCAGGGCACCAGTTTCAACAGCCCTATTTCTCCCTGCATTCACCCCAGGCAGGGCTCATGCATCTACCTCAGGCACACAGCCAAAGTGACTGTTGAACAGTCAAGAGACTTGCTTTCCAACACGGCCATCTTCACAGTCCCAGTTCACATGGCTATCCCTGAGGAATCCTCTCAGCAACTAAATTCTCCCTGTGAGACCAACATGCTCCATTTTCCCCATAATGCCCAACCCTAGGCTCAGCAAACCTCATCTCTTGGGACTGGAGACTGTCTCTGAATAGGATCTCTGTGTGTGCACAGGGCATCATGTGGACACTCAATGGCTGTCTGGCCTATTCTCCCACTCCCCACCCCCATCTCCATCCCAGGGAGGCACCTTTGAGAGCTGGACCCTCCTGGACTTCCACCCCAAGGCCCTGGTAACACTCCTTTCTATACCATCCCCAAACAGCATTACAGGAAGGTGAACACAGCAGGGCTGACAGGATTGTGGGAGTGGGGTCCTGAGTGTCTTAACTTTGTACAGTCAGGAAGACTGTTTCTCTGAGTGCTGATGTGACTGTACAGGAACACAGCCCGTAGACCAAAGTACCAGAAGTGACCCCACAGGGGTCATGCATGGCCCTGATACATCCGTGAGCTGGCACATATGCTAAAAGACTAGGCGCTCAGGGCCGGGCACGGTGGCTCACACCTGTAATCCCAGCACTTTGGGAGGCCGAGGCAGGCAGATCACGAGGTCAAGGGATCGAGACCATTCTGGCCAACATGGTGAAACCCCATCTCTACTAAAAGTACAAAAATTAGCTGGGCATGGTGGCGCTCACCTGTAGTCCCAGCTACTCGGGAGGCTGAGGCAGGAGAACTGCTTGAATCTGGGAGGCGGAGGTTGCAGTGAGCCGAGATCGCGCCACTGCACTCCAGCCTGGCAACAGAACGAGACTCCGTCTCAAAAAACCGGGCGCGGTGGCTCAAGCCTGTAATCCCAGCACTTTGGGAGGCCGAGACGGGCGGATCACGAGGTCAGGAGATCGAGACCATCCTGCCTAACACGGTGAAACCCCGTCTCTACTAAAAATACAAAAAAAAAAACTAGCCGGGCGAGGTGGCGGGCGCCTGTAGTCCCAGCTACTCCGGAGGCTGAGGCAGGAGAATGGCGTAAACCCGGGAGGCGGAGCTTGCAGTGAGCTGAGATCCGGCCACTGCACTCCAGCCTGGGCTACAGAGCAAGACTCCGTCTCAAAAAAAAAAAAAAAAAAAAGAACAGACGCTCAGAGAGGACATGTGTCCCTGGGACACAAGGACTACCAATGGGCAAATGCAGCTCCAAAACAACCCCACCCACGTTTCAGGCCACTTGCGGCTATTTATAGAATCTAGGGACATTCAGAGGGTCACAAGGATCCTAGAAATAGAGTTTCACTCTACAAGCACCTCCATCTACATCCTAGACCCTCACTCAGCCTGCTGTGGCCTAGAGTGGTGACAGAATACAACTGCATGGCACCCTGGGCTTCCTCCCTTGAGCTCCCAGATCTGAGGGCAGGCCAGACTTTGTAGCTCCTGTACTGCCTATAGCCCCTCCCAGGGGTTGGCACCCTGCACAGCTCAGATTGTGGATACATTTTCACCCAATATTTCCACTTAGAATTCCCCTGCATCCTGAGAAGCCTCTGTTTTCGCTACTTTGTAAATTCTGAACTATAATTCTGTCTCAGGTGCCTCTTCATACCCAAATCCAACTTCTTAAAGTTTATTAAAGGAAAACATATTAACTTATTCCACTTTAACACAGAAACTAATACCTGAAATCTTTATAGTCATATTAGCATGTTGTAAAAATGAAGCACAACAAAAGTTGGAACCTTCTCTTCTCTCAATCAGGTGATAGAAAGACTGCTTTTGGCTTTAGGGCAGCACCAGGTGCTGCCTATGACATGTTACACATATTTAAGCATTCAGACCTCTCAACAGCCTCGTGAGGTTACAAATCTCTCCAATAATTGATACTACCTTATAAAAGAAATATGAAAAACTGGTCAGGTGTGGTGGCTCACACCTGTAATCCTAGCAATTTGGGAGGCCGAGGCAAGAGAATTGCTTGGCTCCAGGAGTTCAAGACCAGCCTGGGCAAGATAATGAGACCCGCCCCTATCTCACAAAAAAATTTAAAAATTAGCCCAGAGTGGTGGTGTGTGCCTGTAGTCCCAGCTACTCGGGAGGCTGAGGCAGAAGAATCACTTGAGCCCAGGAGTTCAAGGTTATAGTGAGTCATGATTGCACCACTGCATTTCAGCCTGGGTGACAAACAAAGACCCCATCTCAAAAACTCAAGTACTTGGGCCAGGCGCGGTGGCTCACGCTTGTAATCCCAGCACTTTGGGAGGCCAAGGGGTGCAGATCACAAGGTCAGGAGATCGAGACCATCCTGGCTAACATGGTGAAACTCCGTCTCTACTAAAAATACAAAAAAACAAAAAATTAGCCAGGCGTGGTGGCAGGCGGCTGTAGTCCCAGCTAGTAGGGAGGCTGAGGCAGGAGAATGGCGAGAACTGGGGAGGCGGAGCTTGCAGTGAGCCGAGATTAAGCCACTGCACTCCAGCCTGGGCAACAGAGCGAGACTCAGTCTCAAACAAAAAAAAAATTAAAAATTAAAAAAATTTAAAACTCAAGTACTCCTTCATGTATAACTCCCAGGAGTTGGGCCAGGTGCAGTGGCACACGCCTGAAATCCCAGCACTTTGGGAGGCCGAGGCAGGTGGATCACCTGAGGTCAGGAGTTCGCAAGCAGCCTAATGTGGTGAAACCCCCTCTCCACTAAATACAAAAAAAATTAGCCAGGTGTGGTGGCGCATGCCTGTAATCCCAGCTACTAGGGAGACAGGGTTTTGCCATGTTGGCCAAGCTGGACTTGAACTCCTGACCTCAGGTGATCCACCCGCCTCAGTCTCTCAAAGTGCTAGGAATACAGGTGTGAGCCACCGTGCCCTGCCCAAGTTTCTTTAATTTAACCCATGTCACACTACCAGGCAGAATAGCGAGTGCTCCTGGCCTGTAAGTACTCACCTGAGCACATCTTCTGGGTGTTTCTGTTGTAGTTTCTTCCCCAAACCAAACCCAAAGAAGCACACAGCAAACATGGGAGTGACCCCGATGATAGGGGCAGCCATTCCCCGATATAGCCCCCTGATGCCCTGCAAGGAATCACAGAAGCAGAAGCTGTTTACAGACACCACCACCTTTTAAATCACTGAAAGAGGAAAGCAGTGTGTCCTCTAACCTGTGGCTTCCTTCCCTCTTCTTGAAGCAAGCAGAACTTTATTTTTATTTTTTATTTTTTTGAGACAGAGTCTCGCTCTGTCGCCCAGGCTGGAGTGCAGTGGCATGATCTTGGCTCACTGCAAGCTCTACCTCCTGGGATCACGCCATTCTCCTGCCTCAGCCTCCTGAGGCGCCTGCCACCACGCCCAGCTAATTTTTTGTATTTTTTTAGTAGAGACAGGGTTTCACTGTGTTAGCCAGGATGGTCTTGATCTCCTGACCTCATGATCCGCCCGCCTCAGCCTCCCAAAGTGCTGGGATTACAGGCGTGAGCCACTGCACCCGGCCACAAGGAGAATTTGAAATGGAAGAATATCTCCCACATTTATCAGAAATAATTGTCCTATTATGTATTGCTGGAGAAACTGAAGGCAGTTTCCATTCTCAAAGGCAATCTGTTTTTGTTTTGGGGGATATTTTTTTTCAGACGGGGTCTCACTCTGTCACCCAGGCTGGGATGCAGTGGTGCAATCACAGCTGATCACAGCCTTGATCCCCTGGGCTCAAGTGATCCTCCCATCTCAGCCTCCCAAGTAGCTGGGACTATAGGCATGCGTCACCATGCCCAGCTAATTTTTATATTTTTTGTAGAGACAGGGTTTTGCCACGTTGCCCAAACTGGTCTTGAACTCCTGGGCTCAAGTGATCCTCCTGCCTTGGCCTATTAAAGTGCTGGGATTATAGGCGTGAGCCACTGCACCCGGCCAGCAATCTGCCAATATGTAGCATACTCTTTCACCTGGAAATTTTTTTGTATGGAAAATCTATTGCAAGGAATTTACTCTAGGGAGATACTCAGAGGTGTAAAAATAACCTCAGGCATTTATAAGGTACCAAAATTTTGGGGAAAAAAACAAAAGCTGCCAAATAGGAGATAAATTATAAACTCTATAAATCACATTATAACATGAGAAGAGATTATTAAGTTAAAAAAAAAAAGGCTACAAAACAGGATACACGATGTGATCTACCTTCTTTGGGGTAAGATTACAAGTGATTAAGAAAATGTTTTAAATTTTCTAGGTATTAAGATGAGAATTTTGTTAGAACTGCACAGCAATTTTCACTAGTACAGTTTCACTAGTAATGAAAGGGAAGGTGAGCCTGGGCAGCATAGCAAGACTGTGTCTCTACAAAAACAAATAAAAAATAAAAGTTAGCCAAACGTGGTGGTGTGTGCCTGTAGTTCTAGGTAGTCAGAAGGCTGAGTTAGGAGAATAACTTGAGTCAAGAAGTTCAAGTATGCAGTGAGCTATGATCTTGCCACTGTACTCCACCCTGGGTGACAGAGTGAGATCCCATCTCCAGGAAAAAAAAAAAAAAAGGAAAGTGAATTATGTAGTAACCAATAAATAATTAGACAGTCAGACAAAGGCCGGGCGCGGTGGCTCAAGCCTGTAATCCCAGCACTTTGGGAGGCCGAGACGGGCGGATCACGAGGTCAGGAGATCGAGACCATCCTGGCTAACACAGTGAAACCCCGTCTCTACTAAAAAATACAAAAAACTAGCCGGGCGAGGTGGCGGGCGCCCGTAGTCCCAGCTACTCGGGAGGCTGAGGCAGGAGAATGGCGTGAACCCAGGAGGCGGAGCTTGCAGTGAGCTGAGATCCGGCCACTGCACTCCAGCCTGGACAAGAGAGCCAGACTCCGCCTCAAAAAAAAAAAAAAAAAAAGACAGACAGACAAATACATAAATACACCACCAAACAAGGTAGTAAACAAGGAGGAAGATTCAGGACCCAGGAGACCAGGGGGCCAGTCCAAGAGAGATGAAGTGGGTTTCTAGGATGGCACTGGGTGCAGTGGACCTGGGAAACAGTCCACAGCGTAGTAGAGGACTCCAAAAGTGATGTTTGCAAGAAAAACAGAACAAGGCCGGGTGCAGTAGCTCACGTCTGTAATTCCAGCACTTTGGGAGGCCAAGGCAGGCGTATCACGAGGTTAGGAGACCAAGACCATCCTGGCCAACATGGTGAAACCCGGTCTCTACTAAAAATACAAACATTAGCTGTGTGTGGTGGTGCATGCCTGTAATCCCAGCTACTCAGGAGCTGAGGCACGAGAATAGCTTGAACCTGGGAGGCAAAGGTTGCAGTGAGCCGAGATTGTGCCACTGCACTCCAGCCTGGCAACACAGCAAAACTCCATCTCAAAAAAACAAAACTAAACTAAAACTAAAACAGAACAAAACAACACACACTAGAACAACAGAAAATAACTCCTAAGGCAGTGTGTAGCAAACCAAACAGAAAGGTACACTACAGAGCATTTAGGGTACAGAATGACAGAGAGTGATTCAAAGACAAACAAAAGATTTAACACAATTATTAACCCAATCCTAAGGGAAACAAAAAGTTACACAAGGAATGGAATGCACATCATACTTCATACTTAAGAGAAAAAATATATATAAAGTTGTAATCATGAAAATGGTAAATTGGATTAAACCACAAAGGGTGATAAAATCATATAGATGGACAGGGCAGAAGGAGGGGATAGGGAGTATAAGAGCTAAAATATAAAATAATCTACCACAAATAGGTAGCTAAACAATATATAAATGTATAAAATATAACAGCAATGTCCAGGTACAGTGGCTCACACCTGTAATCCCAGCACTCTGGGAGGCCGAGGCAGGCAGATCTGAGGTCGGGAGTTCACGACCAGCCTGACCAACATGAAGAAACTCCGTCTCTACTAAAAATACAAAATTAGCCAGGCGTGGTGGCACATGCCTGTAATCCCAGCTACTAGGGAGGCTGAGGCAGAAGAAAGGCTCGAACCTGGAAGGCGGAGGTTGCAGTGAGCCGAGATTGCACCACTGCACTCCAGCCTGGGTCACAAGAGTAAAACTCCGTCTCAAACAAAAAAAAACAATAAATAAAAATAAATAAAATAAAAATAATAGTAAATGTGTATTATGTAGATAGGTGGGAACAGCATAAACAACTGAAAAAATTGAAAGTAGTTGCCTCTGGAGAACGAAGGAAAGAGATAAATATCACTTTGTTACTTTGTTATAAGCTTCTCAGTAACAAATGAAGTGCCTGTATCAGGGCCTATAATCCCAGGTACTCAGGAGGCTGAGATGGGGGGATCACTTGAGCTCAGGAGTTCAAGACCAGCCTGGGTAAAATAGCGAGACCCCATCTCAAAACCATTTTTTTAAAAAATACAAAAACTTTTAAAGTTGATCCTTATAGAGAGTAGCAGGAGAATCAAGGTGAGGCTGCACACTGGGAAGGCTCCACAGACCCAGGCTGAAGAACCTGCCTCACTGCAGACCCTGGGTATCCAAACTTTCTTTTCAGAATCAAGGGAGCACAACTGTACCTGTCAGCATTCCTCCTAATTCCTGCAAAAGCCTAAACTGCTACAGGCTGCAGGTGAACTCCAAGAACAAAGTATAGAGGCAGTAAATGGGAAAAGGACAGAGATCTGAGGAAGATCTACAAAAGCAGCATATGACGAAGTCCATTCAAAGCCATTCCCACAGCTCCCTACATGAGCTAAAAGAATGAGCAGGTCCTGAGAGGTCAAGCCCATTCCTCCTGAACAACTTGTCTAGTCTTCCTTCCACTAGAATGGCCAACCCAGTTCCATGTAGCACAACCTACAGACCTCTGCCTGGCAGCTCCAGAGAGCAGAAAGCTCAAATCTGGCACAGCAAAAAACAGGACATGCACAAATATGGACTAAGGAAGCCTATTCAACTCTTCAAAGATTTGGGTTTATACAAGACGTTCTCACCACGACTCCAGGACCCAGCACATTGCCCACCCCTAGGCAGGTGCTCAATAACATCTAACGACCAAGAGGCAGGTAAGCCTACCTTCCTTCTGTAAGGGTAGAGGACTCTGAGTGGACCTGAAGCCTAGAACCTCCATCAGACACTGATCAGACTCCACCCTGGACACTAGAGATGTAAGGAGGAGGAGTTTAAAGAAGAAAGGACAAGGCCAGGTGCCATGGCTCACGCCTGTAATCCCAGCACTTTAGGAGGCCAAGGAGGGCAGATCACAAAGTCAGGAGTTCAAGAACAGCTGGACCAATATGGCGAAACCCCATCTCTACTAAAAATACAAAAATTAGCTGGCCGTAGTGGCAGGCGCTTGTAGTATCAGCTACTTGGGAGGCTGCGGCAGAGAGAATCACTTGAACCCGGGAGGCGGAGGTTGCAGTGGGCTGAGATCATGCCACTGTACTCCAACCTGGGTGACAGAATGAGACTCCATATAAAAAAAAAAAAAAGACGACGAAGAAAAAGAAGAAAGGGCAGGCCGGGCATGGTGCTCATATCTGTAATCCCAGCGCTTTGGGAGGCTGAGGCAGGCAGATCACCTGAGCTCAGGAGATTGAAACCAGCTGGCCAACATGGCGAAACCCATCTCTACTAAAAATATAAAAATTAGCTGGGCATTGTGGCAGGTGCCTGTAATCCCAGCTACTTGGGAGGCTGAGGCAGGAGAATCGCTTGAACCCAGGAGGCGGAGGTTGAAGTGAGCAGAGATTGCACCATTGCACGCCAGTCTGAGTGGCAGAACAAGACTCCATCTCAAAAAAAAAAAAAAAAAAAAAGAAGGGTAGCACCATCTCACTCAAGGACGGTCAGGCAGGCACTGCCTCAAGATCTTCTTTCTAAGCCAGACGCAGTGGCTCATGCCTGTAATCCCAGCACTTTGGGAGGCCGAGGTGGGCAGATCACAAGGTCAGGAGTTTGAGACCAGCCTGGCCAACATGGTGAAACCCCATCTCTACTAAACACAAAAATTAGCCAGGCATGGTGGCAGATGCCTGTAATCCCAGCTACTCGGGAGGCTGAGGCAGGAGAACCGCTTGAACCCGGGAGGCAGAGTTTGCAGTGAGCTGAGATCGCGTCACTGCACCCCAGCCTGGGCAACAGAGCAAGACTCTGTCTCTAAATAAATAAATAAACATTTTTAAAAGATCTTTTTTTTTTTTTGAGACACAGTCTCGCTCTGTCGCCCAGGCTGGAGTGCAGTGGCCAGATCTCGGCTCACTGCAAGCTCTGCCTCCCGGGTTTACGCCATTCTCCCACCTCAGCCTCTGGAGTAGCTGGGACTATAGGTGCCCGCCACCTCGCCGGCTAGTTTTTTGTATTTTTTAGTAGAGACGGGGTTTCACCGTGTTAGCCAGGATGGTCTCGATCTCCTGACCTCGTGATCCGCCCGTCTCGGCCTCCCAAAGTGCTGGGATTACAGGCTCCAGCCACCGCGCCCGGCCTATTTTTTCTTTTTATTTTAAATAATCGGCAGGTATAGGGTCAGGTGCTGAAGGGACATTGTGAGAAGTGACCAAGAAGGCAAGAGGTGAGCCCTCTTGTCACGCCCGCACAAGGGCCGCTTAAGAGCTCCTTGGTCAAGCAGTAATGCCAGTGCCTGGGAAGGCACCCGTTACTTAGCCGACCGTGAAAGGGAGTCTCTTTTCCTTGGAGGAGTCAGGGAACACTCTACTCCACCAGCTTCTTATGGGAGGCTGGATATTATCCAGGCCTGTCCACAGTTATCCGGAGGCCTAAACCCCTCCCTGTGATGCTGTGCTTCAGTGGTCATACTTCTTGTCCACTTTCATGTTCCTCCCATACTCCTGGTTCCTCTTTGATCTCACTTTGTCACCCAGGCTGAGTGCAGTGGTACAATCTTGGCTCCCTGCAAGCTCTGCCTCCCAGGTTCATGCCATTCTCCTGCCTCAGCCTCCTGAGTAGCAGGGACTACAGGCGCCCACCACCACGCCCGGCTAATTTTTTGTATTTTTTTAAGTAGAGACAGGGTTTCACCGTGTTAGCCAGGACGGTCTCAATCACCTAACCTCGTGATCCACGCCTCGGCCTCCCAAAGTGCTGGGATTACAGGCGTGAGCCACTGCGCCCAGCCTGATCTTTCTTACAAGTGCATAGAGGAAAACGCTGACATATGCTGCCTTCCCTCTCTGCTTCGGCTACCTAAAAGGGAAGGGCTCTCCCCCCTCCCCCCTCCCTCCTCCCTCCCCATCCCATGATCACATGATTTGCTTGACCTTATCAATCACTTGGACAGCTCACCCTCCTTACCCTGTCCCCTTGTCTTTTTTTTTTTTTTGAGACAGAGTCTCGCTCTGTTGCCAAGGCTGGAGTGCAGTGACATGATCTTGGCTCACTGTAAACTCCGCCTCCCAGGTTCATGCCATTCTCCTGCCTCAGCCTCCTGGGTAGCTGGGACTACAGGCGCCCGCCACCGCACCCAGCTAATTTTTAGTATTTTTAGTAGAGACGGGGTTTCAATGTGTTAGCCAGTATGGTCTTGATCTCCTGACCTCGTGATCCACCCGCCTCGGCCTCCCAAAGTGCTGGAATTACAAGCATGAGCCACCACGCCCAGCCGCCCCCTTGTCTTATATTCAATAAATAGCACGCCCAGCCATTAGAGGCCACTAAAGATCTCCGCGTCTTGGTGGTAGTGGTCCCCTGGGCCCAGCTGTTTTCTTTTTATCTCTTTGTCTTGTGTCTTTCTTATGATCTCTTGTCTCTGCACACGGGGAAAACACCCACTAAGCCCCACAGGGCTGGACCTCTCCCTCCTGGTTCAAGCAATTCTCGTGCCTCAGTCTCCCAAGTAGCTGGGACTACAGGCACATGCCACCATGCCCAGCTAATTTTTGTATTTTTAGTAGAGACGGGGTTTCACTGTGTTGGCCAGGGTGGTCTCAAACTCCTGAACTCAGGCAATCCACCCACCTCGGCCTCCCAAAGTGCTGGGATTACAAGCGTGAGCCACCATGCTTGGCCTTTTTTTTTTTTCAGGCAGGGTCTCACTCTGTCACCCAGGTTGGAGTGCAGTGGTGCAATCTTGGCTCACTGCAACCTCTACCTCCTGGTGGAGTGATCCTCCACCTCAATCACCTGAGTGGCTAGAACTACAGATGTACACGCGCCACCACGCCCATCTAATTTTTGCATTTTTTGTAGAGATGACACTCTCTACACATTGCCCAGACTGGTCTTGAACTCCTGACCTCAAGTGATCCACCTGCCTTGGCCCACAAAGTGCTAGGATTAGAGGCGTGAGCCACCGCGCCCAGCTCAGATGTACATTTTCTTCCATTTCACATCTCAATTATTACTCACTAGTTCTCTGTGGTCTAAATTCCATCTTCCAAAAGAGAGAACCATTTTATTAGCTTGACTCATCTATATAAAACAGTAGCTAGAACTATCAGAGACCCCAAAGCAGATGACAACGGGGGGCACAGGGTGGCATGCTGAAGGAGCAGCAGCTGTGAGCCAGCTGACCAGCAGAACCACAGTTACCCTACTCTCCTTGGGGGTAACAAACCAACCCCATGAATGTGTTCTGAGTAAGAGGATGCCCAGCACCAGATACCAACCTCTCTAAAAAGAGTCTTCCGGAAACAGTCAAAGGTACCAGAGTACATGGGAGGTTGTCCAGGCAAACTCGGTGGCTGTGTCTGCAGTCGGACCTGAAACCAGAAGTTAAAATGCAGTCACCTACCAGAATCAGAACTGCCTGTCAGCAGCAATGGCCCAACTGTCTACCAAACTGAACAGGGAAGGCTGTACCTATGTACATGTCTTTGGCATTCACTTAACCTGCTGGATTCAAACTTCTCTTTCATTAGTACTTCATTCCTTTTATTAGCAAATATCCCATTGTATGAATAAATCACATTTTGTATGCCTGCCTATTCATCAGTTGATAGACATTTGTGTTTTTCCTTTTTTATTATTATGAATAATGCTGCTATAAACATTTGTGTACAAGTCTTTTGTGTGGATATGTTTTCACTTCTCTTCTGTATTGTATTGGTCAGAATTCTCCAGAGAAACAGAACCAACAGGAGATATATATCAAGAGATTTATTATAAGCAATTAGCTCATACAATTATGAAAGTTGAGAAGTCCCAAGATCTGTAGTCAGCAAGTTTGAGACCCAAAAAGAACCAAAGATTCAGTTCAAGTCTGAAGGCAGGAAAAGACTAATGTCCCATCTCAAGTATCCAGGCAGGAGTTCCCTCCTGCTTGCAGGGAAGTATCAGTCAGCTTTTTGGTCTACTTAGGCCTTCAACCGGATGAGGTCCACTCACATTAAGGAGGACAATTAGCTTTAATCAGTCTACAGATTCAAATGTTAACATTCAAAACCACCCTCACAAGCACACTCAGAAAAATGTGAGACCAAATATCTAGGTACTCTGTGGCCTAGTCAAGATGACACATAAAATTCACCATCACAGGTATTTATCCACTAGCATAATTTCTAACTTATATGTTAACTCTGTTTAAACCTTTTGAGGAACTGCCAGACTGTTTTCCAAAGTCGCTGCACCATTTTATATTCCCATAAGCAGTCTAGGAAGGGTCCCAATTTCTCCGTATCTTCAATACTTATTATCTTTACATATATATATAAAATTCTTTTTTTTTTTTTTGAGGCGGAGTCTCACTCTGCCACCCAGGCTGGAGTGCAGTGGTGGGATCTCGGCTCGCTGCAACCTCCACCTTCTGGGTTTACGCCATTCTCCTGCCTCAGCCTCCCGAGTAGCTGGGACTACAGGCGCCCACCACCACGGCCAGCTAATTTTTTGTATTTTTTAGTAGAGACGGGGTTTCACTGTGTTAGCCAGGATGGTCTCGATCTCCTGACCTTGTGATCCGCCCGCCTCGGCCTCCCAGAATGCTGGGATTACAGGCGTGAGCCACCGCGCCCGGCCTTTTTTTTTTTTTTTTTTTTTTGACAAGGTTTCACTCTGTCACTCAGGCTGTGTGGTCAATAGCTCACTACAACCTTTGACCTCCTGGACTCATGCAATCCTCCCACCTCAGCTTCCCAAGTAGCTGGGACTACAGGTGCACACCACAACGCCAAGCTAATTTTTATTGTTTTTGTAGAGACAGAATCTCACTATATTACTCAGGCTATATCTATCTTTTTTTTAAAGCCATCATAGTGGGTATGAGGTGGTATGTCATTGTGATTTTGATTTACGTTTCCATGATGGATAATGACATTGAACAATTTCTCACATGCTTATTAGCCCATCTTCTTCAGAGAAATGTCTATTTAGATCCATGGCTGGGTGTGGTGGCTCACATCTGTAATCCCAGCACTTTGGGAAGCCGAGATGGAAGGATCACCCGAGGCCATGAGTTCAATTACAGAAAGCTGTGATGGTGCCACTACACTCCAGTTTGGGTAACAGAGCAAGACCTAGTCTCTTTTTTTTTTTTTTTTTTTTTTTTTTGAGACGGAGTCTCACGCTGTTGCCCAGGCTGGAGTGCAGTGGCGCGATCTCGGCTCACTGCAAGCTCCGCCTCCTGGGTTCACGCCATTCTCCTGCCTCAGCCTCCTGAGTAGCTCGGACTACAGGCGCCCGCCACCGCGCCCGGCTAATTTTTTGTATTTTTAGTAGAGATGGGGTTTCACTGTGGTCTCGATCTCCTGACCTTGTGATCCGCCCGCCTCGGCCTCCCAAAGTGCTGGGATTACAGGCTTGAGCCACCGCGCCCGGCCAACGACCTAGTCTCTTTTTATTTATTTATTTGAGACACGGTCTCACTCTGTCGCCCATGCTGGAATGCAGTGGTATGATCTTGGCTCACTGCAACTTCCACCTCCCAGGCTCAGATGATCCTCCCACCTCAGCCTCCCAAGTAGCTGGGACCTCAGGTGCATGCCACCATGCTTGGCTAATTTTTTTTTGCAGAGATGGGGTTTCACCATGTTGCCCAGGCTGATCTGAAACTCCTGGACTCATACAATCTGCCTGCCTCAGCCTCCCAAAGTGCTACAATCACAGATATGAGCCACCATGGCCAGCCAAGACTCAGCCTCTTTTAAAAAAAAAAAAAAAAAAAAAAGAAGAAGAAGAAGAAAAGAAGGCCAGGCGCGGTGGCTCACACCTGTAATCCCAGCACTTTGGGAGGCTCAAGTGGGTCAATAACCTGAGATCAGGTATTCAAAAACCAGCATGGCCAACATGGCGAAACCCTGTCTCTATTAAAAATACATAAATTAGCCAGGCACGGTGGCATGCACCTATAATCCCATGTACCTATAAGCCCAGGGAGGCTGAGGCAGGAGAATTGCTTGAACCCAGGAGGCAGAGGTTGTAGTGAGCCAAGATCGCACCTTTGCACTCCAGCCTGGGCAAAACAGTGAGACTCCTTCTCAAAAAAAAAAAAAAAAAAAAAGATCCTTTGTCCTTT
Organism: Macaca mulatta; assembly: GCF_049350105.2. Taxonomy (NCBI): domain Eukaryota; kingdom Metazoa; phylum Chordata; class Mammalia; order Primates; family Cercopithecidae; genus Macaca; species Macaca mulatta. The sequence goes on from NC_133407.1 coordinate 112,315,229, forward strand.
TTTCTTTCTCTCTCTCTCTTTCCCCCTCTTTTTAAGAGGCAGGGTCGGCTGGGTGTGGTGGCTTATGCCTGTAATCCCAGCACTTTGGGAGGCCCAGGCGAGCGGATCATGAGGTCAGTAGATCCAGACCATCCTGGCCAACAGGGTGAAATCCCGTCTCTACTAAAAATACAAAACATTAGCCGGACATGGTGGCGGGAGCCTATAGTATCAGCTGCTCAGGAGGCTCAGGCAGGAGAATGGTGAAAACCCGGGAGTCGGAGCTTACAGTGAGTCAAGATGGTGCCACTGCACTCCAGCCGGGGCAACACAGCGAGATTCCATGTCAAAAAAAAAAAAAAAAAGAGAGACAGGTTCTTACACTGTCACCCAGGCTGGAGTCTTTGCCCATTTTTAATTGGATTATTTGTCTCTTTTTTTTGTTTTTTTTGAGGCGGAGTCTTACTCTATCACCCAGGCTGGAGTACAGCGGCTCAATCTCAGTTCACCACAACCTCCACCTCCTGGGTTCAAGTGATTCTCCTGTCTCAGCCTCCCACGTAGCTGGGATTACAGGTGCGTGCCACCATGCCCGGCTAATTTTCGTTTCTTTTTTTTTTTTTTTTTTTTTTTTAGTAGAGACAGGGTTTCACTATGTTGGCCAGACTGGTCTCAAACTCCTGACCTCAGGTGGTCCACCCGCCTCGGCCTCCCAAAGTGCCGGGATTACAGGCATGAGCCACCGGCTTGGCCCTGATAAATGTTTATTGTTGCTTTAAGTCACTAAGTTTCGGGGTAAGTTGGTTTTGTTTTTTGGGTTTTTTTGAGACAAGGTCTTGCTCTGTCACTCAAGCTGGCATGCAGGGGCGCCATCTTGGCTAACTGCAGCCTTGAACTCCTGGGTTCAAGTGATCCTCCTGCCTCATTGGAGTAAACTGTTAAACTGCAATAGATAACTGATATATCCAGTTACTTTTGCAGTCTTTTTCCTGAATTTTGTTTTGTTTTGTTTTGTTTTGAGACAGAATTTCACTCTTGATGCCCAGACCGGAGAGCAATGGCATGATCTTGGCTCACCACAACCTCCGCCTCCCAGGTTCAAGTGATTCTCCTGCCTCAGCCTCTCAAGTAGCTGGAATTACAGGCATGTGCCACCATGCCTGGCTAATTTTGTATTTGTATATTCGTTTTTATTTATTTATTTATTTATTTTTTGAGACGTGGTTTCACTCTTGTTGCCCAGGCTGGAGAGCAATGGTGCAATCTGGGCTCACCGCAACCTCTGCCTCCCGTATTCAAGTGATTCTCCTGCCTCAGCCTCCCAAGTAGCTGGGATTTCAGGCATGCACTACCACGCCCAGCTAATTTTGTATTTTTAGTAGAGACAGGATTTCTCCATGTTGCTCAGGTTGATCTCGAACTCCCAACCTCAGGTGATCTGCCCGCCTTGGCCTCCCAAAGTGCTGGGATTACAGGCGTGAGCTACCACGCCGGGCCTAATTTTGTATTTTTAGTAGAGACGGGGTTTCTCCATGTTGGTCAGGCTGCTCTCAAACTCCCAACCTCAGGTGATCTGCCCACCTCAGACTCCCAAAGTGGCATTACAGGCGTGAGCCACCACGCGCAGCCCTTCCTGGATTTTCTTCCTGCTCACTGTTCTGCTTCCAAATTCTTCTCAAGGTTGCTATTACACTAACCTTTCCAAAATATCATTTTTACTATGTTGTTTATTTCTTTAGAATCTCTTATTCTTGTATTTGTCAGGTCCTTCCATGTCATCATTCCTACCATTTTTTTAAATTTCTTTAGAATTTCTTTTTTTTTTTTTTTTTTTTTTTTTTGAGACGGAGTCTCGCTCTGTCGCCCAGGCTGGAGTGCAGTGGCCGCATCTCAGCTCACTGCAAGCTCCGCCTCCCAGGTCTACGCCATTCTCCTGCCTCAGCCTTCCGAGTAGCTGGGACTACAGGCGCCCGCCACCTCGTGCGGCTAGTTTTTTGTATTTTTTAGTAGAGACGGGGTTTCACCGTATTAGCCAGGCTGGTCTCGATCTCCTGACCTCGTGATCCGCCCGTCTCGGCCTCCCAAAGTGCTGGGATTACAGGCTTGAGCCACCGCGCCCGGCCTAGAATTTCTTATTCTTGTATTTGTCAGGGCCTTCCATATCAAACCAAGGAAGTCCCTCTCTGGGCAACAGAGGTGACATGCAAGTCTGAGGGGTTTATGAACACAATAGAAATGCCCAGATGCCACCACACCTTTACATCCAAAATCCCTCATATTGTCCTCCCATAGTCAGGCATAACCTTCCCTAGTTAGTAGAGAGAGAGAAATGGATCAAAGCTTCTGACTAGACCGGGTACAGTGGCTCACGCCTATAATCCCAGCACTTCAGGAGGCCAAGGCAGGAGGATCACTTGAGGCCAGGAGTTTGAGACCAGCCTGGCCAACATGGAGAAACCCCATCTCTACTAAAAATACAAAAATTAGCCAGGCGTGGAGGCACGCACCTGTAATCCCAGCTACTCAGGAGGCTGAGGCAAGAGAATTGCTTGAACTCAGGAGGTAGAAGTTGCTGTGAGCCAAGATCCTGCCCCCGTACTCCAGCCTGGGTGACAGAGGGAGAGTCTTGGCTCAAAAAAAAGAAAAAAAAAAAAACTGACTAATACTTTTTTGTGATTTTTTTTCTTTTGAGACAGTGTCTCATTCTGTTGCCCAGACTGCAGTGCAAAGGCTCATTGCAGCCTCAAACTCCTAGGTTCAACCAATCCTCCAGCCTCACCCTCCTGAGTAGCTGGGATTACAGGTGTGCACTACCATCCCCAGCTAATTTTTGTATTTTTTATAGACATGAGGTCTTGCCATGTTGCCAAGGCTGCCTTTTTGTGATTTTATATACACTTCATACCTCATACCTGTCTCATCAGGACATCAGCCATCCAACCAAACCAGCAAGGACATTAAAGTCCTTTGCGGGTGTGTGTGTTTTTTTTTTTTGTTTTTTTTTTTTTGAGAAGGAGTCTCACTCTGTCACCCAGGCTGGAGTGCAACAGCACAATCTCAGCTCACTGCAACCTCCACCCTGGGGGTTCAAGCTATTCTCCTGCCTCAGCGTCCCAATTAGCTGGGATTACAGGCGCCTGCCACCACACCCAGCTAATTTTTTTGTATTTTTAGTAGAGATGGGATTTCACCATGTTGGCCAGGCTGGTCTCGAACTTCTGACCTCAGGTGATCCACCTACCTCAGCCCCCCAAAGTGCTGGGATTACAGGCATGAGCTCACCGTGCCCAGCCTAGGTGGTATTATTTTATAATATGATCCCCACTTGCAAGCCACACTCACCTTCACTCCTGCCTTCCCCACACCAGACTGTCTGGGTCTCCCTACTTCTTCAGTCTGAACTCAGCCAGCACTTGAATGCTTGTTCTAATGCACCACCTTCCATAGAGCCTTTTCATGCCCCACTCTGAAGCGTTGCAGCTTTTGGCTTGTCAGGACACACGGACCACAGCTCAGTTACACTATCTTGGACTTCTTTTTTTTCTTCTAAACCTTGGACCTTTGAAAGTACCTAAGGTCGGCCGGGCGCGGTGGCTCAAGCCTGTAATCCCAGCACTTTGGGAGGCCGAGACGGGCGGATCACGAGGTCAGGAGATCGAGACCATCCTGGCTAACACGGTGAAACCCCGTCTCTACTAAAAAATACAAAAAACTAGCCGGGCGAGGTGGCGGGCGCCTGTAGTCCCAGCTACTCGGGAGGCTGAGGCAGGAGAATGGTCTAAACCCGGGAGGCGGAGCTTGCAGTGAGCTGAGATCCGGCCACTGCACCCCAGCCTGGGCGACAGAGCAAGACTCTGTCTCAAAAAAAAAAAAAAAAAAAAAAAGAAAGTACCTAAGGTCAGGCTTTGATTGGAGTCCACCTAGCTTACTAAGGCCAAAAACACAGCAGTCAGCAATTTGTGGTTTTGGTTTAAGCTAAAGAGAGGCTTTCTGGTTGCTAAATATGCCAGTGAGCATTTCAGTTATTTGCACTTCAGTGCAGAAGTCATCCAGTCCTTCTTGGGAGTAACATCAAGGACAAAGATGATAGGAGCGACATTGGTAGGTATGTATGTATGTATGTATGCGTGTTTATATATTTTTTCTTTTTCCTTTTTTTAAGGGTGGCTGCAGAGGCCTAGAATTAATAAGATATCTGCCTATATGGACCAAGAGCAGGAAGAAAGGCCAGATAATCGTCCCTCAGTAAACAGTGCTGCTTGGAATGACCACCGTCAGGGAAGCACTAACACAGGGCATTTACCATCAGCTAAATAAACATTTGATTTCATGTTGCACAATGACGTAGCCAGTCCAGCTACTTTAACCCTGGTCTTCCTACAGAATGACCCCAGTATGAGTTCTACCTCAGGGCAGCTCCTTTCTTCGATGAAAGGCAGCAAAGAGCTTGCTGCCCAAGCCTGCCCGTAAAACTATTTCGCTGTGGAGGAAATCTGACCCAACATCCTAACAAACCCCCTCACACGGGCTTCCAATCCTTTAAAACTCATGTCTGCTCCCCACAGGCCCACCCTGGGAATGACTTATCAATTTCCTTCAAGTCTATGTCCAGAAATAAAGTGAGAAAACTTGGATGCAGCTTCGAGTGCTAAGCCATGGGGGATGGACTTTGGTCCCCCAGCAAAGCATTAATGAAGGTGTTGCAAGGGGAATAGTTGAGATATGATAAGAGGAAGACCAGAAAACAATCCCTGATCCATTGATCAGGCCTCCCTCCCAAGCCTCAGTCTGACCATAGCTTCCTCATCTGGGAGTTGTGAGAACGTGGTTGGCCTTGTGCAAAGCTGATCACCTTGCTTTCCGTGGAAAGGGCTCGGTCACTGAGGTCATCATTGCTTCTCACAGGGATGCCTCTGCCCAGTAGGCTGAGCAGGCCACCGTTGGGTGACAGGCCGAAGAGTGTCAAGTATCTCCCCGGGCCGGGAAAGGTACGAAAGAGATGGTTACTCTTGACCCAGAGGAATGTATCAAAGGACACCTCCAGAACAACCGCACCTGTCTTTAGTTGTCTTCCTGGGGCGGGCTTTACAGGGGGCCTGTTTCAACCCTAATGATAATGTTAGGGTTGGCTGAAACCAGAACTATGGAGAGACGTTTTTTCTTTCCCATCCCTAAAGAAGTGGCGCAGGATCAGGAGAGACTGCGGGACAGGGAACTTTTTACATCAGAGCTCTTGACAGGCAGTTAGAGGCTGCTCACTTTGCGCTGCCGCCTGGCTCTTTGGGGCGGAAGGTACAGCTTCCTGCCCACCCCTGAAAGAGAGATTCCCTAGACTTCTCACGGAAGCTCACACAGGTCCCTCTTCTGCCCAGCGTCCGCGCCTCGCGGGGAACCATGCTTTGCGCGCCCCGCCCGCGCCTCCTCCCCAAAGCCTGCGACCCAGCCTCCCGCACCTTGACCGTGTCGAGAGGGTGACCCACGAACACCAGGCACACGCCGCCAAAGCCGCCGGCCAGCAGGTTCTTGAGCGGGCTGATGGGTTTCGGCTGGTCGGCCATGGTTAGTCCGTCTGTAACTCAGTCTGTCAGTTCTCGGGCAGTACTGGCTTCTCAGCCCCAGCTGCAGTGCCGGCGCCGCCGACCTTTCACCCACTTTCGGGTGGGCGGAGCACGAGCCTGGGGCAGGTCGGGAGGAGGGCCCAGTGAACACTGTCGGGCTTCCGTCCGGGGCTGCTTCCGGTCTCGGCCCCGCCTCGATGGGCGCGGCAGAGCGCAAAGCTGCATGGGCGGAGTTTGGGAGTGTCGGCCGACGGGCCTATTCCTCCAGGAAGCCTTCCCAGTCTTCAGTGTTTCCTCCTCTGAACTCCGGTTCATCCACTCACTCCACAGAGATCAATTGCGCCCTGCCAAATACCAGGCGTCCTTCTAGGTGCTGGAGGCACCTCTGGTAGTACAACACACAGGTCACTGTCCTCCTGGAATTTACAGACCATAACAAAGATAAATAACCGAAAAATGCATAGTGTATCAAGTAGTAATAAGTACTACCGAGAAAAATTCAGGAAGAGAGTTAGAGGGCGTGTGGGACAAGTGATTTGCAATTTTAATTAGTTGAATAAGGGAGGGTTTAACTGAAAAGGTGACAAGATTCAAGACCTAAGATGAGAGACGGAGTTCTGTTCATACATAACCGGGTAAAGGGTGAGGAACCTTCTACTCAGAAGAAAAAGTGCAAAAGCCTTGAGATGGTCTGTGCCTGACATGTTTGAAAAACCACAGGAAGAGGAAGGGTAGTAGCTGATGAGGCGACAGGGGTTTTGGAGGCACTAGAAGACAGATTTGGGCCTGGTGTTATGACTCGTTATGCCACTGCACTCCAGCCTGGGCAACAAGAGCAAAACACTGTCTCAAAAAAAAAAAAAAAAAGTTAAAGGCCGGACGCGGTGGCTCATGCCTGTAATCCAAGCACTTTGGAAGGCCGAGGCAGGTGGATCACCTGAGGTCAGGAGTTCAAGACCAGCCTGGCCAACATGGTCAAATCCCGTCTGTACTAAAAATACAAAAACTTGCCAGGCGTGGTGGCAGATGCCTATGCCTGTAATCCCAGTTACTCAGGAGGCTAAGGTAGGAGAATCGCTTGAGCCCAGGAGGCGGAGGTTGCAGTGAACTGAGATATTACCACTGTCTCTCCTCTGAAGGACGGTGAAGTCATTGCAGGGTCCTGAGTGTGGAGCGACATAGTCTGACATCGTTATCAGGATCCCCCTTTGATTGCTGGGTGAAAATAGACTCCAGGGGGCAAGAAGAAACAGGGAGCCTTAAGGAGGCTAAAAGCCATGGCCAGAGATGTTGGCTTGCACCAGGGCATAACAGAGGAGGTAGTAAACAGTGGCCAGAGGCTGGGCGCGGTGGCTCACGCCTGTAATCCCAGCACAGCTACTCGGAGGCTGAGGCAGGAGAATGGCGTGAACCCAGAAGGTGGAACTTGCAGTGAGCCGAGATCGCACCACTGCACTCCAGCCTGGGTGCCAAAGTGAGACTCTGTCTCAAAAAAAAAAAAAAAAAAAAAAAGGAAGTGGCCAGATTCTGGATATTTTCTAAAGAAAAAAAAACATTTTAAGTTGTCAATTAATAGGATATAAGGTGACCAGGCGCGGTGGCTCACGCCTGTAATCCCAGCACTTTGGGAGACCGAGGCATACAGATCATGAAGTCAGGAGATCGAGACCATCCTAGCTAACATGGTGAAACCCCATCTCTACTAAAAACACAAAAAATTAGCCAGGTGTGGTGGCACAGTGCCTGCAGTCCCAGCTACTCGGGAGGCTGAGGCAGGAGAATTGTGTGAACCTGGGAGGTGGACGTCGCAGTGAGCCGAGATCACGCCACTGCACTCCAGCCTGGTGACAGAGTGAGACTCTGTCTCAAAAAATAAATAAATAAATAAATAAAAAGAATATAAAGGGTGTGAAAGAAGAGTTAAGATTATGGGCCGGGCGCGGTGGCTCAAGCCTGTAATCCCAGCACTTTGGGAGGCCGAGACGGGCGGATCACGAGGTTGGGAGATCGAGACCATCCTGGCTAACATGGTGAAACCCCGTCTCTACTAAAAAAAAAAAAAAATACAAAAAACTAGCCGGGCGAGGTGGCGGGCGCCTGTAGTCCCAGCTACTCAGGAGGCTGAGGCAGGAGAATGGCGTAAACCCGGGAGGCGGAGCTTGCAGTGAGCTGAGATCCGGCCACTGCACTCCAGCCTGGGCGGCAGAGTGAGACTCCGTCTCAAAAAAAAAAAAAAAAAAAAAGATTATGGGGCTGGGGCCAGGCGCAATGGCTCACGCCTGTAATCCCAGCACTTTGGGAGGCCGAGGTGAGCGGATCACGAGGTCAGGAGATCAAGGCCATCCTGGCTAACACAGTGAAACTCCATCTCTACTGAAAATACGAAAAAAAAAAAAAATAGCCCCGCGTGGTGGCAGGCGCCTGTAGTCCCAGCTACTCGGGAGGCTGAGGCAGGAGAATGGCATGAACCCAGGAGGCAGAACTTGCAGGGAGCCGAGATTGCGCCACTGCAGACAGCGTGGGTGACAGAGCGAGACTCCGTCTCAAAAAAAAAAAAAAAAAAAAAAAAAAAGAATTGTGGGCCAGGTGCAGTGGCTCACACCTGTAATCCCAACATTTTGGGAGGCCCAGGCAGGTGGATCACGAGGTCGGAGTTTGAGACCAGCCTGGCCACCATGATGAAACCCTCTCTCTACTAAAAATACAAAAATTAGCCCGGCGTGCTGGCATGTACCTATAATCCCACTGCTCAGGAGGATGAAGCAGGAGAACTGCTTGAACCCGGGAGGCAGAGGTTGCAGTGAGCCAAGATCACACCACTGCACTCCATCCAGCCTGGGTGACAGAGTGAGACTCTGTCTCAAAAACCAAACAAACAAAAATATGCTAATGTTTTTGGCCTTTGCAACTAGAGAGGAGTCACCTTTACCTAGGTCAGGGGAGATTGGGGAGGAGCAGATTAGTAGAGGGGGAAAGCAAATTTTGGACATGTTGAGTTTGAAATTTCTATTAGACAGAGATATTTCTTTTTTTTTTTTTTTTTTTTTTTGAGACGGAGTCTTGCTTTGTCACCCAGGCTAGAGTGCAGTGGCCGGATCTCAGCTCACTGCAAGCTCCGCCTCCCAGGTTCACGCCATTCTCCTGGCCTCAGCCTCCCAAGTAGCTGGGACTACAGGCGCCCGCCACCTCGCCCGGCTAGTTTTTTGTATGTTTTAGTAGAGACGGCGTTTCACCATGTTAGCCAGGATGGTCTCGATCTCCTGACCTCGTGATCCGCCCGTCTTGGCCTCCCAAAGTGCTGGGATTACAGGCTTGAGCCACCGCGCCCGGCCTAGACAGAGACATTTCAGTCTGGCATTCAGAGGAGAGCCTTAGGCTAGCAATGAAATTTGACAGTCATCAGCCAATTTAGATCACCAAGGGAGTCAGTGGTGATTTAAAATAGAAGTTCAGGCCGGGCGCGGTGAACTTTTTTTTTTTTCCTCAAAAATAAAAAAAATTAAATAAATAAATAAATAAATAAAATCGAAGTTCAGAGATGGAGCCTTTCGTCCTTACACTGTTAGGAGATTAGGAAGATGAAAAGGGACTAGGAAAAGAGAAAACAACATAGAAGTGACCCTGGGTCACTGGGTCCTGGAACCCCTAAGGAAAGAGCATCAACTATGCCTGATAGGTAGACATAGCCACTGAATATAGCAAAAAGGAATTCATTGGTGACATTAACAAAAACAGTTCCTGTGGCCAGGTAGTGGCTCACACCTGTAATCCCAGCACTTTGAGAGGCTGAGGCAGCAGATTGCTTGAGGTCAGGGGTTCAAGACCAGGCTGGCCAATATGGTGAAACGTAGTCTCTACTAAAAATACAAAAATTAGGCTGGGCACAGTGGCTCACACCTGTAATCCCAGCATTTTGGGAGGCCGAGGCGGGAGTATCACGAGATCAGGAGTTTGAGACCAGCCTCACCAAATGATGAAACCCCATCTCTACTAAAAATACAAAAATTAGTGGGTGTGGTGGCAGGCTCCTGTAATCCAGCCCAGGCAACAACATGGAGACTCCATCTCCGGAAAAAAAAAAGATACAAAAATTAGTCAGGTGTGGTGGCGGGTACCTGTAGTCCCAGCTACTCGGGAGGCTGAGGTATGAGAATTGCTTGAACCCAGGTGGCAGAGGTTGCAGTGAGCCAAGATCTTTCCACTGCATGGCCGGGCGCGGTGGCTCAAACCTGTAATCCCAGCACTTTGGGAGGCCGAGACGGGTGGATCACGAGGTCAGGAGATCGAGACCATCCTGGCTAACATGGTGAAACCCCGTCTCTACTAAAAAAAATACAAAAAACTAGCCGGGCGAGGTGGCGGGCGCCTGTAGTCCCAGCTACTCGGGAGGCTGAGGCAGGAGGATGGCGTAAACCCGGGAGGCGGAGCTTGCAGTGAGCTGAGATCCGGCCACTGCACTCCAGCCTGGGTGACAGAGCGAGACTCCGTCTCGAACACATAAAAATTAAAAAGCAAAAAATAAAGCGAAGAAAGAAGACATGGCAAGCAAATAAATTTGTGAAATCTGAAATCTGTAGTTATCTTTATGATCATTGATGTTGAAGTTTGCTATATGTGGGAAGGGCATGGTGACTGAGGCCTGTAATTCTAGCACTTTGGGATGCTAAGATGGGAGAATTGCTTGAGCAATTCTCAAGTTCAAGACCAGTCTGGGAAACATAGCAAGACGCCCTCCATCTTTAAAAAAAAAAAAAAAAATTTTTGGCCTTTTTTTTTTTTGAGATGGAGTCTGGCTCTGTTGCCCAGGCTGGAGTGCAGTGGCATGATCTCGGGTCACTGCAACCTCCGCGTGAGCCACCGCGCCTGGCGATCTTTTTTTTTTCCTTTAGAATCTCACTCTGATACCCAGGCTGAGTGCAGTGGCGTGATCTTGGCTCACTGCAACCTCCAGTTCCTGGGTTCAAGCGATTCTCCTGCCTCAGCCTTCCGAGTAGCTGGGACTACAGGCATGCACCACCAAATCCGGCTAATTTTTGTATTTTGTAGAAATAGGGTTTCACCATCTTGGCCAGGCTGGTCTCAAACTCCTGGCCTCAAGTGATCCAACCACCTCAGCCTTCCAAAGTGCTAGGATTACAGGCATGAGCCACCGCGCCCAGCCTCCACTTTCTTTTTTATTTTTATTTTTTGAGACAGAGTCTTGCTCTGTAGCCCAGGCTAGAGTGCAGTGGCGCAACTGCGGCTCACTGCAACCTCCCTGCCTCCTGGGTTCAAGCAATTCTCCTGCCTAAGCCTCCCGAGTAGCTGGGACTGCAGATGCCTGCCACCATGCCCAGCTAATTTGTTGCATTTTTAGTACAGACACAGTTTCACCGTGTTAGCCAAGATGGTCTCTGTCTCCTGACCTCATGATCCACTTGCATCCGCCTCCCAAAATGCTGGGATTACAGGCATTAGCCACTGCACCCGGCCAAGCCTCCACTTTCTTTTTCTTTTCTTTTTTTTTGTTTTGAGACAGAGTCTTGCCCTGTCACCCAGGCTGGAGTGCAATGGCAAGATCTGGGCTCACTGCAAGCTCCGCCTCCCGGGTTCACAGGATTCTCCTGCCTCAGCTTCCCGAGTAGCTGGGATTACAGGCGTTCACCACCATGCCGAGCTATTTTTTGTATTTGTAGTAGAGACGGGTTTCACCATGTTGACCAGGCTGGTCTCCAACTCTTGACCTCATGATCCACCCACCTTAGCCTCCCAAAATGCTGGGATTACAGGTGTGAGCCACCATGCCCAGCCTCCTCCATTTTCTTATTTGAAAAACACATTGATTTTTTTTTTTTGACAGTGTCTTGCTCCTGTCGCCCAGGCTGGGGTACAGTGGCCAGATCTCAGCTCACCGCAACCTCCGACTCCTGGGGTTCAAGCAATTCTCCTGCCTCAGTCTCGCGAGTAGCTGGGATTACAGATGCATGGCACTGCGCCAGGCTAATTTTTGTATTTTTAGTAGAGACAGGGTTTCACCATGTTGGCCAGGCTGGTCTCCAACTCCTGACCTTGTGATCTGCCAGCCTCGGCCTCCCAAAGTGCTGGGATTAGAGACGTAAGCCACCGTGCCAAGCCCAAAAAACATTAATTTTTAAAAAACAAAAAGAATAAAAAATAAAATGTCACTGCCCTCCAGCCTGGATGGGAGTGTGAGATACTGTCTCCACAAAAATAAAAAACAATTAAAAAAAAGAAACATGGCCAAGTATGGTGGCTCATGCCCTGTAATCCCAGCACATTGGGAGGCCAAGGCAGGAGGATAGCCTGAGACTAGGAGTTCGAGACCAGCCTGAACAACATAGTGAGACCTGGTCTCTACAAAAAAAAAAAAAAAAAATTGGCTGGGAGCAGTGACTCATGCCTATAATCCCAGCACTTTGGGAGGCTGAGGCAGGCAGATCACCTGAGGTCAGGAGTTCAAGAAAAGCCTGGCTAACATGGTGAAACCTTGTCTCTACTAAAAATACAAAAATTAGCTATGCGTGGTAGCAGATACCTGTAATTCCAGCTGCTCTCTAGACTAAGGCAGGAGAATCCTTTGAACATGGGAGGCGGAGGTTGCAGTGAGCCAAGACTGCACCATTGCACTCCAGCCTGGGAGACAAGAGTGAAACTCTGTCTCAAAAGAAAAAAGAAAAAAGAAAAAAATTAACTTGGCATGGTTGTGCATGTCTGTGGTCCCAGTTACTTAGGAGGCTGAGGTGGGAGGATCCCTTGAGCCCAGGATGTTGAGGTTGTAGTGAGTCGTGATTGTGCCACTGCACTCCAGCCTGGGTAACAGAGTGAGACTCCATTGACAAAACAAAATACAAAAATAAAATAAAATAAAATAAAACTGAATCTAAGGTTTTTTTTTTTTTTTTTTTTTTTGAGACGGAGTCTCACTCTGTCACCCAGGCTGGAGTGCAGTGGCACGATCTCAGCTCACTGCAAGCTCCACCTCCCGGGTTCACACCATTCTCCTGCCTCAGTCTCCCGAGTAGCTAAGACTACAGGTGCCAGCCACCACGCCCAGCTAATTTTTTTTTTTTTTTTTTTTTGAGTCTCGCTGTGTCGCCCGGACTGGAGTGCAGTGGCCGGATCTCGGCTCACTGCAAGCTCCACCTCCCGGGTTCACGCCATTCTCCTGCCTCAGCCTCCCGAGTAGCTGGGACTACAGGCGCCCGCCACCTCGCCCGGCTAGTTTTTTGTATTTTTTAGTAGAGACGGGGTTTCACCATGTTAGCCAGGATGGTCTCGATCTCCTGACCTCATGATCCGCCCGTCTCGGCCTCCCAAAGTGCTGGGATTACAGGCTTGAGCCACTATGCCCGGACTTTTTTTTTTTTTTTTTTTTTTTTTAGTAGAGATGGGGTATCACTGTGTTAGCCAGGATGGTCTCGATCTCCTCACCTCGTAATCCGCCTGCCTACGGCCTCCCAAAGTGCTGGGATTACAGGCGTGAGCCACCGCGCCCAGCCAGAAATTTTTGAAAAAGACCAATAAGGGCTTCAACCTGAGAAAGCTGATTGAAGGAAAAAAAATCAACCAAGGCATTTTGTTCTACCATATAGAAAAAAGAAACCAGCCAGTTGCAGTGGCTCACGCCTGTAATCCCAACACTTTAGGAGTCCAAGGCAGGTGGATCACCTGAGGTAAGGAGTTCAAGACCAGCCTGGCAACATGGTGAAACCCCATCTCTACTAAAAATACATAGGGGCATGGTGGCACCCGCCTGTAGTCCCAGCTACTCGGGAGACTGAGGTAGGAGAATTGCTTGAACTAGGGAGGCAGAGGTTTCAGAGAGCCGAGATCACGCCAGAGCACTCCAGCCTGGGTGACAGAGCGAGACTGCATCTCAAAAAATAAATAAATAATTGGCCGGGCACAGTGGCTCATGCCTATAATTCTAACACTGGGAGGCTGAGGCAGGCGGATCACTTGAGGTCAGGTGTTTGAGGCCAGCCTGGCAAACATGGTGAAACACTGTCTCTACTAAAAATATAAAAATTAGCCTGGCATTGTGATGGGCGCCTGTAGTCCCAGCTACTTGGGAGGCTGAGACAGGAGAATTCCTTGAACCCAGGTGGTAGAGGTGTGCAGTGAGCTGAGTTCTCGCCACTGCACTTCAGCCTGGGTAACAGAGTAAGATTCCATCTCAAAAATAAAATAAATAAATAAATAAAACACAAAATTTTTTAAAAACAGAAACCATGAAGCTACAATTAAAACATTGTAGTGGCAAGGCACGGTGGCTCGCGCCTGTAATCCGCCAGCACTTTGGGAGGCTGAGGCGGGTGGATCACAAGGTCAGGAGATGGAGACCATCCTGGCTAACACAATGAAACCCCATCTCTACTAAAAATACAAAAAAATTAGCTGGGTGTGGTGGCAGGCACCTGTAGTCCCAGCTACTTGGGAGGCTGAGGTAGAAGAATGGCGTGAACCCGGGAGGCAGAGGTTGCAGTGAGCTGAGATCGCACCACTGCACTCCAGCCTGGGCGACGAGCGAGACTCCATCTCAAAAAAAAAAAAAAAAAACCCATTGTAGTATTGAACCGGGAATAGGCAAACAGACCTTCAAAACAGAACGAAGAGCCCAGATAACAAACCCATGTATACAAGGGAATTTAGATGATGATAAAGGTGTTAATAAATAGTGAATAAAGAATGACCTATTCAGGCCAGGCACGATGGCTCACGCCTGTAATCCCAGCACTTTGGGAGGCGAAGGCGGGAAGTCACTTGAGGTCAGGAATTTGAGACAAGCCTGGCCAACATGGTGAAAACCTGTCTGTACTAAAAATACAAAAATTAGCCAGGCATGATGTCATGTGCCTGTAATCCCAGCTACTTGGGAGGCTGGGGCATGAGAATCCCTTGAGCCTGAGGGGCAGAGATTGCAGTGAGGTGAGATCGAGCCACACCACCACTCCAGCCTGGGCGACAGAGTGTGACTCCGTCTCTTAAAAAAAGGTCAGGTGCAGTAGCTCATGCCTGTAATCCCTGCACTTTGGGAAGCCGAGGTGGGTGGGTCACCTGAGGTCAGGAGTTCAAGACCAGCCTGGCCAACATAGTAAAACACCGTCTACCAAAAATACAAAAATTAGGCAAGTCACAGTGGCTCACGCCTGTAATCCCAGCACTTTGGGAGGCCGAAGTGGGCAGATCATGAGGTCAGGAGATCGAGACCACCTTGGCCAACATGGTGAAACCCCGTCTCTACTAAAATACAAAAAAATTAGCCGTGTGTGGTGGTGTGTGCCTGTAATCCCAGCTACTTGGGAGGCTGAGGCAGGGGAATCACTTGAATCTGGGAGGCAGAGGTTGCAGCGAGCTGACATTGCGCCACTGCACTCCAGCCTGACGACAAAGCAAGACTCCATCTCAACAAAACAAAACGAAACAAAAAAACAAAAATTAGCTGGATGTGGTGGCATGTGCCGGTAGTCCCACCTACTTGGGAGGCTGAGGCAGGAGAATCGCTTAAACCCAGCAGGCAGAGATTGCAGTCAGCCAAGATAGCACCACTGCACTCTAGCCTGGGAAACAGAGTGAGACTCTATTAAAAAAAAAAAGACCTATTTAATACGTGGTGTTGGGATTAAAAATAATCAAATTAGGCCTGGTGCCATGGCTCATGCATGTAATCCCAGCACTTTGGGGGGTGGAGGCGGGTAGATCATCTGAGGTCAGGAGTTTAAGACCAGCCTGGCCAACATTGGTAAACCCTGTCTCTACTAAAAATATGAAAATTAGTCAGGCATGTTGGCGCACGCTTGTAATCCCAGCTACTCAGGAGGCTGAGGCAGGAGAATTGCTTGAACCTGGGAGGCAGAGGTTGCAGTGAGCCAGGATCGTGCCATTGCACTCCAGCCTGGGCGACAAGAGCAAAACTCCATCTCAAAAGAAAAAAAAAATTATCAAATTAGAAAAAATAAATCTAAATCCCATCTCCTACCAAATACATATTCTGGATAGATTAAAGAACCCAATTTGAAAAAATAGGAATATAAAGTATTAGCATTTTGACTGGTGCAGTGAGTTATCCCAGCACTTTGGGAGACCAAAGCGGGAGGATTGCTTGAGCCTAGAAGTTTGAGACCAGCCTGGGAAACGTGGCAAAACCCCATCTCTTCCAAAAATATAAAAATTAGCCAGGCAGGGTGGCACACCACTGTAGTTCCAGCTACTTGGGAGGCTGAGGCAGGATTGCTTTTTTTTTTTTTTTTTTTTTTTTTTTTTTTTTTTTGTGAGACAGAGACAGAATATCACTCTTTCACCCAGGCTGGAGTGCAGTAGTAGGATCTTGGCTCACTGCAACCTCCGCCTCCCAGGTTCAAGTGATTCTCCTGTCACAGCCCCCCAGGTAACCAGGATTCCAGGCACATGCCACCATGCCTGGCTAATTTTTGTATGTTTTGGTAAAGATGTGGTTTCACCATGTTGGCCAGGCTGATCTTGACTCCTGACCTCAGGTGACCTTCCCGCCTCAACCTCCCAAAGTGCTGGAATTACAGGTGTGAGCCACTGTGCCCGGCTGAGGCAGTATCGCTTTAACCTAGGAGGCAGGGTTTGCAGTGAGCCAAGATAGCGCCACTGCACTCCAGCCTAGGTGACAGAGCGTCACCTAGGGTCTTTTGAGACAGGGTCTTGCTCTGTCACCTACCCTTGTCTCCTAGGCTAGGCCTCAGAAAAAAATTAAATAAATCAATAAATAGGCCGGGCGTGGTGGCTCAAGCCTGTAATCCCAGCACTTTGGGAGGCCGAGACGGGCGGATCACGAGGTCAGGAGATCGAGACCATCCTGGCTAACACGATGAAACCCCGTCTCTACTAAAAAATACAAAAAACTAGCCGGGCGCGGTGGTGGGCGCCTGTAGTCCCAGCTACTCGGGAGGCTGAGGCAGGAGAATGGCGTAAACCCGGGAGGCGGAGCTTGCAGTGAGCTGAGATCCGGCCACTGCACTCCAGCCTGGGCGACAGAGCGAGACTCCGTCTCAAAAAAAAAAAAAAAAACCAAAAAAAAAAAAAAAATAAAATATTAGCATTTTGTACATATCTTTCAGGGCCCTTTCAATGAGTTAACATACATATTTATATATACACCTATACACACTCACACACACTTACACAAACTGTTTTCATTGATAAAAGGCTATATTGTAAATACTAGTTTGCTTTTTTCACTCAATAGAGGCTGCTATTATTTTCCTAATTTCACAAATGAGAAAACTAAGTCACAGAGAGGTAAGGTTCCCTGCCCAAGGTCACATGGATAGAAGATGTGGAGTTGGGATTCTCTTTAAAGTAT
The DNA here is from genome assembly GCF_049350105.2 of Macaca mulatta. Classification (NCBI taxonomy): domain Eukaryota; kingdom Metazoa; phylum Chordata; class Mammalia; order Primates; family Cercopithecidae; genus Macaca; species Macaca mulatta. The sequence continues at coordinate 112,332,098 of NC_133407.1, forward strand.
TATTTAAAAATTTTTTTTTGAGACAGGGTCTTGCTCTGTCACCTAGCTGGAGTGCAGTGGCACAGTCTCGGTTCACTGCAATCTCCACTTCCTGAGCTGAAGCCATTCTCCCATCTCAGCCTCCCTAGTAGCTGGGACTACAGGTGTGTACCACCACCATGCTTGTTTTTTTTGTTTTTTTTTTTTTTTTTGAGATGGAGTTTTGCTGTTGTCACCCAGGCTGGAATGCAGTGGCATGATCTCGGCTCACTACAACCTCCGCCTCCCAGGTTCAAGCGATTCTCCTGCCTCAGCCTCCTGAGTAGGTGGGATTACCAGTACCCTCCACCACGCCTGGCTAATTTTTGTATTTTTAGTAGAGACAGGGTTTCACCATGTTGGCCAGGCTTGTCTCAAACTCCTGACTTCAGGTGAGCCACCTGCCTTGTCCTCCCAAGGTGCTGGGATTATAGGCATAAGCCACCATCCCGGCTGAGGTTAATTTTTGTATTTTTTGTAGAGAGGGGTTTCCCTCTGTTGCCAAGGCTAATCTTGAACTCCTAAGCTCAAGTGATCCTCCTGTCTTGGCGTCCCAAAGTGCTGGAATTACAGGAATGACCCACTCCCCCAAGCCTCAATTTTGATTAATTAATTATTTTTGAGACAGGGTATCCCTTTGTTGCCCAGGGTGGTCTCGAACTCCTGGACTCAAGCAATCCACCCACCTCAGCCTCCTGAAGTGCTGGAATTACAGGTATGAGTCACTGTACCCGGTCAAGGGATTCTAATCCTAGCTGTCTGGCTCTAGACTACCCTTTGTTGGTCCGTAAGGCCAAAGCCTGTGATAGAAAGTTTTAGAGGATGTTGAAAAGAAAAATGACACGTTTTGTGCTTTAAAAACATTTTTTTTTTTTTTGAGACAGAGTTTAGCTCTTGTTGCCTAGGTTGGAGTGCAATGGTGCCATCTTGGCTCACTGCAACCTCTGCCTCCCGGGTTCAAGCGATTCTCCTGCTTCAGCCTCCCAAGTAGCTGGGATTACAGGCATGCGCCACCATGCCCGGCTAATTGTGTGTTTTTAGTAGAGATGGGGTTTCACCATGTTGGCCAGGCTGGTCTTGATCTCCTGAGGTGGCTCACACCTGTAATCCCAGCACTTTGGGAGACTGAGGTGGGTGGATCACCTGAGGTCGGGAGTTTGAGACCAGCCTGGCCAACATGGTGAAAACCCATCTGTACTAAAAATAAGAAAAATTAGCCAGGCATGGTGGCAGGCACCTGTAATCCCAGCAACTCAGGAGGCTGAGGCAGGAGAATCGCTTGAACCTAGGAGACAGAGGCTGCGGTGAGCCAAGATCACGCCATTGCACTCCAGCCTGAGCAACAGGGCGAGACTCTGTCTCAAAAAGAAAAAAAGGAAAAATCCCACCTTCTATCTTGAAAAGAATAAATCTTTTTTTCAAAAGAAAAAGAATAAAAATAAAATGTATTGGGCTGGGCACGGTAGCTCATGCCTATAATCCCAGCACTTTGGGAGGCCAAGGAGGGCAGATTAGCTGAGGTCAGGAGTTTGAGACCAGCCTGGCCAACATGGCGAAACACCATCTCTACTAAAAATATGAAATTAGCCAGGCATGGTGGTGCACCTGTAGCCCCAGCTACTTGGGAGAATGAGGCAGGAGAATCGCCTGAACCCGGGAGGTGGAGGTTGCAGTGAGCCAAGGTTATACCATTGTACTCCAGCCTGGGTGGCAAGAGCAAAACTCTGCCTCGAAAAATAAAAATAAATAAATAAATAAAAAATAAAATGTACTGCACTCCAACATGGGTGACAGAGTGAGATCCTGTCTCTACAAAAATAAGAAATATTTTAAAGCAGGGAGACTAGTTACAGGACTACTGCTCACATCCAAAGACACATTGAGGGTGGCTTGGATTAGAGCTTCAGGTAGTGGTAAGTGCTAAAGTCAGGACATATCTCAGAGGTATAGCTCATGGGAATTGCTTGTAGACTGAATGTGAAATTTGGAAGAGGAAAACTCACGGAAAACTTGTGATTTGTTTTTTCTTTCTTTCTTTCTTTTTTTTTTTTTTTTGAGATGGAGTCTTGCTCTGTCACCCAGGCTGGAGTGCAGTGGCACAATCTTGGCTCACTGCAACCTCCTGGGTTCAAGCAATTCTCCTGCCTCAGCCTCCCAAGTAGCTGGGATTACAGGTGACCGCCACCATGCCCAGTTAATTTTTGTATTTTTAGTAGAGACAGGGTTTTGCTATCTTGGCCAGGCTAGTCTTGAACTCTTGACCTCAGGTGATCTGCCCACCTTGGCCTCCCAAAGTGCTGAGATTACAGGTGTTAGCCACCATGCCTGGCCAAACTTGTGAATTTTTGGCTTGAATAAATGGAGAGAGATAGTGGTATTGAGCTGGGAAATACTGGGGGAGTGGCAGGTTTGGAGGTAAAGTTGATAAGTTTGTTTTATTTAAGACATGTTAAATTTGAGTGCCAATATGATATCCAAATGGAGGTATTGAATGGATAACTGAATATACTGAGTGTGAAGTATAGGAAATTTGGTAGGATTAGAAACAAAAACCTGGAAGTCATCAGTGTAGGGGAGGTCCTAAGGCAAAGAGGTTGAATGAGATCACTGGGGAAGGAGCATAGATGGAAGAGAGGCTGAGGACTGAGTCTACCAACTCTCCTATGCAGCACTCCTCACGGTGATAATTTTTTTTTTTTTTTGAGACGGAGCCTCGCCCTGTCTCCCAGGCTGGAAGTGCAGTGGCGCGATCTCGGCTCACTGCAAGCTCCGCCTCCCGGGTTCACACCATTCTCCTGCCTCAGCCTCCCCAGTAACTGGGACTACAGGCGCCTGCCACCACACCTGGCTAAATTTTTTTTTGTATTTTTAGTAGAGATGGGGTTTTACCGTGTTAACCAGGATGGTCTTGATCTCCTGACTTCGTGATCCACCTGCCTCAGCCTCCCAAGGTGCTGGGATTACAGGCGTGAGCCACCACGCCCGGCTCACGGTGATAATTTTTATTTTTATTTTTCTTGTATTTCCATCCAGTGCAATCATAGTAGTAATTTGATACTTATTGTTGAATTATTCTACTAATTTCTGCATCTCCTATTAGAACAAAGCTCCTTGACCACAGATATTGTGGTCCTCTTCACTCACCATATGTAACAACTTGGTGCCTAGCCTTTAACCAGTCTGAAAGAACAAAGCATTTAAGAAATGTGATTTCGGCTGGGTGCGGTGGCTCACGCCTGTAATCCCAGCACTTTGGGAGGCCAAGGCGGGCAGATCACAAGGTCAGGAGATTGAGACCATCCCAGCTAGCAGGGTAAAACCCTGTCTCTACTACAAATACAAAAAAAATTAGCCAGGCGTGGTGGCAGACGCCTGTAGTCCCAGCTACTCAGGAGGCTGAAGCAGGAGAATGGCGTGAACCCGGGAGGTGGAGCTTGCAGTGAGCCGAGATCACGCCACTGTACTCCAGCCTGGACGACAGGGTGAGACTCTGTCTCAAAAAAAAAAAAAAAAAAAAATTGTGATTTGACAGTATCTATTACAATATAAAATGAGCATAGGAGTTGACTGAGCAACTCCTTTATTTCCATTTCTAGAAATAAAATATAAAACGTGTTCACAACTATGCAAAAAGAACTACAGGCTGTGGCTCACACGTATAATCCCACTTTGAGGGGCCAAGGCAGAAGAATTGCTTGAGCCCAACAGTTTGAGACGAGCCTGGGCAATATAATGGGACCCCATATCTATTAAAAAAAATTCTCCAGACATGATGGTGCATGCTTATAATAGTCCCAGCTACTTGGGAGGCTGAGACAGGAGAATCACTTGAGCCAAGGAGATTGAGGCTGCAGTGATTGCACCACTGCACTCCAGTCTGGGTGACAGAGGGAGACTACATCCCAAAAGAAAAAAGAGGGCCAGGCGCGGTGGCTCACACCTGTAATTACAATACTTTGGGAGGCCAAGGCGGGTGGATCACCTGAGGTTGGGAGTTTGAGACCAGCCTGACCAACATGGAAAAACCCTGTCTCTACTAAAAATACAAAATTAGCTGGGCATGGTGGCATATGCCTGTAATCCCAGTACTCTGAAGGTTGAAGCAGGAGAATCACTTGAACCCGGGAGGCAGAGGTTGTGGTGAACTGAGATCATGCCATTGTACTCCAGCCTGGGCAACAAAAGCTAAACTCTGTCTCAAAAAAAAAAAGGACTACATCCAAGGGTGTTCACTGTAACACTCTTTATAATTGTGAAAAATTGGAAACAGATAGCCAGGCGCAGTGGCTCACACCTGTAATCCCAGCACTGGGAGGCCGAGGCGGGTGGATCACAAGGTCAGAAGTTTGACACCAGCCTGCCCAATATGCTGAAACACCGTCTCTACTAAAAATACAAAAATTAGCCAGGCATGGTGGCATGCACCTGTAGTCCCAGCTACTCAGGAGGCTGAGGCGGGAGAATTGCTTGAACCCGGGTGGCGGATCTTGCAGTGAGCTGAGATTGCACCACGGCACTCCAGCCTGGCTGACAGAGTGAGACTCCATCTCAAAACAAAACAAAATAAAATTGGAAACAGATGACTTGCAATTGGAGACTGCTCAAATACGATACATTTATACTGTTAGAAACTCAGAAGGGTTACAGCACTGTCGAAAGGGCAGGCTCTGGATTCAGATGGCTAGGGTTAGTATTTTAGCTTGGACTGGCATGGTGGCTCACGCCTGTAATCCCAGCACTTTGGGAAGCAGAGGTTGGTGGATCACTTTAGGTCAGGAGCTCGAGACCAGCCTGGCAAACATGGTGAATCCCCGTCTCTACTAAAAATACAAAAATTAGCCAGGCATGGTGGTGAGTGCCTGTAATCCCAGCTACGTAGGAGGCTGAGGCAGGAGACTCGCTGGAACCCGGTAGGTCAAGGTTGCAGTCAGCCATGATTGTGCTACTACACTCCAGCCTGGGCAACAGAGCTAGACGCTGTCTCAAAAAAAAAAAAAAGAATTTTAGTTTGATCACTTCTTTGTGAAATGGGGATAGTAATAGCACCTTCTACTAAGTGAAAAAAGCAGCAGAATGATATTTGCAATAGCCTGTTACTAATGAAAAGCTTTGTGTAAATGTGTATGTGGATAGCTACAAATAGAGACATGTACTGAATTTATTTATTTATTTATTTTTAAAAATTTTTTTGAGACAGAGTCTCGTTCTGTCACCCAGGCTAGAGTGCAGTGGAGCGATCTCAGCTCACTGCAACCTCTGCCTCCTGAGTTCAAGCAATTCTCCTGCCTCAGCCTCCTAAGTAGCTGGGATTACAGGCGTATACCACCATGGTTGACTTTGTATTTTTTTTTTTTTTTTTTTTTTGAGACAGAGTCTCGCTCTGTTGCCCAGGCTAGAGTGCAGTGGCCGGATCTCGGCTCACTGCAAGCTCTGCTTCCGGGTTTACGCCATTCTCCTGCCTCAGCCTCCCGAGTAGCTGGGACTACAGGCGCCCACCAACTCGCCCGGCTAGTTTTTTGTATTTTTTAGTAGAGACGGGGTTTCACCGTGTTAGCCAGGATGGTCTCCATCTGACCTCGTGATCCGCCTGTCTCTGCCTCCCAAAGTGCTGGAATTACAGGCTTGAGCCACCGCGCCCGGCCTTTTTTTTTTTTTTTTTTTTGAGACAGAGTCTAGCTCTGTCCCCCAGGCTGGAGTGCAGTGGCACCATCTCGGCTCACTGCAAGCTCCGCCTCCCGGGTTCACGCCATTATTTTTTCTTTTTTGAGATGGAGCTACTCTGTTGCCCAGGCTGGAGTGCAGTGGTGCGATCTTGGCTCGCTGTAACCTCCACCTCCGAGGTTCAAGTGATTCTTCCTGCCCCAGCCTCCTGAGTACTTGGAATGACAGGCACGTACCACCATGCCCGGCTAATTTTTGTATTTTTTAGTAGAGACAGGGTTTTGCCATGTTGGTCAGGCTGGTCTGGAACTCTTGACCTCAGGTGATCCACCCACCTTTGCTTCCCAAAATGTTGGGATTACAAGTGTGAGCCACCACGCCTGGCCCCTATCCAATTTTTATCACTTGAGTATATCCCAAATACCTTTCCTTGTCAATAGGTGCCTTAGTACGGCATTTTTTTTTTTCCCTTTTTTTTGAAGACAGGTTCAGGCTCTGTCCCCTAGGCTGGAGTGCAGTGGCCGGATCCCTTGCTCACTGCAGCTTCCACCTCCTGAGTCTTAAGTGATCCTCCCACCTCAGCCTCCTAAGTAGGTATATAAGCACATCCAGCTAACTTGTATTTTTTGTAGAGATGGGGTTTCACCGTGTTGCCCAGGCTGGTCTCCAACTCCCAGGCTCAAGTGATTCACCTGCCTCGGCCTCCCAAAGTGCTGGGATTACAGGCGTGGGCCACCACGCCCGGCCAAAACATTTGTTTTTTTTTTTTTTGTAGACATGGAATCTCACTATGTTTCCCAAGCTGGTCTCCAACTCCTGGGCTCAAGCGATCCTCTCACCTTGGCTTCCCAAAGTGCTGGGATTACAGGCTTGAGCCACCATACCCCACCACCCAGTATGATTTATTTTATTTTTTTTTTGGTAAAGTGAAAGCAAGTTTATTAAAGAAGTAAATAAACAAAGGAGGCCAGGAGCGGTGGCTCACGCCTGTAATCCCAGCACTTTGGGAAGCCGAGGAGGGCGGATCACGGGGTTGAGAGATCCAGACCATCCTGGTCAACATGGTAAAACCCTGTCTCTACTAAATATACAAAAATTACCATCCGGGTTAACACAGTGAAATCCCGTCTGTACTAAAAATACACAAAAAAATTAGCCGGCCGTAGTGGCGGGCGCCTGTAGTCCCAGCTACTGGGGAGGCTGAGGCAGGAGAATGGCGTGAATTCGGGAGGCGGAGCTTGCAGTGAGCCGAGATCGCGTCACTGCACTCCAGCCTGAGCGAGAGAGCGAGACTCGGTCTCAAAAAAAAAAAAAAAAAAAAAAAGAAAAAGAAAAAATTAGCTGGGCGCGGTGGTGCGCGCCTGTAGTCCCAGCTACTTGGCAGACTGAGGCAGGAAAATCACTTGAACCCGGGAGGCGGAGGTTGCAGTGAGCTGAAATAGCGGCTCTCTCACTGCACTCCAGCCTGGGCGACAGAGCAAGACTCCGCCTCAAAAAAAAAAAAAAAAAAAAAAAAAAAGGAATTGCTACTCCACAGGCAGAGCAGTCCACCCGGAATCTTTTTTTTTTTTTTTTTTTTTTTGAGACGGAGTCTTAAACTCTGTCGCCCAGGTTGGAGTGCAGTGGCGCGATCTCGGCTCACTGCAACCTCCGCCTGACGAGTTCAAGCAATTGTCCTGCCTAAGCCTCCCAAGTAGCTGGGACTACAGGCACCTGCCATCATGCCGGCTAATTTTTTGTATTTTTAGTAAAGCCGGGGTTTCACCATGCTGGTGTGGCTAGTCTCGAACTCCTGACCTCGTGATCTGTCCTCTTCGGCCTCCCAAAGTGCTGGGATTACAGGCGTGAGCTACTGCGCCCGGCCACCCGGCATGATTTTTAATGGCTTTCTACATTGTATGGTTTGTTATTGTTGCTTTGTGACAGGGTCCATTATCACCGATGCTGGACTGCAGTTGTGCAATCTCGGCGCACTGCAGCCTCGACCTCCTCGGCTCAAGCAATCCTATATCACCTCAGCCCCCTGAGTAGCTGGGACGCACAGGCGTGTGCCACCTCGCCCAGCTAATTTTTAGTTTTTTTGTTTTTGTTTTTTATAGAAAGAAGGAGGGGTCTCACTACCTCAAATTCTTGGGCTCAAGCGATCCTCCCACCTTGGCTTCCCAAAATGCAGGGAATGCAGGCATAAGCCACAGCGACCGGCCAGCACAGGTGTCTTAAATGCGTATATACGCGAGTCCAGTATGGTTGGAAATGATTTGATTTGTTGTCTATGGAATTGCACACCCTGGAGCCTTCCTAACATCAGCGGCTTCACATTGGCATTTCCACTGTGGTGCAGCAACAATCTGAGTTCTAGCCACACCATTTGACAACCGGTCCCAAAAGGTAACTGGAAGTCATGATGACAACTCCTATAGTGTGAAAAGAAACTGCAAGCAAGGCAGTTAAGATGCAACCTTGCACGGTGACGGTAAGTCGAACTGGGCGGCGAACGAGGCCGCGGCGGGGGAAGCGAAAGCGTGGTATGGTTGCAGCTCTGGGGCCACCCGGCGACCGCCTTGGGGTGTAGGCAGAAATTCCCGGCCCAGCTCCCCTCAGACCAGATAGCGGCCGGGAAACAATGGTTCTTTAGACATTCCACCGACGCCAGGATGTCTTCTCCGTGCCCGATCCCGGAGTACACAGTGAAATGATAAGGCGGTGAGAAACGCGTTGGTTAAGAACATCTCAACGGGAGACGCTGGTAGGCGAAAGGTGGCTCCAGACGCGGTCGGCACCTGCCGTACCCTAGTCAGACTATGGGTCAGAGCGCTAAATTGCAAGGAGGCGGCGCTAAAGAGGCCCTCTAACCAGGAGCCAGTCGCGACCTGAGCGACCGTGGGTCGACCCCGATCCGGAAGTGACGCAACGGCGCCAAGTACTTCCGGAGCTGCGGGGACGACTCTTCTGGAGGAAGCAGCACGGGCTTGACCGGCGTCGGCCCGCCGCCTTTGCCGCCGCTTCTCCCCAATCCAGTCCCTCTGGCCCGGCCTGACCCGGTCTGGCTCGTCCGGGCTCAGCGGCCGCGAGGCCGCAGCTCCCGGTAAGTGCGCAGCGCACGTCGCGGCCTTGTTTACTTTGGCGGGCAGCTGGGGGGGCCTCTCAGCCAACCTCCCCGGCCGGGCCGGGACTCCGCCTTCGCCGTCGCCCGGGAGGCCCGGGCACCCCCCACCGCCGGTTCGCTGTCCCAGCACTACCCGCCGTCAGCGGAGGGACCGCCGGGCGCCCAGCGTTGTCTCTGCCTTTTTTCCTCCCGCCGTCTTCTCAGCTCGCGGAAAGGTCAGAGGCCACCGCCTCTGACCAACCAGCGCCGGCACATCTAGGCCCTCCCTGTCTGGCGCGGCGGGGAAACGCACGGCCTCGGGGCTCCCCGCTCGAGTCCTGTTTGGGAGCTCTCGCAGCGCTGCCCGCGCGGTTTAACGCCCGCCTGTGGAGGGTATCCCCAGCTCGTGGGCTCCGCGTCCGCGCGAATATCCCGGAGCCCGCGGCCCCTCGGGATGTGCGGCCCCGGAACTGTGTCGCCGCCTCGCCTGAAGCTGCTTGGGCAGCCGCGTTCTTGGATGACTTCGCCTTCGTACTGTTCATTGCCCAGTCCCATAGAACTTTCTGTCATAGCGACATTTCTATACCTTTGCTGTTCAACATGATAGCTATTAGCCACACGTGGCCGTTAAGCATTTGATCTGTAGGCTAATGCACCTGAGAAACTAAATTTTAAATTTTACTTAATTTTTAAGTGTAATTAAATTTAAATAACCGCATGTGCCTTGTGGTCACCGTATTAGAAAAGACAGATATAGAGTGTAGGATTTTGAAACGAAATTGCTGATTTCTAGTTTTGTGCCAAGTAGTTTTTCTTCGGAGGTGTAGTTAGGAATGACCATTCAGCGCTAGTGATCATATCTGGAGTAAACGTCATCAGACTCACTAAAACTTATGTGTTCTGTGCGTGGTCAGCAAGCCCAGGATGGTTGTCAGGTCCCCTGAACATGTGACTTTGGCTCTGGAGGAATTTTTTTTTTTTTTTTTTTTTTTTTTGGTGGGCGGGACAAAGTTGCTGTCACCAGACTGGAGTGCAGTGGCGGCGATCACAGCTAACTGCGGCCCGGACTTTCTGGGCTCAGGTGATCCTCCTTTCTTAGCCTCCCAAGTGGCTGCGACCACAGGCATGTACCACCATACCTGACTAATTTTTTAAATTTGTTGTGGATACGGGAATCTTAATAGGTTGCCTAAACTGGTCTTGAACTGCTGGGCTCAAGCGATCTTCCCGCTTTGACCTCCTAAAGTGCTGAGATTATAGGCGTGAGCCACTGTACCTGACCCTTAAAATTTTTTTTTTTAGAAACAGGGCCTCACTCTGTTACCTGGCTCGTTGGAGGGCAGTGGCATGATCATGGCTCACTGCAATCTCCTGGACTCAAATAATCCTCCTCTCTCAACTTCCTAAGCAGCTAGGACTACAGGCATGTGCCACCATGCCCTACTAATTTTTTTTTTTTTTTTTTTTTTTTTTTTTTTTTTTTTTTTTTTGAGACGGAGTCTCGCTCTGTCGCCCAGGCTGGAGTGCAGTGGCGCGATCTCGGCTCACTGCAAGCTCCGCCTCCCGGGTTCACGCCATTCTCCTGCCTCAGCCTCCCGAGTAGCTGGGACTACAGGCGCCCACAACCGCGCCCGGCTAATTTTTTGTATTTTTAGTAGAGAGGGGGTTTCACCGTGGTCTCGATCTCCTGACCTTGTGATCCGCCCGCCTCGGCCTCCCAAAGTGCTGGGATTACAGGCGTGAGCCACCTCGCCCGGCCTTGTTTTGTTTTGTTTTGTTTTGTTTTGTTTTTGAGACGGAGTCTTGCTCTATCGCCCAGGCTGGAGTGCAGTGGCCGGATCTCAGCTTACTGCAAGCTCTGCCTCCCGGGTTTACGCCATTCTCCTGCCTCAGCCTCCCGAGTAGCTGGGACTACAGGTGCCCGCCACCTCGCCCGGCTAGTTTTTTGTATTTTTTTAGTAGAGACGGGGTTTTACCGTGTTAGCCAGGATGGTCTCGATCTCCTGACCTCGTGATCCGCCCGTCTCGGCCTCCCAAAGTGCTGGGATTACAGGCTTGAGCCACCGCGCCCGGCCATGCCCTACTAATTTTTAAGACTTTTTGGTAGAGACAGCATTTGGCAGTGTTGCCCAGGTTGGTCTTGAACTCCAAAAATAATGTCTATTATGCCATTTCTGTCTGGGATGTAGGGATAATATTTAAGTTTCAAAGGAAATAAAAATGTTACTGTCAGTTATGTTACTAAAGAAATACATACCGTTGGCCAGGCGCGGTGATACACGCCTGTCATCCCAACACTTTGGGAGGCCAAGGTGGGTGGATCACGAGGTCAGGAGATCGAGACCATCCTGGCTAACACAGTGAAACCCCATCTCTACTAAAAATACAAAAAATTAGTCGGGCGTGGTGGTGGGTGCCTGTTGTCCCAGCTACTTGGGAGGCTGAGGTAGGAGAATGATGTGAACCCGGGAGGTGGAGCTTGCAGTGAGCCGAGATTGTGCCATTGCACTCCAGCCTGTGCAACAGAGCAAGACTCTGTCTCCAAAAAAAAAAAAAAGTATTGTCAGGACAAGATCACTTTTTATTTATTTATTTATTTATTTTTTATTTTTTATTTTTAGACGGAGTCTTGCTCTGTCACCCAGGCTGGAGTGCAGTGGTGCGATCTCGGCTCACTGCAACCTCCACCTTCTGGGTTCAAGCGGTTCTCCTGCCTCAGCCTCCTGAGTAGCTGGGACTACAGGCGCACGCTACCACGCCCAGCTAATTTTTGTATTTTTAGTAGAAACAGGATTTCATCGTGTTGGTCAGTCTGGTCTCCAACTCCTGCCCTTGTGATCTGCCCACCTCAGCTTCCCAAAGTGCTGGGATCACAGGTGTGAACCATTGTGCCCGGCCCACTTTTTCAAATAGAATTTGGATATTTAACTTTGAGATGATTAAAAATTAAATTTTTTTTTTTTTTTTTTTTTTTTTTTTTCTGGAGACGGAGTCTCGCTCTGTCGCCCAGGCTGGAGTGCAGTGGCCGGATCTCGGCTCACTGCAAGCTCTGTCTCCCGGGTTCACGCCATTCTCCTGCCTCAGCCTCCCGAGTAGCTGGGACTACAGGCGCCCGCCACCTCGCCCGGCTAGTTTTTTGTATTTTTTAGTAGAGACGGGGTTTCACTGTGTTAGCCAGGATGGTCTCGATCTCCTGACCTCGTGATCCGCCCATCTCGGCCTCCCAAAGTGCTGGGATTACAGGCTTGAGCCACCGCGCCCGGCCAAAAATTAAATTTTCATTTAAATCTGTACCTAGAACACTTCGTATGAAATGGTGTTCTTTTTTTTTTTTTTGAGGGAGTGTGGAGTTTTCCCCACCTAAATATTTGGTTGGTAAGAAGCCTGTGGGCAATTTCTTTTTTTTTTTTTTTTGACGCGGAGTCTTGCTCTGTTGCCCAGGCTGGAGTGCAGTGGCACAGTTTTGGTTCACTGCAATCTCCATCTCCCAGATCAAGCAATTCCCCTGCCTTAGCCTCCCGAGTAGCTGGAATTGCAGGTATGCGCCACCATTCCTGGCTAATCTGTGTTTTTTGTAACGGTGGGGTTTCACCATGTTGCCCAGCCTGGTCTTGAACTCCTGAGCTAAAGCCATCTACCCACCTTGGCCTCCCAACCAAAGTGCTGGAATTACTGGCGTGAGCCACCACACCTGGTCCTGGAACTTTTTTTGTTTTTGAAGACAGGGTCTCACTCTGTTGCCTAGACTGAAGTGCAGTGGCGTGATCTTGGCTCACTGCAGCCTCAGCCTCCTGTGCTCAAGATCCTCCCACCTCAGCCTCCCAAGTAGTTGGGACTACAAGCATGTACCACCACAACATTTATGAGTAATGTGACATAAATGAGCCACAACAGCATAAGTAAAGTGAGATCTGAAATATTAGCATTATTCTGTGTTAGATTACCACAGTGGTGGTGATTTTATAGCAAAAATTCAATTTTAAGTCAGTTACAATTTGCTTTGTCAACATCTACATAACATTTAGGATTGAAATTGTGGTAGTTGCTGTAGAGAATCTGAAGGACAGAAGTATTGGAGTGAAGAAGCGGCCTTTCAGCTGGGTGAGGTGGAGGTTACAGTGAGCTGAGATTGCAACACTGCACTCCAACCTGGGTGACAGAGGGGAGACCCTGTCTCAAAAGAAAAAATAAACAGTCTTCCAAACTGAGAGAGAGAATTGAGGTTAAATTATTCCTCCCTGTTTACTTAGAATACTTTTTTTTTTTTTTTTTTTTTTTTTTGAGACAGAGTCTCGCTCTGTCGCCCAGGCTGGAGTGCAGTGGCGTGATCTCGGCTCACTGCAAGCTCCGCCTCCCGGGTTCACGCCATTCTCCTGCCTCAGCCTCCCGAATAGCTGGGACTACAGGCGCCCACAGCTGCGCCCGGCTAATTTTTTGTATTTTTAGTAGAGACGGGGTTTCACCGTGGTCTTGATCTCCTGACCTTGTGATCCGCCCGCCTCGGCCTCCCAAAGTGCTGGGATTACAGGCGTGAGCCACCGCGCCGGGCCTTTTTTTTTTTTTTGAGACGAAGTCTCTTGTCACCCAGACTGGAGTACAGTGGCGCAGTCTCACCTCACTGCAACCTCTGCCTCCCTGGTTCGAGTGATTCTCCTGCCTCAGCCTTCCGAGTAGCTGGGATTACAGGTGCCCGCCACCATGCCCAGCTAATTTTCGTATTTTTAGTAGAGATGGGGTTTCGCCATGTTGGCCAGGCTGGTCTTGAACTCTTGACCTCCGGTGATCCACCTGCCTTGGCCTCCCAACATGCTGGGATTACAGGCATGAGCCACCATGCCTAGCTGAGTACTTTTTTTTTTAGAAGGTCATGTAACTCTTGTCAGTGTAATTATGACATGGATTTTTGTTGGCACTTAAAAGAAGATAATTAATTTAATAGTTACTGTGCCTTGTTACTTGTCCTTTAAAGTACCTTTGCGGCCGGGCGCGGTGGCTCAAGCCTGTAATCCCAGCACTTTGGGAGGCCGAGACGGATGGATCACGAGGTCAGGAGATCGAGACCATCCTGGCGAACACCGTGAAACCCCGTCTCTACTAAAAAATACAAAAAACTAGCCGGGCAAGGTGGCGGGCGCCTGTAGTCCCAGCTACTCGGGAGGCTGAGGCAGGAGAATGGCGTAAACCTGGGAGGCGGAGCTTGCAGTGAGCTGAGATCCGGCCACTGCACTCCAGCCCGGGCTACAGAGCGAGACTCCGCCTCAAAAAAAAAAATAAATAAATAAAAAATAAACTTACAAAAGCAGTATGCCAGTTTTAAAAATGTAATTCTTTTCATTTTAGATGGAAGTCATATTACGTAGAATACTTGGGTGACATCTGCCTGAGAGATCGCCAAGAATTACAGGTATCTTTAATTTAAAGATTAACTTTTTCTCCTAAAGAAAAAACACCATAGTTTAGTTGTGATTATATGGCTCTACCATGCAGAAGAGTTTGTTAAAAGTCAAACTGCTGGCTGGGCATGGTGGCTCATGCCTGTAACCCCAGCACTTTGGGAAGCTGAGGCGGGTGGATCATGAGGTCAGGAGTTCGAGACCAGCCTGACCAACATGGTGAAACGCCATCTCTAATAAAAATACAAAAAAAATTAGCTGGGCGTTGTGGCGTGCACCTGTAGGTCCAGCTACTCGGAGACTGAGGCAGGAGAATTGCTTGAACCTGGAAGGCAGAGGTTGCAGTGAGCTGAGATTGTGCCACTGCACTCCAGCCTGGGTGACAGAGCGAGACTTCTTCTCAAAAAAAAAAAAAAAAAAAAAAAGGTCAGACTGCAAACATTATTTTTATTGCCCCATAATTAATAGGGCCGTTGTTTTTTTTTTTTAATTTTTAGAAATGGGAGCATTTATAGTTAACATATCAACTTAGATATACTGATTTTTTTTTTTTTTTTAATTGGAGTTTCCCTCGTGTTGCCCAGGCGGGAGTGTAATGATGCAATCTTGGCTCACTGCAGCCTCCACCTCTGGGGTTCAAGCAATTCTCCTGCCTCTGCCTCCTGAGTAGCTGGGATTACAGGCATGTGCTACGATGCCCAGCTAATTTTGTGTTTTTGGTGGAGACTGGGTTTCTCCATGTTGGTCAGACTGGCCTCAAACCCCTGACCTTAGGTAATCCGCCCGCCTCAGCCTCCCAAAGTGCTGGGATTACAAGTGTGAGCCACCATGCCTGGCCGATATTTTTATTACATAAAAATGTGACTCTATGCTGGGCACAGTGGCTCTTGCTTGTAATCCCAGCGTTTTGTAAGGCCAAGGCAGGAGGATCGCTTGAGGCCAGGAGTTTGAAACCAGCCTGAGTAACGTAGTAAAACCCTGTTTCTACAAAAAATAAAATTAGGTATGGGCGTGGCATATGCCTGTAGTCCCAGCTACTCAGGAGGCTGAGGCAGGAGGATCTCTTGAGCCCATGAGTTGGAAGCTACAGTGGGCCATGATCATGTTTTTATATCCCAGACTGGGTGTCAGAGTGATACCATATCTCAGGACTCCATAGTGTTTTAGACTGGTTACAAATTCTTTTTCCTTTTGGTAGACATGGGTCTTGCTATGTTGCCCAGGCTGGTTTGGAACTCCTGGTTTTGAATGATCCTTCAGCCTCAGTCTCCCTAAGTGTGGGCATTATAATACAGATGTGAGCCACTGATACAGATGTGAGCCACTGTACGTGGGCCCTTTTTTTTTTTTTTTTAAAGTAGAAGAGCATTTACTTGAATTATTATTACTATTTTTGGAGACAGAATCTCTCTCTGTTGCCTAGGTTGGAGTGCAGTGGAATGATCTCACTGCAGCCTTGACCTTCTAGGCCCAAGCAGTTCTTCCATGTAGCCAGGAATACAGACGCATGACCACTATGCCTGTCTTATTTTATTTTATTTTATTTATTTGTTTATTTTATTTTTTTTTGCGACAGTGTCTCACTCTGTTGCCCAGGCTGGAGTGCAGTGGCACGATCTTGGTTCACTGCAACCTCCGCCTCCCTGGTTCAAGTGATTCTCCTGCCTCAGTCTCCCAAGTAGCTGGGATTGCAAGTGTGCACCACCATGCCCAGCTAATTTATTTTTTATTTTTTTATTTTTTCATATTGAGTCTCGCTCTGTTGCCCAGGCTGGAGTGCAGTGGTGCAATCTCAGCTCACTGCAACCTCCACCTCCCAAGTTCAAGCAGTTCTCCTGCCTCAGCCTCCTGAGTAGCTGGGATTACAGGCGCATGCCACCATGCCCAGCTAATTTTTGTATTTTTAGTAGAGACGGGAGTTTCACGTGTGTTAGCCAGGATGGTCTCGATTTCCTGACCTCGTGATCTGCCTGCCTCGGCCTCCCAAAGTGCTGGCATTACAGGCATAAGCCACCGTGCCCAGCCTAATTTTTGTACTTTTAGTAGAGATGAGATTTCACCATGTTGGCTAGGCTGGTCTCAATCTCCTAGCCTCAGGTGATCTGGCCATCTCGGTCTCCCAAAGTGCTGGGATTATTTTTTTTTTAATGTGTTGTAGAGACATGGTCTCACTAGGTTGTTCAGGGGGGTCTTGACCTCCTGGCCTCAAGGGATCCTCTCATCTCAGCCTCCCAAAATTCTGAGATTATACTTGTGAGCCACCACACCTGGCCCTCAGTCTTTGTTTTAGATTATGGTTCGTTGTTTTTTTTCGGACAGATTACCTACTTCAAGTAGACTTTATATTTGCTTTTGTATTTAATCAAGATTTGTTTAAATAAATTGTTTACATACTATTAAATCCAAATGCTCTTGGACTTTAAGGTTCTATTAGTTTTAGATTTTTTTTGTTTTTTGAGATGGAGTCTCGCTCTGTTGCCAGGCTGCAGTACAGTTGGCAGGATCTCGGCTCACTGCAATCTCCAACTCCCTAGTTCAAGTGATTCTCCTGCCTCAGCCTCCCAAGTAGCTGGGGATTGCATGCACGTGTCACCATGTATAGCTAATTTTTGTATTTTTAGTAGAGATGGGGTTTCACCACGTTGGCCAGGATGCTCTTTGATCTCCTGACCTCGTGATCTGCCCGCCTCGGCTTCCGAAAGTGCTGGGATTACAGGCGTGAGCCACCGCACCTGGCCTAGTTTTAGATTTAAATCACTAGTTGATATTGTTCCTTGCAGCTCATCAGATGAGATAGTAGTTGTGTAGAAAAGTTAATGGGTGTTTGCCACAATCTTCTGTGAGTTGAAGTTAGGATTTGTGACTGTTTCGCTTTCTCAACTAGTATTCTCTTTTCGTTTATATGTAATTGAGTAACATTTTACTGTCTGCAGCTTTTCTTTTTTGAGATGGAGTTTCCCTGTTTTGTGTGTGTGTGTGTGTGTGTGTGTGTGTGTGATGGAGTTTCGCTTTTATTGCCCAGGCTGGAGTGCAGTGGTGCAATCTCAGCTCACTGTAACCTCCGCTTCCTGGGTTCAAGCGTTTCTCCTGCCTTTGCCTCCCTAGTAGCTGGGGTTACAGGTGCCTGTCACCATGTCCGCTTAATTTTTTTGTATTTTTAGTGGAGACAGGGTTTCACCATGTTGGCCAGGCTGGTCTCGAACTCCTGACCTCAGTGATCCACCCATCTCGGCCTCTCAAAGTGCTGGGATTACAGGCATGAGCCACCACACCTGGCCGATGGAGTTTCACTCTTGTCATCCAGGCTGGAGTGCAGTGGTGCAATCTTGGCTCACTATAAACTCTGCCTCCCGGTTCAAGTGATTCTCCTGCCTCAGCTTCCCAAGTAGCTGGGATTACAAGTGCATGCCACCACGCCTGGCTAATTTTGTATTTTTAATAGAGATGGGGTTTCGCCATGTTGGCCAGGCTGGTCTTGAACTCCTGACCTCAAGTGATCCACCCGCCTCGGCCTTCCACATTGCTGGGATTACAGGCATGAGCCACCACACCCGGCCAGTAGAACTCTTTAAACCTGAAAATTCAGTCAGCTTTGCAGAGTAGAGGAGGATGTTGAAGACCTATGTGTTTTTTGTTGTTGTTGTTGTTTTTCTTTCTTTACCAACTATGCACCTGTCTTTCAGACACCTAAGAGTAATGTCTGTGAAACAATGGTCTTCTTTTTCTACATATTATAGCGGGAAGTGTTCCTATTTATGTACTGTCTGTGTCAATACTAATGGAGGCATGATAAGCAAAATTTTAAACTTTGGTAGTTAAACCTTTATGTCGCCTCCCCTCTGGGCGGCCAGCTATGGGGATGTGCTTCTCCCTTAAGGACTTTGGGAAGAATAACAAGTTCATTGGAATTTGACTTTCTGACATGGAGCAGATGGCCTTGCCCTGTCATGCCAGGCCTTTCATGTGAAGTTACCATTTATCAGCTGCTTCTATCTCTCCAGGGAAGGATTTCCCTTTGATAGGCCTGGGCCAGGGGGATGATGGTGAGATTCCCCATGTGATACCAGAGTTGGAATAAGCTATAGTGAGATTAGGGCCAGGACTGTCCCATTTTGATTCTTGAACTGTTTCTGTTACTACTTGTCGTGGGGAAAAAGTAACACTTTTTTTTTTTTTTCCTCCCTTAGAAGACAAAAATACTAATGCATTTGAGAAATCGGTAGTTTTGGGGGGAGGGGGAAAAAGCAACTGCTTTCCTGATCTGCAACTTGGCTGGATGCTAAGATGTCAGTGGACATGAATAGCCAGGGGTCTGACAGCAATGAAGAGGACTATGACCCAAATTGTGAGGAAGAGGAAGAAGAAGAGGATGAAGACCCTGGGGACATAGAGGACTATTACGTGGGAGTAGCCAGCGATGTGGAGCAGCAGGGGGCTGATGCCTTTGATCCCGAGGAGTACCAGTTCACTTGCTTGACCTACAAGGAATCTGAGGGTGCCCTCAATGAGCACATGACCAGCTTAGCTTCTGTCCTAAAGGTGAGCAGTGTTGTAAACTCCAGTGTAATCCCCCTCCAGTTAAATCTAAGGATGAGCTGTTGTTAATTAATGTCTCCTCCAGACTAATTGAATGGCCTTGTAGCTTGAAACCAAATGTATGTCAACATCATTTGGACATTTTGTTACATTTGCTTTGTTTTCTAATATATGCATATCTAAGGTCCTCAGATTCCCAAATTAGTAAGAATTAGAAAGGAGGGGTGGGACAGATTCAAGAAAGATATACCATACCAGAAATGTGTAGTAGCAGAATTGCACAACTTTGCACTTGTTTCAGGAAGTGAGTTTTCAAGAATTTTATGAGGTTGATACAATAAGCATCAGAATCACCATCTTCTGTATGACTGTGTTTGAGTGACTGATAAATGTCTTGAGAGTATCCAGATCCCTCTGGTTTGCCCTGAATAATCATTGCCTTTGGGCTAATGAGCTCATTTGTTTCATGTACTGATTTTAATATTTTTTTCTTATAGCTTGTATTTCATTGATTTAGGGGGTGTTAGTATGGGAATTGTAAAGAATGAACAAAGTTGATTATTCCAGCAAGCATTTTATTTTTTAACATGTAAGCTAAAACATACCTTTGGATGTCTTGCACCTTAGGCCAGTTATTATCCTCATTATTTATATTTTTTATGATCATTTTGACAGTTTCCCAGCAAGCATGTTTCCTTCTCTAACACTGGCCATTATGGGAAATTGGAAATATTTCTCTTACTTTAGTGTTTTTGCTAATCTTTTTTCAGGAATTCTTATATGAATTTTGTTTCTGATTAAATTTGAGGTCAAAAGGGCACCTTGGCATGATGTCAACCAAATAAATTTTATTGGTACTTAAACAGAAGTAACTAAGGTGTGCCTTGTATGATTTCTATAAAATTTGCTTTATCTACTAGTTTAGGGATTTTTTTCCCCCCCAGATGGTTGGCAAAGGTTAATATCTTGGATTTAGATACTCAGATCTTTATTAGCAACTGGCTGGAAGCTGAAAGCTAAGGTTTTTTTTTTTTTTTGTGATTCATTTCTAGAAGTGATTGTAGACTTCCTCTCTTGTGCTGAGCAGAAAACTCTGAAGAATGCGGACCTATGGATCCTCTGGGTGTGGGATTTCTGCACTATGGCTATAGCAAAGCTGCTGGACCCCTGCCTCCAGAGGGCATTTCCCTGATAGAAAACAATAATCGGGTTTTTCTTCCTCACCATGCACACCTCTCTCTTGTTGATCAATAGTTTCTTTTGCTTTAGTCATACTGTCAGGTTATATACAATGTTGGTATTTAAAATAAGAAAAGGATATGTTCATAATGTTAGGTTAGAAAAAATAATATTAGGAATTATGTAGTGTGTGACTATGCTCTGGACAGTGTCAGTTGACCAAGTTCACAAGGATGTTCCTGTCTATACACAGGAATTCTCAGATTGTCAAGCCCTCTGTATTGGCTTTTTCTGCCTTGCTAGAGACAGCTGAGGGGCCCAAGCACCTGTCCCTCCCTGCCTGCCTCCCTTCCTTCCTTTTTTTTTTTTTTTTTTTTTTACATTGTGGTAAAATATATGTAACATAAAATTTACTGTTTTATATTCTTCTTTCTTATACATGGTCAGCCTCCTGGAAAGCTTTCCCTTCACCACCTCATCTCTTACTGCCCTTAGGGGTCCTCAGAGTCTAGCTCGTGCTTTCTCTGAGTCAGTTTCCTTGAGAGCCCCTAGAGCACAGTGGCCATGCCTGCCTTTGATCTGTGTCCAAACAATACAGCTCGTTTATTTTTTTAGATTATGTACTGCAGTCTTCTGACTGCTTTACGTTTTAACTGTTCACACATTTTGGCATGATCTCTCCAACTAGATTGTCAGTTCTTGGAGAGCAGTAACTCTCTTGTACCTTATCTCCTCCATCATTCTTGTCACACAATTTCATCTACAGTAGGTATTGAATAATTGCTTGGATACTTGTTGATTTTGTTTATTGTTGGTGATAGTAGCAGCTGCTGCTATTGGTGTGAGTTAGATTTCCTAGTCCCTGATACATTTTCTTTCCTATTGGAAATGAATTGAAAGGGTATTTGATCTGGCCTTTAAGACTGAGAAGAGTAAGAGCAAAAAGAACTTGGAACAGAGATGAAGGAATAAATAAGAGAAGAGAGCTGAAACAGTATGAAAGGGTTAAAGAGAAAATGGATCAAAGAGGAAAATAATCCACAAAAATTTAGATGTTGATAGAAGACAGAGTTTGTTTTTTCCCTTCTACACTTCACTGAAAAACATGTTAACACCATTTACTTTCTGGGGCTGGGCAAAAAAAGGTTGTGGCTCTTGGTTGGCTTGACTACACATAAAGGAACTCTGGTGTTTTAAGTGGTTCAGGAACCTGACCAAAGAAACTGGACAGAAAAGCAGCTTGGTCAAGAGTAAAGGAGAAGGAATCATATACAGTTTTTTTTTTCTTTGAGGCCAGATGCAAACTAGCATTGTTTTTATTTATATTTTTAAAATTATATTTTAAATACAAAAATTAGCTGAGCATGGTAGCATGCGCCTGTAGTCCCAGCTATTCAGGAGGCTGAGGTGGGAGGATCACTTGGGCCTAGGAGCAGAGGTTGCAGTGAGCTGAGATTGCCCCACTGTACTCCAGCCTGGGCTACAGAGCAAGACCTTATCTCAAAACAAAAAAAAAAAATTTTTTTTTGGTAGAGATGGGGTCTTGCTATGTTGCCTAGGTCTTAAACTCCTGGCCTCAAGCCGTCTTCCCACCTCAGCCTCCCAAATTCCTTTACAAGCATGAGCCACCACTCCTGGCCTGTTTTTATTTTTGTAATTAATATTTTTTGAGGATGAGAGGGAATAATTTAAGTGCTTAGTTTACCCAATGGTGTTCCGGCTACTCTGGTTCTCTTGTTGCACATGTCTCTGAAAGTGTGATCAATAGTGATAGTCACCCAGATCACTGCTGATGTCCCATTGCTCGTAGTGCTGATTGCACAATTCTGTGGCATATTGAAATATTTAATTTTTTTCACATAATTTAGGTTCTGTGGCTTGTAGAAGATGTTATGTGTGTATGTAATTGAAAATTATAGTTCGGCCGGGCGAGGTGGCTCAAGCCTGTAATCCCAGCACTTTGGGAGGCCGAGACGGGCGGATCACAAGGTCAGGAGATCGAGACCATCCTGGCTAACACAGTGAAACCCCGTCTCTACTAAAAATACAAAAACTTAGCCGGGCGAGGTGGCAGGCGCCTGTAGTCCCAGCTACTCGGGAGGCTGAGGCAGGAGAATGGCGTGAACCCGGGAGGCGGAGCTTGCAGTGAGCTGAGATCCGGCCACTGCACTCCAGCCTGGGTGACAGAGCGAGACTCCGTCTCAAAAAAAAAAAAAAAAAGAAAATTATAGTCCTACAAATTCTAGTCTATGAGTAAAAACTATCCAAGTTTGAGGAGTAGCTTAAATTTTTTACTTGATTCTCATGTCTGTGTACTCATTTTGTGTGTCCAGGCAGTTGCATGTGGATGATTGATAGCATATCATAAAGTTAAGCCTTTCACTGCCATTTGGGATTTGAAGTCTCTTTTTAAAAATTATTTTTAAAAAAATTTTTAGAAATGAGCTCTTGCCCTATCTCACAGCTGGAGTGCAGTAGCATGATTACAGCTCACTGCACCCTCAAACTCCTGGGTTCAAGCTATCCTCCCTTCTCAGCCTTCCAAATAGCTGGGGCTATAGGTGCCTACAGCTAATTAACAAAAAATTGGCCGGGCGCGGTGGCTCAAGCCTGTAATCCCAGCACTTTGGGAGGCCGAGACGGGCGGATCACAAGATCAGGAGATCAAGACCATCCTGGCTAACACGGTGAAACCCCGTCTCTACTAAAAGATACAAAAAACTAGCCGGGCGACCTGGCAGGCGCCTGTAGTCCCAGCTACTCGGGAGGCTGAGGCAGGAGAATGGCGTAAACCCAGGAGGCGGAGCTTGCATTGAGCTGAGATCCAGCCACTGCATTCCAGCCTGGGCGGCAGAACGAGACTCCGTCTCAAAAAAAAAAGAAAAAAAAAAAACCAAAATATTTATTTTGACCGGGCGTGGTGGCTTACGCCTGTAATCCCAACACTTAGGGAGGCCAAGGCGGGTGGATCACTAGATCAGGAGATCAAGATCATCCTGGCTAACACGGTGAAACCCCATCTCTACTAAAAACACAAAAAATTAGCCGGGTGTGGTGACACGCCCGTGGTCCCAGCTACTTGGGAGGCTGAGGCAGGAGAATGGTGTGAACCCGGGGAGGCGGAGGTTGCAGTGAAGCGAGATCGCACCACTGCACTCTACCCTGGGTGACAGAGTGAGACTCCATCTCAAAAAATAAAGAAAAAATTTTTAAGTGGACTCAAAGCTGCAAAAAAAATTTTTTTTAAAGATACAGAATCTCACTATGTTGCCCAGGCTGATCTCAAACTCCTGGCCTCAAGTGATCCTCCTGCCTCAGCCTCCTGAGTTAGCTGGGTAAAGTGTCTTAAGTAGAAAAATCACAATTTTCAGCCGGGATCGGTGGCTCACGCCTGTAATCCCAGTACTTTGGGAGGCCGAGGCGGGTGGATCACGAGGTCAGGAGAGCCCTGGCTAACACAGTGAAACCCCATCTCTACTAAAAATACAAAAAATTAGCTGAGCGTGGTGGCAGGCGCTTGTATGTAGTCCTAGCTACTCGGGAGGCTGAGGCAGGAGAATGGCGTGAACCCGGGAGGCGGGGCTTGCAGTGAGCTGAGATCGTGCCACTGCCCTCCACCTTGGGCAACACAGCAAGACTCCGTCTCAAAAAAAAGAAAAGAAAAAAATCACAATTGTCTGGGACACTGGATTTCTAGTTTAATGAGGGCCCTGGTGTCAGAGGGTAACTTCCTGTATGTGTTCTGGGACCAGTCTATGAGTAAAGTCATTATTGAGAGAGGAAGGTGCCCAGAAAATCAGATCAAGGGCTCAGAATAGAGAACAGAGAAAATACTTATCTGTTACTGAGGTAGGGAAACTTGGTATTCAAATAGTGGCAAAACAGAAGCATTATTTGAGAATGAACTATCCTACACAAATAACAAATGGAATAGTCAAATGAGATTAAATGATTGCCAAGTGAGGTGTTGTATTGTAGGAGGAGGGGATCTCTGGGGAATAAGTATTTTTAGTGATCATGTATGAGTCTTTAAAGAAAACAAAGTTACCTTTTTCTACACTATATTTTTATAGGAGACTTATACAAAGATTATTTTATTGTCTTTATAGATGAAAGAGGTCCTTCTTGTAACCATAAGCATTTTTATTACAAAATATACAGTAGTTAGCCAATAATTTTTTTCAGTTATTCAGTGAGTCCTTTTAATTACCATTCCATGGAACTCTTGAGATATTTGCTGACAAGCTGCTCAGGAAGCAGCTCAGCCTTGGTAGAGCCCCAGACAAAGCCCAGGCAGGATCATGACTGTGGAACTGGCTTTGGTTTGTGATGGGTCAAGAGTCTCTTTCTCCTTGTGCCCTCATCTTAGCATCATGTTAAGGGTATGGGCAGGAGAAGTGCATATTGTTCAGGGACCCACCCCATTGCTTCAGGAGGGGAAAGAAGTAGGCCACTTTGAACTAGATCTAGTCCAGGAGGTGTAGTGAGCTACCTGAGCTTTGTGTTGAGGCCAGAGGACCTTGAAGGTGGTGTAGAAGGGCAGTGCAGGTTACAGAAGTCCTGGCTCCATAGGGCAATGGGCATGGGATTGGGAGGGTTATCTTCTGGGCTGGAATGAGGGTCAGAGATGTATAGGTAGAAAGGAGGATTATGATTGTAGCCTCAAGCATCTTTACTGTTGGAGGAAAGGAGTAGGTTTTGTAACCTATAGGAATAGGTTTTTATAGGACTTTGTTTGTTTGTTTGTTTGTTTGTTTGTTTTTTGAGACAGCATCTCACTCTGGCACTCAGGTTGGAGTACAGTGGCACGATGTTGGCTCACTGCAACCTCCACCTCCCAGGCTCAAACAGTCCTCCTACCTCAGCCTCCCAAATAGCTGGGACCACAGGTGCGCACTACATGCCCAGCTAATTTTTTTTTTTTTTTTTTTTTTTTTTGAGACGGAGTCTCGCGCTGTGTCACCCAGGCTGGAGTGCAGTGGCGCGATCTCGGCTCACTGCAAGCTCCGCCTCCCAGGTTCACGCCATTCTCCTGCCTCAGCCTCCGAGTAGCTGGGACTACAGGCGCCCGCCACCACGCCCGGCTAGTTTTTTGTATTTTTAGTAGAGACGGGGTTTCACCATGTTAGCCAGGATGGTCTCGATCTCCTGACCTCGTGATCCACCCGCCTCGGCCTCCCAAAGTGCTGGGATTACAGGCTTGAGCCACCGCGCCCGGCCTAATATTTTTTTTTCTTTTTCTTTTTTTGTATTTTTGGTAGAGATGGGGTTTCGCCATGTTGCCCAGGCTGGTCTCAAACTCCAGAGTTCAGACGATCTACCGACTTCAGCCTCCCAAAGTGCTGGGGTTACAGGCGTGAGCCACCGCACCCGGCCTAGGATTTTAAATAGGTATTTAAATAGGTTTTTTTTTTTTTTTTTTTTTTTTTTTTTGAGACGGAGTCTCGCTCTGTCGCCCAGGCTGGAGTGCAGTGGCCGGATCTCAGCTCACTGCAAGCTCCGCCTCCCGGGTTTACGCCATTCTCCTGCCTCAGCCTCCCGAGTAGCTGGGACTACAGGCGCCCGCCACCTCGCCCGGCTAGTTTTTTTGTATTTTTAGTAGAGACGGGGTTTCACCTTGTTAGCCAGGATGGTCTCGATCTCCTGACCTTGTGATCCGCCCGTCTCGGCCTCCCAAAGTGCTGGGATTACAGGCTTGAGCCACCGCGCCCGGCCTTTAAATAGGTTTTTAAAACTTACTCAGCGCATGTGTGGCATAGTGAACTATATTGCTCACTTTTTTTTTTTTTTTTTTTTTTTTAGCTGAGATGGACTCTTGCTCTGTCCCCCAGGCTGGAGTGCAGTGGCGTGATCTCGGCTCACTGCGAGCTCTGCCTACTGGGTTCACGCCATTCTCCTGTGGCCTCCCGAGTAGCTAGGACTACTGGCGGCCCGCCACCATGCCCGGCTAAATTTTTTTGTATTTTTAGTAGAGACAGGATTTCACCTTGTTAGCCAGGATGGTCTTGATCTCCTGACCTCGTGATCCACCTGCCTCGGCCTCCCAACGTGTGGGGATTACAGGTGCGAGCCACTGCGCCTGGCCCTGTTGCTCACTTTTTAAGCCTGTTTCCCAGATACGATTGGAGGAATATGCCAATTATTACAAGTGTTTTTACTACATTTCTTCTTGCTTTATGAATTGCTGTATCAACTGCAGCAAAGCTGTGAAGATATTTCCTAGAACACTCTATTCTGCCATACTCTTTTGTGAATTTGTTTTAAAATCTAGTGTTTGCTCTTTAGCAAAATGTGACTGGAAAATCTAAGATTCTGCTGTGGACAATTTTTCCCCTTTGTGGATGAATAGTAATGAGTTGTCAGGGCTTCTGACTCTTAAGTGCCGAAGTCTGTATAGTCCTGTGTTCAAAACAACCTGGCTTTTTTGCCCTTTTCACTTGTAACATGATCAATTGGTGTTCATAACAACAAAGTACCTTATTTTAGCCATTTTCTTAATTGGTACTAACTACTTACATAATGCCAAGTTAAAAGATAACAAGTATCTGGTGAAAACTTTAACTATTAAATCGATTTTCTTTTATTCTGATATAGCTGAATTTTAAGATCATTCTATTTTTATTTACTTACAGTCATTAATTGACGAATAATCATTTTTGTTGTTGTTGTTGTTGTTGTTATTGTTGCTACTACTCATGGGAAAGTATCTTCAAGCTGGGCCTGGTTACACTGAATGTTTGTGTGCTGAGCGGCCCTCTGATTTCTATTTTTGTGATCTGATGTGAGTTCTTCGCATACCTCTATCTAAGTAGAACTTAGGTTAAATTCCTGCATTTCAAATAGCTGGCCATTAATAGGTTCGTTAACATATTTCACAGTGTTTTAGTCTGGAAGTCTGAGGTGTGTTTACTGATGTGTAAATTCATTTTTTAAAGGCAATGAGAAATGTCCAGAGTGACATTGAGAATGGCCTAAATAAAAATGGTGCAAAGTTGTCCTTGTCTTGCCAGCTTAGAAAGGTTATTGGCCGGGCGCGGTGGCTCAAGCCTGTAATCCCAGCACTTTGGGAGGCCGAGACGGGCGGATCACGAGGCCAGGAGATCGAGAGACGATCCCGGCTAACACGGTGAAACCCCGTCTCTACTAAAAAATACAAAAAAACTAGCCGGGCGAGGTGGCGGGCGCCTGTAGTCCCAGCTACTCGGGAGGCTGAGGCAGGAGAACGGCATAAACCCGGGAGGCGGAGCTTGCAGTGAGCTGAGATCCGGCCACTGCACTCCAGCCTGGGTGACAGAGCAAGACTCCGTCTCAAAAAAAAAAAAAAAAGAAAGGTTATTGTCATCGCTGTGTACCTGATACCATATAAAACATGCTCATCAGCTTCCAGAAAAGAAGCTCTTTATCAGATTCAAGGCCAGCTTTCATTCTAGTCTTTTTGTTTGCTTTCTCTCTACCTCAGGAACCATGGAAGTCATGTGTAATCAAGGGATGATACGGTATTTGTGTTTGTTATTTTTTTTTGACGTTTATATTTTAATCTTGAGTTTATAAATTTTTTTTGTCAAGATGTTACTATAATATTTAAGAAAATAGTATCATTCATGTTTTCATTAACCTAAAATAAGTTTTCTTCCTTACTTATCATCCTTCAGTTCTTGTCCATATTCATACGTAGCATTACTGTTCAGCAATTCATTCAACCAATATTGGATATTTATTGAGAACCTACTATGCTTCCTGTTATGTTCCTATGCCAGGCCCATAACAGGAAAAATAACTGAACAAAACAGATAAAAATCTGTGCCCTGGTAGACATTGCATTATAATAATCAGTAGGTACATGTAAGTTATGCATTCTGTTTTTTTCATGTATATTTCAAACATTTCCCCGTTTTTACTTTGTTCTCACAAATACTTTAAATGGCTGTGTAGCATGCCATCTTGTTTTTGAACCGTAATTTGCTTAATCTTTCTCCGTTGGGCATTTAAGTGAGTACCTATGTATTACAGTTGTTGGGGGACTGGTTACATTGTTGTGAATGTCTTTATGGATATGACTTTTGTGTCTGATGGGCCTTGTCCAGAGTCTGGGCTAGTTGTCAGATGATTGGGTTCCAGTCCCATTTTTTCCATTTAATATAATATGTCAGATAAGTCCCTCAGCATCTCTATGCTTGAATTTCCTCATCTGTAAAATAATGATGACACCTCCTTCACAACATTAAATGTGATGATAATGCAGATAAAGTGCCTGGAACATGAATGTTCAAACCGATTTTGCTTGGTCTTAGTAGAAGTGGGGCAAAAGCGGAGGGATGGGAATATTTCTTGTCTTGGTTCCTTAAAACACATTCTCAGGGTTGTGTGTCTTGAATCTTAGGGTAGGAGGCTACACATTGAGGATGGTTCTGGGCAATATATTGCTGACTGGTGCCTCTGAGTGTGCATATGATATTGGGTCATATACTTTGGATTATTTTACCTTCCCCTAGAGCCTCTGGTTCCCTTCTCCTGGGGCCCACCGAAAGAAAAGCAAAAATAACACAAAATGAACTTTGAATTGGAGCCAGGAAAAAGATACAGGGAAATAATAGCTTGTCTGTACCTGTATTTGTGGTTGACTACAATGTTTGATCTTATGCCTATGTTAATAGCACTACTTAGTGTTCACTTGTTTTGGGGGTTCTTGTTCTTGAGATACCTCCATACTTTAATTTTGCCTTGCTCCAATCTAATTATTTATTTATTTATTTATTTTTTGCTTTTTCTTTGCCCTTGCTGCTCTAGGAAAATTTGAAGGATTAGATTTGTCTTCCCCGAAGAGGGAAGAATTATAGGAAAGATTTGAAAAAGGTGCAGAATGAGGAGCATTTTGCTCCTCCTGAAATGTATCTGCCCTACCTTATTTCTTAAACTGGCATGAACTGTCAAAACATGAAGTTCCTTTTCTATCACAAATCTTTATAAACATTAATAATTTCCACCGGGCACAGTGGCTCACGCCTGTATTCCCAGTACTTTGGGTGGCAAGGCAGGCAGATCACCTGAGGTCAAGAGTTCAAGACCAGCCTAGCCAACATGATGAAACCCCATCTCTACTAAAAATACAGAAATTAGCTGGGCATGGTGGTGCATGCCTGTAGTTCCAGCTACTTGGGAGGCTGAGGCACGATAATCGCTTGAACCTGGGAAGCGGAGATTGCAGTGAGCTGAGATCGCACCACTGCACTCCAGCCTCGGCAACAGAGCGAGACTCTGTCTCAGAAAAACAAAAACAGACCAGGCGCGGTGGCTCACGCCTGTAATCCTAGCACTTTGAGAGGCCGAGGCGAGCGGATCACGAGGTCAGGTGATTGAGACCGTCTGGCTAACACGGTGAAACCCCGTCTCTACTAAAAATACAAAAAGTTGGCCGGGCGTGGTGGCGGACGCCTATAGTCCCAGCTACTTGGGAGGCTGAGGCAGGAGAATGGCGTGAACCCGGGAGGCAGAGCTTGCAGTGAGCCAAGGTGGCACCACTGCACTCCAGCCTGGGCAACAGAGCGAGACTCCGTCTCAAAAAAAACCATGAATGATTTCACAGTAGTGACCATGTTATTGACCATAAATAGAGAAAAATACAGGCAGGATGAGCAAGAGGTTTGTTTGGAGATTTTAACAGGAAAACAGAGCTGTTCTTATAATTGTGAAGAAAGTGTGGTCTCTATTTGGAAAAGTTGTTCTCTTTGACTAGCAGTTTCTTTTCCTGGTCAGCTCTACCTGCTCTCATGTCTTTTATTCCTTATTTTAGGCCGGTAACAGTCTCTTTAATTCTGTCGCCATCCTTTCCAGAAGTCTGTAGATAACCTTACCTCTTTTTACAAGAAATCTTTCTAATGCCGTCAAGCTTGGTTTCCTGGATTCTCTATCTTAATTGTTAGTACCACCATCCATCAACCTGGAAATAGAGGATTGACCCTCTCCTTGTTTACGTGAATCCCTCCCGGATCCCCAGTCTGTCACTCTTGCCTCTGTACCACTATGCTTATTTCTTGGTGGGTACTTACAATGTTTACCAATTAGTTATAAGCTAGGATATAAACTCTTTGAGATAGAGGTCTATATTTTTTCTTTACATAACAGCACATAGCGGAAATGCCTGGTTATGTTATGTTCTCAGTAAGTGTTGCTTTTTAATGTGTCTAAGCCCAGGCCAATAAATGCACAGTTGAAAATTTAACTCCAAACCTCTACTTCTGTGTGCTCCAGTTTGTAAACAGAAGACATTCTCTTCAAAGTACTTTTTCGTGAAGCCAGCTGACCTCCAAATAAAGGTGGTATAAACCTGGCTGGGTGCGGTGACTCACGCCTGTAATCCCAGCACTTTGGGAGGCCGAGGTGGGTGGATCCTGAGATCAGGAGATCGAGACCATCCTGGCCAACACAGTGAAACACCGTCTCTACTAAAAATACAAAAAATTAGCCGGGTGTGATGGCAGGTGCCTGTAATCCCAGCTACTTGGGAGGCTGAGGCAGGAGAATCGCTTGAATCCGTTAGGCAGAGGTTGCAGTGAGCTGAGGTCATACCACTGCACTTCAGCCTGGGCAACAGAGTGAGACTCTATCTCAAAAAAAAAAAAAAAGATGGTATAAACCTAACAGATACATGATTCCCAGCTTATGGTATATATCAGAATTAGTTTTAGCAATTCTCATATAGAAACCTGAACTTCATATAATTGTAATGAAACAATCTAGGCACAGTGGCTCACACCTGTAATCCCAGCACTTTGGGAGGCCGAGGTGGGCGGATCACTTGAGGTCAGGAGTTTGAGACCATCCTGGCCAACATGGTGAACCCTGTCGCTACACAAATATAAAAATAAGCTGGGCATGATGGTAGGCACCTATAATTGCAGCTACTTGGGAGGCTGAGGCAGGAGAATTGCTTGAACCTGGGAGGCAGAGGTTGCAAGGTTGCAGTGAGCTGAGATCACGCCACTGCACTCCATTCTGGGCGACAGAGAGAGACTCCGTCTCAAAAACAAAAAGTATATATATACACACACACACATACATATACATATATATATATATATATATATAAACAGAATCTCAAGGGGCTAGACCAAGGCATTTTACATTACATTTGCGTGGAAGTGCAGGAAAATTGTAAAATGGTTTGGGTTATTCAAGTGAAGAGGGAGGAGTGCTTGCTTTCTTTTGACTACTGAAAGGACGTGTCCAGCATTTGGAGTGTACTGGTTTTGTAACAGTAGAAGTAGGATATAAATTGCTCAGCTATACTTGCAAGTTGGATAGGCTTCCCATAGTCTTTTTGATGTCTAAATGTAACTTTATATTTCATTAATTTTCAAGAGAAGGTCTAGCCCCTGGGGTGGGAGCTATCTTCTTTTCCCCTGGCCCCACCATCAGCACTGGTCCTCTGCAAGGTTTTATATTTGAAAGCCCTCCTGCCTTTTTCCTTGGACCTGGGCAAAGCTAAGAGGAAGAAACAGCACAACTCAGTTTGAGCTTAGGAGTGGTTTTGGCAAGACTCCTGTCCTCACTCCTTCCTAATCTTCTCAAAAGAGGCTTTAGGTGACTTGGAAACTACTGGACAGATTCCATTCTAACTTTTTTAAAAATTTTTTTCATATTTTTCCTTTCTCTCCTGTCAGAACATATGAACATTCTAACTTATTTTCATGTGTGTACAAACCAACTTTTTAGTGTTTCCACTGTGCAAAGTCCTACTGTATTTTATGATCTTGTTTAAAAGAGAAGTTTATTTAGCAATAATTATAAAGAAATGAATATTCTTTAGTGAAAAAAAGATAAAAGTGGGTTCTATGCCCTTTTTGATGATGAGAAACGGGGGTTCACCATGTTGACCAGGCTGTCTTTTTTGATGATGTAGAGATGACTAATGGTATCTGTAATCTTAAATACAATGTGAATTTTACGATACTGTAGTAGAATACACCAGATTTTCTTTTGCAAATTTATTAACACTGCTACTTCAAGATGGTTGGCTGCACATGCCTTTGCCCCAACCCTGCTTCTTCTGTTTGTTTTGGTTTTCAGATGTCTGTTTAGTTTTATTTGCAATAGCCAAAAACTGGAAGCAACTCAGTATGTGAGTTGCTCAAACAGATGAATAAACAAACAGTGGCATATCCATAGAACTGCATACTTCTCAGCTAAAATAATGAGCTACTTATGTAAGCATCATTGATAAAACTAAAAAAAACAAAAATATGCCACATGAAGAAACCCAAAGGGGAGAGACAAAAACTTTATATGTCAGTCATATAAAATTCTAGAAAATGCAAACTAATCCATCATAAAGTAAATCAACAGTTGTCTGGAGGACCAAAGAGAGCAGGAGGAGAGAGATTATTAAAGGGGATAAAGTAAATTTGGGAGTGCCCTTCCATTTTTAAATACCATGAAAATGAAAGTAAAGGTACATGTAAATTAATATTAACAAACAATGGGTTGGAGTGGGGTGTTGTATGGGGACATCATTGCAAAATGTGAGCCAGTTTGTCCAAATTTTGAAAAGACCATGGACTCTGAAATGACTGATGAATGCTGGAAGAGATAAGTGTGCTGCAAATGGGGGGATTAATAAAAAAGCTGTATATAGACTAGTCATCCCTGTCCCCACTGAGTCTTTAGACCAAAAAAAAAAAAAAAACCTACATAAAAACAGAAGAAACTTATTTATTTAATTTTTTAAGACAGAGTGTTGCTCGTCCCCCAGGGTGGAGTGCAGTGGTGTGATCTCAGCTCATTGCAACCTCTGCTTCCCAGGTTCAAGCAATTCTCATGCCTCAGCCTCCTGAGTAGCTGGGACTACAGGCATGCTCCACCACACTTGGCTGATTTTTGTATTTTTAGTAGAGATGGGGTTTCACCATGTTGGCCAGGCTGGTCTTGAACTCCAGACCTCAGGTGACCCGCCTGCCTTGGCCTCCCAAAGTACTGGGATTATAGGGGCGCCTGGCCAAAACCCTTATTTTTAAGAAATGAGATAAACTGGAGAGAAATAGGACCCTTAGAGTGTGAGATTTGGCTGATCTCATTTATCATCTGGGGGCCCTTGAGTCTGGAGTAATAGCTATCTCTCATCGATCGCCCTAAAATGATATGTTCTGTTTGTGTACACAGAGCTTAGGATTCATTTTCCTGACCCCTCTTCCCTTTAAAAATTTGAAGTAATAATCAGCCGGGCACAGTGACTCACACCTGTAATCCCAGCACTTTGGGAGGCTGAGGTGGGCGAATCGTGAGGTCAGGAGATCAAGACCATCCTGGCTAACACGGTGAAACCCCGTCTCTACTAAAAATACAAAAAAATTAGCTGGGCATGGTGGCGGGCTTCTGTAGTCCCAGCTACTCAGGAGGCTGAGGCAGGAGAATGGCGTGAACCTGGGAGGTGGAGCTTGTAGTGAGCCAAGATCGTGCTACTGTGCTCCAGCCTGACAGACAGAGACTCCATTTCAAAAAAAAATTTTTTTTTTGAAGTAATAATCACATAACCTAAAACTAACCATTTAAAGTATACAATTCAGTGGCATTTAGTACATTCACAATGTTATGCAACCATCATCTTCATCTTGTTCCAGAACATTTCATTACCTCAAAAAGAAACCCAGGCTGGACGCAGTGTCTCACACCTGTAATCTCCGCACTATGGGAGGCCGAGGCAGGCGTTAGAGACCAGCTTGGCCAACATGGTGAAACCCCGTCTCTACTAAAAATACAAAAAATTCTCTGGGCGTGGTGGCGGGCACCTGTAGTCCCAGCTACTCTGGAGGCTGAGGCAGGAGAATGGTGTGAACCCGGGAGGTGGAGCTTGCAGTGAGCCGAGATCGCACCACTGCGCTCCAGCCTGGGTGACAGAGTGAGACTCCTTCTCAAAAAAAAAAAAAAAAAACAGCTGGGTGTGGTGGCACACATCTGTAATCCCAGCTACTCGGGAGGCTGAGGCAGGAGATCGCTTGAACCCGGGAGGTGGAGGTTGTGGTAAGCTGAGATTTTAAAAAGAGAGAGAGAGAGTGCACAAGTGAGCCAAGTCCGGATGCGGTGGCTCACTCCTGTAATCCCAGCACTTTGGGAGGCCGAGGCGGGCAGATCACTTGAGGTCAGGAGTTCGAGTAGGTGGGATTACAGGCGCCTGCCACCATGCCCAGCTAATTTTTTTTTTTTTTTTTTTTTTTTTTTTTGAGATGGAGTTTTGCTCTTGTTGCCCAGACTGGAGTGCAATGGCACAATCTTGGCTCACTGCAACCTCTGCCTCCCAGGTTCAAGCCATTCTCCTACCTTAGCCTCCCGAGTAACCGGGATTACAGGCACGTGCCACCACGCGCAGCTAATTTTGTATTTTTAGTAGAGATGAGGTTTCTCCATGTTGGTCAGGCTG
Source organism: Macaca mulatta (assembly GCF_049350105.2). Lineage (NCBI taxonomy): Eukaryota > Metazoa > Chordata > Mammalia > Primates > Cercopithecidae > Macaca > Macaca mulatta. The sequence continues at coordinate 112,366,380 of NC_133407.1, forward strand.
GTCTCGAATTCCTGACCTCAGGTGATCTGCCCGCCTCAGCCTCCCAAAGTGCTGGGATTACAGGCGTAAGTCACCATGCCTGACCCTAATTTTTGTATTTTTAGTAGATATGGAGTTTCACCATGTTGGCCAGGCTGGTCTTGAATTCCTGACCTCAGGAGATTCGCCTGCCCCGGCCTCCCAAAGTGCTGGGATTGCAGGTGTGAGCCACTGCACCCAGCTGATCTCTTCTTTTTCAAATAACTTAAAGATCTCTCTGCCTTTAATATCTACCCCCTCCTTTACTTCCACTTTTTATTTTTCTGATACATCCGCTAAAAGTACCACTTTGATTATTTTGCTCTGTTGAAAAATTTAAAGTGGATTCTCCAGGCTCCAGCCTGATCTTATTGTTCCTCTCCCTAACTCATATACCTGATTTTAGCCTCCTCCAACCTATTGTCAGCATCTCCGCCCTTCTTGCAACCCTCGAGAGACTGCTAAGCCCTCCAACTTTTTAAAACCTGTCTCAGAGAAGCTGTGTCTGGCCTCTCCTGTATCCCTGTGTATCCCTGAGGGCTTGGAAGGCCTTGGCACCTTCATACGCTCTTGCGGAGGATGTGGGTGTGGTGACAAGTCTGGACCACCAGAGACAGGCAGAGAGTGGTGTTGGCGTATGGGACCTAATGCTAACACAGGTATTGTTCCAGGTTCTTAGGTGTGGAGAGAAGGAATCAGTCAAAAAAATTTCTGCCCTCAATGGGCTTTCATTCTATTCCTGTTTATGTAGTTTTATATAAACAGAAAGGTTATAAAAATAAGGTTATATGTTTCTAGCATAAAGGGGTAGCTAAGGAAAGCAGTCGATGAGGTACCAGCTCTGTCATTGAAACATGCTGTTGGAATCTGGCTTTTTCATTAAGATATGCTGGCCTCTGAAGTGCCTTCCTTTTGGAGAAGATGGTACTACCATCTTATTGGTAGTACTTGGATATTACTACCTAGCTGGTTATTTGATATTCCCTCTCTTTGCCTTCTCACAGTAGCAGTAGCTGAGACAGAGCATTGTTTCAAGTAATTTTTGGACAGGATGGGCTGTGGCTGCAGGAATGGACACAGCTTTTAGCCCTACTCTGTGCAGCTCATTTGATATCACCTCCTATCTGCATTTCTTTTGGTTGGGTTTGCTGGACATAACCTGCCTATGTGGCATTCCCCTGGAAGTCTGTTAGAGTTCTAGAAGGGGCAATAACCAGCCCTTTGTAGTAAGTACTTCTCAAAAAGTTTCCATTAAATGCACCCTAAAAGATATGCTGGCTGGGATTAACTTCACAATAATCTGGAGGGAGGAGGGGAGGGCTGGAATGGAGGCATAGTGGGTCTGGCCACCAGCTGGGTAATGGGTTTCATTATACTCTTCACTTTGGTAGATGTTTGAAGTTTTTTGTAATTAAAATATATACCCTTACGGTCAAGGAGTGATTACTTTAATATTTTTACATTATTATATTTTGTATAAATAACCTTATATTGAGTGAGGTCTTTGGTTTTTTTAGTATTGATTTTGATTATTAGAGTCCACAGCAGTTAGGACTGAATCAAGGTTAGGATGGTGAGAAGTCTTCAAATTTGTGTTTATTAATCAGATTTAAAAACATATATAACATTTGGGTACTTCAGTTACAAGTCAGCCCTCCTTCCATGTCCCTGTAAAGAAAAGTGGAAAGGGCAAAATTAGGATCAGGTGCCAGAGAGTGGGCCTTTTAGAGGCTGAGGATATTTAGGTGTGAAGTATGGGAGAAATGAAATCCTACCACTTACATTAGACTTCAGGGGTGAGCCTGGTTTAGGGTCAGAAGCCCTATGAGACTGACTACCACCACCACTACTGATGCTAATTTTGCCCCATTGTAGGCTGGTGTTTACTTACTGCTTTATCTTTGTGCTTTAACCTTCTTTCTTCCTCTTGTCCCTTTAGTACTTTCTTGCCTCCCTCCACATCATCCCTTGCCCCCCCGCCCCCAGACCCATATCCATCCGTCTTGATCTCTTTAGGCTGATTTTCCTATATCATGTCCCATTCTAGCCCAGGCCCAGAAGCTGGCCCACAGTTCACTCCCTTTCTTCATTTCTGCTTTTTAATGAGTGACCACTAGTGTTTGTTAACAAAAGTGATTGGACCACGAAATGGCAGGCTGAGGCATGAAGACCCATTCATGTAGCCTTAAAAGATTTCAGGCAGTTGGCAAGCAAGAATTTTAAATAAAAATTGAAACTACCACCTGTATTTTTTCAGGCCGTTGATGCTCACTGCCATCAGCTGCATCCTCCCTATGGCACTGGTAAGTGTGGGAAGGGCTGGTGACAGTTTTGGTGGGCTGCTGGATTTCTTTTTTCTGGGGGAAAAGTCTATTTGCAAGCTATGTTGTTAACTTGTCCTTGAGGGCTGGAGAGCCTGAACCAGCTAGAGAAGACTAAAAAGATAAAGAAGCAACTGATCACGTTCATGGATATCCTTGGGCAACTATTGTCAGGAGCAGGGGCTATTTTAGCATGTGCCTTGATCCGTATATAAAATTAGTATGTTCTGTGCACTATTTTGAATAATAAACATGCACTATCCAAGTGCTCTGGGGTGTCAAATAATAACTGTTAAATTTCCTGGAACTTGCAAAACATTTTTTCTGAAAATAGATATTGGTTGTGTACTAGAAAGGGTCCTAAATGTCATATGTGCTTACCATTTCCTTCAGTAGCAGGAATTTATCTCTCTCTGATATTTTAAGTTCTTTGTGGTCAGGGCACTCAAATGTTTGTTCCAGTGACTAATTTAAACTTCTGATAGAGACTTGCTTGAATGCGGTGGAGGGGAAGGGACTTGGTAGAAATCGGGAAATAAATTGTGGCTGTTATTAACAAACTTCAGGTGGACTTGGGATTTGTGATCTGAAAAATGATATCACAATCTGCTTGCAGTGAATAAAGTTGAAACAGAAGTTGGGCAGCAAGTCACAGAATTGCTAGTCTAAGCCCACAAGCAAATTGCTATTGGAGTTGCCTTACTTAAGATCCTGAAACCCTGCAGCCGTCTCCTTGTAGCAAGTGGGTCAGAGGACACAGAGATTCAAAGTTTTATCTTAATAAAGTAGTCTCCATTCTAAGCTGACAGTTTGATTTCAGTTCTGTAGTCTCTTAACACCTTTAGACTGTGGAAGAAAGTGCCTCCAGAACAAAATGCTGAAATTGTAGATTTGCATGCTGCTAACCATGTCAGTAACAGCGACTAAATCATTCATATTCACTTCATTACATCTCTGTGAGAAAATCTTAGCATTATTGGCCCACAGCCTGGATTTCCCCCTGGTCTTCATCCTCCATTCCTCAGCCCTGCTTGTGAAGCAGGCATAGAATTGTGTGACCATTTACTATGTTCTTCATTTAAAAAGCAGAAAGGAGAACTTGACTCCCAAGCAGCTGTCTACTCTAGGTTTCCAGGCCAGTGTAACCAACTGGTAACTACTGAACATGTTTTGAGGGCCTGTGTCAGATAGTATTTTCCAAAAGTCATGAACAAACACATTGTCATCCTCTATAGTATATGCATTTTAGAGTTTCAGTCAAAAACAGACTATAGAGCATGACAGAAGGTGTTTGCTCATGACCTTTGGAAAATACAAATGACCATAAACAAAGTCCTTTTTGACATGCATGTAGCACATGCTTTCTGAAGTAAAGATCTGGAAGCCATCTGAGAGTATTGACATTGTAAATGCAATGGCAAAACATAGCCATATTGGATTGAGGGCTATGGGTAATGCAGAGCAGTGTGTAGGGTAAATGAGAACAGAGGAGAGAGAGCTCACTTCAAGCTGGAAAGAGAGCTCCCCAGTAGCATCTCACCCATTGTGGTGCAGGTTTGGAGGACTCAGGGAAAGTGGGAAGATGGGCTGCACTTAGTCTCTGCTCAGACCCCATCTTTGACTCTGTGAAAACCTTCTCTGGACTACCCAGAAACTTGAGGGTACCCTTCACTCTTCAGTAAACTTTTTGCTTGCCCCCACTTCTCTATCTTGCTCATACACTTTCCTTCCCTAGCTCCCGGTAAAATGAGAGAGTTCTTATCTTTGGGGCTAATGTTCATACTAAGGGGCAGGCACAAATGTGATTGCCCAAAGATAGTCTGGGGAGTGAGAAGGCAGGCCTAAAAGCTGTGCCTGTGGAAAAGTGATATTTAAGGAGCTGACTGAATGGGAGCAGAACATCCAGTGGAATACTCAGAAGCCTTGGTCAGGGAGATCAAGAAAGCCAGAGAAAGCTGCACATGGTGGCTCATGCCTGTAATCCCAGCTCTTTGGGAGGCTGAGTTGGGGGGATCACCTGAGGTCGGGAGTTTGAGACCAGCCTGACCAAAATGGAGAGACCACATCTCTACTAAAAATACAAAATTAGCTGGGCGTTGTGTAGCGCATACCTATAATCCCAGCTACTCAGAGGCTGAGGCAGGAGAATCGCTTGAACCTGGGAGGTGGAGGTTGCGGGTAGCTGACTTCGCGCCATTGCACTCCAGCCTGGACAACAAGAGGAAAACTCCATCTCAAAAAAAAAAAGAGGAAAAAAAAGAAAGCCAAAGAATATGGTAAAGTTATCAGCATTATAGGTCTATATGGAAATGACTTTATACTAGCACTATTAGACTACTCTATAGTGTATACGGTCAGCTAACCTTAGTGAAAACTGTGTTAAAACTGTATAGCAGAATTTGTTATTCTGAGGATTGTAAATAAAAAGTCAAAGTATACTATCTGATGCAGTAATGTAAGGGTCAACCCTTCGTATATTGTGACATTTGATAATGTGAGTGATTGCCATTGAATTAAATTTGACAAACTTTCCGCCCTTTTATTATGAAAAATTTTAAAGAGCTTTGAATAATTGTACAGTGGACATTCATATACTGTACCATCTAGATTATATAATTGCTAATCTGTTGCTGCATTTGCTTCATCATTTATCTGTCCAGTCAACTCATTTTTGAAACAGCTCTATTGAAGTTTTACGTGCCATTAAACTCATCCATTTTATTCATTTTATTTTATTTTATTTTATTTTATTTTATTTTTTGAGACGGAGTCTTGCTCTGTCAACCCAGGCTAGAGTGCAGTGGCGCGATCTCGGCTCACTGGAAGCTCTGCCTCCCAGGTTCACACCATTCTCCTGCCTCAGCCTCCTGAGTGACTGGGACTACAGGCGCCCACCACCACACCCGGCTAATTTTTTTGTATTTTTAGTAGGGATGGGGTTTCACCGTGTTAGCCAGGATGGTCTCGATCTCCTGACCTCGTGATCTGCCAGCCTCGGCCTCCCAAAGTGCTGGGATTACAGGTGTGAGCCACTGCAACTGGCCGCCTTTTTATTTTATTTTTTGAGACGGAATTTTTGCTCTTGTTGCCCAGGCTGGAGTGCAATGGCACGATCTCGGCTCACTGCAACCTTTGCATCCCAGGTTCAAGCAATTCTCCTGCCTCAGCCTCCCAAGTAGCTGGGATCACAGGCTTGTGCCACCACGCCTGGCTAATTTTGTATTTTTAGTGCTAATTTTGTATTTTTAGTAGAGATGGGGTTTCTCCACGTTGGTCAGGCTGATCTGGGACTCCCAACCTCAGGTGATCCACCAACCTTGGCCTCCCAAATTACTGGGGTTACAGACATGAGCCACCACGCCCGGCCCAACTCATCCATTTTAAAGTGTACCATTATTTGAGTTTTACTAAATGTAAACAACTATGTAGTCATTACCACAGTCCCAGTTTTAGAACATTTCATCACCTAAAATATTCCCCTGTGTTCATTTATAGTTGATTCCCGTTCCCAAGTGACTGCTGATCTTCTGTCTCAATAGTTTTGCCTTTTCTAGCAATTTCATACAATTCGAATTATACAATATGTAGTCTTTTGTTGCCTGGTTCTTTCTCTTAGCTTAATGGTTGAGGTTCATCCATATTGTATCATGCATCAGTAGTGTGTTCTCTTATATTTGCTGAATAATGATTTTCCATTGTATGGATATGCCACATTTTGTTTACCCATTCATTTATAAGTTGATGGACATTGGGTTGTTTCTAATTTTGGGCTACTACGCAGTATGCTGCTGTGACCATTCATGTCCAGGGCTTAATATGGCCATGTGTTTTCATTTCTGTTGTATAGATATCTAGGATTGGGATTGCTGGGTCACATGGTAAGTGTATGTTTAACTTTTTTTTTTTTTTTTTTTGAGACGGAGTCTTGCTCTGTCGCCCAGGCTGGAGTGCAGTGGCGCGATCTCAGCTCACTTCAAGCTCCACCTCCCGGGTTCATGCCATTCTCTTGCCTCTCAGCCTCCTGAGTAGCTGGGACTACAGGCGCTCGCCACCATGCCTGGCTAATTTTTTGTGTTTTTAGTAGAGTTGGAGGTTTCACTGTGTTAGCCAGGATTGTCTCGATCTCCTGACTTTGTGATCTGCCTGCCTTGGCCTCCCAAAGTGCTGGGATTACAGGCGTGAACCACCGCGCTCAGCCATGTTTAACATTTTAAGAAATAAACTGTTTTCCAAGGTGGCTCTACTGCTTTACATGCCTACTGGCATTATGTAAGGGTTGCAGTTATAATCATTCTAGTGAGTGTGAAGTGTAGTATCTTGTGGTTTTAATTTGCATTCCCTAATGATGAGTGTCATTAATCATTAATGTAATTAATGATCTTTCCTCGTGCCTATTTGCTATTCATACATTTATTTTTCGTGGTGAAATGTCTGTTCAAATACTTTGTTTTTAAAAATTGCATTTTGTGCCTTATTGAGTTCTAAGAGAGAATTCTTTATATAGTTTGAATAATTTTTTCAGATGTATGATTTGCAGATACTTTCTCCCATCCTATTACCTGTCTCTTCCATTTTCTTTTTTTCTCTTTTTTTACTCCATCTAGTTCTGCTTCCTACTTTTCCATTTTCTAAATGGTGTCTTTTGAAGAGTAAAAGCTTAATTTTGATGAAGTCAAGTTTATCTTTATTTTCTTTTTTTTTTTTAATTTTTCTTTTAAGGATTGTGCTTTTAGTGTCATATCTAGAAATCTTTGCCTAAACTAAGGTCACAATTTTCTTCTGTGTTTTCTTCTAGCAATTTTATAGTTTTAGGTTTTACATTTAGATATGTGAACTCTTTTGAGTTATTTTTTGTGTGGTATGAAGTAATGGTCTATGTTCTGTGTTTTGTTTGTTTTGTATAAACAATTATTCAATTGTTCCAGAACCATTTGTTGAAAATACTTTTTTTCTCCATTGAATTACATTGGCACCTTTGTTGAAAATTTACCATACATATATGAGTTTCCTTTCAGACTCTGTTTTGTTCTGTTGATCTATATGTCTGTCCCATTTTTTTCTTTTTTTAATCTTTTTTTACTCCATCTAGTTCTACTTCCTACTTTTCCATTTTCTAAATGATATCTGTTGAAGAATAAAAGCTTAATTTTGATGAAGTCCAGTATCTCCACGGTCTTGATTACTGTACATAACTTTATAGTAAGTCTTGAATTTACTATAGTAAGTCTTTCAACTTTGCTCTTTTCTTTCAAGACTGCTTTGGATATTCTGGATCCTTTACATTTCTACAGATTTTACAATCAACTATTTAATTTTGTTTAAAAGTTTGTGATTTTGATTGGGATTTTCATTTTGATTGGTTTTGATTGCTGTGTTCAAAATCTGTAGCTGTGCTGCCCGATATGGTAGCTATGTGTGGCCATTGCTGATTTGAAATACAGTCAGTTTGAATTGAGACGTGCCATAAGTCTAAAATACACACTGGACTTAGAATGAAACAAAGGATAAAAATAGATTATCATGCTTTTTTATGTGTTACCTGTTGAAATAATACAATTTCGGATATATTAGGTTAAATAAAATAAATTATTAAAATTCGCCCATTTAATTTTTTAATTTTCTGCTATATAGAAATACTTTTTTGGCTCTTTCTTTGAATTCTAACATTTGGTTTTTGTATATATTGACTTTGTATTTTCTTTCTTTTTTTTTTTTTTTTTAATTTTTACTTTGTGACAGTGTCTTCCTCTGTCACCCAGGCTGGAGTACAGTAGAGCTATCATGGTTCACTGCAACCTCAACCTCCCGGGTTCAAGTAATCCTTCTACCTCAACTTCCCAGGTGGATGGAACAACAGATGCATGTCACCATGCCCAGCTGATTTTTTGTACTTTTTGTAGAGACAGGGTTTTGCCATGTTGCCTTGGCTGGTCTTGAACTCCTGGGCTCAAGCAATTTGCCTGCCTTAGTCTCTCAAAGTGCTGAGATTACAAGCATGAGCCAGTGTACCAGGCCAACTTTGTATTTTTTTACCTTAGTAAATTAATAAATTCATTTATTAGTGCTTTTTTGTTTGTTTGTTTGTTTCCCAGAGTTTCGCTCTTGTTGTCCAGGCTGCAGTGCAATGGCAAATTTTTAAATTAAGGATTTTTGTGTCTATGTCTGTGAAATATTGGGATTTTTTTTCTTGGTTATGTTTTATCATGGTTATGCTAACCTCATAAAATGAGTTTGGGAGAAATGTCCCTGTCTTCTGTAGTTTCTAAAAGTATTTTTGTAAAATTAGTGTTGATAGAATTCACCAGTAAAATCCCTGGGCCTGGAATTTGGTGGGATGGGTTTTGATCATGAATTCCATGTCTTCACTAGATAAACAGCTGCTCAGTTTTTCTTTTTCATTTTGTGTCGTTGTTGGTATTTTTCAAAGAACATGTTAATTTCATTTAAGATGTCAATTTTATTAGAATTAGGTTGTTCATAACATTTTCTTATTTCCCTTTTAATGTCTTACTGTAAAGAATTGTAGGGGGTGGTCCATCTTCTACCTCTGTTATGGGTAATTTGTTTTCTCTTTTTTCCTAGTTGTTCTGTTTTATCAACTTTGTTGATTTTTTTTTTTTTTGAGACGGAGTCTCGCTCTGTCGCCCAGGCTGGAGTGCAGTGGCCAGATCTCAGCTCACTGCATGTTCCGCCTCCCGGGTTTACGCCATTCTCCTGCCTCAGCCTCCCGAGTAGCTGGGACTACAGGCGCCCGCCACCTCGCCCGGCTAGTTTTTTGTATTTTTAGTAGAGACGGGGTTTCACCGTGTTAGCCAGGATGGTCTCGATCTCCTGACCTCGTGATCCGCCCGTCTCGGCCTCCCAAAGTGCTGGGATTACAGGCTTGAGCTACCGCGCCTGGCCTGATATTTTTAAAGAATCCATTTTTAGACTTAATTTTTGCTGTTACTTGCTTTGGATTTTCTTTCTTTCTCTTTTTAATCGTCACTGTTTTCTTCTTTTTACTTCATTTTAACGTAGTCATCTTTTTCTAGCTTCCCTTTTTTTTAGTTATAATACACAGCTGTGACTAAATGTTTCTAGCTTCTTAGGTTAGATCCTTATGTCTTTGATTTTTGGACCTATTTTAGCATATACGTTTACAGTTTTCAATTTTCATGTAGGCATATTAGCTGCATCTCACAAATTTCATTATGTGGTATTTTCATTATTCAGTTCAAAACATTTTCTAATTTCTCTTTTGATTCCTGCTTTGACACAGGGTTCTATAGAAGTATGTTCTTTAATTTCTAAATGTACGCTACAAAGAAGGGCGTTATTGGTAGCTGACAGTTACGAGAAACATATTGGGGTTCTGGAATCATTCAGTAAATTGCTGTGGGGAGGGATTAGGTGGTGGTTCCTGAAGACTGTCTTCTACTAAGGCATATAAAGTTTGTCCTGTCAATACTGGAGAGCAGTGACGGGTTTTAAACAAGGTAGGAACTGATCCTGGCAGGAGTTAAGGGATCTGCAAGAATTGTGGTGTTATTACTGTTGCATAAGGGTGTCAGGAAGCTCATCCTAAGGATGATGGAGTGGAAGGGATATACATTAAGATGCCTTTGCATGTGAGTGAGGCCCTTCTGATGGGAGTGTGGAGGAGAGGAAGAACTAGAGATTGGACAGTGGAGTGGTGATGATGGGAGAGGGTAAAGTGGTTAAGGAAGAGTGAGACATGGTGGAAAAGGCCAACAGTCCTACCTTGAGAGGAGTGGGAATGTGGTGCCCTCCACTGACAAGATGGGGATACAAGAGGAAGAGCACAGAGTACCTGAACAGGTGCTGCAAAAGACATCATAGAAATCATGAGGGGGTCATTAAGGCAGAGGGAAGTTAAGTGTCTGATTCTATCAGCAAGATAAGGTATGAGAAATGTTTCAGTTTGGCAACAAGGGGGTTTATATTGCCTGGTGTAAAATATCTTAGTATTTCTACTGTCAGCAATTTTTGTTTTTGAAATGGAGTCTTGTTCTTGTCACCCAGGCTGGAGTGCAGTGGTGCAGTCTTGGCTCGCTGCAACCCCTGCTGCTTGAGTTCAACTGATTCTCATGCCTCAGCCTCCCAAGTAGCTGGGATTACAGGGGCCCACCACTATGCCCAGCTAATTTTTGTATTTTTAGTAGAGACAGGGTTTCACTATGTTGGCCAGGCTGATCTCGAACTCCTGACCTCAGGTGATCTGCCTGCCTTGGCCTTCCAAAGTGCTGGGATTACAGGTGTAAGCCACCGTGCCCGGCCAGCAATTCTGAATAGATTGAAATTCATCAATTGAAATCAACATCTTATCAAATTATGAGCCAAATTGAATTAAAATCAGAAATAATCTGAATTTTTTATTTCTGATTTTGGCAGTTAGACTCCATAAACTTTCAAAAGTATTATAATTATTAAACATGATTATTCATTTTCTTTTTTTTTTTTTTAAGACGGAATCTTGCTCTGTCGCCCAGGCTGGAGTGCAGTGACGCGATCTCGGCTCACTGCAAGCTTCGCCTCTCGGGTTCACGCCATTCTCCTGCCTCAGCCTTCCGAGTAGCTGGTACTGACTACAGGCACCTGCCACAATGCCCGGATAATTTTTTGTATTTGTAGTAGAGATAGGGTTTCACCGTGTTAGCCAGGATGATCTCGATCTCCTGATCTCGTGATCCCACCACCTCTGCCTCCCAAAGTGCTGGGATTACAGGCATGAGCCACCACGCCCAGCCATTATTCATTTTCTTGAAACACAGTCTTGCTGTGTCACCCCAGCTGGAGTGTCGTAGCGTGATCATGGCTTACTGCAGCCTCCACCTCCTCGGCTCAAGCTATCCTCCTACCTTAGCCTCCTAAGTAGCTAGGACTACAGACACATGCCACCATGCGCAGCTAATAAAAAAAAAATGTTTTGGCTGGGCGTGGTGGCTCATTCCTGTAATCCCAGTATTTTGGGAGGCCGAGGCGGGTGGATCACCTGAGGTCACAGTTTGAGACCAGCCTGGCCAACATGTTGAAACGCCGTCTCTATTAAAATACAAAAATTAGCTGGGCGTGGTGGCAGGCGCCTGTAATCCCAGCTACTCAGGAGGCTGAGGCAGAGGTTGCAGTGAACCAAGATCGCGCCATTATGTTCCAGCCTGGGGACAAGAGCGACACTTCATCTCAAAAAAAAAAAAAAAAGGCCGGGCGTGGTGGCTCACGCCTGTAGTCTGAGCATTTTGGGAGTCAGGAGATGGAGACCATCCTGACTGACACGGTGAAACCCCGTCTCCACTAAACAATACAAAAAATTAGCCAGGCATGGTGGCGGGCACCTATAGTTCCAGCTACTTAGGAGGCTGAGGTGGGAGAATGGTGTGAACCCTGGAGGCAGAGCTTGCAGTGAGCCGGGATTGCGCTACTGCACTCCAGTCAGAGCAACAGAGTGAGACTCCGTCTCAAAAAAAAAAAAAAAGATTTTTTGTAGATACAGGATCTCACTATTTGCCCAGGCTGGTCTCAAACTCCTGAATTCAAGCAATCCTCCCAACTTGACATCCCAGAGTGCTGAGATTACAGGCTTGAGCCACCACACCCAGCCCGTAACTATTCTTTACTCATGGTTTTGTGAATGTACAAAGTGACTGTCAAAGAAATTCTACCATCTTAGGGTTTGCTCTTTAAACAGGGATGAGATTTCCTCTGGGGAATAGTGGAAATGAATTGGAGAGTGGGTTTGCTGGAAACAGTAGCCTAATGAATGGCACCCTCTTTGGCCTATTGAGGGTGTCTATTGAATGGCATCCTTTTTTTGGCCCTTGAGATGGAGGGAACAATAGATACCTTTTTTATCTCTCTAATCAGAGACTCAGATTACTCAGTAATTATCTTGAGACTCCTTTTGGACAGGAAACTTTCTAGTTCTTAATTTCTAGTTTTTTTCCTCAGTTAATGTTTCTAGAAATAGAAAAAGCATTCATAGTGCCGGGCTTGGTGGCTCATGCCCATAATCCCAGCACTTTGGGAGGCCGAGGCAGGGTGATCACTTGAGGTCAGGAGTTTGAGACCAGCCTGGCCAACGTGGTGAAATCCCATCTCTAGTAAAAATACCAAAAATACCTGGGCGTGGTGGTGACTGCCTGTAATCCCAGCTACGTGGGAGGCTGAGGCAGGAGAATCACTTGAACCTGAGAAGCAGAGGTTGCAGTGAGCCAAGGTTGCGCCACTGCGCTCTAGCCTGGGTGACAGAATGAGACTCCATCTCAACAGAAAAGAAAAAGCATTCATAAATATATAAGACTTTTAATCCTTTGACTACCTGTTGATCTAATAGAACTGCAAGTTTATTCTGAACACTGCATTGGTCACATGTGTTCCTTCCAAGTCATTAGTCTTTTTTTTGGCTTACATTGGTTACTACCTGGATCCACTTTTCTTTTGGAAAAGATTTGGCCTTTTCTTTATAAGTTGTCTTGATAATACTTAGTCTTAACTACCAACAGGTTGTTAGCTCCTTGATTAAAACAGCCCAGCAAGAGCTCATCTTGATTCTACTGAAAGGTTTTCTCTCCACAATTGAACAAATTATAAAGGGTAACAAGGGGACGGGGTGAAGGACTCAGTTGTGAAAGTGTTGACTGTGATAGATTCTAAATGTATCATTGAGCTCTTCCGAGCATTAAAGACTGATGGTGTTAGGCCGGGCGCGGTGGCTCAAGCCTGTAATCCCAGCACCTTGGGAGGCCGAGACGGGCGGATCACAAGGTCAGGAGATCGAGACCATCCTGGCTAACCCGGTGAAACCCCGTCTCTACTAAAAAATACAAAAAAAAAAAAAAAAAAACTAGCCAGGCGAGGTGGCGGGCGCCTGTAGTCCCAGCTACTCGGGAGGCTGAGGCAGGAGAATGTCATAAACCCGGGAGGCGGAGCTTGCCGTGAGCTGAGATCCGGCCACTGTACTCCAGCCTGGGCGACAGAGCGAGACTCTGTCTCAAAAAAAAAAAAAAGACGGATGGTGTAAATATTAATTTGTTCCTTAGAAAGCTCAGCTGTTGTCACTCAGACAGATTTTTACCTTTAATCTGGCTTAATATTGTTTAGAAGATTTGTCTTGGCCCTTCCGCCAGGAGGCCAAGATGGCTCAAGGTGGCCACTGGTTCCTCTGGAAAGCTGCTGGGGAGTTGAGATGGGGTTTCAGTCAGTTCTCTCTTGTGACCCAAATCAGGCAGAAGGTGGCCTCCTTGCTGAGACTACCTTTTTAGAATATATTTTTCTAGAGTATCATTTTCTCATTGTTTCTCTCCATCTCTGTGCTGCTTTTGCCCAGAGGGCTCTGGGGAATCTGGCTTTCCCATAGATCCTTCCTGGTGTCCATTACTGGATGAGGTGCAGTGACACTACATTTTCCCTTTAATTAGTGGTCTCAGAATTTCATCAGATTCGTAGTAGATTTTTGAGGGAGAGAGTCTCCAATCTTCTATGTACTATCAACCTAATACAGGTAATTATCTTCTTTACTTTTTTTTTTTTTTTCTTTTTTTTGAGACAGAGTCTCACTCTTTCTCCCAGACTGGAGTGCATGGTACCATGTCGGCTCATTGCACCTCCATCTCCTGGGTTCAAGCGATTCTCCTGGCTCAACTTCCAAATAGCTAGGATTACAGGCGCCCACCAGAACACTCAGCTAATTTTTATATTTTTAGTAGAGACGGGGTTTCACCATGTTGGCCAGGCTGGTCTCAAACTCCTGACCTCAGGTGATCAGCCTGCCTCTGCCTCCCAAAGTGCTGGGATTACAGAAGGGAGCCACTACGCCCGGCCTTTTTTTTTTTTTTTTTTTTTTTTTAAAAAGAGACGGGGTTTTGCTGTGTTGCCAGACTGGCTGTGGTGTCAAACTCCTGGGCTTAGCAATTCTCCCGCCTCAGCCTCCTGAGTAGCTGGGACCACAGGCATGAACCACTATGCCTGGCAGTCACCTCCACCTTGATGTGGGGGTCCCAGTAGTGTCTCTTACAGAAGGCTGCTGGGAGATGCATAGAGCTGACGTGTGTGTGTGTGTGTGTGTGTGTATTTATTTATTTTTTTGAGATGGAGTCTTGTTCTATCACCCAGGCTGGAGTGCAGTGGCACAATCTCAGCTCACTGCAACCTCCACCTCCCGGGCTCAAGCGATTCTCCTTCCTCAGCCTCTTGATTACCAAGTAGTTGGGATTACAGGTGCCTGCCACTATGCCCAGCTAATTTTTGTGTTTTTATTAGAGACAGGGTTTCACCATGTTGGCCACAACTTAGCTGGTCTCTTTTTTTTTTTTTTTGAGACGGAGTCTCGCTCTGTGGCCCAGGCTGGAGTGCAGTGGCGCGATCTCGGCTCACTGCAAGCTCCGCCTCCCGGGTTCACGCCATTCTCCTGCCTCAGCCTCCCGAGTAGCTGGGACTACAGGCGCCCACAACCGCGCCCGGCTAATTTTTTGTATTTTTAGTAGAGACGGGGTTTCACCGTGGTCTCGATCTCCTGACCTTGTGATCCGCCCGCCTCGGCCTCCCAAAGTGCTGGGATTACAGGCGTGAGCCACCGCGCCCGGCCGCTGGTCTCTAATTCTTGATGTCAAGTGATCTGCCCGCCTCGGCCTCCCAAAGTGCTGGGATTATAAGCATGAGCCACCGTGCCTATCCTATCCTATATGTATTGATGTACTCTTGGCTGTTGCCATTAAAAGAATAGATTTACACCTCTCCACTGTCCATTTTATAAAGTGGTAGGCCTATCTCCCTTCCAATTATTTGTTCTCACCAGAACTCAGCTCTGCTGGGGTATTCTGAGTTGGTCATTAGCAGACTTATAGTCATCAGGAAATTCTTGGCTTCAGTAGAGGGTTATGTTGTTATCTGTAGGTGAGCTTTACCTAGTGTGTTAATTCTGAGGCTTCATTGTGGCTGTTAGTGCTGTTGAAATCAAGAGATCAGTGTTAAACTTTCTTGACCTTTCTAATGAAACAGCAAAATTTTATTTTAAATCCACAGGTTAAAGACATATCATTTAAATAATGAGCATTTGTTGAGTGGCTACTCAGTGTGCCATCTGTTTCTGGGCTTTGTGGATCTGTAAGTCAACCTGACCCCTGTTATTAGCGTAAAGTGCCCAGCTGTAGTGAAAAAAAGGTGGCAGCTATTGGACATGGTCAGAATTCCTCTGAGTTTCCTAGGTGGCGTAGTATCTTTGCTAGGACTTGGTGGTCATGCATAATGAGACATGTAGAAGTCAGAACAGAAAGCATGGTGTAAGGCTGATTGGGCCCCTCTGGGTATGAGAAGAAAGAAAAGCTTCCAGCAAGGAGTTCATCTAAAGCAGTATCCCTCCATGGTGTTTTTTTGTTTGTTTGTTTTTTGTTTTTTTTTTTGAGACGGAGTCTTGCTCTGCTGTCGCCCAGGCTGGAGTACAGTGACGTGATCTCAGCTCACTGCAACCTCCGCCTCCTGGGTTCAGGCGATTCTCCTGCCTCAACTTCCCAAGTAACTGGGACTACAGGCGCCCACTACCACACAGCTAATTTTTGTATTTTTAGTAGCGACGGGATGTCACCATATTAGCCAAGCTGGTCTTGATCTCCTGACCTTGTGATCCACCCGCCTCGGCCTTCCAAAGTGCTGAATTACAGGTGTGAGCCACTGCACCTGGCCCCACTTCATGTTTTTTAAAACTATTTGAGGGGTAAACTGACCTAGATTGGAAACAGAGCAGGTCAAAACTCCTGTGCTGCAGGAGGATCACTCGAGACCAGGAGTTTGAGACCAGCCTGAGCAATATAATGAGCTCCTCTCTATAACAACAACAACAAATTAGCTGGGGGTGGTGGTATGGGCTTGTAGTCTTAGCGTCTTGGGAGGCTGAGGTGAGAGTATTGCTCGAACCCAGGAGTTCTTGGTTACAGTGAGCAATGATCATGCCACTGCATTCTAACCTGTACAATAAAACAAGACCCTGTCTGTGAAAAACAGAACAAAAAACCCTTGTGCTCATCAGTAGTAGGATCGTGTCTGTGAACAGCCACCGTACTGTAGCCTGGACAACATAGCCTCATCTCTATTTTTAAAAATAGGCTGGGCACGGTGGCTCATGCCTGTAATCCCAGCACTTTGGGAGGCTGAGGCTGGTGGATCATGAGGTCAGGAGTTCAAGACCAGCCTGGCCAAGATGGTGAAACCCCGTCTCTACTAAAAATACAAAAATTGGCCGGGTGCGGTGGCTCACGCCTGTAATCCCAGCACTTTGGGAGGCCGAGGCGGGCGGATCACGAGGTCAGGAGATCAAGACCACCGTGGCTAACACGGTGAAACCCCATCTCTACTGAAAAATACAAAAGAAAAATTAGCTGGGCGTGGTGGCGCCTATACTCCCACCTACTTGGGAGGCTGAGGCAGGAGAATGGTGTGAACCCGGGAGGTGGAACTTGCAGTGAGCCGAGATTGCACCACTGCACTCCAGCCTGGGCAACAGAGAGAGACTCCTTCTCAAAAAAAAAAAAAATTGACGTGGTGGCGGGCGCCTGTAATCCCAGCTACTTGGGAGGCTGAGGCAGAGAATTGCTTGAATCCGGGAGGCGGAGGTTGTAGTAAGTCAAGATCATACCACTGCACTCCAGCCAGGGCGACAGAGGGAGACTGTCTCAAAAAAAAAAAAAAAAGGGCTGGGCTCAGTGGTTCACACCTATAATCTCTGCACTTTGGGAGGCCGAGGCAGGCAGATTGCTTGCGCTTAGGAGTTGAGGAGTAAACTAGGCAACATGGAGAAACCATGTCTCTACAAAATTTTTTTATTATTATTATTTTTTTTTTGAGACAGAGTCTCGCTCTGTCGCCCAGGCTGGAGTGTAGTGGCCGGATCTCAGCTCACTGCAAGCTCCGCCTCCCGGGTTCGGGCCATTCTCCTGTCTCAGCCTCCTGAGTAGCTGGGACTACAGGCGCCCGCCACCTCGCCCGGCTAGTTTTTTGTATTTTTTAGTAGAGACGGGGTTTCACCGTGTTATCCAGGATGGTCTCGATCTCCTGACCTAGTGATCCACCCGTCTCGGCCTCCCAAAGTGCTGGGATTACAGGCTTGAGCCACCGCGCCCGGCCTCTCTACAAAATTTTAAAAAATTAACTGGACGTGGTGGCTTGCACCTGTAGTCCCAGCTATTCAGGAGGCTGAGCTGGGAGTATCACTTGAGCCCAGGAAGTGGAGGTTGCAGTGAGCCGCTATCACACCACTGCACTCTAGCCTGAGAAACATAGTGAGATCCTATCTCAAAAATAATAATAATAAAATAGGCCGAGCATGCTGACTCACGCCTGTAATCCCAGCACTTTGGAAGGCCAAGGCGGGCAGATGACGAGGTCAGGAGATCAAGACCATCCTGGCTAACACGGGGAAACTCTGTGTCTACTAAAACTATAAAAAATTAGCCCGGCATGGAGGCAAGTGCCTGTAGTCCCAGCTACTCGGGAGGCTGAGGCAGGAGAGTGGCGTGAACCTGGGAGGTGGAGCTTGCAGTGAGCTGAGATCGCACCACTGCACTCCAGCCCGGGCGACAGAGTGAGACTCCATCTCAAAAAATATATAATAATAATAATACTAATAATAAAATAAAAAATAAATTAAAAAGCTATTTGTATCCAAAGGCTGTATTTCAGCAGTTGTTAAAGTTTAAACAAGATGTCTTGTCTCTCTTCTCATTTTGTGATAGTGGTCTGTTGGGGACGAATAGCTTTGTTGAGGACACAGAAGAAATACCAGCCATAATTTGGGAAACCTAGGCCTAAAGTCTACATGGGCTTCTGCAAGAAAATACTGTGGCAGCATGCATGGGTCAGATGCCACTTACCTTGGAAGGAAAATAGGGACCCCCATCCTGAGCGAAGTAAGCTGTCTTGAGTCCTTGATTTTTCTCCAGATGTACCTGGACTATAGGACAGGAAGCACTCACTGATTGCATAGCCTTTGACACTCATTATATACTGGGATGTGCCCTTGTTTAGTAGGTGCTCACTTGTCTCCTTTCAGGAGTGACTTGAGTGCTAGAAGGAGGGATCATGTGGTGGTCACTGTGTGTCTTTCCTCTGCTGCAGTTCTTATCTGTGGACCAGACACATACTACCTTACGGATCCATGGTAGCTCTTGTTTAAGGACTCAGTCCAGTGAGCAGACAATGTTCTGTGTGTTTTCTTGTCACCCTAACTGTAAATATGCTCCTACTTTCTCCTTGCTTTAGTAGTACCCTCGTGGTGTGTATTGCTTTCTCTGGGAAGCCTGATGATCTAAGGCTTCTAAACACATCCCAGTCTTCTGTGGTCTCACCCAAGTCTTGACACTTAGGGTGTTTTGTAACTAGCTTACGTCTAAATTACGACTATAACATGTAGATGCTTATATGCTTCTTTAACCTAACATTAAAATATGAGCTTCTAAGGTGGGTGAAGTGATATGCACCTGTAGTGCCCGAGAGGTTGAGGTGGAAGGATCACTTGAGCCCAGGAGTTCAAAGCTGTAGTGTGCTCTGATCATGCCTGTGAATAGCCTTGTATTCCAGTCTAGACAACATAGTGCAGCTCATTATTTAAAAAAAAAAAAATAGTGGCCGGGTGCAGTGGGTCACACCTGTAATCCCAGCACTTTGGGAGACCAAGGTAGGCGGATAACCTGAGGTCAGGAGTTCAAGACCAGCCTGGCCAATATGGTGAAACCCTGTCTCTACTAAAAATACAAAAATTAGCTGGGTGTGGTAGCGCATGCCTGTAATCCCAGCTACGCGGGAGGCTGAGGCAGGAGAATCACTTGAGCCTGGGAGACAGAGGTTGCAGTGAGCCGAGGTCAGCCAGTGCACTCTGGCCTGGGTGACAAAGACTGTCTCAAAAAAAAAAAAAAAAAAAAAAATCTTTCTATGTCAATAAACTAAATCTTTTAAAATAACCGCGTAGTAGTCCATTGCATAGATCTGTCATATATTATTTAACTCATTTTTGTTGGATATTTAGGTTATTTCTAATTTTTTACTATTGTAAATAATCCTGTGGTAAACATATCCTCTGTCATTTCCTCAGGGAGACTTTACAGAAATAGAATTGCTAGCTCAACCACCTTCTAAGGTTCTTTAGTAGCTATAACCATGTGCTTTAAATGTCTCCTAAGAACATATAGAGGCCAGAAAGGCTGCCCACAAATTTTGAAACTGTCCTTGCAACTAGGACTCATTGGCTGCTGGGAATTCAGTGATTTTAAACTGAGTTTTGGGTTTTTATGTTTTGTTGGTTGTTTTCTGGTGTTTCTGTAGGGTTTATGCAAACCCAGACCTGGGGATTTTCTACAAGTAACAGGCCTTAATAGAGATGTGCTTCTGGTGTACAACCTCCTACAGCAGCTTGAGGGAACATATATGACATGAAGGAAACCCCAGCTCTGTTGTTTATGTTATTAATAGATGCTAGGTTGTTATTGTAAAATGAGTGTCTTTAAGTTTCAAATGAAATTAATTTTCTTGAAAGGTATATTAATGAAAACAAAGATCGAAAATCAAGAGATTCTTGAAATCACTAAGATTGTAAGAGTCTGAACTTAAAAGACAAAGCAGAGAACCAAGAGGAGGAATTTGGTAATCCAGTCTGGGCTTGGCATAGACATGAATGTATGCGGTTCTCAAAATGTGAAACACCTTAAAAGAAAATGCAATTATAATTCGATTTTTTTTCTTTCTTCTTTCTAGGTATCTCATTCAGTTGCTAAACTTATATTAGTTAATTTCCACTGGCAAGTTTCAGAGATATTGGACAGGTAAGGTATTTGGGGGAGGAGAGATAACATTGCCCATAGCTCTGCTCTCCATGGTGATTATTGTTTACATTTTGGACTATATTCCAATATGCATGGTATATTTTTAAAACATTGGATTCTGTTTTCCATCCTCTTCTTTTAATATGTTGTGAACTTTCCCTATGTCTTCAGTATATTCTCCTACCCCAGTTTTATACTAGCACAGTATTCTATCGTAGATATTCCATGCTTTTTCCAAACCTCTGTTGTTGCACAGTGAAGTTAATTCAGATTTTCTTTTCCATTGTTAATTTTTTTTTTTTTTTTTGAGACGGAGGCTCGCTCTGTCGCCCAGGCTGGAGTGCAGTGGCGCGATCTCGGCTCACTGCAAGCTCCGCCTCCCGGGTTCACGCCATTCTCCTGCCTCAGCCTCCCGAGTAGCTGGGACTACAGGCGCCCACAACCGCGCCCGGATAATTTTTTGTATTTTTAGTAGAGACGGGGTTTCACTGTGGTCTCGATCTCCTGACCTTGTGATCCGCCCGCCTCGGCCTCCCAAAGCGCTGGGATTACAGGCGTGAGCCACCGCGCCCGGCTTCCATTGTTAATTTTTAATCAGTGCGTTTCTAGGTAACACATGCCAACATCTTTTACTTCTTTTGGATATGTCAACTTGAGGATTGTATCATAGTACAAGTCATATTTCCTTTAGAAAATGTAGGCTGCTGGCCATACGTGGTGGCTTACGCCTGTAATCTCAGCACTTTGGGAGGCTGAGGCAGGCGGATCACCTGAGGTCAGGAGTTGAAATCAGCCAGGCCACCATGGTGAAACCCTGTCTCTACTAAAAATATGAAAATTAACCTGGCGTCGTGGTGCACTCCTGTAGTCCCAGCTACTCAGAAGGCTGAGGCAAAAGAATCGCTTAAACCCTGGAGGCGGAGGTTGCAGTGAGCCAAGATTGTGCCACTGCACTCCAGCCTGGTGGCAGAGTGAGACTCTGTCTCAAAAAAAAAAAAAAAAAAAAAAAATACAGGCTGCTTTACCACCCACCACCTCTACCAGCAGCATATTTGAGTATTTCTTTCCACCTCCTCCAGAACTAGAGATCTTAAGATACAGACCTTAGAGTCTCAAGATGTCTTATAAGTTGTCAGGAAAAGGGACACCTCCTCCTCTGCATCCTCTGTAGGAATCTTTTATGCTCACCCTTGGAGGCATGTGCCCTTGTCTCGCACAGTGTTTCTCATCCTCAGCATTATTGACATTTTAGGCTAGATAACTCTTTGTTGTGGGGGCCTGATCTGTGAATTGTAGGATGTCTGGCAGCGT
Source organism: Macaca mulatta (assembly GCF_049350105.2). NCBI lineage: Eukaryota > Metazoa > Chordata > Mammalia > Primates > Cercopithecidae > Macaca > Macaca mulatta. The sequence goes on from NC_133407.1 coordinate 112,387,834, forward strand.
CCCTGGGCTCTATTCTGCCACACCTCTAAGTCCTTGGCAATCAGAATGTCTCCAAACATTGTCAAATAACTCGTGGGGAGCAAAATTCCCTCTGGTGAGAAGTACTTGTTACCATTCCTACTCTTTCACACTGCAGTAAATCTTCCTTTCTCATATGGTATGATTTTTTTTATTTTTATTTTTTTGAGACAAAGTCTCACTCTGTCACCCAGGCTGGAGTGCAGTGGCACGACATTGCCTTACTGCAACCTCCGCCTCCAGGGTTCAAGCAACTCTCCCGCCACAACCTACAAAGTAGCTGGGATTACCAGCACTTGCCACCACGGCTGGCTAATTCTTGTATTTTTAGTAGAATTTACAGAGGAAGGTCGTGCTTTTCCTTCTCCAGGCTGAACACAACTGGGAAGGACATACCAGCTGGAACAGCTCAGCACAATCAGGAAAGAGCAAATGTGTTCCTGATTCACTAACTGCTCTCATCCTGTGTACTTGAGTTGGAATACATTTAGATGAAATTGCAGATGAACTTCTGCTGCCTTATTATTATACTACTGCCCAAAACTCGGGAACCGCATTGGTTCTGGCAATAGGATATCTCTCACTGCCTAAACTCTTTCAGCATAACTCAGGAGTGGAGGTTTGGATGGCAAAAGAGACTTAAAAGACTAGTGTGGGAATTAGGAATAAAATGGGCCCCTCAATAAGGATAGTTGAGGGAAGCATTCTGACTAGATAGAAATCACATAGATGAGATATAATTCTTTTCTGCTCCAATTCCTAATATCTTGGAAATTTGTTGACCTGGGCTTTGTGTGGCACTTTATTGCCACTTGATAATTCTGTTTAAATGGAAAATTATTGTAGGTGACTCCTACTGTCACATAATTTTTCTGGAGTTAAATATAGAAAAGGAATTATTGGCTATAGCATACATTTATTTTTGCCTTTGCTAAATAATTCCAGGTTGTTTTCCAGAGTGATTTACCACTTTACATGCTCAGCAGTAGTATATAGGTGTTCCTGATACTGTAAGACTTAAAGTTTTGCAATTTGGTGGCTGTAAATGGCATCTAATTGTTTCAATGTCCTATATTATTAAGGAGGTTGAGAATCTTTTCATATATAATGGCCATTTTTGCTGCCTCCTCCTTTGAAATGCCTGTTAAGTCTTCTCCCCATTTTTTATTGAATTATGTTGTTCTTCTAAATGGATCCTTCCCCCTTCTCCTATGTCCAGTTCCTAGAACCAAATGGATTTTTAGGAGTTTTTGTTTACTCTGAATACTGATCCTTCACCAGACATATATATATATATATATGAGTTTTTATTTTTCCTGAATAGTAATCCTTTGCCAGTTATACGTGTGTGTGTGTGTGTGTGTGTGTATGTTTGTTTTGTTTTGTTTTGGAGACAGAGCAAGACTCTTGCTCTGTTCTCGGGCTGGTGCAGTCTCTGCTCACTGCACTGCAACCTCCACCTCCCAGGTTCTAGCGATCCTCCTGCTTCAGTCTCCCAAGTAGCTGGGATTACAGGCATGAGCCAACACACCCGGATGGGGTTTCACCGTGTTGGCCAGGTTGGTCTCAAACTCCTGACCTCAAGTGATCTATCCACCTCGGCCTCCCAAAGTGCTAAGATTACAGGCGTGAGCCACTGCACCCAGCCATATATATAGAATTTTTTTTTTTTTCTTTTTGAGATAGTCTCGCTCTGTCTTGCAGGCTGGAGTGCAATGGCACAATCTCGACTTATTGCAACCTCTGCCTCCCAGGTTCAAGCAATTCTCTTGCCTCAGCCTCCCAAGTAGCTGGGGCTACAGGCATGTGTCACCATGCCCAGCTAATTTTTGTATTTTTAATAGAAACGGGGTTTCATCATATTGGCCAGGCTGGTCTCAAACTCCTGACCTCAAGTGATCTGCCCCCCTCAGCCTCCCAAAATGCTGGGATTACAGGCATGAGCCTGGCCTAGAAGTTTATATATTGAATTATCTTCCAGCTTATGGCTTGGCTTTTGACTTTGGTGTCTTCTGATGAATTGAGGTTCTTAAATGTAGCGTAATTTATCAGGCTTTATATTTTTTATTATTCCTTTATATTTTGCATTTTCTGTCTTGAGGAAAAAAGTCTTTGTACTGAGATAAAAGGAGGCTTGGTTCTATGAGAAAGTAGAGACAAAGATTCTCTAAACATCTTTGTCTGTCCTGTTATTGTTCAGGGGTAAAAATGTCTTTAGCTTCTGATTCCCTTCATTTCTGCTTTTTGTTTTGTAGATTCAAGTCCAATTCTGCTCAACTGCTTGTTGAGGCTCGAGTTCAGCCTAATCCATCAAAACATGTGAGTGTCTATTACTTGAATGAGGCTTCTCATGATTGCACATGGTTCTTGCTTTGGCTTGCAGTGTCGTTAAGAGCTATCTTTGCTTGGGCAGGCGCGGTGGCCCACGTCTGTAATCCCAGCACTTTGGGAGGCCACGGCGGGCGGATCACGAGGTCAGGAGATCAAGACCATCCTGGTTAACACGGTGAAATCCCGTCTCTACTAAAAATACAAAAAAAAAATTAGCCAGGCCTGGTGGCGGGTGCCTATAGTCCCAGCTACTCGGGAGGCTGAGGCAGGAGAATGGCGTGAACCTGGGAGGTGGAGCTTGCAGTGAGCCAAGATCATGCCACTGCACTCCAGCCTGGGTGACAAAGCAAGACTCTGTCTCAAAAAAAAAAAAAAAACTATCTTTGCTTTGTTTATAGTTCAACATGCCCACAGTATTTGTTCTAGTATTGACTTAAATCTTCTGTTACGGTTTGAAAAGTTTCCTTACAGTTAGGGACTAAATCATTGCCTGTCCTTTGGCCCTCTCCAGCCCCACCTTCCTCTCTGCACTTTCAGCCTGCACTCCATTCTTTCTGGGTGCCTTGGTGTTTCTGAGATTACCGCACATGTCTTCTATTCTGTTTGTGCCTTCCCTTCCTAGAACGTCCAGACTCTGTTTCCACCTTCGCTTAGAGAGAGGGAATTCACCTTTAAAGACCCCAGTCCGGGCCGGGCGAGGTGGCTCAAGCCTGTAATCCCAGCACTTTGGGAGGCCGAGACGGGCGGATCACGAGGTCAGGAGATCGAGACCATCCTGGCTAACACGGTGAAACCCCGTCTCTACTAAAAAATACAAAAAAAAAAAACTAGCCGGGCAAGGTGGCGGGCGCCTGTAGTCCCAGCTACTCGGGAGGCTGAGGCAGGAGAATGGCGGGAACCCGGGAGGCGGAGCTTGCAGTGAGCTGAGATCCGGCCACAGCACTCCAGCCTGGGCGACAGAGCGAGACTCTGTCTCAAAAAAAAAAAAAAAAAAAAGACCCCAGTCCGGCCAGGCACAGTGGCTCAGGCCCATAATCCCAGCACTTTGGGAGGTCGAGGCGGGCAGATCACTTGAGGTCAGGAGTTCAAGACCAGCCTGGCAAACATGGTGAAAACCCATCTCTACTAAAAATACAAAAATTAGCCAGGCATAGCGTCTCATACCTGTAATCCTAGCTACTTGGGAGGCTGAGGCAAGAGAATCACTTGAACGATTGAAAGCAGGGAGGTGGAGGTTGCACCACTTGGTGCAAGCCAAGATTGCACCACTGCACTGCAGCCTGGGTGACAGAGACTCTATCAAAAGGAATCTAAGAATCTAAGCCACCTCCTTGACAAAGCCTTTCTCCTGGATCATTCCTCTGGAAACTCACCTAATTATATCTATAAACTTTTACACGTGTGTTATAGTGATTAACTCATATTGTTTTACCACCCCTACCATAGAAGCTGTATTTTAATAATGCATAGCAATTTCCTGTGTATCTAGGAGCTAAACGAACATTTGTCAAATATTTTTTGAATGAGGGCCATGCTAAAATATATCTTGGAAGGCAGAATTGGGGCTCAGATCACCACATAATTTCTGCAGCCTCTTAAGACAAAGGTTTCCAGAAGCAAAATGGATAAACATGAGAATCCAGTTCTTTTCCTCAACTTGTTTTTTTTATATTTCCAGTAAACTAAAAAAAAGCTACTGTTCTTGTAAGTGGACTTTTCCATTGGTTCGTGGTTTTAGCCAAGATCCCCAGATTGTCTTTCTCTGCCAGTTTGTGTAGCATAATGTGGATTCTGGAGTACATGCTATACTGTTATTTGCACACATTCTAGAAGAGTTTCTTCCCTAGTAGGTGTCTCCACATCCCCCTGCCACCTCCCCATATTAATTACATGTGACATCTGGTGTATTAAGGATGAGTTGTAACTTGGTAAAGGCTGTAGTATTTTGTGGTTTGGGCACATCGATATAGTGAAACCACTGTCCTTGACAAGTAAAATTACAATGTTGGCCGTTAGACGATTTATAGACTTATCCTCTAATAACCTTTGTGACTGGGTTTCTAGTAGTTGTGAGGGGCAACTCTGCTGTGCTTAACAGGGGTAGTTTACAAAAGAAACCTGATAGCTTCTAAAAGAAGTTGGACTAAGTGACCTCTTAAGGACCTTGGCAATTCTGAAACCCTGAGTTTTTCAGTCTGCCATTATAAACCACCGTAAGTTCTCATTTCAGCCTTCTTTCTGCCTCTGAATCCTGGTGATTCTGTAAGCCCAGCCCAGCTGCTACCTCCTTCAGGAAGCCTTCCTGTTGTATACTTTTAGCTTAGTACCCTTGGGACTCAGAGTCCACACATTGCAGTTGAGTGCTGATACTTGTTGCAGGGTAAGGATCACTTCCCATGCACCCGGCTGCATGTGGTACCCTTATGGCCTCCTGGACCTGATTCCTCTTTGGCTCATGTGGCTCTGTTTCTCTCCAGGTTCCCACATCCCATCCCCCTCACCACTGTGCAGTGTGTATGCAGTTTGTGCGAAAGGAAAACCTACTCTCTTTGGCCTGTCAGCACCAGTTTTGCCGCAGCTGCTGGGAGCAGCACTGCTCAGTTCTCATCAAGGATGGCGTGGGCGTGGGTGAGTCTGCCACAGAACTTATAAAAAGCTGGCATTAAGTGTTTATCTTTGACTCTGCTTTTTCATGTACTCAAGTAAACTGAGTATTTTCTTCTGAGCCTGATTGAGATTTTTATCATCAGAACTAATGATTTTCAAATACATCAATACAAACAGTGACAAAGGTTTCCCCAGTCCTCAGCAAGCAAAATGAGAAAACTAAATACACTGTTGTAAATGTTGACTTGAGTGCAGAGCGACCTTCTCTCACCTTTTGGGAGAACCGTCCTTTAAAATGCCTACCTTGATTCCACAAGTGGCAACCATAACTCAGAAATGCCCACAAGAGTTTGCTGCTATTTAGGTAACATAGCACAAATCAAATTTGATGATTAGTTACAGGAATATTTGTTATACTGTGATTTGATGATACTGAAACAAATTAGTATCACATTAATTGATATCTGCAGAGTCCCACAATTGGTGATAATCACCTGTAAATAATGTTAAACATCACAAAACTCAGTTGTTAGTCAAGAACTCTAAATAACGATTTTTAAAATGATTTTTGTTATTTAATGGTGCCATTAGTGATATCATTTGGGATAATGTTTTAGTTTCATTGCTGTGAAAATATGCTAATTTCTCTTTGAATAAATTCTGTTGCTTGAAGGGTTTCTTTTATGCAACTTGGATTTGTTGAGTGAATTGGGTGGGCAAATTGTGTCATTGTGTCTTCTGCAGTATGGTTGTCCATGATGGTTTGTTTGTTTGTTTGTTTGTTTGTTTGTTTGAGACGGAGTCTGGCTCTGTCGCCCAGGCTGGAGTGCAGTGGCCAGATCTCAGCTCACTGCAAGCTCCGCCTCCCGGGTTTACGCCATTCTCCTGCCTCAGCCTCCCGAGTAGCTGGGACTACAGGTGCCCACCACCTCGCCTGGCTAGTTTTTTGTATTTTTTAGTAGAGACGGGGTTTCACCGTGTTAGCCAGGATGGTCTCGATCTCCTGACCTCGTGATCCTCCCTTCTCGGCCTCCCAAAGTGCTGGGATTATAGGCTTGAGCCACTGCGCCCGGCCTGTTTGCTTTTTTTGTTTTTTGTTTTTGTTTTTGTTTTTGAGACAGAGTTTCGCTCTTGTTGCCCAGGCTGGAGTGCAATTGCGCGATCTCGGCTCACCACAACCTCCGCCTCCTGGGTTCAAGCGATTCTCCTGCCTCAGCCTCCCGAATAACTGGGATTACAGGCATGTGCCACCATGCCTGGCTAATTTTGTATTTTTAGTGGAGACGGGGTTTCACCATGTTGATCAGACTGGTCTGGAACTCCCGACCTCAGGTGATCTGCCCTCCTTGGCCTCCCAAAGTGCTGGGATTACAGGCATGAGCCATTGCACCTGGCCTCATCAGGTTATTTTTGTTCAACAGGAGTCTCTTGTATGGCTCAGGACTGTCCACTCCGTACACCAGAGGACTTCGTGTTTCCATTGCTTCCCAATGAAGAATTGAGAGAGAAATACAGGCGCTACCTCTTCAGGGACTATGTGGAGGTATGGCCAGCCTTTGTTCTGCCTTCTGTCTTCCTGGGCCTACCTTCCATCAAAGGGTCATTACTTACTTTATAGACTAGGGTGACATTAAGTGATTGTGTTCGAAGAAAGAGCTCCATAGGTTTAAAAAAGTTTGAAAACCACTAGAGTGATAGTGAAGAGTACAGGCCCTAGAGTCAGACACACCATTGTGTGAAACTTGGATACTTCCTTGCTTTGTGACCACTCTTTTTTTTCTCTTGTGAGACAGTGCCTTGCTATGTTGCCTGGCTGGAGTGCAGTGGCGCGATCTTGGCTCACTGCAACCTTCACCTCCCAGGTTTAAGTGATTCTCCTGCCTCAGCCTCCTGAGTAGCTGGGACTACAGGCATGCGCCACCGCTCCCAGCTAATTTTTGTATTTTTAGTAGAGATGGGGTTTCACCATGTTGGCCAAGATGATCTCAATCTCTTGACCTCATGATCTGCCTGCCTCAGCCTCCCAAAGTGCTGGGATTACAGGCGTGAGCCACTGTACCCAGCCTCTCTTTTTTTTTTTTTTTTTTAATTCTGAGTCTTGATTTTCTCTTCCATAGACACACATCCCCACCTTGTACACAGTGGCTTAAAGAAGCTATTGTGTGTTCAGTGGATGAATATAAATTAGGCATATTTAGGAGCTGCTGTTATATTCGGTTCCCTGTGTGGTTGAGCAGAGAGAAGGGGTATTACTTTTTGAGTAATTGGAAAACTTGTCCAGGATTCCAGCATGGTCACTTTTGTAGTCCTTTCCCTCTATTAGGCCATTTGCTAGGCCTGCTGATTCCATGCAATATAATTTTCTTTTCTTTTTCTTTTTTTTTGGTGGGGGGAGACAGGGTTTTACTCTGTCACCCAGGCTGGAGTGCAGAGGCACAAACATGGCTCACTGCAGCCTCTGACCTCCCAGACTCAAGCAGTCCTCCTAAGCCTTCCGAGCAGATGGGACTACTGGCATGCACCACCAAACTCAGCTAATTTTTGTATTTTTTGTAAAGATGGGTGTTTCACCATGTTGCCCAGGCTAGTCTCGAACTCCTGAGCTCAAGCCATCCACCCAATGCAGCATAACTTTCGTATTTGTCTTTTTTGCCTAAGCTTTCCAGATTAATTTATGGTCTGGTTCTTGTCATGCACATGCCACAGGATAAATAGAAGGCCTTGTTCTTTATGCTGTTTGCTGCCTTTGAGGGTCATTGAGCTCCTCAGAGATACTTTTTTTTTTCTTTTTTTTTTGAGATGGAGTCTCACTCTGTCGCCCAGGCTGGAGTACAGTGGCAGCACGATCTCAGCTCACTGCAACCTGTCTCCCAGGTTCAAGTGCTTCTCCAGCCTCAGCCTCCTGAGTAGCTGAGATTACAAGCTTGCACCACCATACCCAACTAATTTTTTTTTTTTTTTTTTTTTTTTTGAGACGGAGTCTCGCTCTGTCGCCCAGGCTGGAGTGCAGTGGCCGGATCTTAGCTCACTGCAAGCTCCGCCTCCCGGGTTTACGCCATTCTCCTGCCTCAGCCTCCCAAGTAGCTGGGACTACAGGCGCCCGCCACCTCGCCCGGCTGGGTTTTTTTGTATTTTTTAGTAGAGACGGGGTTTCACCGTGCTAGCCAGGATGGTCTCGATCTCCTGACCTTGTGATCCGCCCGTCTCGGCCTCCCAAAGTGCTGGGATTACAGGCTTGAGCCACCGCGCCCGGCCCCAACTAATTTTTGTGTTTTTTAGTAGAGACGGGGTTTCACCATGTTGGCCTAGTCTCAAAGTCCTGACCTCAGGTGATCCGCCTGCCTCGGCCTCCCAAAGTGCTGGGATTACAAGGCATGAGCCACTGTAGGTCTGGCTTTATTTATTTTTTAATTTTTTTGGAGACAGAGTTTTGCTGTCATCCAGGCTGGAATGCATTGGTGCAGTCAGCTCACTGCTGCCTCAAATTTCAGGCCTCAAGCAGTCTTCCCACCTCAGCCTCCTTAGTAGCTAGGACTACAGGCAGGAGCCACCATGCCTGGTGCAATTCTATATAACCTTAGATCATTCCAGTGAGTTGCTACCTGGTTTAAGCTAGACGTCCTAAGTTCCTCTTTAATATCTGGCTTATGTTTGGTTTTCACAACATCCTTTCTGAATTTATATAACCCCTTGATATAAGTCATCAGCTGGGAGAACAGAAAGTGTTTGAATATTCAGGGGATTCTGATTTTTAGACAGCAACTAAGAGATGTCCTCATTGTTTCCTCTTGGTGTATTCACAGAGTCATTACCAGCTCCAGCTGTGCCCTGGTGCAGACTGCCCCATGGTTATTCGGGTACAAGAGCCTAGAGCTCGCCGAGTACAGTGCAATCGGTGCAACGAGGTCTTCTGGTAAGAGTGAGTGTGAGTGCTGAGCAGCCCTGGGCTCATGCCCCATCCTCCAAAGCACCACTGCTGTTGCTCCATGTGAGGGCGGCACTGGAAGAGGCAGGGTCTCTGAGCCAATAGAGCAACCGTGCTCCAAGTGGGTAGGTTTATGCCCAGCATCTCATATTCCACTAGGTCTTCAATACATGCTCAGTCTGGAGGCAAGGAATTGACACAGGTTCTTGGAGAATGTGTTGTGGCTTATGCTACTAAGTCTCATGGCCCAGAGATTGTGTGGGATGTATCTATCTTTATAGCTAATCACATATTACTGTGTTTGAAAGGTATAATCTTCAGCATTTTAATCTTTCTCTGTCTTGGCCTTTCTTGGCTAATTTTTGTAAAACTAAGTCATAAATATATTCTACATCTACTGAAGGTTCACTTCATTCAGTAGATACCATGGGAATAACTAAAGTTTACCGAAGGCTTACCAGATGACAGACACTATCCTGATCACTTACCTTGCATTATCACAACTGTATATGACCCTTATATTCTCTCATTTTTTGTTGTTTTCTTGAGACGGAGTCTTGTTTTGTAGCCCAGGGTGGAGTGCAGTGGTGCATACTTTGCTCACCACAACCTCCACCTCCCAGGGTCAAGCAATTCTCCTACCTCAGCCTCCTGAGTAGCTGAGATTACAGGCACATGCCATCATGCCTGGCTGATTTTTGTATTTTTAGTAGAGACAGGGTTTCATTATGTTGGCCAGGCTGGTCGCAAACTCCTGACCTCGTGATCTGCCCACCTTGGCCTCCCAAAGTACTGGGATTACAGGATTGAGCCACTGCGCCTGGCTATGACCCTTATATTCTATGAAGATATCAAGGTACAAGGTAAACCTAGTAAATAGTAGAACCATAATTTAGGCCCAGATCTGTCCTAATCATACCTCCCTGGAATATTCATGGTGGGGCTTCAGAGAAACTGCTTGGAAAATGAGATGTGTGTGTGTGCACATGCCTGTATTTCAAAACATTATTGACACCGAAGATTAAGAATCACTAATGTAGTGGTTCTTTCATTTTAAATCAGGCAGCCACCAGGATCACAGCGATTCAGAGAGACTCCTTGTAATGGTTCTTTATCCTTGTGTCCCACTTTATGAAGTTACTTCCCTGGGTATTTGCCTGAGGGCCTTTTCTAGCCACGAAGTACTGTTGGCCTCCACCAAAGAAAAATTGAAAATATGGAAGCCTAGCCCGACGAATATTGGAGTCTTTTTTTTTTTTTTTTCTGTTTTAAGTTTCAGTGTCATCAGCTATATCATGACCCTACAGATTTTGCAAGTTCTGGCATTTGTGCATCCTTGTGTGCATGTCTGGCTGGGAAATCAGATGAGACTCCCAGAAATGGATCTCAATCCTGCCTTAGGTCTGAGCTAAGGAGTCCTTCTCAGAGCACCTCACCATGCCCTATGAGAGTCATAGCTCTGTGTTTGACATCTTGGGGGTTGGTAAACAAGATGTTTAAACAAGATATTTAACATACATAGCATAGCTCACTGCAGCCTCAAACCCCTGGTATGAAGTGATCCTTCTGCCTTAGCCTTCCAGGTAGCTGAAACTACAGATGCCCGGCTAATTTTTAAAAATTTGTTGTAGAGGCCAGGTGCAGTGGCTCACACCTGTGACCCCAGCACTTGAGGAGGCCGAGGCGAGTGGATCACCTAAGGTCAGGAATTCAAGACTAGCCTGGCCAACATGATGAAATCCCGTCTCTACTAAAAATACAAAAATTAGCCAGGTGTAGTGGCAGGAGCCTGTAATCTCAGCTACTCAGGAGGCTGAGGCAGGAAAATCACTTGAACCAGGGAAGCAGAGGTTGCAGTGAGCCGAGATCATGCCATTGCACTCCAGCCTGGGTGACAAGAGCGAAACTCCGTCTCAAAAAAAAAAAGATTGTAGAGGCAGGGTCTTCGTATGTTGCCTACGTTGGTCTCAAACTCCTGGTCTAAAGCAATCCTTTTTTTTTTTTTTAAACAGGGTCTCTCTCAGTTGCCCACGTTGTAGTACAGTGATGCAAATACAGCTCACTGCAGCCTTGACCTCCAGAGCTCAGGCAATCCTCCTACCTTAGACTCTCTAATAGCTGGGACTACAGACACATGCCACCACACCTGGCTAGTTTTTTCATTTTTTGTAGAGATGCGGTCTCACCATGTTGTCCAGGCTGGCTTCAAACTCTTGGGCTTAAGCAGTCCTCCCATCTTGACCTTCCATAGTACTAGGATTACAAGCATGAACCATTGCACTCGGCCTACAGAAACATTTTATTTGTGCATGTTAGAGCATGTCTTACAAAGGCTTAAGTTGAAGAGACATTCATGCAGTATTTCAGTATAACTCATGAGTAAGTAAAGGTTCCATGGGCCTTGAGAGAGAACTTTACCTATTTGAAAAGCTCTAGACCAGGCAGGATGGCCCACACCTGTAATCCCAGCACTTTGGGAGACCGAGGCGAGCAGATCATAAGGTCAAGAGATGAAGACCGGGCCGGGCGCGGTGGCTCAAGCCTGTAATCCCAGCACTTTGGGAGGCCGAGACGGGCGGATCACGAGGTCAGGAGATCGAGACCATCCTGGCTAATACGGTGAAACCCCGTCTCTACTAAAAATACAAAAAACTAGCCGGGCGAGGTGGTGGGCGCCTGTAGTCCCAGCTACTCGGGAGGCTGAGGCAGGAGAATGGCGTAAACCCGGGAGGCGGAGCTTGCAGTGAGCTGAGATCCGGCGACTGCACTCCAGCCTGGGCGACAAAGCGAGACTCCGTCTCAAAAAAAAAAAAAAAAAAAAAAAAAGAGAGAGATGAAGACCATCCTGGCCAACATGGTGAAACCCCATCTCTACTAAAAATACAAAAATTAGGCTGGGCGCAGTGGTTCACGCCTGTAATCCCAGCACTTTGGGAGGCTGAGGTAGGCGGATCACAAGGTCAGGAGATCGAGACCATCCTGGCTAACACGGGGAAACCCGTCTCTACTAAAAATACAAAAAATTATCCCGGTGTTGTGGCGGGCGCCTATAGTCCCAGCTACTTGGGAAGCTGAGGCAGGAGAATGGTGTGAAGCCAGGAGGCGGACCTTGCAGTAAGCCGAGATTGCGCCACTGCACTCCAGCCTGACGACAAAGCGAGACTCCGTCTCAAAAAAAAAAAAGTAAAGAAAAGTTCTAATTCATGATTTGTTAACTTGGATAAAAGGAAAATTTTAAACATGGGACCCTGACTTAATGAATATTTGAATGTTTTTCTTTTCCAATTTTAAGTTTCAAGTGTCGTCAGATGTATCATGCACCCACAGACTGCGCCACGATCCGGAAATGGCTCACGAAGTGTGCAGACGACTCTGAAACAGCCAACTACATTAGTGCTCACACTAAAGACGTAAGGATTGTATTTTACCTCTCATGGATCTGCCCTCTCATTGCTGCCCAGGGCCTAGCCTTGGAGATTTGCCATCTGAGAGCAGAATACCCAGAGCCCCAGGGCCCTTCCTGAGGACTGGGGCTTGGGGACCTTCATGCAGAGTTGGCAGCTTGTAGCAGTTTATCACAGGATGCATTGGGTGCATTTTTTCTTTATTATTATGAAATGCCAAAATGCCAGAAAAGGGGGAACTAATTAGAAGAGAACTACCAGTCTTTAACAGCTCTGAAAAGGAGGTGGTTAATAGTCATACTTGATACATAGTAAGGCTGTAATGCAAGCTCAGACCTGCACGATACTCATTTTGAAGTTTCCCGTGGGAAAGTATGGTCCGCGGGCTCTAGGGGCCACTCTACCCTTTGTCAGTCACTCACAGAGTATGCACTCACAAGCACAGTTTTAATAACAACATTATTAAACATGGTCGACTTCATAGCAGTGGGAGATCACAGCATCAGACTGGTCTCTGCATTGCTGCTTCAGGTTGCTGGCATCTCTCAAATGGTAGAGAGGAGCTTTAGATGTGGTTTCCTTACCCTCTTCTCGAAGCAGAAGTTCAGGCAAGCTGACCATGACTGAATCCATTGTGGCAGCTCCTGTGCTTCTTTGCCAGTCCTCTCAAGAAGGCAGGTTTTCTGCTGATTCAACCTGTGCTTAATCTGAGCAGCTTCGTGGCAGGGGCAGATGGTGGAAGACTTACTGGGGTTCAGCTGGTGCTTGAAGCGTTTCAAGGCCAAATATGCTGACGTCATTTCCTTGAATTACTGTTCCAGCCTCAGTGACCTGCCACATTTAAGTGAGATGCTCCTCCCCAGAAGTGCTCGCATGATGAGCAACTGGGCACAGGTGCCAGGAGCTTTGTGTAATTTGTCTTAAAACCAACCTGGTGGTATGTGAGCCTAATGGCACCCTTCTGTCTCCTCAGTGTCCCAAGTGCAACATCTGCATTGAGAAGAATGGAGGCTGCAATCACATGGTGAGCAGAAGCCTCTGCACTTTGTATGTGTGACATGGAACCTTTGGTCAGTGTGCCCTTAATGTGTTCTCTTCTGTTTCCCTCTGACAGCAATGCTCCAAGTGTAAACACGGTGAGTTCCAAGCTTGGTGTGTAAGGCCCAGTGGCACTTTCTTGTGGTTGGGTCTCCGTTACTATTTAAGTGAGTACTTCTGCCATGAAATGACAAAACATAGAAGAGCCTCAGTCACTTAACAGTCACAGTAACTGGCATAAAGTAGCTTTTTTTTTTTTTATTTTCTATTTTTTGGTCCCTCTTACAATCCCACTGCTATCTTGCTAACACATGTAGTCAGACGTCAAGTTTGGGATAATCCTCATGATCCTCAGTTATCCAAGAAGATGATTTCAGGGTGTTACTTTCACTTTTTTGCCAAGGCAGGTAAGTAGCTTGGGGCTTATCTGTGCTACCTTGTAGATACTTTTACCAGAAGTAGTAAAATAATGGTTTTCCCTTGCTGTTTTACAATAGTGGGGGTTTTGATTTAACCTTTCAGACCTCCTTCATCGATCAGGAATAATTTACATAGCTAGAACCCATTGGTTTTGTATGCCACGCGGCCAGGTCAGCTGAAGAAACAGAATCCCTTCAAGTAGAAAATATGTCCAAGTGGGTCTCTCCTACACAGCTGCTTTGATGCTCATCAGGAGCCCCTGAGAGTCTGAGAGTTTCTTTTCTGTGTGTGAAGGAATCTCACTCTTTCACCCATGAAGTTTAGTGATGCAATCTCAGCTCACTGTAACCTCCATCTCCTGGTTTCAAGCAGTCCTCCTGCCTCAGCCTTTCGAGTAGCTGGGATTACAGGCATCTACCACTGCGCCTGGCTAATTTCTGTATTTTTAGTAGAGACGGAGTTTTGCCATGTTGGCCAGGCTCGTCTCAAACTCCTGACCTCAGGTGATCTGCCTACCTTGGCCTCCCAAAGTGCTGGGACTACAGGAGTGAGCCACTGCGCCTGACCGAGAGTTTTGCTTTGTAAGGGCCTGTGCAAATGCTATTTCCAGGAACCCTCTTTTCTTTATTTTTTGAGACAGTGTCTCACTCTGTCGCCCAGGCTGGAGTGCAGTGGCATGATCTTGGCTCACTGCAACCTCTACCTCCTGGGTTTAAGCAATTCTGCCACCACAGCCTCCTGAGTAGCTGGGATTACAGGGACTCACCACCACACCTGGCTACTTTTTTGTATTTTTAGTAGAGACGGGGTTTCACCATGTTAGCCAGGCTGGTGTCAAACTCTTGACTTCGGCCGGGCGCAGTGGCTCACGCCTGTAATCCCAGCACTTTGGGAGGCCGAGACAGGCGGATCACGAGGTCAGGAGATCGAGACCATCCTGGCTAACACAGTGAAACCCTGTCTCTATTAAAAATACAAAAAATTAGCCGAGCGTGGTGGCAGGCGCTTGTATGTAGTCCCAGCTACTCGGGAGGCTGAGGGAGGAGAATGGCATGAACCCGGGAGGCGGAGCTTATAGTGAGCCGAGATCACGCCACTGCACTCCAGCCTGTGCGACAAAGTGAGACTCCGTCTCAAAAAAAAAACAAAACAAAAAAAACTCTTGACCTCAGGGGATCCACCTGCCTCGGCCTCTCAATGTGCTGGGATTATAGGCGTGAACCACCGTGCCTGGCCTTTTTTTTTCCCCCCCAAAGATGGAGTTTTGCTCGTCACTCAGGCTGGAATGCAATGGCGCAATCTTGGCTCACTGCAACATCTGCCTCCTGGGTTCGAGCAATTCCACCTCAGCCTCCCCAGTAGCTGCAATTACAGGCGCCCACCACCACACCTGGATAATTTTTGTGTTCTTAGTATAGACGGGGTTTCACCATGTTGTCCAGGCTGGTCTCGAACTTCTGACCTCAGGCAGTCTGCCTGCCTTGACCTCCCAAAGTGCTGGGATTACAGGTGTGAGCCACCGTGCCCGGCCCCAGGAGCCCTTTTAATCAGAGTGGTCATGGCAGGGACTTAGACAGTAACATTGACTCTGCAGTGCCGAATGAAGATAGGCCATGGCTAGTGGCATATTTCTTCCATGGGGCCACGCCCCCCCCCCTTTTTTTTTTTTTGAGACAGAGAAGCTCTGTCATCCAGGCTGGAGTGCAGTGGCGCGATCTCAGCGCACTGCAAGCTCCGCCTCCCGGGTTCACGCCATTCTCCCGCCTCAACTTCTGGAGTAGTTGGGACTACAGGCGCCCGCCACCACGCCCAGCTAATTTCTTTTTGTATTTTTAGTAGAGACGGGGTTTCACCATGTTAGCCAGGATGGTCTCGATCTCCTGACCTTGTGATCCACCTGCCTCGGCCTCCCAAAGTGCTGGGATTACAGGCTTGAGCCAGCGCACCCAGCGGGGCCACACTCTTTCCTTCTCTTTTTCTTTGTATATATCAGAGAGAGAAGTGTATCATACACTTAGAACAATGCAAAAGACACATAGAGTTTAAAGAATAATGACAAACACCCCAGCACCCACCACGTTTCTAGTGCCTGAGAAGCCCCATGGGTGTCCATATCGCTTGACACCCAGAGTTAACTGCCATCTCACAAGAATCACTTGAATCCAGGAGGTAGAAGTCATAGTGAACCGAGATTGTGCTACTGAACTCCAGCCTGGGTGATAGAGCGAGACTCCATCTCAAAAAAAAAACTGCCATCTCTTTCTTTGCTGTATATTTATATCACCTATATGGGCAACCCTAAGGAATGTGGTGGTTTTTTTGTTTGTTTGTTTGTTTGTTTTTTTCGAGACGGAGTCTCACTCTGTCACCCAGGGCTGAGTGCAGTGGCGCGATCTCGTCTCACTGCAACCTCCACCTCCGAGGTTCAAGCAGTTATCCTGCTGGGCCTCTGGAGTAGCTGGAATTGCAGTCACATGCCACCACACCCAGCTAATTTTTGATGGAATCTCACTCTGTCTCCGGGGATAGAGTGCAATGGTGCAATCTCGGCCCACTGCAACCTCTGCCTCCTGGGTTCAAGCAATTCTCCTGCCTCAGCCTCCCAAGTAGCTGAGATTATAGGCACCCGCCACTATACCCAGCTAATTTTTTGTATTTTTGTTAGAGACATGGTTTCACCATGTTGGCCAGGCTGGTCTTGAACTCTGACCTCGTGATTAGCCCGCCTTGGCCTCCCAAAGTGCTTGGATTACAGGCGTGAGCCACCACGCCCGGCCTGTATTGTTTAAAATGGTAGCAAGCACACCTAGCTAATTAAGGAGAGGGCAGTGTTGCCACTATTAGGTGAAGGCTCCCAGGAGAGAAGTGGAACAACCTCTGGGTCTCCGGGTTTTGCTTTGGCTTCCCTAAAATTATTCAAGAGCCTCATTTTTTGGTAAGTCAGTAAGCCAAGTTATCCCAGGAGATTGAATCCTGAGAAACAGGAGTTACTCTGTCAGGGTCTCTGGAAGAGGCAGAATAGGCCAGATATAAAATCGAATAAGGTATTATTAGAACACACAATGTGTGTTCTAGACAACCAGGAGGACCTCACTTAGACAAGTTTTGCTTCTCATAGCAGGCTTGACAAAGATATAACAAGGCACATAGCCCATGTGCTCATGGAATGCAGAATATCAACAGGCCATTGTTCATCCAACAGAACTATGGTTGGCTTCTCTCCATTCGACTGCAATAATTCTTTGAGCATCTAACAATAATTCTTTAAACATATAGAAAAAAAAAGCATTTTTTTTTTTTGAGACAAGGTCTTGCTCTGTCACCCAGGCTGGAGTGCAGTGGTGCAATCTCAGCTCACAATCTCCGCCCTGCAGGTTTAACCAGTTCTCGTGCTTCAGCCTCCCAAGTAGCTACTGGCACATGCCACCACACCTGGCTAATTTGTGTGTGTGTGTGTGTGTGTGTGTGTGTGTATATATATATGTATGTATTTTTCTTTAATAGAGATGGGGGTTTCACCATGTTGGCCAGGCTGGTCTCAAATTCCTGACCTCAAGTGATCCACCTGCCTTGGCCTCCCAGAGTACTGGGATTACAGGTGTGAGCTACCACGAAAGCAGAATCATAGTTCTGATTATGAACCATTGGATAGCTCTAGGTTTTATAGAAATGTGTTATTTGTCACGCGCAGTGGCTCATGCCTGTAATCCCAGCACTTTGAGAGGCAGAGATGGGCAGATCACTGAACATTGGGGGTTCGAGACCAGCCTAGCCAACATGGTGAAGCCCCATCTCTACTAAAAATACAAAAATTAGCCAGCATGTTGTCGGGCACCTGTCGTCCCAGCTACTCGGGAGGCTGAGGCAAGTGAATCGCTTGAACCTGGAATGCAGAGGTTGCAGTAAGCCGAGATCGTGCCACTGCACTCCAGCCTGGGTGACAGAGTGAGAGTTTGTCTCAAAAGAAAAATAAGAAATGTGTTCTTTAAAATAGAAGAAAAAGGGGAAAAGCCTTTATTCTTAGCTTCATATACAAAAATCTTTCTAGGACAAGTGTGAGGGTAGGAAGCAGTAGGGAGGTCAGTTTGTACTGATGATGTGCATTTAGACAGTCAGGTGGGCCTCAGTTGGACAAGTTCCTGCTTCTCATAGTGGCATTGACATAGCAGACCAGTAGTCTGTACAGTCAGCATCTGCCTGTATTAGATTAATAAAACACATGGCACATGTGCTCATGGAATAGAAATTATCCATAGGCTTTTGTTCCTATCAGCAAGTACAGACTACAAGGACAGTAGGATGTGACAGGGATGAGAGGTGCACATTCCTTCAGGAAAGAGGCCCCCTTGGGAAGTTCTGTTCAGGTGACCCCTTTGGGAGCAGGGTCTGACTGTCTCTCTCCTCTGCCTATAGAGGAAAGTGGAGTTGTCTTGTAGATGTAAATGACTCTTCCTCTGTTCTGCACAGACTTCTGCTGGATGTGTCTAGGAGATTGGAAGACTCATGGCAGTGAATACTATGAGTGTAGTCGTTACAAGGAGAATCCTGACATTGTGAACCAGAGCCAACAAGCCCAGGCGAGGGAAGCCCTCAAGAAGTACTTATTCTACTTTGAGAGGGTAGGTGTCCTCCCCTGTACCTTCCCCTACAGGGTAGGCTTCTTCCACTTGGCCTGCTGGTGGGATTCCCAGGGGACTGGTAGACAGAGCCAGCCTGTGCACATAGAAGTCAGTGAATGGAGCTCCTGCGGTATCCCTGGGTGCTAGCTCTGTAGATGTGCCTTTCAAGCTCTACAGGGTATATCTCCAGCCAACAGGGAAGGACCTGGTACTGACCTTGGTTGAATGATGGATTGAAGGACAATGAGGGGCCATCAGGCAGTCTTTTCCATCTAGTGCCATCTTTTTTTTTTTTCTTTTTTCAACGTTTTTAATTTTTATTTATTTTTTTCTTTCTGTCCTCACAATCTGTTCCCATAGTATCATCTTAGTAGTCAAATTTGGAAAGCAGTTTCTCCCAGGGAGCCCTTCAGAAGCCCAAAGAGCACCATGCATAATGGTCTCTAATCACAGTAGACCATCAGGGGCCTAGCTTTGCATAGTCGTCAGGGCTGGAGTCCCATTGACCCAGAAGGGTAGAGTGATCTGGTAGGCATACGGCTGTTCTGGACAGGTTAGAAGGATGGACTGAAGAAGACCTGCTCTTGCACTTTGGGGAATAAGTTACAGGAGTCTATGGCCATGTCCTGCCAGCAAGGTGTCTATCCTGAACTCTTGTGTAGACCTCTGCACCTTCGTGGGACTCGTGTGGTTTTCCCCTTCTGTGCCCTGTAGTGGGAAAACCACAACAAAAGCTTGCAGCTTGAGGCACAGACATACCAGCGGATTCACGAGAAGATTCAGGAGAGGGTCATGAACAATCTGGGGACATGGATCGACTGGCAATACCTACAGAATGCTGCCAAGCTCTTGGCCAAGGTATCTACCACTTCACTCATCCTATCCCTGATCCAGTGCCTGGCTCTGTCACAACCTCTGAAAGTGGGAAGCCCTGTTGAAAGAGAGTATTTTAGCACCCTGTGCAGCCTTTCATGCTTCTGCTTGTGGATCTACATCTTCATGTGCTGTGCCCATCAAGGACCCAGTCCTCTGCTGGATGTCCAGGGGATTTATAAGAGTGTTGCACTGCCTCTGCCTGTAGGGAAAACTAGAGCACTTTTCTTCTCCTTTTGTCCTGTGTATGCATCACTCAAAGGAAAATAAAAGATTGTCTGAAGTGCCGGGCGTGGTGGCTCACCCCTGTAATCCCAGCACTTTGGGAAGCCGAGGTGGGCGGATCACTTGAGGTCAGGAGTTTGAGACCAGCCTGGCCAACATGGTGAAACCCCGTCTCTACTAAAAATACAAAAGTTAGCTGGGCATGGGGGCACATGCCTGTAGTTCCAGCTACTTGGGAGGCACGAGAATTGCTTGAACCTAGGAGTTAGAGGCTGCAGTGAGCTGAGATCATTGCACTCCAGTCTGGGTGATAAAGCAAGACTCTGTCTCAAGAAAAAAAAAAAAAAAAGATTGGGCAGGGTGCAGTGTCTCACGCCTATGATCCCAGCACTTTGGAAGGCCAAAGCAGATGGATTGCTTGAGCCCAGGAGTTTGAGACCAGCCTGGGCAACATGAGAAAACCCCATCTCTACAAAAAAATACAAAAATTCGCCTGGTCTGGTGATGCACTCCTGTAGTCCTGGCTACTTGGAAGGCTGATGTGGGAGGATCGCTTGAGTCTGGGAGGCAGAGTTTGCAGTGAGTGGGAATCGCACCACTGCATTCCAGCCTAGGCATCAGAATGAAACCTTGTTTCAAAAAAAAAAAAAAAGGTTGTCTTTGGCTAAGCATTGAGATAGATGTGTTGACTCTGATGTCCTACTCAAGAGGGAAAAGCTATTGAGGCAGCTGCTGGTAATCACTTTGTAAAAGAAACTGGGTGTTCTGTGACCATTGTTGTTTGTTTGTTTTTTCCCCATATCTTTTCACAATTCATCTCTATTTGGCTTGGTATAATTTCTTTCAGGCCCATACCTATAGAGCTAAGCTCATTTGCATGTGGAGGGTAGGAATTGTAAGAGCCACCTGAGATGCAGGTAGCTTAGAATCACAGACACAGGTCCCTTCTCTCCTGTTGCAGTGTCGATACACCCTGCAGTACACCTACCCATATGCATATTACATGGAGTCCGGACCCAGGAAGAAGCTGGTAAGGCAAAGCAATTTTTCTACTCTGTCCTGTTAGCCTCAAAGGTGCCCTTCTCTACCAGCACTTTGCAGGAGAGTGAGGACCAGACCCTGGTCATTGGGAGGGCAAAGTTAAAACTCTAATTGCAAAATTCCACTTCTACTCTGGGCACCTCCAAAATATATCTCAGGTGCTGTTATTTTGTGTAATGTAAGACACATGCACCTAATCCTCTGAACAACTATATTTAAAGGGCGATTGGCTAAAAAGGTCTGTGGCCAGTGGGAGGCCACTAGTGCCCATGCTTGGGAGGGATATTTAGCATGCATGTCCTTAAGATATATTTGACTGTTTTATACCTTGTTTAATTCTTCATCTTAGAGTTGAATTTGAATATGAATTTATTGTTACTACCAGTAACAATACTTTTTTTTTTTTTTTTTTGAGACGGAGTCTCGCTCTGTCTCCCAGGCTGGAGTGCAGTGGCCGGATCTCAGCTCACTGCAAGCTCCGCCTCCCGGGTTTACGCTATTCTCCTGCCTCAGCCTCCCGAGTAGCTGGGACTACAGGCGCCCGCCACCTTGCCCGGCTAGTTTTTTGTATTTTTTAGTAGAGGCGGGGTTTCACCGTGTTAGCCAGGATGGTCTCTATCTCCTGACCTCGTAATCCGCCCGTCTCGGCCTCCCAAAGTGCTGGGATTACAGGCATGAGCCACCGCGCCCGGCCCAATAAATGTTAATAAACTAGTAATTCACATTTTTGTTTAAATGCTGGAAAACAGAAAAGCATTTACATTGTCTGGAAAGAAATTACCACTGTCAGCATTTTCCAGCCTTTTAAAATTAATATTGTGTATATATAATCAAGGTTATATATAAAAAACAACATTTTATTGTTATAAAGTTTATTGTTATAGCTGTTATGATTTACCCGCCTGGTAAATACCATTTTGTTAATGGTTGCATAAATGTGTCATCATGATTGTACCATCACTTGGGACATTTATTCTTTGTTTCGCTACTATAAATAGTACATTGAGGAACATTTTTGTGCATAAAGCTGTATCTTCTTAGATGTATAATTACTAAGTAAGTTTGAGTAGTTTTAAGGCTCTTGATTTGCAGAAGGACTAGAAAAAAATGAAGTGATAGTGTCTGAGTATATTCGTTTGACTTATTTTTTTTTTTTTTTTTTTTTTCTGGAGACAGAGTCTCGCTCTGTCGCCCAGGCTGGAGTGCAGTGGCCGGATCTCGGCTCACTGCAAGCTCTGTCTCCCGGGTTCCCGCCATTCTCCTGCCTCAGCCTCCCGAGTAGCTGGGACTACAGGCGCCCGCCACCTCGCCCGGCTAGTTTTTTGTATTTTTTAGTAGAGACGGGGTTTCACCGTGTTAGCCAGGATGGTCTCGATCTCCTGACCTCGTGATCCGCCCGTCTCGGCCTCCCAAAGTGCTGGGATTACAGGCTTGAGCCACCGCGCCCGGCTCGTTTGACTTATTTTTTACAGCATCCATTCCCTTTCATGTTGGGAGTGTTCTCTTTAGTGACTTAAATTCTTCCCCTTCCTTTGGGAGTGTGGAGGGTGGAGTGGACCTTTTAGGGGTGGAGGGTGAGTGTGGCCTTGCTGTTTGGATAGCCTTTTGTTTGGATTCTGGCTCTGGGCACAGGGAATAACACTGCTTTCTGAGGACAGTATCAGGATTGTCTGTAGTTCTTGAGCCTGAGGTGCTGCATGTGCCCACCCTGTGTACAGGCCCTGCCCCAGCCATAGCCCACTCACCTTTTGACCCTCCTGCTCTGCCTATGCAGTTTGAATACCAGCAGGCTCAGCTGGAGGCTGAGATCGAAAACCTCTCATGGAAAGTGGAGCGTGCAGACAGCTATGACAGAGGGGTAAGTGCCTACTGTCCTCTTGGATTCTATATTGCAGGTAAAGGAGGACTGACCTGGTAATAGGTGACAGGGTTGTTGGCTTATGCATTGGAAGCTGCTGCTAAGAATGGGAAGGGCGGTGTTTTTTACTCCTTGGAGGTCCTGGAGGGTGTTTGTGGCTTTGGCTACTCCTTGCTCCCAGGCCTGGGCCATGCAAGCATACACCTTGTTTCTCTGATGCAGGACTTGGAGAACCAGATGCATATAGCGGAGCAGCGGAGGAGAACCCTGCTGAAAGATTTCCATGACACCTAAGTTGGGATGTGGATGTGCCGGGGTGAGGAAGATGTGGCCACAAGGTCTCCCGGCTGCCATACTGCATGCTGCAGGCTCTGCCTTTCATGACCCCAGGCGACAGCCAGGGCCCCACTCCTGAGAGACACTGGCAACACCTCTTAGTTGATTTTTGTTTTCTTCTCTTTTCACTTTTTGTTTCTACCAGGGTAGAGGCCATGTTGAACTGGCCTCTTTTCAGGACTTTTATTTCCCCCTGGATGGTTGTTGGGAGGGAGGGAACGTGTTTTCTGAATGGCTATTAATAGTATTAGATCATTACAACTTATGTAACTTTCAAAGGTTGTACAATTATACCAAAAAAAAAAAAAAAAAAAAAAACAAAGGCAAACTATAGGATAACACAGAGCCCTTTTTGAAAATAAATTGGCGTTGGAGTGTTTTACCCTCTAGCTCTTTTACTTAGAATGTAACATATGCTGCCTACCCACCTGAAAATGTCTGTACTGCAAGAGGGCCTTTGGCCTCTGCTTTCCAGATTCACATTTGTTTGGCCAGAGTTGGAGTCCTAAAGGAAGAGCATGGGTGGCAGATGGCAGGGAATTAAACTGGCCTGTGCAGTGGGCACGGAGCACAAGGAGTCACAGCATGCCTCCTGCCTTACCATGGTGGTACGGAGACAGTTCAGAACATGGTCTTCTTACCACAGGGTGTTGTTGTCTCTGGTGGTGCTGCATGTCTGTGGCTCACCTTTATTCTTGAAACTGAGGTTTACCTGGATCTGGCTACTGAGGCTAGAGCCCACAGCAGAATGGGGGTGGGCCTGTGGCCCCCCAAACTAGGGGGCATAGGTTCATCACAGCATTTCCTTTTGTCTCCTAAAGATAGGGATCTACTTTTGAAGGGAATTGTTCCTCCCAAATAAATTTGCTTTACCTTGGTCCTTTCTTTTGTGCCAGTATTCAAGTGGTATAGCTCTGAGCAGGGTCACATTTGGCCAAACTTGACACTGTCTTGCTGCACTCTCCTTTGGCAAACATCAGGGTCAGAATTCAGGATAGCCTTCCCTAGGGCACTGGCCTTTCTGGTACGGGGACCACGTTTTCACAGGTTATTTTCGTGTTACCTGGAGCGTGTCCAGAGGCTGCTCTGAGGCTGAGGTGTGTTCCCCCTTGCCTGGTTCCAGCTGTCAGAGGGATACCATCCTAGGGTCTGGGAGTCCAAGGCCATGGGACTCCTTGGTTTGTGGTCTCAGATCCTGTACTAAGAAGGGTCTGGCCAGAGGAACAGACCAGTTTTCGCACAGTGAAGTGCAAGGGAACAAGTGGTTTGCCTGGTGTCCTACCTGTCCTGAACCTGGTCCTGTGGGCCATTGAAAAGTTAGATCTGTGATCTCTGGGGTTTTTGTGGCTTTGTTCAATGCTTCCACTCTAGGGCAGGTAGAGCAGTCTATACTCTCCCACACCTGCTTGACCTCCAGGGAGAGCTGATATACAGAGATCTGTGAATATTATGATAGAAATTATTTGGTATTCGTATATTTCACCTGCAAGTCAGCAATTTCCCAGGTACCATGTAAGCTATAAAACAGTCATTCTTAAAGACACAGGATAGCTGTGACTCATGGAATCATGAGATCCATGGCTGGTTGCAGGTTCCCTTTCTCCTTCCTCAGGTTTTGTCTCTTCCTGTGTTGTCCCCAGCAAGGGAGAGACTGTGGGGTGGATTGGGAGAACAAATTAGGAGTATAGCGGATGAACCCAGAATGGAACAGTGGGGCGCTAACTGAACGAGGAGAGTACCTGCTGCAGGACCTGGAGGTCAGGTGTGAATGCTCTATTGGCACAAGGAATAAATATCCTGGCGTCTGGAGCCTTTACCTCTCCATCAAGTCCTTCCTGTGATACTGCCATGGCACGGGATCTGAGTTGCAGCTCTGCACCCTAAATCACACCCTGGGCATTGTCTGGGCTGCAGGGCTGCCAGATTCTGCACTTGTGTCTAGCTGTGGCCCTGGATGCTGGAGCTGCAGGGTTTTCTGTGCTCAGACTGTAGCCTGTAGCTCTTGGCCTGTGTAGAGCCCCCTCCTGTGCCCCCAGTGTCTGTTGTTTGTCAACATCATCAGGAAGATGGGAAAGGTCAGGCAGAATTTTTCTGCCCTACAAAGGGTAGAAGAGAAAGGACACAGTATTTTCATGAATTTACCATATCTCTTTGTTTTTCTTCAAAGAAAAAGTTAATTGAGGCAGTGTCATCTGCTCAAAGTTGAGTGGTTTATTCACAATAAACTGTAAGTTTCTGATTATAAAAATGTGTCCAGAGTGTTTCTTCATGGGGTCTAGGTAGTCTTCTGAGCCCACAGGGGTCTGGCCAGTGAACACCAGAGGAGTGCCTTCCTATCAGTCAGCCCCTTCTTCCAGAGGGCTGGGGAGGCCCCAGTGGCCAAATTCGGCTCTGTTTTCCCTTTCTGGCTGTTGGGGGAGAGGGCACCTGTGATCCCTGTGGAATGAAGTAGAAAATCCTGGCAGTTTTCAGCTCTCCTCTCCTTCCCTGGGTTGTACAGGCTGAATCATTCCCCATCACAAACAGATCCCAGGGTTGTGGTAGGGTACTGATATAAATGTCCCAACCCCCCCCCCCATTCTAAGACCTCTGGGCCCCTCCAAAGTAGACATGAGAATGTAGGGCTGTGGAGTATGGCAGGGCGAACTCTAGCTTCACGGGAGCCCTGAGGGTTGTGAAGAGACAACTTGGGGCAGAAACAAGTGTAGAGTCTAATCTCAAGGGTGAAGGACAGGAAATGAGGTTTGGATTAAGGGGTCCACATTTGTGGTGTCAGAAGTGGCAATAGTGTCAGTGGTAAGTAGCTCAAGGGTAGAGTGGAGGCTCCATAGCTGTGGGCAACAAGCACAGGGCACCTGTGGCTAGAACAGACCTCATACATTGCCAGTCTGAACTCCGCAGCTCTTCCTGTGGACCTCAGGTGTGCCAAGCCCTACGCTTGGCACCTGGGCATACAGTGGTATGCAAGTGATTCATGTGCTTTACCTTCCAGGAGCTTCTGGTCCATGGGGGACACAGAAGGAATTGATCACTAGTGAATGTTTTTTGTTTTGAGACAGTCTCGCTCTATTGCCCAGACTGTAGTATAGTGGCATGATTTCTGCTCACTGCAGCCTCCACTCCTGGGCTCAAACATCATTCTGCTTCAGCCCTCCGAGTAGCTGGGACTAGTGTGTGCCACCTTGCTCCCCTAATTTTTATATTTTTTTGTAGAGACAGGGTCTTGCCATGTTGCCCAGACTGGTCTCAAACTCCTGAGTTCAAGCTGTCTTCCTGGCTTGGCCTCCCAAAGTGCTGGGATTACAGGCATAAGCCACTGCGCCCAGTCCACTAGTGAATGTTTGTACTGGAGCAGCTAGGCCAGGAGCCAAGGACCACCCATGCTCAGGGCCACTCCTGCAGACGACTGGGTCCAGGGTACTATGGCCTTGGTACCATAGCCTTGGCAATCCTAAAAAGAGACAAGATAGCACCTTCTAGCGAAGTCAAGAGGAGGGATTTTCCATGTAGCCCACAGGGGTCCACACAATAAGCATCTGAGCATCTCCTGTATAATGGGCTCTGCTTGGGGCGGGATAGAAAGGGATAGAAGTGGGACCTCACAAGACAATCACATTAACATTAACTGAGAACATACCCATTTAGTCCTCACAGCAGCCGCTTGAGGTAGGTGCTGTCATCATCCACATTACACAGCCACTTAAAATAAGAGCTAGGGGACTCGCGTGGTTGCTCATGCCTATAATCCCAGCACTTCAGGAGGCTGAGACTGGAGAATTGCTTGAGCTCCAGGAGTTCATGACCAGCCTGGATGACATAGGGAGACCTCTTCCTACGAAAATAAATAAATAAAAATCAGCTGGGTGTGGTGCTGCACACCTGTAATCCCAGCTACTTGGGAGGCTGAGCTAGGAGGATTGCTTGGACCTGCGGGATAGGTGCTGCAGTAAGCCATGATCACACCACTGCACTCCAGTCTCGGTGACAGAGCAAGACACTGTCTTAAAAACAATCCGGGCACGGTGGCTCACGTCTGTAATCCCAGCACTTTGGGAGGTCGAGGGGGGTGGATCACCTGTGGTCAGGAGTTCGAGACCAGCCTGACCAACATGGTGAAACCCCGTCTCTATTAAAATAAACAAAAAAAGCCAGACATGGTGGTGGATGCCTGTAATCTCAGCTACTCTAGAGGCTGAGGCAGGGGAATAGCTTGAACCCAGGAGGCAGAGGTTGCAGTGAGCTGAGATTGCACCACTGCACTCCAGCCTGGGCGCAACAGAGCGAGACTCCATCTCAAAAAAAAAAAAGGCCGGGCATGGTGGCTCAAGAGTGTAATCCCAGCACTTTGGGAGACCGAGGCAGGCGGATCACAAGGTCAGGAGATCAAGACCATCCTGGCTAACACAGTGAAACCCCATCTCTACTACAAAAAAAAAAAAAAAAAAAAAAAAAAAAAAAATTAGCTGGGCGTAGTGGCAGGCGCCTGTAGTCCCAGCTACTCGGGAGGCTGAGGCAGGAGAAGCGTGAACCTGGGAGGCGGAGCTTGCAGTGAGCCGAGATTGGGCCACTGCACTCCAGCCTGGGTGACAGAGCGAGACTCTGTCTCAAAAAGAAAAAGAAAAAAGAACACAGATAAATAGAAGGCCTGGATTTGGTAGTGTGTACTGCCATGGCATCAAAGGACCAGGCTTTTAAAAGACAGAAATTCTGGTTTCTGATGTGGTTGTGAAATTCCCACAGCTGACAGCAGATGGAGCAGCCCTGCAACCTGCTTGCTTTCTGTTTTCTGGCAATGAGCTATCAGTACCTTTGCTTAGTGATAGGCCTAACTCAGGTAATAGGTGTAAGAATGGAGTTCAGGAAAATAGGTTAAGCAAAGTACAGATTTTATGGTGATCAAATTCTAGTTTTTAAAAGACTAGAGGGGCCGGGTGTGGTGAGTCATGCCTGTAATCCAGCACTTTGGGAGGCTGAGGTGGGCGGATCACAAGGTCAGGAGTTTGAGACCAACCTGGCCAACACGGTAAAACCTCATCTCTACTAAAAATATAAAAATTAGCTGGGCGTGGCCGGTCGCGGTGGCTCAAGCCTGTAATCCAGCACTTTGGGAGGCCGAGACGGGCGGATCACAACGTCAGGAGATCGAGACTAGCCTGGCTAACACAGTGAAACCCCGTCTCTACTAAAAAAATACAAAAAACTAGCCGGGCGAGGTGGCGGGCGCCTGTAGTCCCAGCTACTGGGGAGGCTGAGGCAGGAGAATGGCGTAGACCCGGGAGGCGGAGCTTGCAGTGAGCTGAGATCCGGCCACTGCACTCCAGCCTGGGTGACAGAGCGAGACTCCGTCTTAAAAAAAAAAAAAAAAATTAGCCGGGCGTGGTGGCACGCACCTGTAATCCCAGCTACTTGGGAGGCTGAGGCAGGAGAATTGCTTGAACCCAGGAGGCGCGGAGGTGGCAGTGAGCCGAGATCGAGCCACTGCACTCCTGCCTGGGCGACAGAGCAAGACTCTGTCTTGGGGAGGAAAAAAGGCTAGAGGGAAATAGTCTCAATTTCATTCCAAAAAAGGTATGTGAAAACCATGAGATCCTTGGTAAAATTGTGGTTCTGTTGGTTGGTATTTATTATATTTAAGAATTTAGGAGATTTGGGCTGGATGCGGTGGCTTATGCCTGTAAGCCCAGCACTTTGTGAGGCTGAGGTGGGTGGAACACCTGAGGTCATGAGTTTGAGACCAGCCTGGCCAACATAGTGAAACCCTGTCTCTACTAAAAATGCAAAAATTAGCCGGGCATTGTGGTGGGCACCTGTAGTCCCAGCTACTTGGGAGGCTGAGGCAGGAGAATTGCTTGAACCTGGGAGGCAGAGGTTGTAGTGAGCCGAGATTGTGCCACTGCACTCCAGCCTAGGCAACAGAGCAAGACTCCATCTCAAAAGAAAAAAAGCCAGACATTGTGGTACAGCACCTGTAATCCCAGCTACTTGGGAGGCTGAGGCAGGAGAATCGCTTGAACCAGGGAGGTGGAGGTTGCAATGAACTGAGATTGCGCCACTGTACTCCAGTCTGGGCAAAAGAGTGAGACTCTGGCCGGGCGCGGTGGCTCAAGCCTGTAATCCCAGCACTTTGGGAGGCCGAGACGGGTGGATCACGAGGTCAGGAGATCGAGACCATCCTGGCTAACACGGTGAAACCCCGTCTCTACTAAAAATACAAAAAACTAGCCGGGCGAGGTGGCGGGCGCCTGTAGTCCCAGCTACTCGGGAGGCTGAGGCAGGAGAATGGCGTAAACCCGGGAGGCGGAGCTTGCAGTGAGCTGAGATCTGGCCACTGCACTCCAGCCTGGGCGACAGAGCGAGACTCCGCCTAAAAAAAAAAAAAAAAAAAAAAAAAGAGTGAGACTCGGTCTCAAAAAAAGAAAAAAAAAGAATTTAAGTGATTCATATGATTTTAGAAAATCTGACTTGTTTCTATCGTACTACTACTCAGAAATTGAGAGACTTTTGGCCTAACTAGGGTGGATTAATGATAAGCTGCAGGGAATTTGAACAGTCTTAAATTGGTAATAGAATTTTCATCTATTCGAATCAGAAACATTTCTTTAGCAGCAATTACATTTATTTTAGAATTCATTTTAGTGGGGAGGGGCAGGTCTTCACTGCCTTGGCCTCTGCCTCTGCAGAAGTCCAGGCCTCCCTGGTTGCCTTCAGAGCTGTAAGTTCCCACTCCATCTGAAGTGAAATACTGGGCTGCTGGTGTGTGTAGTTAGCACCCCAGCCTTGGCTAAGCCACAAGACCTCCCATTGCTGCCTGTTCCCTTTCTGTCTGGAAACAGAAACTCTCCTTTTGTGAAGCAGTGTTCATCTATCCTATCCTAAGGAGATTGACCAAAGTGGTCCCTGAGGGTGGCTGGATTAGTGGATGCCCACATGTGCTTGAATCGTGAAAACAGCCACTCTGTGTAAAGTCTTGGGAAAAAGGCTGGGTGGTGTGGCTCACGCCTGTAATCCCAGCAGTTTGGGAGGCCGAGGTGGGCGGGTCACTTGAGGTCAGCAGTTGGAGACCAGCCTGGCCAACATGGTGAAACCGTGTCTCTACTAAAAATACAAAAAAAGCCGGGCATGGTGGCTCATGCCTGTAATCCCAGCACTTTGGGAGGCCAAGACAGACAGATCACGGGTCAGGAGATTGAGACCATCCTGGCTGACATGGTGAAACCCTGTCTCTACTAAAAATACAAAAAAAATTAGCCAGGTGTGGTGGCGGGTGCCTGTAGTCCCAGCTACTTGGGAGGCTGAGGCTGGAGAATGGCGTAAACCTGGGAGGCGAAGCTTGCAGTGAGCTGAGATTGTGCCACTGCACTCCAGCCTGGGCGACACAGCAAGATTCCATTTCAAAAAAACAAAAACAAAAAAAAATACAATAAAAAAATAATAAAAATACAAAAAAAAAAAAATTGGCCCGCCATGGTGGCGCATGCCTGTAGTTTCAGCTATTCGGTAGGCTGAGGCAGGAGAATCGCTTGAACCCGGGAGGCAGAGGTTGCAGTGAGCCAAGATCGCGCCACTGCACTCCAGCCTGGACGACAGAGTGAGACTCCGTCACACACACACAAAAAAAATCTTGGAAGAAAGAAGTGGGCCTGCCCTTGGAGCCCCTGGCCTGCCTTGACTTGAGGGGACTAGAAAATGCAGACTATGCTTTGCTGTGGGGAAGGGAGAGGAGATGGGAGAAGAGGTAGGGGCGTCTTACCAGGGTAGGGAGAAACCACCAGTGTGACCTGCCTTAAAAGTGTTGCTCTTGCCTCCAAGTCCACCTCAGGGAGTGGGGTCAGCTTCTGCCCTGAGGGCGTGTAGTAATCTCTTCCTGAGGATAACCAGCTCTCGAAGAGCAGGGATTCCTTGGCACTTGACCACTGGTAGGTATGTCTTCCCCCCACCCCGTTTTTGGTGATAATCTGTTTAATTTTTCTCTGAGGTAATGGTGTCTCGGTTGTGGAAGAGTCCCTTCCCGCCTCTTCACACGTGCCAGCTTTGATGCAAGGAGTGTTTCATACACCTGAGCACTGGCTCATTCCTGCGGGTTGCCATGGGGGGCTCACCTTCCTGATGCCAGGGCTCCTCCAGGATGCACTCTCTGACTGCCTATGCAACCCTGCATATCAGGCAGCTTCTTCCTAAGGCCTGCCTCACTCCGGCAGGACTCCCCGGGAGATCCGGACCGACCGCCAAACCGAGCTCCAAGAACGCTTGCAAGGAGACTGTGGGTCCTACCCTATCGCCGCTTACGCAGTACCGGCCTCCGTGGCGCCCCCAAATGCCGCACTGTTGAGTCATCCCAGTGCTGCCTCCTCCGCCCTGCGCTCCCCAGCCCCGCTCCTGGAGTCAGAAGATGCAGACGATACTGTTCCCGGAGGCAAGAGGGCGTCTTCACGCAGGCACCAAGAAGCTCCCAGTAGTGTATGCCTTAATGGTGCCGCTCTTGTCTGCGTCTACACTTGGGGCCTTGGCTTCTGACTTGGGGAGTGTACAGCTCTGCCCGACAACAACCCAGCTTGGAAAGAGAAGCTCAAGGCGCAGGGAGGCCGAGCACCGCGCGGACACAAGCGGCTCCGGGCGGGCTCGGCACCCCCAGGCACCGTCTCCTAGTTACCGCGGCGCTCGCGGGCCTGGCGGCCGTTGTCCGGGCGACTGCGCAGCGCGGGCACCCCGCGGCCCCTCCCCTTGAGGCGCGCGCGACCTGGGTGCCATGGCGGCGGCGGCGGTGACAGGGGAGGCCTCGAGGCCGCAGTGGGCGCCGCCAGACCACTGCAAGGCGCAGGCGGCGGCTGGGCTGGGCGACGGCGAGGACGCACCAGTGCGGCCGCTGTGCAAGCCCCGTGGCATCTGCTCGCGCGCCTACTTCCTGGTGCTGATGGTGTTCGTGCATCTGTACCTGGGTAACGTGCTGGCGCTGCTGCTCTTCGTGCACTACAGCAATGGCGACGAAAGCAGCGATCCCGGGCCCCAGCACCGCGCCCAGGGCCCCGGGCCCGAGCCCACCTTAGGTCCCCTCACCCGGCTGGAGGGCATCAAGGTGAGGACCTCCCCGCCCCGCCGCGCTCCAGGCCCTGCACGGCTGAGCCCGAGAGGACCGGCACTCAACCCGGGTCCCCACACTGCCCCCGGCGCTGCTCTGCGTCGGTCCCGTGCGCTCCCACTCACGCGTCTGCTGTCGCGCTCCGGGCCGGGGTGACTTGGCCCTTCTTGGGCAGCGCGGTCTGGCGACCCAGCTGCCCGCTGTGCGCCTTTCCCTTAGGTGGGGCACGAACGTAAGGTCCAGCTGGTCACCGACAGGGATCACTTCATCCGAACCCTCAGCCTCAAGCCGCTGCTCTTCGGTAAGTCCGCCAGATACTCCTGGGAAGGGCCAGGGTCTGCGGTTTGGTGGCCACCTTGAGGCTCATTGTGACCACGTGACCTCTATTTTGAAAATGGCTGCTTCAAAGCAGCCCTTCCAGAGGATTACCAAAGTGAAGGACCTTCCCCGTCCTCGCAATAGGGTAACACTCCCTCTTATCCCTACTTCCTGCAGTCCATTATTCCATCACCGGGCTGGCAGAGTGAGCCTGAGGCTGGTGTCTAAACATTTCATTGCAGCTGTCTTCCGTGCCACCATTAATTGTCACCTTCTAGAACTAGGGGAAGGTGGGAGACTGATAACCAGCTTTCTGCCGACCTCAGGACCTCTGGGGAAAATCCCACTGCCCAAGTGGGCCTTGTGGTCTGATGAGAAGCAGGCTGTCGAAATGTAGGTAAACTGGTGCCCCCCACCAGCCTCCTCCACCGGAGCACCAGTCAGAGGCTCAGCTTTTGCTGCCAGCGCTCTGAGATTCTTCTTACCGTGAAGTCTTTGTTCAGCCATCATGGGCAAAGCCTTCTAGGGTGACTTCACTTGGAGCCACAACATAGCTCATTGTTTCTGAGCTCGTTATGTGCTTGCCTTCGTATGATTATTTCATTTAATTCCTGCAACCCCTCTGTGATGTGGGTGTAGATCCTACCCTCAGACCAGTGGGGGAGAAAGTTAGGCACAGAGAGCTGCTGTGGCTTGGCCAGGCTGACACGGTTACTTTAGTGGTGAAGCTAGGATTAGAACCCACATAGCCTGCCTCTAAGGCCTGCGCAGCAAAGCCACAGTGAGAGCTGTGAAGACCCCAGAGTCCTTCAAAGGCCACCAGTGTCAACAAGATGGGGACCCCTAGTCCCATGGACCTTGTCCAGGGTGTTTGTACAGCCCAGCCCTGGGTACCTGGCCTCTGTGACAAACATATTTGCAAACCCAGGGCCATTCCTGCCTGCGGGGGGATGGAATGGGTTAGGAGCTGGGGCCAAAGTAGAACATTTGAGCACATGTCATTACCTCCAAGCAGAGAGTCCTGGTTGGGGATTATGCCTAGACCTGTCAGAAGGATGTCATATGCATGCTGTTTATAGGGAAATAGATTATGCTGTCAGTCCTGTTGTGGGAGGGGCATCCAAAGGTGGTGGTTGTTATTACTGTTACTATTGAATAAAGTTGAAATCTGTGCCAGGCACTATTTTAGGTGCTGGGAACACAGCATTGAACTAAATATAAACAATGAAACAAAACCCTGAAGCTGACATTCAAATGAAGAGGAAACAGACAAAAAAATATATACATTGGTGTTTCAGATGGTGATATGTGATTGCAAACAAGTAAGGCACATTTTTTTTCTTTTTTCTTTTTTGCCAACATAAAATACCTGACAGGGCTGGGCGCGGTGACTCATGCCTATAATCCCAGCACTTTGGGAGGCTGAGGCAGGCGGATCACTTCAGGTCAGGAATTCAAGGCCAGCCTGACCAACATGGTGAAACCTCATCTCTACTAAAAATACAAAAATTAGCCGGGTGTCGTGGCGGACACCTGTATCCCAGCTGTTCGGGAGGCTGACGCATGAGAATTACTTGAACCCAGGAGGCAGAGGTTGCAGTGAGTCAACATTGCACCACTGCACTCCAGCCTAGGCAACAGAGAGAGACCCCGTCTCAAAAAAAAAAAAAAAAGACAAAAAGAAAATAGCAGACAGTAAGGCAGAAGTTCAGCTGGGATTGGAACTCTTTTTTTTTTTTTTTAGACAGAGTTTCTCTCTTGTTGTCCAGGCTGGAGTGCAATGGTGTGATCTCAGCTCACTGCAACCTCCGCCTCCCGGGTTCAAGCGATTCTCCTGCCTCAGCCTCCCAAGTAGCTGGGATTACAGGCATGTGCCACCATGTCCGGCTAATTTTTTGCATTTTTAGTAGAGATGGGCTTTCACCATGTTAGCCAGGATGGTCTCCATCTCCTGACCTCAGGTGATCTGCCCTCCTTGGCCTCCCAAAGTGCTGGGATTACAGGTTAGAACCACCGTGCCTGGCTGGAACCCTTAATAAGGTAGCCAAGGTGGACCTGCCTGAGAAAAATATTTGAGCAAGGCCGGGCTCGGTGGCTCACTCCTGTAATCCCAGCACTTTGGGAGGCCGAGGCGGGTGGATCACCTGAGGTCAGGAGTTCGAGACCAGCCTGACTAACATGCAGGAATTCCATCTACTAAAAATACAAAATTAGCAGGGAGTGGTGGCACATGCCTGTAATCCCAACTACTTGGGAGGCTGAGGCAGGAGAATTGCTTGGACCTGGGAGGCAGAGGTTGTGGTGAGCCAAGATTGTGCCATTGCACTCCAGCCTGGGTAACAAGAATGAAACTCCATCTCAAAAAAAAAAAAAAATTTGAGCAAAGACTTGTGGGAAGTATGAGATAACTGTCAGGAAAGAGGGGTCCAGGAAAGGGACTAATACTCACCCCATTACTACTACACTACTATGAACAGACACATCTGAGGAGGCAGTGTTTTCTCTCAGTAGCCTTCCTGGGATCTGTATATATCTAATTCATATTCATGTTAGGTTAAGTGAGCCATGAAGCCAAAGTCTCCCTAATAAGCAGCTTGTCCTGTAAAGCAGAGAATGAGCCCGGCTTGGTGGTTCATGCTTGTAATCCCAGCACTTTGGGAGGCTGAGGCGGGTGGATCATTTGAGGTCAGGAGTTCAAAACCAGCCTGACCAACATGGTGAAACCCTGTCTCGACTAAAAATACAAAAATTAGCTGGGCATGGTGTCAGATGCCTGTAATCCCAGCTACTCGGGAGGCTGAGGCAGGAGAATCACTTGAACCCGGGAGGTGGAGGTTGCAGTGAGCCAAGATCATGCCACTGTACTCCAGCCTGGGTGACAGTGAGACTCCATCACAGGAAAAAAAAAAAAAAAAAAAAGGCATAGAATGAGAAACCCAGATCTGAAGTCACCAAGAGCAAACTACAAAAAGCAGAGGAAATTTGACAAAAGGTAAACTGGTTCTGGTTAAGCCATCAGATGGATCTCTGTTTCTGCAGACAAATTTCAAAAGGCATAACCAAGAGATTGTAATCAGTGATTACAAGAAGTCCAGATGTGGCTGGGCACGGTGGCTCAAGCCTGTAATCCCAGCACTTTGGGAGGCCGAGACGGGCGGATCACGAGGTCAGGAGATCGAGACTATCCTGGCTAATACGGTGAAACCCCGTCTCTACTAAAAAATAAAAAAAAAAAAAACTA
Source organism: Macaca mulatta (assembly GCF_049350105.2). Taxonomy (NCBI): domain Eukaryota; kingdom Metazoa; phylum Chordata; class Mammalia; order Primates; family Cercopithecidae; genus Macaca; species Macaca mulatta. Next base: position 112,423,164 of record NC_133407.1, read on the forward strand.
GCCGGGCGAGGTGGCGGGCACCTGTAGTCCCAGCTACTCGAGAGGCTGAGGCAGGAGAATCGCGTAAACCCGGGAGGCGGAGCTTGCAGTGAGCTGAGATCTGGCCACTGCACTCCAGCCTGGGCGACAGAGCGAGACTCCGTCTCAAAAAAATAAATAAATAAAAAATAAAAAAGAAGTCCAGATGTGTGAGAGGGGAGAGGGTGGTCATGGTGGGGCAGTTCCTCAATACTGTGGTATTGGATGACTACAAAAAAGGATGCCTCATCCCCAGCAGCAGCAGTGTCTGTCTTCTGGGCCTGCCTGTCCCTCTGTCCATTGGTCTGCTACCCAGTCATTCTAAATGGGCAAGCAGGGCCCGAGAAGAGTGGGCCTGCTATAGATTCTGCCCCCTCTGCCATGCTGTTCTTGGATCTAAACCTGTGATCTGCCAGCCTCAGGGACCCAAGATACCTGGGATCGAAGAGTGGATGCTCAAGATGTGAGTTGGGGCAAGGGAACTGGGATCCACCCTAAGGTGCCTCCATCTCTGTAGAAGGGAACCCTAGCACTTCTCAGGGAAGACCCCATGCAACCCCCCGTCTCTCTCCTTGAGAAATATTTCCTGTTTCCCACCCCTGTTCCTAAAGATACTTGGCAACTGGGACCTGGGCCACAAAAGGCCCAAACTGAGCTCCTGGCAAATACCTCCATGACTGGTAGGTCATTTTCCCTTGGTAGGGAAATAAAGGATTTGGAATATTGGGTGTCAGCTGAGGGCACCACCTTGTTCAGAAGAGAAGTGCTCCATTTCCAAACCATTGCCACCTCTCTGGGGACATTGCTTTCTTACATGTGGCCTACTTCTCCTGCCATCCTGCCCCACTCCACACTGATTCTGTCATAGCAGGTCAGATCTCATCACTCCCTTTGTTTTGTTTTTGTTTTGAGACGGAATTTCACTTTTGTCGCCCAGGCTGGAGTGCAGTGGTACCATCTTGGCTCACTGTAACCTCTGTCTCCCAGGTTCCAGTGATTCTCCTGCCTCAACTTTCCAAATAGCTGGAACTACAGGCACCCACCACGCCCGGCTAATTTTTTGTATTTTTAGTAGAGACAGGATTTCACCATGTTGGCCAGGCTGGTCTCAAACTCCTGACCTCAGGTGATCTGCCCACCTCGGCCTCCCAATTACAGACGTGAGCCACCGTGCCCAGCAGCTCATCACTCTCTTAAAAGTCTCCAACATTTTCCATTTCACTTCTAAGTCTCATTTGATGCCTGAAAGCCCTCTCGCCTCTTTTTTTTTTTTTTTTTTTTTTTTTTTTTTTGAGACGGAGTCTTGCTCTGTCGCCCAGGCTGGAGTGCGGTGGCGCGATCTCAGCTCACTGCAAGTTCCTCCTTCCGGGTTACGCCATTCTCCTGCCTCAGCCTCCCGAGTAGCTGGGACTACAGGCACCCGCCACCACGCCCGGCTAATTTTTTGTATTTTTAGTAGAGATGGGGTTTCACCATGTTAGCCAGGATGGTCTCCATCTCCTGACCTCATGATCCGCCCACCTCAGCCTCCCAGAGTGCTGGGATTACAGGCGTGAGCCACGGCGCCTGGCCACCCTTTCGCCTCTTAGATGCATCTCCTGCCCCCAACCCCAACTCCATTTACTCCCTGCTGATCCTAAGACACCATAAGCTCACTGCTGCTTCAGGGCCTTTGTACGTACTGTTCCCTCATTAAAAGGCTTAGACCTGGCTCTTCCCACAGAGAGTGCCTTCAGCTCCAGCAGACCTCTGCTCACACATTCCATCCTCAGAGACCTCTTGTCCTCAAACCCATCTTAAGATGTTCCCAGGCACCCTGTTGCATCAACCTGCTGGGTTTTGTTCTCAAATGCTTAGGACTGCTGGAAACTATTTTCTGTATTTATTTGTGTCATTTGTGCCTCTGCCCACAAAGGTGAGCTGCATATGTAAGAGGATTGATTTGTCCCAGCTATGTGTCCAATGGTCAGAGTTGTATCTCCCGCTGATTTTTTTTTTTTTTTTTTTTTTCTGAGATGCAGTCTCACTCTGTTGCCCAGGCTGGAGTATGGTGGTGTGATCTCGGCTCACTGCAACCTCCACCTCCTGGGCTCAAGCCATTCTCCTCCTGCATGAGCCTCCTGAGTAGCTGAAATTACAGGCGCCCACCACCATGCCCAGCTAATTTTTGTATTTTTATCAGAGACAGGGTTTCACCATGTTGGCCAGGCTGGTCCTGACCTCAAGTGATCCTCCCACCTCGACCTCCCAAAGTGCTGGGATTACAGGCGTAAGCCACCGCGGCCAGCCTCCCGCTAATCCTTGGCTGGCTGGAGGAGTTCACTGGGTGCTCGCAACCCAGTCCAGCATCTGCCTGCTGGCTTAAAGCATCCTCCACATACCCTTCTGACTTGGCACCCTCTTCAAAGGCAGCAGGGGATACTACCAGTGGCCAGCAAGAGTTTTCTTTCTTTTTTTTTTTTTTTTTTGAGATGGAGTCTTGCTCTGTCGCCCAGGTTGGAGTGCAGTGGTGCAATCTCGGCTCACTGCAAGCTCCACCTCCCAGGTTCACGCCATTCTCCTGCCTCAACCTCCCGAGTAGCTGGGACTACAGGCGCCCACCACCACGCCTGGCTAATTTTTTTTGTATTTTTTTAGTAGAGACGGGGTTTCACTGTGTTAGCCAGGATGGTCTTGATCTCCTGACCTCATGACCCGCCCGCCTCGGCCTCACAAAGTGCTGAGATTACAGGTGTGAGCCACCGTGTCCGATCGCCAGCAAGAGTTTTAATCCATTTTTCTTAACGATTTGAGGTAAATGAGTAATTGCTACCAGTATACAAAACAATTTATTTTAAAATCATGACTGCTTTATCATAGGATTTCTAAATGTATTCTTTTTCAGCTTAAGAAAACCATTAGGCAGCTACATCAGACTGTGGTGTTCATGATAAACACTGGAGGCCCAAAAGTAGAGAAAGAATTTTAGTGTGCCTATCAGTTCAAGGTTGCTTTTTTTTTTTTTTTTTTTTTTGAGATGAGTCTCTCTCTATCGCCAGGCTGGAGTGCAGTGTGGTGCGATCTCAGCCCGCTGCAACCTCCACCTCCCACGTTCAAGCAATTCTCCTGCCTTAGCCTCCCAAGTAGCTGGGACTACAGGTGCGTACCATCTCAACTTACTGCAACCTCCGCCTCCTGGGTTCAAGTGATTCTTCTGCCTCAGCCTTCCAAATAGCTGGAACTACAGGCACCCGCCACCACGCCCAGCTAATTTTTGTATTTTTAGTAGAGATGGGTTTTCACCATGTTGGCCAGGATGGACTCAATCTCTTGACCTCGTGATCCGCCTGCCTCAGCCTTCCAAAGTGCTGGGATTACAGGCGTGAGCTATTGCTCCTGGCTAGTTCAAGTTTTTAAGGAATTAAGCTCAGGCTTCTGCATTGCCACACACACCCCTGCTTTTTCATAGGCCTGCTGCTTGACAAAGCTACGGACCCAGTAAAGATTAATCAGGTATAATTGAGTCTGTCCGGGGTTTGACAAACAGCATCATGACCAAGGTGAGCATAGCCCAAGGCTATGTGACTGCCCAGAGACTCAGCTTGGGGTTCTGAGGCACATGGCCAGTAGTAGCAGGTCACTAGCCAGGCTGTCATCCTGGGCCTGGGAAGGACAGAAGGTGGTTTTCCCTACCCAGCATACACAGCTGCCAGGGAGCCTGTCTGACCTCTTGGCCGGACAGAGGACTACCTGCTCAAGAAGCAGTCCCTAGCTGTGTCCACGGAAGGTGTACTTCCACCCTGTTTGAGACTTGTGCCTCTCTGGATTCTGGTTTGTAAATCTCCTTGGGAGGCAGCAGAAAGAGGGTTGTATGTGTTTCCATGGGAGCACACACAATTTGCATGACCACTGCAGAGGCCATGGCTACGAAGTCCCAGGCTCTCCCTGGCAGGGTTAGCCCCTATTCTTGGCACTGGTGAGGGTGCCAATGGCGCACAGCCAGCCGAAAATTTTGGTGGCCCTGGCTCCAGGTAAAGGCCGTCGTTACCAAGAGCCAGCAGCCCTCCATCTTCCCACTCAACACATAGGTCCCTGTGTGCCTTCCTTGGAAAAGAATGTACACGTATGTGACATCCAGCTGCAGCCACTGTTGCAGGGTGGGCTGCAGCTCTGCGGGGGGCAGTGGTCCTGTCTTCAGCACCTCTAGTCTGGAGTACAGGTTGCAGTCCCAGGGGCCAGAGGAAGTACTGTTGTGCCTGGAGAACCTGACCTTCACTGCTGAGTGGGAACAGAGGGGCTGGTGAGGAGATGGGCCTCTAGGAGTCCTCCCTAAACCCCCAAGAGTGTTTAATCCACCAGTCCCCTCCACCTGGTCTTGTCTGATGCTCTGCCCTTAGAATCAGGCTCTTAGGATGCCACCTTCCTCAGCAGAATTTTTGGCTTTGTTTTGTTGTTTTAGCAATGTCCTATGCTTGTAAAGGAATTTTTTCTTTTCGTTCTAACCAGGCATAGCATTTGGGTATTCCCTCTTACATTGCCTCAGCACCGAGCCAGGAGCTGCATTGGAGGCACTTGGCACTTGGAAGAGGTGTGTAAAGCTACAGGCCCAGGACTCATCAAAGTCACTGGTGCAGAGAGTGCCCAGGACCTCCTTGGAGGAGCCTGCATCCTGCAACTTGCAGTCCCTGCAGCTGGCACGCAGTGCTGGGAAGAGGGGCAGGGCGAGGCACCTGTGGTTGTGGTTGGGGTGGAGTGAGGAGGGAGTGGAGGGGGCTGATCCCTCCCACTTTTCCCTCTTTTTTACCCTTTTTGAGAGGGATGCCTGCTGTAGGTGACATTGAGTACAGTTTACCTGATCCCCTGGGGAATCATTTGAAAGGGGTGGGGCAGAGCAAGGTGGAGACCAGCCATGTGCAGACTCACATGGGCAGTCCAGGCGGGAGCTGTTTTTGGCCATGGCAGTGATGCAGAGATCATGGCCCAAGGGGAAGCGTCCACAGCGCAGGATGGCTGGCCAGGGGTAGCCATAGCAGGCCATGATGGGCTCGCAGCTGACCTGCATGGCCTCGCACAGGCTGTGGGAGGGGTAGATGACCCTTTGGGGGAAAGGGTTGGGGGCTGCACTGCCACAGGCTGGGCACCCAGATCATCTGGAACCTCTCCATGTTCCTACCCCTGTCTAGTGGCCTGGAATTCTCTGGTTGCTGGGCAACGACACTGGTCGCCTAGCAACAGCCCTGTAGCCTGGCTTTCCCACTTTCCCCACATCTCAGTCCTCAGCTCTGCCTCTTCACTCCCAATGCTTCTGTCTTATCTCCTCCGCCTCCTCCCACTCAAGTGTCTTGCCAGCTTTCCAGTGCACCTCGCCCTCCAGTTCTGTGGCCATCCAGTGTCTGCGAGAGGCAGCCTGCACCTTGGGCCTTTACTCTCCATCTTAAAGTGAGGAAGCAGGGCCCTCCCTCTTGTCCTGAAAGGCCTTCAGGGCACCGCAGCCAGGGCTGGGGTTGGCAAACAGTACAAGGGCTTGATCCTGAGTTCTGCTGATATGGCCACCCAGAGGCTCTGGGAGGGAACTGTTGTTCACAGGATAGGTTAGGCTGGGGAAGAGGAAACAGCCTTGGGATCTCTGGACTCTCTGGGAGAAAAGGCCACCAAAAGGGCCTCTGCTCCATCTCTTGCCAGGGTCTCTTTGGACAGACAGAGCTTCCACACCTCAATGGCGAGGAGGTCCCAGCCCATCTGCCCCCAACCCCCAGCCTGAAGTGACTTGTCCACCTGCCCTGTCTTGACATTCAAGAGCCCTTGACCACCATTGGTGGTCTCCTGCCTAAGGGCACCTGGTTCCCTCTTCTGGAACACTCTAATAAAACGATCCATTATCCTCCCTGTCCCTGTCAGTGCCCAGCCCTGATAGGTGCTCACTGAAGACCTGAGCCACCAGAGCAGGGCCCTGAGGGAGCCCTCCAGGGTCATGCACCTGGAAGCCCCTGTCCTACCTGTCAAGGCATACAGGGGCAAAGAGCAGAGGAAGAGGCAGGCATCGGTGTGGCACTCCCGGGCAAGCAGGGGCAGCCAGCTGACCAACTGCTGGATGGCCTCAGCTGCTGTGTCGTGGTCCAGCAAGTTGAGCAGCAGCATCTGTGTAGCCAATATCATGGCATAGGGCCATGGCTTGGGGAATGGGCATGCACCTCATGCAGCCCCAGGGAGCCCCTGACCCTGCCTTCACCCCACAGCATCACCAGCGTCACCAGCAGCCACAGCCCTCGCTTCATCACTGCCTTCTGTGCCTTGGTCTTAATGAACTGAGGTTGAGGGTTTTATAGGGCTATTCCTGCACCCCAGGAGCCGACAGAGGAGCTCCTGCAGGGGTCTGTACAGCTCCGAGGTGCCTGGACCCACCTGGTGAGGCCCCAACATGCTGACTGGGCTGTTTGTTTTTGATTAGCACACAGCGGGGGACTGTAGAGGCTGGAGGCATCTCCACTGGGCTTGCGGATTACTGGCACCTAATAAACTGAAGAAACCTGGGCCTGTGTTTTCTTTTTCTGGCTTCCTTTTTCTTTCTTTTAAAATTTTGAGTTAAGCAATCAGGAGGTGACTCTGTTGATTTGCAATTTGATCTAACCCATTGTTCCACAGGGCTGTCTCCCCTTGGATCACACCCTTTCTGGGTTTGCTGGGGTAACATGATCATGCAGGCCACTAGTGGGGGCCTTTGTCCTATCCTCAATGTTATCACGTCAGGGTCACCTGCTCCTAGTAGCTGAATCTGGTCATGAGCATGGTTTCTGGAAAACAGCACGCTGGGTGGCCCGTGGCAAGGCACTTATTTCTCTGTGCTTGGGTTTCCTCTTAGATAGGACGGTTGAATTAATGGGGCCTGGCCTTCTAGGGTAAGTATAAGGATTGAGGAGTTGATATGTATGAAGTACTTAGGACAGTGCCTTGGGCAGAGTTTGTGCTACCTAAGTATTTTCTGTTGTAATTACTATTAAAAACCACTCCAGGCCAGGTGTGGTAGCTCATGCTTATAATCCCAGCATTTTTGAGCCTGAGGTGGAAGGATCGCTTGAGCCCAGGACATTGAGACCAGTCTGGGCAACATAGGGAGACTCCATCTCTACAAAAAATAATAAAATAAAATTTTAAAAGCTCCAACCCTGATGCTGAGCGGCCATTTTCCTTCCTCTTAGCAATGGCTGGAACTTTGTGCTGGAAGTGTAACTGAGAGAAGTGGCAGGCCACTCCGCAGGTAGCAGTGCCGCCCTTCCTCCAATCAGCTCCTCTGTGTGCTTCTTGTCCCCCAGTGAAGTCCTCTCTCCCAGCAACAAGGGAAGGAAGCAGGGCCCATGCTCCCACTCTGGAAGTGTCTGGGGCTACCAGAATGTGGGCTCCCTAGATGTGAGGCTCAGGTTCTAGCTCCACCAAGCCACCTACCAGCTATGCCTGGTGTGCAGGCAGCCAGCCACTGAAGCCAAGCCCCAGACCTGACTAATCTTTACTCAGGGGTGTAGAAGCATAGAGTAGGCACTCAGTGAACATTTGTACCAGGGAAGGAATTGAGGAAGCAAAGGATACCCTGGGATATCTTTTCAGAGAGCAGTATCTGCCCCAAACCTGAGTAACCCTCAGTGATCTTCCAGCATTGGGCAACTCGGCCCTGGTCAGATGGCCAGCACCCATCTACGCAGGAAATTGGAGGGGAAGGCCCTTGGACTGGCCTAAAGCATTGGACGTCTTGTGCTTTTTTTATTTGAATAATGCTGAAAAGTTAAAATGAAAGCAAGAAGCAGCCACCATATCCCCATTTTAAACATTTATACCCAGTAAGAAGTAGCAATCAACCCTCTGCCCTTCAGGACCACCCTCTAGCCTTCAGGACCACCCTCTAGCCTTCAGTCCCAACCCAAAGATGGGTCAGCCCATATCCAGGTTAGCTCTGGCTCACCTCCCAGGGCTCTCCTGGAAAATGTGTGCTCTCATCATCAAGAGAGGTCCCACATTTCCAACGCCAGTCAGCCTTTGCAGGACAACTCAATCTTGACAAGTCAGAATCAAGGGGTCTGTAAAGTCCTCCATCCTCCAGACTTGGCGGCCATTGAGGGACATGCAGTACCCCAGGAACCCTGCAGGGAGGAAGGTACTGGGTGCACCGGCGCCCTGGCTCAGTCCTTGGCCTCACCCACCTCCTCTTCTGGCAGAAATCCCCGGCTTCCTGACTGATGACGAGTGTCGGCTCATCATCCATCTGGCGCAGATGAAGGGGTTACAGCGCAGCCAGATCCTGCCCACTGAAGAGTATGAAGAGGCAATGAGCACTATGCAGGTCAGCCAGCTGGACCTCTTCCAGCTGCTGGACCAGAACCGTGATGGGCACCTGCAGCTCCGCGAGGTTGGAATCCTGGGACCTGAGTAGGCTCAGGGTGGGAGTGCCCAGAATCACCTTTCTGGTGGCCAGGTCACTTGTCCAGCCCAGCCCTGGTCCCAAGAGTCAGACACCACCCAGACCTGGTCCCAAGAGTCAAATACCACCCAGACCTGCCTGGGCATACCCAGACCTGGGGGGTCCCCCTTCCCTCTAGAGAGCCCCTGGCTATGCTGGGAACCTCAGAAGGTGGCAGGAGAATCCACCTGAGGTTGATGGCATTTATTACCATAGTTTTCAAGGGATGGACCTTCTATAGCGTGCATTCCTTGCTGTCATGGCTGGGGGCCCCACAGAACTCATGGTGGATGGGGTGGCAGCTTTGAGGTGGCCAGCAGCCTGCCTCTCTCTCTGCATACCTCTCACACACTCTACAGCCAGGCTGGAGGGCCAAGCTTCTGAGAGAAGTCTGGCAGAGTGGTGGTGGGGGCACTGCCCACACAGAACACCCCACTGAGCCTGGTCTTCCTGAGGGGCCTGGTGGTCATGCCCTAACCAGGTCTCTCCCTGGTGCCTGTTCTCCCTTCACACCCAGGACTTGGCTTTCCCCATCTCACCCGGAGCATCTGAGTGGGACACAGGCATGTCCTTCACTCTGCTTCCACCCAACAGTGCTCTCCATGAAGGCCACAGGCCCTTAATCCGGGAATGCAAATGGCCCTATGCCTCTTGACCCCCAGCCCCCAGCCTTCTCCTCAGATGCTCTGTACCTTTCTTTCTTTTTTTTTTTTTTTTTTTTTTTTTTTGAGACGGAGTCTCGCTCTGTCACCCAGGCTGGAGTGCAGTGGCCGGATCTCAGCTCACTGCAAGCCGGGTTTACGCCATTCTCCGGCCTCAGCCTCCCGAATAGCTGGGACTACAGGCGCCCGCCACCTCGCCCGGCTAGTTTTTTGTATTTCTTAATAGAGACGGGGTTTCACCGTGTTAGCCAGGATGGTCTCGATCTCCTGACCTCGTGATCCGCCCGTCTCGGCCTCCCAAAGTGCTGGGATTACAGGCTTGAGCCACCGCGCCCGGCCTCTTTTTTTTTTTTTTTTTTTTGAGACAGAGTCTCGCTCTGTCGCCCAGGCTGGAGTGCAGTGGCACGATCTCAGCTCACTGCAAGCTCTGCCTCCCGGGTTCACACCATTCTGCCTCAGCCACCCAAGTAGCTGGGACTACAGGCGCCCACCAACACGCCTGGCTAATTTTTTTGTATTTTTAGTAGAGACGGAGTTTCACCGTGGTCTCGATCTCCTGACTTCGTGATCCACCCACCTCGGCCTCCCAAAGTGCTGGGATTACAGGCGTGAGCCACCGCGCCCAGCCTGCTCTGTACCTTTCTACCTGCACTCACTTCAGCCCAATGGGCTCTGCCCTGTGTCCTCATCCATGCCCTCACCTGAACACTTTGCTCCACAACAAGCACTGGGCCATCTGTTCTCTGCTGGCTCTCCATCACTGGGGTAACCCATTGAGGGACCCTCTTATGCTTTAGGTCCTGGCCCAGACTCGCCTGGGAAATGGATGGTGGATGACTCCAGAGAGCATTCAGGAGATGTACACCGCGATCAAGGCCGACCCTGATGGTGACGGTGAGCTCACACCTCTGCACAGTCCTATCCCTGCGAGACTCCTGCCCACTCCCAGGTGCACCATTTTGAAAACTTGGGCCCTTCCCCCACAGCCAGGCAGCCTCTCTGTACCCCTTTATAGTGGCCAGAGATGGGGAGGCAAGGTCCCAGCCTTGCTTTTTACCCCTGCCTGGGAAGTAGGCAGGCAGCCAGGGCCCCCGTTCCCCTTGGTGATGGTCTTGTGAGGGCAGTTCTTAGAGACCCTTTTGATAACATCAGGCAGAGTTGAGAGCCTGAGGACAGGAAGTAGGGCTGCTAGTTGGCAGAAAACAGAGTGGGTGGAGCAGGAGCAAGGCAACAGTGAGGCCAGCTAGAGCTTGGCTGTTTACCCTGCTCCATCCATCTCTCCAGCCAGACACGAGGTCCATCCCAGCAGACAGCCTCCCTGGTCTAAATGAGATCTCCCTTGCCTTCCTCTTGTCCACCTGGAGTCATGCTGAAGCGCCTAAAGTGGTAGTGCTGCTAACTGTGCTAACTGCTGGGGAGGGGTGGGCCGGGAAGCTGTCAGGCAAGTGGTGCCCCCTCTGGTAATAACTCTCAGGAGGTTTCTGAGGTGTGATCATCACTCTCATGCCCAAATTCTGGACCAAGAAAGGAAGATACAGCAGTTAAAAAGGACTTGGAAGAGTCGCTTTGCGGCTGGTGAACCAGTGAAGAATCTGGCCATGACCTGTGGCTGGATGGCTGCCATACTGCTACGGGCCCCAGAACAGAGGTGGTGACAGGCTCACAGCCCTCGAATGTCTCCCACCCTCAGAGGAATCTGGGCCAGAGTGGAAGGTGACGTCCTCAGGTCAGCCAGAATAACATGGAGCAAAGATACCAGCTACTCTTCCAGAACCCCAAGAGGGTGGAGCCCCTGCTTAATGGTTTGAGCAGGGGCAGTGGAGAATGTTCTCATGAGAGGGGGTGGCCTGACTTTCATTGCTAATGTGGGCTGGTAATGCAGCAGCCAGGGCTGGTGAGGTAGGTTCCACTCAGGATGAGACCTGAGGTCATGAGGAACTCCCTGGGGACTGGCCCTACTTGTACCCTGACGTATGTATGTAAGGCCCTGGATGAGGCCCAGCACTGCCTGCTCTCTCCTCACCCTCCACAGGCTGGAGAGTGGCCACCACTCTATGCAGCCAGGCTGGAATGCCAGGGCCCTGGCCATATGGCTCAAGCTTCCTTTGGAGAACCTTCTCTGGCCACTCTAATAGGGGGTGGGCCTCTTCCTTCTTAGGGCCAAATTAGGGCTTAAACTGAGAAAAGGAACTGCTCTGGGTCTTCCCGTAAAGCCTGTTGTGACAGAAACCAGGTTCATCTGACCCAAAAGTCCAGATGGGGGACAAGTGTACATGGCCCCTCAGTGCCTGAGGTCAGGGGCTGCTGCTGCCTTTGGGGTAGGTAGGGAAGTGCAGCCTGTCACTGTGGCGTCCCAATATGGGCTTGGCGAGCATTGATGGTGGGTGCCCTGTGCAGGAGTGCTGAGTCTGCAGGAGTTCTCCAACATGGACCTTCGAGACTTCCACAAGTACATGAGGAGCCACAAGGCAGAGTCCAGTGAGCTGGTGCGGAACAGCCACCATACCTGGCTCTACCAGGGTGAGGGTGCCCACCACGTCATGCGTGCCATCCGCCAGAGGTGAGCACCTGAAACTGTTCTCACTGGAGCAGGGGGAGAAGACTGGGCAGGGCCTCCACAGAAGCCCTTGTCTGGGGCCAAGAGGACAGAATGTATTAACCCATTTGGGATTAAGTTCCATTTGTTAGACCAGGATTGGGACCCACTGAAAGACAGGCAATTAACAAAGGCAAATTAGCCCTCTGCGCAGGCGCACAGTGGGCCACTGGGATTAGAGAGACTGAGCACTTCTTTTCTGCTGATAAATGACCCCTTATCTTTACCCACAGGACCTCTTCTGTCAGAGCAGGCAAGGGTTTTTAAATAAACAACTTCCTTCCACGGAAGGAGGACCTCAGGACTCCTGCCCCTTTATTTAGTGGAAATGTCATCATTTCCACACAGCAGGTGTCTCTGTCTTTGGCATCTGAGGGAGAAGGACTCATCATGAGTAACCTCTTCCTGCTCTTACAGGGCCAGTCTGAGATGGCTTAAGGGACTTCCAGGGGAGGTGGGTAGGGGCAGAGCTTGTGGCAGGCCCAGGGTCCACCTTGGCCAGCTCCTTCAGGTCACCACCTTGCCTGGGCTGCCCAGCCAAATGCCTGCTGCCCACCAGGGTGCTGCGCCTCACTCGCCTGTCGCCTGAGATCGTGGAGCTCAGCGAGCCGCTGCAGGTTGTTCGATATGGTGAGGGGGGCCACTACCATGCCCACGTGGACAGTGGGCCTGTGTACCCAGAGACCATCTGCTCCCATACCAAGCTGGTAGCCAACGAGTCTGTACCCTTCGAGACCTCCTGCCGGCAAGTATCTCCCAACTGGGGGCTGCCTTCAATCCCCAGACCAGGAACGCCCATGACACAGGCACAGCCCTGCACTGTGGGCATGCCCCTTAGCATGGGGCCAGGAGATTGCCTGGTTATCCCAGTCAGTGATGCCCTCACCTCTCCCCACAAGCTATTTACCAAATGGCTGGATAGGGGTGGCTACTGGCCATGGTGTCCACTGGAGTCAACAGTCAACACAGACTGAAGTACCCACAGACACCAAAACTTGCCCCCAGAGTTCTGAAGCAAGGGGCAAGGCTGGGCCCCCAGCTTGTCTTGCCCATTCCCCCAGGTGTGGATCTTGATTCCACTTAGAGAAGCTGAAGCTGTGCCTCCCTCCCCTGTCAAGGCAGTTCTTTCCTCTTCAGGTGGCTGTTCTGGACCAGCCCCTTCTGATCCCCAAGGAGCCCTTCAGCATGCCCTGTTGCTTCTGCTAGCCTGCCTTTCCCTGCCAGGCCCTTGCTCGGGGCCATGGCATTTAGCTAAGTGCACCTGTGATCTTGGCCAAAAAACCATTGCAACTCACAGTAAGAGACTGGGTTTGGGGGAAGGAGGAGCTAGGGACATTTTGGCACTGGCCTGCCCTATTGTCACCCATCCTAGTCTGTCCTGGTCCCTGGCAACAGGAACCTGGGCAGCTTATCCTGCCCACAGGTAAGCCCCCGGGAGCATCCACAACTGGGGACCTGCTCAGTGGCCCCCCTGCCTTACAGCTACATAACAGTGCTGTTTTATTTGAACAACGTCACCGGTGGGGGTGAGACTGTTTTCCCTGTAGCAGATAACAGAACCTACGATGAAATGGTAAGGGTCGACCGCGCTATTACTCTTGTGGGCTGGCAGGGGCTTGGGCAAGTGAAGTACACACCTCTCCAGGTCTAAGGATGTGGGCCCAAATGATTCCTTGGGCATATCTGGTTGGTTTCCCTTTGGTCACCCTTGGCTGGCCTGGCCATAGTGGGGACAGGTTGAACACCCCACCACCCTGCTGCCCACAGAGTCTGATTCAGGATGACGTGGACCTCCGTGACACACGGAGGCACTGTGACAAGGGAAACCTGCGTGTCAAGCCCCGACAGGGCACAGCAGTCTTCTGGTACAACTACCTGCCTGATGGGCAAGGTGAGGGTCTATGGCCAGGCCTGGGGGGTGCCCTGAGGACAGCTTCCCTTTACCCAGTCCCCATCTGCCACAATGGAGGTCTGTTTCTGGCTGCTTTCCAAATGGTTTTCTGCTCCTGGTGCCTCCCAAAGGCCATCCTTAGTGGCTTTAGCAGACCGCCCCAGGACCTGTACTGCCTGTTGGGTTATCCCCATCACTATCATTCCCTGATGCCCCAGACTTCCTACTCCCTGGGGCTTGGGACACATGTCCCTTGCCAACCCAGGGTGGGAAGGGATATGGACAGGCCCAATAGCAAGAAAGCTGGTTTCAGAGGGCCAGTGGTGTTGACTACACATTAGTGGGGTGAGATGAGGAGCCCCCAAGGAAGCCTTGGGTCTGGGTGTTTGCTACACAAGGAATGCACAGCTGGACCCACCTTGGTCATGCTCTTGGTCCCTATGAGGCCAAGCTTTGGCCAGCCCAGCCTAGGATCTCATGTCACCCTCCTCTTCTAGGTTGGGTGGGTGACGTGGACGACTACTCGCTGCACGGGGGCTGCCTGGTCACGCGCGGCACCAAGTGGATTGCCAACAACTGGATTAATGTGGACCCCAGCCGAGCGCGGCAAGCGCTGTTCCAACAGGAGATGGCCCGCTTGGCCCGAGAAGGGGGCGCCGAATCGCAGCCCGAGTGGGCTCTGGACCGGGCCTACCGCGATACGCGCGTGGAGCTCTGAGGGAAAAGTTAGCCCCAGTTCCCAGCCGCAGGTCGCCAGTTGCCCAAGATCGGGGGTCCAACTGTCCCTCTGTCCTGTTGCAGACTGGCCAATGTTTTGCCCCACCCCGCCAGCCGCAATACGGCGCAGTTCCTATATTCATGTTATTTATTGTGTACTGACCCCATCTGCCCCGTCAAATAAAAAAACCACAAGGTTGGAGCCGCCTGGCCGGACAAGCTCCGGGTCGGCGGGAGGGAGTCCGCACCAGGTGCGGCAGGCTGCCAGTTAGGAGCGCCCTGCAAGCGTCACGTGAGGGGGCGGGGGAAGGGCTGCCCCTCCGCGGGCCCCGCCAATCATGAGCTGGATTTCGTGGGACGAAGGGTCGTTATTGGACAACCGCCGCGGGCGCCCTGGTCTCTGCTACCTGTAGCTGAGGGCGCTGTTGATGGGCAGCGCGGCGCGCCGGGAAGGCTCGTTCTCGCGAGAGTTCAGTTCCCTTCTTAGCCGTGGCTGCCTCAGCACCTCGAGGATCGACATGGACGGTCTCGAGGACTACGTTTGCCCGCTGGCAACCTCGGAGCTTATACTCCTCCCAGTCACGGGTCTGGAGTGCGTGGGGGACCGGCTGTTGGCGGGTGAGGCTTGGCTTGAGGCACGCCATGGGGAAAGGGGGAAAGAAACAGCGCCTGCCAGGGGCGGTGCCACAGGGACAAAGGGATGCCCTGAGGAGAGGACGGGCAGCAGGTTGAGGCTGGTCGGAGGTGAGAAGGGAGCCCAGGAGACGGCGGGGACGAGGGCCAACCTGAGGACGGCGGGGCCCGAGAGACAAAGCTGACGTGGCTGCTGCGGCGCTTCATAAACTTCAGCCCGCATGGAAAGGGCGGGTGGAACCCCGGGATGGTGCAGGGGAACGCGGCCGCGCGGAGGCGTAGGCACGGGAGCGGAGGGTTGAGGGGGTGTGCTCCCTTCTAGGAGATGGGCGGGGGGTTGGCCTCTCCCACGGAGACCAGGCAGAGCCGGGAGGTGGAGAAGGAGGCCCCTCGGGGGTGTGGCCTCTTGGGGAAGGCGGGGCCGGGAGAGGGCAAGGGTGTGCCCTCTCGAGGGCGGGATGAATCTCTTCCCGCTAAGGTGGGGGTGGAGATACTCTGAGAAGGATGGCGTCGCGGAAAATGGCGGATGAGACCTTTACGTGTAGGGGGCGGTGCCCGGGGAAGCGGGGCCTGAGACCTCTCCTGAGATGGTTGAGGTCCAGGAAATCAGGTGTGGAGGTTCGTCCCTCCAAGGAGAACCGGGTCGCAAAGGACAGGCGAGGCCTGGGACTTGAGATGTCAGAGTCCAGGCTGGTCTCGAACAGTCATTATGTGAAGCCGCTAATGACCTTTTTTGGTCCTACTGAGTTGTATAAGGGTCCTGAGGCAGGGCCTTGGCGGTCAGGCCTTGAGTGAGTTGTCACCAGTCCTAAGAGGGTGTGTGTGTGGGATGGGGATGATCCAGTTTCGATCTGGTGTGGGGGTTCTTGGAGCTTGGAGTTCCTACCCCAAGCTAAACTCCTAAGGCCCCTGGAGGGGGAACAGCTAAGCAGAAACTCAAAGAACCACAAGAGTGAACTAGGAAAAGGGGTGAGTTCCTGGCAGAGGGTAAGCATACCAAAGGCCTTGAGGCTGGAAGAATCTGTCATTATGGGGGAAGGAGGGAATTCTTGTGAAGTTAGAGCAGGAATGGAGCCTGGGAGGAAAGGAGGCTGGACAAGCCAGCAGAGGCCACATTGTTTCAGGCCTTGATCTGACTTTATCCCTAAGGGCAGTGGGGAGAACCTATTGAAGGGTTTTAAGGTGGGGAATAACTTGGGAAATGAAGTTTAAGAAACTGCAAGTGAATTCACTTCTGTGGCTTCCAGAGTGACTTTTATATAGCTACAATTCTGTTTTTTTGGGTTTTTTTTTGAGACAGTCTTGCTCTGTCACCCAGGCTGGAGTGCAGTGGCACAGTCTCCGCTCACTGTAACCTCCACCTCCCAGGTTCAAGTGATTCTCCTGCCTCAGCCTCCGGAGTAGCTGGGATTACAGGTGTCCACCATCATGCCCAGCTAATTGTTGTATTTTTGGTGGAGATGGGGCTTCACCATGTTGGCCAGGCTGGTCTCAAACTCCTGACCTCAAGTGATTCGCCTGCCTCAGCCTCCCAAAATGCTGGAATTACAGGCATGAGCCACCACACCTGGCCTCTCTAGCCTATTCCTGAGCTCTTCATTTCTTGTTCCATCTACCATACTCAGTGCTCTTGCCTACCTCAGGATAATCATACTTGCTGTTTTCTCCACCAAGAAAGCTGCAAACCCTCCCATCCGCGGCCTCCCCATCTCCCAGTCCCCCTCTTCTGCCTGCCTTCCTCTGGCAAACTGCTGCTTATCCTTGAATCCTAATTCTAAATATTGTGTCCTCAAGTTGTCCTCCCCTTACACTTACCCAGTCTGGTTAGATTAGATCGGGGTTTTCTCAGTCTTGCCTCTATTGACCTTTTAGACCAGATGATTCTTTGTTTGAAGGCTGTGCGTGCATTGTACGATGTTTAGCATCATCCCTGGCCTTAGTTGCCAGTAGCACAACCCCTGGAGACAGCCAAAACTGTCTGCAGTTATTGCCAGATGTCTTCTGTGGGGAAAGTTGCCCCCTGCGGAGAACCACTGGATTAGACTTTCTCATTTTACATCTTTTTTTTTTTTTTTTTTTTTTTTTTTTTTTTTTTTTGAGACGGAGTCTCGCTCTGTCGCCCAGGCTGGAGTGCAGTGGCCGGATCTCAGCTCACTGCAAGCTCCGCCTCCCGGGTTCACGCCATTCTCCTGCCTCAGCCTCCCGTGTAGCTGGGACTACAGGCGCCCGCCACCTCGCCCGGCTAGTTTTTTGTATTTTTTAGTAGAGACGGAGTTTCACCGGGTTAGCCAGGATGGTCTAGATCTCCTGACCTCATGATCCGCCCGTCTCAGCCTCCCAAAGTGCTGGGATTACAGGCTTGAGCCACCGCGCCCGGCCCTCATTTTACATCTTTTATTTTCTTTTTGCATTGTCAAAATCTTTCTCATTTTTACTTTTTTTTTTTTTTTTTGAGTCAGGGTCTTGCTCTGTTGCTCAGGCTGGAGTGCAGTGGTGTAATCTCAGGTCACTGCAACTTCCACCTCTTGGGCTCAAGAGATGCTCTCACCTCAGCCTCCCAAGTAGCTGAGACTACAGGCGTGCACCATCATGCCCAGCTAATTTGCATAATTTTTTTAGAGGCGGAGTTTTACCATGTTGCCCAGGCTGGTCTCAAACTCCTGGGCTTAAGCGATCCTCCTGCCTTCCAAAGTGCTGGGTTTACAGGCGTGAGCCACTGTATCAGGCCTCATCTCTATTATTATTATTTTTTATTAAAAAAAAGTGAGGTGAGGAGGAGACTCTGAGTTTGAGAAATTTGTGGTCGAACTGAACATTAAGAGTGATTGATGAGGCTAGGTGTGGTGGCTCACTCCTGTAATCCTAGCACTTTGGGAGGCCGAGGCGGGCGGATCATGAGGTCAGGAGATTGAGATCATCCTGGCTAACACAGTGAAACCCTGTCTCTACTAAAAATGCAAAAGATTAGCCAGGCGTGGTAGCGGGTGCCTGTAGCCCCAGCTACTTGAGAGGCTGAGGCAGGAGAATGGCGTGAACCTAGGAGGCAGAGCTTGCAGAGAGCCAAGATCATGCCACTGCACTTCAGCCTGGGTGGCAGAGCAAGACTCTGTCTCAAAAAAAAAAAAAAAAAAAAAAAAGTGACTGATGAGGCCGGGCACAACGGCTCACACCTGTAATCCCAGCACTTTGGGAGGCCAACGTGGGTGGATCACCTGAGGTCAGGAGTTCAAGACCAGCCTGACCAACATGGTGAAACCCTGTCTCTACTAAAAATATAAAAACTGGCTGGGTGCCATGGCTCACACCTGTAATCCCAGCGCTTTCGGAGGCCGAGGTGGGCGGATCATGAGGTCAGGAGATTGAGATAATCCTGGCTAACATGGTGAAACCCTGTCTCTATTAAAAATACAAAAAATTAGCCGGGCGTGGCGGCAGGCGCATGTAGTCTCAGCTACTCGGGAGGCTGAGGCAGGAGAATGGCGTGAACACGGGAGGCGGAGCTTGCAGTGAGCCGAGATCGTGCCACTGCACTCCAGCATGGGCAACACAGCAAGACTCTGTCTCAAAAAAAAAAAAAAACTAGCCAGGCATGGCGGTGGGCCCCTGTAATCCCAGCTAAGCTACTCGGGAGGCTGACACAAGAGAGTTGCTTGAACCCTGGAGATGGAGGTTGCAATGAGCCGACACAGTGCTACTGCACTCCAGCGTCAGCGACAGAGTGAGACTCTGTCTCAAAAAAAAAAAAAAAAAAAGAGTGACTGATGAGGAAAACAAAGTCAGCACTTAAAGTCCAGCTGAAGCTGAGACCAAGGATTTTCTTTTTTCCCTTTTTTTTTTTTTTTTTGAGACGGAGTTTCGCTCTTTCACCCAGGCTGAGTGAAGTGGTACGATCTCGACTCACTGCAACCTCCACCTGCTGGGTTCAAGCGATTCTCCTGCCTCAGCCTCCCGAGTAGCTGGGATTACAGGCACCTGCCACCATGCCCGGCTAATTTTTGTGTTTTTAATAGAATGGGGTTTCACCTTGTTGGCCAGGCTGGTCCTGAACTCCTGACCTCAGGTGATTCATCCACCTTGGCCTCCCAAAATACTAGGATTACAGGTGTGAACCACCGCGCCTGGCCGAGATCAAGTATTTTCTTTTTTTTTCTTTTGAGACGGAGTCTCTCTTTGGCCTCCCAAAGTGCTGGGATTACAGGCGTGAGCCACCGCACCCGGCCGAGGATTTTCTCAACCAAGGATTTTCTAAGATTCAAGCTGCAGGATTGTGTGTCCTGATACGTTCATAGGCTACATGCCGAGAAGTTTCCCTGATCCCCATCTCTTCCCTGTGGGTCATCAGAGTTAGGTACATAGCTCTGACATGGCTCTTTGCCTCTGTCTAGGTGAGGGTCCCGATGTCCTGGTGTACAGCTTGGACTTTGGTGGGCATCTGCGGATGATAAAGCGAGTACAGAACCTGCTTGGCCACTATCTTATCCATGGCTTCCGGGTGCGGCCAGAGCCTAATGGAGACTTTGACTTGGAGGCCATGGTGGCTGTGTTTGGAAGCAAGGGACTCCGAGTTGTGAAAATTAGCTGGGGACAGGGCCACTTCCGGGAGCTTTGGCGCTCTGGCCTGTGGAACATGTCTGACTGGATTTGGGATGCACGCTGGCTTGAGGGAAATATAGCCTTGGCCCTGGGCCACAACTCAGTGGTCCTATATGATCCTATAGTAGGGTGCATCCTGCAAGAGGTGCCCTGCACAGACAGGTGCACCCTCTCTTCAGCCTGCCTGATTGGAGACGCCTGGAAGGAGCTGACCATAGTGGCAGGTGCTGTTTCCAACCAGCTCTTGGTCTGGTACCCAGCAACTGCCTTAGCAGACAACAAACCTGTAGCACCTGACCGACGAATCAGTGGGCACGTGGGCATCATCTTCAGCATGTCATACCTGGAAAGCAAGGGTTTGCTGGCTACAGCTTCAGAAGACCGAAGCGTTCGTATCTGGAAGGTGGGCGACCTGCGAGTGCCTGGGGGTCGGGTGCAGAATATTGGGCACTGCTTTGGGCACAGCGCCCGTGTATGGCAGGTCAAGCTCCTAGAGAATTACCTTATCAGTGCAGGAGAGGACTGTGTCTGCTTGGTGTGGAGCCATGAAGGTGAGATCCTCCAGGCCTTTCGGGGACACCAGGGACGTGGGATCCGGGCCATAGCTGCCCATGAGAGGCAGGCCTGGGTGATCACTGGGGGTGATGACTCAGGCATTCGGCTGTGGCACTTGGTAAGGCGTGGGTACCGGGGATTGGGGGTCTCGGCTCTCTGCTTCAAGTCCCGTAGTAGGCCAGGTACCCTCAAGGCTGTGACGCTGGCTGGCTCTTGGCGACTGCTGGCAGTGACTGATACAGGGGCCCTGTATCTCTATGACGTCGAGGTCAAGTGCTGGGAGCAACTGCTAGAGGATAAACATTTCCAGTCCTACTGCCTGCTGGAGGCAGCTCCTGGTCCTGAGGGCTTTGGATTGTGTGCTATGGCCAATGGGGAAGGTTGTGTCAAGATTGTCCCCATCAACACTCCAACTGCTGCTGTGGACCAGACCCTGTTTCCTGGGAAGGTGCACAGCTTGAGCTGGGCCCTGCGTGGTTATGAGGAGCTCCTGTTGCTGGCATCGGGCCCTGGTGGGGTAGTAGCTTGCCTAGAGATCTCAGCCGCACCCTCTGGCAAGGCCATCTTTGTCAAGGAACGTTGTTGGTACCTGCTGCCCCCAAGCAAGCAGAGATGGCACACATGCAGTGCCTTCCTACCCCCAGGTGACTTCCTGGTGTGTGGTGACCGCCGGGGCTCTGTGCTACTGTTCCCCTCCAGACCAGGTCTGCTCAAGGACCCTGGGGTGGGAGGCAAGACTGGGGCTGGTGCTGGGGCACCTGGAGTGGGTAGTGGTAGTAGTGGGGGTGGGAATGCTTTCACTGGGTTGAGCCCAGTGTCTACCCTGCCCTCTCTGCATGGGAAGCAGGGTGTGACCTCAGTCACATGCCATGGTGGCTATGTGTATACCACAGGGCGCGATGGCGCCTACTACCAGCTATTTGTACGAGACGGCCAGCTCCAGCCAGTCCTAAGGCAGAAGTCCTGTCGAGGCATGAACTGGCTAGCTGGGCTCCGTATAGTGCCCGATGGGAGCATGGTTATCCTGGGTTTCCATGCCAATGAGTTTGTGGTGTGGAGCCCGCGGTCACACGAGAAGCTGCACATTGTCAACTGTGGTGGAGGGCACCGTTCGTGGGCATTCTCTGATACTGAGGCGGCCATGGCCTTTGCTTACCTCAAGGATGGGGATGTCATGCTGTACAGGGCTCTGGGTGGCTGCACTCGGCCACATGTGATTCTCCGGGAGGGTCTGCATGGCCGTGAGATCACTTGTGTAAAGCGTGTGGGCACCATTACCCTGGGGCCTGAATATGGAGTGCCCAGCTTCATGCAGCCTGACGACCTGGAGCCTGGCAGTGAGGGACCTGACTTGACTGACATTGTGATCACCTGTAGTGAGGACACTACTGTCTGTGTCCTAGCACTCCCTACAACAACAGGCTCAGCCCATGCACTCACAGCTGTTTGTAACCACATATCTTCTGTACGTGCTGTGGCTGTATGGGGCATTGGCACCCCAGGTGGCCCTCAGGATCCTCAGCCAGGCCTGACTGCCCATGTGGTGTCTGCGGGGGGACGGGCTGAGATGCACTGCTTCAGCATCATGGTTACTCCGGACCCCAGCACCCCAAGCCGCCTCGCCTGCCATGTCATGCACCTTTCGTCCCACCGGCTAGATGACTATTGGGACCGGCAACGCAATCGGCATCGAATGGTCAAGGCAGACCCAGAGACCAGGTAATGTATGCTCCTGGGCAGGGTATGGTATGGGTCATGCAGATGCTCCCAGGCTTGCAGGCTCCACCTGACAGCTGCGTGTTGTCCCTGCAGGTACATGTCCCTTGCTGTGTGTGAACTTGACCAGCCCAGCCTTGGCCCCCTTGTGGCTGCAGCCTGTAGTGATGGGGCTGTAAGGTGAGAGCACAGGGCCCAGTGGGGCGGGAGACAAAGGAAGTAAGGTTGTTTAGGATGCATTCTAAGCTAGGCCACCCCCCGCCCCCCAGGCTCTTTCTCTTGCAGGATTCCGGGCGGATTCTGCAGCTCCTTGCTGAAACCTTCCACCATAAGCGATGTGTCCTCAAGGTCCACTCCTTTACACATGAGGCACCCAACCAGAGACGGTGAGAGGGGCTGGATGATGGTCCTGCATGGGCTGGGTGGGGGGGTTCCTGTTGAGCTTCATCTCTGTCATTGACCAGGCTGTCTTTTCCTGGCTTCCAGGAGGCTCCTCCTGTGCAGCGCAGCTACTGATGGCAACCTGGCTTTCTGGGATCTCACCACCGTGCTAGACCATGGCTCCACTGTCCTGGAGCCTCCAGTGGATCCTGGGCTTCCCTACCGTGAGTAGCTAATGTGCAACCATGGCTACCCCTCCTCACCTGTCACATAGCCCTCACACATGTGACAGGCGGGGCCCTGACAACTACCGTCTTCCTTCAGGGCTTGGCACCCCCTGTCTGACTCTGCAGGCCCACAGCTGTGGTATCAACAGCCTGCACACGTTGCCCACCCGTGAGGGCCACCATCTCGTGGCCAGTGGCAGTGAAGATGGATCCCTCCATGTCTTCGTGCTTGCTGTGGAGATGCTAGAGCTAGAAGAGGCTGTGGGAGAGGGTGGGCTGGTACCCCAGCTGCGTGTGCTAGAGGAATACTGTGTCCCCTGTGCACATGCTGCCCATGTGACAGGCCTCAAGATCCTAAGCCCAAGTATCATGGTCTCAGCCTCCATTGATCAACGGCTGACCTTCTGGCGTCTGGGGCATGGTGAACCCACCTTCATGAATAGCACTGTGTACCATGTGCCAGATGTGGCTGACATGGACTGCTGGCCTGTGAGCCCTGAGTTTGGCCACCGCTGTGCCCTTGGGGGTCAGGGGCTTGAGGTTTACAACTGGTATGACTGAGGTATCCCACGGTGGCCGGTGTGCTGGGCATGGGGCCTGCTCACAGACAGCATGGAGCAGGGATGGGCTGTCTGTGCCCATGCTCAGCATGCCTTGAGGGGAGGAGGTGGCGGCCGCGGGTTCCTGACATCGGTCCAGGAACTGAAGGTGAGTGGAGTGCTGCCAAGAATATGCCCCACTCCCCATGACAAGACAGAACTTTGTAACAGTACCAATTTATTTTGGCCGTGGGTTTTTGCTTTTTTTCCAGTTGATGACTTTGTGAACATTCCCAAATATTGGAGCCTCTGTGGCCTCAGATGTGGCTCAGTGGAGGGAGACCCAGCATAGCCAGGCCAGTATGGAGCACCTCACGCACAGCCCTCAGAAGCTGCAGGCGGACGAACATCTGACCAAAGCGGTGTGGTCGAGGCTCCTGAAAGAGAAGGGGCCTACTGGTCTCATCCTCTGCTTCCTTTGTCTTTACCCTGTACCTCTCTGCATGTCCCAAACCCGTTTTTGCTGTGCGCTCACCCCTAGGATGTGTACTCGGTTGTAGTAGGAGCTGAAATCCATGCTGAGCTGTACCAGGAACTTGCACATCTAGAGACAGAGACTGAGTCACTGGCCCATCTCTTTGCTCTTGTGCCCCAGGCCAGAATAAAGAATAGAGTGTAGAGTGTCCTGGTTGTGCCTCACCATCTCTGTGCGTGCAGTGATGTGGAGCCCTGGGGCTGTGCAGTCCAGCATTGCTGTCTGGCTCAGCAGATCCGGAAAGGGGAGGATATTGTTGAAGAGCAACAACCACTCACCCTGTGGGGGAGAAAGGTGCTGGGAGGGGAAGTCCAGGCTTCCTTTGTGCCAGCTACCGGGAGGGACACTCACCTCATCATGTAGTAGTGAGAAGTCCAGACTGCTCACAGGAGGAAAAGTGGGGTACAGACCTTGTTCCATACTACACTTGTAACTCTCAAAGAGTGTGGCAAGACGGGCACAATTATACATGACAAAGGTGCCACTCTTTGTGCCCTTTGTGGAGATGTTCTTGTCAGCCAGAGCCAGGAAGAGCTAGGGAATAGGAGCACAGCTGCAGAGAGAAGGCAGCCACCACACCCGGTACCCCAGCACTGGCCCTGTCAGGCTCCCAGGCTCACCTGACTCTGTGGGGCTGTGCTCAGCATCTCAAACTTGATGGTGGCCACAGAGAGAACACCAAAGATCTCTGTCCAGGCTGGATCTGAGGGAGTATAGGATTGGTCATTCAGTCTGCAGGCAAAGGCAGGGATGCAAAAAACCTGCCCCTAACCCAGAACATAGCCAGGGTTTCCCAGGCATACCTTGGGCCAGATCCCCACCATGCTTCAGTGCTGAGGCCTTGCACACCTGGGCATGCCGGAACCTGTGTTTGGAAGAGAGGCCAGTGGGCAGGGTCGTGGGTGAAGAGTCCCCCCACACTACCCTGGCTAAGGCTGGTGTTCCTCCCAGCCTCACTCACTTGTAGTACTCAGGGGCAGTCATCAGAGGGCCAGGTGCACCAGCTACTTTCACAGGGCCACAGATCAGGTGCTTCTGTCAGGAAGATGGCAGGGGCTCAGCCTAGTTGGCACTACTCTCCAGGAAGTCCCTTGAGGAGCCCAAATCTGGTGCCTCTACTCAGCCCATATTCTCTCAAATTGGAACTGCCAGGTTGAGTGGTTCCTTCTACCCAGCTCCTCAGGCTACGCACGGTTCAGCCTTCTCAACCTGGTCTTTGGTGTTCTTGGGATGTGTCTACAGAGCCCCCCCTTCCCCAGAGCTTCCGCACCTGCTGCACATGCCCTCTCAAGTCCAGCAACTCCCCCAAGATCAAGTGTCGGTTTCTGGACCTGTCAGCTAACAAGCCCCTCAGTGGGTTTTCAAGGGCCCCCTGAGGTTAGGGGTTAGGTCATCATTAACCCACCTGTCTGAGTGGAGCCTTGTCAACCAACTTCTGCCAAAGCAGGTCCAACTTCTGTTGCTGGAACTCCTCCTCACAGCTAACAACATGTACAACCAGGCAGCTGTCTGTACCAGTATCTGGGGACCCAGCCTAAGGGAGGACAATCATAACTGTGGAAGTACAGTGTACTTGGTTTGGGAGAACCTACAGGGCTGGGAGTCACTAACCAGGCCTGGGTGGCTGTCCTCTGGCCAATGCCATAGAGCCTCCTGCAGCTCAGCTAGCACAGACAGGAGATCCTCAGTCACTGCAAAGAGAACAGACAGGTACTGAGGCTGGCAAGAAGCGGAGATGTCCCCACCCCTACCTGCTCCTGCCTTTTCTGGCCTTGCTAGGCTACAGGTCCTACCCAGACAGTTGGCCAGGTTGGAGTCATAGCCAGCTGTGCGGCCCTGTTCTTCCACCAACTCCTTCAGACACAGTCTGCCTAGGATGCCAGGGGACAGTGTCCTCCCGTCATGAGCAGAGGTAACTTCTTCAAGGGCGTGGCTCCTCAGGGTGTGGGAGGAAGCTCTCTCCGAGGCAGCGGGCCAGTCCACCCGCAGTTGCTGCAGGAAGGTCAGCATGTGCGGATCCTGCACAGCTGGCACTAGGCGCACGCACACCCTGGGAAGGGAGGGCGGTCGCCTCAGCCTGAGCAGCTGGTCCAGCTCGCCAAGACTTCCCACCTCCAGCCGCTGTCCCCAGGGGCGACGCCGCTCGCTCTCTAGGTCCCCGGTAGTCCCACCTTCTCCATTCCGGCCCTGAGGCCCCGCTCACCCGTGAGCGCGCAGAGCTCGCGCCAGGTGATCAGCCACGAGCACCGTACGCAGCTGGCTCAAGCGGAGTGCGCAAGGGGAGCTGCGCAGGGCTGGGCAGTGTAGTAAGACGCGCTGGCCCGGCAAGGCAGGCAAGGCGGGCGTGGCATAGGCGGCCACGGCGCTGAGGACGCGCTCGAAGACCGCGGGCCGCTGCAGTTGGAGAGACAGACCCGCGGGAGTCGGCGCGCAGCGCAGCACCGGGGCCACGCCGGGACCCTGCAGGCAGGCGAGGGCATGGAGCAAATGCTCGGGTACCTGCGGGAGAATGGGCGTGTGAGCGCGCCACTGCACGGGACCCAGCTCCCAGCCGCACGGCCTCGCCCGGCTCACGCCCACCTGGCCGTCATCGAAGCGCGCCTGCAGCGCGCGGTGCGGTGCCAGAAAGTCTCGGGAACGCAGGTGGCGGGTGCGCGTCTCCTTGATCCATACCGGACTGCCAGGCCCCAGGGCCGCGTTGAGGGCCCCCAGCGTCTCCCCAACCCCAAGGCGCCTGGTCGCCATGGTGACCGGAAGGAGTAAGCGGAACCGGAAAAAGAATTTACGGAGGTGAACTTCCGGAAAGGATCGACTGGCTGGGGCGGGTATGCGGCGGCGGTCCGCGTAAGAGGACAGATTCCGCCAGCAGGAGCCGTGTCGGCTACTTTCGACCTACCACCCCCAGCGCCCCTTCCGCGCTGTCCACTTGCACAGCCGGGCCCTGGATCTGAAATCTCGGGAGTCCTTCCCGGGCCTAGGGTTCTTTCCCTGTAGCCAGGTCTCAACCAGGAAAAGGATCCTCGCGACCCGGTGGGGGATCAGAGAGGGTACCGTCTCTTATCGATGTCTCACATCTTTGTGTTAACGTTTCATTTCTCCCATTTTACACATGACGAATACTTGTCACTGGAATAAGGCAGTATAACATTAAGGCCACTTTCACGACCTACTTAAAACATCGTTTTAAAAAGAATAGTGTTCCGCGGTTTCAGGTTATTTGCAAGCATTTTCTCGTTTGAGATATGAGTGTTTTTTTGTTTGAGACGGAGGCTTGCCCTTATCTTCCAGGCTGGGGTGCAGTGGCACGATCTCGGTTCACTGCAGCCTCCGCCTCCCGGGTTTAAGCGATTCTCCAGCCTCAGGCTCCCGAGTAGTTGGGATTACAGGCGACCGCCACCACCCCGGCTAATTTTTATATTTTTAGTAGAGACGTGTTCCGCCATGTTGGCCCGGCTGGTCTTGAACTTCTGACCTCGTGATCTGCCCGCCTTGGCCTCCGAAAGTGCTGGGATTACAGGAGTCAGCCACTGCGCCCAGCCCAGGTCGTCTTTATGCCCAATAAATGCGCACTCTTGATACAATTGCCAGTTTTCTTCTCTTGATACCTGAGAAATTACAACCATCATGATGCCTTCCAGAATGACCAGCTTTTTTTTTTTGAGACGGAGTTTCGCTCCTGTTGCCCAGGCTGGAGTGCAGTGGTGCGATCTTGGCTCACCACCGCAACCTCCCCCTCCCGGGTTCAAGTGATTCTCCTGCCTCAGTCTCCCAAGTAGCTGGGATTACAGGCATGCGCCACCATGGCCGGCTACTTTTGTATTTTTAATACTTTTAATAGAGACAGGGTTTCTCCAAGTTTGTCAAGCCTCGAACTCCCGACCTCAGGTGATCCGCCTGCCTCGGCCTCCCAAAGTGCTGGGATTACAGGCGTGAGCCCCTAAACCCGGCCCAGAATGACCAGCTTTTAATGTGACTCCTTTAACCTGGTGTGCTTTAACAAGGATCCTTACGCTTCCTGTTTTAGGCAACAGCCATTTACAGGCCAACCCAATAATGCGACCATAAGAAGTAGAAAAACAGGCCTCAGTTGGAATATTACTCCTCTACCAATAGGAAAGTTTTTTTCTTTCTCCCACAAAGATTCCCAAATGTTTTCATTTCACTGTAACATACTCACCCCACCCCACCCCACCCCCATTCCTTTTAATAGAGAAGCTAACTCAGTAGAGAGTTGGGAAATCCGGAGAGCAGGGAAACCCAGGGGCAGGAAAAGCTTGGCAAGGCCCTTTTCTGGGCCAGGGCTGAGGCCCTGCTGGGAGGCGCCGAAAGAGCACTGGGCGGACACGACATTCCCGATGGCTTCTCGGGGGCCCACTCAACGGGAGTGATCGTGTCATTCCAAAGCGCTTTCCATTCTGAAGGTGCATAACCTGGAGACAACTGCTGGGCAGGGTTGAGAACCCTCAGCCAAACTGAGGACTTTAGATACACTCATCCACGAAGACGGTTGGGGTGGTTTTTCCCCAGGAAGTAGAGGGCTATCTTTAGCGAAATGCGGGATGAGGCAGCCCTCGGGGACTCACTACCATTGCATTCCTACCCGGAGGTCCTGGGTCCACCCTCCCTCGCCAGTGCTCCCCAGGGTTCCAGAGATGGCCACCAGCCTCGGCTCTCCCACCTCTACACCCATCACCTCCAGCCTGAGGGCGCACCTGAGAGGAACTGAGACCCAAGCGGCTCAGTAAATTATGTCTGGGGGTCAGGGGCACCCCATCTGGGCCAGGGCGCTGCTCAGGCAGGAGAGCAGGGGACGAAATCCAAGCGCAGCTGGAATGCTCTGGAGACAACAGCTGCTTTTGGGATTCCGTTGCCCGCTGTCCAGCCGTTGGCGGGGGGGCGGGGGAGCTCCTGCCCCCAGGTCACTCGCCCTGGGGCCACATCAGAACCCGCCCATCCCCACTCCCAGGAGGAAGACCCGGGAGTAGGCTGTGAAACCGAGTCTAGAGGGAATAAGACGCTCACCTGAGCCCCAGAACAATAGAAGGGGAGGTGAGGGCCTCCCCTGGGACCGGGTCCCGATCCGGATTAGATCCGCGGGGCAGGATTAGCCCTGTTGGTCCCACGAAGCCTGCCTGGGCCACTGGTGCGGTGACGGTGGTGGGGCGGGCTTCGGAATCCGCCAGGAGGGAAGCGCGCCCGTGGGGCCGGAGAGGAAGTAAACCCGCGCGTCCGCCTCGGGGACACCCCCGCGCTCGTGGCCTTTGTCCGGTGACGCTGCCAGCGCCCAGAGCACCAGGAGCCGAAGGGGTCCACAGAGCAGCAGCGGGACCCCCGGAAACCCATTGCGACCGGCCCCAGGGGACCCACCACCAGGCCCCGACTGTGCCGAGCTTCCCGCTCGCTCGGCCCCGCGGGTAGCGAAGGCAACAATGTTCCCCTGAGGCCACGACACAGCCGGCGTGCCGAGATGCCCAAACCCCGCGCGGGCGCCAGCGACTCTCGCGCCAGTAGGCCCTTGACTTGGATCAAGACGGGGGACGGGGGACTCCCAGGACGCGAGCAGAGTGAACGAGGACAAGGTGATGCTCCACGCGCTTCTACTTCAAGTCTGGTCCTGTTCGGCCTGGTCTGGCCCAGCCGAACGGTCAGTCCAACACTACCACGGCTTGCCCTTCCGCTTGCTCTGGCTGCCTGCAGACTTGGAGCCATTTTAAGGAGAAACCATCTGGCCACGCCCCCTGGAGCACCCGAGAAGCCAATCCACGCTCGGCCACGCCCCTCTCCGGGGGCGGTGGAGAGGCCAACGGTCGCGCGGGTGGCGGTTAGGGCGGGGCGTGCTTCGGCGCTGAGCCGGAGAAACTTGAGTCGACTGACCCGCCCACGGTGCCCGAAGCCCCAAAGGCTGGGATTAGGGGCTAGAAGTCTGGCACCGACCGCCTGGCCAGGTGTTCGGGACAGGACTAGGTGGGCGACCGCCCCGCCCCGGGAGCGCGGCTTAATAGCTGAGAGCCCGGGGGCCAGGCCGCGGCTGCGACCCAGGCAACGCCCTGAGGGCGGACACGCTACCAGGTGTTCCACTCCCCTGGGACGGTGGGCAAGGGCCCGGGACGGGGAGGGCGGCAGGTGCTGACACTGGAGCTGCGCCGGAGGTCGGGGAACTCGGCCTCCTCGGACAGATGACACTCGCCTGCTGGGCCGGCCGAGCTGTGCGGTGCCCTCCAGGACGCAGGGGGCGCTGCAGCCTCGCTGGGTCAGGCTCCGCAGGGCCCCGCCAACCTGGTGACTAACGGCGCCGGTGACGACTTCGCCGCGCGTCGCTCAGCCATGGCCACCGCTCTCGCGCTGCGTAGCTTGTATCGAGCGCGACCCTCGTTGCGCTGTCCGCCCGTTGAGCTTCTCTGGTGAGCCTGGACCCCGCGCCCTCGACCATCCCTCCCGTAGGGCCGGCGACGGCCAGCCCCGCACCTTCCGGCCTCTCGGGCGGCGCAGCCCGGCCCCACTCCCCTGACCCTTTTCTTCCGCAGGGCCCCGCGGCGCGGGCATCGACTCTCGCCGGCGGATGACGAGCTGTATCAGCGGACTCACATCTCTCTGCTACAACGCGAGGCCGCTCAGGCCACGTACATCGACAGCTACAACAGCCGCGGCTTCATGATAAACGGCAACCGCGTGCTCGGGCCCTGCGCTCTGCTCCCGCACTCGGTGGTGCAATGGAACGTGAGTCCTGGCCCGCAGTGAGGAAACTGAGGCCCAGAGTCACAGGCCCTCACCCTGCTTGTGTCCCTGTAAACTTGGCTTTCCTCTATGTCCTGTAGTGGATGGAGGTGGGGAGAGGCTGCGTGGATTTGTCGTATTAAATGTGCCTCTTCCCTGCACAGGTGGGATCCCACCAGGACATCACCGAAGAGAGCTTTTCCCTCTTCTGGATGCTGGAGCCCCGGATAGGTACTGGGGGAGGGGAGGGAGAACAGAGGTGTTCTGGGCCCCAAAAGGCGACCCCACCCCAGCATCTCAACAGAACTGTAGACTAGCCACATTCTCCCTTCCCTAGAGATTGTTGTGGTGGGGACTGGAGACCGGACCGAGAGGCTGCAGTCCCAGGTGCTTCAAGCCATGAGGCAGCGGGGCATTGCTGTGGAAGTGCAGGACACGGTGAGTCCCGGGACTGGGGCATGCTGCGGGGAGCACAGGCCTGATGCTAGACAGGCTGATGCTGGCCTTTTCTTTGCAGCCCAATGCCTGTGCCACCTTCAACTTCCTGTGTCATGAAGGCCGAGTAACTGGAGCTGCTCTCATCCCTCCACCAGGAGGGACTTCACTCAAACCTTTGGGCCAAGCTGCTCAATGAACCACCGTGAACTGTCCTGCTGACTGCACTCTGCCAGGCTTCCCGATGGTTGCACTCTTATCTACCCTTTGGCACTTAACCTTGCTTATCAACATAATAATTTATACACTTCCCCATTTTGTATCAGGTGTGTTGCTGGCCAGGAGCTGATGGCTCACTGGGCTCTTGGAGGGGAATGTGAAGAAACCAAGGAGTCACTTTTTTATCTAGATTACTTAGGATTCCTTAGTCTTTCAGAAGCCAGGTAGTAGTATGTTTACCTGTTCTAGAGCTACTTCCTCACATGCAGAGTTGAGAGGACCTCAATGACTTTTCTCACAAAATAGCTGACTTTATTTTTTTGAGATGGCGTCTGGCTCTGTCACCCAGGCTGCAGTGCAGTGGCGTGATCTTGGCCCACTACAACCTCCACCTCCAGGATTCAAGCGATTCTCCTGCCTCAGCCTCCTGAGTAGCTGGGATTACAGGCCCCTACCACCATACCCAGCTTTTTTTTTTTGAAAAGGAGTCTTGCTCTTTCGTAGGGTGGAGTGCAGTCACACAGTCTCAGCTTACTGCAACCTCCCCCTCCCAGGTTCCAGTGATTCTCCTGCCTCAGCCTCCTGAGTATCTGGGACTACAGGTATGCGTCACCACGCCCAGCTAATCTTTGTATTTTTAGTAGAGATGGGGTTTCACCATGTTGGCCAGGATGGTCTCAAACTCCTGACCTCAAGTGATCCGCCCACCTCAGCTTCCCAAAGTGCTGGGATTACAGGTGTGAGCCAACGTGCATGGCTGAGAGAGATTCAAGTTAGGGAATATTTATATGTCTTAATCTGGTCCTAGCAGGATGCCCTGTGTATGCCAGTCCCAGGGATTGTTCTTTGACCCTTTGACCCCTCGGGAGCCAGAGTCAGATGCTCAGTGTGAGACTGAAACCCCAGGAGCCACAGCTGGTCAGAGCGGTTTTGTGAGCAGCCCCAGGAAGAACTTTTTGAACCTGGAACACATTTATCTCAGGGCCTGAGGC
This sequence comes from Macaca mulatta, assembly GCF_049350105.2. NCBI lineage: Eukaryota > Metazoa > Chordata > Mammalia > Primates > Cercopithecidae > Macaca > Macaca mulatta. The sequence continues at coordinate 112,455,012 of NC_133407.1, forward strand.
TCCCCCTGGAAATGAGGGTGCTGTGTTTGTGTGCATCTGTGGTAGTGGCAGCTACACAGCCCCACCTGTCTGGTGAAAGATCAGGCATCACTTTTTTCTTTCTAAACTTTTATTGAAAAAACCGAGGGAGGTGTGCTGGATTCCTGTTCAGAAAAGCCGCTTCTCATACCTGCAGGCAGAAAGACCACCTGTAAGGTGAGGGCAGGAGAAAGGAGGCATGAGGCATGGCAGAGGCCCCACCAAGGACAGGGTGACTTACGAATGGAGGCTATGGACACCACCTTCCACCTGGGCTGAGGACGTTCTCTTCTCAAACTTAAGCTCCCCAGAGTACATCATGGCTCTGAAGAGGGGCAGAGGTCAAATGTGGGTAGCTGGCCCTGGACCAGCCCCTCTACCCATGTCCCAGCTTCCCAAGCTCACCGGACTTGGGTCAAGCTCTTGGCACCAATGTCCTGGCATGAGTGTTGGATGCCAGCAATCAGGTAAGGGACAAATTTGTGGATGGACCCTTTGTCCTGCACAGCACCAGACACCCCCTGGGCCACTTTGATTTTGTCAGCTTCACTGCAGGGAGAGGCAGAGACACGGGCAAGGTCACAGCAGAGATGAGACTGTCAGTGTAGGATTAGGGTGAGGTAACTGGCTTGCCTGTCCCACCTGAAATATCTGTTCTGGCTGCTAAGGTGCTTGTCCATGGCATCAAGAGAACCCATACCGCGATATTTCTTTAGCCGGATCCCATCGGAAAAGAAGTACTCACCAGGGGCCTCAGTGGTGGCAGCCAGGAGAGAGCCCATCATGACTGTGGACAGATGGAGTGCTGGGTTAAAGCCTAAGCAGCACTGGGGAGACGTCCCACTGGCCTTCACGGGTACTGGGCCTCACCTGTGGAAGCCCCAAGGGCCAAAGCTTTCGCAATATGACCCACATTTTGGATTCCTCCATCAGCGATGACTGGAACACCAAAGCGCCGTGCATACTCTGACACCTTGTACACTGCTGTTGCTTGGGGCCGCCCACAGGCCAGCACTGTTGAGATGGAGGAACACATGGGTGGATAGGGTTAATGGGGACAGGCAGTGGACCCTGTGGCCACATTTAAGACCCAGGAGCTTTTGGCTACATCTGCATCAGGACTGCAGCTTGGATGAGGAAGAGACATGTCTGGGATGGCTGCTACCCCATGTGCCTTAAATAGTACAAACTGCTGTGCTGCCCTCTACTCACCCCCACATGTGCGCGTGCATGTGTGCAGTGCCCAGGACAGCCTCAGGCACATGCAGTCTTAGCAGCCGGGAAAGCCCCCGACCGTGCAGTTAGTCCCCAGAGGCACTGAAGTCAGGCCCAGCCCTTCCTGAATGGTGGGCAGCTCAGGCAAGGTAAGGGCAGTGGTGGTGTGGAAGAGCAGGTTGTGGTGTGCAGCAGGCAATTGTGTGGAAGAGCAAGGACCACACAAAGGAGTTGGTCCCTGAGCCATGCCTACTGCAGAAGATGTGGGCAGGAAAGGGCCTGCCTAGGAAAGTCCTGCCCTATCAGCACCCCAGGAGGAAGAGGGAAGCTATGTTCTTGAGCACCCCCCCACAAACCATGGTCTGTGTATCAGTTGGCCCTGCCCACCCATCAGCACCACAAACCCCGGGAGCTACAGCTACGTCAACCAAGCAGCCGGGCAGTGGGCAGCTGGGCCGGGCCAGTGGGCCGGGCTGGACTTACTATAGCAACCTGTGACAGTAGAAGGGCATTTGGGGCTGTGGGACTTTATGTCTGGAGGGATCTTGGGAGCCACTAAATAAAACAAACAGACCAGAGTTTAGAGAAGGTGCAGAGCAGGAGCAAGAAGGCCAGGCTAGGCAAGGGAGTGGCAGGTGAAGGATGACAAGACCTTGTCTTGCTTCCAGCCATGTCACCCATCCAAGAGGTCAGTTTGGCCCCAGGATTGCCCCTATTGGAGGACTCTTGTTCCCGTAAGAGTGCTTGGCTCCAAGGTATGTGGGCCCTATCAAAGTATATTCTTACCTTCCTGGGTAATGCAGATGGAGCCACTTCCCATGCCCACCCGCAGGGCATCCACACCTGCATCAATGAGGTTCTTGGCCTGGGCAGCAGTGACCACTAAGGTGAATGAAAGGAAAACGCTCAGGTGAAGGTTAAGGTGGGAGCCCAGCTTATCCACTCCCATCACACATCCCTCAGGGCACAATCTTGCCTTACCATTGCCTCCAATGACTTGGAGATTGGGGTATTTCTCTTTGATGTACTTGATCATATTGATCTGGAAGATGGAATTTCCCTGGGAAGAGTCCTGGGACAGGAACTAAGTCTCAGATTGTGATGTGGCAGCTGCCCCTATTGCCCCAACCCACCTGTGTAGCAGCTCACCAAAACCACTACATCCACACCAGCCTGGGCGAGCAAGTCCAGCCTATACTTGTCATCTTCATGAGTGCCAATGGCTGCCCCACACAGCAGCTGTTTCTTGGCATCTTTGGAGGCTAGTGGGTAGTCCCGGTTCTTCTTCAGGTCCGTCCGGGCAATGATGGCCACAAGCTCATCATCTTCATTTACAATGGGCAACTTTCCTGTGGTCAGGGCAGGATGTGGATCAGGACCCTGAGCATTAGTTCCAGGCCCTTTCCCAGCTCTAGGACTTACCCTTCTTGCTGCGCTGCAGAATTTCGTTTGCCTCCTTCAGTGTGATGCCTGCAGGGGCTACCACCAAGTCTTCCCTCTTTGTCATTATCTACGTGGGAGGTGAGATGCGAAGGGCCAGTCATCGACTATGGTCAGTCAACTCTTTTTTTCTTTCCTTCCCAAGTAGCTGGGATTACAGGCAGGCGCCACCACACCCAACTAATTTTTTGTATTTTTAGTAGAGACAGGGTTTCACCATGTGGGCCAGGCTGGTCTTGAACTCCTAACCTCGTGATTCGCCTGCCTCGGCCTCCCAAAGTGCTGAGATTACAGGGGTAAGCCACTGCGCCTGGCCTATGGCCAGTCACCTCTACATGCCCTGCCTAATTCAGAGGTGAAGTTCTATGGACCACCACGTTCATACATTCACATCCAAATCACCCTTCCTCAAGGGATCCCAATAGTTCCTAAGCAGTATGGTATTAAGTGAGGGATGAGTAGAAAGGACAACATGGCACAGGGAGCAGCCTCTTACACTACGGAATAAGGAGGACCACCCAGGAACAACGGCAAGAAAATGAGGGCAGACCTCGAGCACTGCCCCTACCTTAGGGGTTTAAAAAAACAAAGCATGAATACTAGCAAGCATTTGGGCAGTTTGAAAGCCTCTGGTGGAGAAAGGATGCAGAAACCCAATGAAGGAGTCAGAAACTTGGCCTGACCCTCCTCTTTCCCAGAGGGGAGAGGCTATCAGAGATGTCATACAGACAACAGAAGCCTCTTGTCTTCAACCTGGGCTGCCAGAGCTTGGATCTACTCTGACAGTGGCACCCACCTCTTCCAATAAACAGTCATGTTCCTCCTCTTTGAGAAAATCAATATCCCTGGAGGAGATGATGCCCACCAAGCGGCTCCCCATCCGGCCTGTGTCTGTGATTGGGATACCGCAGAAACCATGCCGGGCCTTGGCCTCAAAAACATCCCGCACACGATCCTTGGGACTGAGGACCACAGGGTCTGTGATGAATCCCTGTTCGTATTTCTGGAAAGGGATGGTGAGAAAGGTATCGCATCTTTGAACTACTTTCATCAGGCTCTTGATCTGAAGCATGGGGTCTCTGCTTAACGCTCCCTTTGGCAGTGCCACAAGGCCAAATCACACCAACACATCTTAGAGGAGACATGGGTAGGCTGGAGGCACTGTCCACCTGGTCTATTGCTGCTGCTTTAAGAAACAGAATCTCAGGGTCTTCTCAGTAACTGAACCCCATGGTGGGAAGAAAGAATACTAAATTAATAGAGTAAACCCCTACTCCCACCCCACCCCACCTCAGTGCAATTCCCAGGAGTGCTTGCTAATGATCTTTGCCCTTCTGACCTTCACTTTCCGAACTTCATTGGCCTGGAATTCAGGTGTACAGTTGTGGTGGATGAAGCCAATACCACCTGTAAGCTACAGGATAAAAAGAGAAATACTAAGTGACAAGAGGCAGGACTGGATGCCTTTGGGGAAAGGCGATGGCATCCTTGCTCCTTCCCCCATACCCCATGGGGCTCACCGCCATTGCTATGGCCATCCCAGCCTCTGTGACTGTGTCCATGGGAGAGGAAACCAGTGGGGTCTTAAGAGTGATTTTCTTGGTCAGAGCAGAAGTCAGGTCCTGAGGAGACAAAGGTCAGCCAGTGTGGGAAAGCATCTCTTACTCCTCAAGGTGTTACTGAGTCCCCCACAAAAAGGCACTTTTGTATGACCTGCATGCTAACCAGTAACATCCCATAAAATCCACACCCAAGCCCAATCTGGTGAGGTAGCCCAGAGACCAGGTGACAGTAGCACCTTAGCTCACCTTGATGTTCAGGACCCAATTCCTGATCATACTTACCACCTGGTCTGCAGTGAAGTCGATGTACCCAGGGAGAATGAGAAAGTCACTGTGAGGGAAGGGAGTGAATTGGGAGTAAAGCTCTCAGGCATAGGGTAGCATGAGACTCCATCCCGCATATATCAATCAACTCGTAACCCATGTGAGCAGAGAGTGGCACTGACAGAGCCTGTGTGTCACAGACATAGTACAAGGTGGAAGTGGGGACAGGGGACCTTTTATGCCACCGAGCTGTCATCAGTGCTCCTGGCACCCTGACAATTCCACGTGTCTGGAGCATGGAGTCTCCAGCCTGAAATTCCAAGCACTATTGAGATGTTTCTCCGTATCCCAAGCACCGCTCCCGATGTCTCAAAGTGAGCCCCGGAGGTGGGTGGCCAATTCCCGGAACCCGTCCCCCGCGCCTACGCCCAAGAAGGCTCCACGGAAGCCCCCATCTGGCCTTTTCACCCAGCATGCCACCCCTCTCTTCGCCCAGGTGAGCCCCATAGGCCCGCACTTGTAGGTGAGGCCGTCTCCGCAGTTGAAGAGCTGCTGTGCTGTGAGTCCGTCGTCTGGCACGTAGGACGTGCCCCCACTAATCAGGTAGTCGGCCATGGTCAACAGGACACCGCCGCGTGTCTCCGAGGACCGCGCCGCAGAGACCTCTACCGTCTGGGCCGCGCCAATATAAACCAGCCGACTTCGTCACTGCGCCGCGCATGTTGCTGACGTCAGGTCGTAGTACGCGCGGCCGGAACAGACCCGCTTCGCTGCGGCGGGGGCGGAGCTGCCGCTGAAGAAACAGCGCATGCGTACAGCACACACTGGCCTCGTCACTGAGGAGCTTGATTTCAAGTCCCGTCCCACCCCACTCCCCGCAGAACCCCGGCCAGTTCAATTAACAGGCAAGGCTTTACTTCCACTGTCCCGCCGGTCTCCTCCCCAAAATAAAGAGGCGTTGTTCACTAGCATGTTGAAAAGACGTGCTTGTCATTCTTAATAAACAACTAGAGTAAGAATACATTAAGAGAAACAGTGGTATCTTTATATGATACACAAGTGTATGTTACAAGAATTCCATCAGGCACAGGAGCCTCAGGTTTTAAGGCCTCAATGTTAGGCCAAAAAAAAAAAAAAAAAAAAAAGGCATGGTAAAGTTTTTACTTTAACATCTAAAATGTCACTTGTCATAAAGGAGGGTGTAATAGAAATTGTCTTTAATAAATCATAATTGAAGTTCCCCTCATTTTTCTTCCATTAAGATGCTAAGTTTATGTTTGAGCATGAAGAAAGAAAAGAACATCGTTCCCCTGTGGTCAGCAAAGTCTGTCAGCCCAGTGGAAGTCAGCTGGGGAGATTCCCTTGCAGGGTCCATTCATCATTAATTCCATCTCTCTTGAAGATGGAAAGGGGCCACATTTAACAGTCCAAGCCCTTTCCCCAGGCCCCAGACAAAAAAAGAGTCAGTCAGCAACTTTCTAGGACATATGATCTCAAGGAAACCCAGAGCCACCATCGGCTGAGGAGTCTGCCGCAGCAGGTTTATGAAGATGCAAAGGGGGCAAAGTTTTCTTTTACATTTTAAACAGAAGCAGCCTGAAAGGCTTCATAACTACACCAATAAAAAAAAGAAAAAAGAAAAAATGGAGGCCTCTTCTTTAGTGTGAAAGTCTCTCTGGTTTTTCCTGGCTGCTTTCTCTTGCACTATGGCCAAGGCATCTCAGTGCATAGTGCTTGCATTGGCCACTGCGATGGCCTCCTGAATTTCTCTTATCACCAGGATCCGGGTCAGCATTTGTCCCATCTGCTCTCTGCTGATAGGCTGGACTGAGTACCAGATTGGGCTGTTGGGGGCCACCACCGGCTCAGGTGTCAGGTAAAAGGTGTCATTCCGGCCTTTCACACTCTGGGGGCTGAAGAATATGTGAATAAAAGTTGGGTACCACCAACACAACTTCAACCCTCCCACCTTGAACCTCCCAGAGAGATGCTGTCTACAAACAGTAAGGTCCCGAGGTATTGTGGCACAGCTACTGAATTCCATGCAGCCACCACACACTACATCCTGGTCCTCCTTTGGGACTACTGCAAATCCCCCAAATGTTGGGTTGCTTCCCCTCTGCCCCTCCTTCCCACATACCACCTGTGATCCATCACTGAATGCACCAGCCTAGGGCTCCCATGGACTCATGTGAGTCCATCCTTATCTTACTTGAAGCCAACTTCACTGCTCAAAGGGTCTATCTCCAAGTCTTTGCACATGTTGTATTTTGTTTTTTGTTTTTGAGATGGCATCTTGTCTCCAGGCTGGAGTGCAGTGGGGGTGATCTCAGCTCACTGCAACCTCCGCCTCCTTGGTTCAAGTGATTCTCCTGCCTCAGCCTCCTGAGTAGCTGGGACTATAGGCACGTGCCACCAAGCCCAGCTAATTTTTGTATTTTTAGTAGAGATGGGGTTTCGCCATGTTGGCCAGGCTAGTCTTGAACTCCTGACCTCAGGTGATCCACCCACCTTGGCCTCCCAAAGTGCTGGGATTACAGGTGTGAGCTACTGTGCCCAGCCTCATGTTGTGTTTTCTACTCACTAATGATGGCCATTACACTGGGGCACTTAACTTGGGTTCACTCCCCTCCCCCTAACCGTGCTGTACCTCTATTAAGTACTTGGCATCCTGTATCCTCTAACAGTTATTCATCCATCCATTTAAGATTTATTTAAGGGTTACTAGTGCCAGGTCAGCACCAGGTGCTGATATTAAAAAAAAATGGGCAGCAACAGTATTTCCTACCTCATGGAGCTTACAGATAGGAGGGGACACAGGTAGCAATTAAAGTTACACAAATACAAAATAACGAACAGTGATAAGTGCTACCTAGGAAACAGCCACAGGAAGAGTTGGGGAATGTGGAAATGCTTCCCTGATAAGCTGTGTTTAAGTTGAGAAGAGGCATAATATGATGCCCTTGAGTGGAGAGGAGCTAGTGTGGCTGGGGAACTAAGCTCCACAGATACGAGGTTAGCAAGGGGGAGTGCATGAAAGGAGCTGTCACCCATAAAAGAATTATTATGTAATGAGAAACCACTGAATGGGCAAAAAGGAGAAAAAGCTGAGAGAAGTCTCACCTAGATTAATGGTGGCAGTGACAAAAGGTCAAGGTCAGGAAGCAGGGCCATGCTCAATATGTGGTGAAGGTAGATTCTCTGTACCTTCATATCCTTTTCATGAAAGTTGACTGTAGGGACCTGGTACCCCTTTTTCTATCAGTGCTAGGCACATCACACACATTTGAAAAGCCAGGGCAAGGGTGCTTCTACATTTAGCTTTCTGGAAGTGTTTTTATGTGGTTTGGGACTAGAGAATGCCTCTCCTGTGTGATAAGCTATCACACAAGTGAACATGCACACGCATAAACACACATGCACACGCATAAACACGCATGCACACACATGGACGGCCAGTCACAATAAAGCCTCCTCACCATTTGAAGAGGTAGAAATCATAGAGCTTGATGGGACATCTCAATGGATTCTCTGGATTTTCCGTCTGTTCTGCATACATGTCATCTGTAACTATAAAACACACATCCCCACCACCACAGACCTGGCATCAGACTGCCTTACCTCAGACCCAAATCAGGAACCTTAGGCTTTCAGCCAGCCCAACTAGGAAATACAGGGTCTGGGGAGGGAAGGTATGAGGCATGGGCAGTGACTACTAAGGGAAGAGGCAGCTATTCTCTCTGGGGCTTCTCTGCTTCTAGGAGGAAAGTTTGGAATTTTTGGCTGGTGAGAAGGGAGTGGAGAATTTTATCCAGCAAATCTCAACCTTTACACTTATCACCAGCCTCACAGGCAAAAGGGCAGGACAAGTAGCACCTGTTTTTACCATCCCTGCCTCCTTTCCCTACCTTTCTGGCCAGTCTGGTGTATTCCAAGGGCCTTCAAGTACCGGATACTCGTGCTTTTATCCTTCGGATTAGAGGGGTTCTTCTTTGTCTGTCGCAAGACCTTGGAGAAGGCCAGCTTCATGTGCTGGTCCACTGTCTTCAATAGGAAGTACCTGGATCACAAGTAAAATGCAAGGCAGAGGGAGGGGTGCCAGGAGGATACCATGACTCATCCTCTGCCTACTGGTGCTTCAGAGAAGCCACCACCCACATTCCCAAGATCTGGGCAGGCTTGTACCCAACCAGTATCCAGTGCAGAAGCTACATCAAGATGGATGGTAGGGGTCTGGCAAGGGTGTTTGCCTCACTGGTTACCAAACAAAATGCAGCCAAGTGGGGTTAGGGCTTTCAGTAGCCCAGTTTCTCAAATATATGTCAGAGGAATTCAGAAGGCCTCTTGGATAGTTTCTACACTCTTCACTGGACAGATGCCAGCAGTGGAGCCTCTAGAACACTTACTTGGTATTAAAGAACATGAGGGTGGTCAGCAAGGTGGAGGGGGAGTGAGCCCCAAGCTGCTTGCACTCCCACAGCATCTCCTCAGTCACGTGGCTGGGCAAGACATAGCCTAGGAGGAATAGAGTACTGTTACAACAAGAGGATGGCAGGTGATCTCTCAAAGGCACAATATGGGAGGTGTGAAGCATAAGGACCACACAGGAGTACAAATTTCATCAGGGGACTCTCCCTAAAGTGTGGCAAAAATCATCTGGAAAGCTTGTTAAAACACAGAGAGCTGGGTCCCAACCTGTTTCTGAGGTGGAACCTGATGATAAGTATTTCTAACACCACACTTGAGAACCACAGCCTTACATGATTGTTGTTACCCTCTAATCCAAGGCTAACACAGGGCAAAAAGACTGCCCTCAGAGACAGTGAAGTACAGAAAACTATAAACCAAACTCTGCATATATGCATACTTCTCTGAGAGTGTACAGAGCTTTGCATATTTTCAAAGGTGGTCCAGGACCCAAAGAACTGGCATGCACGCCCGTTTGCCTTACCAAGTATTCTCTCATTTCAACCGTCTCTAAAAAGCAAGGCCAGCCGGGTGCAGTGGCTCACGCCTGTAATCCCAGCACTTTGGGAGGCCGAGGCGGGTGGATCATTAGGTCAGGAGATCAAGACCATCCTGGCTAACACAGTGAATTTTTAGTCTCTACTAAATTTTAGTCTCTACTAAAAATACAAAAAATAGCTAGGTGTGGTGGCGGGCTCCTGTAGTCCCAGCTACTCGGGAGGCTGAGACAGGAGAATGGTGTGAACCCTGGAAGCAGAGCTTGCAGTGAGCTGAGATTACACCACTGCACTCCAGCCTGGGCGACAGAGCCTGACTCCCGTCTCAATTAAAAAAAAAAAAAAGCAAGGCTATTGTCATTAATTCTCTGTTTTTTTTTTTTGTTTGTTTGTTTTTTGAGACGGAGTCTCGCTCTGTCGCCCAGGCTGGAGTGCAGTGGCGCGATCTCGGCTCACTGCAAGCTCCGCCTCCTGGGTTTACGCCATTCTCCTGCCTCAGCCTCCTGAGTAGCTGGGACTACAGGCGCCCGCCACCGCGCCCGGCTAATTTTTTGTATTTTTAGTAGAGACGGGGATTCACCGTGGTCTCGATCTCCTGACCTTGTGATCCGCCCGCCTCGGCCTCCCAAAGTGCTGGGATTACAGGCGTGAGCCACCGCGCCCGGCCTTGTCATTAATTCTCTAGATAAACAGGAGACTGATACTCTTTGGGGGATTTTTAAAAAAATTATTATTATTTTTTGCTAAGATACAGGGTCTCTTCTACAGTCTTTTTAAAAAAGTAAGGCCAGGCATGGTGGCTCACGCCTGTAATCTCAGAACTTTGGGAGGCTGAGGTGGGAGAACTGCTTGAGCCCAAGAGGTGAAGACCAGCCTGGGCAACATAACGAGACCCCATCTCCACTAAAAATCAAAAAAATTATTCGAGTGTGATGGCACACACCTGTGATCCCAGCTACTAGGGAGGCTGAGGTGGGAGGATTCCTTGGGCCTGGGAGGTCAAGGCTGTAGTTAGCCGTGATCCACCACTGTACTTTAAGCCTGGGTGACAGAATGAGATCCTGTCTCCAAAAAAAAAAAAAAGAGATGAGGTTTTGCTCTGTCACCCCAGCTAGAGTACAGTGACACAATCATGGCTAACTGCAGGCTTGAGCTCTTGGGCTCAAAGACTCCTCCTGCCAGTTTCCTGAACAGTTAGAAATACAGGCGTGAACCACCACGCCTAGCCAATATGACAGTATTTGAACTATTACAAGATCCCCCCACAGAGTTGGTGTTACTGTAAGACCCTGGTTCATAAGTGAACCCAGAGCTAGGCATGGACAAAGGTCAATAATCTGAACAAGAGCCCTGGTCAACCAGGTCTGCACCAAAGAAAGATAACATTTGACATGACCACCAAGGCCCCTTTCATGTGCTGAAGTCAGTCAGTATGCACATGTTTGTGCACTGAGTGCATAATGAAATAGCAGCAGGCAACAGTATTTTCCTGCAGGGTTTCGGGATTCTCCAAGCAAGCACAGTGTTATGACACTTACTGGAAGCAGAAAAAAGAACATTCTGCCCAATACACTCCTCTTCTGTGTTCTGTGTTCTTGCCAGAACAAAGCTGGCTCTCTAACTAGAGTAGTGCACTTCCATCTCTTCAAGGCAGTTCTGACTCTATTTTTTGTATACTTTTCAGCTATTTGGTGACCCAGTGGCAATGGGAAAAGCTTTTCTGCTCTTAGACATATCTGAAGCCCCCAAGATCCAGGATGAGCAGAAAACGGCCCTTCTCAGCAAAGAAGGATTCAAGGAATCCTCCCACCTCAGCCTCCCTAGTAGCTGGGATCACAGGTGTGCACGATCACACTTGACTAATTTTTTTGACTTTTAGTGGAGATGAGGTCTTGCTATGTTGCCCAGGCTAGTCTTCAACTCTTGGGCTCAAGCAATTCTCCCACCTCAGCCTACCAAAGTTCTGGGATTACAGGCGTGAGCCACCACGCCTGGCCTTCCTTCTTTTTTTTTTTTTTTAAATAACTGTTCTCCTGGGAACAATTATTGCCATACTTTGGCATGTTCCACTTCTCTGGGTTTGCTCTGCCATTTGCTCCCTCTGATGTCACTTCTCTAATTTTATTCTCTTCTCTACAATTTGTAATAAACTTGGCTGGGTGTGGTTACTCATGTCTATAATCTCAGCACATTGGGAGGCCAAGGTAGGAGGACTGCTTGAACCCAGGAGTTCAAGACCAGCCTGGGCAACACAGGGAGACCACGTCAATACAAAAACTTAAAAAAACAAAAACAAAAACAAAAAAAAAGCTGAGTGCAACCGCTCGAGCCTGGGTCCCAGCTCGAGCCCAACAGGGCAAAGCAGCAGTGAACTATGATCGCAACATTGTACTTGAGCCTGGGAGACAAAGCAAGACCCTGTAAGAAAAAGTAAAATGGCCCGGGCATGGTGGCTCATGGGTGTAACTTTGGGAGGCCAAGGCAGGAGGATCACTGGAACCCAGGAATTTGAGACCAGCCTAGGCAACATGGCAAAACCTCATTTCTATGAAAAAATATAAAAACTAGCCAGGTGTGGTGGTGTGCACCTGTAGTCCCAGCTACTTGGGAAGCTGAGAGGTAGAAGGATTGCTTCAGCCCAGGGGTAGAGGTTGCAGTGAGGCAAGATTGTGCCACTGCACTCCAGCCTGGGAAACAGCAAGACCCTGTCTCAAAATAAAAAAATAAATCGGCCGGGCGCGGTGGCTCAAGCCTGTAATCCCAGCACTTTGGGAGGCCGAGACGGGCGGATCACGAGGTCAGGAGATCGAGACCATCCTGGCTAGCACGGTGAAACCCCATCTCTACTAAAAAATACAAAAAACTAGCCGGGCGAGGTGGCGGGCGCCTGTAGTCCCAGCTACTTGGGAGGCTGAGGCAGGAGGATGGCATAAACCTGGGAGGCGGAGCTTGCAGTGAGCTGAGATCCGGCCACTGCACTCCAGCCTGGGCGACAGAGCGAGACTCCGTCTCAAAAAAAAAAAAAAAAAAAAAAAAAAAAAAAAAATCAAAATAAAATAAAACAGACTCTACTGACTGAGGGCAAGGGCTCCTAACATGGAAGTAAGGGGCTATAGATAAAAAAAATCTAGGTAGTAGCCTTGTAATTCTGAATCTGAACTATAAGCACCAAAATGATGTATTTTATCTTTAAAAACAATTTCTGGTTCTGCCCACTGAAGTAAGGCACTGAAATACCAAGCCCCAATAAAAGCAACCAGGCTCCAGAACTGAAGGTTTCTACATTAGAACAAGAAATGTCCAAGATGGGACTGAAACATTCTGTAAGTCAGAAATTAAGAAAGACTATTAGAGTCATGTCAAAAGGACTTAGGGGTCAATTTAAAGAGGCTCCTAATCGCCAATGATGGGACATTTGTACATCAGTAAAGATGACTGCAATCAGCTGAATCTCATTAAATATGTTTAAATCTGTAAGTTCACAATGACTCTTGTAAACAAGAAAACCTTAATTGGACATCACTGAGGGAAGCTGATGAACTAACTCATTTTTGTGAAAACTGGTTAAGCAAAGAAAAAAAGAAAAAAAAAAAAGCCGTTAACCCTGCCTCTTCTATACAATCTATACCATTATGACTCTAAAGAGTTAAATAGGGAAAGTTAGGGCCAGGAACAGTGGCTCACGCCTGTAATCCCAGTACTTTGGGAGGCTGAGGTGTGTGGATCGCCTAAGCTCAGGAGTTCGAGACCAGCCTGGGCAACGTGGTAAAACCCCATCTCTACAAAAAATACAAAAATTAGCCAAGCATGGTGGCACATGCCCGTAGCCCCCAGCTACATGGAGGGCTGAGGTGGGAGGACTGCTTGAGCCCAGAAGGTTGAGGCTACAGTGAGCCGTCCGTGTTCCCATCACTGCAATCCAGCCTGGGTGATAAATTGAGATCCTGTCTCTTTAAAAAACAAACAAACAAAAAAACGAGGGAAAGTTTTTCATTATATTCCAAGTAATTATTAAGTAATAATAACATTAGAATACTATTCTGCAACCCATAAAGAATCAGTGGATTCAGACATTTGGGCATTGTAATCAAAGAAAGGCCAACTATGAAGTAATCTTGCCAAAAACAAAATGAAACAAAAATCTGGAATCAATCTGTATGTTCAATTACCAATCAACTGTAGATACATGGGGAAAAAGAATATGTTAAACTACACCACAGTGAGCAATCAGCAAAAAATTAGACTGTGCGACAATTTCAAAGGCTAGTTTCTTTCATGAATACACTGTAAGACAAAAGGGAGGGGGAAATTAAGATGAACAGTAAATATTAAGGCCAAGCAAGGTGGCTCACACCTGTAACCCTAGTACTTTGGGAGGCTGAGGCAGGCAGATTGCCTGAGCTCAGGAGTTCGCGACCAGCATGGCCAACATGGTGAAACCCCGTATCAACTAAAAATACAAAAATTAGCTAGCTGTGGTGGCAGGCACCTGTAGTCCCAGCTACTCGGGAGGCTGAGGCAGGACAATCACTTGAATCCAGGAGGGAGGTTACAGTGAGCTGAGATTGCACCACTGCACTCCAACCTGGGCGACAGAGAAGACTCCATCTCAAGAAAAAAAGAAAAAGGCCAGGTATGGTGGCTGACCCCTCTAATCCCAACACTTTGGGAGGACAAGGCGGATGGATCACAAGGTCAGCAGTTCGATACCAGCCTGACCTGGTGAAACCCTGTCTCCGCTAAAAATATAAAAATTAGCTGGGTGTGGTGGTGCGCGCCTGTAATCCCAGCTACTCAGGAGGCTGAGGCAGGAGAATCGCTTGAACTTGGAAGGCAGAGGTTGCAGTGAGCCGAGATCAAGCCTCTGTCTCAAGAAAAAAAAAAAAAGCCAAATTCAATATGTAGACTTAATTTTGACCTTGGTTCAGATAAATCAAAATAATGAAATGTGTAAGACTATTAAACATTTTAATAAAGGGTAGATTTATTTATTTTTTTTTTTTTTTGAGACGGAGTCTCGCTGTGTCTCCCAGGCTGGAGTGCAGTGGCGCGATCTCGGCTCACTGCAAGCTCCGCCTCCCGGATTCACGCCATTCTCCCGCCTCAGCCTCCGAGTAGCTGGGACTACAGGCGCCCGCCACCACGCCCGGCTAATTTTTTGTATTTTTAGTAGAGACGGGGTTTCACCGTGTTAGCCAGGATGGTCTTGATCTCCTGACCTCGTGATCCGCCCGTCTCGGCTTCCCAAAGTGCTGGGATTACAGGCTTGAGCCACCGCGCCCGGCCTTGTTTTTTTTTAAGAGGGAGTCTTGCTGTCACCCAGGCTGGAGTGCAGGGGCGCCATCTCGGCTCACTGCAAGCTCTGCCTCCCGTGTTCACGCCATTCTCCTGCCTCAGCCTCCTAAGTAGCTGGGACTACAGGCACTCGCTACCACACCCAGCTAATTTTTTGTATTTTTAGTAGAGATGGGGCTTCACCGTGTTAGCCAGGACCGTCTTGATCTCCTGACCTCATGATCCGCCCGCCTCAGCCTCCCAAAGTGCTGGGATTACAAGCATGAGCCACTGCACCCGGCCTAATAAAGGGTAGATTTTAATTACATTATGGATTTACCTTTTTCTGTTGTTTATTTATTTTTGAGACTGAGTCTTGCACTGTCACCTGGGCTGGAGTGCAATGGTGAGATCTCGGCTCACTGCAACCCCTGCCTCTCCTGTGTTCAAGTGATTCTACTGCCTCAGCCTCCCGAGTAGCTGGAATTACAGGCTCCCACCACCACATCCAGCTAATTTTTGCATTTTTTTTTAGTAGAGATGGGGTTTCACCATAATTGGCCAGGCTGGTCTCGAACTCCTGACCTCGTGGTCCACCCGCCTTGGCCTCCCAAAGTGCTGGGAACTCAGGCGTGAGCCACCGTGCCCAGTCATTTTTTAAAATTATTTTTTAAAGTATGAGCCAGGCTCCGTAGCCCACGTCTGTAATCCTAGCAATTTGAGATGCCGAGGCGGGTGGATCACCTGAGGTCAGGAGTTCAAGACCAGCCTGGGCAACATGGTGAAACCTTGTCTCTACTAAACTACAAAAAATTAGCCGGGTGTGGCAGTGTGCGCCTGTAGTCCCAGCTACTTGGGAGGCTGAGGCAGGAGAATTGCTTGAACCCAGGAGCCGGAGGTTGCAGTGAGCCAAGATCATGTCACTGCACTCCAGGCTGGACGACAAAGTGAGTGAGACTCTATCTCGAAATAAATAAATACATAAATAAAAAGTAAATATTAAAAGACACAACCAGGCCAGAAGCGGTGGCTCACGCCTGTAATCCCAGCACTTTGGGAGGCTGAGGCAGGCAGATCACCTGAGGTCAGGAGTTCAAGACCAGCCTGGCCAACATGGTGAAATTAAACTCCATCTCTACTAAAAATACAAAAATTAGCCAGGTGTTGTGGCACATGCCTGTAATCCCAGGTACTTGGGAGGCTGAGGCAGGCGAACCACTTGAACCCAGGAGACAGAGGTTGTAGTGAGCCGAGGTCCTGTCATTGCACTCCAGCCTAGGCGACTGAGAATCTGTCTCAAATAAACAAACAAGTAAATAAATAAGTAAGTAAGTATGATCGGTTGGGTCCCGTGGCTCATGCCTGAAATCCCAGCACTTTGGGAGGCCGAGGTGGGCCAATCACTTGAGGCCAGAAGTTTGAGACCAGCCTGGCCAGGTGCCTGTAATCCCAGCTATTCGGAGGCTTGAGGCAAAAAAAAGTATGGATAAAGTATCTGGAATTTACTTCCAGTACAGGAGAGGGGAAACAGGTGGTGGTATACATAAAGGTTAAAATGGAAAAAATAAACTTAAAAACAAACCAGAATTAATTAAACAGCAACACGCCAGGCTCAGTGGCTCATGCCTGTAATCCCAGCACTTTGGGAGGCTGATGCAGGTGGATCACTTTAGGTCAGGAGTTTGAGACCAGCCTGGTCAACATGGTGAAACCCCCGTCTCTACTAAAAATATAAAAAGTAGATGGGCTTGGTGGCACACGCCTGTAATTCCAGCTACTTGGGAGGCTGAGGCATGAGAATCACTTGAACCTGAGGCAGAGGTAGTGAGCCGAGATCGTGCCACTGCACTCCAGCCTGGGCGACAGAGTGAGACTCCGTCTCAAAAACAAAAAAACAGCAACAAAAAAAGATTTGCCATGGAAAATGGGTACATGGGGGAATTCATTAATCTATTCTGTTTATTTATCCATAGTAACAGACTAAAAAGTGAACTCTGCATATCCATATTTAGCTTGAAAACTTCCAAATTATGTAGAGTGATGTAGTCACTCATGTCTCTGTTCCAACAATAGCCCTCCCTTGTAATAGTCTTAACCCTTTCCATTCCTTTGTGTTCTGTTCTCCAAAGTACTTAAGTTGCTAGGCGCAGTAGCTCATGCCCATAATCCCAGCTCTTAGGGAGGCAGAGGTGGGAGGATAGCTGGAACCCAGGAGTTGGAGACCTGCCTGGGCAATATAGTGAGACCTTGCTCTCCACAAAAAACAAGGGGGGAAAAAAAAAAAAGACAAAGTACTGGAGTTAACTTACTTATTTATACACTGTCTCACCTTACTGTAGTGCAAGCTCCATTTTCTTCACTGCTGTATTAATTATATTCTCCGGCACCTGGAATACTGCCTGGCACATAGTAGGCACTCAAAAAATTTGTCTAACCAGTAAGTTTCTTTTTTAAGGGTTAAGCAGCACACATTTTAATAAATGGCAGAACAGGGATTAAAACTCGGATATTTGCATGAAGACAAGTTTTAAACTTCTTTGCATGCCAAGGAATGCAACTGCTGCATCATAAGGCCAACAATGTTTCCTTTTGTAAGAAACTGCCAAATTGTCTTCCAAAGTGGTTGTGTCACTTTGCATTTCCACAAGCAATAAATGACATGTTACTCCCTATCCATGTCAACATTTGGTGCTGTTGGTGTTTTGACTTTTAGCCATTCTAATAAATGTACAGTAGTATTTCATTACTTCAATTTGCAACTCTCTGATGACACCTGATGAGAGCATCTTTTTTTTCTTTTTGAGACAGAGTCTCATTCTGTTGCCCAGGCTGGAGTGCAGTGGCACAGGATATCGGCTCACTGCAACCTCCGCCTCCTGGGTTCAAGTGATTATCTTGCCTCAGGCTCCCAAGTAGCTGGGATTACGGGCGTGTGCCACCACACCCGGCTAATTTTTGTATTTTTTTAAGTAGAGATGGGGTTTCCCCATATTGGTCAGGCTGGTCTTGAACTCCTGACCTCAAGTGATGCACCTGCATTTGGCCTCCCAAAGTGCTAGGATTACAGGTGTGAGCCACCACACCCAGCCCATATTTTCATATACTCATGTGCCATCAATACATTTTTTTTGGTGAGGTATCTGGTCAGATACTTAATATGTGTGTGTGTGTAGTTTTTTTATTTTTTGGTAGAGATAGGATGTCACCATGTTGCCCAGGCTGGTCTTGAATTCCTGGGCTCAAGCAATCCTCTTACCACGGCCTCCCAAAGTGCTGGTATTACAGGTGTGAGCCAGGCCCAGACTAGATGTTTATTATGAATGAGATGGGGGTCTCACTTTGTTGACCAGGCTGGTCCCAAACTCCTGGACTCAAGTGATCCTCCCACCTTGGTCTTCCAAAGTGCTAGGATTACGGGTGTGAGCCACTACACCCAGCTGCTAGTCTTTTTTTTTTTTTTCTGAGACGGAGTCTCACTCTGTCACCTAGGCTGGAGTGGAGTGGCATGGTCTCACCTCATTGCAACCTCTGCCTGCCTGGTTCAAGCGATTCTCCTGCCTCAGCCTCCCGAGTAGCTGGGACTATAGGCACATGCCACCACGTCTAGCTAATTTTTTGTATTTAGTAGAGACAGGGTTTCACAGTGTTAGCCAGGATAGTCTCAATCTCCTGATCTCATGATCCACCCGCCTCAGCCTCCCAAAGTTCTGGGATTACAGGTGTGAACCACCACGCCCGGCCAATTTTTCGTATTTTTAGTAGAGAAGATGTTTTATGTGTTGGCCAGGCCGATGTCGGATTCCTGGTCTCAAGTCATCCACCTGACTCGGTCTCCCAAAATGCTGGGATTACAGGCGTGAGCCACTGCACCCAAGGAGGGGCAGACCCTTGCTCTGTCGCCAGGATGGAGTGCAGTGGCGCGCTCCTGGCTCACTGCAACCTCTGCCTTCCTGGTTCAAGCGATTCCCCTGCCTCAGCCTCCTGAGTAGCTGGGGCTACAGCTGCACACCACCACACCTAATTTTTTGTATTTTAGTTGGGGGGGGGGGTTTCACCATGTTGGCCAGGCTGGTCTCGATCTCTTGACCTTGTGATCCGCCCACCTCGGCCTCCCAAAGTGGTGGGATTACAGGCATGAGCCACCGTGTCCGGCAAGACTGTTATTTTTTCAAAGTTGCGGTCTTGCTCTGTCACCCAGGCCAGAGTGCAGTGGCATGATCATAGCTTACTGCACCTTTGAATTCCTGGGTTCAAGCGATCCTCCTGCCTCAGCATCTACGGTAGCTAGGACGACAAGCATGCACCACCACACCCAGCTAATTTTTTTTTTTTTCTCTTTTTTTTTTTTGAGACGGAGTCTCACTCTGTCACCCAGGCTGGAGTGCAGTGGCCGGACCTCAGCTCACTGCAAGCTCCGCCTCCCGGGTTCACGCCATTCTCCTGCCTCAGCCTCCCGAGTAGCTGGGACTACAGGCGCCCGCCACCTCGCCCGGCTAGTTTTTTGTATTTTTTAGTAGAGACGGGGTTTCACCGTGTTAACCAGGATGGTCTCGATCTCCCGACCTCGTGATCCGCCCGTCTTGGCCTCCCAAAGTGCTGGGATTACAGGCTTGAGCCACCGCTCCCGGCCTTTTC
The DNA here is from genome assembly GCF_049350105.2 of Macaca mulatta. Taxonomy (NCBI): domain Eukaryota; kingdom Metazoa; phylum Chordata; class Mammalia; order Primates; family Cercopithecidae; genus Macaca; species Macaca mulatta. Next base: position 112,474,384 of record NC_133407.1, read on the forward strand.
CTCTCTTTTGAGACGGAGTCTCACTTTGTCGCCCAGGCTAGAGTGCAGTGGTGCGATCTCGGCTCACTGCAAGCTCCGCCTCCCGGGTTCACACCATTCTACTGCCTCAGCCTCCCAAGTAGGTGGGACTACAGGCACCCGCCACCACATCCAGCTAGCTTTTTGTAGTTTTTAGTAGAGACGGGTTTTTTTTTTTTTTTTTTTTTTTGAGACGGAGTCTCGCTCTGTCGCCCAGGCTGGAGTGCACTGGCTGGATCTTGGCTCACTGCAAGCTCTGCCTCCCGGGTTTACGCCATTCTCCTGCCTCAGCCTCCCGAGTAGCTGGGACTACAGGCGCCCGCCACCTCGCCCGGCTAGTTTTTTGTATTTTTTAGTAGAGACGGGATTTCACCGTGTTAGCCAGGATGGTCTCGATCTCCTGACCTCGTGATCCGCCCGTCTCGGCCTCCCAAAGTGCTGGGATTACAGGCTTGAGCCACCGCGCCTGGCCAGAGATGGGGTTTCACCATGTTAGCCAGGATGGTCTCAATCTCCTGACCTCGTGATCCGCCCATCTCGGCCTCCCAAAGTGCTGGGATTACAGGCTTGAGCCACTGCACCCAGCCACCCAGCTAATTTTTTGTAGTTTTAGTAAACACAGGGTTTCACCATATTGGCCAGGCTGGTGTCATCACCAGTCATCACTTGAGAACTCTTGATCTCAAGTGATTCACCCTCCTCGACCTCCCAAAGTGCTGGGATTACAGGCATGAGCCACTGCGCACAGCCTGCACCAGCACCATTTGTTGAAAAGATTATTCTCTCTGCTTTCTCCATTGAATTTCCCTTCTCCTTTGTCAATGACAAACTTACTATATTTGTGTGTCTCTATTTCCAGGTTTTCTATTCTGTAACATTGATCTGTCTATTCCTTTGCCAAAAACCTGTACACAAATGTTTAAGCAGCTTTATTCATAATTGCTAAAACTTGGAAGCAACCAAGATAAGATGTCCTTCAATAGGTGAATGAGTAAACAAACTGTGGTACATCCATACAATGGAATATTATTCAGTGAGAAAAAGAAACAATCTATCAAGCCACAAAAAGACACACAGGAATCTTTTTTTTTTTGAGACAGAGTCTTGGAGTCTCGTTCTATCACCCAGGCTGGAGTGCAGCGGTGTGATCTCAGCTCACTGCAAACTCCGCCTCCCGGGTTCACGCCATTCTCCTGCCTCAGCCTCCCAAGCAGCTGGGACTACAGGCACCCACCACCACGCCTGGCTAAGTTGTTGTATTTTTTAGTAGAGACAGGGTTTCACCATGTTAGCCAGGGTGGTCTCCATCTCCCGACCTCATGCTCCACCTGCCTTGGCCTCCCAAAGTGCTGGGACTACAGGCATGAGCCACCGCGCCCAGCCAAAGACACACAGGAATCTTAAAGGCAGATTGGAAAGTGAAAGGAGTAAATCTGAAAAGGCCACATGCCGAATTATTCCAAATGTACGATATTCTAGAAAAGGAAAACTGTGAAAATAGTAAAAACATCAGTGGTTCCCAGTGTATCTGGGGGAGGGAGGGATAAACAGGTGAAAAGGTTTTTGTTTTTTATTTTTGAGACGGAGTCTTCCTCTATCACCAGGCTGGAGTGCAGTGGCACAATCTTGGCTCACCATAACCTCCGAATCCCTGGTTCAAGCAATTCTCCTATCTCAGCCTCCTGTGTAGCTGGGATTACAGGCGCCTGCCAACACACCCAGCTAATTTTTGTATTTTTAATAGAGATAGTGTTTCACCATGTTGGCCAGGCTGGTTTTGAACTCCCAATGTTCAGTGATCAGTCCATCTCTGCCTCCCAAAGTGCTGGGATTACAGGCGTGAGCCACCATGTCCAGCCCAGAAGAGGTATTTTTTTTTTTTTTTTTTTTTTTTTGAGACGGAGTCTCGCTCTGCCGCCCGTGCTGGAGTGCAGTGGCCGGATCTCGGCTCACTGCAAGCTCCGCCTCCCGGGTTCCCGCCATTCTCCTGCCTCAGCCTCCCGAGTAGCTGGGACTACAGGCGCCGCCACCTCGCCCGGCTAGTTATTTGTATTTTTTAATAGAGACGGGGTTTCACCATGTTAGCCAGGATGGTCTCGATCTCCTGACCTCGTGATCCGCCCGTCTCGGCCTCCCAAAGTGCTGGGATTACAGGCTTGAGCCACCGCGCCCGGCCCAGAAGAGGTATTTTTTAGGGCAGTGAAACATTCTATAAGACATCATGATGGTGATACATGTCATCATACATTTATCAAAACTCGGAATGTACAGCAGATACAGAATGTAAACCAGAATGTACAACACAATAATATAGTTCATAGCACTATGAACTATAGTTAACAATAATGTATCAATATTGGTTTATCAATTGTAACAAATGTACCACACTAATGCAACATGTTACTGATAGGAGAAACTGCGTGTGAGGGTATACACGTAAGGAGTTATATGGAAATTCTCTATACTTATTGTAAATTTTTCTGGAAACCTAAAAGTACTCTAAAAAACAAAGTCTAGGCCGGGCACGGTGGCTCGCGCCTGTAATCCCAGCACTTTGGGAGGCCAAGGCGGGTGGATCACAAGGTCAGGAGATTGAGACCATCCTGGCTAACACGGTGAAACTCCATCTCTACTAAAAATAAATTTAAAAAATTAGCCTGGCGTGGTGGCAGGCGCCTGTAGTCCCAGCTACTCGGGAGGCTGAGGCAGGAGAATGGCGTGAACTCAGGTGGTGGAGCTTGCTGTGAGCCAAGATTGCGCCACTGCACTCCAGCCTAGACGACAGAGCAAGACTCCATCTCAAAAAAAAAAAGTCTATTAGTTGGCCATGGTGGCTCATGCCTGTAATTCCAGCACTTGGGAGAGGCCGACGTGGGCGGATCACCTGAGGTCAAGAGTTCGAGACCACCCTGACCAATATGATGAAACCCCGTCTCTACTAAAAATACAAAAATTAGCCAGGCGTGGTGGTATGCCCCTGTAATCCCAGCTACTTGGGAGGCTGGGATAGGAGAATCACTTGAACCCGGGAGGCAGATGCTGCAGTGAGCCAAGATCGCACCATTGCACTCCAGCCTGGGCAACAAGAGCAAAACTCCGTCTCAAAACAAAAAAGTCTATTAAAAACAAAAATAGACCAGGCACAGTGGCTCACGCCTGTAATCCCAGCACTTTGGGAGGCCGAGGTGGGCAGATCACAAAGTCAGGAGTTTGAGACCAGCCTGGCCAACATGGCAAAACCCTGCCTCTACTAAAAATACAAAAATTAGCTGGGCATGATGGCACGTGCCTGTAATCCCAGCTACTCGGGAGGTTGAGGTAGGAGAACTGCCTGAACTGGGACCCAGGAGGCAGAGGCTGCAGTGCGCCAAGATCATGCCACTGCACTCCATCCTGGGCTACAGAGCGAGACTCTGTATCAGACAAAACAAAACAAAACAAAACAAAACAAAAATACCTGAGCATGGTAGCGCATGCCTATAGCTCCAGCTACTCAGGAGGCTGAGGCAGGAGGATCGCTTGAGCTCAGGAGTTTGAGGTCCATCTCAGCAACATACCAAGACCATGTTTTTTTTAAGAACAAACAAAGAAAAACACTGAATAACCTATGCTTTTGTTCCAACAGAATATGCTGTCCAGAAGACTGCCTGTGAGTAAAGCAAAAATTATGCTCTACAGATAAAACTGTCCACAATTCTTAATTGTTATTCTAACTTTAATCAATACATTTTAATAGGAAAAAAAAAGATAGTAACTATCCCACTAGTTCTGCTTGTTCCTGTGTCCTTCCCACACTGGGACCAGCAAGGTTCTCTGGTGAGCAGTGCCTCTTCCCTATCAGGGCAAGTAGCACAGTGGCCAATGCTGCTGCAGTCTGGGATTTATATCCCCCTCACTCACATGCTTTTCACAGCCAACCACAGAAGCTGTTGATCTTTCTTAAATCCAGGTGGGAAAGATATCCAAGGACAAGGGAGACTCTTACCAAGTGGAGTGACCCGGGGCTGAACATCCTTCAGAACTTCATGTAGCCACTCCGTGAACCGAACATAATAAAGATCGGAGAAAATGTCATCTACCCTTCCATTTTCAAAAAGATACTAAAAGAAAAACAATTAATAGAAGTTATTGGTAGTCTCCTGAACAAGGCTTTCAGGGGAAATAAATATATTTTTCTACCAGTACTACTATCCTTCCCTACCCATTCACACCTCGACAAACTAAGGCACCAGCATGTGACACTTCCATAGTATGCTTAAGCTCATGTGACTGATTCTCATGACATTCTTGAGAGTTGGGTAAATAAGGCAGATGTTGTGAATGGTATTTCACCCAAGAAAGGCATTGTTTTGTGTTAGCAAAAATCATGAATAGGCTCTAGGGTCAGTCTTCCATTAGATATTGTGTAAGTTAAATAACATGTGCAAGTCTTTTAATTTCTGGGGTTCAGTTTCCTTGCCTGTAAATGGAGATGATGGTATCTGCCTTCCAGGACTGGGGAGAGCACAGAATGAAAGCATGTAAAGCAATTCACACAGTACTTAGGTTAGGACCACCGAGAGAGGAAAAAACTAGGAGGCAGACATGTCTCAAGACTAGGCCAACAGAATGAGTCCCAACCAGTAAGCCCTACTCTACTATACTGTGATTTCTCCTCAAAAGCCTTCAAGCACTAAAATATCCACCTCTGCTCCCTTGAACTGCCAGTCTGCAAATTTCCATTATGCTTCACAACAGATGTCCTGAAAACCTAACTACATTGGTATATTATTCTAGCTAGACTCCTTCAAATAAGTATTTAGTGTTAATGCAGGGAACAATGAGAAGGAAAGTTCTATGCTGGCACAAGACTTTGTTTTGAATAAATTACTTTCATGAAAATCAGGTTTACCTTAACAAAAAGAAAAGTGTTACATAAATGCTTTGTGAATTACACACAAAAAAAGGTCAAGGTAATTACCAATAATGTAACAGAAGTTTCTCTAGGTAGTAGGATGATGAATAATGTTTGTTTTCCTATTTTATTATTTATTTTATGCATTTATTTTTTAAGAGGCAAGGTCTTGCTTTGCAGCCCAGACTGAATGAAGTGCAATGGCACAATCATAGCTGACTGTAGCCTCGAACTGCTGAGCTCAAGCAATCCTCCTGCCTCAGCCTCCCAAACAGCTGGGACTACAGGTGTGCACCACCACACCCGGCTAATTATTTTTCTTTTCATTTTTGAGACAGGGTCTCACTCTGTCACCCAGGCTGGAGTGTAGTGGCATAATCATGACTCACTACAGCCCCAACCTCTGGGGCTTAAGCAATCCTCCCACCTCAGCCTCCCAAGCAGCTGGGACTACAGGCACGCACTACCATACCCAGCTAATTTTTTGTAGAGATGGGGTTTCACTATGTTGCCTAGGCTGGTCTCAAACTCCTGCGGCTCAAGCGATCCTCCTGCCTGAGCCTCCCAAAGTTCTGGGATTACAGGTGTGAGACATCTCGCTTGGCTGTTATTTTTTTTCTTTTCTTTTTTTTTTGAGACAGAGTCTCGCTCTGTTGCCCAGGCTGGAGTGCAGTGGCCGGATCTCAGCTCACTGCAAGCTCCGCCTCCCGGGTTTACGCCATTCTCCTGCCTCAGCCTCCCGAGTAGCTGGGACTACAGGCGCTCGCCACCTCGCCCGGCTAGATTTTTGTATTTTTTAGTAGAGACGGGGTTTCACCGTGTTAGCCAGGATGGTCTCGATCTCCTGACCTCGTGATCCGCCCATCTCGGCCTCCCAAGGTGCTGGGATTACAGGCTTGAGCCACCACGCCCGACCTCTTTTTTTTTTTTTTTTTTTAATTTTTGAGACAGAGTCTCGCTCTGTCGCCCAGGCTGGAGTGCAGTGGCGCGATCTCGGCTCACTGCAAGCTCCGCCTCCCGGGTTCACGCCATTCTCCTGCCTCAGCCTCCCGAGTAGCTGGGACTACAGGCGCCCACAACCGCGCCCGGCTAATTTTTTGTAATTTTTTAGTAGAGACGGGGTTTCACCGTGGTCTCAATCTCCTGACCTTGTGATCCGCCCGCCTCGGCCTCCCAAAGTGCTGGGATTACAGGTGTGAGCCACCACGCCCGGCCCCGGCTCTTATTTTCTAAAGTGAACATGTACGTTTTTAAAACTTAAAAAAATGTGCATTTTAAAACTCATTATATACCTGAAAGAGAACTTCCTTATTTTAACTTCTTGTTTGTCATTAACTAAACTAGCAAACATCCAACAGGAACACAGCTCAAACATGTTCTCATGAAGATCTGTTTCCTACCTTTTGAATACACAGGAAAATATAGTAGAGCACATCTGGGTCATAGGGTTCACCTTCTCCATTTCGAGCTTCCCGTGTCATTAGACAGAGCCCATAATTCAACTCTGCCACAGCAGAGGATATGAGATCTTCCTGGAATCGCAGCAGTTGGCGCCCTGCAACGAAAGCCCCAAAGATGAATGGAGGTCCTGGCAACCCAGGACGAATAGAGGTCCTGGGGGTCCATATCTGGAAGGCTCAGAACACATACTGCCCATGAGGGTGCTGGGACAGAAATGGTCACTTGTATCTACTGTAATGTTTCACGCCTGTAATGTCAGAACTGGCCTATCATGTGAGTATATGAGCCTAATGCCAAGAAAGAAGGGCTTGAGTGAGTGCCTACTACCTGGTTCCCATTTCCTCCCAGAAGCCACTGTGTTCAGGTCTGGTAGGGTCAACTCCTGAAACCCGTATGTCTAAAAATGCCTGGTTTTGCGCAAACCCCACACATCCTGCTTATTATGTACACAGGGTCAGTACTGCTTGTTGCTAGGACTGAATTCAACATACTATTACAGATGTTGCTCTCTTTTCCCCCAGACAGGGGATACCACTTTTCTGCCATTTTGTCCTCCTGTTACTTCAGTACCACTGCATTTTAGACAGAGCCCACTCTTCTTCCCAGACACTCACTCCCAATGGGTGCCAATCTGTTCTGAGCATCCTTCTCTAATTCAGCATTCTTGGTCTGGGCCCAGTTTTTCCATACTTCAAGCCCTTCTTCTGGCTTCAAAGAATTTGGAAGCAGAAGTTCTGGGGAAGGCTGTGGCTGTGACTGTGGTTCAACTTCAGCAACCTGGACAGTTTGAGCCTATAGGAAAGAAACCATGAAAATGTGTCAATAGTGTTTTATATTAGATCCTTCAGCAAAATTGCCAGAAAATTGTTATGTGTAGTTCATTTATTTAAGAAAATATTTCTCTACTCCTTGCTGTCCTACTTTTAAGAAGCTTTGCAGTTCTACCTCCTGCCCCAGGGACAGCAAAAGCAGCACTGCAACTGGGCTAGTGCCGTGATTCTCAGCTTTGTCTGCACTTTTAAATGTTTTTTTTTTTTTAGACGGAGTTTCGCTCTAGTCACTCAGGCTGGAGTGCAATGGCACAATCTCGGCTCACTGCAATGTCCGCCTCCCGGGTTCAAGTGATTCTCCTGCCTCAGCCTCCCGAGTACCTGGGATTACAGGCATGCACCACCACGGCCAGCTAATTTTATAATTTTAGTCGAGACAGGGTTTCATCATGTTGGTCAGGCTGGTCTTGAACTCCCAACCTCAGGTGATCTGCCCGCCTCGGCCTCCCAAAGTGCTGGGATTACAGGCGTGAACCACCGTGCCCGGTCAAATCTTTTATTTAAAAACACTAATAGCCAGACTTACCCCAGAATCTCTCTGAGGGGGAGCAAAGTATCAATCGTATAAAAACTCCTCAAGTAAGATTGCGCCACTGCACTCCAGCCTGGTGACAGAGCGAGACTCTGTCTCGGAAAAATAAAAAACAAAACAAAACAAAACAAAAGAACTCCTTGAGTAAAAAAGTAATTCTAATGTTTGGTCACCACTGAGAACTACTGGCTCAAAGCACTGCTTCCACAATCTTTTTCTTTTTTTTTTTTTGAGATGGAGTCTCGCTCCTGTAGTACAGGCTTGAGTGCAGTGGCACAATCTCAGCTCACTGTAACTTCCACCACCCGGATTCAAGCAATTCTCCTTCTTCAGCCTCCTGAGTAGCCAGGATTATAGGTGTGTGCCACCACACCTGGCTAATTTTTTTATTTTTAGTAGAGACGGAGTTTCTCCATGTTGGCCAGGCTGGTCTCGAACTCCTGACCTCAGGTGATCCACCTGCCTCAGCCTCCCAAAGTGCTAGGATTACAGGCGTGAGCCACTGCACCCGGCCCCCACAATCTTTAATGTGCAAACAAATCACTTGGGGATTATATCAAAATGTATATTGTGATTGAAAAGGGTGGGATCTGAGACTCAGCATTTCTTTTTTTTTTTTTTTTTTTTTGGCAGGGACAGAGTTTCGCTCTTGTTCTTTGGATGCTGGAGTGCAATGGCGGGATCTCGGCTCACCTCGACCTCTGTCCCCCAGGTTCAAGCGATTCTCCTGCCTCAGCCTCCCAACTAGCTAGAATTACAGGCATGTGCCACCACTCCCGGCTAATTTTGTATTTTTAGTAGAGATGGGGTTTCTCCAAGTTGGTCAGGCTGGTCTTGACTCCCAACTTTGCAATTTCCTACTTTTTGAAATTCTTTTTTTGAGCAAAGTCTTGCTCTGTCACCCAGACTAGAGAGCAGTGGCATGATCTTGGCTCACCATAACCTCGGCCTCCCAGGTTCAAGGCATTCTCCTGCCTCAGCCTCCCGAGTAGCTGGGATTATAGGTGTCTGCCATCATGCCCGGCTAATTTTTGTATTTTTAGTAGAGACGGGGTTTCACCATGTTGACCAAGCTGGTCTCAAACTCCTGACCTCAGGTGATCCGTCTGCCTTGGCCTCCCAAAATGTTAGGCTTACAGGCATGAGCCACCATGCCTGGGGAGATTCTAAAGAGATCCTTACACCCTAAAAAAATAAAATTCCAAGATTTTCCATTTTTTTAGTTTGGACTCTGATTTTGAAGGGCAAGAACTGAGTCACCACATGTTCAAAGAATGTACTTGAGCTGGGTGAGGTGGCTCACACCTGTAATCCCAGCACTCTGGGAGGCCGAGGCAGGCAGATCACTTCAGGTCAGGAGTTGGAGACCAGCCTGGCCAACATGGTGAAACCCTGTCTCTACCAAAAATATAAAAAATTAGCCACCAGGTGAGGTAGCATGCGCCTGTAATCCCACCTACTTGGAAGGCTGAGGCAGGAGAATTGCTTGAACCTGAGAGGCAGAGGTTGCAGTGAGCCAAGATGGTGCCACTGCACTCCAGCCTGGGTCACAGAGCCAGACTCTTGTCTCAAAAAAAAAAAAAAAAGAATGTGCTTGGATTCTCAAAGGTGCAATAAAACAGTAAGAAATCAATTCAAATCACCCAAAGCCCTAGTTTCGCTCACTCACTAATTCAAAAAACGTGTGCACAGCTTTGCATCAGGCCCAGAATACTGACATGTATTAAATTACAGTCTAGGGCAAAGAGCTGCTTCAATCCGCAGTGTTGTGAAGAAAATTATTGGCATCAATTTTTCTCCTTAACTGCACTGGCTAATCCAATGATCACCACACACACAAAAAAATTACTCAAACCATTTCTTTGAAACAGTTCCATGAACTGCCAACCATCATGCCCCTCTAAGACATCTAGCACAGACCAGGAGGGCAGCTGAGCTCAGGGCCAGAGGACCCAATAGCACCAGAAGCCTCTCAGTGAGCCACACAGATGTCCCCTCCTCCCCGCCACCCACAGGCCCAAGCCTCCCTTTACCTAGTCAATAAGTACTTTCTTAGCTCAGGAAGCAACCCATCTTTCCCCTACTCTGTTTTATTAAAAAGTTTGTCATGAATTACTGTCTTGCTCAAAGCCAAATCTATAGCTGGGCCCAGACATTCTTGCCCTTTCTTCTACTTTTAACCTGAGGACTCATTCTCTGATTTCCATAGACCTTTGATCTGGATGCTGTATTCAGGGCTCCAATCACTATTCTGTCTACCCCAGAAATGAGCAATCTCTTCTTGGTGGCCTGTAGTAGCTGCTGCCACCACTACCAGCACTACCACCCTCCCTGTACTCCCCACTCGCATACACCTGAAAGGGTCAAATGCGATGGATGCTTTGGCCCTAACCTACCGGACCTTTCTGGCACATAAAAAAAATGTCACTTACAACATTGTCCTTTGCACTCTGCTCGGCTTCCTGTCACTCTCCTGGACCTCCCTCAGCCATCTGGCAGCTCTTTCTGTGTATGCTTTAGGTTTATCTCTGCCAGACCCTTACGTGTTTGTTAACTATGGGGCTACTCTATAGACCCACTTTCTAATTTCAACTACATGTTCTCCCTGGTGAGTCTCACCCACTTTTCCAGTTTGGATATCCGTATTTGTCAAAGTGACCGCTATGCACCTCCAAGCTAGAACCCTTACCACCCCTACCCCCTGTTTAATATGCCCAGTGGGTACTATATATCTCCAACTGAACATCTCATAGCCACTCCAACTAACATCTACAAAGTATTATCTTCCCTGCCCAGATCTATTCTCCTGAGTTACCTCCCTCCCTCGTTCAATGGCAACACCATTTACCCAAGCTGGAAATCCAGGAGTCTAGCTGAACAAGTAGGCAGTGGCCAGAGCATGGGAGGCAGTGCTTCTGTAGCAGGCCCCCTTTACTGTGTGCTTCCAACCACTAAATGTCAGTTAACATTCCCAAGCATCTTCCAAAAATTCTTCCAAACGTGTCCAAATGTCTATTAGTGGATGGAGGAGGCAATAATGCAACCCAGCTTGAAAGTTACTCATACAGAGTATTGTTCAATGTAGTGTAAATTTGTTCCTACACATAATGGGAGCCCTTGGAGAGTTTTAAGCTAGGAAGTGACATGATCTTACATTTTATGATTATTCTCATTGTTCTATGAAGAATAAATTGAAGAACAAGAATGGAAGCAAGTACTGGTGGCCTAGACTATAGTGGTGGCAGTGGAGATGATATAAGAGATTTTGAGAGGTGTGATGGTAGAAGCAACATGGCTTTTTTTTTTTTTTTTTTGAGACAGAGTCTCACTCTGTCGCCCACGCTGGAGTGCAGTGGCCGGATCTCAGCTCACTGCAAGCTCCGCCTCCTGGGTTCACTCCATTCTCCTGCCTTAGCCTCCAGAGTAGCTGGGACTACAGGTGCCTGCCACCTCGCCTGGCTAGTTTTTTGTATTTTTTAGTAGAGATGGGGTTTCACCGTGTGTTAGCCAGGATGGTCTCGATCTCCTGACCTCGTGATCCGCCCGTCTCGGCCTCCCAAAGTGCTGGGATTACAGGCTTGAGCCACCGCGCCCAGCCAATGGCTTGTTAATGAACTGGCTGTGAGGAGCAAGGAGGCAGACACAAAGATGACTCCAAACCAGAAACAACTGGGTGGAGAGCAGCATCACTTTCTGAGACAGGGAAGTTTTTGACAGTTTTAGAAGTGGTGCCAATGAAGATCTGAGGCATTGTCAATAAATCCAAGTAAATGCTAAGTAGGCAGCTGAATATGTGGAAAAGGTTCCAAACAGAGGAAGGTATGGCCGAGAGACTTGGACTTATGTGTCAATGCAGCACACGGATTAAGACACAGGCTTCAGGACCAGCCCATCCAGGGTTGAATCTCAATTCTGCCACTTTTTTTTTTTTTTTTCTGAGACAGAGTCTCGCTCTGTCGCCCAGGCTGGAGTGCAGTGGCACGATCTCCACTCATTGCAAGCTCTGCCTCCCGGGTTCATGCCATTCTCCTGCCTCAGCCTCCTGAGTAGCTGGGACTTCAGGTGCACACCACTACACCCGGCTAACTTTTTGTATTTTTAGTAGAGATGGGGTTTCACTGTGTCAACCAGGATAGTCTCCTGACCTCGTGATCTGCCCGCCTTGGCCTCCCAGAGTGCTGGGATTACAAGCATGAGCCACCGTGCCTGGCCTCACTTTTTTTTTGAGGCAGAGTCTTACTCTATCGCCCAGGCTGGAGTGCAGTGGCACCATCTCGGCTCACTGCAACCTCTGCCTCCTGGGTTCAGGCAATTCTGTGCCTAAGCCTCCCAGGTAGCTGGGATTATACTTGCCAACCACCACGCCTGGTTAATTTTTTGTTTTTGTATTTTTAGTAGAGATGGGGTTTCACCATCTTGGCCAGGCTGGTCTTTTAACTCCTGACCTCGTGATCTACCCGCCTCTGGCCTCCGAAAGTGCTGGGATTATAGGTGTGAGCCACCACGCCTGGCCACTTCTGCCACTTTTTAAGCATGGCTTTGGCCTTGTCACTTAATCTCTTTGCCTGAGTTTCCTCATCTGTAAAATAGAGATATTAGTACAAACTTCGTAAATTTAATGTGAAAATTAGAAGAATATGTTAAATATCAAGAACAGTAGTACTGGCAGATAGTACCAGTGATTATCATCTTCAGCAGCAGCAAGAATCATCTGGAGATGCTGGAAACCATGGCAATGGAAAGAAATCCCTTAGGGAGAAGAGGGCCAAGTACTGAACCCTAAGGAACATCAACATGTACGATTCAGAGACAGGAAAAGGCACCAGTAAGTTTCCTGGGAATAAAGAAGACTCAGATGGGTAGGAGGAAGATCAGGAATGTGTAATAACATGCAAGTCTAAAGAAAAAGAGTCTCGGCCGGGCACGGTGGCTCACGCCTGTAATCCCAGCACTTTGGGAGGCCGAGGCGGGTGGATCACGAGGTCAGGAGATTGAGACCATCCTGGTTAACACGGTGAAATCCCATCTCTACCAAAAATACAAAAAATTAGCCGGGCATGGTGGCGGGCGCCTGTAGTTGCAGCTACTCGGGAGGCTGAGGCAGGAGAATGGCATGAACCTGGGAGGTGGAGCTTGCAGTGAGCCAAGACAGAGCCACTGCACTTCAGCCCGGGAGACAGAGCAAGACTCCGTCTCAAAGAAAAAAAAAAAAAAAAAAGACTCAATAATGGGCTGCTGTGTTGTGTGTTGCTGTAGGATAAATACATACTTGCTGGTCTGAACTGGCTGTAGGGGGGTCACTGCTGACCTTGACAAGAACAGATTTAGTCATGAGTTGAAGGGAAAATTTTACAGCGTCTGGAGCCCAGGTTGTGTAGATAATGCTTTTTGAGAGTGCTGGGAATAAAGTAGAACAGAGAAATGGGGCAATAGATGGAGGTGGGTGTGAGGAAGTCAGATTTCACCATATATCTGGTTTTAAAGACAGGAGATATAAGCGCTTTTATAAAAGGTATGGACCTGTGGCAGATGAAGGAACACATTTTGTCACCAGCACCCCTTAGGGTTCAACTTGACTGTCTTCCGCACATGCTGTAAAGTGGTCCAAGGGTGGAAGAGACTGTCTTACTCATCTCTATTCCCCAGTTCCTAGCACAGAGCCTGCATAGGAGGACAGAGGGATATCTGTGGTATATATAGACAAACTCATCTTTCCCTTGGCATTTTTCCCTGAGGATGGAAAATTGGGATTCTTCACAATTTTTCTATTTCTGGTAATAATAACTTCATGTAAATCACTCTAAGACTTTCCCAAAACAGATACAGCCTCTGAAGAACACTGGCCCACTAAAATGAACTCCAGAAAGGATCTTCTCCTGCTGGAAGTCCCAGACATGGAAATTATAAACAGAGACCACTAAGTACCAAATGAGGCACTGACCTGCAATTGGACCATCAGGTCCAGGAGAGCTAGGGGAGGCCTAATGGGCTCCATCTCTGTAAACAAAAGCTGAGCACAGAGACCTATTACAAATCTACTGGCTGGTTTCTCCTATATGCAGTCAATTCTACATACATCTACTTGGTTCCTCCCATTACCACGAATCTAGGAAATTCCTGATTTCCTATCACAGATTAGATCAAACTCAACTCAGCTTTGGGAAAACAACAACCCCACCCCCACCCCCCAACACTAACTCCATTCCCACAGTTCCCTTCTCAAGTTGCCTTAGGCCATGTCCCTTCTGTCCATCCTTGGTTCTGTATTTATGCTGTTCCATTCTTTTGTTTATCTAAACTATAAACCACAGTTCAACAGTTCAAGGCAGGGTACAGTGGCTCATGCCTGTAATCCCAGCACTCTGGGAGGCCAAGGCAGAGGATCACTTAAGGCCAGGAGTTCAAGAGCAGCCTGGGCAACATAGTGAGACCCTGTCTCTACAAATATATATATACACATATACATACACACACACATGTATGTATATATACACACACGTGTATATATACACACACACACGTGTGTATATGTGTGTGTGTGTGTGTGTGTGTGTATATATGCCGAGTGTGGCAGTCTGCCTATAGTCCCAGCTACTTGGGAGGCTGAGGCGGGAGGATTTTATGAGCCCAGGAGTTTCAAGCTACAGTGAATTATGATCACTACCATACTCCTACGTGGGAAACAAAGCAACAAACTGTCTCAAAAATAAACAAACAAACTACAGTTCAAACCTCATTCTGTCCAGAAAAACGCCTCTGTTGACTTTTTAACCTAGAATTTCTAAATTCCCAGTTTGTCTTTGTATGTCATAATTATTCTGCCTTATAAATAATTGAAAGGAAAAGAAATCATAAGTTCTTATTTTTGCAACTAGACTCTAAGTTGTACAAAGCAAAAAATCTTGTCTTGTTCTATTTCTGGGCCCAACAGCTAGATATTTAGCAGGTCTTTAATGATGCCACCTAGGATAATATGATGTTGCCTCTATGAAACCACCTGGTCAACCTTTGCTTAATCACTTACAGCCCATGTTTCCAAGTGCAGTTCCTTATCTAACTTGTTTGTGCCAGCTCCCACATACATATGTACTCCCAGGAGCCTATGACCACTGAGGCACAGAACCTTCATCAGTCCCGTAAGACCAGAGGCGCTATATCCCACTCTAACGGGACCAGATATTTCACCAATCGGTTCTCTTTTAGACAGGGTCTCACTCTGTTCTCTAGGCTGAAAAGCAGTGGCATGATCATAGTAGCAGCAACCTCCCAGGCTCATGCAACCTTTGCATCTAAGCTGGCACCACAGGCGTGTGCCACCACACTAGACTATATTTTTTAATTTTTTGTAGAGATAGGGTCTTCCTATATTGCCCAGGCTGATCTCAAACTCCTAGGCTCAAGCATTCCTCCCACCTCAGCCTCCCAAACTGCTGGGATTATAGGCAACTGCCACTGCACCCAGCACTAATAGTTTTTTTGTGTGTTTGTTTTGAGACAAAGTCTTGCTCTGTTGCCCCAGGTTGGAGTGCAGTGGCACGATCTCAGCTCACTGCAACCTCTGCTTCCCGGGTTCAAGCAATTCTCCTGCTTCAGCCTCCCGTGTAGGATTACCTGGGATAACAGGTGTGTGCCACCACACCCAGCTAATTTTGTACTTTTAGTAGAGACAGGGTTATGCTGGCCAAGATGATCTCAAACTCCTGGCCTCCGGTGATTCACCCACCTCGGCCTCCCAAAGTACATGCGTGAGCCACCGTGCCTGGCCCATATATATATATATATAATTTTTTTTTTTTTTTTTTTTGACGGAGTTTTGCTCTTGTTGTCCAGGCTGGAGTGCAATGGTACAATCTTGGCTCACTGCAACCTCTGCCTCCTGGGTTCAAGTGATTCTCCTGCCTTAGCCTCCTGAGTAGCTGGGATTACAGGTGCCTGCCACCACGCCCAGCTAATTTTTGTATTTTTAGTAGAGATGGGGTTTCATCATATTGGCCAGGCTGGTATTGAACTGCTGACTTGCGATCCACCCGCCTCGGCCTCCCAAAGTGCTAGGATTACAGACGTGAGCCACCTTGCCCGGCTGCCCGTTTTCAAGTAACACAAAAACACTCTTGGGAGGTCCCACTGCATAGACGGCATATTCAAGCCTCCCAATGGTTATCACTTTTAACAGGCTCATTAAGAGATATTTTAGCTTTTCTAATTCACCCACAGTGTGCCCAAAGATGAAAAACAGAACAAAGAATCTCACAGCCTCTCCAGTGATATTTGTAATCTATGTGATAAACTACAAGTGTTTCGCTAGAACCATTTACTTATGATACAAGGAAGCAGCACCTGGGACACACTTGAGGTATCCCATTCATCTACACCTATAACTTTACTCTTCCTGAGAAGAGATTACAAAGAAGTGTCCATGGTACTTAAACCCAAAATCTCTCCAAAACTCCAAAGCAATTCCTGGTCATCTCATTTACTTCCAGGTACCAGGATAAACCTTTTTTTCTGTTGCACAGCCTCAAGTGCTGTTTCTCCCCCTCTCCTCCCAAATACTAAATACTGTATCACTGTAAGAGTAACAGCAGTAAATAAGCCAGAGGTTGCCAGGCAAGCTCTTTGCGCACTGGGCCCTGAGGGACCAGGCTGCCTGCCCTACTGATAAGTCTTCACTTACTGAACAAGTAACCTGGAGCTGCTGCTGCTGCTGCTGTGGTGGTGGTGTCTGTTCCTGGGGAGTTTGCTGCTGCGGCTGCTGTTGGGGGTCCCATATATGGACAGTTTGAGCCGTATTCTGGTAAGTGCCTGCCACAGCCTGCACAGCCACTGGAATGTGGATGTTGCCATTCATGAACTGTGCTGGAAAGAGAGAGTTTGCAAGGGTCTGCACTACCTCTTCATGGGAGTTTTTCACTACAGATGTGGTGCCCACCATCTTCTCCTTGTCATCCTCCAGCTTAACAGCTGCCAGGGCCGTGGGTGAGCCACTGACGTGAACTGCGTTGTAGGCTTCCTGGGGAATGGCAATGTGGGTAATGCTCTGCTGCTGAGGGTCCCCCCGGGGCTGGGCAGAATAAACAGGGATGGTCCAGGTTTCTCCTGTAGGGCTAGTAATGGTCCCAGTGGCACTGTACAGGTGGGCACTGTCTACTGTCAGTAAGTCTGGCCTCAAAGACACATAACTCTGCTGCTGGCCCTGTGGAATGGCCAGCACGGTGGCCACCGGCTGCCCTGAGATGGCGTAGGACACAGTGATGGGCATGTCCACTTTGCGCTTCTTCACTGGCTGGAGGACACTGGCTGTGCCAACCCGCCGCTCCCCTTCCCGGGGTGAGCCCTGCTGGGATGGTGGTGGGGAAAGGGCACCCACGGTCTGGATTTGGATCTGCTGACCACCAGCAAGAGACTGGCCAGCCACCAGCTGAGCCTGGATTTGCTGATGTGGGATGTGCTCCTCCGGGATTTCTGCAGCCTGGATCTGCTGGGCCGCTTGCACGTGCTGCACCTGGATCTGAGCTGCTTGCAGCTGCGAGGGACTGGGACTCTGCAGAGACGGGGTCTGAATGGAGGGGGCTGCTGACTGTGGTGCCTGGCCTTGGATCTGCACCTGGACCTGGATGGGTTGCTCAGTAGGCTGGTGAACGGTGAGCTGTGGGGAGAGCTGCTGAGCCGAGACCTGTTGCGGAGACTGCTGTACCTGCACCTGGACCTGTAAGCAACAAGATTCATCAGTGAGTGAACCAGGCAGCACTGAAAATCCAGCATCCAAGGAAGGTAAAAAAAGAGATCCCAGACAGGGGCCCTGCACAATGTGAGAAAACACTGGCATACTCAAGGCTTCTGAGGACATAATACGTAAAACTAAATACAGAATTGTCCAGCAGCACATTACAATCACAGGGACATGTATCCACCCCAGAGAGCAAGCAAGACAATTAACTAGGGTCTAACAAGGAAGTATCAAAACTTTTTTTTTTTTTAAAAAGATGGACTTTCTCTGTTGCCCAGGCAGGAGTGCAGTGGCGCAATCTCAGCTCACTACCACCTCTGCCTGCCAGGTTCAAGCGATTCTCCTGCCTCAGCTTCCAGGAGTAGCTGGGATTACAGATATGCTGGAGTCTATTATCAAAACTTTGGTTTTTTTTTTTGTTTTTTTTTTTCCAGACGAACTCTCACTCTGTCGCCCAGGCTGGAATGCAGTGGTGCGATCTCAGCTCACTCACTGCAACCTCCACCTCCCAGGTTCAAGCAATTCTTGAAGCGTCAGCCTCCCGAGTATCTGGGAGTACATACATGTACCACCACATCCAGCTAATTTTTGTACTTTTAGTAGAGATGAGGTTTCACCATGTTGGCCAGGCTAATCTTGAACTCCTGACCTCAACTGCTCCACCCACCTCGGCCTCCCAAAGTGCTAGCGCATTGCAGGCGTGAGCCAAAACGGCCAACATTTTTATTTTCTTTGAGACAGAGTTTTGCTCTTGTTGCCCAGGCTGGAGGGCGATGGCATGATACTGGCTCACCACAACCTCAACCTCCCGGGTCAAGGAATTCTCCTGCCTCAGTCTCCTGAGTAGATAGGATTACAGGCATGCATCATGACGCCCAGCTAATTTTGTATTTTTAGTAGAGACGGGATTTCACCATGTTGGTCAGGCTGGTCTCGAACTCCTGACCTCAGGTGATCTGCCCGTCTTGGCCTCCAAAAGTGCTGGGATTACAGGCGTGAGCCACCACGGCCGGCATTTAAAAATTTTTTTTGAAACAGTTTCATTCTTGTTGCCCAGGCTGGAGTGCAATAATGCGATCTCAGCTCACCGCAACCTCCATCTCACAGATTCAAGCAATTCTCCTCCCTCGGCATCCTGAGTAGCTAGGATTACAGGTGCCCACCACCATGCCCAGCTAATTTTTCTATTTTTACTAGAGACGGGGTTTTGCCATTTAGCCAGGCTGGTCTCGAACTCCTGCCCTCAGACGATCTAACCGCCTTGGCCTCCCAAAGTGCTGGGATTACAGGCGTGAGTCACCACAAGGGGCCCTTTTTTCCTCTAAAGACAGGGTCTTGCTCTGTTGCCCAGGCTAGAGTACTGTGGTAAGATAATAGGCCACTTTAAACTTCAAACTCCTCAAGTGATTCTCCCACCTCAGCCTGCTAAATAGTAAATAGCTAGGACTACAGGTACACCACCACCACACCCAGCTAAATTTTTTTTTTTTTTTTTTTTTGAGATGGAGTCTCGCTCTGTTGCCCGGGCTGGAGTGCAGTGGCCGGATCTCAGCTCACTGCAAGCTCCGCCTCCCGGGTTTACGCCATTCTCCTGCCTCAGCCTCCCGAGTAGCTGGGACTACAGGCGCCCGCCACCTCGCCCGGCTAGTTTTTTGTATTTGTTTAGTAGAGACGGGGTTTCACCATGTTAGCCAGGATGGTCTCGATCTCCCGACCTCGTGATACGCCCGTCTCGGCCTCCCAAAGTGCTGGGATTACAGGCTTGAGCCACCGTGCCCGGCCAATTTTTTGTTTTTTTGAGACAGTCTCACTCTGTCACCAGGCTGGAATGCAGTGGTGTGATCTCGGCTCATTGCAAGCTCCCCCTCCTGGGTTCAAGCTATTCTCCTGCCTCAGCCTCCTGAGTAGCTGGGACTACAGACGTGTGCCACCATGCCCAGCTAATTTTTGTATGTTTAGTAGAGTTGGGGTTTCACCATGTTGGCCAGAATCGTCTTGATCTCTTGATCTTGTGATCCGCTCGCCTTGGCCTCCCGAAGTGCTGGGAGTACAGGCTTAAGCCACCATGCCTGGCCATTTTTTTTTTCTTTTCTGCTTTGAGATGGAGTTTTGCTCTTGTTCCCCAGGCTGGAGTGATATGGTAGTCGCAGCTGCATCCCGGGTTCAAGCTATTCTCTGGCCTTAGCCTCCCAAGTAGCTGAGATTACATGTGTACATGAGCCCCACACCCAGCTGAGATTTTTCTTTTTTTGAGACAGAGTCTTATTCTGTCGCCCAGGCTGGAGTACAGTGGTGCGATCTCGGCTCAGTGCAACCTTCACCTCCCAGGTTCAAGTGATTCTCCTGCCTCAGCCTCCCGAGTAGCTGGGACTACCAGCATGTGCCACCACACCCAGCTGATTTTTTGTATTTTTAGTAGAGATGGCGTTTCACTTGTTAGCCAGGATGCTCTTGGTCTCCTGACCTCATTATCCGCCCACCTCCCAAAGTGCTGGGATTACAGGCATGAGCCACCACGCCCAGACCTAATTTTTTTTGTTTTGTTTTTTTTTTGAGACTGAGTCTTGCTCTGTCACCCAGGCTGGAGTGCAGTGGTGCAATCTCGGCTCACTGCAAGCTCTGCCTCCCAGGTTCCTGCCATTCTCCTGCCTCAGTCTCTCGAGTAGCTGGGACCACAGGCACCCACCACCACAACCGGCTAATTTTTTGTATTTTTAGTAGAGACGGGGTTTCACCGTGTTAGCTAGGATGGTCTCGATCTCCTGATCTCGTGATCCACCCTCCTCAGCCTCCCAAAGTGCTGGGATTACAGTCGTGAGCCACTGCGCCCAGCCCTAATTTTTGTATTTTTAGTAGAGACAGCGGTTTCACCATGTTGGCCACGCTGGTCCCAAACTTCTGATCTCAGGTGATCCACCAGCCTCGGCCTCCCAAAGTGCTGGAATTACAGGCATGAGCTGCCCAGCCCCCAGCCTGATTTTTTGGACAGGAGTCCCCAACCCCGGGGCCAAGAACTAGTATTGGTTCGTGGGCGGAACGATACAGCACAGAGGTAAGCAGCAAGTGAGCATTACTGACTGAGCTCCACCTGTCAGATCAATGGTGGCATTAGATTCTTATAGGAGCACAAACCCTGTTGTGAACTGCAAATGTGAGGGGATCTAGGCTGCATGTTCCTTATTAGAATCTAATACCTAGCCAGGCGCAGTGGCTCATGCCTGTAATCCCAGCACTTAGGGAGGCGGAGGAGGGCAGATCACTTGAGGGCAGGAGTTCAAGACCAGCCTGGCCAACATGGTGAAACTCCATCTCAACTTCTATTAAAAATACAAAAAATTAGCCAGCCATGGTGGTGCATGCCTGTAATCCCAGTTACCCAGGAGACTGAGGCAGGAGAAGAGCTTCAACTCAGGAGGTGGAGGTTGAAGTGAGCAGAGAGAGCACCACTGCGTCACAGCCTGGGCAACAGAGTGAGCCTCCGTCTTTAAAAACAAAACAAAACAAAACAAAAAACTAATGCCTAATGAAGCGAGGTGAAAGGTTTCATCCCAAACCACCCCCTATCAATGTCTGTGGAAAACTGTCTTCCACAAAACGAGTACCTGGTGCCAAAAAAGGTTGGGGACCACTGCTTTAGAGTGCTTACTTAACATGTTTGCTTTAATGGGAAAGGCATTTAAATAAACAGAATCCCAATAATTTAATCTGAGCAATATTACCATAACCTGGATGACAAGTTTCTGATAACAATGCAGTTACTGTCTTCTTATGTCAGCATGCAAAACAGCATAAAAAAATACATAGTATGCAATGTTTTAAAAACAGCTTTAACCATCAGACACATAGATAAATTACCCTAATCACAGGTAGGAATTAGAAAGGTAGAAAACAAGAAGGCAGAAAATGAGGCCAGGCACAGTTGCTTATGCCTATAATCCCAGTGCTTTGGGAGGCTGAGACAGGTGGATTCCTTGAGCCCAGGAAACTGAGACCAGCCTGGATAACATGGCAAAACCCCATCTCCACTAAAAATACAAAAGTTAGCTGGTGTGGTGGCGTGTGTCTGTGGTCCCAGTTACTCGGGAAGCTGAGGTGGGAGAATCGCTTGAACCCAGGAGGCAGAGATTGCAGTGAAGTATGATTATGTCACTGTATTCCAGCCTGGGAAACAGAAACCCTAACACTTAAAAAAAAAAAAAAAGAAGGCAGAAAATGAGAATGAGGGGCTCTATCTAATAACAGCAAACACATGACAAAAGATAACCAAAGATGATACTAAAACTGCATAGCCACATGCAAAACAGTCAAAGTGGACCTCATCCTCCTATCATACACACAAAAAAAGGGAAAGGTTGTGAATAAATATTTCTTCAAAGAATATACACAAATGGGGCCAGATGCGGTAGCTCACGCCTGTAATCCCAGCTCTGTGGGAGGCCAAGGTGGGTGGATCACCTGAGGTCAGGAGTTCGAGACCAGCCTGACCAATATGGTGAAACCCTGTCTCTACTAAAATACAAAATTAGACGGGCATGGTGGTGCATGTCTGTAATCCCAGCTACTTGAGAGGTTGAGGCAGGAGAACCACTTAAACCCGGGAGGTCGGGGTTGCAGTGAGCCAAGATCACACCACTGCACGGGCAACAAGAGTGAAACTCCATCTCCAAAAAAAAGAATATATGTAAATGGCCAAGCAGCACATAAACAGTTGCTCGATATCACTACCTATGAAGGAAATTCAAATCAAAATTACAATGAGAAACCACTTTATATCTAATAGGCTGTAACTAAAAAAGACAGATAACAAGTATTGATGAGGATATGGACAACTTGAAACTGCTGGTGGGCATGTTAAATTGGCCAGACACAGTGGCTCATGCCTGTAATCCCAGCACTTTGGGAGGCTGAGGCTGGCAGACCATGAGGTCAGGAGTTCCAGACCAGCCTGGCCAACATGATGAAACCCTATCTCTACTAAAAATACAAAAATTAGCCGGGCATGGTTACATGCGCCTGTAATCCCGGCTACTCGGAAGGCTGAGGTAGGAGAATCGCTTGAACCTGGGAGGCAGAGGCTGCAGTGAGCCGAGATAGCGCCACTATACTCCAGCCCAGCCTAGGACAGAGTGAGACTCCATCTCTAAATAAATAAATAAATAAATAAATAAAATAAAATAAAATTTGGTATAGTAGCCTTTTGTTTTGTTTTGGGAGGCAAGGGCTTGCTCTGTTGCCCAGTGGCGGAATCTCAGCTCACTGCAACCTCCACCTCCCTGGTTCAAACAATTCTCGTGCCTCAGCCTCCTGAGTAGCTAGGATTACAAGCATGCATCACCATGCCCAGCTAAATTGTGCATTTTTAGCACAGACGGGGTTTCACCATGTTGACCAGGCTGGTCTCAAACTCTTGACCTCAAGTGATCCACCTGCCTGGGCCTCCCAAAGTGCCAGTATTACAGGTGTGAGCCACTGTGCCTGGCCTGAATTATACATTTCAAATGGGTAACTTATATCTCAATAAAGCTGTCACTAAGTATATTTAAAAAAAAAAAAAAAAAAAAAAGGCCAGCAGTTTTCAAGATTTCTTAGTCAAAGCTTGAATTTGGGGCTGGGGGTTGTGGCTCACGCCTGTAATCCCAGTACTTTGGGAGGCCAAGGCCGGAAGACTGCTTGAGCCCAGGAGTTCAAGATCAACCTGGGCAACACAGTGAGATCCCTACGTCTACAAAAAATTTTTTTAATTACCTGGGCATGGACACACACCTGTAGTTCTAGCTACCTGGGAGGTTGAGGAAGGCGGATTGCTTGAGCCCAGGAGATTGAGGCTGCAGTGAACTGTGAAAGTGCCACTGAACTCCAGCTTGGGCAACAAAGTGAAACCTTGTCACCAAAAAACTTGAATTTGGTCAAAAAATTATTGAAGACCCAAAAGAACTTGTTTACATAGGTCATATCTAGCAATATTTACTTGTACTTTAAATTAAAACTAGGAATTTAATTTTTTAAATTTTTTTTTTTAATTTGAGATTGAGTTTTGCTCTTGATGCCCAGGCTGGAGTGCAATGGCACCATCTCGGCTCACTGTAACCTCTGCCTCCCGGGTTCAAGCGATTCTCTTCCCTCAGCCTCCTGAGTGGCTGGGATTACAGGCATGTGCCACCATGCCTGGTTGGTCTTTTTTTTTTTTTTTTTTTTTTTTTTATATTTTTAGTAGAGATGAGGTTTCTCCATGTTGGTCAGGCTGGTCTCAAACTCCTAACCTCAAGTTATCCGCCTGCCTCGCCCTCCCAAAGTGCTGGGATTATAGGCGTGAGCCACCATGCCCGGCCCTAATTTTTTTTTTTTTTGAGACAGAGTCTCAGTCTATCGCCTAAGCTGGAGTGCAGTGGTACGATCTTGGCTCATTACAACTTTGGCTTCCCAGGTTCAAGCGATTCTCCTACCTCTGCTTCCTGAGTAGCTGAGATTACAGATGCTCACCACCATGCCTGGCTGTTTTTTTTGTTTGTTTTTGTATTTTTAGTAGAGATGGGGTTTCCCCATGTTGGCCAACCTGGTCTTGAACTCGTATCCTCAAGCAATCCACCCACCGCAGCCTCCCAAAGTGCTGAGATTACAGGCATGAGCCAACCCGCCTGGTCGAAAACTAGGAATTTTAAAAATAGTAAATCATGCTGGGCGCGGTGGCTCATGCCTGTAATCCCAGCTCTTTGGGAGGCCGAGGTGGGTGGCTCACAAAGTCAGGAGATCAAGACCATCCTGGCTAACACAGTGAAACTCTGTCTCTACTAAAAATACAAAAAAAAATAATTAGGCCAGGTTGCCGGGCGCGGTGGCTCACGCCTGTAATCCCAGCACTTTGGGAGGCCGAGGCGGGCGGATCACAAGGTCAGGAGATCGAGACCACAGTGAAACCCCGTCTCTACTAAAAATACAAAAAATGAGCCGGGCGCAGTGGCGGGCGCCTGTAGTCCCAGCTACTCGGGAGGGTGGGGCAGGAGAATGGCGTGAACCCAGAAGGCGGAGCTTGCAGTGAGCCAGGATCGCGCCACTGCACTCCAGCTTGGGCGACAGAGCAAGACTCCGTCTCAAAAAAAAAAAAAAATTAAAAAAAAAAATGGCCGGGCGTGGTGGCTCAAGCCTGTAATCCCAGCACTCTGGGAGGCCGAGACGGGTGGATCACAAGGTCAGGAGATCGAGACCATCCTGGCTAACACAGGGAAACCCCGTCTCTACTGAAAAATACAAAAAACTAGCCGGGCGAGGTGGTGGGTGCCTGTAGTCCCAGCTACTTGGGAGGCTGAGGCAGGAGAATGGTGTAAACCCGGGAGGCGGAGCTTGCAGTGAGCTGAGATCCGGCCACTGCACTCCAGCCTGGGCGGCAGAGCGGGACTCCGTCTCAAAAAAAAAAAAAAAAAAAATTAGGCCAGGCACGGTGGCTCACGCCTGTAATCCCAGCACTTTGGGAGGCCGAGGTGGGCGGATCACGAGGTCAGGAGATCGAGACCATCCTAGCTAACACAGTGAAACCCCGTCTCTACTAAAAATAAAAAAAAAAAATTAGCTGGGCGTAGTGGCGGGCGCCTGTAATCCCAGCTACTCGGGAGGCTGAGGCAGGAGAATGGCATGAACCCGGGAGGCGAAGCTTGCAGTGAGCCTGGAGGCGAAGCTTGCAGTGAGCCTAGATCACGCTACCGCACTCCAGCCTTGACAACTGAGCAAGGCTCCGTCTCAAAAAAAAAAAAATTAATAATAATAATTAGCTGGGCATGGTGGCGGGTACCTGTAGTCCCAGCTACTCGCGAGGCTGAGACAGGAGAAAGGCATGAACCCAGGAGGCGGAGCTTGCAGTGAGCCGAGACAGAGCCACTGCACTCCAGCCCAAGTGACAGAGTGAGACTCTGTCAAATAAATAAATAAATAAATAAATAACAGTAAGTCTTTTTAAAAATCAGATAAAGCCAGACACAGTGGCTCATGCATGTAATCCCAGCACTTTGGGAGGCCAAGGCAGGCAGGGTCACATGAAGTCAGGAGTTCGAGGCCTGCCTGGACAACATGGTGAAACCCTGTCTGTACTAAAAATACAAAAATTAGTCAGGTGTGGTGGTGCATGCCTGTAATCCCAGCTAATTGGGAGGCTGAGACAGGAGAACTCGCTTGAACCCACGAGGTGGAGGTTGCAATGAGCCGAGATCGCATCACTCATGCCAGCCTGGGGGACAGAACAAGACTCGTTCTAGAAAACAAACAAACAAACAAAAAAACACATAAAGCCATTATATGTTAACAGAAATAAATAACATATTCTTATGAAAAATGACTATTTGCCAAAATAATTATAATAAGAATTGCATTGTTTTACATTTTTGGAAACCTGTTTTTTTTGGGGGGGAGTACAGTGACGTGATCTTGGCTCACTCAGCTCAACGCAACCTCTGCCTCCTGAGTTCAAGCAATTCTTCTGCCTCAGTCTCCCAAGTAACTGGGATTACAGGTGCACACCACCATATCCGGTTAGTTTTTGTATTTTTAGTAGAGATGGGTTTTCGCCATGTTGGCCAGGCTAGTCTCGAATGCCTGACCTCAAGTGATCTGCCTGCCTTGGCCTCCCAAAGTGTTAGGATTGCAGGCATGAGCCACTGCGCCCGACCTATTTTTGCAAACCTCTTTAGTGGCTGACTTAATATAAGGTAACTGAATTCTCCTATGTGCTTCTGCACTCAATCTGTTGTGCTATCATACATCACACATGGCTCTGCAAAACTCCAGCACATGGTCAGAAGAATGAAACTGAAAAAGGCAAATAACATATTGGCATTGTAATAAAAACAGCTTTGACCTTGAGGAACCCTAAAAGGTACTTGAAGGTTACCAGGAATCTCTCTCTCTTTTTTTTATTTTGAGACGGAGTCTCACTGTGTTGCCCAAGTTGGAGTGCAGTGGCACCATTCTCCTGCCTCAGCCTTCCGAGTAGCTGGGACTACAGGCACCCACCACCACGCCCTGCTAATTTTTGTTTTGTATTTCTATTAGAGATGGGGTTTCACCATGTTAGCCAGGATGGTCTCGATCTCCTGACCTCATGATCCGCCTGCCTTGGCCTCCCAAAGTGCTGGGATTTCAGGTGTGAGCCACCACGCCCGGCCCCTAGGAGTCTCTTGAAGCACCATTTGTGAATCACTGCTGGCCAGGAATGGTAGCTCATGCCTGTAACCTCAGCACTTTGGGAGGCTAAAGCGGGCAAACTGCTTGAACTCAGGAGTTCAAGACCAGCCTGGGCAACGTAGTGAAACCGTCTCTACCAAGAATACAAAAAAGTTAGCCAGACGTAGTTGTGCGCCAACTGTGGCCCCAGCGACTCAGGAGGCTAAGGTGGGAGAACTACTTGAACTCAAAAGGCAGAGGTTGCAGTGAGGCAAGATTGTGTCACTGTACTCTGGCATGGGTGACAGAGTGAGACCACCATCTCAGAAAAAAATAAGGGTAAGGAAAAAAAAAGAACCACTACTATTGTGTTAAACACATAGTATGTTTTTAAATTATAATATGGCTTGCTTAAAACAAAATGTCAAAAATCTGGTTACTATCACTGAATCACAGCTCATATACTTCATGCTTTACTGTATTTCTTAACTGATTTTTCTTTTTTTCTTGTTGAGACATGAGTCTCACTCTGCCACTTAGGCTGGAATGTGGTGGCGCAATCTTGGCTCACTGCAACCTCCATCTCCCAGGTTCAAGCAATTCTCCTGCCTCAGCCTCCTGAGTAGCTGGGATTACTGGCGCCTGCCACCATGCCTGGCTAATTTTTATATTTTTAGTTAAGACGAGGTTTCACCACATTGGCCAGGCTGGTCTCGAACTCTTGACCTTAAGTGATATGCCCACCTAGGCATCCCAAAGTGCTGAGATTACAAGCATGAAGCCACTGCACCCAGCCGATTTTTCTTCTTTTAAAATGAGTTATCTGATCAACTAATTCATTTTTCTTAGAAATCATTTATCAGGCCAAGTGAGGTGGGTCATGCCTGTAATTCCAGCATTTTGGGAGGCCAAGGTAGGTGGATCACCTGAGGTAAGGAGTTCGAGACCAGCCTGGCCAACATGGTTAAACCCCCTATCTACTAAAAATACAAATATTACCCAGATGTGGTGGTGCGCACCTGTAATCCCAACGACTCAAGAGGCTGAGGCAGGACAATAGCTTGAACCTGGTGGGGCAGAGGCTGCAGTGAGCTGAGAACATACCACTGCACTCCAGCCTCAGTGACAGAGAAAGACTACCCTAGGCAACATAGCAAGACCTCTGTCTCCACAAAAAGTAAAAATATTAGCCAGGCATGGTGGTGCATGCTTATAGTCCCAGCTACTCCAGAGGGTGAAATGGCAGGATCACTTGCGCCCAGGAGTTCAAGGCTTCACTGAGCTATGATTGTGCCACTCTATTCTCTAGCCTGTAGTCCCAGCTACTCAAGAGGCTGAAGTGGGAGGATCTCTTAAGCATGGGAGGTTGAGGTTACAGTGAGCCTCTGATCACACCACTGCACTCCAGCCTGGGTGACAGAGCAATACTCCATTTCAAAAAAATAAAAAATAAAAAATTGGCCGGGCGCAATGGCTCAAGCCTGTAATCCCAGCACTTTGGGAGGCTGAGACGGGTGGATCACAAGGTCAGGAGTTCGAGACCATCCTGGCTAACACGGTGAAACCCCGTCTCTACTGAAAAATACAAAGAAAACTAGCCGGGCGAGGTGGCGGGCGCCTGTAGTCCCAGCTACTCAGGAGGCTGAGGCAGGAGAATGGCGTAAACCCCGGAGGCGGAGCTTGCAGTGAGCCAAGATCCACCTGGGCGAGGGAGCAAGACTCCGCCTCAAAAAAAAAAAAATTAGTTCGGCATAGTAGCTGTAGTCCAAGCTACTCAGTGGGCTGAAGCAGGAGGATTGCTTGAGCCCAGGAAGTTCAGACCGCAGTGAGCTGTGATCATGCCACCGCATTCCAGCATGGATGACAGAGCCAAGCTTGGCTAAAATTTCTTTTTTTGTGTGTGTGATGGGGTCTCTGCTCTGTTGCCCAGGCTAGAGTGCACTGGCACGATCTCGGCTCACTGCAACCTCCACCTCCTGGGCTCCAAGTGATCCTCCAGCCTCAGTCTCCTGAGTAGCTGGGAACACAGGCATGCACCACTATGCCTGGCTAATTTTTTGTATTTCTGGTAGAGATGGGAGTTTTGCCATGTTGCCCGAGCTGGTCTAGAACTCCTGGGCTCAAGCAATCCACTCGCCTTGGCCTCCCAAAATGCTGGGATTACAGGCATGAGCAACCAAACCCGGCCAAACTTGCCTAAAATTTAAATTTTAAGTAGAAAGGAATAAAACTACTCTTGCAGGTACCATATACCACAAACCATATCTCACTAGCATCCCATAAGTTAGAAATTTGTGATAAGACTTTTAGAATTACTTGAATAAGGCAAAAATGCCTCAAGTAGAAAATTATTATTATTATTATTTATGATTATTATTTTTTTGACATGGAGTCTCGCTTTGTCGCCCAGGCTGGAGCGCAGTGGCGCGATCTTGGCTTATGGCAACTTCAGCCTCCCGGGTTCAAGCAGTTCTTTGCCTTAGCCTCCTGAGTAGCTGGGATTACAGGTACTTACCACCATGCCCGGCTACTTTTTTGCATTTTTAGTAGAGACAGGGTTTCACCATCTTGGCCAGGCTGATCTTGAACTCCTGCCCTTGTGATCCACCCACCTCGGCCTACCAAAGTGCTGGAATTAGAGGCATGAGCCACCACGCCCAGCCAAAAATTATTTTTTAAAGAAAAAAAGGACGTTTCCTCCAATTACACTTACAACTTGCATTAACAGTTGATAACCTGTGTGGGCGAAGGGACCACAAAGAGCACTCTAAAAGGTTAGCTAAAATACAGATCCATGAGGGGAAAAATTTTTTTTTTTGGAAATAAACTATTCTCAAGCTACCCTTCCACCTCAGCCTCTTCAGCAGCTGGGATTACAGGTGTATACCACTACACCCAGCTAATTTTATTTTTAGTAGAGATAAGGTCTCACTATGTTGCCCAGGCTGGTCTTGAATTCCTGAACTCAAACGATCCTCCTGCCTCAGTCTCCCAAAGTGTTGAGATTACAGGTATGAGTCACTGCACCCAGCCTATGATTCGTACCCAAAAGGGCAGTAACAATTATCATCAAACTAATGTATCTCTAACTTGCTCATCAAGCTAATGTGAGCTCCAAGTATACATATGTTTATGTGTATGTTTTGAAGTCTCTAGTCAATTCCCAACCTTTAGTTCTAAAGCTACCCCAGTGGACTTCTACTCTGTGTATCCTCTACTTCTCAGCTTAGGGCACTCTAAGAACTGCCCCACTTTCCCCAAAAGTTCTTTCCTACATGTATTCGTCACCAAATTTTTTTTTTTCTTTTTGAGACAGTTTCACTCTTGTTGCCCAGTCTGGAGTGCAATGGCGTGATCTCAGCTCACTGCAACCTCGGCTTCCCAGGTTCAAGCAATTCTCCTGCCTTAGCCTCCGAGTAGCTGGGACTACAGGCGCCTGCCAACATGCCCAGCTAATTTTAGTGTTTTTAGCAGAGATGAGGTTTCACCATGTTGGCCAGGCTGATCTCAAACTCCTGACCTCAGGTGATCCGCCCGCCTCGCCCTCCCCAAGGTGCTGGGATAATAAGCATGAGCCACCACACCTGGCCTTTCATCACCTAATTCTGTCTACTTATACTCTTTTATCAATTTCTTAGGTTTAGTAGTTTTTAAATGGTATTCATTTAATCCAGCACTCTTAAAAATGCTTTGTTGTTCTGTTTTTTATAGAGACAGGGTCTTTCACTTTTGCCCAGGATGGAGTGCAGCGGCGTGATCACAGCTCACTGCTACTTCGGACTCCTAGGCCCAAGGTTGCTCTGCCTTCTGAGTAGCTGGGACTACAAGTGCACACCACCATGCTCAACTAATTTTTGTGTTTTTCTGTTTTGTGTTTCCCAGCCTGGTCTCAAACTCCCGGGCTCAAGTCATCTACATACTTCAGCTTCCCAAACATCTGGGATTACAAGTGTGAGCCACCAGGCCTGGCCTGGCTAGAATTTTTTATTTTTTAAAAGCATCTTTTTAGTCACTTAGGGAAAACATATTCTTATGATTCTATCACAGTGAATCTGTCTCATGGATGTCATTATATTTATGTTTCTTCTTTCATTTACATAGAGTTTAGGGAGAAAGACGATGTTACTGATCTCGGTTAGTGGCTTTTCTTTTTTCTGAGACAGAGTCTGCTCTGTCATCCAGGCTGTGGTGCAGTGGCACGATCTCGATTCACTGCAACCTCTGCCTCCCAAGTTCAAGCACTGATCAGTTTATCTTGAACATAAAGTCTCAAAAATCACTCCAAACTTGAATCCCCAAACTCACTGTCTCTTTTTTTTTTTGGGGGGACAGACTCTCGCTCCGTTGCCCAGGCTGGAGTGCAGTGGCGTGACCTCGGCTCTCTGCAAGCTCCACCTCCCGGGTTCACGCCATTCTCCTGCCTCAGCCTCCCGAGTAGCTGGGACTACAGGTGCCCGCCACCACACCCAGCTAATTTTTTGTATTTTTAGTAGACACGGGGTTTCACCGTGTTAGTCAGGATGGTCTCTATCTCCTGACCTCGTGATCCGTCCACCTTGGCCTCCCAAAGTGCTGGGATTACAGGCTGAGCCACCGCACCTGGCCCCAAACTCTTTAACCTTATAAGAAAGCAGGGCCAGGTGTAATGGCTTGTGCCTATAATTCAAACACTTTGTAATCCAAACACCCACAAAGTGGGTGGCTCACTTGAACTCAGGAATCCCAAGACTAGCCTAGTGGCCAGGTACGATGGCTCACGCCTGTAATCCCAGAACTTTGGGAGGCTGAGGCAAGTGAATTGCTTAGGGTCAGGAGTTCAAGACCAGTCTGTCCAACATGGCAAATGAAACCCCATCTCCACTAAAAAAAAGTACAAAAATTGGCCGGCTGTGGTAAGAAAGAGGAGATCAAAGGTGTAAATAACAGCAGAATAATTTGAGCCAGAAAATCAGTCTTCGGCCGGGCGCGGTGGCTCAAGCCTGTAATCCCAGCACTTTGGGAGGCCGAGACGGACGGATCACGAGGTCAGGAGATCGAGACCATCCTGGCGAACACCGTGAAACCCCGTCTCTACTAAAAAATACAAAAAACTAGCCGGGCGTGGTGGCGGGCACCTGTAGTCCCAGCTACTCGGGAGGCTGAGGCAGGAGAATGGCATAAACCCGGGAGGCGGAGCTTGCAGTGAGTTGAGATCTGGCCACTGCACTCCAGACCGGGCTACAGAGCGAGACTCCGTCTCAAAAAAAAAAAAAAAAAAAAAAAAAAAATCAGTCTTCTTTTCTCCTTTTTTTTGAGACAGTGTCTCAATCCAGTCCCTTTCCTGTCCTTAGTGTAAAAGGCTGGAGTGCAGTGGCACAATCACAGCTCACTGCAACCATGACCTCCCAGGTTTAGGTGATCCTCCCACTTTAGCCTCCTGAGTACCTGGGACCACATGAGCGAGCCATCACAACTAGTTAATTTTTGTACTTTTTTACACACAGGATTTCGCCATCTTGCGCAGGCTGGCCTCAAACTCCTAGGCTCAAGGAATCCACTCACCTCAGCCTCCCAAAGTGCTGGAATTATAGGTGTGAGCCACCATACCTGGGCCAGCCTTCTTTTACTTACCTTTCCTGTACTTTTTCTTCTTTACAAAGACAAAACAAGGCTGGGTGTGGTGGCTCATGCCTATAATCTCAGCACTTTGGGAGGCCGAGGTGGGCAAATCACTTAAGGTCAGGAGTTCAAGACCATCCTGGCCAACATGGTGAAACCCCATCTCTACTAAAAATACAAAAATTAGCTGGGCGTGCCAGCTTGAACCCCCAGAGATGCAGGTTGTAGTGAAACAAGATCGTGCCACTGCATTCCAGTCTGGGCAATAGAGTGAGGCTCTATCTCAAAAAATAAGTAAATAAATATAAAAATAAAAGAGGCCAGCCACGGTGACTCACACCTGTAATCCCAGCACTTTGGGAGGCAGAGGCGGGCCGATCATGAAGTCAGGAGATCGAGACCATCCTGGCTAACACAGTAAAACCCCCGTCTCTACAAAAAATATAAGAAATTAGCTGGGCGTGGTGGTGGGTGCCTGTAGTCCCAGCTACTCGGGAGGCTGAGGCAGGAGAATGGCGTGAACCCAGGAAGTGGAGCTTGCAAGTGAGCCGAGATCGTGCCATTGCACTCCAGCTTGGGTGACAGAGTGAGACTCCATCTTAAAAAAAAGAGAGTAAATCTCAGCCTGGACAACATGGTGAAATTCTGTTTCTATCAAAAATACAAAAAATTAGCCAGGCGTTGGTGGTGTGCACCTGTGGTCCCATGTACTTGGGAAGCTGAGGTGGGAGGATAGCTTGAGCCTGGGAGGCTGAGGTTGCAGTGAGCCAAGATCACACCACTGCACTCAAACCTAGGTGACAGAATGAGACCCTGTCTCCAAAAAACAAAAAAAATCTCTTCATATGCCAGATACTTTATTATCTGGTTCAGTCTCATTAAATGGTATTATCCCTATTCAACTGATGAACAAACCGGAGGTAAAGATTAAGCTCATGTCAATAATTGAGTGGTCAAGTCAAATTTAAACCCAGTACCGAAGCTTGAGAGGCTATGTCCTTCCAATATACTCAGCTGCATTTTTGAGGGGCTACAGTGAAACCTACTTCAGTTGGGAACAGTGGCTCATGTCTGTAATCCCAGCACTTTAGGAGGCTCAGCCATGAGGACTGCTGGAGGCCAAGAGTTCAACACCAGCCTGAGCAACATGACGAGAGCCCATCTCTACCAAAAATGAAAAAATTAGCTGAGCATGGTGGCACGAACCTGTAGTCCCAGCTAATCGGGAGGCTGAGGTGGGAGCATCACCTGAGCCCAGGAGGTCAAGGCTGCAGTGAGCCATGATCATGCCACAGCACTCCTGCCTGGGCAAGTGAAATCCTGTCTCTAAAAAAACAAAAACAAAATACAAAGGAAAAGAAAACCTTCTATCTCACCAGGCCCACCTCTCCATACTCCTGCCTCTCCAGCACGTTCCAGTTCCTTTCCTGTCTTCTTTTTTTTTTTTTTTTTTGAGACGGAGTCTCGCTCTGTTGCCCAGGCTAGAGTGCAGTGGCCGGGAGGCAGAGCCTGTCTTCTTAGTGTGAAAAAAACATCCAGAATACAATGAAATTCGACCCTAATAGACAAAGGCAAGAAAACTGGATTTGCAACTGGAGGAGCCTGTTGTCTAACATAAAGACCTCTAAAGAGGAAAACTCTGGCTGGATGCGGTGGATCACGCCTGTAATCCCAGCACTTTGGGAGGCCAAGGCCAGATCACCTGAGGTCAGAAGTTTAAGACCAGACTGACCAACATGGTGAAACCCCGTCTCTACTAAAAATACAAAAATTAGCCAGCACAGTGGCAGGCGCCTGGAATCCCACCTACTCAGGAGGTTGAGGCAGGAGAATCGCTTGAACCCAGGAGGCAGAGGTTGCAGTGAGCTGAGATCACGCCACTGCACTCCAGCCTGGATGACAGAGTGGGACTCTGTCTCAAAAAACTAAAGGAGAACATTTTATCTTCTCAACAAATGTAGTAGTTTCTCCTCTTTCAGAAAGCTTATCATCCATTAGCATTATTTTTTTGTGCCTTACAATTTTTATTCTTTTTGTTTTTTGAGATGGGATCTCACTCTGTCACCCAGGCTGGAGTGCAGTGGCATGATCACTCAGGTCACTGCAACCTCCACCTCCCAGGCTCAAGGGATTCTCCCACCTCAGCCTCTCAAGTAGCTAAGACCACAGGCGTGCATCACCACGCCCAGCTAATTTTTTCTATTTTTGGTAGAAACAGGGTTTCACCGTGTTGCCCAGGCGGGTTTTGACCTCCTGGGCTCAAGCAATCCTCCCACCTCAGCTTCCCAAGTAACTGGGACTACAAGTACATACCACCATGCCTGGGTTATTTTTTTTATTTTCTGTAGAGACGGGGTTTTGCCATATTGCCCAGGCTGGCCTCAAACTTCTGGACTCAATGATCCGCCCGCCTTGGCATCCCAAAATGCTGAGATTACAGGCATCCACAAATGCACTTGGCCATTTTGTGGCTTACAAACAACAAACACAAACCTAGAAATCTATAGGTAATCTGAGTTACGGAATCACACAAGTTAATGAAGATCACTGAAATACATCAGCCTTTCCATTTTTAAATTAATTTCAAATGTCACACTATCAGTAATGAGTCAAGACCAACCCTCCTGTGTTCTGTCTCTACTCAGGAAGACACAAATAGAAAGGAAGCCTCAGCCGGGTGCCATGGCTCACGCCTGTAATCCCAGAATTTTGGGAGGCCGAGGTGGGCGGATCATGAGGTCAGGAGATCAAGACCATGCTGGCTAACATGGTGAAACCCCGTCTCTACTAAAAATACAAAAAATTAGCCAGGCTTGGTGGTGCATGTTTGTAATCCCAGCTACTCGGGAAGCTAAGGCAGGAAAATCGTTTGAACTCGAGAGGTGGAGGTTGCAGTGAGCCACGATCGCGCCATTGCACTCTAGTAGCCTGGATAACAAGAGCGAAACTCCATTTAAAAAGAAAGAAAAAAAAAAACGCTGGGCATGGTGGCTCATGCCTGTAACCTCAGCACTTTGGGAGGCCGAGGAGGCAGGCAGATCTCTTGAGGTCAGGAGTTCAAGCCCAACATGGGGAAACCCAGCCTCTATTAAAAATACAAAAAAAATTGCTGAGGGTGGTAGCGCACACCTGTAGTCCCAGCTACTTGGGAGGCTGAGGCGTGAAAATAGCTTGAACCCAGGAGGCGGAGGCAAGAATGCACCACTGCACTCCAGCCTGGGTGACAGAATGAGACTCTGTCTCAAAAAAAAAAAAAAAAAAACCAACCCAGGTGTGGCTGGGTGCAGTGGCTCATGCCTGTAATCCCAGCACTTTGGGTTGAGGAGGCAGGCGGATCACGAGGTCAGGAGTTCAAGACCAGCCTGGCCAACATAGTGAAACCCCTATCTCTATTAAAAGTATAAAAAATTAGCCGGGTGTGTTGGCGGGCACCAGGAATCCCAGCTACTCAGGAGGTGGGGGCAGGAGAATCCATCCAGGGCCACAGTGCAAGACTCCATCTCAAAAAAAGAAGAAACAAAGAAATAAAACAACCCAGGTACAATGACATGGCAGCACCACAGAGTGTTGGTCGGCCTTGGAAAGCCAGTCCCCCACCATCACTGACATCGCCGCCAGTGGGGTCATGTGCCCGGAACGGGTTCCGGTGCAGAGAGCCCCTCATCCTGGGAAAAGGGGTGCTGCCAGAAAGGTGGTCGCCTCCTCACTCATCACGCGAGGCACATTGAACCTGATGCTAAACCATTCATAGATGACCTGCTTCTGGGTTGGGGTTTCCTAGGTAGCTAAGCATATCCCTGGCTGCAATCTATTCAAAGTCAGCCCTTGACACTGGGGTTTGTTTTTTAAAAAAAAAAAAAAACAAAAACTTAAAGAAAGAGGAAAAAATTTTTAGTTCACATTAACTTTGAAAATCTTAGTGTTAAATAGTTTCAGAGTCCCCCCTTAATGAAAATAACCTGTAACATCCATACACATGTGATGATCCCACTAACTAAAACACTGACAACAAATAAAGTACATTAAACAGGCTACACCTCAGCATTTCCCATATACCTGAACCTGCTGTGGCTGCTGAACCTGGATCTGCTGTTCTTGCTGGGTTTGTGGCTGAACACTGGTGGTGACTGGACAGGCAAGTTCAAGCAAAGACCCAGCCACTTCAGTGCTGTCTGTGTATATGCAGTTCCCACCCTGTTGGTACACCATGGTAGTGGTGGCTGTCTGCTGGAACTCCTGAAGGGCTTCTGGCCCCTTAGAGGCCAGTGAGTCCAGAAATTCCTTCATCCTGTGTTGCGGGACAGACCGTGCCTTTACTCGGATGTACTCTTCAAAGGAGATGGTGTTCTCCAGGGAATTATTCATATTGCAGAGTCCTTAGGGTTCCTAGAAATAAACAGAAGTCAAAATTATGTTACTGTTTTTAGCAGGAAATGCCCAGAAACAATTACCCTTGCACAAGACTGGAATATATTCAGGGCAGCTGTATACATATACAATAAAAAAATAAAGTTTTATTATACCACCTGATTTTTTCAATTAATGGATGTTTGAAAATTATTTCCATTAATATTTCTTAAATAAAAC
The DNA here is from genome assembly GCF_049350105.2 of Macaca mulatta. Classification (NCBI taxonomy): domain Eukaryota; kingdom Metazoa; phylum Chordata; class Mammalia; order Primates; family Cercopithecidae; genus Macaca; species Macaca mulatta. Next base: position 112,511,178 of record NC_133407.1, read on the forward strand.
TATCACACTGAAAACAAAAAACAAACACATGCTTCACAATACTGGATGAAACAGGCTGAAAACACATTTCCCACCTAGCACTAGGTCAATCCCATCTTCTGTGCAGAACCAAGCACTGGACAGTAAATGTCACATGCAAAACTGCTCTGTGACCATCACAGAGAGGACACCAAGCAAGGAGGAAGAAGCCAGGGGCAGGGATTCCTATGGATATGTTTTATTTCCAAGCATTTCCTATAGCAGAGATAGGTATGCCACCTAGTTGTGGCAAGACACAAGAGGCAGAGGATATGTTCTTCATCTCCCATCAGAAAAACCAAAAATCCTATTTTGCCATATGCTGCTCACATTCTTTTGCAACACAGCTTATTAGTTAAGAGCACGGACTCTGGAGCCGAGCTACCTGGGTTCAAATCCCAACTTTATGTTTCCTTCATTATTTAACTCTAGAAAAGTCAATTAACCTTAGTTTTCTTGTGAGTAAAATGGGGATACAATAGTACTTACCTCACAGTTGACATGAGGATTTAATAAGGCATTTAGAAAATCACCTAACACATAGATAGTACTACATAAATGTAACTAATACTATTAAAATAATTCTGGGAAAAAAAGGTATATAGTGCTTTAAATATCCAGGTCACTACTAAAATTCAGAAATAAATTCTATAAGTTTTCATCAGGTATTTATTTACCTTAAGAATTAACCTGCAGATGTAGACAGTTAACTCTCATTACCTGAGGGACAAGTGTGCAATCTGTGGACTGCTGACCCCTGTCGCTGCTACCTTTGTACCATCCTCCCTTGATCAGCCAGACCTTCAGAATAAAAGTAGCAGCAGGATGAAAGAGTAACAGAAACCAAGCAAACGTTTTTGCCAAAAAGGATTCTCCGATAATTCTGAATGTCTGGAAAGGTGATTTGTTCCCTTGAGCAATCAGGCCAGATATACTAGACTGACCAGATGCTCTACCTTACGTTACAGATATAAAATATGTGGGTTAAGCATCTCCTTTCTTCTACCTAGGCTCTAAATTCTTGGCAGACAAGACTATGTCCTGGTTCTCTCCGAACAGCTCACCCATGTTAGTTGCTTCATATATACCTGCTACATTTGAAATTCAATGTGGAACAGGAAAAATTATGATTTTTTTCCTTTTTTTTTTGAGACAGAGTCTCATTCTGTTGTCCAGGCTGGAGTGCAGTGGCACAATCTCAGCTCACTGTAAGCTCCACCTCCTGGGTTCACCCCATTATCCTGCCTCAGCCTCTCGAGTAGCTGGGACTACAGGCACCCGCCACCACATCCAGTTAATTTTTTTGTATTTTTAGTAGAGACGGGGTTTCGCCATCTTAGCCAGGATGGTCTCGATCTCCTGACCTCGTGATCTGACTGCCTCGGCCTCCCAAAGTGCTGGGATTACAGGCATGAACCACCACGCCCAGCCTTTTTTTTTTTTCCAGATGGAGTCTCCCTCTGTCACCCAGGCTAGAGTGCAGTGGCACGATCTCGGCTCACTGCACCCTCCCAGGTTCAAGTGATTTTCCTGCCTCAGCCTCCCAAGTAGCTGGGACTACAGGCGCCCACCACCATGCCCAGCTAATTTATGTATTTTTAGTAGAGACTGGGTTTCGCCGTGTTGGCCCGGCTGGTCTCAAACTCCTGACTTCAGGTGATCTGCCCGCCTTGGCCTCCCAAAGTGCTGGGATTATAGGCGTGAGCCACCCGATTCTCTCTGTAATATCCATAGCTTCATGGACTCAAGCAATCCTTCCACCTCAGCCTGGGCAACATGGAGAAACTCCATCTCTACAAAAAAATACAAAAATTAACTGGGTGTGGTGGCATGCACCTGTAGTCCCAGCTACTAGGGAGGCTAAGGTGGAAGGATTGCTTGAGTCCAAAGATCTAGGCTGCAGAGAGCCAAGATCACTCCAATGCACTCCAGCCTAGGCGACAGAGCATAACTCTGTCTTAAAAAAAAAAAAAAAAAAAGGCCAGGCGCGGTGGCTCAAGCCTGTAATCCCAGCACTTTGGGAGGCCGAGGCGGGTGGATCACGAGGTCAGGAGATCGAGACCATCCTGGCTAACATGGTGAAACCCCGTCTCTACTAAAAATACAAAAAACTAGCCGGGCGTGGTGGCGGGTGCCTGTAGTCCCAGCTACTCGGAGGCTGAGGCGGGAGAATGGTGTGAACCCGGGAGGCAGAGCTTGCAGTGAGCCGAGATCGCGCCACTGCACTCCAGCCTGGGTGACACAGCGAGACTCCGTCTCAAAAAAAAAAAAAAAAAAATTAAGTTATCAGCTGGTCACAGTGGTGCACATATGTAGTCTCAGCTACTCAGGAGGCTGAGGCGGGAGGATTGCTTGAGCCCAGGTCTTTGAGCTGGGAAACCTAGAGAGACCTTCATCTGTAAAAAAATACTAATAATAAAATAAAATAATAAAAAAGTTGTCGATGTCCACGTCACACAGAAGGAGAGCATCAAGCCAAACACACTTTGCCTAACTACAGATTCAGAGAAGGCTACTTGGCTTAGGTGATCGGAAAGCACTCATTTGCCACACTTGCACAGAATGTATCAAAGTTCCCCTTTGTTAACAGCATCACAGTAGGGATTTCCTTAAGAAGGCATCTTTCAGCCAGGTGCGGTGGCTCACACCTGTAATCCCAACACTTTGGGAGGCCAAGGTGGGCAGATCACCTGAGGTCAGGAGTTCAAGACCAGCCTGGCCAACAAAGTGAAACCCTGTCTCTACTAAAAATACAAAAATTAGCCAGGCGTGGTAGCAGGCACCTGTAATACCAGCTACTCAGGAGGCCGAGGCGGGAGAATTGCTTGAGTCCAGGAGGCAGAGGTTGCAGTGAGCCAAGATTGTGCCACTGCACTCCAGCTTGGGCACCAGAGTGACACTCTACCTAAAAAAAAACAGGCATCTTTCATAATAAAGATCTGGTAACATTACAAAGTTATGAAATTCTAATATCTAATCACACATACCCTTCTGCTCAAAAGGGGACAAAGGAGAGATTTTGTGAGCAGCCATTAACAGGTCCTCTACCATGCTGGTACATAATTTCAGTTTTTCACCTTCATTACAAAAGAGCAGCAGGTCAGTTGGAATTTACATTTCCTAAAATGTATTTTCTTCAACTGTCAGTTGTATTTACATAATATACTGAGATTGATAAAACTGTCAAAGCTACTACAAAAAGCAATTTTCTTTTTTTTAAGGTACAAAAGTAAAGTTTTTGCATGCAGCAAAAACCTTTTTTTGTCTCAAGTCTGGGAAAAGACAAATGAGTAAACACCAATACAAAGAAACACTGTTTCCCGATGGAGTAGATGGGAATTCAAAATCAAACAAAACAAAAAAACAACAAAAAATAATTTAAAAAAAAAAAAGAAAAAAAACAAAACACCGCAAACAAAGTTTACAGAACTGAAAAACCTTCATGACTATTGCCTAGTAAAGCCAGTGTCTATGATCCTCCTAGTAACCCTATTTCTCCTCACTCTTGTCTTTCAAGTTTCAGAAACTCAGAAGGGGCAGCTTAAACCTCACCTCAAGTCTGATATTAAGTGTAAAAGATAATTTCACCAACTTTTCTTACTAGAAACAAGCTTTCTACAGTACTCAGTATAGAATTCCACCTAGTTTTTGTTTTGTTTTTGGAGGTTTATTCAGGGGTTGGGGAAAGGGATATGAAACTTAACTAAGAAAAACTGTTCTAATAGTATAAAAAGATATAAAATAAGGCCGGGCACGGTGGCTCACTCCTGTAATCCCAGCACTTTGGGAGGCCCAGGCGGGCGGATCACAAGGTCAGGAGATCGAGACCATCCTGGCTAACACGGTGAAACCCCATCTCTACTAAAAATAGAAAAATTAACCGGGCGTGGTGGCAGGTGCCTGTAGTCCAAGGTACTCGGGAGGCTGAGGCAGGAGAAAGGTGTGAACCTGGGAGGCAGAACTTGCAGTGAGCCGAGATCACGCCATTGCACTCCAGCTTGGGTGACAGAGCCAGACTGTCTCAAAAAAAAAAAAAAAAAAAAAGATATAAAATAAAAAGTAAAAGCAGCTAAGTATGCTTTGACCTCTGGTTCTTGATCATGCCATTGCACTCCAGTCTGGGCAACGAGAGTAAAACTCCATCTCAAAAAAAAAAAAAAAAAAAAAGCCTAAACAAATTATACATAAAAAACTAAAAATCACCCTCCTCTCACCAAACCCTACCAATCACATCATACCTTTATGCCTCTACTTGTAGACTCACTTTTAGAGTATTGCCTAGGTGCAGTGGCTCAGGCCTCTAATGCCAGCACTTTTTGGGAGGCTGAGCCAGGTGGATCACCTGAGGGCAGGAGGAGATCGAGAATAGCCTGGCCAACATGGTGAAATCCTGCCTCTACTAAAAATATAAAAATTAGCCAGGCATGATGGCACATGCCTGTAATCCCAGCTACTCAGGAGGCTGAGACAGGAGAATCACTTGAACCCAGGAGATGGAGGTTGCAGTTAGCTGAAACTGCACCATTGCCCTCCAGCCTAGGCAACAGAGTGAGATTCCGTCTTAAAAAACAAAAAAATTGGAGTATCTATGGAGTTCTATGTAAGATCAGGAAATTAAAGTTCCACACCCCCGATTTTCTGTTGTGGGTTTCTTGAGACAAGGTCTTATTCTATCGCCCAGGATGGAGTGCAGTGGTATAAAATCTTGGCTTACTGCAACCTCAACCTCCTGGGCACTATCGATCCTCCCACCTCAGCCGCCCAAGCAGCTGGGACTACAGGCATGTGCCACCATGCCCAGCTAATTATTGTATTTGTTGCAGAGACAGGGTTTTGCCATGTTGCCCACGTTGTTCTCAAACTCCTGGGCTCAAGAGATCTATCTGCCCACCTCAGCCTCCCAAAGTGCTGGGATTACAGACGTAGGCCACCATGCCTGGCCGAAGCCTTCTTTTTTTTTTTTTTTTTTTTTTTTTTTTGGAGACAGAGTCTTGCTCTGTAGCCCAGGAGTGCAGTGGCATGATTTTTGCTCACTGTAACCTCTGTCTCCCAGGTTCCAACAATTCTCCTGCCTTAGTCTCCCAAGTAGCTGGGATTACAGGCACACGCCAATATGCCCACCAAATTTTTGTATTTTTAGTAGAGACAGGGTATCACCATGTTGACTAAGCTGGTCTCGAACTCTTGACCTTGTAATCTGCCCGTCTTGGCCTCCCAAAGTGCTGGAATTACAGACACCTGCCCCCACACCAGGCTAGTTTTTGTATTTTCAGTGGAGATGGAGTTTTGCTATGTTAGCCAGGCTGGTCCCAAACTCCTCGTCTCAAGCAATCTGCCCACCCTCCCAAAGTGCTAAGATTAGAGGCGTGAGCCACTGCCCCCAGCAACATGTCCTCTATTTTAGACAAACATTTAGCTAAGTGAAAAAAACTTCTTTTTTTTTTTTTTGAGACGGAGTCTCGCTCTGTCGCCCAGGCTGGAGTGCAGTGGCTGGATCTCAGCTCACTGCAAGCTCTGCCTCCCGGGTTTACGCCATTCTCCTGCCTCAGCCTCCCGAGTAGCTGGGACTACAGGCGCCCGCCACCTCGCCCGGCTAGTTTTTTGTACTTTTTAGTAGAGACGGGGTTTCACCATGTTAGCCAGGATGGTCTCGATCTCCTGACCTCGTGATCCACCCGTCTCGGCCTCCCAGAGTGCTGGGATTACAGGCTTGAGCCACCGCGCCCGGCCTGAAAAAAACTTCTATTTAATCAATATTTTAGTTTTAGAATACAACATTTCATACCAAAGTCCAGAACGTATTTTTTGTCAATCAAGTTTCCAAAGATATGATAAAAATCATTCTGCTGCCTATGTCATCTCCAAATAAATCCTACCAGTCAGTATTTCTAGAATAGTACCTTTAAAAAGTTACTATAAGAAATGCTAGTCCAAATACAAATTTATTTCCTGAGCAAACAGGCAAATAAGCTAGATATTCGGTTGTCAGAAAATATAAAAGCTTCAAAAAGTTACTTGCTATAAACCATCAAAATCCATTCTTTAAGCCTTTCATTAAAAAAAAAAAAAAAAAAAAGCCTGGCGCGGTGGATCACATCTGTAACCCCAGCACTTTGGGAGGCCAAGGCGGGTGGATCATTAGGTCAGGAGATCGAGACCACCCTGGCTAATACAAAATACAAATACAAAAAATAAGCCAGGCGTGGTGGCAGGTGCCTGTAGTCCCAGCTACTCGGGAGGCTGAGGCAGGAGAATGGTGTGAACCTGGGAGGCGGAGCTTGTAGTGAGCCGAGACTGCACCACTGCACTCCAGCCTGGGCAACAGAGCAAGACTCCATCTCAAACAAACAAACAAACAAAGGCCGGGTGCAGTGGCTCACGTCTGTAATCCTAACACCATGGACTTTGCGGGGCCAAGGCAGGCAGATAACCTGAGGTTGGGTGTTTGAGACCAGCCTGACCAACATGGAGAATCCCCGTCTCTACTAAAAATACAAAATTAGCTGGGCATGGTGGAGCATGCCTGTAATCCCAGCTACTCGTGAGGCTGAGGCAGGAGAATCGCTTGAACCTGGGAGGTGGAGGTTGCAGTGAGCCAAGATCGCACCACTGAACTCTAGCCTGGAGACAGAGTGAGACTCTGTCTCAAAAAAAAAAGGTGGGGGGAAGGGGGCTGGGATGATGGTGCATGCCTGCAGTCTCGGCTACCCAGAAGGCTGAAACAGGAGGATTGCTTGAGTAGTCCAGGAGTTCTGGGCTGTAGTACGCTATGTCAATCAGGTGTCCACACTAAGTTCAGCATCAATATGGTGACTTCATGGGAGCAGGAAATCACCAGGTTGCCTAAGGAGGGGTGAACCGACCCAAGTTGGAAATGGAGCAGGTCAAAACTTCCGTACTGATCAGTAGCAGGATCCTGTCTGTGGACAGCCACTGCATTCCAACCTGGGCACCACAGTGAGATCCTATCTCTTAGAAATAATAGTAATAATTTAAAAGACAAACAAGCTTGAGGTAGGAAACATTCCATAAAACCATTAGAAAAATGTCAATACTGGCCGGGCACGGTGGCTCAAGCCTGTAATCCCAGCACTTTGGGAGGCCAAGGCGGGTGGATCACGAGGTCGGGAGATCGAGACTATCCTGGCTAACATGGTGAAACCCCGTCTCTACCAAAAATACAAAAAAAAACTAGGCGGGCGTGGTGGCGGGCGCCTGTAGTCCCAGTTACTTGGGAGGCTGAGGCGGGAGAATGGCGTGAACCCGGGAGGCGCAGCTTGCAGGGAGGCGGAGCTTGCAGTGAGCCGAGATCCGGCCACTGCACTCCAGCCTGGGAGACACAGCGAGACTCCGTCTCAAAAAAAAAAAAAAAAAAAAAAAAAAAAAAAAAAGAAAATGTCAATACTAAGCTGAGCATGGTGGCTATCACCTGTAGTCCCAGTTACTTGGGAGGCCGAGGCGGAAGGATGGCTTGATCCCAGCAGTTTGAGCCTGCAGTGAGCTATTATCATGCCACTGCACTCCAGCCTGGGTGACAGTGAGACTCTATCATTTATTCATAGATAATAAGTAAATAAGCAAGCAATTAAGTTAACAGGCTGGGCATGGTGGCTCAAGCCTGTAACCCCAATGCTTTGGAAGGCTGATGATCATTTGAGCCCAAGAAGATCATTTGAGCCCAAAAGTTTGAGACCAGTCTAGGCAACATAGGGAAACCATCACTATCTTAATTTTTTTTTTTTTTTGAGATGGAGTCTCACTCTGTCACCCAGGCTGGAGTGCAGTGGCATGATCTCAGCTCACCACAACCTCTGCTTCCCGGGTTCAAGCAATTCTCTTGCCTGAGTCTCCTGAGTAGCTGGGACTACGGGTGGGCAGCACCACACCTGGCTAAATTTTTTTTCTTTTTTTGAGATGGAGTCTCACTCTGTCACCCAGGCTGGAGTGCAGTAGCACGAACTTGGCTCACTGCAACCTCCGCCCCCAGGTTCAAACGATTCTCCTGGCTCAGCCTCCTGAGTAGCTGGGATTACAGGCACCTGCCATCATGCCTGGCTAATTTTTGTATTTTTAGTAGAGACAAAGTTTCACCATCTTGGCCAGGCTGGTCTTGAACTCCTAACCTCATGATCCACCCGCCTCAGCCTCCCAAAGTGCTGGCATTATAGGCGTGAGCCACTGCACCCGGCCCACACCAGACTAATTTTTGTATTTTTAGTAGAGACGAGGTTTCGCCATGTTGGTTAGGCTGGTCTTGAACTCTTAACCTCAGGTAATCCACTTGCTTCCACCTTCCAAAGTGCTGAGATTACAGGCGTGAGCCACTATGCCCAGCCTAAATTCTTTTTTTTTTTTTTTGAGACAGAGTCTTGCTCTGTCGCCCAGGCTGGAGTGTAGTTGCATGATCCTGGTTCACTGAAACCTCCGCCTCCTGGGTTCAAGCAATACTCCTGCCTCAGCCTCCAAAGTACCTGGGATTACAGGCACCCGCCACCATACCCAGCTAATTTTTTATTTTAGTAGAGACGGGATTTCGCCATGTTGGTCAGGATGTTCTTGAACTCCTTACCTCAAGCGATCCACAGCATCGGTCTCCCAAAGTGCTAGGATTACAGGCATGAGCCATAGCATCCAGCCAAGATTGTGAGACCAGCCTGGCCACCATGGTGAAACCCCATCTCCACTAAAAATACAAAAACTAATTGGGCATAGTGGCAGCCACCCATAATCCCAGCTACTCTAGAGGCTGAGGCAGGAGAATCACTTGAATCCAGGAGGCGGAGGTTGCAGGGAGCTGAGATTGCGCCACTGCACTTCAGCCTGGGGAAAGAGTGAGACTCCGCCTCAAAAAACAAAAAACAAAAAAAAGGAATGCTAACAGTAGTTATGCCTGGATGATGGAACCAGAGTATTTAAGTTTCTTCCTGTTTAATACTCCTCTGAATTTTCCACAAGTTGTATTAATCTAAGACTCACGCCTGTAATCCCAGCACTTTAGGAGACTGAGGCGGGGGGATCACCAGGTCAGGAGATCGAGACCATTCTGGCTAACACAGTGAAACCCCGTCTCAGCCGGGCGCGGTGGCTCACGCCTGTAATCCCAGCACTTTGGGAGGCCGAGGCGGGCGGATCACCAGGTCAGGAGATCGAGACCACGGTGAAACCCCGTCTCTACTAAAAATACAAAAAACTAGCCGGGCGAGGTGGCGGGCGCCTGTAGTCCCAGCTACTCCGGAGGCTGAGGCGGGATAATGGCGTAAACCCAGGAGGCGGAGCTTGCAGTGAGCCGAGATCGTGCCACTGCACTCCAGCCTGGGTGACAGAGCGAGACTCCGTCTCAAAAAAAAAAAAAAAAGAAACCCCATCTCTACTAAAAATACAAAAAAACTAGCCAGGTGTGGTGTTGGGCGCCTGTAGTCTCAGCTACTTGGGAGGCTGAGGTAGAAGAATGGCATGAACCCAGGAGGTGAGATTGTGCCACTGCACTTCAGCCTGGGTGACAGGGCGAGACTCCATCTCAAAAAATGAATAGATAAATAAATAACTCATCTTTTTCTACACAGTGGCTATAGTGCAGGAATGGTAACAGACACATAAACAATTCTGGTTGATCATAGTATGATTTTCTTTCAAAATCTGAGAGAAACTAAACCAGCTGAACGACGTGGCTCATGCCTATCATCCCAGCACTTTGGCCAAGGTGGGTGGATCACCCAAGGTCAGTAGTTTGAAATCAGCCTAACCAACTGGTGAAACCCGGTCTCTACTAAAAATACTAAAAAAAATGAGCTGGGTGTGGTGGCGGGCGCCTGCAATCCCAGCTACTCGGAAGGCTGAGACAGGAGAATTGCTTGAACCCGGGAGGCGGAGGTTGCAGTAAGCCAAGACCATGCCACCGCACTCCTGCCTGGGCAACAACGGCGAAACTCCATCTCAAAAAAAAAAAACAAAAAAAGAAAAACTAAACGATAAAATACCAAAAACTTGTACAAAATAATGAAGACTTAACTTCAAGATGCTGCTCATAACACAAAAGTTGAGCCTTTGTAATAAACATAAATAGAGAAATTTCTAAAAGAGACAAAAGATTCTTAGTTAGCTCCAAGTAAAAGACTTAGTGACAAACAGTCAAGATATTAAATAAAGTATTTCTGAAAAACATGCAGCCATGAAGATATTTGAGTGTTCCCAATTTCTGGGACTCTGATGAGACTAGTAACAAAAACAGAAAATACTCTAATGCTCTTGGGGTGCATGAGGTCTGTAAACAAGCATTTACTTCTAAATGCTTTTAAATATAGCTGCTTTGTAAAATAAATAAATAAATAAAGGAAAACCAGCACTCCCTTAAACAGACCCTAGACATTTTTGCTGGTATAAATTCAAATTCATCACTGATATCTCCCCTGTATTTCCTTCTTTCTCTGTTTTGAGACAGAGTCTTGCTGTCACCCAGGCTGGAGTGCAGTGGTCCGATCTGGGCTCACTGCAACCTCCGCCTCCCGGGTTCACACCATTCTCCTGCCTCAGCCTCCCAAGTAGCTGGGACTACAGGCGCCCACCACCATGCCTGGCTAATTTTTTTGTATTTTTAGTAGACACGGGTTTTCACCGTGTTAGGACAGTCTCCATCTCCTGACCTCATGATCCTTGGCCTCCCAAAGTGCTGGGATTACAGGAGTGAGCCACTGCGCCTGGCTCCTCTGTATTTCCTTCTACTGGAGCTTAACATAGTGCCTGATGCATGGCAATTCTTCACTACATGAGTTATTATTTTTATTATTTTATTACTAGAACATAAGATGGTACCATGGACAAAGGTTACTCCAAAACAACAGTCTATTACATTTCTATAGGTCTGTTTGCAAATTTTTTTTCTTTTTTCCGTTTAGGTACCAAGGGAAGATCCTCACGCTTTCTTGGGTTTCTTATCCCTGATACCTCTTTTGGGCCCCCTGTATGGCTCTGCAGTGAGTCAACAATCCGTGATGGACTAAAAGAAGAAAGTCTGAGCTGCCTCAGAACCTTACCTCTTCCTTAGGCTTTGAGGCCCCTCAAGGTTCACATCTACTCCAACAATGGCTCTTCATAGCTTAGTCCAGTTTGAACACATTCACATGGGGCTTGGTGCAGCGGCTAACACCTGTAATCCCCAGCACTTTGGGAGGCTGAGGTGGGCAGATCACCTGAGGTTGGGAGTTCAAGACTAGTCTGGCCAACATGGTGAAATCCTATCTCCACCAAAAACACAAAAATTAGCCAGGCGGGCCGGGCACGGTGGCTCAAGCCTGTAATCCCAGCACTTTGGGAGGCCGAGACGGGCGGATCACGAGGTCGGGAGATCGAGACCATCCTGGCTAACACGGTGAAACCCCGTCTCTACTAAAAAAATACAAAAAACTAGCCGGGCGACGTGGCGGGCGCCTGTAGTCCCAGCTACTCGGGAGGCTGAGGCAGGAGAATGGCGTAAACCCGGGAGGCGGAGCTTGCAGTGAGCTGAGATCCGGCCACTGCACTCTAGCCTGGGCAGCAGAGTGAGACTCCGTCTCAAAAAAAAAAAAAAAAAAAAATTAGCCAGGCATGGTGGCGGGCACTTGTAACCTCAGCTACTCGGGAAGCGGAGGCAGGAGAATTGCTTGCACCTAGCAGGCGGAGATTGCAGTGAGCCGAGATTGCGCAACTGCACTCCAGCCCAGGCAACAAGAGCAAAACTGTCTCAAAAAAAATAAAATAAAATAGGCCAGGCGCAGTGGCTCACGCCTGTAATCCCAGCAGTTTGGGAGGCCAAGGCAGGCAGATCACAAGGTCAGGAATTTGAGACCAGCCTGGCTAATATGGTGAAACCCCATCTCTACTAAAAATATGAAAATTAGCCAGGTATGGTGCCTGTAGTCCTAGCTACTAGGGAGGCTGAGGCAGGAGAATGGTGTGAACCTGGGAGACAGAAGTTGCAGTAAACCGAAATCGCACCACTGCACTCCAGCCTGGGCAACAGAACAAGACTCTGTCTCAAAAAATAATAAAAATAAATAGATAAATAAATAAATAAAATAAAATAGGCGAGGTGCAGTGGCTCATGCCTGTAAATCCCAGCACTTTGGAAAATCAAGATGGGCAGATCACGAGGTCAGGAGTTCAAGACCAGCCTGGCCAACAGGGGTGAAACCCCGTCTCTACTAAAAATACGAAAATTAGCCAGGCAGGGTACCATACGCCTGTAGTCCCAGCTAGTCGTGAGGCTGAGGCAGAAGAATTGCTTGAACCCAGGAGGTGGAGGCTCATCTCAAAAAAAAAAAGAAGTATGTCTTCCATGCTTCTTCGAAATAACTCCATATGTTTATATGACAAATATGACTCCTTACAATGGAAATAGATTTTTTTTTCCATGTGAATGTATTCATTTTATTTTTTTTTTTGGAGACAGAGTCTCACTCTGTCACCCAGGCTGGAATGCAGTGGCATGATCTCAGCTGCACTGGAGTGCAGTGGCACAATCTCGGCTCACTGCAAGTTCCGCCTCCCAGGTTCATGCCAGTCTCCTGCCTCAGCCTCCCGCGTAGCTGGGACCACGGGCGACCGCTACCACGCCCAGCTAATTTTTTTTTTTTTTTTTTTTGTATTTTTTAGTAGAGACAGAGTTTCACCGTGTTAGCCAGGATGGTCTCAGTCTCCTGACCTCGTGATCCACCCGCCTCAGCCTCCCAAAGTGCCGGGATTACAAGCATGAGCTACCGTGCCCATCCAGGACTGACATATTTCTATTCTTTTGCCTGGATTTTGTTTGTTTGTATTTTTATTTTTTTGAGATGGAGTCTCACTTTGTTGCCCAGGCTGGAGTGCAATGGCACCACCTCGGTTCACTGCAACCTCCGCTTCCTGGGTTCAAGCAGTTCTCCTGCCTCAGCCTTCCGAGTAGCAGGAACTACAGGCGCATACCACCAAGCCCAGCTAATTTTTTTTGTATTTTTAGTAGAATCGGGGTTTCACCATATTGGTCAGGCTGTTCTTGAGCTCCTGAACTCAGGTGATCCGGCCGCCCTAGTCCTCCCAAAGTGCTGGGATTACATGCCCTGAACCACTGCAGCCAGCCTTTTGTCTTTTTTTTTTTTAAATAAGACAGGGTCTTGCTCCATTACCCAGGATAAAATGCAGTGGTACGTTCACAGGTCGCTGCAGCCTCACACTCCTGGCTCAAACAATCCTCCTGTCTCAGCCTTCCGAGTAGCTGGGACTACAGGCCCATGCTACCACAACTAGCTATTTTTATTTTTTTGCAGAAACAGGGTCTTGCTATCTTGCCCAGGCTGGTCTCCAACTCTTAGGCTCAAGTAATCCTCCCACCTTGGCCTCCCAAACTGCTGGGATTGCAATCACAAGTCACTGTGTTCCACCCCATTTCTTTTTTTTTTTTTTTTTTTGAGACGGAGTCTCCCTCTGTCGCCCAGGCTGGAGTGCAGTGGCAGGATCTCAGCTCACTGCAAGCTCCACCTCCCGGGTTTATGCCATTCTCCTGCCTCAGCCTCCTGAGTAGCTGGGACTACAGGTGCCTGCCACCACGCCCAACTAGTTTTTTGTATTTTTTTTAGTAGAGATGGGGTTTTACCATGTTAGCCAGGATGGTCTCGATCTCCTGACCTCGTGATCCGCCCATCTCAGCCTCCCAAAGTGCTGGGATTACAGGTTTGAGTCACCACGCCCAGCCCCCTATTTCTATTTTTAAGGATACTAGACAACTGCAGGGTTTGTGATAGAAGTTTTTTTTTTTTTTTTTTGAGAGGGAGTCTGGCTCTGTCACCCAGGCTGGAGTGCAGTGGCCGGATCTCAGCTCACTGCAAGCTCCGCCTCCCGGGTTTACGCCATTCTCCTGCCTCAGCCTCCCGAGTAGCTGGGACTACAGGCGCCCGCCACCTCGCCCGGCTAGTTTTTTTTTGTATTTTTTAGTAGAGATGGGGTTTCACCGTGTTAGCCAGGATGGTCTTGATCTCCTGACCTCGTGATCCGCCCGTCTCGGCCTCCCAAAGTGCTGGGATTACAGGCTTGAGCCACCGCGCCCGGCCTTTTTTTTTTTTTTGAGACGGAGTCTCGCTCTGTCGCCCAGGCTAGAGTGCAGTGGCCGGATCTCAGCTCACTGCAAGCTCCGCCTCCCGGGTTTATGCCATTCTCCTGCCTCAGCCTCCCGAGCAGATGGGACTACAGGCGCCCGCCACCTCGCCCGGTTAGTTTTTTTTTTTGTATTTTTTAGTAGAGACGGGGTTTCACTGTGTTAGCCAGGATGGTCTCGATCTCTTGACCTCGTGATCCGCCCGTCTCGGCCTCCCAAAGTGCTCGGATTACAGGCTTGAGCCACCGCGCCCGGCTGTGATAGAAGTTATTCCATTAGGCCATTTATCTGCCCCATGCCAGAGGAGTCCCTGGTTTAGGGGCATTTTCATCACGGTTCTATTTTCTTTTCTTCTTTTTTTTTTTTTTTTTTGAAACACATTCTCGCTCTGTCCCCTAGCCTGGAGTGCAATGGCGCAGTCTCAGTTCACTGCAACCTCTGCCTCCCAGGTTCAAACGATTCTCCTGCCTCATCCTCCCGAGTAGTTGGGATTACAGGCGCCCATCACCATGCCTGCTAATTTTTGTATTTTTAGTAGAGAGGAGGTTTCACCATGTTGGCCAGGCTGGTCTGGAACTCCTGATCTCAGGTGATCTGCCCGCACTGGCCTGCTAAAGTGCTGGGATTACAGGCGTGAGCCACTGCACCCGGCCATGGTTCTATTTTCAATCGGGAAATTAACATTTGTATTTTTCCCAAATACTGACGGACTGTAAACTGGCACAACCACTTGCATTATCTAGTGAAGCTGAAAATATCCATTCTATGAACCCGAGCAATTTTACCCATCAGTGTATATGAAGGAACTTTTTTTCAACAAGGGTACTTAATAGAAGAATGTTCACAGCAGCACTCTTAATAGCTAAAACCTGGAAGCAACCCAGACATCTATTAATAGTGGAATGGATAAATACATTATGGTATATTCATACAACAGAATACTACATAAAAAAATGGGAATGAACAGCTGCACACAATGTGAACAAATTTCAGAAACACTGTATTAAGACAACATAATACAGTATGAGTCCATTTATATAAAACTCAAAAAGAAACAAATCTAAACTATGTCAAGGGTTACGGAGATGGTAAAGGTAAAAAGAAAAAGAATGTGCCGGGCGCGGTGGCTCACGCCTGTAATCCCAGCACTTTGGGAGGCCGAGACGGGCGGATCACGAGGTCAGGAGATCGAGACCATCCTGGCTAACACGGTGAAACCCCGTCTCTACTAAAAAATACAAAAAAAAACTAGCCGGGTGAGGTGGCGGGCGCCTGTAGTCCCAGCTACTGGGGAGGCTGAGGCAGGAGAATGGCGTGAACCTGGGAGGCGGAGCTTGCAGTGAGCTGAGATCCGGCCACTGCACTCCAGCCTGGGCGACAGAGCGAGACTCCGTCTCAAAAAAAAAAAAAAGAAAAGAAAAAGAAAAAGAATGTGATCACAGAATAACAGCTGTCTGCAAGGCCTGAGAAGCTGTGATCAGGAAGGGACCCACAAAGGGTTCAGGGATACTGGCATTGTTCTATTTCTTGAAAAAGTAGTAGTTTCGCCAGCATTTACTTTATACTTTTTCATTAAATTGTACAGAGATCGCCTAAATTTACATGGATGGGTAAATATTTCACAAATTTTAAGAAAGAGAAAAACATGGGTGGGCACAGTGGCTCAGGCCCGTAATCTCAGCAGTTTGGTAGGCCGAGGTGGGCAGATCACGAGGTCAAGAGTTCGAGACCAGCCTGGCCAACATAGTGAAACACCGTTCCCACTATAAGTAAAAAAAAATTAGCCGAGCATGGTGTTGGGCATCGGTAGCCCCAGCTACTCAGGAGGCTGAGGCAGGAGAATGGCATGAACTCAGGAGGTGGAGGTTGCAGCGAGCCGAAATCGCACCATTGCACTCCAGCCTGGGCGACAAGAGTTAAATTCCATCTCAAAAAAAAAAAAAAAAAAAAGAGAGAGAGAGAAACAGCCTTCTGCCGGGCGCGGTGGCTCACGCCTGTAATCCCAGCACTTTGGGAGGCCGAGGCGGGCGGATCACAAGGTCAGGAGATCGAGACCACGGTGAAACCCCGTCTCTACTAAAAAATTACAAAAAATTAGCCGGGCGCGGTTGTGGGCGCCTGTAGTCCCAGCTACTCGGGAGGCTGAGGCAGGAGAATGGCGTGAACCCGGGAGGCGGAGCTTGCAGTGAGCCGAGATCGTGCCACTGCACTCCAGCCTGGGCTGGGCGACAGAGCGAGACTCCGTCTCAAAAAAAAACAAAAAACAAAAAAAAAAAAACAGCCTTCTGACACAGCCACCATTTCTACCTACAGTTTGGCCCTTGCTTGAAGAGTGAGACGAAAGGAGCATTCCTTCCCTCTTTCAGCAAAGGAAGAAATTAATCTATCATGTCTTCATACAGCCACATCAATTTAATAACAGAAATCACAATCTAATGTAATAACTAGGAAAAAATAAAAAGGAAGCATTTAAGTGAAGTCTGGAGAGGACTTAAAACATCTGGAACAAAATGTAGGGCAACAGAATAACAGAAAAGAACAGGTATTAGGCTGGGCGCAGGGGCTCACGCCTGTAATCCCCATACTTTAGGAGGCCAAGGTGGGCGGATCACAAGGTCTGGAGATCGAGACCATCCTGACTAACACAGTGAAACCCTGTCTCTACTAAAAAATACAAAAAATAAGGAGGGCATGGTGGCAGACACCTGTAGTCCCAGCTCCTTGGGAGGCTGAAGCAGGAGAATGGTGTGAACACAGGGGGCGGAGCTTGCAGTGAGCCAAGATCTCACCACAGCACTCCAGCCCAGGCAACACAGCGAGACTCTTGTCTCAAAAAAATAACAACAATAAAAAGAAAAGAACAGGTATTCATGTAACACCTAATTCTAAAGCTAATTCAGAATTCAGAAATCAGAGACCCTTACAAATCAAGAGTGGTCATTTAAAAACCAGACAAGAAAGAAGCACGGCACATCAAATATAAACCACAACTAATTAAACTAAAAGAAAGTATATTACAAAAAAAAAAAAAAAAGCATATCCAAAGTAAGGAAAGACATCCCTGATTCTGAAGCTGCCTTAAAGAAAGACAGTCACGTCCAGAGCCCCTGACTTTGGTTACTTTCCTAGAGCAATTCAAAGTTAAAAGAAAATTAAGCCACTATTTGATCTTTAGTTTGAAATGACAACATAAGCTGGAGAGAGGATGTGGAACTGCAGAGGTTCTCAAAGAGGTATACGAATACTTCATCAGAGAGGACCCGAAGGAAGACATCTAATAAGTAAATCTTAGTTGACAAACTTGGAGAAACATTATTTATAAACACCAATTTACAAGGAAGATCTCAAACTTAATAGTTAAAAACAAAGATAACCCAGAACAAGCAAGCCTAAAAAACTAATCAAAATTTGGCCGGGTGCAGTGGCTCACACCTGTAATCCCAACACTTTGGGAGGCCGAGGGCGGGTGGATCACGAGGTCAGGAGTTCGAGGCCAGCCTGATCAACATGGTGAAACCCCATCTCTACCAAAAATACAAACATTAGCCGGGCATGGTGGCACAAGCCTGTAGTCCCAGCTACTCGGGAGGCTGAGGCAGGAGAATCACTTCAACCTGGGAGGCGGAGGAGGCTGCAGTGAGCCGAGATCACACCACTGCACTCCAGCCTGGGTGACAGAGCGAGACTCCGTCTCAAAAAAAAAAAAAAAAAATCAAAATTTTAAGTGTATCCTAGAAAAACTTTACAGCTTTTCTTTGAACCATCTAGGTCCTTTTAAAAGCTGATGCCTTGCCATGCTTAAATATGCGGGTTCCACTGACTTAAATCCTAACAGGAGAAAACTGCGCAAGTAGCAAACTGGCTGAGTTCAAAGATGCTGTTCTCCCACATCTTCATTTTACAGCACCTAACAGTTTCTGGAAGACAGCACGCAGAATAATTGACAGGATTTGTAATGCTTCAGTATTACCAGAAAAAAAAACTGCACACATACTTCCAGCATATGAACAATTTTAACTCACCAGTCACCATGTTGCATGTATTTCTGCTGCTTGTCCTGAGTTCTTAAGACTTCTAATATTCTGAAGAAGATAGAACAAAAAAGTTCCTTCCATCCTCAGCCTCTTTTTATTAATAATTTTAACTTTGTTCTTAAAAAAAATACAGTACATTAGAAAGAACTACCCCACCATTATCAAATCTGATGGCTAATTTTACTTCCTGTTAGCTTCCTTTTCCTGAAGCTTAATGGAGCAAGACTGTAAATCATAAACTAGCAGATATTTTGTATTAGAAAATAGAGGTGCATATTTCTCTAGGACAAACCTAGAACTTCCTTGACACTAAAACACAGTGGCAGGGTAAAAAAAAAGAACTGAAAAGGACTGAAATCCTACATCAAAAGTGACTTTTACAGTCATACACTGTCAGATTTTAGTAATTTCTCTTGGAGATTTCTGCAATTTCAAAAAAGACAAAGCACTGATTCTCAGGTTGTTCAATTTTGTTTTAAGGTCAACTTTTTGGCTGAGGCAAAGGTGGGCCTTTAGTATAACAGACTAAAGTAAGCCCCTCCCACCTACGCAAAAGAAAAGCCTGCGTTTAAGGATTTAAACTGGCATTTTAGAGCTCGGAGTTCACATGGTCCACATAAGCGAATTCCCTTCCGGAGCGCACAGTGGTGACGTGTATGAATTGCGCTTATGGACGTATTAATTTCTAATGAAAGATAAGCAACTACCACTCAAGGGCCTTCTAATATTAACCTTCCCTGCCCGGCACAAAGCCCAGTACAAGGTGAGGAAATCCGAAGGGGCTCACTGCCCTCTCAAGCCAACAGGGCTTGGTTTCCGAAGCAGAAGCACCCTACCCAAGCACCCACACCGTACTTGGGCCTCAAGTAACGGCATTCTTTAAGGAGAACGGGCAATCTCGCCCCGCTCACAGAGGAGTGGAGCCGCAAGCCAGACAGCAACGCTGGTTGGTTTCTTTCCAGGCCGAGGCCACGGATGCCCGGGAACGTCACCAGACCAGAAAGGACCCAATCCTCAACCTTCCCCGCACAACGAGCCTCGGCCGGCCCTCTGCTCAGCAAAAGCCTCCTGCGCGCTCTCGAGGCGGCACCGCCACCCAACATCAGAGCGCGCGCCCCAAAACTGGGGGGGATGTGAAGGGCGCGCGCCACGGAAAGCCGCTCTTGCCCACGGGCCACAGCTCCTAGAGGAAAGATATCCGGGCCGGGAACGCGCACGTCGGCGGCCACGCGCACCGAGAGCCGCACAGCGCGCGCGCGCCCGCGCGTAAAAACAGGCTCAGCCGCGCGCCCGCACCAGCGCGCGATCTCGCGCCGCGCCCACCCAAATCTCCGGCCCACCCCTCCCCCACCCACAAGGCGGGGTGCGCGAGCCCAGGAACGTTTTCGGCTCCGGAGCCGCCCCGAGTTCTCCAGGGCCCAGCGGTAGCGGCCCGCCCGCCCCCGCCCGCCGTTGTGTGGGGTGGGCTCCCCGACTCAGGCCCACAGCCTCGCCGCATCCCCGCCCGCACTGGAGCCCTCACCCGGCGACGTCACCGCCGCCGCCGCCTCCGCTCTACCCGCCGGCCCCGCCGCACCGCCAGGGACCCTGGTTCTGCCGTCGTC
Source organism: Macaca mulatta (assembly GCF_049350105.2). NCBI lineage: Eukaryota > Metazoa > Chordata > Mammalia > Primates > Cercopithecidae > Macaca > Macaca mulatta. The sequence continues at coordinate 112,530,935 of NC_133407.1, forward strand.
GCTCCAAGACCGACAGGGTTTTCTCCTCACAGCTCCCTGGGCGCCATCTTACATTCAACCCTCACAGCCAATAGGAGTCGATTGCTCCTCTCGCGAGAATCGGGGCGTCGGTCCCGCGAGATCTGGGACTGCCTCCCGGCCAGACTTAAAGTGAACGCTTCAGCAGGGGAGGCTGGCCGCGCCTCTGGCTGCTAAAGCGGATGGTGGATCATAGAGTATGGACGGCTCGCTCCGCCCATGGACGTCCCTCCATGTGGGGTGGAGCTAGGGCCGTGACTTGGCCTAGTAGTGGAGCCTCGGAAGGCTAGGGCTCCAAGCTAGCTCCTTGGACCCACCTTCCGTCGCCCGCCAGAGCCTCCTTTGGTCGAGCACCCCCACGCGGGGCGGGGCCTGGCCGGGCTCGGCCTCTCGCTTAAGGTAGACCCCACAAACTTCTGTCCTGGGCCTGGCGTCCCCAGGCGTGCCCTGCCTGGAAAGCCTCTAGGTTGCTCACCTCCTGGAGGACTCAGCATCTGGAACTGCCGCCATCTGCTGCCATCTGAGTTCAGCCTTCAGCAGTTGGGTCCACCTTAAAGCGGGCCCCCGGGTAGCCTAGTGTTTGTATACAGGGAAAATGTGGAAGGCGTTAAAGCTGCAGGCACACTCAGGCCTCAGCAGCAGCCCACACTGCCCCCAGAGGGCTTCCAGGCAGACTCTTTTTGCCTCGGAGCTTTTGCCCTTGTTCCTCTTATCCTGGCAAACTCCCCGTAGTCTTTCGTGATTCCCTTCAGAAGTCACTTCGTTAGAGTAATCTTTTCTGAGGCCCAGGCTGGGTCAGGAACCTCTTCCAGTCTTGCACAAGCCCCAGGGAGACCTCTCCCATACAGTGCATGGTCACCCATTTCCCCTCCCGTGAACTTGGAAGGGCACCACAGCACGTATGCCTCATCTGTGTCTGGCACGTAGTAGGCACTCAAAAATTATATGCTGAATGGGCCGGGCGCGGTGGCTGACGCCTGTAATCCCAACACTTTGGGAGGCCGAGGCGGGTGGATCACCTAAGATCAGGAGTTCGAGACCAGCCTGGCCAACATGGCGAAACCCCGTCTCTACTAAAAATACAGAATTAGCCGAGTGTGGCGATGCATGCCTGTGATCCCAGCCACTTAAGAGGCTGAGGCAGGAAAACTGCTTGAACCTGGGAGGCGGAGGTTGCAGTGAGCTGAGATCACGCTATTGCACTCCAGCCTGGGCAACAGAGTGAGACTCTGTCTCAAAAGTAAAAAAGAATTATATGCTAATTGGGCGCAGGGGCTCACGCCTGCAATCCCAGCACTTTGGGAGGCCGAGTTGGGTGGATAACCTGAGGTCAGGAATTCCAGACCAGTCTGGCTAACTTGGTGAAACCCCTTCTCTACTAAAATTACAAAAATTACTCGTGAGTGGTGGCGCCCACCTGTAATCCCAGCTACTTGGGAGGCTGAGGCATGAGAATCGCTTGAACCCAGGAGGCAGAGGTTGCAGTGAGCTGAGATCGAGCCACTGCACTCCAGCCTGGGCTACAGAGTGGAACTCCACATCAAAAAAAAAAAAAGAAAGAAAAAAAGAATTATATGCTGAATGATCAGACTGGGAGCTAGGACTCTCTTCTTCAACCAGCAGAAACAAACCTTTTAGATCCCTCTGGCACAGAGGTCCTAACCATGGACAAACACCCCAGAGCCCTCCATTCCCTCAGATCAGGTGCGGAGGGTATGAATCCCACCCAGGCCCCCGCTGCCTTTAAGCACCAAAAAGTGCACCAGTCCTTTCAGAGCTGTCAGTACCACTCTGTTCTGGGAAAGCCCATTCTCACAGACAAAATGTGCAAAAGGCACAACTCCGTCCCCCAACCATACCACCACCACCACCAGCATGTCTCCAGGGCCCTCAGATGCTAGAAGCGCAGAGGTAACACACAGACTCTAGGAGAATTTAGCTGTTCTTTATTGACATAGAATTTGGGGTGGCGAAGGTAGCCCCAACCTCCAGGATGAGGTAGGTTCAGTGCTTCCAGCTCACACCTTTCCTGGGTCTTCCTTCAGTGTGACAGTTCGGTTAAAAACAAGCTGGAGGGCAGAGGGAAAGGATGACCATCAACCCAGAACAAGGCCAGGGAGGCCTGGGCAGGTTTCACCCCAGACACCTCCCCCTAACTTCCTTCTTAAGCCAAAGAAGCCAAGGGACTAAGGGTCAGGAGACCCAGGTCCTCAATAACTTTGTGACTTTGGGTAAGGGACTGGATGGGGCTCTAGGCTGTAGTATTATATGGACTATAACAACCACCGTGGGGGTCTAGGGTGTAGTTTTATATGGATTATAATAACCACCATGTTTGCCCCCTACTTTAAGGAGTAAGAAAGACAGGGTGGGCTGGTGCAGTGGCTCACACCTGTAATCTCAGCACTTTTGGAGGCTGAGACAGGCATATCATCTGAGGTCAGCAGTTCGAGACCAGCCTGGCCAACATGGCCAAACCCCATCTCTACTAAAAATACAAAAATTAGGCCGGGCGCGGTGGCTCACGCCTGTAATTCCAGCACTTTGGGAGGCAGGCGGATCACGAGGTTAGCAGATCGAGACCAGCCTGGCTAACACAGTGAAACCCCGTCTCTGCTAAAAAACAGAAAAAATTAGCCGGACATGGTGGCAGGTGCCTGTAGTCCCACCTACTCCGGAGGCTGAGGCAGGAGAATGGCGTGAACCCAGGAGGCAGAGCTTGCAGTAAGCCGAGATTGTGCCATTACACTCCAGCCCGGGTGACAGAGTAAGACTCCGTCTAAAAAAAAAAAAAAAATTAGCCGGGCACGGTGGCATGTGCCTATAATCCCAGCTACTAGGAAGGCTGAGGCAAGAGAATGGCTTGAGCCAGGGAGGCGGAGGTTGCAGTGGGCGGAGATTGTGCCACTACACTGCAACCTGGGCGAAAGAGTAAGATTCCATCTCAAAAAAAAAAAAAAAGAAAAAAAAAAATTAGCTGGGCATGGTGACATGTGCCTGTAATCCCAGCTACTTGGAAGGCTGAGGCAGGAGAATGGCTTGAGCCTGGGAGGTGGAGGTTGCAGTGGGCCAAGATGGTGCCACTGTACTCCAGCCTGGGAAACAGGGCAAGACTCCATTAAAAAGGAAAAAAAAAGGATGGCAGTGTGGCTGGGCACAGTGGCTCATGCCTATAATCCCAGTACTCTGGGAGGCTGACGCAGGAGGACTGCTTGAAGCCAGTAGTTCAACACCAGCCTGGGCAACATAGTGAGAACTCGCCTCTACAGAAAATTTTAAAATTAGCCAGGCATGGTAGTGTGCACATGTAGTCTCAAGCTACTCAGGAGACTTAGGCAGGAGGATAGCTTGAGCCCAGTAGTTCGAGGCCACGGTGAGCTATGATTGCAGCACTTCACACCACCCTGGGCAAGAGTAAGACCCCGTCTCTAAAGTAAATAAAAAGAAAGATTATTAGCTCCCTTAATGAAAGATATTAAAAATAATTACTTTATATATATATATATATATATATATATTTTTTTTGGTAGGCATGGGTGTTTCACCATGTTGGCCAGGGTGGTCTCGAATTCCTGACTCCGGTGATCAGCCCGCCTTGGCCTCCCAAAGTGCTGGGATTATAGGTGTGAGCCACCATGCCAGGCCCCAAAAAATAATAATTAAAAAAAAAAAAAAAAAAAAGTCGGGCACAGTGGCTCATGCCGGTGATCCCAGCACTTTGGGAGGCCGAGGCAGACAGATCATGAGGTCAGGAATTTCAGACCATCCTGGCCAACATGGTGAAACCCCGTCTCTACTAAAAATATAAAACATTAGCCAGGCATGGTGGCAGGCGCCTGTAATCCCAGCTACTCAGGAGGCTGAGGCAGGAGAATCACTTGAACCTGGGAGGCAGAGGTTGCAGTGAGCCGAGATAGCGCCATTGCACTCCAGCCCTGGGCAACAACAGTGCAAGACTCTGTCTCAAAAAAAAAAAAAAAAAAAAAAAAAAAAAAAAAAAAAAAAAAGGCAGCCTTCATACAAAATTTTGTGCATAGACTTATCCTCAGTACCAGTTTCCCATTAGTAGAATATGAATACCAACTCCCTCAGGTGGTGTAGATTAACTAAGGGAATATATGCAGAGCACTTGGCACAGTGAATGGCAGCCACTGTCACTGCTGTAGATGAGGGCAAGTGGGTAAAGTCAAGCACCTTTCCCTGATGGCTATCTGGATCCACGGAGAAGTATCCAAGACGCTCAAACTGGAACTTGTCGAAGGGTCTTGCCAGGGCCACAGAGCAGTCCACTAATGCTGCCTCCACCACGTGTAGTGATGCCTGCAGGCAGGGAACTCAGGCAACCATCCAACCAGGAAGGCCTACCTCCCAAACCCCAAACCTCATGAACCTACCAGGTTCAGGTCACTTAAGAATCCACCAGGCACCTCAGTAGGATCTTCAGGGTTCTTGTGCTGGAATCTGCAGCCAGAGTGAAGGTCATACCCCCAGCTGGACAGCCACAGCAGGCAATGTGCATCTGGTACCTGCCCCTACCCCATCTCTGTTCACTCACAGTCGCTCATAGAGGCGAACCTCACACATCAAAGGCTGTGACACCCAGTGAATAAAGGCCTTTGGCTTCTCTCCAGCATCTGCCCGTCTGCAGGTCACCTCCAGACTCTCTACAGAACCACTGGGGCCCTAGAAGTAGGGGGAGGGGAGCAGCAATTAGATCTGGGAACCACAACCAGGATTGCAGGCTACACTCACATCCTGGCCCCAGCAGGCACTGCAGTAGGAAGGCTGCAGCTGGCTCTCACCTTGACAACACGCTGCAGCTCAATGACGTAGCCTGTATGCCTCAGGCCCACAGGCTGGCCCCAAGCCAGGCGCTTAAATCCTGGCTCTGGCTCCTAGACATAGGAAGTGGGGTAAACACAAGAGGCTGCAAGGGTCAAATAAGTGGTGAAGCTTCCCTACCCCCATGTCTGGCAAGGATTGGTTCATCTGAAGCAGGAAGTAGATGGACTGACAGAGATAAGGAGATGAAAGGTTCCCAGGACCAGACTCAGCAGCAAACGGGACCCTCCACCCCCACCATTTACCTCCTTGAAGTCAGTCCTCTCAATGAAGACAATGGGTGCAAAGGGAACCTGATGGAAGCCTTTGGTCTCATCAGCTGGGAAGTTGGGCACCTGGATGTCCAAGGACTATAGCAGGAGACAGGTATGAGTCATACTCAGCATGAGGACCCCCATGCCCAGAGCCAAGTGTATCCCCAGCTACACACACACATACACACACGTGTAGCACACATGTTGAGGCAGGCCCACCTTGGCAGCAGGAAAGTTGGTGATGATGACCCGTAGTGACTCCAGCACAGCCATGGCTCGTGGGGCTGTGTCATTCAGCACATCACGCACACAGGCTTCTAGAAGATGTGGCTCCATTGTGGTCTGTGCCACAGTCACTCCCACCTGGCAGGAAAGTTCAGCATCAGTCACAGCTACAATCACAAACTGCCACACTCAACCCTCAATCTGTCCACCCAACCTGCTGGGCTATACCCGGGCACAGAAGCTGTTGATGGCCTCAGGTGGGAAGCCCCGCCGTCGCAGGGCCGTGAGTGTAAAGAGCCGTGGGTCGTCCCAATCCCTGTGGATAAGAAGGTTGGTGAGAAGGCCTTTGGGAGTGCATGCCATTAACCTTTCATAAGCCAAACAGCCACACCTACCGCACAGCACCAGTTGCTACAAGCTGGAGGATCTTCCTCTTAGAGACAACAGCATAGTGCAGGTTGAGACGGCCATACTCCCACTGCACAGGGCAATAGATGTCCAGTGCATTGCAAAGCCAGAAATAGGAAGAGCGTCTGGGGTGGGAGAGTAGGGTTAGGACTGGCCAGCTCTGGAACCAGGCAGAGACCACAGGAAGGGCTGCTGGAATTCCATTGGCCCTACCACCCCATGGACCCAGCTCCCTCACCGGGCCTGGAATTCCTTGGTGCAGAGTGAGTGAGTGATGTGCTCGATGGAGTCACAGAGGCAGTGTGTGTAGTCGTAGGTGGGATAGATGCACCTGTGGGGCATAGGCAGTGGACCCTACCATCCAGCCCTACTCTGCCCTATCCCATGGCCCATCGTCCTGCTCCGCAGCCCCCCCATCCCACCCCATTCTACACCCACCATTTGTCCCCTGTGCGGTGGTGTGGTATATACTTGACTCGGTAGGCTACAGGGTCCATCTTGCCATCCTCCATCACCAGCTTCATCCGTAGTGTGGCCTCGCCCTCTGAAAACTTGCCCTTGCGCATTGCCTGAGGAGAACAAGGACTCAGGCTGTCTCTAAGCACAGGGGCATTTCATTCTGAGCACCTTGGCCCACCCAAACCCAGATGTTCCTCTAGGACCCCACCTCAAAGAGTAGCAGTGACTCCTCCGTGGGACGGTCTCTCCAGGGTGAGGGCAGAGTATTATGGCCTTTGAGCTCCTCTACTCGCTGGTGGCACACATAAGCCAGACCCCTGTGGGGAAGGGGTGTGAGTGCCCAGCATGGCTGTGACCTAGTCAGCCTGCCTGGCTCTACGTCATGGCCCTGGCCTTACCTGCGGATGAGCTCCACAGCCCACGCATATAGCTGGTCAAAATAGTCAGAGGCATACGTCACTTTGTAAGGTGTGTAGCCTGGAGCAAAATGAGACAAAGTATGAGCAGCCAGCCAGAAACACCCAGTGGCAGGCCATGGTCCAAGGAGAGGCCCACTAACCACCAGCCCTTCTAGGCTTTGTCCAGTCCATACCCAGCCAGGCCACCATATCACAGATGGCACTGAAGAACTTTGCTTCCTCCTTCTCAGGGTTGGTGTCATCAAAACGCAGAAAACAGATGCCATTGTTGGCCTAGGAAAGTTGCACCACCTGTGAACTCCCATATCATCCATTAGCCCCACAATCCTGTTCATCAAACTAGGATATTCACAGAGCACTCTCATGTCAGATCTTTTTTTTTTTTTTTTTCTGAGATGAAGTCTTACTCTCTCGCCCAGGCTGGAGTGCAGTGGCACGATCTTGGCTCACTGCAGCCTCCACCTCCCGGGTTTCTCCTGCAGCCTCCCAGTAGCTGAGACTACAAGCATGTGCCACCATGGCCAGCTAATTTTTGTATTTTTAGTAGAGGTGAGGTTTCACCATGTTGGCCAGGTTGGTCTCAAACTCCTGACCTCAAGTGATCCACCCACTTTAGCCTCCCAAAGTGTTGGGATTACAGGCGTGAGCCACCCCACCTGGCCTCATGTCAGAATTAAAAATGCCTTCATGAGCTTCTCTCACCTTCCTGCATCTAAATGTCTAGATAAGGCATCTCTTACACCAACTTGGGACAGACAGCATAGCATCTTTCTAGGCCTACGGACTGCACTGGCACCTCCCCCAAATTTGAACTCACTGACTCCTCAGAGGGAGGGAGCTATTTATTCCAATAAGCTCAATAGATTCCTAGGTATCTGTCACACATGTGGTTCCTTTCCATGGTCTCTGTCCACCTGGGTACATTATTGGGAGCAGACAGCAAGGCAGGGACATGGTATCCACTCATGGGAACCTCTAGTGGTCATCTTGCTTGCCAGGTGCCTAGACACATGCATACCTTGGCATAGCCAAAGTTGAAATTGATGGCTTTGGCATGTCCAATATGCAGGATTCCATTGGGTTCTGGTGGGAACCGGGTACGTACCTAAAATAAGGGGGATGGGAAAAGAGAAATAAAGTCAGAGCTCAGATGACCCTAAAGAAACAGAAGTTCCCTCCTAGGAAGGCCATGGTAATGGGTAAGATGGGGGAGTATGGAGGCAGCCCAGGCACTCAGGCAGGTGTTTGATGGCACAAGCTCACATGACCACATTCCCACATACCTGCCCACCAGTAATCTCCAGGTGCTGCTTTAGTAGATTCATGGTATGTGGAGTGACCACATAGCCTGGGGTCTTGTAGTTCTCACCTGCCAGAACCAGAATAAGCCTAAGGACCAGGCTGCAGCCAAAGCCTCTGACCCTAGGGGCCTGACTATAGGAGCTGCTGCCAAGATCCAGCCCTCCCTAGGGTTTTGACATGCCCACTAACCAGGCTTGTGGAACTTAAGGGCCTCGCCCCGGAGCTGCTCCATCAGAGACAGGGTCTGGTCAGCAGTCTCACCTGTGGGGAACAAAACAAGGAAAACTTGTCCTCTGGATATATTTACCATATCCTACAGCCAGAACAGAACTGAGTAGACCCCTCTTCCCTCAATTCCAGAGACAAGAGATCTAGAGCCAGACATCTGAGGCCTCTCATGCCAGTCTCTGGGCAAAGGGAACAAAGGTAACACCAGGAATCCCAGTCTTGAGACAGAAGTCAGTGTACTGAGTAAGCCAAGGGCCTGAGGAGCCTGTAAGGACTCTTCTGAGGAGGTTCAGAAGTCAGGGAGCTGAATGCCGTGACAGGAGCCTCAAGCTTCTCACCATTCTCCATCACATCTTTCGCTGTCCTCCGGTCTGTTTCTTCCAGCCGAGCTTTTGCCACCTGAAAGAAGCCCCAGGTGCTTCAGAAAATGGCATCAAATTTTCTCTTGGACAGGGTCTTGGGATCACTGTGGTCAGACACTTCCTTCCCCAGCCTGAAGTCTCACCATACCTCACCTCACCCTCAGGGACTCAGGGCCATGCCCAGCCCTACCTTCGGCTTCTTCTCCAAATCAGCCTCCAGCTTGGGGCCCAGAAGGTGGAGGACCTGAGCAGAGACCAGAGTCAGGCAGGGACAGGAGTATCCTCTTTCAAGGAGCCCCTGACTGATCCTACCCACCCACCCAAGGCTTCCTGGCCTATCTACCAGCACTGACTGAAAGATCCTACCTAGCCCATCCCACCACTTCTCATGTGGGTCTGCTAGTTTAAAATGCTCTTGCTCTTGTTGCCCAGGCTGGAGTCTTGCTCTTGTTGCCCAGGGTGGAGGTGCAATGGCGTGGTCTCAGCTCACTGCAACCTCTGCCTCCTGGATTCAAGCAATTCTCCCCCGTCAGCCCTCCTGAGTAGTGGGGACTATAAGTGCCCGCCAGCACGCCCAGCTAATTTTTGTACTTTTTGTACAGATGGGCTTTTACCATGTTGGCCAGGCTGGTCTCGAACTCCTGACCTCAGGTGATCCGCCCACCTCAGCCTCCCAATAGTGCTGGGATTACAGGCGTGAGCCACCATGCCCAGCCCCCCCCCCCACCTTTTTTATTGTTGTTGATTTTGAGACAGGGTCTCACTCTGTACCCCAGGAAGGAGTGCAGTGGTGCAATCAGAGCTTAATGCAGCCTTGACCTCTTAGGTTCAAGGAATTCTTCCACTTCAGCCCCACAAGTTGCTGGGACTACAGGTATACACCACCATGTCTGGCTAATTTTTAAATTTTCTGTAGAGATGGGTTCTCACTATGTTGCTCAGGCTGGTCTTGAACTCCTGGGCTCAAGTAATCCTCCTGCCTTGGCCTCCCAAAGTCCCGGGATCGTAAGCGTAAGCCACCGTGCCCAGCCCTCCTCCTGCCTTTTATCCCTTAGTGGATTCCAGGCCCTGTTCATGCCAGTCTTTGCCAGCTTCAGCTTAATGAAGCATGCCCACCTGCATGTCCACTTCATTCTTGATCATTTTGCCATCTGCCCATTTGAGCACAGCCCGAGCCTCTCCTAGAAGCATAGGCACAAGGAGCTGCAGAAAAGCAAAGAGTACTCCCCCCACCTCCTTTCCAAGGAAAGGTCCTGGCTGACCGCGAGAACCAGAGCCTGAGCCCAGCCAGACCACTTTAAGTCACTCCTGTTCCTTCCCCCACCTCCCTCTCACTTGTGCCCAGAAGAAAAGGCATGACCAGAGAGAACAATATAGCCCCCTTCCAGGCCCTGCTCACCCATCAGCAGCCCCATGTTGAAATGGTAACGTTCCACCAGGAGCTGGGGCTGGTGCCTGTTAATGGCAGCCTCCACCTGCAGAAAGCCAAACCATGTGGTTCAGGAAAGCCACCTTTAGAGATATTCTGGGAACCCACACCCTCACTCTGGGTCTTCCTGGGGAGGGAAACTGAGCCACTCCTTTCCATGGCCAGGACTGGGGAGGAAGACGATGCCTGGGGAAAGACTCACAGCCTCCTCAATCTGCTCTGGGGTCACAATGACACCCACGCCACATTCCTGCTCAAAGTCCACAGTGTCGATGGGGTCCAAGGGGTGACTCCGCACATACTCAAGGGCAGCTGAGAAAAAAGAGCCCGTGAGTTTGTGGCATCTCTGCTCCAAGAAGTGGACAGACAGGGTCGTAATCTCATGAAACTCGAAGGACAGTCTGGCCTCCTGAAAAGTTAAGCCCTGGCACCACTACCCTAGAGGACACAGGGAAGAAAGAAGCACGTGTCGAGAGTGGATCCCCCTCAGACCCTGACAGTTCCCTTGTCAGTCTCACCATAGGCCACCCCCTCCATGCCTCAGTGCCTGTGCAGAACCAGGTGTCTAGAAAGAAACTGGAAGACTTGGCAAAAAGGGAAGACAGGGGTCTTGGCTGAAGGGAGGCATTGGTGCGAACTGGCAGGACAGGTAGGGGTCTCACCGCTTAGCTGGGGCTCAGTGTGGATCTTCTTACTGGCTATGTAGCTTACAAGGAAGGAGAGACGCCGAGTATCCCTGAGTCGGGAGGCCAAGCCATATAACAGGGTCCCGGTAGCCTTGTCAATGGTGGAACCCAGGGTCTGCTGAGCCTAGGGTCAGAGGGGTCAAGAGAGAAGCCCCGCGCTCAGTGAGAGGAAAGAGCGGGACAAGTGGGGCAGGTCGGAATCTGGACCCCGCCCCGCGCTGCGTTGCAGCCTGGTACGCAAACCAGGTCGGAGGCAGAGGGGCTCGCACCTGAGTAGCGGCCTCGCGCAGCTGCGCGCTCAGAGCCGTGTTCTTGAGCGTCTCGCGGGCCTTCTGCTCGCTCAGGCCGAGGCCAGTGAAGAGCGACAGGGAGTCCAGAGCCGCCATCGCAGAGACACCGGAAACCAAAAGAAACTTAGGACCGCGTCTGCAGGTCGGCATTCACTCGCTGACCAATGAGAGCGAAGCCTCCGGGAAGAGCCAATGGTGTCCTTCCTTGGCGGTAGGGGGCGGGGCGCTCCAAGGTCGTCTAACCCATTTAAAGAACACAGGGCGGACAAACCGGCCTTTCCGGGGGCTTCGCTTCCGCCTCCGTGGAACTGGGCACTTGAAGGGGTGTTGGCGGGCGGCAGGGCTTTTGGAGATATTTGCCACGTACCTGGGAGGAAGGTGCTCGGCCCCGAGGCAGGAGGAAGACACAGGCGTGGTTTTGCTCTGACTTTTCTACTTCAGCCCTGGGAACTCCATCTCAATATAGTAATTGTCCTCGGGAGCAAATGCGAGTCCCTGTCGCGCTTTTGACGCCACAACTTTGGGGTTGTCATGGAAACAGTTGAGCAAAATGAAGCCCGGGAAATCCCTGATCCACACTTCATCGCAGAGAATGTGTGGAATGACCGATCCAGGGACCCCATAAGTCCGCCGGTTTTCACGTGCCCACTTGGACACAGCTGGCCAGGAAAGGGAAGGGATGGGTCTGGGCCAGGAGGGACCTCACATAAGTTCTATGATGATTTGGTTTAAAATCTTGGCCTGGCGCAGTGGCTCAGGCCTGTAATCCCAGCACTTTGGGAGGCCGAGGTGGGCAGATCACTTGAGGCCAGGAGTTCCAGATCAGCCTGGCCAACATGGTGAAACCCTGTCTCTACTAAAAATACAAAATTAGCTGGACATAGTGGTGCACGCCTGTAATCCCAGCTACTCAGGAGGGAGAGGCTGAAGAATCGCTTGAACCTGGGAGGAGGAGGTTGCAGTGAGCTGAGATTGTACCACTGCACTCCAGCCTGGTGGACAGAGTAAGACCCTGTCTCAAAAAAAAAAAAAAAGAATAACAGAAAAAAAAATTATCATCCCACACTTACCCTCTTGCCTCTTGCCAAAGCATTATCAGGGAAACCACAAGCAAATTAGACCTTGAAATCCCTCTGCAAGCCTTTGAGAGAGGATATTTTATTGAAGTTGGGAGAGGGTAGGACAAACGAGATGGAATCTTCATGATTATAGCTGTTGTGCTTGGGAATCTCCCCATAGTCTCACTGGACTTTCAGGATCTGCTGGCTAAAACAGAACAGAGACTTTGTGTGTGTGAAAAGGGACTGAGGTAGGGGGTTGCAGAGAATGAGCAGCTGGTGGTGGGATGGTGGAAATCCCCAAATTTGAGATTAGAGCTCTTGCAGGAATTGGTGATGCTCATACTTATGGACCTTCAAGGAATAGGCAGGATCCTGACTAGTCTGTATCTATATTCTGTGTCTTTTGTGCCGACATCCCATTAATGACCAAGCTCCAAGTCTGGGCCTACATCTGGACACCACGTAATGATCACATAGCAGGTGCTGACCAGGGCCACATGCTGTAACACTATCCAGGTGCAATGCTGTCTTGGGGCTTCCCACATCTCCATGTCCCGGTGGCCCCAGCCAGATGCCTAGCCCTGCAGTGCACTGCATGAGAAAGGCCAGGTGCAGGAGTTAAGCAGGGATGCAGATCAGTGGTGCTAAGGACAGGTACCAAGAAGCAGAGCCATAGCCACACCAGCCTTTCACCAAATTTGAAGCTGCAAGTGCCCAGCCCACCATAAAGGTGATGAGCAAACCCATGCAGAGTGCCTGCCACTGCCACCATTTTCTCAGTAGCTGATGCTGCCAAAAGATTAACTGTAGCACCATCACCAAGTCCTACAGGTCTGGTGATGGCCCCCTCAATGAGATCAAGATCTGCACTCCCTTCCCTGGTTACTTCATGATACACTGTGGACCCCATGGCTACAAGTCATAGGATGAGGCAGTAGCCCCACCAGTGCCACCAAGAATGCCACAAGTGGTAGTACCAGTGGATGTCCAGCTAGTCCCCTAGATGTCTATGACTTGCACAGAGCAGAAATGTTAAATTGTATGGGCCCAGTCTGGAGGTTAGCCTACCTGCATGAGCCCCTGGCACTCCTTCCAGGAAAGTCAAGAGAAAGATGACCAAGTGGAAAAAACCAGGCAGCAGCCAGCAAGGCCCAGTCGTGGAATGGACAGAGGTAGGGTCCAGCAACCTCCTGGGCTCAAACAATCCTCCCATCTCAGCCTCTGAAATATTTGGGACTACAGGTACATACCAATAACACCCAGCTAATTTTTATATTTTTAGTAGATGGTTTCACCATGTTGCCCAGGCTGGTTCTGAACTCCTAGGCTCAAGCTATCCTCCCACCTCACCCTAAAGTGCTAGAATTACAGGCGTAAGTCACCACACTTGACCAGTTTCAGAAACTTTTTTTTCTTTTGAGATGGAGTCTTGTTCTGTCGCCCAGGCTAGAGTGCAGTGGCGCAATCTCAGCTTACTGCAACCTCCACCTCCCAAGTTCAAATGATTCTCCTGCCTCAGCCTCCAGAGTAGCTGGAATTACTGTACCAGACTAATATTCATATATTTAGTAAAGACGGGGTTTCACCATCTTGGCCAGGCTGGTCTCGAACTCCTGACCTCATGACTCACCCGCCTCGGCCTCTCAAAGTGCTGGGATTACAAGCGTGAGCCACCACGCCTGGCCAAAGAAGGAAGGCTTCAGGGACTCTTAAGGGAAGACTCTTAAGGCTGGCAGGCCCCAGCACCCTGCCTCCAATAGAAGTCAGACAAGGTTCACTCTGGTCCTCTCTGCTTGTCCTCTTTTCAGGGCAGCAATATCTACCCCACAGCAGTTTTCCTCCTGCTCTGTTACCCGCAGGGATGCAGATGGTATTCAAGTTACAGCAAAGAAAAAGCTGAGAACAGGAGAGGAGGAGGAAGATCTCCCAGTACTTCTGTCCCCCAAGTCCTCCCTGACTTGTCTGGCTTTCAGCCCCAGGCTGCTGTGGTTAATGCACCTTTTACTCCATACTGTCAGCTCCAGTGTTTCATATACTACTCTGTCCCTTGGCCATATTGAGATCCTGACAATGCTTACCACAGCTGCCTCTTATGTGGGATCAAAGAACAGCAGGTAGACTCCAAAGAGCTGATAGCACTGGGGGCTTCATGACATGAGCTGGGACCCCATCATCTCCCTTCAGACTAGAGCACCTTCAGGGTTTCTCATATATAAACACACACACACACACACACACACACACTCTCTCCAAATGATGGGGAGGGGAGGTGGCCCCAGCACGTGGTGGATCACAGTCACTAAGTCTACTTATTTATTATTTATTTTTAAAATATATTTAAACAGCAGCAATCACTTCCAAAATGCAAAAAAAATTACAATTTTTAGAATAAAATTATAATGTTTATAATGCGGGTCAGAAAGAATTGAAGGTACAACAGAATCAAATCACACAGCACTGGAGGTGGCTAGAGAAGCCAAAGCCCACTGGTCAGGGGTCCAAGCTAACAAGAAGTCCCAACCTGAGAGGTCGCCACACCCAAATCATACCCCACAGCTTCCCGTTGACAGAGCCAGTGTCCTCTGGGTTAGAGAAGGAGAAGCGGCAAGGAGCTGGCCCTCTGTGGTGGGTGTCCCAAACCCAGTCCCCCCCATCAGCCAGGGACCTGCTAATCCACCTCCTCCATGTTGCTGTAGGTGGGGGCTGGCCGATCCACAGGGGGGGCGAAGCGTTCAGGGGCTGTCCGCGTGGGGGCCACCTCGGGGGCCTGGCCAGGGCCTAGTCCCTGCAACAGAATACGAGGACAGGGGTTGGGGGCTGCCCAGCATGCCGCCTGGCATCCCGGGGGTGCTGGCTTGGAGCCCTGGCACCCAAGGGAGGGTCCCAAGGCAGGCGCAGACAGCAGCGGCGTTCAGACAGAGAGACAAGATTGGGCCTGAATAGTCTGGCTTTATTAACACTTTAAGTACAGGAAGTAGCTTGGGCAAGGCCAAGCCCGAGGCCAAGGGTCAGAGCAGCAGGATGAATGGACAAACAGCTGGATGGATACACACCCTACGATGCTCTGCCCCTGCAGGGGCCACAGCCTCCCCATCCTCTCCCACCAGATGCACAAGCTGAGGCCCAAAGCCCAGAGGTGTTCCCCACAACAAAGGCAGGCATGGCCTGGGGCAGGCAGGTAGGCCAGCTCACAGCAGCTGCCTGCAGGCGAGCTCATCTCCAGCGACTCTGGGATACCAGAGGATAGAACACGTTGAGCACGAGGGCCACCAAAGCCGCCACGGTGCCCAGGACAAAGTACCGGAGGCAGCCCTCATCTGGTGTGGTAGGGCCACGTGGCGGGGGGCCCACCCAGTCTTGGGGCCCCCAGGGACCCAGGGGCCCAGGCCCCTCAGGCACCGGCTCCTCCTCAGCCTCCAGCTCCTGCCAAATCCGGGAAGCCTAGGGTATGTGGAAACGGCCATCAGCACCCCAGGGATGGGGAGGACCCAGTGTCCCTGAGACCCTTAGCCATGATAGTCCCACCTGGGGTGACTGGGGCTAACACTCTGCATTCTAGATCAAGCAGCAAGGAGGAAGGCAGGCAGCCAACCTCAGGGTTGTCCAGACTAAGAGCACAAGTGTAAGTAAATCTTGACAGCATTTTGGCCTACCCTAAACAGCTTTCAATCCACGTGCAGCTCCGCATGGAGGTGGGAGGGGAGTTATCTGGTTAGTATTTCAGTCCAGGCCTCTCCAGAGGACACTGATTTATAGGAAACAGGGCGCCAATCCCAGAGCAATCTCCTTGTTCCTTCCCACCCACACCCCAGATCCTGACCAGTCTTCTGCAGGGACTTCTCTAATCCTTGACAGAGAAGGCTTAAGAGAGGATGGAGCCAGAAAGGAGGCGGCCAGTCCAGAAAAGAGATGTGCCTACGCCCACCAACTGGGCCTATGGCACATAATGTCACTAAAAGAGAGAGAAGATCCTGAAGGCTCAGCAAAGACAGATGCTTACCTCAGAGAGTATAACAGCCACCAGAAGCCATGGCCAGCCCAAATAGGCCTTGTCTTGAGTGCACAATAGAACTCAGGGACATCACAAGTGAGGGTGTGTGGGCTAGCATGTGGGGAATGTGCAGAGGAAATCTAGAGAGTATCAGTTATAGTCCATTCATAGCACAGTGCCCAGTGAGGTTCAGAGCAGTTGCCTGACCTGTGCCAACTGGGTGCCAATGTGCTTGCCAGTGGCATCATGTTAGTGTACCTGTATGTTAGTGTCCCCAGGGCATGGGGATGCCTCTGGATAAAGCTTTGATGTTAAGGGAACTCTGCAATTCTCATGAATCCCAAGGCTCAGGGAGCCTGTGGCTGGAGGAGAGGAAGCTATATCCCCAACCCTGCCCCGCAGTCTGTGAGCTGTCCCCCACTATTCTGTAAAGCCGCCCACATGCCTCACCTGGCTGGCAGCAGCCTCAGCTGCAGGGCCTAGGTCTGGGTGGTGCTCAGAGTGACCTGCCCTGGGGGGCCTCTCCACAGGAGAGTTCCGCCGGCGGTAGAAGAGTACATAGGCATAACGCGTCACAACCTGGCTCTCGTCTACCGTTGTCACCGTGCTGTCATCAAACAAGCGCCAGCCTACGGCAGGGTGGGAAGAGTGTGAACGAAGTCTGCACCACCACCCCTACCATCTATCCTGCTGGCTGTGTGTGCCCTCACCCACGTCACTGCGCTGACTGCTACGATCATTGGGCAGGCGTGCACAGGCAGTGTAGTGGCCACCAATCATGCCTCCATAGTGGTTGATGACAGCATACAGATCATAGCTGGGCAGCTGCTCCTCTTTCTGACCAATGCAGAACTTGCTCAGGTCCAGGTTCCTGCAGGTCAGGTCCAGTCAGGGAGGGGTGAGACAGGCAGCAGGTGCTCAGGATGCCCACCTTGGTCCTCACACCCCACGCACAGTTACCAAGGTCCATTGCTTACCGAACAGGGAACTCCACCAAGTCATTGATCTTGTCACGCCAGATAAAACTACGAAAGGAGAAGCGCTTGAGCTGCACGATGAGAACATTTGGCAGGCGCCATAGCAACAGCTGCTTGGAGGCCTCACGGTGCTGTTTGCACTGTGGGCAGTACCTGGTGGGAACAGAGGTTGGGTCAGGACCAGCAAGTCTCTCTCTTCTCCGTCCTGCCCCCTTATCTGCTTGCTGCTCTGTTCTCACCAGGCCTCCTCGGGTGCCAGCACCTCAGGCCGTGTGAAGAGGTTGAGGCACTGGTCCAGGGTGAAGTGGCCGGCCCGGGCAGCCTCACCGGCAGAGCCTGGATCCTCAGCACATTCCAGCTCCTTGGAGGCTACCAACACAAACTCCTGCAAACGCTCATTGTTCCTCCAGACGAGAGCCAGGCTACAATCGTCACCCAGCTCCAGTGGGGTGTCTCCTGGAGATTGGCAGGGAGAGAGGTCATGCAGCTGTGGAGAACAGCCAGCTCAACCCACCCCATGGCTCTCACCCACGGCCTCAGACACCTTTGTCCTCTAGCCGCTGCTCTCGGTTGGATGAGTCAATTTTATAGATGAAGAACTGTGGTGTGTGGGCATTCATAGCTTCACTTGGGTGCTGGTACCCAGGCACAGCGGCTGTGTGAGAACATGATAATCAAAGCTTCCCTGCCCATCAGGGCCTCACCAGGCCCACGAGGTCCTAAACAACAGCCCCCCCATCCTCCCCTACCTTCCTCCCCAGCTCCCAGAGCTTTTCACTGGATCTTACCTTCGGGTCGGGACACCCTCTCGCCAGCAGGCAAGGAGCCAACCTCAGTGGGCCCACTGGCCAGTATCTCAGAAGAAATTCCACTGGTGCTGGGCACAGGACCCCGGTCAGGGGCTGCCCACACCCGGGGAAGCCCTGTGTCCCCCTCAGCCATAGGGGTCACCAGCTGGAGCTCAGGTGGCTGAATGGGGTCCCTCTCACTGTCCCCAGCCTCCAGGGAGCCAGTGGAGAGCAGTGTGGTGCAGCCAGGGCTCTGAGACTCCAAGGCCATGCGGCCAGGCTGAAAGGGTGGCTGGAACACACTCACAGAGTACCTGGCAACAGAGAGCAAGGCAAGTAGGACTCCTGACCAGCCCATCTAGCACCTCTGCTCCCACCTACACCACTCTAGTCCAACCACTAGGCACTTACCGGGCATAGCCCTCTAGCAGCTGAGCAAGGCGGGCATAAGTGAGGCGTGAGGCAGGTACACTGACCAGGAAGGGGTAGCCAATGTTCTCAGGTCGGCAGAGGCCCTTGTGGTCAGGCCAGTGGGTTTTCTGGCAGAGCCTGAGGGGAAGAGGAAGACAAGGATAAGGCCTTTAGCCCCATCTCCTATAACTCCATAATGGGGGCTAGTCATAGTCCCTGGGAACTGGGTATGCCAGCCCTGCCTCCCCCAGAACCTGGTGAAGTAGGCAAGTAGAAAGCTTAAGCACATGTGCCTTGGTGTGAAGGGAAGGGGCAGGGTGGCACATGGAAGGTGGAAATAAAGGGTCGGGGAGACGATGGGGGTCCTCACTGGTTGCAGTAGCCCACACGGTAGCACCGGGTACAGCGCTTCAGCTTTTCATCCTCCGACTGTTGCTTCCGCTGGCAGGCTGCACACTTGGAGATGGGGACGCTGGGCACCTGGGGGCGCTAGGGTGGGTCGTCTGGCTCAGCAAGACCAGGCAGGAGTACCCCACCCACCGGGGCCCTATGCCATCAGGTTGGCCCCCACTCACCTGTTGCACCTCTAGCACCACTACCCGCTCCTTAGCCAACTCTGGGGATAACAGCTCAAAGCAGAGGAGCATATCAGATGGGGACACAGTGTCCAGTGAGTGGGAGGGCAGGAACACACGATGGAAACGATTCTTAATTACCTGAGGACACAGAACACACAGATCCCACATGAGGATAAGCCCTTTCCCTAGCCCTGCCCCAGAGTTTAAGAAGGCTTGGCCCGTCCGTGGGTCTATGTGGGCAGTGGTGAGGTCTGTAGGCCCAAAGAGGCTTAGCCTCTACTGGCACCCATCTCAGTGTCCAATGCCATACGGAGCCTGATGCATCAGAGGGCCTGAAAGACCGGGTATGAGGCAGATATCAACCACACCAGCTCTCCACACTGAGGGACTCTGCCCTGCTATAACTAGAATAGCCTTATAAGACTGTAACATACTATCACGGAGGGTCCATATTCAAAGAGCCTCCTCCCAACTCTTACCCCTGAGAAAATCGACACTGTCAGGCTAAAGGCTAGGAACCCCTGGGGAGAGCTAGCACACACAACTGGGATAAAAGGAGAGAGCAGCAGGATAGAGGGAGAAGCAGAGCGAACATAGGTATAGTCCTGCAGTTCAAGCTCCTTGTCTAAAAAGGGAAATGCAGTTGGGATCCACCACCACAAAGGGGAATAAACCCTGATAATGGCTAGAAACTGAAGGCACTTCTGTTGCACAGACAAAATAACAGCACATCACCTGTTTTTGTACAGTCACAGGCATACTCATTTGTATGTCTATTTTTATTTTATTTTTATTTTTGAGTCTTGCTCTGTCGCCCAGGCTGGAGTGCAGTGGCGCGATCTCGGCTCACTACAACCTCTGCCTCCCAGGTTCAAGCGATTCTCCTGCCTCAGCCTCCTGAGTAGCTGGGACTACAGACATGTGCCAACATGCCCAGCTAATTTTTTTTTTTTTTGTATTTTTAGTAGAGGTGGGGTTTCACCATGTTAGCCAGGATGGTCTGGATCTCCTGACCTCGTGATCCACCCACCTTGTCCTCCCAAAGGGCTGGGATTACAGGCATGAGCCACCATGCCCAGCCCTATTTTTATTTTTTATCTATTTATTTATTTTTGAGACAGAGTCTCACTCTGTCACCCAGGCTGGAGTGCTGTGGTGCAATCTCTGCTCACTGCAACCTCCACCTCCCGGGCTCAAGTGAGCCTCTTGCCTCAGCCTCCCAAGTAGCTGGCACTATAAGCATGTACCACCACGCCCAGCTGCTTTTTTAATTTCTTGTAGAGACAGTGTTCCACCAAGTTGCCCAGGCTGGTCCCAAACTCCTGGGCTCAAGTGATCTGCCCACCTCAGCCTCACAAAGTGCTGGGATTACAGGCGTGAGCCACTGTGCCCAGCCCATGTGTATGTCTGTAGATGCCAATGACTATACACACGTGTCTATGGTGAGTACACACACATATCCATATATATAATAGCCCAAAGAAAGACAAAGGTACCTCCGCCAAACGCAGATTCTCAGGCTTCACACGAACGCTTTGAGAGAGGGAGTCCAATACTTCACTGGCAGTGGAGTTCTCCTTGCTGACGCTCACTAGGAACTGTGGCAAAAAGGGCAGTCAGTGAGGGAGGTGGGCCACGTTCTCTAGAACAGCCCAGAGGGTAGGGGCTTACTCCTCACCTTAATGGGCTTGCTGTGGGGCTCTCGGGCGAAATAAAAGACAGGGAGAACCTTTTGCTTTTGTGGCAAGGGCACCGGCAGATAAAGAAACGGGTCAAAAGTGATGGAGACCTGTGGATGTAGAGGTGGCACTGGGTAGCTGCACACAGAGTGGGAGACAAAATGTTCATGCCCAAAGAGCCCATTCCAGGGCTTCTGATGGCTCTCAAGGCCTCCACAGCCAACCAGCAAACTCTCAGGCTTCAGGACACTAGATGGGGCAGGAGGACCACCAGGAGATAACAATCCTCCTTTCTGGCACTCAAAGCCCTACTCAGCTTAGCCACTTTACGAATTTGCCTCACACTTGCACCCCATGTGCCCACAACCCTGCCACAACACCTCTGAGCTCTAACATCACTTTTCCCTCAGTCAGGAAGCCTACCTAAGTGGGCTCTTCAGCCCATATAGAATCCTAAGGCCTCCCTGCCAACTTCTTCGCCCAAACCTTAAGATGCACATGCCTCTGAACCTAACATGATCAGAATAGAGGGCCTCTTTCCAGGGGAGCCCATCACACCTTGGCACACACAGGGCACACCAGCTTCGACTTGTACTGCCCCTGAAATAGGTCCACGATGAAAGAGTCATTCCTCATCTTGTGCCGCTGCCATGCTTCCTCGGCTACCACCTGAGAGGCAGAGTGGTGAGAACCAAAGAGGCCTGGGGGCTGGGATGCTCATGAGACATGCCCACCCTCTGTCCCTAACCCTGACCTCATCGGGCCGCCCATCTGAGTCCACGGTCTCTGTGTAGGGCTTGTTCTGAATGCGATTCAGGTCCTCGTGCAGCCCATCCAGCAGGAAAGCCATGAACTCCTGGGCATCATGCTGCGCATAGCCTGTGAACTGGCTGGCCTTACTCGCCACAATGGCCTGGATACAGGAGCCAAAGTGTGAACACAAAGCCCTAGCACCCACTGCACACCGGTTAGCTGGCCCTCCCCGCCCCCTGCAGCCAAGGGTGACAGTGGTCACAGATTACCTTCAACTTGGAAGGCTGGAAGGCATGGTGGGTGCCCTTCCACAGCGCCCGAAGCAGCACAGCAAAGCCAATGGCCAGACGCCCACCAGTCCCTAGTGGGTTGTTGTAGTTGATCTCAGCCTCAAAGGAGCGGTCTAGGAATAGTAGCGGAGCAAAGGTGTGAGGGACAAAGGCACCCTCTCTGCCCATTCCCCAGGCTCCAGGCCCTGCCCTCACCATGGAAGAAGTCCCGGAGTTCCCGAGTGTTGGACAGAGACTGAATGACGCTGTTCATGAAGCAGGTGTTGCCTAAATTGACAAGGCCAGTGAAGCCTGGCAGACACACTTTCTTCTCTTCCTCTTCCTCCTCCTCCACGCTATCTCCACTAACTGGGCTGTGGGGCATGGGAGGCACCATACATGTAGGCTTGGGCTGGGGGAGCAAAGAGGACATAAGAGAACAGCTCCAAGACTCTCCAACCTCCATTCTTCGTCCTTCCCATCCCAGAATTCTCACCGACGCCAGGTGTGTCTCTGGCTTTGGGGTTACATGCTCCATAGGTGTGCGGGTTGCCACACTCTCTAGCCCTGTGTCCTCAGATCGTGCCTTGGATTTATCCTTCTCCATAGCCCGGGCCTCCTCCTGGCCTGTCAGGGGGTGGGGAGCACCTCCTGGTGGGGTTGAATCCAGAGGGGTTGGACCTGTCGGCACGGCAACCTTTGCACCACCCACTGCACCTTAAAAAGGGGGAATGAGAGGGCTGGTGGTTAGCAGCACGTGACAGGGGTTTGGGTCCTGATCACGTGGAACTGGGCAATGAAGGGAGCTCGTGTGCAGACCTCGTGTAGCCGGGGCCTCCAGGCCCCCCCAGCGCTGACTCTGCCTCTTACGAAGGCAAATGTCGATGCGAGAAGCCGTGAAACAGAAGGTGCACTGCTCTGGCTCAATCAGATTCCTGTGGGAAAAGGCTGAACTCAGGGACTTAGGAGGAATGGGCATCAGGATAGATAAGCTAGGGAGATGGAGCCTGGGGGAGTAGGACAGGCACAGTGGTGGGGCCGGGCACCACCCACCTGAGCTTCACCTGCCAACGGAAGATGGTGTGGGGCCCACAGCCTGGGTGCAGCCTCAGGAAGTTTCCATCCCTGCAGAGGCACAGCAGGATAGGAGGAAGGACAAGAGGAGGAGCATGAGACATACTGTCCCACCTGAGGCATTGTTTGCCCCATCATCTGCCCACCCACCTGGTCTGGAAGATGAGTGTGAAGTCCTGCTCACGAAAAAGTACTCTCGAGGTGTCCCTGCAGATCTCCTTCACGTACACGTGCACCACCACTGAATCCGGGCCCTTCTCATACGAGTCATTCTTGACAAATGCCAGGTTCACCATCGACTCGGGCTCTATATTGAGACCATGGCTCAGCTCCAACCAGGACAGGTTCCAGCCTATTGCTACTCTACTCCCTAACCACCTACAAGCTTTGCAACCCAACCTAGGCCTGCCCACCCCCACCTTTACCATCCACCAAGGTTGCAGCATCTGCTGCCACTGCCATCTCCTCCTTGGCACGGTCATCTTTCCCAGAGTTTCTGCTCCGGACCATGGCTGGAGAGACTGGGTCATTCCCAGGAGACACTGCTTTCTCTCCTGCCAAAAGGGCTAAATTCTCCTCTGAGCCCAGGAGGCAGGTTTGGGGGTTCACCGGTGGTATGCAAAGCTGTTCATCAGCCTCAACCTATCAATGGCAAGATTGTGGGCAGAATCAGCCCGGGCTCTGCCAGGTGGCTCCCACTCCAGTGCACACTCTTTCCCCCCATTTCCTAACACCCATACAGGTGCCCAACTCTCACCTGAGTGGCCGGGTCAGCCACGAAGGGTGGGGCATCACCCCGGGGTCCAGGGTCATCCCTGGACCCCTCCCCCTCTGGCCCTCTGCAGAGATGCACAGCCCTCTTGGCGCTGGGCCCTGCCTGGGCCCCGGGGCCAGCCCCTGAGCCTACCTCACCACGGCCCTGGGCCCGCTTCTGGTTCCGGGCCTCCTGCTTAGCCCGGTGGGGCTCAGGGCCTGGCTCCAGGGCAGTGGGAGACAGTTCCTGCCCATTCTCCTGGCACTGCAGCCCCGGCACCAGCTCCTGGGTCCCTAGAGGTTTCTTCTGCCAAAGATACAGCAGTCAGGCCCTGTCGACTACACTGGCTATCCCTACCCAACCCTGTACTACTAGAACTCACCAGGAGGGAGGGCCACGTGAGCATAGGCACCTTTTTGGGCAGTGTCAGGTGCAGGAGACTGCCCTTGCGGGTTTGCACTTTAGCACAAGAGCTTTTTATCTCAGCATAGAAGACACCACCCCACTGCTGACCACCTGGAGACAGAGCAGGGTCCATGAGGTAGGATAGGAGATATCAAAAGATTCAAACATACTATTGTGCTCAGGGCAGATGGACACACCTGCAAACCGCACCACACAGTCCGTATCTGTGAAAGCAGCATCTACATCCTCCAGCTGCAAGGGACCTACTCCCACATGAAGCTTGACAATCACCTCTTCTGCACTCTGCCTCCAATCGAGCAACAACTCTGGAGGGGGAGTAGCCAAGAGATCATGAGGGTCTTCACAAGCTCCTGATGGTGATAAGCAGGTAACAGAGACCCAGCCCTAATGAAACTGCCTCAGATGGGAGCCAAATTGTAAGTGATCCCTCCCCCTCCCTAGCACCCAAAAAGCTCATTCATAACTGACCCTCTTTGGTCTGCTCCTCCCGAGGAGTGGATGCTGACCCTGACAATGAAGGAAAGAACAGCCGGGAATGGTGGCATGAGCCTGTGATCCCAGCTGCGCAGGAGGCTGAGGCAGAAGGATCACCTGAGGCCAGAAGTTCAACACCAGCCTGGGCAACATATCGAGACCCTGTCTCTAAAAAAAAAATAAGAAAAATTAGCCAAGCATGGTAGGGAGGCTGACATAGGAGGATTACTTGAGTCCAGGACTTTGAGGATGCAGTAAGCTACGATCACACCTGCACTGCACTCCAGTCTGTGCAAGAGTGAGACCCTGCCTCTTTTTAAAAAAAAAGGAGGGGGCCAGGCACAGTTGCTCATGCCTGTAATCCCAGCACTTTGAGAGGCCGAGGTGGGCAGATCACCTGAGGTCAGGAGTTTGTGACCAGTCTGGCAAACACGGTGAAACCCCGTCTCTACTAAAAATACAAAAATTAGCTGGGCGTGGTGGTGTGTGCCTGTAATCCCAGCTACTTGGGAGGCTGAGGCAGGAGAGTCGCTCGAACCCGGGAGGCGGAGCCCACAGTGAGCCAAGACCACGCCACTGCACTCTAGCCTGGATGACAGAGTGAGACTCCATCTCAAAAAAAAAAAAAAAAAAAACCATGCATGGTGGCATGCACCTGTAATCCCAGCTACTTGGGAGGCTGAGGCAGGAGAATCACTTGAACCAGGAGGTGGAGGTTGCAGTAAGCCGATATTACACCACTGCACTCCAGCCTGGGCAATAGAATAAGACTCCATCTCAGAAAAAAAACAGGAAATAAAGAAAGAACAGGTTAAAAAGAAAGAAAAAAAATTTAAAAAAGAAAGAAGGCAAGCCCCCCAACAGCACCATCTTCTGGATCTTAGCCAAGTACTCAGGCTTCAAAGCTGAGGCTCTGCTGAGCCTATCATGGGTCCTTCTTCTCTCATCATCAGACCAGGACAGAGAGAAGAGCAAAAAAGTCATCTCCCAAACCCCAATCTGTATACTTAATAAAATGGGACGGAAAGAAAGCCACAAGCACTCTGGGAATGCCACTCCCACCTTTCCTAGGATCTCCATCCTTGCTCTCCTGGTTTGCTCGATCCTTCTGCCTCTTCTTACTAGTTGCGTCCTCCAGTCCTGGGGGCCCTCTCCTTGGGCCTGTGGCACTGGCCCCGCCAGACATCTTGAGCCGCTTGGTCGACAGCCAGAGTGCCCCGGGGCCCGCAACAGCGTCTGGGTCAGGGCTGCGGCGCTTTCTTCCTGGCCCAGCTATCTTGGCAACTCTTTGTGGCCAAATTCTCCAGCAAGGAACCAACAGCCTAATGGAAAAGAGCCAGTGATCACTGCCAAGACCCAACAACTTGCTCTTTAGCTACAGCCAGGGCTCAGCAACCCAGGACACTCCTAATGCTACAGAGCTGTATCTTCTCATCTCTGAATCATCCCTGGACACTCTCAGGCTATTTTGAAGAGGTAATAAATAATGCAAGTAGCAGCAACCACTTCTGGCCAAGCTTCATAGATACCCACCATAATAGTCCCACACAGCTGGAAGCCTCACTGAGGGGGCACCAGGTCAAGGGAAGTCATGGCCTGGGACCAGGCTACTCCACCAATCTGGAAAGGAGCCATGGCTCCAGCCCACAAGGCTGGCACTCCGAGCAGGGTGTTCACTTTTCCTTCACTCTCACTGGCTGGTTAGTCACCACTGGAGAAATAGAAGGTGGAGGAGGAAGGCAGGAAAGGAGACAAGCCACAAGAGGACCAGGCTCTGTGGCTGAAAACAGGCTCAACCCAGGTTCTGCCATTGCCCAGAAAAAGTCCTGGGGCTAAGGCACTCCACCTGCCTGCTGCCAGCTCCCACCCTTAGCAAGAACCTGCTCCTATGTACTGCTTGGTTCTTCTTCATTTTAAGAGAAAGTCCTCTCCCCAGCTGCTGTCCCAAGCAGAGAGGGACTGAAAAGTGTATCTAGATGTCACACTACCTCTTCAGCAACAACCCTGCTCCAGTACTAAGGCAGGATTGGAATCCAGTTTGACACTGGAACAGAAATCATCACCTTCCTTCCCAGATGCCTTCACTCATGAGCTCTGAGACACAGGGACCACTACAATTTCCCACAGACCCACCGGTAGATTCCGGACTGTTTCCCCCTCCGAAATGAAGGTCTTGAAGCTAGATACTGAGATGAGGCTGGGGAGGACCATGGATCCAGGACCCCTGGCAGCCTCAAGCCTGGCCTGAACCAGTAGCAGGACAGATAATGACTAGTCTGTGTTCTCCTAAGTGTGTAAAGGAGGAAGGAGGGATGGTAGGATACCTTTCTACAGGTCAGATGTGGTACTGGTGGACTGGATCTTTAATGACACCTGCTACCGACGCCTCCTTCTCTCACCCAGGCCCCAGCCGAAGGTCGCGTCCCTCCCCCATGCCCCGGAGACGTCGAGGCGGGAAAGGGGCTGTCTAGAGACCCGAGCCGGCCTGAAATGGCAGCGCGGGGTTACTGACCACAGACCAGCGCCCCGGTCAAGTTGCAACCCAGCTTCAGCCTCTGAACCCCGAGCCCGCCACCACCTCTTCCAGGAAGCTGCCCTCGCTGGCCGCCAGTCCTCTCCCAGGTGGGAGGCTGGCCACAGGCATAGCGTAACGGCCCCGCCGGCATCAGTGGGCTGGCACGCTGCGGGACACTAGGGGTAGGGGCTGGCACGGCCCGTGACCTTGAACAGGCCGCCGCGGCAGTGCGTTGCGGCCTCCCCGCTGCGGCCAAGCAGGCGAGTTGCAGCCCGCTCCACTCACCGAGCGAGACCGCCGCAGCCAGCCCTCTTCGGGCCCTGGCAACCCGCTCTCCGTTCCGGTTCCGGCGTCAGGTCGGTTCCGGTTCCGGCGCGCCCCTCCCCCGTCCCGGCGCCGCCGCCACCGCCTTAGCGGCTTGTTTTGTTTCGACTTCTAGTTAAGGCCGCGGGAGGCGGAGCGCCAAGCTGCTGACGCACTTCCGGCGGGAATGGGCTCGGGAAGACTGGCAGGCAGCTCCGGGGCGGGCCCGAGCGGAAGGGGGCGGTGCTCGGATGGGTTAGCCTTGCATGGGCCCTGCTAGGGGCAACCTCGAGGTTCCCCTGGAGACTCCCCCACCCGCCCCAAATCAGAGTCCAGACAACACAGTGGGGGTTCACACTGGTTTATTGGGGGCCCTGCCGGGCCAAGAGCTCTTCAGTGCATAGGCAGATATGCATGTGGGGCGGTGCCAGGAACTGGGGTAGGCCTTAGGCAGGGGTCACTGG
Organism: Macaca mulatta; assembly: GCF_049350105.2. Lineage (NCBI taxonomy): Eukaryota > Metazoa > Chordata > Mammalia > Primates > Cercopithecidae > Macaca > Macaca mulatta. Next base: position 112,558,374 of record NC_133407.1, read on the forward strand.
CAGGTGTTGTAGATCTGCACCTGCAAGTTGATGGCTTGAAGCACGCTGCGCATCCTGGCCTCCAGCCCGTCCAGCTGGGCTGCCTTACCCTCCAGTGCCCGCTCATTCTCCTCATAGGTGCCTTCCAGTTCTAGGAAGGGCAGGTGTCAGTTTAGAGGGGTCTCCTGCAGTCCTGTGTCTCTGGTGCCCACCTGCCCCATTTCTCACCCTGTAGCCGCTGCAGCTTGTCCTGAGCAGCCTGCAACAGGTCCCGAGCCTCATCCCGCAGTTGCTCTGCCCTTCCCTGTGCAGCTAGCACACCCTGGGCCTTGCGCTCAGCCAGGGCCTTCACCGTCTGGTACTGATCACCCAGAGGACCCCGTAGCAGCTGCAGATGTAGAGGGTTAGGTTAGAGTGGTAGCTCAGTGGAGGCCCATCTTCCACCCCTACCTTCTCTAGCTGGCTCTGCCTCAACCCACCTGCTCAGCCTCCTGGGCACGACCCTGGGCACTGCCTGCCGTTTCTTCTGCTGTAGAGGCTGCCAGACTATTTCCCGCCCATTTCAACTTCAGAGCCTCCAGGAGAGCATCCAACTGCCGAGCCCTTTCACCTGCAGATCTCAGTGCCTGCTCTGCACCTGTCATCCTCTCCTGTACCTGCCATGGGTGAGCCAAAGGTTACACAGATCTACGGTGCATGCCCATAACCTTATCCCACTGATGTCCTAGGAAGACCTCACCTGGTATAGGGTCTGCTCTGTGTCCCGTGTGTCAGCCACTGCCCCCCGGATGGCACCCTGGGCAACACCCTGTGCCCGCTGGGCCTCCTCCAGTGCTGCCTGTACTGTCTCCGCCTTCTGTTTCTCACCCTCAGCCCGGCTCCTGGGGAAAAGGGGGAATCAGAACCTGGAGGTATCAAAACCAGGTGTCAGGGGCCAGGGATGGGGTCAGACCTTGCCCGCCGTGCATCCTGCAATAACTGCTCGGCACGACGCACATCTCCTACAGTACGTGCCAGGATCGCGTCCACATCCGCCAGGCTCCGGACTCGCTCTGCAATTGCACCCGCCAGGTGCTGGATCTGCTCAGCTGAAGCTGGGATGGAGAGCTCTAGCACCCGTGTGGCCACCATCTCAATGCTATCAGGATCAGCCCCTTCCTCTATAGGGACACAGCAAGAGCTTAAGAACATAGATTCTCCAGCATGGGCATGAGGATATAGCTTTGGGGTGTGGACTCAGGACATGTACATGGGATAGGGGTTTGTTACCAGCCATAAGGATGTAATCACAAGGACAGGGACTATACAAGGGGCTCAGATTCAAGAACATGGACCTGGGACCACATATGGGCAAGGACTCAGGAGCCAGTCAAGGGATCATAAACACTAATCCAGTGTAGGCCCTAAGGCTCAAGTATGAACCAAGGGAGATACAGACACAGGGAGTTGCCAAAGGAACAACCACATGGCCTGGGACACATGGGAGGCTCACGGTTGAGGAAGTCCTTCACACTCTGGACAAGTTCTCGAAGTTCCTGGTTGGCCTGTTCCACCTGTCCCCTGGAAGCATTAGCCTTGTCCAGGGCTGCCTGGGCCCGCTGCTGTGCCTCGCTTGCCTGCCGACGAGTCTCAGCCACTCTGCTGAGGATGCTACCACCTTCTGCCAGTGCCCGCTGCAGCTCTGCCTGTGTGTGCCGGGCCCGGCCCAGTGCTAGGTCTGCTGTAGCCACTGCCCCATTGCAGTTGAGGCCCCCACAGCGAGGCTGCCCATCCTCATCTCGACAGCCGGCACCCCCACAAGGGCTTGTAGCACAGGGTGCATCCCCTGGTGCCCCACACACCTGCCAGGCACAGAACAAGTCAGGGCCCTGTGGGAGGAACATCTACACCCACCTGTCCCACCCAACACTTGTACCTCACCAGCTCGTTTATGCCTGTCAGGCTCAGGGTGTGGGTATGGGCAGAGAGCTTGCGCAGGGCCCGCTGGTTGGCCATGTGTTTGCTGTTGAAGTCCTCATTCTGGGCATCCATCAGTGCCTCTGTCCGATGCCGAGCACTTGCCGAGTTGCTCACAGGGCTAGGTACTGCCAGGGCCGAGGTGTTGGCACAACGTTCTGCCTCTGCAGACTGGCTATGGGCATGCCGGATGCTGTCATAGGCACCTAAATTGGGCAAAGGCAGACAGTCAGCTGAAGACTGACCCTAGTCCACCTGCCTAGTTGGCTAACAACTCACCCAGGAAGTTTGAATGTTTGAGCAAGTCAAGATGCTGGTCCAGCTGCCGCAGTGTGAGATTAAGTGCAAGCCTGTCTCGCTCCAGACCACTTAGTGCATGGTTGGCATTGAAGTTCTCATCCTGCACATCTGTCAACTCTGCTTCCAGTTGAGTCAGGTGCTCAGTGGCCTCCCCAATTTCACGCCTGCGATGATGGAGAGGGGGCTGTTTAGACAGGCTTCAGCCCTGGTCCACTGGGCCTCTGCCCCATCCCACCATGTATTCTTAGGTCCTTCCGCACCGCAGCTCCTCTGTGGCCTCCACAAGCTGTGCAGTGGAGGCGGCTGAGGTGTTGCGGGCACCTACGATGCCCTGCACAATGCCCAGCTTCTCCTGCATATGCCAGAAGCTGCTCTCAAAGGCACCCAGCACACCCGTCTGCTGCAACTCCTGTGCCCGCTGCTCTAGGCGCCGTGTGCGGGCAGCCAAGTCCTGCACCACTCGGTCCCAATCCCCGAAGCATGCATGGCAGGGATGGCAGGCAGGAAAGAATCCTGAGAAGCCACGGGCACACTGGTCACAGCGCACACCAGACACGCCTGGGCGGCAGCTGCAGTGACCTGTGGAGCGGTGACACTGAGGTGTATCTGTTCCACGAGGGTCACAGTCACAGGCTGCAAGAAAGAGCAGAGGACAGAGTTAGGGCCACTGTGGGGCATTCTGGGAAGCCCTCCATCCACCCTGGCCCTGCTGGCTCCCTCACCACGACACTGCAACCCAGCGTCTCCCCAGTGGAGCTCTTGGCACTCAGAACAAGTCCGCCCTCCAAAGCCGGCACGGCAGTAGCACTGCCCTGTGAACTGGGGTGGGAACAAGGCAGGGTCAGAGCCTCTATCAGAGGCTGAGCCCACGAGACAAGAAAGACACCTGACCCCATCTAACCAGGGATCTGCAGGAGGGTCCCATACCTCATTGCAGGTGGGGCCTCTGGCCTGTCTTGGGTGGCAGGCACAAGGATGGCAACCATGGCCACTGGTGAAGTTCCAGAAGTTGGGGGCACAGTGGTCACAACTAGGGCCCTGGACATTGGGGAGGCATGGGCACTGCCCACTGCTTCGATCACAGTGGCACTGGTCAGGAGACGGGCACTGCTGGGGATTTGTGCCCAGCAGGTTGCAGGTGCAGCCTGTGCCAACCAAGACGAGCACAGTAGTCAAGAGGAGGCCAAGAAGCAGAACCCCAACTCAGCCATGCCCTCCCACACTCATACTCACGGTGACAGCTCTGTCGGGCAGCCTGCCCGTGGAAGCCAGGCTTGCAGTGGGCACAGTGTGGACCCTCTGTGTGGTGTAAACAGCGCAGGCATTGCCCCGTGTGGGGGTCACAGGCATCAGGATCCATTAGGTCAATGTTCCCACTGCACTCACACAGTTGGCACCGGCCACCTGGCCTTGATGGGTCCCCAAAGTGCCCAGGGGCACAAGCTTCACATCGCAGCCCTGCCCACGGTCAAGAGGAAGCTGTGATTGCTCAGTCCAGCCAACTCACCCTGATCCTACGCCTGCCCCCTATCCACTTACCCGTGTAGCCTGCCCGGCAGTGGCACACAATCTTCTGGGAATATTCATCCCGGTGGCAAGAAGTAGCAAAGTGCCGTTGGCTCCCAGGGCCTTCAGGACATGGACAGGGCCGGCACTGGCCCCCATATGGCAGTTGTGGGTCCCCGTGGAAACCAGCAATGCACCTGCAGGGAGGAGGAAGAAGAAATGTGTCATCCATGGGAAGCCTGTTCACCAACCAACCCACTCATAGCTACTCCAGGCTCACCTTTCACAGTGCTCACCCCCTGTGTGATCACGGCAGCCCAGGCAAGCGCCTGTGTGGGTGTCGCACTCATCTGCATGCCCATTGCAGACACATGGCCGGCAGCTAGGGAATCCCCACTGGCCACGCTGGCAGCGGTCACAGTGAAGCCCAAAGGTACCAGTTCGACAGGGACATTGCCCACTGGTCTTTTCACAGAGACTGCTGAGCGCCCCCTCGGGGCTGCACTGGCAGGCTAGGAGCAAGGCAGAGACAGAGCCAGGGGACGGGGTCGGAGGGGAGTGTGGGTTGGGGAGGGTCTCAGGGGAATGTGGGTAGCGGGAGTCTAGGTGGGAAGGTCAGGAAATGGAAGAGAACTGCAACTGACCCAGGTTGAGAGTAGAGGGTCCAAGACTTAGTTTGAGGAAAGAAGCAGCAGGTCCAGAAGAGGAAAGAGAACAGTAATGGGAAGGAGAGAGACGCATAGGAGGGAACAAGAGGCAGGAGAGTACCTTGACAGCCTGTGGGGCCAAAGCCATAGTAGCCAGGGGCACAGAGGTCACAGCGGCGCCCAACCACTCCAGGCTTGCACAGGCACTGACCGCCATGAGGGTTGCACTCAGAACTCAGTGAACCTTGACGGTTGCACTGACATGCTGTGGGGAGGGTTGGGCCAAGTCAGGCTGGGTCCCCACCTCTGCCCCATCAACCCACATCACAGACACTCACACAGGGCACCATTGTAGATGAGGGTGGACAGGCTGAGGAGGAGCGGCGCACAGGCCTCAGAGGGAGAAGTCTTGCTGGGCACCAGACCCTCCTCATGGCATTGGTAGCGTTCAAAGGTGGCCCGGCGCTCCAGGGCAGCAGCATTACCCCCACTAAACATCTCTAGCACCAGGGCACGGGGCAGCAGCACCAGCTGAAGGAGTGAGCAAGGAAGATCGCAGTTCAGACCTGGGACCACATAGGCATTGCCTTAGCACTGCCACAAGCCTGCCCACCCTGGCACCACCATGGGCCTGCCTCTTCTGCCACAGATCCCTGCTATCCCACAAGTCCCACACCACAGGCTCTGCCATCTTGGTTGGTGTGGGGAAGAGGAGATTATTCACCGAGTCAATGAGCAGGCCGGGTCCAGAGTAGGGAGTCTCAGGCTGGGCACTTCCCCCTGTGCGTACCAGCTTCAGATGCAGCTTGTAGGAGATAGCAGGCTCAAGGCAGACAGGATTGGGAAACACCATGTACCTGGGGGCAAGTGGGGACAGGTGCAGTGGGTCATCTAGGGGCCCTGTACAAATCATCTGGGCCTCTCCCATCCTACTCCCAGCAACCAGACCATCAGCCAAAGCAGAGACTACGGGTGGGTTGGGTTGGGCTGCGCTAGGCCAACAAACAGCTGGGCACCCCAACAAAGAATCTGCACAGAATAGTCCCGTAAAGGTGGCCCTCTAGAATCATACATCCACCTGTGCAGACTCACTGGAAATACTCATAAAGCCTGGAAACCCCAGGAACTTGCCAATTCTCCTCAATAACCACTTCACACTTCCTCTGACCCCAATCTACAGCCAACAACAGCTGCTCCTCTTCATCAACACTACGTCACCCCCTCTCTCTGTCTCCAAGGCTTTCCTTTCCCATTGTGCTGCAAACTCATACTTGGGTTTTTTTATCCCATCCCAAAAATTGTTCTTCAATCCCTCATCTTTTTTCTTTTTCTTTTCTTATTTATTTATTTATTTACTTGAGATGCAATCTCTCTTGCCCAGGATGGATGGAGCGCAGTGGCACAACCTTGGCTCACTGCAGCCTTGACCTCCTAGGTTCAAGAGATCCTCCCACCTCAGCCTCCCAAGTAGCTGGAACCAAAAGCACACAACACCATGCCTAGCTGATTTTATTTTTTGTAGAGACAAGGTCTCGCCATGTTCCCTAGGTTGGTCTTGAATTCCTGGGCTAAAGTGATCCTCCTGCCTCAGTGTCCCAAAGTGCTGGGATTACAGGCATGAGCCACTATGCCTGGTCTAGAGGAATTTTTTTTCTAAACACAAGTCACAGTGGGCAAAATGTCTATAATGGGCACAGCCAGGTTCAATATGTTATTCTTTTTCCTTCTGTTTGAATATTTACATGGTCAAAAACTAAAAGCAATAGGCTGAGTGCGGTGGCTCATGCCTGTAATCCCAGCACTTTATGAGGCCAAGGCAGGTGGATCACAAGGTCAGGAGATCGAGACCATCCTGGCTAACACGGTGAAACTCTGTCTCTACTAAATATACAAAAAATTAGGTGGGCGTGGTGGTGGGCGCCTGTGGTCCCGGCTACTTGGGAAGCTGAGGCAGGAGAATGGTGTGAACCCGGGAGGTGGAGCTTGCAATGAGCCAAGATTACGCCACTGCACTCCAGCCTGGGTGACAGAGCAAGACTCGGTCTCAAAAACAAACAAACAAACAAATAAACAAAACATGAAACAATGAAACAGGGCTGGGCACGGTGGCTCACACCTGTAATCCCAACACTTTGGGAGGCCGAGGCGGGCAGATCACAAGGTCAGGAGATTGAGGCCATTCTGACCAACATGGTGAAACCCCATCTCTACTAAAATACAAAAAATTAGTTGGGCGTGGTGGTGTGCGCCTGTAGTCCCAGCTACTCGGGATGCTGACGCATGAGAATTGCTTGAACCCGGAAGGTGGAGGTTGCAGTGAGCCGAGATTGCACCACTGCACTCCAGCCTGGTGACAGAGCAAGACTCCATCTCAAAAAAAAAAAAAAAAGGGGCCGGGCGCGGTGGCTCAAGCCTGTAATCCCAGCACTTTGGGAGGCCGAGATGGGCGGATCACGAGGTCAGGAGATCGAGACCATCCTGGCTAACACGGTGAAACCCCGTCTCTACTAAAAAAATACAAAAAACTAGCCGGGCGAGGTGGCGAGCGCCTGTAGTCCCAGCTACTCGGGAGGCTGAGGCAGGAGAATGGCGTGAACCCGGGAGGCGGAGCTTGCAGTGAGCTGAGATCCGGCCACTGCACTCCAGCCTGGGCAATAGAGCGAGACTCCGTCTCAAAAAAAAAAAAAAAAAAAAAAAAAAAGAAACATGAAACATGAAACAAATACTACCCAAAGTGTAATAAAACATTAATCACACCAGGCACATCACTGCCTAGAGTGCTGTGATGCCACAGCCCCACCACTACCACTCTACCACCACCATTGTGAGTCCTCCTGATAGTGACACCAGGTGATTTCCCATTAATTCCTGCCTTGGCCTCTGGGCCTTAGACCCCTGAGAGAGCAGGCCTTGATCTGTCTGCTTCCTTTCTGTGAACAGAGCCATGCCCAACAGAGCCTGGCAACCAGCATTCTGGAGGTATTTGAAAGAAGGAACAGATGAATGAGCTGTGGGGTCTTCCAGGTGCCCTGCAGGGAGCTTAGGGCTGGCCCCACAACCCCCTGCCATTGTGAGTGCTACCACCAGTGCCCTCACCTGGTGTGTGGTTGCAGAGTCCCTTGGATGCGGTCATCCTTGGGCAGCACATGCCCACACAGGCTGTGAGCAGGCACAGGCCCTGGACGCTGCAAAGTCAGTTCCAACTCTGCCCATTGCTCAGGGACCTGGGAAAACGGGATGATGGAGGAGATGCTTCCACATCCAGAGGTTCAGCTCCAGATTAGATAACAGTGTCTAACCTGGGGTTCTAAGCGCAGCAGCAGATCATAGTCCATGGCCTTCGGCACAGAGGCCACGAGGAACTCCAGGGCCTGACCTTCCCGTAGCCGCACAAAGCCTGAGCCAGTCCAGGATGGAGTTTCCCCAGGAGTAACCAGGCGCTCCACCACATCGAGCACCTGGGAGATAATGCAGCCAGGGATGGAGGCTCAGGTGAGGCTTTGCCTCTTCTGCCACAGCCAGCTCCAAGCCCCATTTCTCCTGCCAAAGCTAGATATCACCCCTATCCCCCAACGAGGTACTGCCCATAACCCTACCTCTCCAGTCATAGATGTGTCCACCCACATCCAGCCCTCTGCTTAGCGGGAGGCCCCACACCTGCCCTCGGGTGTCCTCAGCCTCCCAAGTTAGGTGGTCCAGGAAGGGCCGGAAGTAGCCAGGTTGCACCTGCTCACAGCGTCGCCCGACCATGTGCTGGCGGCAGTGGCATTGACCTGTGGCCTCATCACACCTGGAAGGAACTCTGTGGTTACTCAAAAAGGACCTCCTCTCCTGCTCAGGATCTTTCCCCATCCCTTCCCAGGCTCCCTTTACAACACTTACTGGGGATCCAAGGCACCACCCACGTCGCAGTCACAGGGGCGGCAGCCGAGTAGGTCGTGGCTCAGGCCCCAGTGGCCAGGCTGCGCGAAAGGAGTTGCTGGGGGCCAGAAACAGACCTCCAGACCTCCTCGCCACCCAGCAGGAAATCCCAACCACACATCTTAGCCTCAATCACTCCTCAGTGAAAACATGCCCCCTAGACCACTGGCCCATACCCTTGGCGTCCCAGACCTGAGGCTTCTCAGCCAGAACTGGATCCTAAGCTCTCAGCACCCATCCACTGGCATAGATATCACACCCCAGCCCTGTGCTCTAAGGACAAATCATGCCCCTAGAACTCCAGCCCCCTCCAATCGCACCAGGCAGCGGTCACATCCACGTCCAGTCACCAGACGTTTGCAATAACAGGATCCACTGTTGGGGTCACAAGGAGTACTCCCAGGCACTGTGCCCCGTGCATTACATTGACATCCTGCAGGGAAGAAGGACCATCAGCACTTTGGGGAACTGTGACAGTGCTCATGTTCAGCTGAGTCAGGAGTAAGAGGACAGGGGTTAAAGGTCAGCATAGAAGTTAGGGCAAGAGACACATACGCCGGCAGCCCAGAGGGTCACTGATGCTGAGCCCAAAGAAGCCATCACGGCATTGTTGGCAGCGAGTGCCCACCACATGTTCTTTGCAGCGACACTGGCCTGAGACCAGTCCCAGTGCAGGGTCATCATGGGAATCACAGCGACCGCCGTCTTGAGAACCCATGGGGTCACAATCACAGGCTGATGGCAAAAAGAGATACAAGGTCACTCACCCTATCTCAACTAGCTCATTACCAGTCCTCTCCTAAGCCTAAGGGATCCCACCCTGGATCCCTGGTCTAGCTCTATCCCAAGCCCCTAACCCCAATTCCCTGCAATCTAGACAGCAGTCCAGCTCTCTAATTCCTGCCCCAGGCTCGGCTTTCTCTCCCGCTGCCCAATCCCAGCCTCACAGCGGCACACAGCTGGATCCCGCAGGTCTTTGGTTGGGTCACGGTAGAAGAAGGGCCGACAGAGCTCACAGTGGCGCCCAGCTGTGTTATGCTGACATCCATCACATACACCTCCACTCACATTGCCAGATGCCAGGTATACAGCCATGTCGAAGTGGCAGCTGTGGGTGTGCCCATGGCACTCACACTCTGGCAGGGGAGGAAGGGCAAGGCAAAGGCCACTTGAGGAATCAGGTCACAAGGGTAAGGAGTAGGCCACCTTAGATCCCTATCACAGGCCAGAATTTGTGGGTAGGGGCTCAGGGACTTCAAGGCTTCAGCATCATAATGGTTCCCTACCCAGAGCAGACTGTAGAGGATTATTGAGGGGGTCCCAAGGGGCATCAAGGCCTGCATACTCTTTGGATACAGCCTGGGTTTTAGGGGCTTGACCAACCAGCTCTAGGTTCTACCCAGGGCACAGCCAGGCTGCAGTGCTGGAGCTATGGAGGCCAAGATCTCACTCACTCCTACAGGCATGACTATGGCCGTCCTCAGCCGGATGCCAGGGCAGGTCATGATAGAAATCCTGACACTGTTCGCAGTTGAGGCCACGTGTGTTGTGTTTGCAGATGCAAGCTCCGTGCACCTATGGAGGTTGGCAGGCAGGTTGTCAGCACTGCTCAGCCATGTCCGCCCCTGCCCCTAGCCCTATCCCAACTGTCTGAAGCCCCTCACCATGCCCTCAGCATGGGCTGGTGCCCCTGGGGCAGGTGCACACTCTGAGGCGTGTCCATAGCAGAAGCAGTTGCCACGTACAACCAGCTCATAGAGGGCATAGTAGTACTTCTCTCGGATCTCCCTCCGTGGGTCAAGTAGGTTGTCTCCCAATGTGTGTAGACGAGTCAGGTTCACCCGTAAGTTGGTGATCTTCAACAGGTCTGAGGTGGGGGCAACGGGGGCCAACTGACCAGGCAGGCCCCTGCTGCCCCCTGCCCACCTAGGGGCTCAGCTGCCAAGGTCACCTTGAAAGACCTCCTGTATACTGCCACCCGAGCTAAACTGGGCTTGGCACCTGCCCTAGGAAGCACCCAAAATAGTTACTGAGGCCCCAAATAGTCCCTAGCCGGACACGGACTGTGCCAGGCTCAAAGGGTGGAGCACTCACTCTGAATCCGTGAGCTGTAGGGGTCTGGGATAGGGATGGCAGGGTCCAACACACGATAGATGACCTGGAGAGGCAGGGAGTTCATAGTGACACTGAACCTTGCCTCAGGCCCATCATCCCCAGCTTCCGGCTCCCAGCCCAGATGCCAGTCCTCACCTCGCCTTCAGTGGATGGCTCAATCTCTGAGTAGCGGGACTCACAGACTACATCATCCCAGTGCCGTGGAGGGGCTAGTGGGACTCCTGGGAAGTCAGCCCCACAGTCATAGGAGAAATATCGGTACACATGCCAGGTGCGGCCAAAGTCTGCTGAGCGTTCCACCAGCATGGCAGCAGGGCGAAATGTCTGGGTAGAGGGGCATAGCTGATCAGCAGGCACCAGGACCCAAGCCCAATCTAGGACTATCAAGAGCCCTGCTCAGCCCAAGACTGCCCTCAAACAGCTCACAGAGAGTGGGGGTAACTGGTGGAAGCCAGATAATGACCAGCAAGGGTGGCCACCTCTAATGGGGAGACTCAGGGTTCATGGGGCTCAAGGAGACAGCACCTGACCCAGCCTGGGATTGGAAAGGCAGAAGATCATGTGCAAAGGCCTGGAGGCAAATGGAAGGTGTGAAGGGATGAAGGAGCCTCCTGCATCCACACTCAAGGAGGCTGGGTTAAGGAGCTGAGACTCTGTTCAGGGGCAATGGAGAGCCAAGCAGGGTGGTTCGGGCAGGCTCCCAGATATGCAGGCACCTTGAAGGTCATAATGAGGTGTGTGAAATGAAACTCAGCCTCCAGGTCCAGTTGGATGGTGACTGCAGGGATACCTGGGACAGGAGTCTAAAGTCAAGGACTCAAAGTTACTGGTGGGCAGCCTGCTCACTTTTGCCCCACCCATGGCCTCACCATTCTCTGACTGCCACCAGGCTGCCCGCCGCTGTGGTGCAAAGCTGGTGACTACATTCTGGATGCGATGGCTGTGTGGGTTGTCTCTAGCAGAGAAGGGGCGCCGGGAGTCGCAAAGGAAGCACTTCTTTTCATCCTGGGTTGGATGGGAATTAGAATCAGTGCCTCAGGCAGTGCCAGCCCCACCCTGACTCAGCCTCTCACCCTGTCCCCAGCCACACCTGCAAGTGACTGACGATGCAGTAGGGCTGGGGACCATTCAGGCCACAGGTGGATGAGGCAGTCAGTCTGTCAGCTCGGCCCACCAGCAGGTCGCCCGTGGCGGGGTAGCAGCTTCCCCTCGAACAGCCAGGCACATCCGGGGCAGGGGCCTGTGCCAGTGTGGCAGCCAGCACTGGGGACAGTAGTTCAGCCAGTTCTGCTGAGTTCCTATCCGGTGGCCGCCACCTCATGTGCCCCAAGGGCAACTACCAGGACCTACCATCACATTCCACAACCCCCAGTCCCCACCAGGTCCTCTCACCGCTTAGCAGTAGGCCGAGTCGAAGTTCCCAGGGCAGAGGCTGTCCCCTCCCTCCTTCCCTTGAGGTCAGCTCCATCCTGAAGAGGAGAACAAGGGATAAGGGGAGGTGAACGGTCTCGGGCCCGAGCCCTCCTCCTTCCTTTGGGGTTCCGTGTCAACTCTGCCTGTGGGTCTTTGGCCCGTTTCTCTCCAGGCCCTCTGTCAGTCCCCAGGTCTGTCCAGCAGTCCCCCCAACAGCTTAGAGTCTTCGCGACTTTGAGCAAAGTTGGGAATCGCGGCAGGAAGGAAAGGCCGGAGCGGACTCTGGGCAGGAGCGCAACACCGGGCGGAGAGCGCCCCCACCCCAACCCTACTCCTGCCCCCCGGAAACTGCCTTCGCCCCAGGAACCAGACACAGATCACTTCACCCACAAATATTTATTGTGCCCCCAATCCCACACCTATACGAGGGCCAGGGGAAGGTAAGAGATTTGGTGCTTTAAACTATCATTGGAAGGGGGCTCACGAAGTTGGGTGCATGGCAGAAGCAAATGAGAGAGATCTGATCTTCGGGTATCCAACTCTGGACCAAGGAGCCTATAGCCTTTTCCCCTCAGCGTCATGGGCGCCGTGGAAATTACCATCAACTCAGCCGCTTGATCCCAAGGCTCCAGCATCAACAGAGAGGCTGGAGGGCACAAGCAGGAGCACCAAATTCCCCTCTTCAGGGCTGTGGAGGACTCTCGGGTAGTCTTAGGGACGGGACAGGATGGGGCTGGGGAAGAGATGGCGAAAGTGCATACCCAGCCCGAAGCACAGCTCCAGGGGGGTCACTGCCTCCCCCACTAGTCACTACGGTAAGTAGGCACGAGAAGTGCTGCCTGTTTCCCAGTATGGAAATAGGCTCTGGGTGGCGGACCCTGGACCAGAGCTACGGCGAGCGACTCCGGATCTTGTGGCTATTTGTCCGCTCCAGACTTTTTGGCCTGCCGGGATCGCTAGAGCCCGGGATTGGAATGTGCGCGGCGGCGTAAGGGGGGGAAGAGGAGGAGGAAAGTGGGTGGGAAACATGGGGCGCGCCCCACCCAGGGCCCTGGGAACGGGAAGTTGGGGGAACCGTGGGGTCCGCCGGTCGTTAGGGCTGGGTCTGGCCTGCTGCCTCCGCAGTCATGGCAGGGAGTGCCCTGAGCTGCCATCCAGGGAAGAAAGCTGGTGGGAGTTCCTCAGGGGAATCTCCCCACTTCACAAAGGCGCATGGGGGCGGCGGGGGTGGGGGTCAGTCAATCCGTTGGACTTTAAGCGTCGCTGGGAGTTATTCTGGATATCCGAAGTAGAGGTCTCCAGTCACCCTGAGGATCATGTAGTCAACCTGGGGGATCAGGGATACTAGAGATTACTGAGAATTCTAAATTTTTAATTATTTATTTATTTTTTTTTTGAGACGTAGTGTCGCTCTGTCGCCCAGGCTAGAGTGTAGTGGTGAGATCTCGGCTCACACAACCTCCGCCTCCCAGGTTCAAGCGATTCTCCTGCCTTAGCTTCCCAAGTAGCTAGGATTACAGGCGCCCACCACCACACCCAGCTAATGTTTGTATTTTTAGTAGACATGGGGTTTCACCATGTTGGCTAAGCTGGTCTTGAACTACTGAGGTCAGGTGATCCTACTGCCTCTGCCTCTGAAAGCTCTGGGATTACAGGCATGAGCCAGTAAATAGCACCAGGCCCTGTTTATTTATTTTGAGTGGAGAATGCCAGCACTGTAGTCTCACAATTTTAGATCACTCAGAGATAAAGGTGTATCAGGGTCTGGGACACTAGATAGCCTCAGGGAGTTACATGATTTGTCTGCTTTCTCAAGGTCAGAAGGCTGTGGGGCCACATGGGGGGTCACTCAGGGTCACTGGGCACTCAGGATCTTTGGTCTCCCAAGGCCAGGAGATTCCTGGATCACTCTAGGGCCACTTTGAGTTGCCCAGGTGATCCCACAGTCCTTCTTGCTGGCTTCCATAGACAGTAATCAGCAGATGGTGTACTTACTGGTGGCAAAGCACATCATGTGCCCAAGCAGCTCAGCTGCCTGCTGCTCCAGGGCCTGCAGGGTGGCTGCCTTCTTGCCCAGTGCCTGTGCATTCTGTGTCAGGTGGCACTCCAACCCTGGGGTCAGGTCATCTGAGCCAGGCTCTGACCCCTGGCTCTAACCTCCCATCCTGGCCCCAGTCTCTATCACAACCCTGACCCTGACCCAGCCCTAACATTAAATAAACTCTGAACCTAATCAACACTTGATCCCTGGTCTAAACCTTGACCCCAGCCCTGATCCCTACATGAGTCAAGACCTGACCTGGACCCAGCCTTAACCCTTCCACAACATCCCTGTTCTGGCCCTGACCTTTCCATCTGACCCTAAACCCTTCCCCGTGCCTGCCCTACTGCAGGCCAGCCACGCACCATGCAGGCAGCTGAAGCTGCTTTACGCCTTCTTCAGGAGCTCCTGGGCCTCAGCTCAAGCCTGCTGCACCCATTCTTTTGCATCCTGCACAGTGGCTACCAGGCCATATGTGTCCTCCTGCAGCTTACCACAGGCAAAAGGGCCAACTGCAACTCCTAGGGCAGGGCTGGACCTGAAACCCCACCTCACCCAGAATATATTGCCCCAAATATATTACTGCCTAAGGTTCCTGGAGGAAAGGAGAATTTAGAACTGAGATCCCGCCTCAGTCCAGTGTAGCCCAGCCCCAGCCCAAATCCCACTTTCCACTGTTCCAGAGGGGGTCCCTGAGACCCCAGTGCCCACTCTTCTCCATTTCATCTTGCCCAGGCCCTCAGCCCTGCCTATGACTCATGCTGCCCATTCTTCTGCCTCCTGGGCCTGCTGCTGACTCAGGACAAAACATGCCCTGAACACCTTAGCTACACTGGACAGACGCCCTGGGACTGGGGTACCTCAACTGCCAGTGCCATCTGGGCCAGGCACCTTGCCACCTGGGGCAAAGGTTAGGGGGTCACAGAGAGGACACAGTAGCAACTAGGCTGAGTATTATCATGGTCAGGGTACTTGGTAGCACTGTGGTATCATAGTGAGTCAAGGATCTCAGGGAGAATGGAAATCACAGCAGTCATTGAACAAGGGATGTAAAGGAGCTGAGGGTACAAGTGGGGGTATCACCTCCTGTACAGTGGCCTCCAGGCCTTCAAGTGCCAACTTCACTTCCTGTAGCCCTTGCTCTGCGGCCCTGCATGAGTTCCGTTCCCCCCTCAGCCAGCACCCCCTAAACATCCAGTGCTTGATGCTGGGCCCAGGCCGTACCCTCCTTGAAGAACACAGGGGTTCAGTCAGGCATCCCTTTTCTGCCCAACCTCTGACTTCCACCTCCAGCCTCCTGGCTCTTCACCTGGTTCATTCTGCCTGATGGAGGATGCCTTCAGCTTCGGGCAGCTTCTGGCTCATGGCATCCAGTACAGGGAAAGCACCCTGGATGTGACCCAGCAGAAGAGCAATGCCTACTGCCCCCACCTTGGGGAAGGGGCACTGACAGACCACACCATAACACCAGCTCCATAGTTGTGGTGTCCACACCTTTGTCTGTGGGGAAAAGAGTAGGGATCTTAGACCTGAACCCTGAACTCTGACCCAACGAACCCTGACCCTAATCTCTCATTGATCCTGCCTCAGACACAACTATCCAGTGGTGTGCTGGAGGCTTACAAGAGCCAACTGTTGGCCGGGCGCAGTGGCTCACACCTGTAATCCCAGCACTTTGGGAGGCTGAGGCGGGCAGATTGCCTGAGCTCAGGAGTTTGAGACCAGCCTGAGCAACACAGTGAAAACCCATCTCTACTAAAATACAAAAAATTAGCCAGGCGTGGTGGCATGTGCCTGTAGGCCCAGCTACTCAGGAGGCTGAGGAAGAAGAATTGCTTGAACCTGGGAGGCAGAGCCCGCAGTGAGCCAAGATCACACCACTGCACTCTAGCCTGGGCAACAGAGCAAGACTCTGTCTCTAAAAAAATAAGAAATAAAATAATAATAAAAAAGGGTAATCCCAGCACTTTGGGAGGCCAAGGCAGGCAGATTACAAGGTCAGGAGTTTGAGACCAACCTGGCCAGTATAGTGAAACCTCATCTCTACTAAAAATACAAAAATTAGCTGGGTGTGGTGGCGGGCACCTGTAATCCCAGCTACTCAGGAGGCTCAGGCAGGAGAATCGCTTGAACCCAGAAAGTGCAGGTTGCAGTGAGCTGAGATCGCACCACTGCACTCCAGCCTGGGCGACAAGAGTGAGACTCTCTCTCAAAAAAAAAAATAATAATAAATAATAATAATAAGATAAAATTTAAAAAGCCAATTGTTAAATTTTCAGGAATTTTGCAAATAAGTTGTCAAATGGTATGGTAGACTGAAATCAATCATGATAGCATTACTTACATCATGGATATTGATAAATGCTACAAATTCAGTTTCCCCTGACTCACAGCCAGTTGTTAAAAATTTACCCACACAGGCCGGGCGCGGTGGCTCAAGCCTGTAATCCCAGCACTTTGGGAGGCCAAGATGGGCGGATCACGAGGTCAGGAGATCGAGACCATCCTGGCTGACACGGTGAAACCCCGTCTCTACTAAAAAATACAAAAAACTAGCCGGGCGAGGTGGCGGGCGCCTATAGTCCCAGCTACTCGGGAGGCTGAGGCAGGAGAATGGCATCAACCTGGGAGGCGGAGCTTGCAGTGAGCTGAGATCCGGCCACTGCACTCCAGCCTGGGCGACAGAGCGAGACTCCGTCTCAAAAAAAAAAAAAAAAAAAAAAATTTACCCACACACGAGTGTTCTCACTTGACCCCGGTCAGCCCTGATGAATATTCCTCATTCTGGAAGGAGTATCATGATAGTGTCCTGGATACCCTATTAACCCTGCCCTAGGCTGTGAACAGACATGCAACAAGCAGATATGTATCCATGAGGAAGCGCTGCATGATCTGCACGGCTGCTTGCATATGGGTCACGGTAGTCATGCCCCAAGGTCTCCTTTCCCAATGCCATGTCTCCCGGGCCTGGATACCTGTGGAGCTTACTATGGCCTGGATTTGCTGCAGCTGGTGGGCGTGGGTCAGATGTGGAGTATGTCTCCTATAACCCCACGTCCAAGCCATGGTTTCCTGTGACTCCCCCATGGCTCCCACCCACAGTCCCCCTGGCTCTGTACCTGTTGCTGATGCTGCTCCAAGGCTGTGACTGTATGTCCAAGCTATGGGAGGAGTTGTGGAATGCCAAGACCAGCTCGGTGGGGGAGACCCTAACCCAGTGGCGCTAGAGAAATTAAAGACACACACACAGAAATATAGAGGTGTGAAGTGGGGAATCAGGGGGTCTCACAGCCTCCAGAGCTGAGAGCCCCGAACAGAGATTTACCCACATATTTGTTAAAGGCAAACCAGTCATTAGCATTGTTTCTATAGATATTAAATTAACTAAAAGTATCCCTTATGGGAAACAAAGGGATGGGCCAAATTAATTGCAGCAGGAACATGCCCTTAAGACACAGATCACTCATGCTTTTGTTTGTGGCTTAAGAATGCCTTTAGGCCGGGCGAGGTGGCTCAAGCCTGTAATCCCAGCACTTTGGGAGGCCGAGGCGGGTGGATCACGAGCTCAGGAGATCGAGACCATCCTGGCTAACACGGTGAAACCCTGTCTCTACTAAAAATACAAAAAACTAGCCGGGCGTGGTGGCGGGCGCCTGTAGTCCCAGCTACTCGGAGGCTGAGGCGGGAGAATGGCGTGAACCCGGGAGGCGGAGCTTGCAGTGAGCCGAGATCGCGCCACTGCACTCCAGCCTGGGTGACAGAGTGAGACTCCGTCTCAAAAAAAAAAAAAAAAAAAAAGAATGCCTTTAAGCGGTTTTCCACCCTGGGCGGGCCAGGTGTTCCTTGCCCTCATTCCGTAAACCCACAACCTTCCAGCTTGGGCGTTAGGGCCATTAAGAACGTGTTTTAAGTGCTGCAGAGATTTTGTTTATGGCCAGTTTTGGGGCCAGTTTATGGCCAGATTTCAGGGGGCTTGCTCCCAATAGTGGAAGGCAGCAAGAACCCACTGAGCAGTGGGCAGGGTCCCAGGTTGGAGGGAGCAGCCTGTGCCTGCTTCAATACCTGATCTAGGACCTGCAGGTGTCCTCCCTGGCCCCTAACACCCCAACCAGGCATCCCCTAGCATAGGGTGGCCACCTCTTGGGCCACAGCTTCCAGCTGCGGCAGGAGCAGAGCCAGGAATTGGTCTCAGAAGGTGAAGCAGGTGGGACAGGAGGTGTAGTGTGGGAAGGCACCTCTGGAGCCATGAGCACATGCCTGGCACCTCAGCCCTAAGATGCCCTCTCTGCAGAAGCAGGTGCCCATGTGTGAGTCACAGCTGGGCAAGATGGAGCCCTGTGGGTCACAGGCACAGGCTGCAGAGAAGAGATAGGGTCAGGGTGTTGCAGGAAGTCAGGGGCCCCGAAGGGAGGGACTGGCTGAAGCTGCAGCAGAAGAACATACATTGTGAAGATTTCATGGACATTTATTTGTTCCCCAAATTAATACTTTTATAATTTCTTATGCCTGTATTTACTGCAATCTCTGAACATAAATTGTGAAGATTTCTTAGACACTTATCACTTCTCCAATCAATACCCTTGTGATTTCCTATGCCTGTCTTTACTTTAATCTCTTAATCCCATCATCATCTTCGTAAACTGAGGAGGATATATGTCGCCTCAGGACCCTGTGATGATTGCATTAACTGCAAAAATTGTTTGTAGAGCATGTGTGTTTGAACAATATGAAATATGGGCATCTTAAGAAAAGAACAGGCCGGGCACGGTGGCTCAAGCCTGTAATCCCAGCACTTTGGGAGGCCGAGACGGGCGGATCACTAGGTCAGGAGATCGAGACCATCCTGGCTAACACGGAGAAACCCCGTCTCTACTAAAAAATACAAAAAACTAGCCGGGCGAGGTGGCGGGCGCCTGTAGTCCCAGCTACTCAGGAGGCTGAGACAGGAGAATGGCCCGAACCCGGGAGGCGGAGCTTGCAGTGAGCTGAGATCCGGCCACTGCACTCCAGCCTGGGCGACAGAGCGAGACTCCGTCTCAAAAAAAAAAAAAAAAAAAAAAAAAGAACAGAACAGAATAACAGCAATGTTCAAGGAACAAGAGAGATGAGACTTCTGGCCACCGGTGAGCCAGAGGGAAGAGCCATATTTATCTTCTTTCAAAGGCAAATAGGAAAAATATCGCTGAATTCTTTTTCTCAGCAAGGAACATCCCTGAGAAAAGAATGTGCCCTGAGGGTAGGTCTATGAACGGCCCCCTGAGGGTGGCCGCCTTTTATGGTAGAAGCTGGAGGGATGAAATAAGCCCCGGTCTCCTGTAGCGCTCCCAGGCTAATTAGGATGAGGAAAATTCCCGCCTAATAAATTTTGTCAGACAGGTTGTCTGCTGTCAAACCCTGTCTACTGATAAGATGTTATCAATGACAATGTGTGCCCAAAACTTCATTAGCAATTTTAATTTTGCCCCATCCTGTGGTCCTGTGATCTCGCCCCGCCTCCACTTGCTTTGTGATATTTTATTACCTTGTGAAGTATGTGATCTCTGTGACCCACACCCTATTCGTGCACTCCCTCCCCTTTTGAAAATCGCTAATAAAAGCTTGCTGGTTTTACGGCTCGGGGAACATCACGGATCCTGCCGACATGTGATGTCTCCCCTGGACACCCAACTTTAAATTTCTCTCTCTTGTACTCTTTCCTTTTATTTCCCAAACCAGCTGAGACGCCTAGAAAATAGAAAAGAACCCGCGTTAACCATCGGGAGTGGGTTCTCCCGATATCAGGGTAGAGAGCAGATGACACTAGTTCTAGCCTTACCTTCGAGAGACCTGAAGGATGGGCCAGGTGCAGTTACTCACACCGGTAACCCCACCACTTTGGGAGGCTGAGGCAGGAGGATCACAGGAGTTTGAGACCAGTCTCAGGAGTCTGAGACCAGTCTGAGCAACATAGGGAGATCCTGCCTCTACAAAAAAAATTTGAAAATTAGCCAGGTGTGGCGGCGCCTGCTGTAGTCTTAGCTACTCAGTGGGATGAGATAGGAGGATCACTTGAGCCTAGGAGGTCGAGGCTGTAGTGAGCTAAGATCATGCCACTGTACTCCAGCCCAGGTGACAGGAGACCCTATTTCTTTTTCTTTTTTATTTTCTTGTTCTTCTTTTTTTTTTTTTTTTGAGACAGAGTCTCTCTCTGTAAGCGATCTCGGCTCACTGCAACCTTCGTTTCTCAGGTTCAAGTGATTCTCCTGCCTCAGCCTCCTGAGCAGCTGGGACTACAGGCACCAGCCACCACACCTGGCTAATTTTTTTTTTTTTTTTTTTTTTTTTTGAGGCGGAGTCTTCACTCTGTCGCCCAGGCTGGAGTGCAGTGGCACCATCTCGGCTCACTGCAAGCTCCGCCTCCCGGGTTCGCGCCATTCTCCTGCCTCAGCCTCCCGAGTAGCTGGGACTACAGGCGCCCGCCACCGCGCCCGGCTAATTTTTTGTATTTTAGTAGAGACGGGGTTTCACCGTGTTAGCCAGGATGGTCTCGATCTCCTGACCTCGTGATCCGCCCGCCTTGGCCTCCCAAAGTGCAGGGATTACAGGCGTGAGCCACCGCGCCCGGCCTTTTTTTTTTTTTTTTTAGTAGAGACGGGGTTTCACCATATTGGCTAGGCTGGTCTTGAACTCCTGACCTCATGATCCACCCTCCTCAGCCTCCCAAAGTGTTGGGATTACAGGTGTAAGCCACCATGCCTGGCTCATGAGACCCTATTTCTGAAAAAATAAGAGGTCTGTGAGAGGCTAAGGTGGGTGGATCACTTGAGCTCGGAGTTCAAGACCAGCCTGAGCAACATGGAAAAACCCATCTCTACAAAAAATACAAAAATTAGCTGGACATGGTGGTGCACATCTGTAGTCCCAGCTCCTCAGGAGGTAAGGCAGGAGGATCCCTTGAACCTGGCAGGTTGAGACTGCAGTGAGCCAAGATCATGCCACTGCACTCCAGCTTGGGTGACAGAGTGAGAGCCCGTCTCAAAAAAAAAAGTCTGAAGAAGCTGAGTGTGGTGGCTCACGCCTGTAATCCCAGCACTTTAGGAGGCTGAGGCGGGCAGATCACAAGGTCAGGAGATCGAGACCATCCTGGCTAACACGGTGAAACCCCGTGTCTACTAAAAATACAAAAACAAAATTAGCAGGGAGTGGTGGCAGGCACCTGTAGTCCCAGCTACTCAGGAGGCTGAGGCAGGAGAATGGCATGAGCTTGGGAGGCGGAGCTTGCAGTGAACCAAGACTGCACCACTGCACTCCAGCCTGGGCAACAGAGCGACACTATGTCTCAAAAAAAAAAAAAAGACTGAAGGATGAGAATGGCCCTGTGCAGGTGCGAGGGTGCACACCAACCCTTGCCTAAGCCACTGCTCAGAACTGCCATGGGCACTGGCATTCACTCTGGACAGAGAGGCCATACTGCATGGCAGTATTTGGGCAGGAAAACAGTACAGGGTTTCAGGGGCTCTACAGCCCCGTCAGGGGTCAACCAGGGTCAAGAGCTGGCAGGCAGGGTGAGGAAAGAGCCACCTGATGTGTCCTTTCTACAGGCATCCCTTGCCTAGCCTTGCTGTTTCCCTTCAGCTGTTTTCATGAGTATTTCTTTAAGTTCTTTGGGGAAACAGCAATAAATGTGCTGTGTTCTCCCTCAGGAAAACCCCTACCACTCCCTTGCTATTCCACATTGAGCAGCCCCTGCAGGGCAGCCCCACCCCTGGCTGTGGAATGTTCAAGTGTCCCTCTCACCTCTGCACTCCTGCTCAGGGTCACCCCAATTCCCATTATGCAACCGGGAGCATGTGCAGCTCCCAAACCCTGCCCAGCAGGGGCACTGACCTGTGACTTGAAGGAAGAAAGCATAGGCTAGTGAGCAGGGCCAAAGACCCTTCTTTGGGAGAGGGAAAAGGACATGAGTACTTAGACATGCGTGGCACACACATACTTGTATTTCCTCCCAGCTGTGTTCCTGCCCAGGGCAGCATCCACACTTGCATTTGGCTGAGAGCCTCTCCCTTTCTGCTTTCTCTGGTGTTGTGGGAAGTCAGGGACCCCGAACGGAGGGACCAGCTGGAGCTGAGGCAGAAGAACATAGATTGTGAATATTTCATGGACATTTATCAGTTCCCCAAATTAATACTTTTATAATTTCTTTTTTTTTTTTTTTGAGACGGAGTCTCGCTGTGTCTCCCAGGCTGGAGTGCAGTGGCGTGATCTCGGCTCACTGCAAACTCCGCCTCCCGGGTTCACGCCATTCTCCCGCCTCAGCCTCCCAAGTAGCTGAGACTACAGGCGCCCGCCACCACGCCCGGCTAGTTTTTTGTATTTTTAGTAGAGACGGGGTTTCACCATGTTAGCCAGGATAGTCTCGATCTCCTGACCTCGTGATCCACCCGCCTCGGCCTCCCAAAGTGCTGGGATTACAGGCTTGAGCCACCGCGCCCGGCCTACTTTTATAATTTCTTACACCTGTCTTTATTGCAACCTCTGAACATAAATTGTGAAGATTTCATGGACATTTATCACTTCCCTAATAATACTCTTATAATTTCTTATGCCTGTCTTTACTTTAATCTCTTAATCCTCTTATCTTTGTAAGCTGAGAATGTATGTCACCTCAGAACCACTACTGTACAAATTGATTATAGAACTTGTGTGTTTGAACAATATGAAATCTGATTGTAAAACATGTGTGTTTGAACAATATGAAATCAGTGCACCCTGAAAAAGAACAGAATAACAGCAATTTTCAGGGAACAAGGGAAGATAACCATAAGGTCTGACTGCCTGCGGGGTCAGGCAGAATAGAGCCATATTTTTCTTCTTGCAGGGAGCCTATAAACGGACATGCAAGTAGCAGAAATATCGCTTAATTCTTTTCCCAGCAAGGAATATTAATAATTGATTCCCTGGGGAAGGAATGCATTCCTGCAGGGAGGTCTATAGATGGCCACTCTGGGAGTGCCTGTCTTATGCGGTCGAGATAAGGACTGAAATACACCCTGGTCTCCTGCAGTACCCTCAGGCTTACTAGGATTGGGAAATTCCAGCCTGGTAAATTCTAGTCAGACCGGTTGTCTGCTCTTGAACCCTGTTTCTTGTTCAGGTGTTTATCAAGACAATGCGTGCACAGCGGGACATAGACCCTCATCAGTAATTCTAATTTTGCCTTCACCTTGTGATCTTTATTGCCCTTTGAAGCATGTGATCCTTGTGACCTACTCCCTGTTCATACACCCCCTCGCCTTTTAAAATCCCTAATAAAAACTTGCTGGTTTTGCAGCTTGGGGTTGCCATCATGGTCCTACCAATATGTGATGACACCCCCAGAGGCCCAGCTGTAAAATTTCTCTCTTTGTTACTCTTTCTCTTTACTTCTCAGACCAGCTGACACTTAGGGAAAATAGAAAGAACCTACACTGAAATATTGGGGCTGGTTCCCCAGATACTCTGGCCTGCTCCCTTGGCCAATCTGCACCTTCCCACATTGCCAGCCCTTGCTTCCCACGGACCCTCTCGTTCTCATCTCCTGACCTGTTGCCCTTAGTTTCCTCATGTCCTGAGTTGCATACCCACTGTTTCCATGCCCCTCCTCCTATGCCTCCCTCACTCCCTGAGTCTGACTCCCACCCTTCTCCTTGCCAAGGACACAAGAACACGCTTCAGGCTTCATCTCATTCAGTTTCTGACCACTTTCCTCCTGGAAACACTTGCTTCCCATGGCCATCTTTCTCTGCCTGCACCAGATCTCAATCCTAATCCTCCACCTGTACCTCCTCAGTCTCCTTCTCCTTCCAGCCCCACTCCGTCTCCACCCCTCATCACGCTCACTCTGCTTGCCATGACCTACTCACAGTGGTTCACTCACACACTAGTGCATGGCTGCATGTGGGATTGGGCACATGCAGCCTCGCGTCCATACTCCCCCTACACCCTGAAACCACCTCATAGTTAACGTCACATGAGAGCAGAGACACACACAGCTATTTGCAGCCCCATGTACCAGTACTGGTGCTGGTGGTCACATTCACTCACACCAGCCAGAAGTCACATTGTGTCACAAACAAGTGCAAGTTCACTCACACCTGGCTATGAACACATGCTATGTGCAATATGGGCTTACTCACTGGGTGGCACATTGGTTGCAAAGTGTGTTGAGCATGGCAGCCACAGGGCTTACAGCCCCAGGGATCTCCCAGGTTCCAGAAGAGGGGGGCACAGTGGCTGCAGTCTTGCCCCAGAGTGCAGGGGCAGCACAGGCTTCAGCCCCAGATGGTTACCACATGAGGACATTGTTTCAAGGGTCACAACTGCAGCCTGGGGAGAGGAAGGCTTGGCCAATCTGGGGAGTGAAAATCCCACCCAGTCACCCTGGGATGTCCACACCCACAAATTCATGCTGGAAGCCCTCTGAGCACAGGTCACTGCTGTGGAAGCCAGGCCTGCAGCAGGCACAGCCAGGGACATGGCTGTAGTACACAGAATGCTGGCAGTGCCCACTGTGGGGGTCACAGGCAGCAGGATTATGGAGATTGATATTGCTGCACTGGAAGTACCAGTATGGATTCTTCTGGGGTCTCCTCCTGGCCGGGTGCCCAAAATAGTCACAGAAGTGGTCACAGCTGAGGCCTGGAGAGGACTGGGGTATATGTGTCTTCCTGTACCCTGGGGGCCTGTGGGTCTCAGATACGCAGTCAGAAAGTCTGAGGTCTGGCTAGGGGGGACACAATAGGAAATTATAGCCCATCCTCTTGGCTTTCAAGGTCTATACCTGTAATTCCCCCCATTCAGCCCTCCTTCCTCAGAACAGGAACTCCTTGAAGATGGTGCCCAGCTCAGCATACGGGTAGCATTGGGAAAATTTGTCATGTGGACCTGACGGGATTGTGAACAATTGACCAAGGCTGTGGCTTTGTCACTGCCAACCATGCCTCACCTGCATAGCCAGGTAAACAGAAGAATAGGACATGCCCATCATGCTGTCCACATGGCAGGAACTCCCATGATAGAGGCAGGAATCAGGGTGCCCAGGACAAAGGCAGAGCCAGCACTGCTGGCCCAAGCCTGGAGTGGAGTCTCCATAGTAGTCATCCAAGCACCTGGGAGCAGTAGCACGTGGTATGGGGCCTGTTCAACCCATCCAATGACAGTACTCACTTTTTACAGTGCCAGTCTGTATAGTGCCAGTCTGGCAGGCCTGGCAGATACATATAAGTGGCTGGCACAACTCAGCATGCCCATTGCAGGCAGAGGACTGGCAGTGCCAAAAGCCTCAGTAGCCAGGGAGGCAGCAGTCATGGCAGCAACCAGCAAGTCGTGTCTGGCACATGCACTGCCCATTCACAGGGTTACAGATGGCACTGGTGGTAACTTCAGCACATCAGCGGCACTCTGTGGAGAGTGACAAAGCAATCAAGCCATGCAAGGACAGGAGATAGCTGGCCCCCAACCCCATGCCTACAGGCCCTGAAGGCTCATTACTGCAGCCAGAGGCCCAAAGCCTGCTTTCCAGGCACACAGGGGTCACAAATATGACTAATGATATGAAGATGGCAGGGATACTGCCCACACAGCAGGCCCCACTCAGTGCTCAGTGAACCTTGCAGACGGCACTCACATGCTGGTAGAGGAAGGAAAGATTAAATGAACCTCATGGTGCTCCTGCAACCCGTACCCTGAAGCCACTTCAAGCCTGGCACATACACTCACTGAGGCCCATCCCCATGGAGCAGGGCTGAGATGCTGCAGAACAGGCAGGCACAGCCTTCAGGCATGGTGCTGGAGAGGCCTGGCCTTGCCGCCTCCATGAGCCTGCCTGGTGGAACTCCTGTAAATGCCTGAGGCCCCAGGGTACAAAGACCCCAGCCCAGGCAACGCGTTCACCCGTGGCAGGTGCACAAGCTAGCAAGAGGGTCAAGGGGAGCCAGCAAGAGGCAATCAGCCCCACTCATTAACACTTGCCACCTTTCTTGGATTGGCCCTCATCCAAGAGGAACATCCCTACCCCCACCCCTTGGCGCCCCTTCTGTTTTCTAATCTCTGTTTTTTTTTTTTTTTTTTTTTTTGAGACAGAGTTTTGTTCTAGTTGTCCAGGCTGGAGTGCAATGCTGTGATCTCGGCTCACTGCAACCTCCACCTCCCAGGTTCAAGTGATTCTCTTGCTTCAGCCTCCGGAGTTGCTGGGATTAAAGACACCCACCACCACACCCAGCTAATTTTTGCATTTTTAGTACAGACGGGGTTTCACCATGTTCACCAGGCTTCTCTTGAACTTTGACCTCAGGCGATCCCGCCTTGGCCTCCCAAAGTGCTGGGATTACAGGCATGAGCCACCATGCCCAGCCCCTCAAACCCCTAATCTCTTTTGAGTCAATTTTTCCTCCATCTCCAGTGGCCCCAATCTAGTCGAGAGAATGCCATCTCTTACTCAATCATTTTGGCAGCTTCCATCTGGGCCTTCCGCCAAACAATACATTCTCCCCACATCTCTTCCCTGCTTAAATCTCTTCTATGGTTCCCTGCCTTCCCTGGGATAAAGGTTAAGCCCCTCTCCTGGCCCAAAACGTCTTGCGAGATCTGGCACGTGCCTCATTTTATCTTCTGTCTTTTGCATGAGCTGTTTCCCCTGCCTGGGCTCCTCTGCCTACACTCTCCATCTATGTAGGTCTTAATTCTCTTGCTGCAACTCCAGGCCTCTATGATCCCTGCCTCGCAGCTTCACTGCATCAATCTTGTCTTGCTGTAATTTATGTCTCTGAGCCCGGGCACAGTGGCTCACACCTGTAATCCCAGCACTTTGGGAGGCCGAGGCAGGTGGATCACCTGAGGTCAGGAATTCGAGACCAGTCTGGCCAACATGGTGAAACCCCGTCTCTACTAAAAATACAAAAAAAACTAGCTGGGTGTGGTTGTGGTGGTGGGCGCCTGTAATCCCAGCTACTCCAAAGGCTGCAGCAGGAGAATCACTTGAACCCAGGAGGCAGAGGTTGCAGTGAGCCGAGATTGTGCCATTGCACTCCAGCCTGGGCAACAAGAGCGAAATTCTGTTTCAAAATAAATAAATAAATAAACAAACAAACAAGCAAACAGGCCAGGTGCAGGTGGCTCATGCCTGTAATCCCAGGACTTTGGGAGGCTGAGGCGGGCAGATCACCTGAGGTCAGGAGTTCAAGACCAGCCTGGCCAACGTGGTGAAACCCCCGTCTCTACTAGAAATACAAAAATAAAATAAAATAGGCCGGGCACGGTGGCTCTAGCCTGTAATCCCAGCACTTTGGGAGGCCGAGGCGGGCGGATCACTAGGTCAGGAGATCGAGACCATCCTGGCTAACACGGTGAAACCCCGTCTCTACTAAAAAATACAAAAAACTAGCCGGGCGAGGTGGCGGGCGCCTGTAGTCCCAGCTACCCAGGAGGCTGAGACAGGAGAATGGCCCGAACCCGGGAGGCGGAGCTTGCAGTGAGCTGAGATCCGGCCACTGCACTCCAGCCTGGGCGACAGAGCGAGACTCCGTCTCAAAAAAAAAAAAATAAAAAAAAAATAAAATAAATAAATAAATAAATAAATAAATAAAAATAAAAATAAAATAAATAAAAAAAATAAAATATAAAATAAATAAAATAAAATAAAATAGCTGGGTGAGGTGGCCGGCACCTGTAATCCCAGCTACTCAGGAGGCTGAGGCAGAAGAATTGCTCGAACCTGGGAGGCAGAGGTTGCAGTGAGTCAACATTGCGCCATTGTACTCCAACCTGGGTGACAAGAGCAAAACTCCATCTCAAAAAATAAAATAAAATAAAATAAATAAAATTGGCCGGGTGCAGTGGCTCACACCTGTAATCCCAGCACTTTGGGAGACCAAGGCAGGCAGATCACAAGATCAGGAGATGGAGACCATCCTGGCTAACACGGTGAAACCCTGTCTCTACTAAAAATACAAAAAAATTAGCCGGGCATGGTGGCAGGCACCTGTAGTCCCAGCTACTACTCAGGAGGCTGATGTAGGAGAATGGCGTGAACCCAGGAAGTGGAGCTTGCAGTGAGCCAAGATTGTGTCACTGCATTCCAGCCTGGGTGACAGAGCAAGACCTCATCTCAAAATAAATAAATAAAATAAAACAAAATAAAATTTATGTCTCTGAGCCAGGCGCAGTGGCTCACACCTGTAATCCCAGCACTTTGGGAGGCCGAGGCGGTCAGATCACCTGAGGTCAGGAGTTCAAGACCAGCCTGGCCAATATGGTGAAACCCCAACTCTACTAAAAATACAAAAATTAGGAGGGGGGCCCGGTGCAGTGGCTCATGCCTGTAATCCCAACACTTTGGGAGGCCAAGTTGGGTGGATCATGAGGTCAGGAGATTCAGACCATCCTGGCTAACACGGTGAAACCCCACCTCTATTTAAAAAAAAAATTAGCCAGGTATGGTGGCATGTGCCTGTGGTCCCAGCTACTCAGGAGGCTGAGGCAGGAGAATCGCTTGAACCTGGGAGACAGAGGTTGTAGTGAGCCGAGATCACGTCACTGCACTCCAGCCTGGGTGACTGAGTGAGACTCCGTCTCAAAAAAAAAAAAAAAAAAAATTTAACTGGGTGTGGTGGTGTGCACCTGTAATCCCAGCTACTCAGGAAGCTGAGGCAGGAGAATTGCTTGAACCTGGGAGGTGCAGGTTGCAGAAAGCTGAGATTGCGCCATTGCACTCCAGCCTGGGCGACAAGAATAAGACTCTCTCTCAAAAAAAAAAAAAAAAAAAATTATGTCTCTGCCAGTTGTAGGGTGGAGCCCCTAGGACCTCACTAAATCCAGATGGATGAAGCTTCCCTCAGTCCTCCATACTCCCTTGGTCTACTACAGCCTGTGTCCTGGAGTAGCACCTTCCTGGATCAAAGCAGAAAGTCTGTACAGAACCACAACCCTGTGGAGAATGGGAAGGGGAGAAGAGGTGAGGTGATGCTGAAATGATCATGTGGTCCCAGAGATGCCTCCTTCCTTTTCTTTCTCTGCCTCCCTCCCTTCCTTTCTTTCTTCTCTTTCTTCTTTTTTTTTTTTTTTGGATGGACGCTCGCTCTGTCGCCCAGCCTGGAGTGCACTGGCGGGATCTCGGCTCAGTCCCGCCTCAGCCTCCTGAGTAGCTGGGAGTACAGGCACACGCCACCACGCTCAGCTAATTTTTGTATTTTTAGTAGGAATGGGATTTCAGCCGGGTACAGTGGTTCACACCTGTAATCCCAGCAGTTTGGGAGGCTGAGGCGGGACGATCACAATGTCAAGAGATCGAGACCATCCTGGGCAACATGGTCAAACCCCATCTCTACTAAAAATACAAAAATTAACCGGGCATGGTGGCATGTGCCTGTAGTCCCAGCTACTCGGTAGGCTGAGGCAGGAGAATCGCTTGAACCCAGGAGGTGGAGGCTGCAATGAGCCGAGATCGCGCCACTGCACTCCAGCCTGGTGACAGAGCAAGACTCCATCTCGAAGTCTCAAAAAAAAAAAAAAAAAAAAAAAAAAAAAAGGCCACGCGCTGTAGCTCATACCTGTAATCCCAGCACTTTGGGAGGCCGAGGTGGGCAGATCACCTGATGATGAGAGTTGGAGACCAAACTGACCAACAGGGAGAAACCCCATCTCTACTAAAAATACAAAATTAGCTGGGTGTGGTGGCGTATGCCTGTAATCCCAACTACTCAGGAGGCTAATGTAGGAGAATTGCTTGAACCCGGGAGGTGGAGGTTGCCGTGAGCTGAGATCCCACCATTGCACTCCAGCCTGAGCAATAAGAGAGAAACTCCATCTCAAAAAAAAAAAAAAAAGAAAAAAAAGAAAAAAAGAAAGAAAGAAAAGAAAATTTAAAAAAAAAAAAAAGGAAAGAAAGAAAAATAAGGCCGGGCGCGGTGGCTCAAGCCTGTAATCCCAGCACTTTGGGAGGCCGAGACGGGCGGATCACAAGGTCAGGAGATCGAGACCACTGTGAAACCCCGTCTCTACTAAAAATACAAAAAATTAGCCGGGCGCGGTGGCGGGCGCCTGTAGTCCTAGCTACTCAGGAGGCTGAGGCAGGAAAATGGCGGGAACCCGGGAGGCGGAGCTTGCAGTGAGCCGAGATCGCGCCACTGCACTCCAGCCTGGGCAACAGCGTGAGACTCCGTCTCAAAAAAAAAAAAAAAAAAAAAGTAAGAAAAATAAATACCCAGATTAGTGCTCATGGCAGTGGCAGCCACAGAGGTGGGGGTGGGATATGCAGAGATTCACCACTGCAGAATACCTGAG
Organism: Macaca mulatta; assembly: GCF_049350105.2. Lineage (NCBI taxonomy): Eukaryota > Metazoa > Chordata > Mammalia > Primates > Cercopithecidae > Macaca > Macaca mulatta. Next base: position 112,588,548 of record NC_133407.1, read on the forward strand.
GTCACTGCCCAGACCCTAGAACTCGGGCTGTAGGAGACAGTAGTTGGGTTGGGGAAGGCAGGAAGATCTGGACAGGAAGAGGAGGGGAGGGGCCTGAAAAGTTTTTTTTTTTTTTTTTTTTTTTTTGAGACAGAGTCTGGCTCTGCCGCCCAGGCTGGAGTGCAATGGCCGGATCTCAGCTCACTGCAAGCTCCGCCTCCCGGGTTCACGCCATTCTCCTGCCTCAGCCTCCCGAGTAGCTGGAACTACAGGCGCCCGCCACCTCGCCCGGCTAATGTTTTGTATTTTTAGTAGAGACGGGGTTTCACCGTGTTAGCCAGGATGGTCTCGATCTCCTGACCTCGTGATCCACCCGTCTCGGCCTCCCAAAGTGCTGGGATTACAGGCTTGAGCCACCGTGCCCGGCCCCCTTCTACTTTTTAAAAAAAGTAATTGTAAAACATGGTCGAGCACTATAGCTCACGCCTGTAATTCCAGAATTTTGCGAGGCCAAAGTGGGCACATAACTTGAGCTCAGGAATTCAAGACTAGCCTGGGCAACATGGTGAAATCCTGTCTCCACAAAAAAATACAAAAATTAGGCCAGGCACAGTGGCTCACGCCTGTAATCCCAGCAATTTGGGAGGCCCAGGTGGGTGGATCACGAGGTCAGGAGATTGAGACCATCCCGGGTAACACGGTGAAACCTCATCTCTACTAAAAATACAAAAAATTTGCTGGGCATGGTGGCGGGCACCTGTACTCCCAGCTACTCAGGAGGCTGAGGCAGGAGAATGGCGTGAACCCAGGAGGCAGAGCTTGCAGTGAGCCAAGATTGAGCCACGGCACTGCAGCCTGGGCGACAGAGCAAGACTTCGTCTCAAAAAAAAGAAAAAAAAGGCCGGGTGCGGTGGCTCACGCCTGTAATCCCAGCACTTTGGGAGGCCGAGGCGGGCGGATCACAAGGTCAGGAGATCGAGACCACGGTGAAACCCCGTCTCTACTAAAAATATAAAAAATTAGCCGGGCACGGTTGTGGGCACCTGTAGTCCCAGCTACTCGGGAGGCTGAGGCAGGAGAATGGCGTGAACCCGGGAGGCGGAGCTTGCAGTGAGCCGAGATCGCGCCACTGCACTCCAGCCTGGGCGACAGAGCGAGACTCCGTCTCAAAAAAAAAAAAAAGGCCGGGGACTCACGCCTGTAATCCCAGCACACTTTGGGAGACCGAGGCAGGTGGATCACCTGAGGTCAGGAGTTCGAGACCAGCCTGGCCAACATAGTGAAATCCCGTCTCTACTAAAAATACAAAAAATTAGCTGGGCATGGTGGCGGGTGCCTGTAATCCCAGCTACTCTGGAGGCTGAGGCAGGAGAACTGCTTGAACCCAGGAGGCAGAGGTTGCAGTGAGCCAAGATTGCGCCACTGCACTCCAGCCTGGGCAACGAGAGGGAAACTACATCTCAAAAAAAAAAAAAGAAAAAAAAAAGAGAAAAAAACTTAGCTGGGCCTAGCGGCATAGGCCGGTGGTCCCAGCTACTCAGGAGGCCGAGGTGAGAGGATCACTTGAGCCTGGGAGGCACAGATTGCAGTGGGCAGAGATGGTGCCACTGCACCCCAGCCTGGGCAACATAGTGAGACCCTGTCTCAAAAAAAAAAATTAATTGTATAACAGTCTCAGGCAGGTCCTTCAGAAGGTATCCAGAAGGCGGCACTGTTATCATAGATGATAGCTCCATGCATGTTACTGCCCCTAACGATCTTTTTCAGTGGGTCAAGATCTGGAGGTGGAAGACGGTGATACTGATGATCCTGATCCTATGTAAGCCTAGGCTAATGTCTGTGTTTGTGTCTTAGTTTTTAACAAAAAAGTTTAAAATGTGAAAAAAAAATTTTTTTTAATAGAGAAAAGCTTATCAAATAGGGATATAAAGGAAATATTTTTGTACAGCTGTACACGTTTTAAGCCAAGTGTTATAAAAGCTGTAAAAAGTTAAAAGTCTGTAAGGTAAAAAAACTTCAGAAAACTAAGGTTACTATTGAAGAAGGAAAACATTTGTTTTTATATGTTTGGTATGGCCCGTGTACAGTGTTTATAATCTACAGTACTGTACGGTAGTATCCTAGGCTTTCACATTCACTCACCACTCCTCACTGACTCACCCAGAGCATCCTCCAGTCCCCCAAGTGCCATTCATGGTAAGTGCCCTAAACAGGTGTACCATTTCTCATCTTTTATACCATGTTTTTACTGTACCTTTTCTATGTTTAGATACACAAATACCATTGTGTTACAATTGCCTACAGTTTTCAGTACAGTCACATGCCGTACAGGTTTGTAGCCTAGGAGTAATAGGCTATACCAGATAGTCTAGAAGTGTAGTAGGCTATACCATGTAAGTACAGTCTAGATGTTTGCACAGCGATGAAATTGTGTAATGACACATTTCTCAGAATGTATCCCCATCATTTAACAATGCATGGTCACAGATGGATTATTTATCAACTGTCTTTCTGACTTGATGCCTGCTCCAAGAAGGCAGATACCTTTTCTGTCTGCTTCTCATCAAACACTGCCCAGAAGATGCCCGACAGAGCGTACAGCTCAATGGGTGCTTGTTATATGAACACATAGATAAAGGAATGGGTCCATGGCTCCTCTCCCTGCTCCACACCTTAGGTCCCTTACTAGGATACAGGAGGTCCTCTACCTCCTGTATCTTTCCTCTGCAGGCCTCCCCTCTTTTCTCATCTGAGGTGAAAACAACAGCAGCTTGCAGACCTACCACGAGGGCTCAGGGTGAGCAGCTGGTAATAACTGCAGTTAAGGGGGGCAGGGAGTGCCCAGTGGGTGTAGAGAAAAAACTAGTTCGGCGTTTGTCCTGCTCTGGTACCCTCTTGGCCTGATTCTGGGCTCTCCTACTAGGTTATTGTTATGTGGCTCTCTTATCCTTTAACAAAAGACTTCTTTGTAAGGAAGGTGTTACATCCAGAGATGCCCTGGTGCCACCTAGAGGGAGCTGCAGGGACAAAGGGCAGAGGTCAGGGTCATGAATGGAGTTGGAGGAGCAATGACAGGTAGACCATGACAGGGACAATGAGGAGGGCCCACAAAGTGAAGAGTTATAAGGGGCAGTGATAGGAGTGGAGATGGGGGACAGGTATGAGGAAATGAGGAACGATGATTGGGCCTCACAAAGGGATTCAATAATGGGGCACAGACGGGAGAAATGGAAACTGTTCCCCATGCCAGTCCCTATACACTGGATACAAGTATGGGGAACAGTGATGGGGCATAAATGGGAGGCCACAAAAAGGACTATGAGGGGGCAGGGCTGGGGAATGGCCCTGGGAGACTGCGCTTGCCTACTTGCCCTGTCCCACCAGTGCCCACTCCAGGCAGGGCCTCTTTCCCCCAGTATCTACAAGCTCTGCCCTGACACACAAAGGATACAGGACTGCTGGGGATGATTACCCTGAATCTCAGGGTTGTTTGGGTCCTCTACTGGAATGGCTGGGTCCAGAACTTTGAAAATTACCTGGGAGAAAGAAGCAGGTTTGAGCCTCTTATTTCACCCCAGGGCCCAACCCCCCTTTCTCTGGGCCTGACCTTGCCCTCAGTGGAAGGCTGGATGTCTGAGTAATGCTGGTCACAGACAAGGTCACTAACTCTGTGGCTAGGGGCAGGAGGGATCCCAAGAAAGAGGCTTGGGCAGTTGTAGACAAAATATCTGTACATGTGCCAGGAGCGGCATGGTCCACTGAGTGCTCAAGGAGCACAGCTGCCAGGTGGAATGTCTGGGGAGTCGCCAGGGACAAGCATCACTGGTGGCCATCAAGTAGGGAAGCACAGGGTCAGCACTTGCTAAGCAAGCCTTCAGGATGGGGCACTGGGTCACTGGGAAAGTCTTGAGGTGGGTGAAGTAGAAGGCACCCTCTAGGTCCAGCTGGATGGTGACGTTTTCTTTCTTTTTTTTTTTTTTTTTGAGACGGAGTCTCGCTCTGCCGCCCAGGCTGGAGTGCAGTGGCCGGATCTCAGCTCACTGCAAGCTCCGCCTCCCAGGTTGACGCCATTCTCCTGCCTCAGCCTCCCGAGTAGCTGGGACTACAGGCGCCCGCCACCTCGCCCGGCTAGTTTTTTGTATTTTTAGTAGAGACGGAGTTTCACCGTGTTAGCCAGGATGGTCTCGATCTCCTGACCTCGTGATGCACCCGTCTCGGCCTCCCAAAGTGCTGGGATCACAGGCTTGAGCCACCGCGCCTGGCCGTTTTCTTTCTTTCTTTCTTTTTTTGAGATAGAGTCTTGCTCTGTTACCCAGGCTGGAGTGCAGTGGTGCGATCTTGGTTCACTGGAACCTCCACCTCCCAGGTTCAAGAGATTCTCCTGCCTCAGCCTTCTGAGTAGCTGGGACTACAGGTGTGTGCCAGCACGCCTGATAATTTTTTGTAATTTTTTTTTTTTCAGACAGAGTCTCACTCTGTCGCCCACGCTGGAATGCAGTGGTGCGATCTCGGCTCACTGCAAGCTCTGCCTCCCAGGTTCACGCCATCCTCCTGCCTCAGCCTCCTGAGTAGCTGGGACTACAGGTGCACGCTGCCACACCTGGCTAATTTTTTGTATTTTTAGTAGAGACCAGGTTTCACCGTATTAGCCAGGATAGTCTCGATCTCCTGACCTCGTCATCCGCCCACCTTGGCCTCCTGAAGTGCTGGGATTACAAGCGTGAGCCACTGCTCCCGGCCTTGATGGTGACTTTTTTTGTTTTTTTTGAGATGGAGTCTTGCTCTGTTGCCCAGGCTGGAGTGCAGAGGAATGATCTCGGCTCACTGCAACCTCCGCTTCCCGGGTTCATGCCATTCTCCTGCCTCAGCCACCTGAGTAGCTGGGACTACAGGCACCTGCCACCACGCCCAGCTGATTTTTTGTATTTTTAGTACAGACGGGGTTTCACCCTGTTAGCTAGGATGGTCTTGATCTCCTGACCTCATGATCCACCCGCCTTGGCCTCCCAAAGTGCTGGGATTAAAGGCATGAGCCACTGCGTCCAGCTGATGGTGACATTTTCGACACCTGCAGCCATAGGGCTAGTGACCAGGCCCTGATCCCCACACCTCCACACATGGGCACACTGCACTGTCACTACTCTCTGCCTGCCAGGTCTTGTTGCCACCATGGCCACTACGGGAGATTACGTTCTTAATGTCATGGCCTCCCTGGTCGCAAGAGTCACAGAGGTAATTCTGAGTCCTGGGTTAGGACTCAAGGAAACTGACTAGACAGCTTAATGATCAGACCTCTACTCTAAAATTTCACAGCACAGGTTTCTCCTTCTAGCTCCCAGCAATGACCCAGACCCCCAACAGGGCTGAACCAGCCCAGGACACCCAAAGAAATCAGTCTCCAGAGCCCTCACCTGCAGTTGACTGCCAATGAAGTAGGGCTCGAGGCCTACTGGATGAAGTTTGAAGACTCTGGCTCTGGCCCCATTCAACAACCAGGATGCTGATGCAGCCAGGTCGGGAAAGGATATCTGGCACTCCATAGGAAACTGCTCTAGGAGCCTGGACTAGCAGGGGCAGGGTCTGACCAGAGATCCCAGGAATACCCAGCCCCCTCCACCCCACCCCACAGGGAACCTTGATTTCTTTTCTTTTTTTTTTTTTTTGAGACAGTCTCACTCTGTCGCCCAGCCTGGAGTGCAGCGGCGAGATCTCAGCTCATTGCAAACTCCACTTTCCAGGTTCAAGTGACCTTCCAGCCTCAGCCTCCCAAGTAGCTGGGACTATAGGCGTGCACCACCACGCCCAGCTAATTTTTGTATTTTTAGTAGAGACGGGGTTTCACCATGTTGGCCAGGCTGGTCTCAAACTCCTAACCTCAACTGACCCACCTGCCTTGGCCTCCCAAAGTGCTGGGATTACACGCGTGAGCCCCAAGCTAGGCTGCCCTTGAGGAGCTGAGTGTGGCTCTCAGGTCACTCTCCATATTCACATCATGAATGAAAAGAGTTGTCAGAGGCAAGTAGCACGCAGGGTAGTGGGGCAATAGCACAGCTGGGAGCAAGGTCCCAGAGCTTGGAAAACCAAGGGAGGACACACCCAGGGGAAGCATGCCACAAGACGCAGAAGGGGCAGGAGGGCACCAAGAAGCACAGAGCTCCTCCAAAGGTCCATCACCCAGGGCAGCTGGCAGGTTGTGGGGCCCAAACCCAGAAACAGAAACCATCTGATTCTCACTCAAATGATGTCCCTAACCCAGGGAGGGGAAATGTGTACCCCTCCCTGCCCACTCCAGGCACTGCCATTCAGCCTGGGCAGCCAGCGATGGACTACAGATGGGCAGGACAGTTACCTCCTTCAGGTCCCAGGACCCAGCCCCCTCTCTAAAAAGCAGGAAGGGTGACAATGTATTTTAACATATGGACCATGTTGGAGGGCATGATGAGGCTGGACCTAGGAATAGAGAAAGCTCTTCAAATCCAGACAGAAAGCACTGCTGATGAGGCAGTCATGGAAAACCTCACCCAACCAAGGAGAAAATTATTTGGTCATTGAGGGCAACCTCTGTGGTCCTGACTCAACCACCAGTACCTTGCCACCAATCAAAGTTCAGGATAGTTACTCTCTCCCAGGAGACCAGAGAGGGAGAAGCACCTCAACCCCTTTGGGCCTGGTCCCAAACCAGAAAAGCCCAGGCTAAGCCCCAAGATTTTAGCCAGGCTGTCTGTTTGGTCCCTAGGGAGAAGTACCACAAAGGCTCCATTCCAGGACCTAAAAACCCACTAGCTGCAAGGTTCCCCATGGAACCTACTGTCCTACACAGGGCCTGTCTGGATCACAAACCAGAGCAGCCTCAAAGGGAAATGTCTCATTTCATAGCGGCTCTGCTCCTGTCTTCAGGGGATGCCTCTCAGACACCCACAGAAGCCAATTTCCCCTCATGTCTCCAAAGGGGCCCAGGAGCTGCCTCCTCCCACAACCCCCAGAAATAGGCATACCTATTTCTGGGACCTTTTTCCCTATACCTTCAAGCTGGCCTGCCAGCAGCCACACATACAAAAAAGACCATGGAGGGTGGGCAGGGAGACTGGAAGGTGGAAAGGTATAAAACGTGATAGATGGAACAGTAGACATACAACTTGAATAACAAGTCACAGTGCATCGCGCCATGAAAACACCCCTCCCACCCACCCACCCCACCCTAACCCACCCCCTCCAGTTTCTGAAAGGAGGCTGGTGGTCACAAGGGCCCTAGAGAGGTACCCGGAGTCCTCAAGATTGTGGAGTCCACGGGCATAGCACACTGTACCACTGGCCACACAGACAGCTGGGCTCAGTTTCCCCAAACATTGCCGTGTGAAGGAATCAGACTGCTGAATGTGGCAGCAATGGCTGGAGCCGTATCTCAGGTGACAGGTTCACGCGGAGAATCCGCTGAGCCCGCTGCCGCACCTCATCATCGGAGGACCGCCTATCTACCTTTATGGCACGGAACTTGAGCAGCTTTGCTGTTCCAGGCCCTAGCCATGCCTTAGGAGATCGGGGCCCAAGCCGTGTTCTCTTCTTGGGAGGAAGATCTTTTGCCTCCTCAGCCCTTTTCCTCTTCTGCCCAACAGTCTCAGGGCGGTATTTCTGGCCCTTCCTTGTAGTTCTGGTCTTAGCAGACCCCTTTGGCCTGCCCCTGCCCCTGGGCTGGGTCCGAGCCACCTTGGCCTTGGCCCGTACTGCCTTGGCTTTAGTCTTGGCCTTGGCCCGTGCTGCCATGACTTTGGCCTTGGCCTTGACCCGTGCTGCCTTGGCTTTGGCCTTGGCCTTGACCCGGGCTGCCTTGGCCTTGGCCCGGGCTGCCTTGGCCTTGGCCCGGGCCTTAGCAGCCTTGGCCTGTGTTCGAGCCACCCTGGCTTGGGAACGAGCAGCTTTGGCCAGTGTTCGAGCTACCTTGGCCTGGGCTGCTTTGGTGCCCAGGGCAGAGCCCCCTTTCATTCGCCGGACACTGGGGGACCCAGTGGCTCTGTTGGTTTTGCTCTGGTGCCCAGAGCCTCGTCGGGGTCCAGCCCCAGGGCCTTTGCGAGTCAGACACTTGGAGCCCTTGCTTGTGGTTTTTCTGGGAGCTTTGGGCCGGGGGTTCCCTGGACCCTTCCCTGAACTTTTCCGCAGTTTCAGAGGAGAGTCTGCAAGTGAGAGATGCAGTGACTGTGCCTTGTGCTTGGCACCCAAGCAGGGCATTGTAGTCTTGAGTGGAACCAGGGCCTCAAGGACAACAGAGAGCCGCATGGCAGGGTAGACACCTGGATAAAGGTGGGTGGGGAAGCCCACTGCTGCGCCCCGGGCATGGCTGGCACTTGATTGCTTCAGAGAGCTCAGCAGCAGGTTGGTGGTAGCATGCTTGGCAAGGGCTGGTGTGGACGCTTTAGCCAGCCTACCAGATAGTGGCATGGGAAGCAGTGTGGCCCGACCTGCGGGCAACCGCATGGCAGTTCGGGGAGCACTGGCTGGAGGTGATGTGGCAGTTGGGTTAGGGGCACGAGCTTGCAGTTTCGTCTGGCTTGGGGGATTAGCTGTGCATGAACTATAGCCATAGACATCACCACTGCGCAGGATGGTAGGTTGGAAGCCATCATCTCGCAGGCCCTGCAGGAAGGCCACAAGCTGGGCCTCTGTGGCACTGAGATCCTGGCTCATGGGGTTAAAGACAAGCAGCGCCTCTTCCAGGGCCTTCTTCCCAGCCGTGGAGATGCGCGACCAGGAGTGCACAGCTTTTTCCTCCACATGCTGAACCACCACACTCATGGCATTAGGCACTGCAGATCTGCCTGGGTATCCACAAACCAGCGCTTGGCACCTCCAAGACAAGAGGAAAAGAGTCAATAAGAATGGCACTAAGAAAAGGGGCCAGAACACATAGACAGGTCAATCAGTGCCCCAATCTCCATGACACTGAGGAATCTGGCCAGAGTGAGACACTTCCTGGTGTAAAACACTGGTCTCCTGACCCTCTACCATGCTGGGGTGGGAGGAGAGGGTAAGGGTCAGGGAGCTTCTTCAAGATACACACTCAGAAACACCTCAGAGCCATCCAACCCGCTGCCGGGTCCCTGAAAAGATTTGAGCCTGGTACATTTTAATTCAACTCTGTATTTTCCGAGGCCAGAAACCTAGAATTACTCAGCTCTGGGAATACAGGCAATATCCCTGTCCTCAAGGAACCCAGGCTAGAAGGCAAGAAAAATACACCATTAAGATTCTTGGGAGTGAATGCTGGCACTCAGCTCAGTTTGCCAATGGGTCAGGAAAGGATTCCTGAGTGAGTTAACACCTAGCTAGGATATGATGAATGAAAAAGGATCAGATGGAAATGGAGCAAAAAGGGGAATAGCTAAAGCAATGGCTCCAAAGTGAGAAAGAGTTAAGGTATACTTGGTGTGGGATCTGGGATCTAGGTGAAAAAACAGGCGAGGATAGAACAACAAAGAACCTTGAATGTTAGCCAAAGGGCCCAGACTTACACCCACTGCCCATGCCCATCTGTTTCTCCAGCTGCTGCTGTTCATGTGTGGAGCTGGACTGGGGTGGGGGAATCTCCCTGCCCACCAGAAGTTCTGTTTTCAGTCTCCAGACAGGGTACTCAGCAACCCATTTTCTAGCTCCAGAGGCATGGAGACCAAATCCAGGGAAAGAGTCGGATTTTTCTTCAACAGAAACTAGAAAGCTGACGAGTAGCAGGTGCCAATGACATCTCCCTAGGCAACCAGGCAGACCGGGGACCAGGCAGCCAGACCAAGAACCCAAGGTTTAAGGACAATGGGAGCCAAAGGCTGCAAGTAGGATGGTGAGTCAAGGGGACATTCGCGGTATGAACTGTCCTACCTAAGACTTGGAGGGCCACAGACCTCAGTACAGCCCAGATGGAGGTGACTGAGAACATCCAACTAGTTCCAGACTTCTTTAAGAAGCTGTGGCCATCAATCATAACATCTAATACCCAACCTAACACTGAGGGCTCCCAGAAGCAGGAGGCAGCTCCCCAGCTGCACCAGAGCATTAAAAGATCAGCCAGGATCAGGCAGGTCCCTCGGGCCATGAGGCCCTTGGGTGTGGTTTCTTCCCACCGCTCTAATGCAGCAGATGAAGTCTTCAGAATACCCTGGAGGAAATGCCCTGGGGCTCTTTGTTTGGAAACATTCTTGGATCCTCAGGTGTCTTGGGCACTTCCCCACCCCAGAGACCGTTCTCCAAGCACAATCCTTGCACATGACTTTAGTTCTTTATTAATATTTTTTGAGGGGATGTAGTTCCCAGAGCTGTGAACTGTAGAAGAGAGAGGGACCTATTTCCCATCCTCACACGCTCCCCGACGCAAATATTTGGGGTGACCTGGGGGATCTTCCACGCAAGTTAGGCTGGGCTCTTGGGAGGGGTTTTCTGGGCTTTCGAGAAGCTTCGGAAACAGAGGCTGCTGCCCGGCTCCCGACTTCCCTTCACACGTGCCCCCGGGGGAGGCAGGAGAAGCTGACGGAAGATAGGGGGTGAGAGAGTGAGAGAGGCGCCATACAGGCGGAACGGGGGAGGGGGCAGATCGGGGCTCTCAGGCTGGGAGTGCGCGTCCTTAGGGCCCAAGCCGTGAGGCGGGGGTCACTGAGGCAGCGAAATGTACAGGGTGAACGATGCTAGCCCGACCGGGACCGCGCAGCCCCAGGGTGGGGTCGCTGGGCGCGGGGTGGGGGTGGGGTGGGGGGTCTCGGCCAGGCCGGCGGAGGACGCGGGTCCGGGAAGAGTCGGCCGCTTGCCCGTCCGCCCTGCCGCCTCGCGGGCTACCCCTCCGCGGCGCGGCTAGGCCCGCGGCTCCAACCTACCGGCGCCGCCGCGGGGACCCAAGACGCGCCTCTGCGCCGCCTCCGCTGCTCCAACATGGCCGCCCGCTGCGCGCCGGAAGTGTGCTGCGCTTCCGCTTCCGGGACCCAGCCCGCCCTAATGACCCTTGACCCCCGAGACCCCATTTCCCCCCAAAGTCTGGGGGCGGAGCAGATTGGGTACCAAGGAGGACTGCCTGGAGGTGGTGGCCGCGGTGACCGCTCCAAATCCGTTCGGCCCTGTGCAGAAAGCTGAAGAACAGAGGTGCCCTCTGACGTGGCCCCAGGCAAGGACTCACTACAGCCCGGCTAAGGCTGGATTAGGGGTCATCTGACACCTTTTCTGAGGGGAGCTGGTGGTTCATTGACATCTGGGAGGGGCTCCTGGCAAGGTTCCGGCCATCTTCCACCCTCTGATCTTCCTTTAGCCACTGACAATGCCCACTTCAGTCCCAGACACCTGACCAGAGGGTGAAAGAGGAGTGCCTCCTGACAGGGAGTTTGTTTTGCAGTAAGGGTATCTCCTCCAAGGACAGCAGGCCTTCCTCTCTTCCTGAGAATAGGGCCCATGGCACATGGCATGAAAGGCTGGTGTGCACGTGATCACAAGTGGTGCATGCAAGCCCAAATGCATACCGAGTCTGGGAGCTCCAGTATACCACTGTGGGCCTGAGTATACTTGCTCAGGCAGGTCAGGGCAGGTATAGTCATTGGCCCAGCCTCAGCCCCTCAATGGAAGGAAGTCCTGCCTCCAGTCTTAACACTGCTCAGAACCCCTTTCCTTTTGCCTAGGAGTCTGGGACCTCAGTCTTTTTACCCGTGCTCTTGGGCTAGTACAGGGGTGGTGGTTATAGGATACAGGTCAAAATCAACTCTAGGGGTCTGTGAGTTCAACGAGAGGTCAGAGTGGTCTCCACAGCTCTGACTGAAGGTCCCATTAGTCACAGGTTCCCAAGTCCAGGTTGGGAGCCATCCTGGGAGCCCTGGTTTCATGGATGAGGTAGTGGGAGCATTTGAACTAGGGTCAGAGCCTGAGCCAGGAGGCAGAAATATTGCCACAACTCTTGGACCTTGACCCTTGCAGTGGTGCCTTATTTGGTAGTTAGGGTCAGGTGGAAGCCTATTGGCAATCACAGGAGGGTGGTGGTATGCTTCATTTAGGGACTGGGTACTAGCCCTTTCTCCTGCCCATGTGACCCCAGGATCCTCTAGTTGCTCTGTATTTTCCCTGCTTATACAGAGGGGTCCAGGCACTCCTAAAGACAAGTGTCTAGTTCACCCAGCAGTGCCATAGGCCTCATCTGGTGCCTCTTAGCTTCCCAGAGCCTCAGCACTGATGGTGAGGTCCTCGGTGCCTTTAAGTGTAGCCAAGGTATCTAGCAGGAACTGCAAAATCTCCTGTTCCTCTGGGGTCAGTGCTTCTAGCCTTTTTTTTTGCTGGTGGAAAGAAAGGAAGAGTAGGGTCCCAAGGGCCAGGGTCTCATGGGGTGCAGTCAGGAAGCCCCATCTTGGCACCCCCAGTCCCCAGCTGTGGGTGAGTCCAGTCTCTGGCCCTGTCCATGGTTGAGGATTGACTGTTCACTCTCTCAGGACCGATTCAACCAATTGCCTTGTACAGCTTCTCCAAAGCCAGCAGTGTTGGCCTCCTGTGTGCAGGTGGGCATGGCTGTGCAAACAGGAACCCCTTCCATAGAGAGTGAGAGCCCATCCTCCAGGGATGACACCAGTGCAAGTATATCCAGACCTCTCTCTGGTGATGTTCAACTCAGAAGTTAGGGCAAATGGAGAACGAGGAAGGGTAGGTCCAATCCTCTGGCTCTGCTGTGTCCCTCCAGACATGAGAACTGGGGAAATGATAGAGATTAGGGGTAAGGATCATGGGGTACCTAGCTCCCTTTGGGGGTGGTAGGGCCTAACTTTTTGCCTCCTGGTGCCCAGTATGCCCTAGATGGAACTCTTTGGGAGCACTCGTCAGAGTGCAGTCTGACTTGACCTGGACTCTAGTGGATGCTGAGCCTACAGGCACAACTGGGATCAGACGGGATGAGATGAGAGAGAACACAGGGTGATCCCAGGACCCAGTCCTTGCTTTCCATTTGGCATCTTATATGGTTCTTTTTTCCTTCTTCCTTTTTTTTTTTTTTTTTTTTTGAGATAGAGTCTCTTTTGTTGCCCAGGCTGGAGTACAGTGGCACGATCTCAGCTCATTGCAACCTCTGCCTCCCCGGTTCAAGCAATTCTCCTACCTCAGCCTCCAGAGTAGCTGGGACTACAGGTGCCTGCCACCATGCCTGGCTAATTTTTGTATTTTTAGTACAGGTGGGGTTTCACCATGTTGGCCAAGCTGGTCTCAAGCTCCTGACCTCAAATGATCCCAAATGATCCACTCACTTTGGCCTCCCAAAGTGTTGGGATTACAGGCGTGAGCCACTGCGCCTGGCCAATGTTTTGTATTTTTAGTAGAGCCAGGGTTTCACCACGTTGGCCAAGCTGGTCTCGAACTACTGACTTCAGGTGATCTGCCCACCTCAGTCTCCCAAAGTGCTAGTATTACACAAGTAAGCCACCTGCTCCTCCAGCCTCATATGGTTCTCAGTGGATCCTGGACCCACCTCTGTCTGAGCAGAGAGATCTGATGGAGATCTAGATGTGAATGAAGGCAGTGGCTTGGGAGGTATTGCCTCAAGAGGAAATATGTGTGCCAGGGAGAAAAGCCAGGGTTGAATCTTGAGGATCCAATTCCTGGTGATGGAGAAGAAGCAGAGCCTGCAAAAGATTCTAGGCCGGGTGCAGTGGCTCATGCCTGTAATTCCAGCACTTTGGGAGGCCGAGGTGGGCAAATCACGAGGTCAAGAAATTGAGACCATCCTCGCCAACATGGTGAAACCCCGTTTCTACTAAAAATACAAAAAATTAGCTGGGCGTGGTGGCATGTGCCTGTAGTTCCAGCTACTCAGGAGGCTGGGACTACTCTGGAGAATCGCTTGAAACCACTGGAAGGCAGAGGTTGCAATGAGCCGAGATCGTGCTAAAAAAAAAATATATATATATATATTTATCTGAGAGGTGGGCTGGGCACGGTGGCTCACGCCTGTAATCCCAGCACTTTGGGAGGCCAAGGCGGGCGGATCACGAGATCAGGAGATCGAGACCATCCTGGCTAACACAGTGAAACCCTGTCTCTACTAAAAATACAAAAAAAAAAAAAAATTAGCCAGGCGTGGTGGCGGGCGCCTGTAGTCCAGCTACTCGGGAGGCTTACGCAGGAGAATGGCATGAACCTGGGAGGCGGAGCTTGCAGCAAGCCAAGATCGCACCACTACACTCCAGCCTGGGCGACAGTGAGACTGTGTCTCAAAAAACAAAAAACAAAAACAAACAAAAAGGATTCTGAGAGGCAGGACAAGCAGCAGGAGGAAGTTGAGGTCACAAGGGGCAAAACTTTGAAGATGCTAGCAAGATTTAGTTAAGGACCACAGGCACATATAGTTTTAGCTCTATGGTATTCCATGATGACTTTTCCAAGAACAATTTTTTTTTTTTTTTGAGACGGAGTCTGGCTGTGTTGCCCAGGCTGGAGTGCAGTGGCCGGATCTCAGCTCACTGCAAGCTCTGCCTCCCGGGTTCACGCCATTCTCCTGCCTCAGCCTCCCGAGTAGCTGGGACTACAGGCGCCCGCCACCGCGCCCGGCTAGTTTTTTGTTTGTATTTTTTTTTTTTTTTTTTAGTAGAGATGGGGTTTCACCGTGTTAGCCAGGATGGTCTCGATCTCCTGACCTCGTGATCCGCCCGTCTCGGCCTCCCAAAGTGCTGGGATTACAGGCTTGAGCCACCGCGCCCGGCCTCCAAGAACAATTTTTGGGGAGGAGTGGCAGCACACTGAGGTGGCAAGTAACAAGAAGGTGGAGGCTGTGAGGACAGATGGCTTCAAGAGTTTGACTGGAGGGGAGGAAGGGGAGACTAGAGGGACTTGGGGTGTTGGGAGGTATCTAAAGGCAAGTGGCTTGTAAGTGCTTAATTGCTGGAAAGTAGGGGGAAGGAGCTTGGAAAGGGAACAGTAGCAAATGTGAAGGGGACTGCAGGGCAGTGTGAGCCTCTTGGAAGCCTATTGGCAATCACAAGAGGGTGGCAACAGTGCCCCCAAGTGAGGGCACTGAAGAGCAAGTCCAAGGTGAAGTGGGACAAGGAGAATTGAGGCCTTCAAGTCAGGGTCTGTGCAGTCTGTAACCAGTCTTGGCACCACCATTTCTGTGCAGGCCGACTGGATCCAACTGACAGTCCCTGAAAAGGGCGAAGGCTCTCTTCTCTGGTCATGGGGAAGGGTCTACCCATAGACTTCTGGGAAGGCCAGATGTGAGGCAGGCCAGGGAGTTAATAGGTAATGCCCCCAAACAGCTCTCAACCCATGACTAATGGAGATTTGAGAATGAGTACCTCAGCTCCCCTTGCTCTTGGGGGCAGCAATAATGTAAGGCCTATGTTCTATGCAGGCTCCCAGAATCCCCAGCAGGATTTGGTCCCAATTGCCCACAGTGGTAGCTTGCTTGATGACACTTCCTTTATTGGCTGCTTTCCTTGTCTCCTTGCCACTGCTGGTGTTTCTTGGCCTCACCTCCCATACTAACTATATGCATGTATATCTTTGTCCAGGTCTACTTTGGGGGAACTAAGATAAGCACTGTCCATGAAAGGGGGACAAGGCAGTGAGCAGACACAGACAACTGCAAGGACCTCTTCCCACAGGTACCACTGACCTGTACAAATGGGCCCCCAGCTTGAAGACTTAGCTAATAACTGTGAATGCTCAGAAGATAGGCAGGGCCAAGGTCTGGGCCTGATATAGGTGGGCCCCTGTCACACCAGTTTGCTCTTGCTTGACCCCAGAGTTGGTTAGAGGCAAGCCCAGGATCCTAAACATGTATAGTAGCCCAGGTCTCTCAGGCCCTACAGGATAAGGCCAGAGTGACCCACTTGGGAGGTCCCCTGGTCTCTGACTCTTCCAGCACATCCTCTGCTCAGTATCACTCCCTCCAGGAATTCTCCCCACCCAGGTTTGTAGAAGGGTCGGTACTTTCTGTTCCTCCACCCCCGCTAGCCTCAGTGTACACTGTAAGACCTATTCCTGCTTTATGCCCAGGTAAGGGCGACCCAGGCTGCCCCCACATGACAGAGGCCCAGGCCATGCCCCCAGTGGCCTCCAGGGGGCGCCGCCGGGAAGCCTGTCATTGGGCTCCTGGGAGCTCAGCGGAGGTGGGCAGGCGCCGGCCCCCCAAGCCCTCGGGTTCGGCTGGCGTGCTCTACACAGCCTGCGCACCCAGGCTGGGTAGGGCTCAGAACTGCCCCTTGCCATACACGTGTTGTGTCGCTCGCCGCTGCCTCATTTCTACTCCTGCCCGAGGTCGGACGCTAAATTCTGTCAGGCCCAATGTCCACGTGTCCGTTTATCTGTCCGTTTGCGTGTGACCGTGGATCGGCACGCCCTGCTCCAGCTGCGGCATGTGCAGGGTTAAGGCGGGCGGAGGTTTCTCTGAGTCGCAGGGGGAGGGGGGCGAGGGGCGGACCTGGCCCAGCCCCGCCCCGCGCCGGAGCAGTGCCGGAGCCCCACCAGAGCCCGACTTCAGCCCCAGCCAGATCCAGCGTCAGCGGAGGCCGAACGGCGGACCCCTTGCCCTAGCTGCATTGGAGCACCGGCGGGTGAGTCCCGCGGGAACCGCGCTCAGGGGAAGTTTGGGGCGCGGGGTGTAGCACCCCAAGCGCGTTAGCCCAGACCCGCCCACCACATCCTTGAACTGGAAGTTTGGGGCCAGGAGGCCCTCCTGCCAGGGGTCCAGGAGTGTAGCCCTCAAGAGAAAGGGGTGGCTGGAGAACTTGGGGATCTGCTGCGAGGGAACCCAGAAGTCCAGCTGCCCATTCCTGCTGGAAACGCCCTGAACTCGGACCCTGGAGTCCTGTGGTCATGAGATTCCCCCAACGGCCCCCCCATCCCACTTCTGGACACCAGGAAATCTGGCTTCTGGGGGGTTTGGAATGGGCAAACTCCTGTGGGGGACCTCCAGAGGAGAGTGTAGAACCCTGGTGTGCAGTCCTTCCCCTAGTCAGAAACACAGCCTGACTCTGGCCTTTTACTGGTGGGAATAGTTTAACCCTGTGGAATGGCCCCCAGGATGTTGTAAGGATACTCTGGAGTCTGACCCCTGACAGTAGGCGTGGGGACCCCTAGGCTGCCCAGGGCACTCTGGAAGCCAGTAAGGGGAGGATATAGTAGGACTCCCCTCATGCAGGACCAGTGTGAGGCTTGTTGAGGGGAAAGGAAGGGTCCTGGATGGAGAGTCCTGTTCTAATCACCTTACTACCGCCCGCCTAGACCCAGATTTGACCCAGTTGCTGAGTGGTTAGGGTAGTGGGTGGGAAGCAGAATCCTTCATGCCCCAGTGGGAAAGGGGAAAAGCTCCTGGGTACCTGGGGTCTACCCTCCTTCCCACTCCAGGAGGGCCTCCACAGTGATGTACTAGCCAGAGGGGTTGGGTTCTCCCCCTGCCTTTCCCACCAGTGATTTTGGGCTAGCCCTGCCCTCAGCTATGGGCTGCTTATCTGTTTCCTGAGGGGATGGTCAGTGGCCCTGACCCCTGTTTTCCCTGTTTCCTCCAGGTGAAGGCAAGCTCCCTGGACTGGTCATATACCTCTTGTGGCCCTGGCAGAATCAAGATGAGGCCCTGTCATGCCTCCCCAGTGAGGCCTACAGTCTGAGCAGACAGCATGGCCTGCCATTGGCAGTGAACACCATGTCTGCAGGAGGTGGCCGGGCCTTTGCTTGGCAGGTGTTCCCCCCTATGCCCACTTGCCGGGTCTATGGCACAGTGGCACACCAAGATGGGCACCTGCTGGTGTTGGGGGGTTGTGGCCGGGCTGGACTGCCCTTGGACACTGCTGAGACACTGGACATGGCCTCGCACACATGGCTGGCACTGGCACCCCTGCCCACTGCCCGGGCTGGAGCAGCTGCGGTAGTTCTGGGCAAGCAGGTGCTAGTGGTGGGTGGTGTGGATGAGGTCCAGAGCCCAGTAGCTGCTGTAGAGGCCTTCCTGATGGATGAGGGCCGCTGGGAGCGTCGGGCCACCCTCCCTCAAGCAGCCATGGGGGTTGCAACTGTGGAGAGAGGTGAGTGGCGTCCCAAGGAAGGCACTTCAGGTACCCTAACACCTTTTATTATTTCCTGACTTAGTCCCTTACCCTCAGAGACTGAACAAGAGCTGTAATTTTTACATGGGTGCCCAGGATGTGGCCTCATCCCCTGTATCCTTTCCAGCCTAGCTTTGAGCTAGGCTTTCAGCAGCCTTCTATTAACTGCCTTTTCTGGCTAAGGTGGGAGGCAGAGCCCAAGCCAATCAATCCCAGGATGATGGGAGACCCTAGCCATGTTCTTGCCCCACTCCTCATTTCTAAGAGATGGGGGTGGGATGGCCTAATGACTCCCAGGGTTATAAATAGTCTGGGATTGGGGAGAGGAGTAGGGCCTCCGCTCAGAGCCTGTGCTTAGACTTCCTGCCCCACCCCCAACCCTTCCCACACACCAGAAAGCCTGATATGGACAAAGGCCAAATGACCTGGGATGGTTCCCATGGAAGCCCCCAGCTGACTGGCCCATTACCCCAAGGCCCCCAGACATATCATAGCTGACTCTGAGGGTTTAACAGAGGGTGAGAGCCTACTCTAATGAAAGAGTGTCACACACAGGTGCTGGCAGGGATCCTGGGGCAGAAGGCTTGTGGACAGTATCTTTACCCAGCAGACCGAAGCCATTCCTCTCCCAGCCCCATCTCCAACTCCAGTTGGTCCCCATTCCCCCTCCCCAGACTGAGCTCTGTGCTAAGCAGATCGATCCTCATGTTTCTCACCCCGGCTTAAGCCATCCCCCCATGTTCCTCCCCGAGGGGAGTCCCCACCTTCTGGCCTCCAAGTCTGACCACCAGCCCAGGCCAGCCCTGCTTGGATGCCAGACTCTGTTGCCATAGCATCTCCAGGGAGACAGAGTCGGATTATAATTAGATCAGCTGCCTCCTGCTCTTTACTCAGAGGGGCCCTGGCCAGAGTAGGAATCCTAGCTCTCCCAGCCCCCACTGCAGGCAGGTAGTAGAGTGTCTGTTCCTGGCGAGGGATGCCATAAACACATGGGTCTCCAGCCACCCCCAGGCCTTACCAGGGCAGCTGTCAGGGTGGGGTACCCTGGCAGGCTGGGGTACAATCTGAACTACTCTTTTCTATGCAGATGGTATGGTGTATGCTCTGGGGGGAATGGGCCCTGACACGGCCCCCCAGGCCCAGGTATGTGTGTATGAGCCCCGTCGGGACTGCTGGCTTTCGCTACCCTCCATGCCCACACCCTGCTATGGGGCCTCCACCTTCCTGCATGGGAACAAGATCTATGTCCTGGGTAAGGGCCTGGGGGATGTGGGAAAGGGGCTCAGAGTTTAGAAATCCTCATCCTCATAGGTTGACTGGGATAGGGATCGAGCTCAGTCCAGGATGGCAGAACAAAATAAGCTTTGTTGGGGTGATCCATGCCTGCTCTGAGGCTTTGACCCCTGGTGGTCTTGCTGTGGTTGGAAAACCAAACCCCAGTATCTGAGGGACTGTGGGGTGGATGATTCATGTGCAAGTGTGCACACAGCAGGATGTGGGAGGCTGAGGCAGGCAGATCAGCAACCTAGTGAGTAAGGAGCACACCAAGCCTCCTGGGCTCCTTCCCAGGTACCCCAATTCTATTGACAGGGGGCCGCCAGGGCAAGCTCCCGGTGACTGCTTTTGAAGCCTTTGATCTGGAGGCCCGTACATGGACCCGGCATCCAAGCCTACCCAGCCGTCGGGCCTTTGCTGGCTGCGCCATGGCTGAAGGCAGCGTCTTTAGCCTGGGTGGCCTGCAGCAGCCTGGGCCCCACAACTTCTACTCTCGCCCACACTTTGTCAACACTGTGGAGATGTTTGACCTGGAGCATGGTGAGCAGTGGCTGTCCTGGGCTGTCCTGGCACTCTCTGTGGGATGGAGGGGCATAGTGCATACGTCACTAGATCTGACCTCCCCTCTCCTGCAGGGTCCTGGACCAAACTGCCCCGCAGCCTGCGCATGAGGGATAAGAGGGCAGACTTTGTGGTTGGGTCCCTTGGGGGCCACATTGTGGCCATTGGGGGCCTTGGTAAGTCTCTATGGGGCTGGGGAGAGGAGGGAGTTCCAAGACAGGCAAGAGTAGCCCCCAGCATGTGTGCCACCTTCTGCCCATCTCCAGGCACACCAGGGGTCAGGGCTTTGTGAGCTCTTTTCCCTATCTGTGAAGCAGGCAGGATGTGGTCTCCCTGGCCCAGCACTCAGGGTGTTCCTCAGTGACTGGGGGCTCTGTCAAGCACCAGCAAGGGTCTACGAGACAGCAGCAGGAGAAATGACCACTGTATGCACAGTCAAGAGGACATATAGAAACATGAATGAATGAACAAATGATGAACACAGGCAATGAAGAGCAAGGCACTGATAGCTCATCCTAGGGTGATACCTACTGGGCTATTCTCTGGGCTCAGGGAGCAGAAGGGCCTGGAGTCCCTACAGCCTGTGCCTCTCACAGCCTTCTCTCTCCTTCTTGCAGGAAACCAGCCATGTCCTTTGGGCTCTGTGGAGAGCTTTAGCCTTGCAAGGAGGCGCTGGGAGGCATTGCCAGCCATGCCCACTGCCCGCTGCTCCTGCTCTAGTCTGCAGGCTGGGCCCCGGCTGTTTGTTATTGGGGGTGTGGCCCAGGGCCCCAGTCAAGCCGTGGAGGCACTGTGTCTGCGTGATGGGGTCTGAAGGCCTGGTGGGAGCTGTCCACTGGAGCAGCTCATTGCCAGAGGCAGCTATTTCTATGGCTCCTTTTGCTGCTGAGGACACTCACTGTGGCTCTGTGGGATGAGAGAGGCACAGGGGTGAGCACTTGAGACACTGCCTTGGGGCCTTGGGTTAGGGGAGCCTTTGCCTTTAGTGCAGGACACACATATGCTTACACCTACCTTTATCACCATTCTTTCATGAATCATGCCTAGCTCCATCCTTGCCCTGGGACCTACTAGGCCTTCCATCCAACTGGGAAATGGGGAGAAGGAAAGCTGGCCTCATGTTCTTCAGGATCAGTTCCTATCTGGAGTTGACCAGGCCCACCCCAGTTGCCATTCCTGAAAAATCCCAGATGCCAGGCTGCCTTTAGGGTCCCTGTAGACCCAGGAGAGTTGAGAGGGTGGGGGACACAGAGAGAATAGAGAGGATGTGGGACCTGCCAGAGGGCCAGAGCGCAGGAGTTCAAGCAGAGGAATGCTGGCTTTGGGCCCTCTACACTGCTGGTTGTATGACCTTGGACAAGTCACTTCACCTCTCTGTGCCTCAGCATCCTCATCTATAAATGGGGATCTCTGAAACCTTCCTACCCTACCTACCTCACAGGGCTGTTGTGAGGACCCAGGGAGTTTGGATGTGGAAGTAAAAGTGCTGCTAAAACCTAGTGTGTGGACCCTGGTGTGAACTCCCTTGTTGCTTCCACTGCCCCTGCCTTCCTTTGGGGGTCTCAATGCTCCTAGGGATGAGGGTCCAGAAGGAGCCTCTTGGATCTGGTCAGTGTTCCCAAAGTGATTTGGTATTTCTGTTCCATCTAAGCCAGAGCTTATTCTTTGGCAACATGTGATGACAGCACCTCCTTACTGTCATGGGGATTAGAGAGCACTAGGACAGTAAGGAAGGGCTGTCACATGTCACCAAAGGATGGTGGGATAGGATGACCAGAGAAGTGCTCAGAAAACAACAACAAAATACCACAGGGTTAGGAAGACCTCCAGATCCAAGTTACAGAGTGTCTCCTTAGGGTCTCTGCTCACCCCCACAGGGAGGGGTGGTTCAGTGGGTTTTGTGGCCCAGGGCAGTCTCCTTCTGCGTCAGCTGTGGGGCAGCCGTCTCTTGGACAGGACTGTGTGGCCATCCAACAAACCCCTCGAAGGCAGCTGCCTCCTGAGAAAGCTGCTAACTCTTCCTTCTTCCAGCCTTTGTTGCCTGCTAGTACAGGTCTCTGGGGTCTGCTTTCCCCATAGCTACACTGAATACTTGGCCTGCTTCCCCAGTGATGCCTTTCATTCTAGGGTGAAGCACCTAGAAAGTCAGCAGCCCACAGGATATTTGCACATTGTCTGGCAAGCTGGCAGAGGAGACCAACACAGAGACGTCTCTGTTTGGGGGAATAGGCTGTTTCCCAGAAGAGAAAGGTTGTGGGGAAGACAGTCACTCTGCTGCCTTCATAAGGAGCCCTCCCTCAGTGTCACCCCCTCCACCCTACCACCTGCTCTGTCCTGACTTCAACTTAGGCTGGGGACTGCCCTCTAATCTTCCTCTCTACAGCTGGGTTTGCTACAAGAACAGAGTAGTACTTGGGACCCTGGAACCCACCTGCTGTGGCTATGGCAACCCTCCTGGACTCTTAGCCTCCCCTTTCTCACTTAGTGGCAGGGATCCCAGAGCAGCACCTCCCATGCCCAGCACACAAACACCATGGGCACAAGTGCCATGGAAGACAGGCACAGGACCTGGCAGCCCATTACTACCTTTCATCCTCTTGGGCTGCATCCCATTGTGGGCTGCAAGCACAGAGAGGCTGCTGTGTCAGCTGTCCTTGTTTAATGCTCTGGACCAGTTTAGACACTCAGAGACCCCAGCATGAAGGTAGTGCTGCAGCAGCTTGGGTCTTGGGATCACTGGGAGGTCAGGCAGTATGTCTGTGACTGGTGCCTGGGGCCCTACCTTGTAACTGCCACAGTGGCCACCCCGGGATGGGTAGCAGAAGTTCTGCTGGTAGGTGGTCCTGGCATGGGAAGGCTGGACCTGCACAAAGTGGACGAGGCGCTGGGGGAGGCCACTGAGTCCTGGGCCTGGTCGGAAATCAGCCTGGTAAGAAGATTCCAGGGGCCCTTGCTGGCGCAACTCTATCTCACAGGGTGCCCAGCGCAGGAAGGTGTGCCGCTGCCACAGGCGCTCCAGGTCCTTCCGCCTTCCAATTCCCTGCAGCAGGCAGTAGGGGCCCTCCTCAACGGTACGGGCCATTGGCCCATATTCCTGGCACCAAGCACCTTCTTGGACCCCTCCTAACCCCAAGTCTGCTTGGTGATGCCTGTCCTAGGCCAGGCTGTCTTGGCCTGTACCCTGGCCTCCTTGGCCTGTCTCCCCAGTGATGTCTTTCATTCTTTTCTTTTTTTTTTTTTTTTTTTTTTGAGACGGAGTCTTGCTCTGTCGCCCAGGCTGGAGTGCAGTGGCGCGATCTCGGCTCACTGCAAGCTCCGCCTCCCGGGTTCACGCCATTCTCCTGCCTCAGCCTCCCGAGTAGCTGGGACTACAGGCGCCCACAACTGCGCCCGGCTAATTTTTTGTATTTTTAGTAGAGACGGGGTTTCACCGTGGTCTCGATCTCCTGACCTTGTGATCCGCCCGCCTCGGCCTCCCAAAGTGCTGGGATTACAGGCGTGAGCCACCGCGCCCGGCTGTGATGTCTTTCATTCTAAGGTGAAGCACCCAGAAAGTTAGTGGCCCACAGGATACTTGCACATTGTCTGGCAAGCTGGCAGAGGAAACCAACATAGAGATGTCTCTGTTTGGGGGAATAGGCTGTTTCCCAGAGGAAAAAGTTTGTGGGGGAAGATAGCCACTCCTCTGCCTTCATAAGGAGCCCTCCCCCAGTGTCATCCCCTCCACCCTACCACCTGCTCTGTCCAGACTTCAACTTAGGCTGGGGGACTGCTTGCCATTCTTCCTCTTTTCGGCACTCACTTTGTCAAAGGAAGTACGGTTGTCATGCTTGGAGAAGAAGTGTTGCTGCGCCGGCTCCTTGAAAGATAGTGAGAAAGAAAGTGAATAGGGAAAATGATGCTTATTTACCCGCCCTTACCCGGATCACTGCCTCAGGGTCCCTAATGGAGGGAAGTCACCAGGAGCCACTGCCCCTAAGCTGCTAAACTGCCAACAGACAGAGGACAGAGACTAATTAAAGCAACACTTCAGTCCTGGGATATCTCAACCTGGGACTTTCCCTGAAGCAGAAGACCGTGGAACCCTTATTGAGGAGGGTCCTCAATAAGGAGGCATCTGCTAGGACATCCTCCCATCAGGGGAGCAGTGGCTGAGTTTCAAGCTGGGCCTTAACTCTGATTGCCCAGCACTTGAGTCCTCTCCTCCCCTGCATCCACACTTACTCCCCCATCAACATACCCAGACTCTTGGCCCTAAATGCCATCTGAAAACTGGAATTTCTATCTCCAGCTCAAATTTTCTCCTGAACTCTGGGCTCAGTAGACAACTGCCTACTCCACATCTCCATGTAAATGCGCAATTGGGCATCTCCAAACATATGACTGAGCTTTGGGTCGTCCCAGACACACTCCACCTACAGCCTCCCCCAGCTCAGACTACGGCAGCCAGATCCTGTCAAACACCTTGAGTCCCCTAGATTCTCTTCTCTCATACCCCACATTGAATGTGCCAGTATCCTGTTGATACTGTGGTCAAAATGTGCCCAGGAACAGACCACGTCTCAGCATGCCCACTGTTTTCCCCGATCCAAGCCACATTCCTCTCTTGCCTGAATTTTTTTTTTTTTTTTTTTTTTTTTTGAGACAGAGTCTCGCTCTGTCCCCCAGGCTGGAGTGCAGTGGCACGATCTCGGCTCACTGCAAGCTCCGTCTCCTGGGTTCAGGCCATTCTCCCGCCTCAGCCTCCCGAGTAGCTGGGACTACAGGCGCCTGCCACCGCGCCTGGCTAATTTTTTGTAATTTTAGTAGAGACGGGGTTTCACCGTGGTCTCGATCTCCTGACCTTGTGATCCACCCGGCTCGGCCTCCCAAAGTGCTAGGATTACAGGCGTGACCACCGCACCCGGCCTCTTGCCTGAATTATTGCAAGAGCTTCCTGCCTGGTGTCCCTGCTTTCAAACTTGCCCCTCCAGTCTGTTGTCCACTTTGCAGCCAGCATAATTCTGTTAGTACATAAATGAGAGCACATCTCATTTGCTGAAAATTCACAACAGTTCCTCCTATTTGTGGTAGCCAAAGTCATCATAGTGGTCTGTGAGACCCACACGATATTGGTCCTTCTGCTACCTCCAGCCACACTGATTTCCCCACTGCTCCTCAGACATACCAGGTGCTCCCACTTAGGGCTTTGCACCACCTGTTCCTTCTCCTGGCCAGGTAATTCCCTCACACCTCCTTCTTCCTTCCTTGAGCACTAGGCCAATGGTTCCATCACTCTAACTGTGCATTTTTCACCTGCTAACATACTATATTATTCTATATGATGTTCCCCCCACCGATGAGAACATCGCATGCCCCACCATTAGAACATAAGCTTCTTGTGGGCAAAGGTAGTCTGTCTTGCTCATATCTATAACTCCAGCACTGCTCAATAAATGTTGCTGTTAAATCAATAAACAGGCTAGGCATGGTGGCTCACACCTGTAATCCCAGCACTTTGGGAGGCCGAGGCAGGTGAATCACCTGAGGTCAGAAGTTTGAGACCAGCCTGGCCAACATACTGAAACCCCGTTTCTACTAAAAATACAAAAATTAGGCTGGGTGTGGTGGCTTACGCCTGTAATCCCAGCACTTTGGGAGGCTGAGGCGGGCAGATCACTTGAGGTCGGAGTTCAAGACCGACCTGGCCAACATGGTGAAACCCCGTCTCTACTAAAACACACAAAAAAATTAGCTGGGTGTGGTGATGTCTGGCTGTAATCCCAGCTACTCAGGAGGCTGAAGCTGGATAATTGTTTAAACCTGGGAGACAGAGTTTGCAGCGAGCTGAGATCGTGCCATTGCACTCCAGCCTGGGCGACAGGAAAAAAAAAAAAAAAAATTAATGAACAGGGACAGAAGGTCCTGGCCCAAGGGAATTTACTTTGGCTCAGTTGGAGCTAGAGCCTTGCTCCACTCCCAGGCAGAGAAAGACCATCTTTTAGGCCTGCAGGCTTCAGCAGGAATCTGTCCCAAGACCACCTTCTTGCCTTTGTGACTGGCTTCTGCCCTCAGAGCCATACCCAGCCACTCAGTTTCTCCTGCTGTAGACCTGAAGTGGCCAGATCTGGTGAGGTCAGGCTTGGCTGGCTTGGGAGTATAGGTAATGGCGGACAGCAGGTCCCCAGATAAAATCCATTCTAGGCCGGGCGCGGTGGCTCAAGCCTGTAATCCCAGCACTTTGGGAGGCCGAGATGGGTGGATCACGAGGTCAGGAGATCGAGACCATCCTGGCTAACACAGTGAAACCCCGTCTCTACTAAAAAAATACAAAAAACTAGCCGGGCGAGGTGGCGGGCGCCTGTAGTCCCAGCTACTCGGGAGGCTGAGGCAGGAGAATGGCCTAAACCCGGGAGGCGGAGCTTGCAGTGAGCTGAGATCCGGCCACTGCACTCCAGCCTGGGTGACAGAGCAAGACTCCGTCTCAAAAAAAAAAAAAAAAAAAAAAAAATCCATTCTAGATCCCTGAGCCAGAATCTTCAGGGTAGAATTTATTGTATATGTATTTAAGAGTTCCCTTTTTAGAACCGCCTGCCTTAGACAGTCCGATGGTAGTCTTCAAGCAGAATGAAAACTCCAAGAAGGTGGGAAGCTTTCATTCCTCAACATGCAAGCTGAGGCTGGGCACAATGGCTCACGCCTATAATCCCAGCAGTTTGGGCGGCAGAGGCAGGTAGATCACTTGAGGCCAAGAGTTCGAGACCAGCCTGGCCGCATGGTGAAACCTCGTCTCTACTAAAAATACAAAAATTAGCTGGGTGTGGCGGCGGGTGCCTGTGATCCTAGCTACCTGGGAGGCCGAGGCAGGAGAATTGCTTGAACTTGGGTGGCAGAGGTTGCAGTGAGCTGAAATCTCGCCACTGCACTCCAGCCTTGACAACAGAGAGAGACTCTGTCTCCAAAAAAAAAAAAAAGCAAGCTGAGGCCGAGTGCAGTGGCTCACACCCATAATCCCAGGACTTTGAGAGGCCAAGGAGGAAGGATTGCTTGAGCCCAGGAGTTCAAGACCAGCCCGGGCAGCATGGCAAGGCTCCCAGATACTGTCTCTACAAAAAAATAAAAAAAACGCCAGGCGTGGTGTTGCATACCTGTGATCCCAGCAACTAATAAGGCTGAAGTGGAAGGATCACGTGAGCTTAAGAGGTCAAGGGTGCAGCCAGGCGCAGTGGCTCATGCCTGTAATCCCAGCACTTCGGGAGGCTGAGGCGGGTGGATCACGAGGTCAGGAGATTGAGACCATCCTGGCTAACACAGTGAAACCCCGTCTCTACTAAAAAATAGAAAAAATTAGCTGGGCGTGGTGGCGGGCACCTGTAGTCCCAGCTACTCGGGAGGCTGAGGCAGGAGAATGGTGTGAACCTGGGAGGTGGAGCTTGCAGTGAGCCAAGATTGAGCCACTGCACTCCAGCCTGGGTGACAGAGCGAGACTCTGTCTCAAAAAAAAAAAAAAAAAAAAAGAGATCAAGAGTGCAATGAGCCATGATCGTGCCACTGCAAACCAAGCTACAGATTGGGAGAAAATATTTATAAACCATATATCTAACAGAGGACTAGAAAATATAAGGAACCCTCTCAACTCAACAGTAAAATCACAGTCTAATTAGAAAATTGGCAAACATGAAGACATCTAACCAAAGAAGATATGCAGATGACAAATAACACATGAAAAGATATTTATCATTAAACATCAGGGAAATGCAAATTAAAACCACAACAAAATATCACTACACATCTATCAGAATGGCTCCAGTTGAAAATAGAGACAACACCAGGTATTGGTGAGAATGCAGAGAAACCAGATCATTCATGCATTGCTGCTGGGAATATAAAATGATAAAGCCACTCTCGAAAACAGTTTGGCAGTTTCTTTTAAAAACTAAACATGGGGCCGGGCGCGGTGGCTCAAGCCTGTAATCCCAGCACTTTGGGAGGCCGAGACGGGTGGATCACGAGGTCAGGAGATCGAGACCATCCTGGCTAACACGGTGAAACCCCGTCTCTACTAAGAAATACAAAAAACTAGCCGGGCGAGGTGGCGGGCGCCTGTAGTCCCAGCTACTCGGGAGGCTGAGGCCGGAGAATGGCGTGAACCCGGGAGGCGGAGCTTGCAGTGAGCTGAGATCCGGCCACTGCACTCCAGCCTGGGCTACAGAGCGAGACTCCGTCTCAAAAAAAAAAAAAAAAAAAAAAAAAAAAAAAAAAACTAAACATGTAGAGTAGTCCAGGTCGAAAATGGCGGCAGTTGGTGTGTCCTGGGTTTCTTGGCTGCTGGGTCAGTCCAGCCCACAGCTGGGGTGGCCTATGTTGAGTGGTGCCCATGGTGAAGAGGAATCAGCTCGCATGTGGAAGACCCTCACCTTCTTCGTCGCGCACCCCGGGGTGGCAGTCAGCATGCTGAATGTGTACCTGAAGTCACACCACGGAGAGCACGAGAGACCCGAGTTCATCGCCTACCCTCATCTCCGCATCAGGACCAAGCTGTTTCCCTGGGGAGATGGTAACCATACTCTATTCCATAACCCTCATGTGAATCCACTTCCAACTGGCTACGAAGATGAAAGAGAATCTGGACCACTACCTGGGCACCAGGGACCACAGCACTGGTTTGGACCATTACTCTGCACATGGATCAGAAAAAGTATACGGGACCTTAAGCTCATCTTCTTGTATCAAATGACGACTGGTATACTGGTCTTCCATCCCTTTGCTTGTGGCAGGGGATGGCTTAAATAAATAACTTAAACTTAAAAACAAACAAACAAACAGACAAAAACTAAACATGTGGCCGGGAGTGGTGGCTCATGCCTGTAATCCCAGCACTTTGGGAGGCCAAGGTAGGTGAATCACGAGGTCAGGAGTTCAAGACCAGCCTGGCCAAGATGGTGAAACCCCGTCTCCACTAAAAAATACAGAAAAAAAAAAATTAGCCAGGCGTGGTGGCAGCCTCCTGTAATCCCAGCTACTCGGGAGGCTGAGGCAGGAGAATTGCTTGAACCTGGGAGGCGGAGGTTGCAGTGAGCCAAGATGGTGCCACTGCACTACAGCCTGGGTTACAGAGTGAGACTCCATCTCAAAAAACAAACAAACAAAACAACAACAACAACAACAAAAATACTAAACATGCAGCCAGCCTCGGTGGCTCATATTTGTAATTCCAGCATTTTGGTAGGCTGAGGTGGGTGGATTATCTGAGGTCAGGAGTTCAAGACCAGCCTGGCCAACATGGTGAAACCCTGTCTCTACTAAAAATACAAAAATTAGCCACGCGTGGTGGCACACACCTGTAATCCTAGCTACTCAGGAGGCTGAGGCAGGAGAACTGCTTGAGCCCGGGAGGCGGAGGTTGCAGTGAGCTGCGATTGTGCCATTGCACTCCAGCCTGGCCGACAGAGCGAGACTCTGTCTCAAAACAAAATAAAACAAAACAAAACAAAACAATAACACTAAACATGCAACTACTACGTGACCCAGCAATTGTATTCCTGGGCATTTATCCCAGAGAGACAAAAACTTATGTTCAACCAAAAATTTATACGCAAATATTCTTAAAAGCTTTACTTGTATGAGCCAAAAACTGGAATCAGGTCAGATATCCTTTAACAGATGAATGATTAAACAAACTGGTAAGTTGGTACCAAGGAATACTACTCAGTAATGAAAATAAATGTACTATTGATAAACACAATAATTTGGATGAATCTCTTTTTTTTTTTTTTGAGACGGAGTCTTGCTCTGTCCCCCTGGCTGGAGGGCAGTGGCACTATCTCGGCTCACTGCAAGCTTCGCCTCCCGGGATCATGCCATTCTCCTGCCTCAGCCACCTGAGTAGCTGGGACTACAGGCGCCCGCCACCGCGCCCGGCTAATTTTTTTGTATTTTTAGTAGAGACGGGGTTTCACCGTGTTAGCCAGGATGGTCTCAATCTCCTGACCTTGTGATCTGCCCGCCTCGGCCCCCCAAAGTGCTGGGATTACAAGTGTGAGCCACCGCATCTGGCCTAATTTGGATGAATCTCTAGGAAATTATGCTGCAAAAATAGTGTCCAAAGAGTGCGTATTGTATTATTCTATTTACGTAACTGTTTTTGAGACAGGGTCTCACTTTGTTGCCAGGCTGGAGTGTGGTGACACAATCATGGCTCACTTCAGCCTTGACCTCCGGGGATCAAGCAATCCTTCTACCTCAGCCTCCCGAGTAGCTGGTACCACAGGTGCATGCCACCATGCCTGGTTAATTGTTTAACTGTTTTTCAGAGATGAGTTCTCATTATGTTGCCCAGGCTGATCTTGAACTCTTGGGCTCAAGCAATCCTCCTGCCTTGGCCTCCCAAAAGTGCTGGGATTAGAGGCATGAGCCACTGTGCCCAGCTTTATATAACATTTTAATTTAATTTTATTTTTGCCGGGCGTGGTGGCTCAAGCCTGTATCCCAGCACTTTGGGAGGCCGAGACGGGCGGATCACGAGGTCAAGAGATCGAGACCATCCTGGCTAAAACTAGCCGGGCGAGGTGGTGGGCGCCTGTAGTCCCAGCTACTCGGGAGGCTGAGGCAGGAGAATGGCGTGAACCCGGGAGGCAGAGCTTGCAGTGAGCCGAGATCACACCACTGCACTCCAGCCTGGGCGACAGGCGAGACTCCGTCTCAAAAAATAAAATAAAATAAAATAATTATTTTTTTGAGACAGAGTCTCACTGTGTCGCCCAGGCTAGAGTGCAGTGGCTTGATTTTGGCTTGCCGCAACCTCCACCTCCCAGGTTCAAGAGCTTCTTATGCCTCAGCCTCCCAAGTAGCTGGGATGACAGGCATGTGCCACGACACAGACTAATTTTTGTATTTTTACCAGAGACGGAGTTTCACCATATTGCCCTGGTTGGTCTCAAACTCCTGACCTCCAGCAGTCTGCTGCCTTGGCTTCCCAAAGTGTTTGGATTACAGGCATGACCCACCGCAACTGGCCTATGCAATTTTTTTCTTTTTTTGAGATGGAGTCTTGCTCTGTCACTTGGGCTGGAGTGCAGTGGCGTGATCTTGGCACACCACAACCTCCGCCTCCCAGTTCAAGCGATTCTCCTGCCTCAGCTTCCCGAGTAGCTGTGATTACAGGCGTGAGCCACCAAACTCAGCTAAATTTTTTTTTTTTTTTTTTGAGACGGAGTCTCGCTCTTTCGCCCAGGCTGGAGTGCAGTGGCGCGATCTCGGCTCATTGCAAGCTCCGCCTCCTGGGTTCACGCCATTCTCCTGCCTCAGCCTCCCGAGTAGCTGGGACTACAGGCGCCTGCCACCAAGCCCAGCTAATTTTTTTGTGTTTTTAGTAGAGATGGGGTTTCACCGTGTTAGCCAAGATGGTCTCGATCTCCTGACCTCATGATCCGCCCACCTCGGCCTCCCAAAGTGCTGGGATTACAGGCGTGAGCCACCGCGCCCGGCCTAATTTTTTGTATTTTTAGTAGAGATAAGGTTTCACCATGTTGGCCAGGCTGGTCTCGAACTCCTGGCCTTAAGCGATCCACCCACCTTGGCCTCCCAAAGTGCTGGGATTACAGAGGTGAGCCACTGCACCCTGTCTGTAACATTTTTAAGTGACAAAATTTTAGAAATGGGAGATTGATTTAGAAATGGGGGCCGGGCGCGGTGGCTCACGCCTGTAATCCCAGCACTTTGGGAGGCTGAGACGGGTGGATCACGAGGTCAGGAGATCGAGACCATCCTGGCTAACACAATGAAACCCTGTGTCTACTAAAAAATACAAAAAAAAAAAAAAAAAAAAAAAAAAAGCCAGGCGTGGTGGCGGGTGCCTGTAGTCCCAGCTACTCGGGAGGCTGAGGCAGGAGAATGGCATGAACCCAGGAGGCTGCGCTTGCAGTGAGCCAAGATAGCGCCACTGCACTCCAGCCTGGGTGAAAGAGTGAGACTCCATCTTAAAAAAAAAAAAAGAAGTGGGGGCCGGGCACAGTGGTTCACGCCTGTAACTTTGTGGGGCCAAGGCAGGTTGATCACCTGAGGTCAGGAGTTCAAGACCAGCCTGACCAACATGGAAAAACCCCGTCTCTCCTAAAAATACAAAATTACCCGGGTGTGGTGATGCATACCTGTAATCCCAGCTACTGAGGAGGCTGAGGCAGGAGAATCGCTTGAACCCGGGAGGCAGAGGTTGCAATGAGCCGAGATCATGACACTGCACTCCAGCTTAGGTGACAGAACAACACTGTCTTAAAGAAAAAAAAAAGGCCGGGCGCGGTGGCTCACGCCTGTAATCCCAGCACTTTGGGAGGCCGAGACGGGTGGATCACGAGGTCAGGAGATCGAGACCATCCTGGCTAACCCGGTGAAACCCCGTCTCTACTAAAAAATATAAAAAAACTAGCCGGGCGAGGTGGCAGGCGCCTGTAGTCCCAGCTACTCCGGAGGCTGAGGCAGGAGAATGGCGTGAACCCGGGAGGCGGAGCTTGCAGTGAGCTGAGATCCGGCCACTGCACTCCAGCCTGGGTGACAGAGCGAGACTCCGTCTCAAAAAAATAAAAAATAAAAAATAAAAAATTACATAGACCAGGCGGGGTTACTCACACCAGTAATCCTGACACTTTGGGAAGCTGAGGCAGGCAGATCACCCTAGGTCAGGAGGTTGAGACCAACCAGGGCAATATGGTAAGACCCCGTCTCTACTAAAAATACAAAAAAATTAGCTGGACACAGTGGTGGGCACCTGTAATCCCAGCTACTCGGGAGGCTGAGGCGGGAGATTTGCTTGAACCCGGGAGGCAGAAGTTTCAGTGAGCCGAGATCACACCATTGCACTCCAGCCCCGGCAACAAGAGCGAAACTTGAAAAAAAACAAAAACAAAAACAGAGCAGCACCAGGGATCCCTTGTGATGTTGGTCTACCACCACAGTCAACTGTGGTGTTAGATACACAAAACTACATTGGCGATAACATTTTAAAGCTCTTTTTTTTTTTTTTCGAGACAGTGTGTCATATTGTTGCCCGGGCTGGAGTACAGTGGCTCGATCTCAGTCCACTGCAACCTCTGCCTCCTGGGTTCAAGCTGTTCTCCTGCCTCAGCCTCCCAAGTAGCTTGGATTACAGGTGCCTGCCACCATGCCCTGCCAATTTTTTGTGTTTTTAGTAGAGATAGGGTTTCACTATGTTGGCCAGTCTCAAACTCCTGGCCTCATGATCCGCCCACCTGAACCTCCCAAAGTGCTGGGCGCCCAGCTAAAATTTTATAGCTCTTTTTGTTTGTTTGTTTGTTTTTTCTTTTTTTGAGACAGAGTTTTGCTGTTGTTGTCCAGGCTGGAGTACAATGGAGCAATCTTGGCTCACCACAATCTCTGCCTCCTGGGTTCAAGTGATTCTCCTGCCTCAGCCTCCCAAGTAGCTGGGATTACAGGTCTGTGCCACCACCCCCGCTAATTCTGTATTTTTAGTAGAAATGGGGTTTCACCATGTTGGTCAGGGTGGTCTTGAACTCCTGACCTCAGGTGATCTGCCCACCTTGGCCTCCCAAAGTGCTGGGATTACAGGTGTGAGCCACCGCGCCCGGCAAATTTTATAGCTCTTTTTTTTTTTTTTTTTTTTTTTTGAGATGGAGTCTCGCTCTATCATCCAGTCTGGAGTGCAGTGTCGCCATCTTGGCTCACTGCAAGCTCCGCCTCACTCCATTCTCCTGCCTCAGCCTCCTTAGTAGCTGGGACTACCGGTGCCCGCCACCATGCCTGGCTAATTTTTTTTTTTTTTTAGTAGAGACGGGGTTTCACCATGTTAGCCAGGATGGTCTTGATCTCCTAACCTTGTGATCCGCCCGCCTTGGCCTCCCAAATGCTGGGATTACAGGCGTGAGCCACCGCGCCCTGCCCATAGCCACTGTGCCCAGCCTATAGCTCTTAATACACACACACACACACACTCACACACACACACATACAAGTAAAACTAGGGAAATTTGAATGAACCTTAGTGCTTATATCAATCAATGTCAATGTCCTGGTTGTGATATTATACCATAGCTTTGCAAGATGTTACCATTGAAGGTAACCAGGCAAAGTGTAGAAGAAATCTCTATTATTTTTTACAACTGCTTATGAATTGATAATTATTTCAATGAAAGTTTCAATTAAAATCTAGGAGTCTGGGGCAAGTTTCAATTGACCCCCAAATTTCTCCCGTGTCTATCCTCAGCTACCAAATTGCACTTAGCCCTAGAATGTATATGTCTTTCCTGTCGGAGGCACCTCTGACTGGAAATTCACTATTCCTATAGTGGCAGGATAATTTATTGACACCCAGTGAGTTTTGTTCTCTCAAAACTGTGGGAGCTTGGTGAGAAGCACAATCATTTCCTCTCTACCCAGGCAATTCTGGGTATTCTTGCCCTGCAAAGAATGATCACTAGCATCTTTGTTTCTTAATCATTCAAGGCTCCTTTTCCATCGAGGTGGTAAAATCCATGGTTTCTGAACAGGTAGAGCTAGGATTGGGATTCCATCTTAAGAAGCCTTGGAAGAGAAGTGGGTTTCCTTGGAAGGGGCAGTATTTGCATGTGGTAGGGCTAAGGGCCCCTGTGCGGGCTGGGCAGTCTGCACTAAGAGAGGAGGCTCCTTGGTAAACTGAGGGATGGGATGGCAGCAGGGGCCTAGCAATCATGGCACTGTAGGTGAAGAAACTGCACCCAACCAGACAGAACTCTTGTCCAACCTGAGGAACTAAGAGGACCAGAATTATATTTCCCAAGAATCAGGCAGTTGAAGGCTGGAAAGAGATTAATCTGCTTTAGAAGAAAAAATGAAAAAAAAGAAAAAATAATTTTCTTGCATCTGTATGTCATGGACAAAAATTTTACAAACCAAAGGAGAGTGGATGCTACATCTTAGAAAGGCTTTAAACAATAGCTAGAATCTGCCTGTAATCTCAGCACTTTGGGAGGCCGAGGCAGGCAGATCACAAGGTCAGGAGATTGAGACCATCCTGGCTAATACTGTGAAACCCGTCTCTACTAAAAATACAAAAAAAATTAGCCAGGCATGGTGGTGGGTACCTGTAGTCCCCGCTACTTGGGAGGCTGAGGCAGGAGAATGGCGTGAACCTGGGAGGCAGAGCTTGCAGTGAGGAGAGATCGAGCCACTGCACTCCAGACTGGGCGACAGAGTGAGACTCTGTCTCAAAAAAAAGAAAAAAACGATAGCTAGAATCTGCCAGCTGAAACCTGGTACCTCTCAGTCAATGCAAAATGAAAATGTGCAACTTCTCTGAGCAGTCCTATTAATTAAAACAACTTTAGACCTAGGAAGAACCATGATATTTGACATTTATATAACCTGAATCCAAGACACAGATTACGCTACTTGGGGCTGCTGCTAATGCTAGTAAATTTTTTGTGTAGAAAATCCTTACATTGATCTGCAGCCAAAACATGTCCCTTACATGTCTGTTTCTGAGTAATGAGGTTTTTTTTGTTGTTTTTTTTTGAGATGGAGTCTCGCTCTGTCGCCCAGGCTGGAGTGCAGTGGCCAGATCTCAGCTCACTGCAAGCTCCGCTTCCCGGGTTTACGCCATTCTCCTGCCTCAGCCTCCCGAGTAGCTGGGACTACAGGCGCCCACCACCTCGCCTGGCTAGTTTTTTGTATTTTTTTAGTAGAGATGGGGTTTCACCGTGTTAGCCAGGATGGTCTCGATCTCCTGACCTCATGATCCGCCCGTCTCGGCCTCCCAAAGTGCTGGGATTATAGGCTTGAGCCACCGCGCCCGGCCTCTGAGGAATGAGTTTACCAGATTGATAGGATGTTCCAATCTCTGGGAGGAGAGCTGCCACTGAGGGCAATGACAAACATACAACAGGAAGTCTCTGGGTTGCTTCTCTTTCTGTACTTCCCACATCCCATCAGTCTCAAAAGGGAGGTAGCCCTGGATTGACAGTCTGGAGCTGCATCTGGGCCTGGCTTGGTAGGCTGTAGCAGGCAGCCCTTGCAAGTGCATATGCTGAGGAAGTTCAGTTTCCATAAAATAGCAGCCTCCAGGACCCTAGTCTCAGCCTGGGAAAGCAATTCATAGAAAATCCAGATGGCAGATCAAATAGGACCTGGCAAAAGCCTGGGAAGCAAGAAGGTGCAGTGGGTGGTACCTGTTTCAGGCACCCCTTCACGTCCTTCTGGGCCTTCTTCTACCCAGCTGTTGCTCTGGAGGCCGACCTGACTGCACTCAACACTACACTCCCTTTGTTCTGGCCACCAGGGAGCCCTGGGAGGAGATGGAGGAAAAGAGAGAGGAAGTGTTTCTTCTCTTGGCTCCCTCCTAGGCACTTCTCACCTGGTTATGTCTCTCTACCTAGGATTACTGCTCCTGTCAGGGTGACCCTTTCCATACCTTTATCTCCTTCTCGATTCTAGAAGTCATGCCTCCCCCTTGTCCCTTTTGCTCAGTAGTACTAACCACTTGGTTGCTACCAGCCTGTGGGACTGCCTTTATCTGAGGCTGTCACAAGCAATCCTTTGTAAACATAACCTTCTGAGTTCTGCTGAGTATGCTTTTTACTATTATGACTCTGATTTTTTAATTTTATTTCATTTTTTCAGACCGAGTCTCACTCTGTCACCCAGGCTGGAGTGTGGTGGTGCCATCTTGGTTCATTGCAACTTCTGCCTCCTGGGTTCAAGCAATTCTCTCTACCTCAGCCTCCTGAGTAGCTGGGATTACAGGTGTGCACCACCATGCCCGGTTTAATTTTGTTTTTTTTTGAGACGGAGTTTTGCTCTTGTTGCCCAGGCTGGAATGCAATGGCACTATCTGATCTTGGCTCACTGCAACCTCCACCTCCTGGGTTCAAGCCAGCCTCCTGCCTCAGCCTCCTGAGTAGCTGGGATTACAGGCATGTGCCACCAAGCCAGGCTAATTCTGTATTTTTAGTAGAGATGGGGTTTCTCCATATTGGTCAAGCTGGTCTTGAACTATCAACCTCAGGTGATCCACCCCAGTGCTGGGATTACAGGCGTGAGCTACTGTGCCTGGCCTATTTTTTTTTTTTTTTTTTTTTTTGTATTTTTAGTAAAGATGGAGTTTCACCATGTTGGCCAGACTGGTTTCGAGCTCTTGACCTCAAGTGATCCATCTGCCTTGGCCTCCCGAAGTGTTAGGATTACACGCATGAGCCACCTTGCCCAGCCATGACCCTGATTTATGATACACGGTGCTCCTTCCTTGTCTCCAGGCCTGTAAGTAGTAAAGGGCCTATGGCCCTGTATCCCTTTCCTGTTCTCCAGAAGCCTGTTATAGCCACTCCAGGCTACCTGTGCCATCACTCCTTTCCAGTATTCCCTGGCCAAATGTGTAGGCCAGTACCCAGCTGCCTTCTGTACTACTTCCCTGACCAGAGGAGGCCTCCTACTAATTTCCAAGGCCCTGGACTGTGAAGCTGGCTGTGGGATGGACCATGGGCTTTCTTAGCATTAAGGAATCTGAATGTGAAGATAGTTGTCAGCAAAACTCAAAGCTTACTTCCTGGGTTCTAGAGGCTGTCTGCCTGTAGCTACCCACCCCAGCTAGGCCCTTACCCTTTGTCCATCTAGAAAGGGCAGTGAGCAAGACGGTTCAGTTTGGCACTCACTCTTTTCTACCCTGTCTGTAGGGGAAAGATCTGACATCTCAGAGAAGAAAGGTAAAGCTCGTCCCAGGGATAGGTGTCAATACAGCCATGGAAGGGATGGGATGATGCTCTTGGGTTCTGGGAGAGGCAAGAACTGGTCCAGTCACCCCCACTGCCTTCAGGTCTGCCTTGTACCTGACATCGCTGCAGGAACACTGCTGGAGGCTGGGGCTTGGCTGCAAGGCGGTATTCTCTAGCACTTTCACTCTTGAATTGGCTTCTGTAGTGCCCATAGAAGCCATTGTTGTGCTATAACAAGACAGGAATGAGGATAACTCACTCAAATCTCGACCATGAGTCCTAGACCTCAGGTCCCCAACTGAGGGTTCCAGGAAAGCCAGACCAGAAGCCCCTTCTGGAAGTTCCTGACAGAATAGAAAGAATCTAAGGAGTTAGGACACTCCTGGAGATGGGCCAGTATAGAAGTGTCTTCATCCATCATTGGGACAGTTGAACTCAGCTGTAATGACCCACTTGGGCTATGCATGTGTAGGGAAGGAGTGCCATTCATTCAGAGGAGAGAGTTGTGGGCAGGGCCACTGATCAGGGGTGTGGTCCTTCCCTAAAGAGCCGGAGAAGAAATCCCCTTTGTTGTTCTCCCCACAGTTTTTTTTTTTTTTTTTTTTTTTTTTTTTTTTTGAGACAGAGCCTTGCTTTGTTGCCCAGGCTGGAGTACAGTGGCACAACCTCAGCTCACGGCAACCTCTGACTCCCAGGTTCAAGGCATTCTCTTGCCTCAGCCTCCCAAGTACGTGGGACTACAGGCGCCCACTACCATGCCAGGCTGATTTTTTTTTTTTTTTTGAGACGGAGTCTTGCTGTGTCACCAGGCTGGAGTGCAGTGGTGTGATCTCAGTTCACTGCAACCTCTGCCTCCCTGGTTCAATCAATTCTCCTGCTTCAGCCTCCCGAGTAGCTGGGATTACAGGTGCCCACCACCACACTTGGCTAATTTTTGTATTTTTAGTAGAGACAGAGTTTCACCATGTTGGCCAGGCTGGTCTCGAACTCCTGACCTCGTAATCTGCCCACCTTGGCCTCCCAAAGTGCTGGGATTACAGGCATGAGCCACCACGCCTGGCCTGGAGGGGATTTCAGAGAGAGGAACTGTCAGGAGACAGAAATAAGCAACTATCAGAGGTTCAAGAATGGGGCTGTACTGTGCTGCTGTCATTACGTGGACACTCTGTGGATGATCATGTCTGGGAACTCCTATGGCCCAGCCTCTTTGTCCTAAGTTCTCCCTGGAGTGGATGGGTGTGTCTGGCCCTCTACAATTATAACCCTGAGCAGAAGAACCCGTCCTAAGCCTGCCCTCTGGCCATGACAATGGGCTATTTAACAGGACTAGAAAGCCTCATATCTTTCCATCCAAAGACATGGATCACTTTGTCTGTCTATCCTTCTCTGTCAGAAACCCCTCACTCTCTATTCAGGTTAGTTCAACAGTATTTATCGAAACTTTATTGTCTTCCAGGCATGGGGCTGAGCACGGGAAATACAGATGGACAAAAACACAGTATTTGCCCTCAAAATGTTCCCAGACTAGAGAGCAGCCAAACTCCAAAAGTTTGAGTGGCTCAAACAATTAACTAGGAATAAATGGGGTGGCTAGAGGACTAGGAGTTTCCACTAGCTTGCAGGAGACCATGATGCATGGAAGGGGGCAAAGTGTTAGGAAGACTAGGCAGCCTCCAGGGGTGACCTCAAGATGGTGGAGAGGAAGTGGGAAGCTCAGGGTCCTATTCCAGGTTAGATGCCAGATGAAAACCTCTTCACTTCACTGTCATGACTCAGTCAGATTTTGGGTACAATCAGAGGGCCGGGGCCAGGATTAACATAAAGTGCACTCTTACCCAGGAGCCTACTAACGCACTTTGCATCTTTCCAAGAAGGGAGCAGAAAAGGCAAACTTCCCTCTTGTCTTTTTTGGAGGATGTCTTCAGGAAAGAGAATCTCTGGAGGTCAATTCTTTTGTTGCTTAGTGACAAGGGAAGGTTGTGACTGCATAATGCTGCTGCTGTTTGTTGAGGTAGCACATGGCCTGTTGCCCCTTTGTCCTTGCTGCCCGAGTTCTTCTCTATGAGAAAAACCTGCCCCTTGGCATTAACAGCCTGAAAGAGCCCTTATGTATAGAAACACACAGGGCTCCATGGTAGAGTCTAATGGATTCGCAGCCAATGAAATATTCAAAGAACATTTTAAATGGGGGCAAATCCTGCATTTAAAAACCTATGCATTCATACTGCCAGGAATATAAATTTAGAAAGCATTCCATGGAGTCAGAAGAAATGTTAAAGAGTTTGGTGGCTTTTAGGATAAAATTACTGCTTCAGAATAGGCTTTGCCAATTTATCTCTTAGGAGTTTGTGGTGACTGGGAATGCTAATCATGACAGGTGAATGTTTCAAGGGCCGAGTAAAAGAATAGAGTATAACAGAAGAACAGAGAAGGAACTTGCAAAGATTTGACATTATGGTTCCATTCTGAGCTACCCTTGGACAAATTATTGACTGAATTCTCTCTTATTTGTAAAAGAGGGACTTAAACAGTTCACCCCCTTTAGTAACCATGGTGGCTCATGCCTGTAATCCCAGCACTTTGGGAGGCTGAGGTGGGCGAATTGCTTGAGCTCAGGAGTTAAAGATCAGCCTGGGCAACATGGTGAAATCCCATCTCTACAAAAAATACAAAAATTAGCCAGACGTGGTGATGCGCACCTGTGGTCTCAACTATTCAGGAGGCTGAGGTGGGAGGATTGCTTGACCCCAGGAGGGCGAGGCAGCAGTGAGCCATGACTGTGCTACTGCATTCCAGCCTGAGAGACAGAATGAGACCCTGTCTCAAATAAATAAATAAATAATACAAATATACAAAACAATGCTATGATTTATGGATACAAACATATGAACTGGCTGGGTGTGGTGGGTCACTCCTGTTATCCTAGCACTTGGGGAGGCCAAGGCGGGCAGGTTGCTTGAGTACATGAGTTCAAGACCAGCCTGGTTGATATGAGACCCTGTCTCTATTTTTACATAAATAATTTTTAAAATA
Organism: Macaca mulatta; assembly: GCF_049350105.2. Classification (NCBI taxonomy): domain Eukaryota; kingdom Metazoa; phylum Chordata; class Mammalia; order Primates; family Cercopithecidae; genus Macaca; species Macaca mulatta. Next base: position 112,629,115 of record NC_133407.1, read on the forward strand.
TAATAATTAAAAATAAAAAGCATGGGCTGGCTGCAGTGGCTCACGCCGGTAATCCTAGAACTTTGGGAGGCCAAAGTGGGCAGATAACCTGAGGTCAGGAGTTCAAGACCAGTCTGGCCAAGATGGTGAAACCCCGTCTCTACTAAAGATACAAAAAAAATTAGCTGGGCATGGTGGCATGCACCTGTAATCCCAGCACTTTTGGAAGCCAAGGCGGGTGAATCACAAGGTCAGGAGATCAAGACCATCCTGGCTAACACGGTGAAACCCCATCTCTACTAAAAATACAAAAATTAGCTAGACGTGGTGGCACACACCTGTAGTTCCAGCTATTCGGGAGGCTGAGGCAGGAGAATCGCTTGAACCCGGAAGGCGGAGGTTGCAGTGAGCCGAGATCATGCCATTCCACTCCAGCCTAAGCGACAGAGCAAGACTCCATCTCAAAAAAAAAAAAAAAAAAAGCATGCATAGGAATGATGGGAAACAAATATAGGATATAAATCGACTGGCGGCCGGGTGCAGTGGTTCACACCTGTAATCCCAGCACTTTGAGAGGCCGAGGCGGGCGGATAACAAGTTCAGGAGATCAAGACCATCCTGGCTAACACGGTGAAACCCCGTTTCTGCTAAAAATACAATAAGAAATTAGCTGGGTGTGGTAGCGGGCACCTGTAGTCCCAGCTCCTCAGGAGGCTAAGGCAGGAGAATGGCAGGAAAAGAAAAGGAATCACCTGGGGAGGGGAGCAAGGGGAACGGTATCAGGGAGGACAGAATGGAGCTTGAACTCTGTCTGTAAAGCTTTTACTTTTTTTTTTTTTTTGAGACAGAGTCTCGCTCTGTCGCCCAGGCTGGAGTCCAGTGGCCGGATCTCAGCTCACTGCAAGCTCCGCCTCCCGGGTCTACGCCATTCTCCTGCCTCAGCCTCCCGAGTAGCTGGGACTACAGGCACCCGCCACCTTGCCCGGCTAGTTTTTTTGTAGTTTTTAGTAGAGACGGGGTTTCACTGTGTTAGCCAGGATGGTCTCGATCTCCTGACCTTGTGATCCGCCCGTCTCGGCCTCCCAAAGTGCTGGGATTACAGGCTTGAGCCACCGCGCCCGGCCTTTTTTTTTTTTTTTTTTTGAGACGGAGTCTCGCTCTGTCGCCCAGGCTGGAGTGCAGTGGCATGGTCTCAGCTCACTGGACTCCACCTCAGGTTCACGGCATTCTCCTGCCTCAGCCTCCCGAGCAGCTGGGACTACAGGCGCCCGCCACCATGCCTGGCTAATTTTGGTATTTTTAGTAGAGATGGGGTTTCACCGTGTTAGCCAGGATGGTCTCAATCTCCTGACCTTGTGATTCACCTGCCTCGGTCTCCCAAAGTGCTGGGATTACAGGCGTGAGCCACCGCGCCCGGCCTTTTTTTTATTTTTTATTTTTATTTTTTTTTTGAGACAGAATCTCACTCTGTCATCCAGGCTGGAGAGCAACGGCGCGATCTAGTCTCACTGCAACCTCTGCCTCCTCCTGGGTTCAAGCCATTCTCCTGTCTCAGCCTCCCAAGTAGCTGGGACTACAGGTGTCCACCACCACACCCGGCTTTTTTTTTTTTTTTTTTTTTGAGACGGAGTCTCGCTCTGCCGCCCAGGCTGGAGTGCAGTGGCCGGATCTCAGCTCACTGCAAGCTCCGCCTCCTGGGTTCACGCCATTCTCCTGCCTCAGCCTCCCGAGGAGCTGGGACTACAGGCGCCCGCCACCGCGCCCGGCTAGTTTTTTGTATTTTTTTTTTAGTAGAGACGGGGTTTCACCGTGTTAGCCAGGATGGTCTTGATCTCCTGACCTCGTGATCCGCCCGCCTCAGCCTCCCAAAGTGCTGGGATTACAGGCTTGAGCCACCGCGCCCGGCCTTTTTTTTTTTTTTTTTGAGGTGAAGTCTTGCTCTGTCGCCCAGGCTGGAGTGCAATGGCATGATCTCTGCTCACTGCAACCTCCGCCTCCTGGGTTCAAGTGATTCTCGTACCTCAGCCTCCCAAGTAGCTGGGATTACAGCCGTGCGCCACCACACCTGGCTAATGCCTCGTATTCTTTTTTTTTTTTTTTTTTTTTTTGAGATGGAGTCTCGCTTTGTCTCCCGGGCTGGAGTGCGGTGGCGAGATCTCGGCTTACTGCAACCTCCGCGTCCCGGGTTCAGGCGATCCTCCTGGGGTTCACTCCATTCTCCTGCCTCAGCCTCCTGAGTCGCTGGGACTACAGGCGCCCACCACCATGCCCGGCTAATTTTTTGTATTTTCAGTGGAGACGGGATTTCACCGTGTTAGCCAGGATGGTCTCCATCTCTCTCCTGACCTCATGATCCGCCCGCCTCGGCCTCCCAGAGTGCTGGGATTACAGGCGTGAGCCACTGCGCCTGGCCACGTTTTTACTTTTTTTTTTTTTTTTGAGAGGGAGTCTCGCTCTTTTGCCCAGGCTGGAGTGCAGTGGCACGATCTCGGCTCACTGCAACCTCAGCCTCCCGGGTTCAAAAGATGCTGTACTAGCGTCTTCAAGGAGAGCTTTAGGGAGATGGGATTTCCATCCTCGGGGAATTTAAAAGCCTATACAGGTAGCATGGAGATAAATACAGCCTAGGCAACGAGAGTGAAACTCCGTCTCAAAAAAAAAAAAAAAAAAAAAGAAGAAGATAGTAAATACGTCCATCACCCCAAGTTTCCTTCTGCCTAGTCGCAGTCTTTCCTTATGGCACTCATTTGCCTCAGGCAACGCCACACCTCTGCTTTCTGTCACTATAGATTAATTTGCATTTTCTCGAATTTTATGTAAATGGGATCCTACAGTGTGTGTTCTTTTGTGTTTGGCCTTCACTCAACATAATTATTTTGAAATTTATTCATGTTGTTGTATCCATTGTTCATTCCTTTTTATTGCTTAGTAGTTTTCCATTGTATGGATATGCCAAATCTCTCCTCCTGATTTTTTGAATCCAAACACAAATCAGGTTTTTATTGTCACTATATCACTGTAACTGCTCCTACCAAGGTCACCCAACGTTAATTCTAACCAGTCTTTGTCTTTCCTGAACACATCCGCAGCATTTGTCATAGCTGATCTCTGCCTCGTCTTTGAAGCAGTTCCAGGTGCCTTCCAGAATGCCTCATTCTCATGGTATTCTTTCCCCGTCTCCCGACCAGGCTTGCTCCAACTCCTTGGCTGCTTTTCCTTCATCTCCAAAGGCCTCTAAACTGGTGTGTCCTGGGGCTCAATCCAATCTCTTTTCCATTTATACTCCATTGGTGATCGCATCCTGTTTTTTGAGACAGGGTCTCATTCTGTCGCCCAGGCTGGAGTGTAGTGGCGCGATCTCGGCTCACTGCAGCCTCTACCTCCCGGGTTCAAGCGATCCTCCCGCTTCAGCCTCTGAGTAGCTGGGACCATAGGCACGTGTCACCACACCGGACTAATTTTTTTGTAGAGCTGGGGTTTCGCCATGCTGCCCAGACTGGTCTCAAGCATGTTTTTTGCTTTCAAAGTCATCTAATAAGCACCAGAGGCAGAGTTTCATAGATCCTTCCTGCCTACCCCCACTGTCCCTGCCCTCAGGCCACTCCAGCATCCGGCGGGCCAGGAACCTCAGACGATTTCTTGCCTCTTTTCTGTCTCCTCCAGGGGCCCCGTTCCATGTCCCCATCTGCCCACAGCGCCTCTCGTCCCAGCTGCTCCTCCTGTCCTGCCCTTGCTCAGACCACCCGAGCATCATCCGTGCTCTGGCCCCTGGCCACCAGGTCCACCCCACATGCTGTCCTCACAGGTGGCGCCTCGCCATTCTTGGGGACCAGGGCCTCCTTGTTCTGGTCATACACAATGGGGTGTAGATCGAGCGACAAGTGAGCAGGTCTGCACGCCAGGTGGGCCGAGGGTGGCCATTCCGGTGTCAGTGTGGGGGTGTGAGGGAACGTTGCATGGGGTGCATGTGGACTGGGTGTGGCATGCGGCGGTGTGGCACCAGGCAGGTGGCTTGGCGGGGCCCACGATCAGCGCATTTGAGACCATTAGGACGGTTAAAACCGTTAACTGCCTGTCGCGGCGAGGGCGGGGCCCCGGGGAAGGGACGGAATCCCAGTTGGTCGAGACACCGGGGGCGGGGCCGCGCGTGCTGCCATTAGGACAGTTAAAACCGTTAGCTGCCTGTCGTGGCGGGGCGGGGCCCTGGGACGGGACGGAATCCCTATTGGTCAGAAGAGGACCTGGGGGCGGGGCCGCGCGTTTTGTGGCAGCTGCAGCTGGACGCGGCCACCTCGAAGCCACGTCAGGGCAGCCCCAGGTCGGGCGCGCGCCAGCAGCAAGAGGTGGGGACAGGAGGGGTTTGGGTAGGGTGGGCTGGGGGAAGGCGGGGGGAGGGGCTGAGAAGCCGGATGGGGCCGTGGGTCTGGGTTCAGGATTCCAGGGGTCCTCCCGGGCTTTCCCGGGACGTTGGTCTTATAGTCCCTCCCCTGCCGTTTCTTTCCGAATGGCGATGGCAGCTCTGGCTCTTGAAGGAGGCTTCACTTCCGCGCTTATCTTTGGAGAGCAGTTTTCATTCGATTCACAGGGTTCTGCGACCTCCTGTCCAGATCCCCGCCTGGAGTTGAGTGAGACCGCGTCGGCCCGGGGGGGGAGGGGCCAGAGTGAGCGGAAACCCAGAGAAGCCCGCTGGGATTTCTCTTTGATTATGAGTAGGGAAAACCCTGTGAGGCCTCTGGAAAGACATGAGAAGGATTTGATCTAAGAGCTCAGAGCGTGTCTCCAGGTAGAGAAGAGGCGGAAAATTAAAGAGGACTGCCGGCCATTGGTGTTTGATGCGGGCCTGGCGGGGGCCACAGGGGGCCTGACGTCTGAGTAAGAGACCTGCTTTATTCTGCTAGAACTTTCTGCAGTGGAGGAATGGGAGGGGCACCTGGAGGGCCTCATATCGCAGCCTCAAGATTCTTGCAGTAGGCCGTCGGCGAAGGCTCACGCCACGCTTTGGGAGGCTGAGGCAGGTGGATCTCCTGAGGTCAGGAGCTCGAGACCAGCCTGGCCAACATGGCGAAACGCCGTCTCTACCAAAAATACAAAAATTAGCCGGGCGTGGTGGCGCATGCCTGTAATCCCAGCTACTTGGGAGGCTGAGGCAGGAGAATCACCAGAACCCGGGAGGCGGAGGTGGCAGTGAGCCGAGACCAAGCCACTGCACTCTAGCCTGGGCGACAGAGCAAGACTCAGTCTCAAAAAAAAAAAAAAAAAAAAAAAAAAAAATAGAAAAGATTGGTCAGATGGGGTAGTCCATGCCACTGGGGGTGATTCTCTCCCCCTCACGTGTTCCTCCCTTGTTACCCACCCTGCCAGGGCCCTTCCCTTGTACGCAGTTCCATTCCTTCTATGCACTCAACTTTTTCTCCCCTTTTATGCTTCCTTTAATAGGAAAGTGAGTGAGAGGTGAAAGTTTTTAATCTGTGTATTTCAGTTTTCATTTACCTTGGAATGACTGGTGTTCCACCTTATAATGAATACCTCTTACTAGTATCTTCAAAGAGAGCTTTAGGGAGATGGGATTTCCATCCTCTGGTAATTTAAAAGCCTATACAGGTAGCGTGGAGATAAATACATGCACAAAAGAACCTGAATTTGAGTACATTAAGCCCCAGCTGGTTCTTAGACATATTGAGAATAAGGGTGTACTTACCATATTTGTTGTTGTTTTTTGTTTTTTTTTTGAGACGGAGTCTCGCTTTGTTGCCCAGCCTAGAGTGCAGTGGCACCATCTCCGCTCACTGCAAGCTCCACCTCCCAGGTTCGCGCCATTCTCCTGCCTCAGCCTCCCGAGTAGCTGGGATCACAAGGGCATGCATGCCACCACGCCCAGCTAATTTTTTGTATTTTTAGTAGAAACGGGGTTTCACTGTGTTAGCCAAGATGGTCTTGATCTCCCGACTTCGTGATCCGCCTGCCTCGGCCTCCCTAAGTGCTGGGATTACAGGCTTCAGTCACTGCACCCGGCCGCTTACTACAATTTAAAAAAATTGGGGGCCGGGCGCGGTGGCTCAAGCCTGTAATCCCAGCACTTTGGGAGGCCGAGGCGGGCGGATCACGAGGTCAGGAGATCGAGACCATCCTGGCTAACACGGTGAAACCCCGTCTCTACTAAAAAAAATACAAAAAATTAGCCGGGCGAGGTGGCGGGTGCCTGTAGTCCCAGCTACTCGGGAGGCTGAGGCAGGAGAATGGCGGGAACCCGGGAGGCGGAGCTTCCAGTGAGCTGAGATCCGGCCACTGCACTCCAGCCTGGGCGACAGACCAAGACTCTGTCTCAAAAAAAAAAAAAAGAAAAAAAAATTGGGCTGGATTGGCCGGGCGTGGTGGTTCACACCTGTAATCCCAGCACTTTGGGAGGCCAAGGCGGGTGGATCATCTGAGGTCAGAAGTTCAAGACCAGCCTGGCCAACATGGTAAAACCCTGTCTCTACTAAAAATACAAAAATTAGCCAGGTGTGGTAGCACACACCTGTAATCCCAGCTACTTGGTGGGCTGAGGCAGGAGAATCACTTGAACCTGGCGGATGGAGGTTGCAGTGAGCTGAGATCATGTCACTCCACTCTAGGCTGGTCGACAAAGCGAGACTCCGTCTCAAAGAAAATTGGGCTGGGTGTGGTGGCTTATGCCTGTAAATCCCAGCACTTTGGGAGGTGGAGGCGAGTGAATCACTTGAGCTCAGGAGTGTGAGACCTGCCTGAGCAATATGGTAAAACTCTGTCTCTACCAAAAATATGAAAAATTAGCCAGGTATGATGGCGTGTGCCTGTGTCCAAGCTACTCAGGAGTCTGAGGTGGGAAGATTGCTTGAGCCTGGTACGTGGAGGTTGTGGTGAGCCAAGATCGCAACACTGCACTCCAACCTGGTTAATAGAGTGAAGCCCCATCTCAAAAGGAAAGAAAATCATATATTTTAAATTTGTGACTACTTGGCATATTTTGCTCCACAAAATCTAGTTGTAATTTAGTTCTCAAGTTTTTAACTCATTAAACAATAAATGTTTTCTGAGCTATTATGTTCCAGGAATGATTTTCAGGTTCTAGGGCTATAGTAGTAAATAAAGCAAAAATTCTTGTCCTCAGAAGAGCTTAATATTACATTCTAGTAAACATGGATATCTGTAGAGACAGAAAACACAAGTTAACAGAATATATAGTGTATTAGAATGATGATGTGTGGCAGAGAAAAAAGCACAGGAGAGCCATAGTGATTGGCAAGAGGTTACTTAATTTTTTTTTTTTTTTTTGAGACAAGAGTCTCGCTCTGTCGCCCAGGCTGGAGTGCAGTGGCGCAATCTCCGCTCACTGCAAGCTCCGCCTCCTGGGTTCACGCCATTCTCCTGCCTCAACCTCCCAAGTAGCTGGGACCACAGGCGCCCCACCACTATGCCCAGCTAATTTTTTTTTTGTGTGTGTATATATATATATATGTATACACACACACACATATATATTTGTATTTTTAGTAGAGATGGGGTTTCACTGTGTTAGTCAGGATGGTCTCAATCTCCTGACCTCATGATCCATCCACATAAGGTTCCCAAAGTGCTGGGATTACAGGCGTGAGCCACCACGCCCAGCCAGTTATTTTTATTTTTATTTTTTTCAGACAGGGTCTCGCTCTCTCACCCAGGCTAGAGTGCAATGGCGCAGTCTCGGCCCACTGCAACCTCCGCCTCCTGGGTTCAAGCGATTCTCCTGCCTCAGCCTCCCAAGTAGCTGGAACTACAGGTGTGCGCCACCATGTCCAGCTAATTTTTTGTATTTTTTTTAGTAGAGATGGGATTTCACCATGTTGCCCAGGTGAGTCTCGAACTCCGGAGCTCAGACAGTCGTCCTGCCTCGCCCTTGCAAAGTGCTAGAATTACAGGTGTGAGCCACCATGCCTGGTCTAGAGGTTATAAGTTTGAATAAGTAATTTGAAGGAGATGGAGTTGTCTGTCATGCTGATATCTGAGGGAGGAGTGCACCAAAATGAGGGTGCAGCGTGCAAAAGCGACATGAAACTGCTTGTGCCCAGCAAGGGAGAACAACAGTGAGGAGCCCCGTAAGAGGCATGCAACAGGGTATAGATGGGAATGGTGGAGGGCTATGGGGAGATTACAGATGCCCCTGTAGATAATCATAGAGAATTCTGGCTTTTATTTTGAGTAGGGTAAGAGCAGTGGAGGATTTGAGTAGAGGGACGATGTGATCTGACTTAGGGTTACTGTAACTCTGACTGCTTTGTAGGGAAGAGACTGACGTGGGACAAGGGTGAAATCAGGGAGAGTGGTTAGGAGGCCATTGCAATAATCCAGGCTGGTGGCAGTGGAGTAGGGTTGCCACATTTAGCAAATAAAAATACAGGACACCCAGTTAAATTTGAATTTCAGGTAAACAATATTTTTTGTATGTCTCATCTAACATTGGGAAATTCAAATTTTACTTGGTATTCTATTTTATCTGGCAACCCTCCAGTTGCCAGAAAGGAGGGAGTGAGAAGTGGTCAAATTCTAGATATATTTTGAAGGAATTAGTTTAGTATTTGCTGACAGACTGGATGTGAGACTAAGAAAAGGGAATTGAGGAGGACTTAGATTTTGGCCTAAGCACCTGGAAGATGAAATCGTCCTTAAATAAAACGGGAAGACCACAGGAGGAGAGTGTTTAGGGGAAATTATGAGGATCTTGGCTTTGAACATTGTCTTAGTCCATTTTGTGTTGCTATAACTGAATACCACAGCTAGGTGACTTAAATAAATTTATTTCTCACAGTTTTTGAGGCTGGAAAGTTCAATATCAAGGTACCAGTATCTGGAGCTCACTTTTATAGCAACCCACTCTAGTGATAATGAATTCACTTCTGAATGCACTCCAGTTTACCCACTTACATTAATCTATTCATGAGGCTGGAGTACTCATGGCCTAATCACCTCTTAACAATGCTGCCTCTTAATACTATCACAACGGTAATTAAATTTCAACATAAGTTTTTGGAGGGGACATTTAAACCATAGCATTCAGCTATGTGGATTCAGCATGTGAAAGCTGCATATACGGATGCCCAGTTTTTCATATATGCTAGTTCTGCAGGGCTGGCTTCTGGACTTGAGTGTGTGTAGATTTTGGTATATTGTTGGGATCGGGCTGTGTCCTGGAACCAATCCCCAACATATGCAGAGGGACAACTGTAGTTCCCTTAACTGAGGTTAATGATTACTAGTTGTGTGAAGGGATCACCCCAAAATTTTATACTTTCCTTCTGAAAGAATTTTGGTGATGAAGAGCTATAATCTGAAAGGGGCTTTTTCTGAGAGTTTATGGAGGAAAGTAACACAGATGAAATTATGCTTTTTGGCCGGGCGCGGTGGCTCAAGCCTGTAATCCCAGCACTTTGGGAGGCCGAGACGGGCGGATCACAAGGTCAGGAGATCGAGACCATCCTGGCTAACACGGTGAAACCCCGTCTCTACTAAAAAAATACAAAAACATAGCTGGGCGAGGTGGCGGGCATCTGTAGTCCCAGCTACTCGGGAGGCTGAGGCAGGAGAATGGCGTGAACCCGGGAGGCGGAGCTTGCAGTGAGCGGAGATCCGGCCACTGCACTCCAGTCTGGGCGACAAAGCAAGACTCTGTCTCAACAAAAAAAAAAAAAAAAAAAAAGAAAAAAAGAAATTATGCTTTTTTGGGGAAGATGTTACCAGAAAGGGGTCCCAATCCAGACTCCAAGAAAGGGTTCTTGGATCTCTCACAAGAAAATTGGGAGCAAGTCTACAGAGTAGAGTGAAAGCAAGTTTATGAAGAAAGTCAAGAACTGAGCCGGGCGCGGTGGCTCACGCCTGTAATCCCAGCACTTTGGGAGGCCCAGGTAGGCAGATCACAAGGTCAGGAGTTGAAGAGCAGCCTGGCCAATATGGTGAAACCCTGTCTCTACTAAAAAAAAGATACAAAATATTAGCCGGGCGTGGTGGCAGGTGCCTGTAGTCCCAGTTACTCAGGAGGCTGAGGCAGAAGAATCACTTGAACCCGGAAAACAGAGGTTGCAGTGAGCTGAGATCGCGCCATTGCACGCCAGCTTGCACGACACAGCGAGACTCCGTCTCAAAAAAATAAATAAAATAAAAAGAACTAAAGGAATGGCTACTCCATAGAGCAGCCCCAAAAGCTGCTGGTTGGCTATTTTTATGGTTATTTCTTGATCATATGCTAAATGAGGGGTGGATTATTCATCAAGTTTCTGGGAAAGGGGTGGAGATTTCCAAGAACAGAGTTCCTCTTCCTTTTAGACCATATAGGGTAACTTCTGGATGTTGCCATGACATTTGTAAACTGTCATAGTGCTGGCTGGAGTGTCTTTTAGCATGCTAATGCGTTATAATTAGCTATGACATGTGGTGAGGATGACCAGAGGTCACTTTTTTTTTTTTTTTTTGATATTCTGTCACTCAGGCTGGAGTGCAGTGGTGCGATCTCTGCTCACTGCAACCTCGCCTCCTGGTTTCAAGCGATTCTCCCACCTCAGTCTCCTGAGTAGCTGAGATTACAGGCGCGTGCCAACATGCCCGGCTAATTTTTGTATATCTTTAGTAGAGATGGGGTTCCGCCATGTTGACCAGGCTGGTCTCGAATTGCTGATCTCAAGTGCTGGGATTACAGGCATGAACCACTATTCCTGGCCGTAATTTTTTTTTTTTAAGACAGAGTTTGCTCTGTTACAAAGGCTGGAGTGTGGAGTACAGTAGCACGATCTCCGCTCATTGCAACCTCCACCTCCTGGTTCAAGGTTTTCTCCTGCCTCGGCCTCCTGAGTAGCTGGGATTACAGGAGTGAGCCACCACACCTGGTCAATATTTTTTTTGTTTTTTTTTTTTTTTTGAGACGGAGTCTCACTCTGTAGCCCGGGCTGGAGTGCAGTGGTGGTGCAATCTCAGCTCACTGCCACCTCTGCCTCCTGGGTTCAAGCGATTCGCTTGCCTCAGCCTCCTGAGTAGCTGGGACTACAGGCACGTGCGACCACGTCCGGCTAATCTATCTTTCTTTCTTTTCTTTCTTTTCTTTCTCTCTTTCTCTCTTTCTCCCTTTCTCCTTCCTTCCTTCCTCTTTCTTTCCTTTCTTTCTCTTTCTCTCTTTTTCCTTCCTTTTCTCCTTTCCTTTCCCTTCCTTCCTTCCTTCCTTCCTTCCTCCCTCCCTCCCTCCCTCCCTCCCTCCCTCCCTCCCTCTCTGCCTCCTTTCCTTCCTCCCTTCCTTCCTTTCCTTCCTTCCCTTCCTTCCTTCCATGGAGTCTGGCTCTGTCGCCCAGGCTGGAGTGCAGTGGTACGATCTTGGCTCACTGCAAGCTCTGCCTCCCAGGTTCCCACCATTCTCCTGCCTCGGCCTCCCAAGTAGTTAGGACTACAGGCGCCCGCCACCATGCCCGGCTAATTTTTTGTATTTTTGGTAGAGATGGGGTTTCACCATGTTAGTCAGGATGGTCTAGATCTCCTGACCTCTTGATCCACCCGTCTCGGCCCCCCAAAGTGCTGGGATTATAGGCGTGAGCCTCCGGCGCCTGGCCTCATTTTTGTGTTTTTAATAGAGACGGGGTTTCACCATGTTGGCCAGGCTGGTTTCGAACTCCTGACTTCAAGTGATCCACCCACCTTGGCCTCCCAAAGTGCTGGGATTACAGGTATGACCACCGTGCCGGGCCCAGAGGTCACTTTAATTGCCATCTTGGATTTGTCAAATTTTGGCCAGCTACTTAATGCATTCTTTGTGATGAGCAGGGCCTTTGTGACCTGTATCGTTGCTGACCTGTCTCATCCTGTGACTAAGAATGACTAACCTCCTGAGAATACAGCTCAGGTCCCAGCTTCATTTTCCCTAGCTCTTATTCAAGATAGAGTTGCTCTGGTTCAAATGCCTCTGACACGCTGGGCGCAGTGGCTCACACCTGTCATCTCAGTACTTTGGGAGGCCAAGGTGGGTGGATCACCTGAGGTCAGGAGTTCAAGACCAGCCTGACCAACATGGTGAAACCCCATCTTTACTAAAACTACAAAAATTAGCCAGATGTGCTGGCAGATGCCTGTAATCCCAACTACTCGGGAGGCTGAGGCAGGAGAATCACTTGAATCCAGGAGGCAAAGGTTTCAGTGAGCCGAGATTGTGCCATTGCACTCCACCTTGGGTGACGGAGCAACACTCTGTCTCAAAAAAAGAAAAAAAAATGCCTCTGACAAAAAATGTGTGGAATACAGGTGGACAGATGAAAGGGGGTAGGAAAAGCAAAGCTCATCTGCTTTAGTTTGTTACTTGATGACTGGTTATGTTATTACCTTGTTTCATGTTGAAACTAGATCATGCATCAGCCAGCCCTGTGTTCTCAGAGCATTTTTTCTTTCTGTTGAGGTTTTTCTTTTCTTTTCTCTCTTTTTTTTTTTTTTTAGAGACAGGGTCTTGCTTTGTTGCCTGGACTGGAGTGAAGTTTTGGGATCATAGTTTACTGAAGCCTTGAACTCCTGGGCTCAAGTGATCCTGCCGCCTCAGCCTCCCGAGTAGCTGAGACTACAGGTGTATGTCACCATGTCTAGCTTGTTTGTTTATTTAAATTTATTTAAATTATTTTCTGGCTGGGTGCAGTGGCTCACAAGGCCTGTAATTCCAGCACTTTGGGAGGCCGAGGCGGGCGGATCACGAGGTCAGGAGATCGAGACCATCCTGGCTAACACGGTGAAACCCTGTCTCTACTAAAAATACAAAAACAAAATTTAGCCGGGTGTGGTGGCAGGCGCCTGTAGTCCCAGCTACTCGGGAGGCTGAGGCAGGAGAATGGCGTGAACCCGGGAGGCGGAGCTTGCAGTGAGCTGAGATCGTGCCACTGCACTCCAGCCTGGGCGACAGAGCCAGACTCCGTCTCAAAAAAAAAAAAAAAAAGAAAAAAAAAATTAATGGAACATATACACACAAACACACAATTTTTTTTTTTTTTTTTTTTTTTTTTTGAGAGGGAGTCTTGCTCTGTCGCCCAGGCTGGAGTACAGTGGCGCAATCTTGGCTCACTGCAAGCTCTGCCTCCTGGGTTCACGCCATTCTACTGCCTCAGCCTCCTGAGTAGCTGGGACTGCAGGTGCCCACCAGCATGCCTGGCTAATTTTTTTGTAGTTTTAGTAGAGACGGGGTTTCACCGTGTTACCCGGGATAATCTCCTGACCTGGTGATCCACCTGCCTTGGCCTCCCAAAGCGCTGGGATTACAGGCGTGTGCCACTGCACCCGGCCACACACACACACAATTTTGTATGCTACTTAAAAAGTGTGCCTGGTCAACATGGTGAAACCCTGTCTCTACAAAAAAAAAAAAAAAAGTAAAAAGGGGCTGAGTGAGGTGTCTCAGGCCTGTAATCCCAGCACTTTGGGAAGCTAAAGCAGGCATATCCCTTGAGTTTAGGAATTTGAGACGAGCCTGGGAAATGTGGTAAGACCCCATCTCTATTATATAAATTTTTTTTTTTTTTTTGAGACGGAGTTTTGCTCTTGTTGCCCAGGCTGGAGTGCAGTGGAGAGATCTTGGCTCACTGCAACCTCCGCCTCCCCAGTTCCAGCAATTGTCCTGCCTCAGCCTCCTGAGTTGCTGGGATTACAGGCACCTGTCACCACGCTCGGCTAATTTTTTGTATTTTTAGTAGAGACAGAGTTTCTTCATGTTGGCCAGGCTGGTCTCAAACCCCTGACCTCAGATGATCAACCTGCCTCTGCCTCCCAAAGTGCGGGGATTACAGGTGTGAGCCACTGCGCCTGGCTTTTTTTTTTTTTTTTTTTTTTTGATGGAGTCTCACTCTGTCGCCCCAGGCTGGAGTGCAGTGGCATAACCTCGGCTCACCGCAACTTCTGCCTCCCGGGTTCAAGCAATTCTCCTGCCTCAGCCTCCCAAGTAGCTGGGACTACAGGCACGTCCCACCATGCCTGGGTAATTTTTGTATTTTTAGTAGAGACGGGGTTTCACCGTGTAGGCCAAGATAGTCTTGATCTCCTGACCTAGTGATCCGCCTGCCTCGGTCTCCCAAAGTGCTGGGATTACAGACATGAGCCACTGCGCCCGGCCTCTCCATTTAGTTCTAATTTGATTTCTGTCATCAGAGTTTTGTAGTTTTCCTCATATATATGTTGTATATATTTTGTCACTGTTATACCTAAGTATTTCTTTTTTGGGGGTGCAAATATAAATGGTTTTGTGTTTCCATTTATTATTTAATTTTTTTGAGACAGTGGCATGATACGAAAATTAGCCGGGCATGGTGGCAGGTGCCTGTAATCCCAACTACTCAGGAGAATTGCTTGAACCTAGGAGGCAAAGGTTACAGTGAGCTGAGATCGAGCCACGGCACTCCAGACTGGGTGACAAGAGCAAAACTCCATTTCAAAAAAAAATTTTTTTTCCACAAATTGGATGGGAATATAGCTGCTGGAATGTCCTCATGTACACATAATAGTCACTAGTAATATTTGGAAAAAATTATTAACTTTCTTAATATTCATCTTTTCTTTCTAATAGGTATAACTGTAAGAAATGAATTTTAATGTCTGGAATATCAAAGAGATGCTCAGTATTCCTTCAGGCTCTGGGTAAGTTTTCTGGTTATATTCTCTGATCCTTAAGAGGATTTTCTAGTTTCATTGATTTCATAGAAAAAGCGTTCCTGGCCAGGCGTGGTGGCTCATGTCTGTAAATCCTGCACTTTGGAAGGCCGAGGCAGGTGGATCACCTGAGGTCAGGAGTTCAAGACTAGCTTGGCCAACATGACAAAACCCCGTCTCTACTAAAAAACTACAGAAATTAGCCGGGGGAGCTGGTGTGCACCTGTAATCCCAGCTACTGGGGAGGCTGAGGCAGAATTGCTTGAGGTGGAGTTTGTGGTAGACCAAGATTGCGCCCCTGCACTCTAGCCTGGGCGACAGAGTGAGACTCAATCTCAAAAAAAAAAAAAAAAAAGAGGGTTCCCTTCCTATTAGGTTATAATAATGGAGGTACCCTATACAGCCTCTTCTTCTCTTCCTCTTCTCTGTCTCTGCTGCATCTTCTTGTGCTTTTTTTTATTCTGTCCATTACAAAAATGGTACCAATCCAGCTCTGTGTGTTAACTGAGTAATGACTTTGTATCCAGCATTGGGCCAGTTAGTGTCAGAGAAGGTCCAACATCTGGACACTCAGCCCAGTTGCAGCAACTGCTACTGAAATAGCAAGGAGCAAAATCGAGACAATGTTCAGATATATGTTCAGTTGTACAGTGCAATTTATAGGTACTGTGGAGATTAAGAGCCACTCTAGGTATTGACAAGGCTCATTGAGGTATTGCCCTTTCAACTACTCCACTAAGGTACTTAACATTGGTGTCTACCATCCTGCAATAAGCCTGTCACTGCTAACTTGGTGAGTATGCCTGAGAAGTAGTGTGTATTTAAGGGATTTGTAATTGCTTATGGTATGCTTTTATCACCGGATAGTTTCTTTCCTCTTTAACACCTTCCTGAAGTTTTATCAATTGATCAGAAACTAGAGCACTGCTTTTTTTTTTTTTTTTTTAATTTCTGAAAAAGAAAAAAAAAATGCTTACAGTTGGTAGGGAGTAGTGAAAAACTATCTTTACTTCCAGATCATAGTTTTTTGTTTTTTTTTTGTTATTTGAGACGGAGTTTCACTCTTGTTGCCCAGGCTGGAGCGCAATGGTGTGGTCTCAGCTCACTGCAACCTTCGCCTCCTGGGTTCAAGTGATTATTTCACCTCAGCCTCCCAAGAAGCTGGGATTACAGGTGCCCGCCACCACGCCCAGCTAATTTTTGTATTTTTAGTAGACATGGGGTTTCACCATGTTGGAAAGTCTGGTCTCAACTGACAGGTGATCTGCCCTCCTTGGCCTTCCAAAGTGCTGGGATTACAGGCATGAGCCACCATGCCCAGCAAATCTTCATTAAGTCCAATTTGTCTGTTGGACTTTTTTGTTTTTGTTGCTGCTTGTCCCTTTGGTATCATATCCAAGATTGCCAAATCCAGTGTCATGAAGCTTTTGCCTTCTGGTTTTTTTTTTTTTTTTTTTTTTTTGAGACAGAGTCTCACTCTGTTGCCCAGGCTGGAGTGTAGTGGCACGATCTCAGCTCACTGCAACCTCTGCCTCCCAGGTTCAAGCAATCCTTCTGCCTCAGTGCCCCCCAGTAGCTGGGATTACAGGCATGTGCCACCCAGCTAATTTTTGTAGTTTTTGTAGAGACGGGATTTCGCTATGTTGGCCAGCCTGGTCTCGGACTCCTGACCTCAGGTGATCCAATGGCATCAGTCTCCCAAAATGCTGGGATTACAGGTGTGAGCCGCCGTGCCTGGCCTTCATAGTTTAAAGATATAAATCCTACATAATTTCAGTAGGCTCACAAAACTGTTCCTGGCCTACCAAGCCTAGCTAATTATTCTCTTTGGCCCAAAAGGAAAATCACAGAGAACTATTTTGAACAATGATTATGTTACCCATATTATATGTTTGTAACCCATTTCTTAGTTTACCTCAGGAAATAGTTCTGTTACCAAAACACCAGGGGTTCAGTCTAGGTCCTGCTGCTCACCACACACAAAGCCAATCATGAGATGAGGAATATTACCAAAGAAGAAGGCTTTAATTGGCAGCAGAGAAGATGGGAACTTAGTCTCAAATCCCTCTCCCTAACTAAAATTAAGGGTTTATTTAGCTGGGAGGAAATGTAACAATTTGTAAGAAAACAAGAACTAGCAGGAGCAAGGAGGCATCTGGTGCAGTGATCTGGTGAGTTTCAGTTATTTGATACTTTTTTGAGAGGCCTGAAGGTCCTTTCCTGAGGAAGGAACTCAGAAAAAACAAATGGGAGTTTCAAGCTTTAACGGGAGAAGGGTCAATTTCTATGTTTATCCAAAAACAACTGTGTATGGGACTGGGGCTGGTTTCATTTCTGAGTAAAAATAATCACCCTTCTCTATCCTGAACTATTAGAGTTTCTTTTTGTTTTAAAAATAGTATGTTTGGCCGGGCGCGGTGGCTCACGCCTGTAATCCCAGCACTTTGGTAGGCCGAGGCGGGCGGATCACAAGGTCAGGAGATCGAGACCACGGTGAAACCCCATCTCTACTAAAAATACAAAAAATTAGCTGGGCGCGGTGGCGGGCGCCTGTAGTCCCAGCTATACTCAGGAGGCTGAGGCAGGAGAATGGCGTAAACCCAGAAGGCAGAGCTTGCAGTGAGCCGAGATCGCGCCACTGCACTCCAGCCTGGGCAACAGAGCGAGACTCCGTCTCAAAAAAAAAAAAAAAAAAAAAAAAATGTATGTTTATATCCAAATAGAAACAAGTAGTTTGTATTAATATTATAAAGGTTTCTTTGGCTCAGAATATGTACTTATATGTTATCTAATTGCTTTAAATTTAACATTTGATAAAGGAATGATTCGCGTGTGTGTTTTAATGCAGCAGTCCCTAAACTTTTTGGTAACAGGGACCAGTTTTGAGGAAGACAATTTTTCCACAGACCAGGATATGGAGAAATGATTTTGGGATGATTCAAGTGCATTAAATTTATCATGTACTTTATTTCTATTATTACATTGTAATATATAATGAAATAATTATGATCGGACACAGTGGCTCACACCTGTAATCCCAGCACCTTGGGAGGCCGAGGCAGGCAGATTGCTTGAGGTCAGGAGTTTGAAACCAGCCTGGCCAACATGGCAAAACCTTGTCTTTCCAAAAAATTACAAAAATTCGACGGGTGTGGTGGTGGGCTCCTGTAATCCCAGCTACCCAGGAGGCTGAGGCAAGAGAATTGCTTAAATGTAAGGCCTAACCCCATAAAAACCCTAGAAGGAAACCTAGGCAATACCATTCAGGACATAGGCATGGGCAAAGACTTTATGACTAAAACAACAAAAGCAATGGCAACAAAAGCCAAAATAGACAAATGGGATCTAACTAAACTAAAGAACTGCACAGCAAAAGAAATTATCATCATGCAGCCCGCGATGCCTGAACTGCTCCCCGTGGTGGGCTCCAGCACCGCCTGAGCCTCCCCAACAAGCACTGCCCCCTGCTCCGTTGGGCTCAGTCCTGTTGACCGCCAAAGGGCTGACGAGTGCAGGCGCAACTTGGGACTGGTGGGCAGGTCTGCCTGCAGCCCCTTCGCGGGATCCACTAGGTGAAGCCAGCTGGGCTCCTGAATCTAGCGGGGACTTGGAGAACTTTTATGTCTAGCTAAGGCATTGTAAATACATCAATCAACACTCTGTGGCTAGCTCAGGGTTTGTAAATACACCAATTGGTACTCTGTATCTAGTTAACCTAGTGGGGACTTGGAGAACTTTTCTGTCTAGCACTCTGTGTGTAGCTCAGGGATTGTAAACGCACCAATCAGCACCCTGTCAGAACGGTCCAATCAGCTCTCTGTAAAATGGACCAATCAACTCTCTGTAAAATGGACCCATCAGCAGGATATGGGTGGGGCCAGATAAGGGAATAAAAGCAGCCTGCCTGAGCCAGCCAGCCACAACCTGCTTGGGTCCCCTTCCACACTGTGGAAGCTTTGTTCTTTGGCTCTTTACAATAAATCTTGCTGCTGCTCACACTTTGGATCCACGCTGCCTTTATGAGCTGTAAGACTCACTGCAAAGGTCTGCAGCTTCACTCCTGAAGCCAGCGAGACCACAAACCCACCAGGAAGAACGAACAACTCCAGACACGACGCCTTTAAGAGCTGTAACACTCATCACGAAGGTCTGCAGCTTTACTCCTGTCAGCGACACCACAAACCCACCAGAAGGAAGAAACTGCAGACACATCTGGACATCTGAAGGAACAAACTCCCAGACTACCATCTTCAAGAACTGTAACACACCGTGAGGGTCCGCAGCTTCATTCTTGAAGTCAGCAAGACCAAGAACCCACCAATTCCGGACACAATCAGAGTGAACAGGCAACCTATGGAATGGGAGAAAATTTTTGCAATCTACACTTCTGCTAAAGGGTTAATATCAAGAATCTACAAAGAAATGAAACAAATTCACAAGAAAAAAACAACCCCATCAAAAAGTGGGCAAAGGATATGAACAGACACTTCTCAAAAGAAGGCATTTATGCAGCCGACAGACATATGCAAAAATACTCATCATCACTTGTCATCCGAGAAGTGCAACTCAAAACCACAATGAGATACCATCTCATGCCAGTTAGAATGGCCATCATTAAAAAGTCAGGAAACAACAGATGCTGGAGAGGATGTGGAGAAATAGGAACATTTTTACACTGTTGGTGGGAGTGTAAATTAGTTCAACCATTGTGGAAGACTGTGGCGATTCCTCAAGGATCTAGAATAGAAATACCATTTGTCCCAGTAATCCCATTACTGGGCATATATCTAAAGGATTATAAATCATTATATGATGAAGACAAATGCATATGTATGTTTACTGTGGCACTATTCACAATAGCAAAGACTTGGAACCAACCCAAATGTCTATCAATGATAGACTGGATTAAGAAAATGTGGCACATATACACCATGGAATACTATGCAGCCATAAAAGAGGCTGACTTCATGTCCATGGATGAAGCTGGAAACCCATCATTCTAAGGAAACTATTGAGAGGTGACAACATGCTAGCAGCCCTCACTCTTGATGCCTCCTCGGCCTCGGCGTCCACTCTGGTGGTGCTTGAGGAGCCCTTCAACCTGCCACGGCAGTGTGGGAGCCCCTCTCTGGGCTGGCCGAGGCTGGAGCCAGCTCCCTCTGCTTGCAGGGAGGTATGGAGGGAGAGGTGCTGGTGGGATCCGGGGCTGCACATGGTGCTCACAGGCCAGCATGAGTTCTGGCGGGCACGGGTGCGGGCTTGGAGGGCCCAACACTTGGAGAGGCCAGCGGGTGCTACCAGCCCAAGGCAGTGAGGGGCTTAGCACCCAGGCCAGCAGCTGTGGAGATTGTGCTGGGTCCCCCAGCAGCGCTGGCCCACTGGCACTGTGCTTGAGTTCCCACCAGGCCTCAGCTGCCTGCCCGCGAGGCAGGGCTTGGGACCTGCAGCCTGCCATGTCTGAGCCCCACCTCAGGGGTGGGCTGCTGTGCAGCCCGAGCCTCCCCGATGGGCACTGCCTCCTGCTCCGTGGCGCCCAGTCCCATTGACCCCCCCCAAGGGCTGAGGAGTGCAGGTGCAGCTCGGGACTGGTGGGCAGCTCTGCCTGCAGCCCCAGTGCAGGATCCACTAGGTGAAGCCAGCTGGGCTCCTGAGTCTAGTGGGGACTTGGAGAACCTTTATTTCTAGCTCAAGTATTGTAAACGCACCAATCAGAACTTTGTCAAAACTGACCAATCAGCTTTCTGTAAAATGGACCGATCAGCTCTCTGTCAAAATAGACCAATCAGCCCTCTGTAAAACGGGCCAATCAGTAGGATGTGGGTGGGGTCAGATAAGGGAATAAAAGCAAGCTGCCGGAGACAGCAGTGGCAACCTGCTCGGGTCCCCTTGCACACTGTGGAAGCTTTATTCTTTCACTCTTTACAAGAAATCTTGCTGTTGCTCACTTTTTGGGTCCACGCTGCCTTTAAGAGCTGTAACACTCACAACGAAGGTCTGCAGCTTCACTCCTGAAGCCAGCGAGACCACGAACCCACTGGGAAGAATGAACAACTCCAGATGCACTGCCTTTAAGAGTTGTAACACTCATCACGAAGGTCTGCAGCTTCACTCCTGACAGTGAGACCACGAGTCCACCAGAAGGAAGAAGCTCCAGACACATGTGAACATCTGAAGGAACAAACTCCGGACACACCATCTTTAAGAACTGTAACAATCACTGCGAGGGTCTGTGGCTTCATTCTTGAAGTCAGTGAGACCAAGAACCCACCAATTCTGGACACACTATCAGGAGGACAGAAAACCAAACACCGCTTGTTCTCACTCAGGTGGGAGTTAAACAATGAGAACACATAGGCACAGGGCGGGGAACATCACACACCAGGGCTGGTTGGGGGGTGGGAGGCTGGGGGAGGGATAGCATTAGGAGGAGTACCTAATGTAAATGACGAGTTGATGGGTGCAGCAAACCAACATGGCACATGTATACATAAGTAATAAACCTGCACGTTGTGCACATGTATCCTAGAACTTAAAGTATAATATAAAAAAAAGAAAAAATATATACAGCTCACTGTGATGTAGAATTAGTGGGAGCCCTGAGCTTGTTTTCCTGAAACTAGATGGTCCCATTTGGGGGTGATGGGAGACAGTGGCAGATCATCAGGCATTACCTTCTCATAAGGAGTGCACAACCTAGATCCCTTGCAT
This sequence comes from Macaca mulatta, assembly GCF_049350105.2. Classification (NCBI taxonomy): domain Eukaryota; kingdom Metazoa; phylum Chordata; class Mammalia; order Primates; family Cercopithecidae; genus Macaca; species Macaca mulatta. Next base: position 112,650,445 of record NC_133407.1, read on the forward strand.
TGTGCAGTTCACAATAGGGTTTGTGCTTCTGTGAGAATCTAATGCTGGCACTGATCTGACAGAAGGCAGAGCTCAGATAGTAATATTATTGAGACCAGCCTGGGCAACATGGCTGTCAGTTCCCGGGGTCTGGGTACAGCCCATGCTGAAGTCCAAGGGGAGTTGGTGGATAAGCAGAAAGAATATTTTGGAGTCTGTAGACAGATGAATATGGTTTTATTCTGCAGCTTTCTGATTAGCAGCTTACTCTCACACTGGCTTTCTTATTAGCAGCTTACTTTCACACTGTCCGCCCTGTCTTGTCTGCTTGAGCTGGCTGCCCCCATGCACAGCTGTGCAGCTGGCTCTCCCTTCCCTTCAGGGTCAGCAGCTTAACTCTTTCTCTTGGCACAAGCAAGCTGAGGTGTATCCTGGTTCGCTCCTGTCAGTCTGCAAAGGACAGCTCCGGCTCTCTCTCTTTCTCTGGGCACCAGCATGCCCACTATGTCAAGTCATGTTGAGCCAAGCCAAGCCAAACCCCCAAGAGATCCCTGTACAATGTCAGCAGGACAGTTATACCTTTTTTTTTTTTTTTTTTTTTTTTTTTTGAGACAGTGTCTTGCTCTGTCACTCAGGCTGAAGTGCAGTGGTGTGATCTTGGCTCACTGCAGCCTCCGCCTCCTGGGTTCTAGCGATTATCCTGCCTCAGACTTCCAAGTAGCTGGGATTACAAACACGTGCCACCATGCCTGGCTAATTTTTGTATTTTTAGTAGAGATGGGGTTTCACCATGTTGGCCAGGCTGGTCTTGAACTCCTGACCTTATCCTTATGATCCACCCACCTTGGCCTCTCAAAGTGCTGGGATTATAGGCATGAGCCCCTGCACCTGGCTGCAGTTATACCTTTTTCAGACAATAGCGGCATAGAGCCAAGTATGAACTTACACAAACAGGTTATATAACAAGTAGAGTTATGCGCTTGCACACCAAACTCACTGAGTCATGCAGGCCTGAATATCTACCTCTTCCTATTCCTTGACTAAAGCACATCCATGTACCTTACAATGACAAAACCCCATCTCTACAAAAAATAAAAAAATTAGCTGGGTGTGGTGGTGCATGCCTACTAGGGTGGCTGAGTTGGGAGGATCACCTGAGCAGAGGTTGCAGTGAGATGGGATCATGCCATGGCATTCCAGCCTGGGCGACAGAGCAAGATCTGTCTCAAAAAAAAAAAAAAAAAAAAAGAGGCTCATGCTTGTAATCCCAGCACTTTGGGAGGCCGAGGCAGGTGGATCACTTGAGGTCAGGAGTTTGAGACCAGCCTGGCCAACATGGTGAAACCCCATTGTTGAGAACAGACCCCCAAGTCTGGCCATAAATGGGCCCCCAAACTGGCCATAAACAAAATCTCTGCAGCATTGTGACATGTTCGTGATGGCCTTGACGCACACACTGAAGGTTGTGGGTTTACCGGCATGAGGGCAAGGAACACCTCGCCCACCCAGGGCAGAAAACCACTTAAAGGCAATACTAAACCACAAACAATAGCATGAGTGATCTGTGCCTTAAGGACATGTTCCTGCTGCAGATAACTAGCCAGAGCCCCTCTCTTTGTTTTGGCCCATCCCTTTGCTTCCCTTAAGGAATACTTTTAGTTAATCTATAATCTGTAGAAATAATGCCTATCACTGGCTTGATGTCAATAATATGTGGATCAAACTCTGTTCGGGGCTGTCAGCTCTGAAGCCTGTGAGTCCCCTGATTTCCCACTCCACACTCTATATCTCTGTGTGTGTCTTTAATTCCTCTAGCACCACTGGGTTAGGGTCTCAACAACTGAGCTGGTCTCAGCAAGTGGTGCCCATACGTGGGGCTCGAATCCTGGCCAAAGGGTCGCCATAGCAACAGTTGGATAATGTGGAACTAAGCTGGAGGACACCTGAGTACTCTTAAGCAATCCCTGTGGTGAGTAAGAAGGGGAGCTCGGAAGCATCAGGGCAACAATGGGACAAGTGTGGGCTCTGGTTCATTCCATCTTGGAACCTTTTCACACTAATCATGAGGAGTAACAGAAGAGGTAACAGAGCAGGTTTGTTTGCCAGCTAAAGCTAAAGTGGCAAAGGAGGAAGAGGTTCATCCCTACTCTTCTGCACCCCCTCCTTATTTTGAAGAAAAAGAGTGGCCTGACCCTCCAGATCTTTCTTGTTTTTTTTTTTGTTGTTGAGACAGAGTCTCGCTTTGTCGCCCAGACTGGAGTGGCCGGATCTCAGCTCACTGCAAGCTCTGCCTCCCGGGTTCACGCCATTCTCCTGCCTCAGCCTCCCGAGTAGTTGGGACTACAGGCGCCTGCCACCTCGCCCGGCTAGGTTTTTGTATTTTTTAGTAGAGACGGGGTTTCACCGTGTTAGCCAGGATGGTCTCGATCTCCTGACCTTGTGATCCGCCCGTCTCAGCCTCCCAAAGTGCTGGGATTACAGGCTTGAGCCACCGCGCCCAGCCCCAGATCTTTCTTTTCCAGAGGACACTGGGTGAAAAGTGGTTGCCCCAGTGACTCAGCAGTGCCTTGAGCAACCCCTCTCAGTTCTATTCACGCAGGAATTCAGTGAGCTAGACACGAGTGTGATATAGAGGCTTGGCAGTTACCTGTTAGGATACACCCCCTAGATCAACAGGGAAATATTATAGCTACATTTGAGCCTTTTCCTTTTAATTTTGGGAAATGCCATGAGGGTCCCATCCCAGGCTCTGTTCCAAACCAGGGCATTTCTGGCTCAGGCCATTCCCTCATCCCTGTATAATGCCTGTCCCCCACCATACCCGGTAATGCCACGGTAGATTTGTGTCCAGAATTTATTCCTTCCAGGGAGTTCTTGGTCTTGCTTACTTAAGGAATGAAGCCGCCGACCTTTGCGGTGAGTGTTAGAGTTTGTTCCTTCAGATGTTCAGATGTGTCTGGAGTCTCTTCCTTCTGGTGGATTCGTGGTCTCGCTGACTTCAGCAGTGAAGCCACAGACCTTTGTGGCAAGTGTCACAGCTCTTAAAGGTGGTATGGACCTGGTTGGGCACGGTGGCTCATGCCTGTAATCCCAGCACTTTGGGAGGCCAAGGTGGGTGGATCACGAGGTCAGGAGATTGAGACCATACTGGCTGAGACAGTGAAACCCCATCTCTACTAAAAATACAAAAAATTAGCAGAGTGTGGTGGTGGGCACCTGTAGTCCCAGCTACTGAGGAGGCTGAGGCAGGAGAATGGCATGAACCCAGGAGGCAGAGCTTGCAGTGAGCCAAGATAGCGCCACTGAACTCCAGCTTGGGTGACAGTGCAAGACTCTGTCTTAAAAAAAAAAAAAAATGGTGATGTGGACCCAAAGAGAGCAGCAGCAAGATTTATTGTGAAGAGCAAAAGAACAAAGCTTCCACAGTGTGGAAGGGGACCTGAGTGGGTTGCCGCTGCTGGCTCAGGTGGCCAGCTTTTATTACCTTATTTGGCCCTGCCCACATCCTGCTGATGGGTCCATTTTACAGAGAACTGATTGGTGCATTTTACAGAGTGCTGATTGGTGCGTTTTTACAGAGTGCTAATTGGTGTGTTTTTACAGAGTGCTGATTGGTGCGTTTACAATCCTTTAGCTAGACACATAGTGCTTATTGGTGCATTTTTACAAAGCGCTGATTGGTGCATTTACAATCCTCTAACTAGACACAAAAGTTCTCCAAGTCCTCACTCGAGCCAGGAAGTCCAGCTGGCTTCACCTCTCAATCCCTCCTCTAAATAGGACACTCCAATTGCTGTTGGGAATTGGGCAATGACTACTCTAGCTACTTCCTGCTGGTTAGGGGCAAAGAAGGAGCCCTGCAGCAGTAGTGTTCTCCAGAGGGGAACTCTCTAGGCCTGCCAAAGAGCCAGTGAGTTGATCTGGGGGTCCTCGGTAGAGGTTGTTAGTTGAGCTCATTTGGGGTTCCATTTGTGAGACCATCTGTAGCTTGATGGCTTCGATTCTAGAGGAAACAAATTTGACAAGGAGGTTAAAACACAGGTTCCAAAGGCGAGTAATAGCAAGACAGCTGTCATGGGGCCTAGAAAGGGGAGAAGCCATGTCGCCCAACTCCAGAGGTTAGTATAAGAGTTTGAAAGGCATTGTCTGATTTCAGAAGTGTTTTCCTGTAAACGCTGGGTGGACCCATCTTGTACTATCCCTGACTGGTTGGTGTAAAAACAACACTCTTCCCCTAAGAAAGTGCAGAGTTCTCCTTTCTCAGCAGTGAGGAGGTCTAGGCCTCAGTGGTTTCGGAGAGTCACTGCTGCCAAAGAGTCTATTTGGGATTGTAGAGTAAGGATAGTTTTCATTATTTCTGGCAAACTGCCTGAGAAATCCTTTGAGAGTGTGTGGTAGTAGGATAATGAAGTAGATAAACCGGCTATTCTGGTTCCTATAGCAGTAGCCATTCCTAACCCTATAAGTAGGGGTATTAGTTTTATGGCTCTGTGCTGATAGATAGAGAGCTACAAAGCCAACCGTCATTTTCCAGGGAAGGATTGGACTGGTTTAACAGAGAGTGGGTTAAGTTGAGAATCTTGAAGAGGTAATTAGGAGCTAGTGTAAGGGGAGGGGCAATTGTATGAGGTGTCCGAGGAAGCAGGAGGGATGGATAGGCAAAGAGTACATAGGAAGGTAAAGAGGGTGTTCCAGAAGACGAGATCATTTTATCTAGTCTGAGTTAAAGGTAGGAGTAAATTGCTGTCAGAAGGAAGGAAGATAGAAAAAAGGTTGATGTGATTATGATTTTCGTCTTGGCAGGAGCTATAGTATGTAGTTCTATCACAAAGAGTATAGTTAGTATGCTGCTTAATAATATGATGAAATAGTAAAAGGATTCCATTAAAGGGGCAAGGAGAGGTGTTAAAGATTATGTAGGTTATCACTTAACTTTTTTTTTTTTTTTTTTTTTTTTGAGATGGAGTCTCGCTGTGTCGCCCAGGCTGGAGTGCAGTGGCCGGATCTCAGCTCACTGCAAGCTCCGCCTCCCGGGTTCATGCCATTCTCCTGCCTCAGCCTCCCGAGTAGCTGGGACTACAGGCGCCCACCACCTCGCCCGGCTAGTTTTTTTTTTTGTATTTTTTAGTAGAGACAGGGTTTCACCGTGTTAGCCAGGATGGTCTCGATCTCCTGACCTTGTGATCCGCCCGTCTCGGCCTCCCAAAGTGCTGGGATTACAGGCTTGAGCCACCGCGCCCGGCCTTCACTTAACTTTTTTAAAGAGGAAGGGGTTTTTCCTCAGGATCAGCTATAGGAGCCTTTTTAGTCTGGGATGTTTCCTTCTGAAATAGGAGATGCAAGTCCTCCAATGGTTTGCAGGCATATCGAGACTGATCTGGCTGATCTTGGGACTCCTGAGCTGACAGTCCTGCAGGTTCCTCAGGGGGTGTCCAAAATTTTTTTTTTTTTTTTTTTTTTTTGAGACGGAGTCTCGCTCTGTCGCCCAGGCTGGAGTGCAGTGGCGCGATCTCGGCTCACTGCAAGCTCCGCCTCCCGGATTTACGCCATTCTCCTGCCTCAGCCTCCCGAGTAGCTGGGACTACAGGCGCCCGCCACCTCGCCCGGCTAGTTTTTTGTATTTTTTAGTAGAGACGGGGTTTCACCATGTTAGCCAGGATGGTCTCGATCTCCTGACCTCGTGATCCACCCGTCTCGGCCTCCCAAAGTGCTGGGATTACAGGCTTGAGCCACCGCGCCCGGCCGGGGTGTCCAAAATTTAACTTGGGTGTGGTGAATCTAAGATTCCACTCCTGCCACCTTAACTACAGTGAGGGTAGAGGGGATTACCGAGTATGGTCCTTCCCACAAAGAATCCATAGATGGGGAAGTAGATGGGAGAGATTTGACCAACACTAGATCTCCTGGTTGAAACAACTCTGTTCCCTTTTCTCTGTGACATCCTTCAGGTAGATTTTTAAGGTTTCATTGATATTTTGTCAAAGAAGTTATGTCTTTGACCAAGTTGGCCGTTTCCTGATCAAGTAGGAGGTCATTTGTGAGAAAAAGTTGTCCATACAGCATTTCATATGAACTGAGCCCCATATTGTGAGGAGAATTTCGGATTCTCAACAGGGCCGTGGGCAAAAGAGTAGGCCATGGGAGATGAATTTCTTGTGTTAGTTTCCTTAAGTCCCTCTTGAGTGTTTCATTTGCCTTCTCGACCTTCCCTGAGGATTGTGGCCTCCAGGCACAGTGAAGGTGGAAATTCCATGAGTTATCGTGGCTTTAAAAGCTGGACCATTGGCCGGGTGCAGTGGCTCACGCCTGTAATCCCAGCACTTTGGGAGACTGATGCGGGCGGATCACAAGATCAGGACGTTGAGACCATCCTGGCTAACATGGTGAAACCCCGTCTCCTACTAAAAATACAAAAAATTAGCCCGGCATGGTGGCGGGTGCTTATAGTCCCAACTGAGGCAGGAGAATGGCATGAACCCGGGAGGCGGAGCTTGCAGTGAGCTGAGATCGCGCCACTGCACTCCAGCCTGGGCAACAGAGTGAGACTCTGTCTCAAAAAAAAAAAAAAAAAAAAAAAAAAAAAAAAAAAAAAAGCTAGACCATTGTTGCTCTGTAAGCTTTGGGGAAGCCCAAATCTAGAAATTATTTCATGAGTTAGGACTTTAATCACTTCCTGAGCCTTCTCTGACTTGCAGGGGAAAGTGTCTATCCAATTTGTAAAGGTATCAACACAGACACAAACAAGTATTGAAATCCCTCTGACTTAGGCATATGGGTGAAGTCTAACTGCCAGTCTTCTCCGGGATAGTGACTTATTCTTTGTTCCCCCAAAGGAGCCTTATGATGGACCAAAGCATTATTCCTTTGGCACATCTCACAGGCTTTGACTACCTGTCGGATGGTCCAGAGGCGATTTGGCTCTGTAAATAGGGATTTGGCCATCTGATGAGTGTTTTTAATACCTGTATGTAAAGTTTGATGGAGGGTTTTAAGTATTTTCCAGTGACTGGCTTCCGGTATAAGTACCTTTCCTTCTTCTGTTGTTAACCACCCTGAGAGGAGAAAACCATGCCCCTGTGAAAGTCCCTATTCTGTTTCAGTCGGGGAATACTGGGACTTAATCTCTTGGAGGGGGTTGTTCCATACCAAGGGTCCTTCCGTAGGTATTTCTTTTTTTTTTTTCTTTTTTTTTCTGAGATGGAGTTTTGCTCTGTCGCCCAGGCTGGAGTGCAGTGGCACAATTTTGGCTTACTGCAAACTCCACTTCCCAGGTTCACACCATTCTCCTGCCTCAGCCTCCCGAGTGACTGGGTCTACAGGTGCCTGCCACCACACCCAGCTAATTTTTTGTATTTTTAGTAGAGACGGGATTTCACCGTGTTTGCCAGGATGGTCTCGATCTCCTGTCCTCGTGATCCGCCTACCTCGGCCTCCCAAGGTGCTGGGATTACAGGCGTGAGCCACTGCGCCTGGCCCCATAGGTATTTCTAATGGGATGTTCCACCTGACAGCAATTTTGGCCTCAGCATCTGCCTGACAGTTTCCTTCTGTCTTTTCTCCTTCACCTTTCTGATGGCTTTGGCAGTGTAAGACTGCCACCTCCTTGGGTTTTTGCACTGTATGTAATAACTCCATAATTTCCTTGTGGTATTTAATGGGGGTTCCCCCCAGAGGTTAGGAGCTCCCTTTCTTTCCATATTGCAACATGGGCATGTAGGATTAGATAAGCATACTTGCTATCTGTATACACATTTATTCTTTTTCTTTTTCCCAGTTCTAAGGCTTGGGTAAGTGCCACTAGTTCTGCTGACTGGGCGCTGGTCCCTGGGGGAAGAGGCTTACTTTCAAGTACAGTTACATCACTAATTATGGCATAACCTGCCCTTCATATCCCATTCTCCACAAATGAACTTCCATCAGTATATAGGTTAAGGTCAGGATTAGCTAAGGGGACTTCTAAGAGATCATCTCGGGCAGTATAAGTCTGGACTATAATTTGTTGGCAGTCACGCTTGATTGGTTCCCCATCTGCTGGGAGAAAAGTGGCAAGGTTGACGGCACGTACGTATTTGAAGCACTGTTCCCTCAAGGAGTAGCACCTGGTATCTAAGTAGGCAGTTGTCTGATAGCCATAAACTTCCTTTGGCATCTAGTATGCCATTTACATCATGAGTAGTCCAGACAGTGAGATTCTTTTCTTGTATTATTTTGATAGCCTCTGTCACTAAGACTGCCACTACTGCAACTACCCGTAAACAGTGAGGCCAGCCTTTTGCTACTACATCAATTTCTTTACTTAGGTATGCCCCTGGTTGTTTACTTAGGTATGCCCCTGGTTGTGGGGTTGTCCCGCGAGTCTGAGTAAGGACTCCAGGAGCTATCCCTGCTCTCTCTGATGTATAAAGAGAAGTTTTGTCTTGTGGGATGGCTTAAGGCTGGAGCTTGAGTTTGTTCCTTCCAATGCCCAGACTTCAGGGTTGATTCCCTCCTCAAGCAGGGGACAACAAATGGGTAAATTGTTCCCCATATTCATGTAGATAATAGCTCCAGCTTTGGCTAATATATCCCTCCCTAATAAGGGTGTGAGACTTTCAGGCATAACAAGAAAGGCATATGAAACTCTCAATTGCAACTGAGGAGGTGGGAGAAAAACCTGGTTACAGGCTGTCCCAGTATTCCTCAGATAGTAATGGACCTTGAGGACAGTTGCCTGGGACAGGAGATTAACACTGAGAAGGCTGTGCCAGTGTCCAGGAGGAAGTCAATTTCCTGGCCCTCAATGGTTATACGTACCCGGGGCTCAGTGAGAGTGATGACATGAGCTGGTGCTTGCCCCAGGCACCCTCAGTCCTATTGTTGGATCATCTGGTTGGGGGCTTCTGGCCCAGAGAACCTTTGTCCTCTGGGGCAGTGCACCTTCCAGTGATTGCCTTGGCATAGTGGACATGGGAGAGGGGGCAGTTTGTTTCTCATTGGACAATCTTTTTTAAAGTGTCCTTGCAAACCACACTGGTAACAAGTCCTACCAGGTGATTGGCCTGCTCCATTTTCTGTCCTCTCTGAACCACCAAGGTTTGTTTGTCTGAGGGCCATGACTAAGGCTGCGGCCTTTCTCTGATCTCGCTTTTCCTTTTGGGCCTGTTCCTCTTGGTCCCTATTATAGAACACTGAGATTGCCAGGTTTAATAATGCCTCCAGATTTTGTTCGGGGCTCAGGGCTTGCTTTTGGAGCTTTCTCCTGATATCTGTGGCTGATTGGGTAATAAACTTATCTTTTAGGATCAGTTGACCCTCGAGTGAGTCGGGTGACAGGGGAATATATTTTCTTAAGGTCTCCCATAACCGCTCGAGGAAGGCAGAAGGATTTCCTTTCCCTGAGTTATGGTGGACATCATTGAATAATTCATGGGCTTTTTCCTAATTCTCCTTAGTCCTTCTAGAACACAGATCAACAGATGTTTGTGACTCAGTCCCCATGATCTAAGTCGAGGTCCCAGTGGGGATCCATAGTGGGGATGGCTTGCTGACTGGTAGGGAATTTGTCCCTTTCTTCAGCTGTCATTCTATCATTTACTTGACTAAGATACCAGGTATCTCCAAACTCTCGGGCTGCAGCTAAAGCCGCATTCTTTTCATTAAAGGCCAGTGTTTGATCTAACAATAGCATGACATCTCTCCAAGAGAGATCAAAGGTTTACCCTAGACCCTGTAGGACATCTATATACCTATCAGGATCATCTGAAAACTTCCCTAGATTGACCTTGATCTGCTTTAAATCAGAGAAGGAGAAGCGGACATGTACCCGGGTTGGGCCAAATTTCCCTCCCCCTACAGCTTGAAGGGGACATAACCGATAGCCTGGGGATTTTAGTGGTCCTTTGGAGATTTTTTTACTTGTTTCCTTCTGGGCAGGGGAGATTAGAGGAGGCTTATCATTAATAGGAAGGGGAGCTATAGGGAGGCTAGGATATGGAGGTCCTTCTGTGGGATGCAAGCTTTGCATAGTTGTGTATTCTCCTTCAACGAAAAGAAAGCTTGGACAGAAGGTATTTTACTCCATTTTCCTTCCCTCTTACAGAAAAGGTCAAGCTGCAGGATAGTATTGTAATTTATACTTCCCTCAGGTGGCCATTTTTCCCCATCAAAGAGAGAATATTGGGGCCAGGCCATAGTGCAGAAAAAAATGAGCCACCTCTTTTTCAGGGTTTGCAGGTCAAATTGGTCCCAATGGCTTAGGATGCATTTGAAGGGTGAGCCTGTTGATGACTGAGTGTTTCCCATCTGAAAGACAAAACTGCCCATGGTTTTCGTTTGTTTGTTGCTACCCCCGGCCCAAGAACCTGCAATGGTCCCTGGACCCTGCTGATTGGAATAGTTGCGCTCACCAATGCACAGCAGAAACACCTCTTGCCCAAGAACGCACAACGGTCCCTGGACCCTGCTGATCGGAATAATTGCACTCACCAACGCAGCAGCAGAAACAGTAGTTTTCCTCTTAGACTATAAGGAGGATCAAGGAAGGTTGGATTTAGTGGCCCTTACCCACACATTCTTGGAAACTTGCACCCTTGCCTGTCCTCCTAGATCACAAAGAGGACTGAGAAAAATCGGATTTAGTGGCCCTTACCAACACATTCTCAAAAACCTGTTAGAGTCCTAAGCATTCTCCTGTTAGTACTGGGACTTTACCCCATCCTATAAAGATGTGAAGCCCTGGCTGGGCGTGGTGGCTCAAGCCTGTAATCCCAGCACTTTGGGAGGCTGAGACGGGTGGATTACGAGGTCGGGAGATCAAGACCATCCTGGCTAACACGGTGAAATCCCATCTCTACTAAAAAATGCAAAGAACTAGCCAGGCGAGGTGGCGGGCACCTGTAGTCCCAGCTACTCGGGAGGCTGAGGCAGGAGAATGGCGTAAACCCAGGAGGCGGAGCTTGCAGTGAGCTGAGATCCAGCCACTGCACCCCAGCCTGGGCAACAGAGTGAGACTCCGTCTCAAAAAAAAAAAAAAAAAAAACCAAAGATGTGAAGCCTCCAAAATGAAGTGGAGGGCCATACCCTGAGGGAAGGGAGGGATCTCCAAGTTTGGAAGAGTGACGATGCCTTTTATCCTTACTTGAATAGAAAGGATGTCATTTCTGAAGCTCCCCATATCCTAGCTTCAGGAATAGCTTTTGTTAGGCCTACTAGTCTGAAGAGAGATCCTAAAATTCCAGATAGTACCCCCTATGGCAGGACTTTGGGCAAAAATTATGTCTTTCTGATTGGTGAGCCTGGATGCCTTAAGAAGGGAATAGAGTCCTGGAGTTTATACTAGAAATCATTCTTACAGGAGAAACTAGAAAAACACCAGAGACAGGGAGTGGTTTTTAGAAGCAGGACTAGCCTCAGAGAAGAGAGGCTAGAGAAAGTTTATCTGACAAGCATTAGGACCCAGGAGGAAAGGGTCAGGATAGATAGGTTAGATGGGCGAGTCTTGCTTGGGCGACATGACTTTGAGGTTTCCACTCATGGCCGCTGGTCAACCAACTTGTCAGGACCCCAGAGCTGAATGACTTTTATCTCTGTCAACTGTTGGCTCAGCCCAGAAGTACAGGAAAAGCAGAAGCTGGTTCCAGGCAAACCAATGTTCCCCACTCCAAAGAGTCAGGGGTTGTTAAAGAGCCCTTTCCTAGAAAGCCTGACACCCATGTTCTTATTCCGGTGGCCATGCTAGTCACCTTTAACTGGCAGACAGGTGCCTGGTATTTAGCCCCTGATTTCCAAGGAAAAATAGGACAGAGTAACAAGCGAAAGGGGTCTGATGGTACTCATCGCTTGGCGAAGGCCCCACATTGGGCGCCAAAATGTGTCCAGAATGTATTCCTTCCAGTGGGTTCTTGGTCTCACTGACTTCAGGAATGAAGCCGTGGACCTTCACGGTGAGTGTTACAACTCTTAAAGATGGTATGTCCGGTGTTTGTTCCTTCAGATGTTCAGATGTCTCTGGAGTTTCTTCCTTCTGGTGGGTTCATGGTCTTGCTGACTTTGGGAGTGAAGCCACGGACCTTTGTGGTGAGTGTCACAGCTCTTCAAGGTGGTGCAGACCCAAAGAGTGAGCAGCAGCAACATTTATTTTGGAGAGCAAAAGAACAAAACTTCCACAGTATGGAAGGGGACCCAAGCGGGTTGCTGTTGCTGGCTCAGGTGGCCAGCTTTTACTCCCTTATTTGGCCTCACCCACATCCTGCTGATTGGTCCATTTTACAGAGAGCTGATTGGTCCATTTTACAGAGTGCTGATTGGTCCATTTTACAGAGTGCTTATTGGTCCATTTTACAGAATGCTGATTGATGCATTTACAATCCTTTAGCTAGACACAGAGTGCTGATTGGTACATTTATACAGAGTGCTGATTGGTGCGTTTACAATCCTTTAGCTAGACACATAGTGCTGATTGGTGCATTTTCACAGAGTGCTGATTGGTGTGTTTACAATCCTTTAGCTAGACACATAGTGCTGATTGGTGCGTTTTTACAGAGTGCCAATTGATGCATTTACAGTCCTTTAGCTAGACACAGAGCGCTGATTGGTGCATTTATAATCCTCTAGCTAGACAGAAAAGTTCTCCAAGTCCCCACTCAACCCAGGAAGTTCAGCTAGCTTCACCTCTCAGATTTATGCTGCACAAAAGCTGTGAGCCTTCTGCCTGGGGAACCCCTGCAAAAAGTTCCAACAGGTCTGTGGACCCTTGCCAGCGGGGATGATAGGATTACTTCTAGGTAGATCTAGTTTAAATTTAAAAGGAATGCAAGTACAAACAGGAGTCATTGATTCAGATTACAATGGGGAAATTCAAATTGTTGTATTTACTTCTGTTCCCTGGAAAGCAGAGCCAGGAGAGCGTATAGCACAACTCCTGATTGTGCTGTATGCAGAAATGGGGAAAAGTGAAATTAAATGAACAGGAGGATTTGGAAGCACAAATAAGGCAAAGCAGGTTATTGGGTGAATCAAATTACTGTTAAACATCCTACCTGTGAAATAACTATTCAGGGAAAAAATTTAAAGGTTTGGTAAATACAGGAGCAGACGTTTCAATCATTTCTCTACAGCACTGGCCATCCACGTGGCGAATTCAGCCTGCTCAATTTAACATAGTTGGAGTTGGTAAAGCCCCTGAAGTATATCAAAGCAGTTATATTTTGCATTGTGAAGGGCCCAATGGACAACCCGGGACTATTCAACCAATTATAACTTCTGTACCTATAAATTTATGGGGAAGAGATTTATTACAACAATGGGGAGCACAGGTTCTAATTCCTGAGCAATTATACAGCCCTCAAAGTCAACGTATGATGCATGAAACAGGGTATGTCCCTGGTATGGGACTAGGAAAGAATTTGCAAGGTTTGAAGGAACCACTTCAAGTGGAAAGACAAAGTTCCTGCCAAGGTTTAGGATATCATTTTTGATGGTGGCCATTGTTAAGCCTCCAGAACCTATACCTTTAAAATGGTTAACAGATAAGCCAATTTGGATAGAACAATGGCCACTAAGTAAAGAGAAACTGGAGGCTTTAGAGGACTTGCTTACTGAACAATTAGAAAAAAGGACACATAACTCCAACATTTTCCCCTTGAAATTCTCCACTCTTTGTTATTAAGAAAAAATCAGGTAAATGGAGTATATTAACTGACTTAGGAGCCATTAATTCAGTTACACAACCTATGGGGACATTACAGCCAGGATTGCCTTCTCCTGCTATGATTCCAAAAAACTGGCCTTTAATAGTCATAGATTTAAAAGACTGTTTCTTTACTATCCCCTTAGCTGAGCAAGACTGTGAACGGTTTGCATTTACAATTCCTGCAGTAAACAACCTGCAGCCTGCTAAGCGTTTTCATTGGAAAGTGTTGCCACAAGGCATGTTAAACAGTCCAACAATTTGCCAGACTTATGTAGGGCAAGCAATTGAACCTACTCATAAAAAATTTTCAGTGTTACATTATTCATTGTATGGACGATATATTTTGTGCTGCCCCCACTCAAGAAATATTACTCCAATGTTATGATCGCTTGCAAAATTCAATTTCTCACACTGGTTTATTTATAGCTTCTGACAAAATTCAGACTAATACTCTTTACTCCTACTTGGGGACCTTAGCAAATGACACTACTATTGTGCCACAGAAAGTAACCATATGTAGGGATCAATTGAAAACATAAAATGACTTTCAAAAATTACTAGGGGATATTAATTGGGTACGACCTGCTCTAGGCATTACTACCTATGCCATGAGTAATCTATTTTCTACCTTCAGAGGAGATCCTAGTCTCACTAGCCCTCAACAATTAACAGAGGCTGAGACAGAGTTACAGCTGATTGAAAAGCAAGTCCATAAGGCTCAAATAAATAGAACAGATCCAGAGAAGACTCTAGATTTGCTAATTTTTCCAACTCATCATTCACCTACTGGTGTTACTGCCCAAGAGCACGACTTAGTAGAATGGCTTTTTCTTTCACATACTAATTCACAGACTCTAACTCCTTATTTGGATCAAATCGCTACTATGATGGGAAATGGGAGAACTTGGATTGTTAAATTACATGGATATGATCTTGGAAAAATTATTGTCCCTCTCACTAAGGCACAAATACAGCAAGCTTTTATAAATAGTCTTACTTGGCAAACCCATTTAGCTGACTTTGTGGGTATTCTTGATAATCATTTTCCTAAAACAAAACTGTTTCAAATTTTGAAATTAACTAATTGGATTCTCCCTAAAATAACTAAATTTAAACCAATTGAAGGTGCTGAGAATGTTTTTACAGATGGGTCTACAAATGGTAAAACAACTTATTCTGGCTCGAAAGGTAAAGTTTTTCAGATGCCCTATACTTCACCTCAAAAAGCAGAGTTTGTAGCTGTAATTGAGGTATTGACTGTTTCTGATATGCCTATTAATGTGATTTTGGATTCTTTGTGGTTCATTCCACACAATTAATTGAAAATGCTCAGTTACGATTTCATACAGATGAACAACTGATAACTTTATTTACCCAATTACAAACAGCAGTTAGGAGTAGGAGGAACCCTTTTTACATCACTCATATTAGGGCTCATATGCCTCTCCCAGGACTTTTAACTGAAGGGAATCAAATGACTGATTGCCTAGTTGCTACTGCAATATCGAATGCCAAACACTTTCACAATTTAACCAATGTTGATGCCTCTGGTCTCAAACACAGATACAGCATTACCTGGAAAGAAACTAAAGCTATCATGCAGTGATGCCCAACTTACCAAATGGTACATTCCTCATCTTTTACAGGAGTTAATTCTCAAGGATTGGAACCTAATTCTCTTTGGCAAATGGATGTCACATATGTTCCCTCATTTGGGAGACTATCTTATACACATGTATGTGTGGACACCTTTTCTCACTTTGTCTGGGCTACATGCCAATGAGGAGAGTCTTCTGCCTGTGTTAAACGTCACCTTTTGCAGTATTTTGCAGTGATGGGCATTCCAGCTTCTATTAAAACAGATAATGCCCAGGCTATACTAGCCAAGCTCTAGCTACATTCTTCTCTCTATGGAATATTAAACACATTACTGGCATTCCATATAATTCTCAAGGACAAGCCATAGTAGAAAGAATGAATCTCTCCCTGAAGCAGTAGTTGCAAAAGCAAAAGGGGAGAAACAGGGACTATGGGTCACCCCATATACAATTTAATCTAGCATTATTGACTTTAAATTTTTTTGAGCCTGCAAAAAATGTATCAAAAAATGGTATCAGCAGCTGAACAACATCTACAGAAACTAGCCACCGGGCGTGGTGGCTCACGCCTGTAATCCCAGCACTTTGGGAGGCCGAGATGGGCGGATCACGAGGTCAGGAGATCGAGACCATCCTGGCTAACACGGTGAAACCCCGTCTCTACTAAAAAAATACAAAAAACTAGCCAGGTGAGGTGGCGGGCGCCTGTAGTCCCAGCTACTCGGGAGGCTGAGGCAGGAGAATGGCGTGAACCCGGGAGGCGGAGCTTGCAGTGAGCTGAGATCCGGCCACTGCACTCCAGCCTGGGCGACAGAGTGAGACTCCGTCTCAAAAAAAAAAAAAAAAAAAAAAAAAAAAAAGAAACTAGCTGCAAAGACAGAAGCAGAACAACTGGTTTGGTGGAGAGATCTGATAAGAAAAAGTTGGGAAATAGGTAAAATAATAACTTGGGGTAGAGGTTATGCTTGTGTTTCTCCAGGACAGAATCAACAGCCAATTTGGGTGCCATTGAGACAGTTGAAGTCTTAACTATGAGCCAGATACCCAGGAAGAGGTTTGGGGAGGATCCCAAAACCCACCAGTTGCAGCCATGTTGAGACTGATGCTGAGGAGGACCCCAAGTGTCACGAGCAACACCTGTTGAACACAGCCACCTACCTGGGGACAGATCAAGAAGCTGTCACAGATGGCGGAAGAAAACCTTAGGAAAGCAGGACACCAGTCACAGTTAGTAATTCAATGATAGCTATGATAGTGGTGATCACCATTGCTGTGAGTATTCCTTCAACAAGGGCTGACACAGAACAATTATACTGATTGGGCATATTTATCAGTTTTGGCTGGCAATAATGCCTGGATGTGATCACTCTATGACACATTTACACATACTTTCTGGTCTCAGTATTTACCATAATAAATCTGCTCCTATAATTGAGGCATACTGCCCTCAAAAACCTATTTGTAAACAGAATTGGACCTGGCCAGAAATAATGAATGTACTTATTTGGGAAGATTGCATTGCAGAACAGGCAGAGGTGCTGTGCAATGATTCCTATGGAATCATTATTGATTGGTCCCCTAAGGAGATGTTTAGCTTGAATTGCACCTCTCAGTCAGCATGCCATGGCCACACTATGTTCAGCTGGTTTAAACAAAATGGTCAGATGGTAGAAATGGGTAAGAAAGATGGCAAGAGTTCCTATTATCTGTAAACATGGCGCTATCGTGGTACCTCAGCCTCAAATGATATGGCCCACTGTAGGAGCTAAACATAAGGATTTCTGGAAACTATTAATGGCTCTTAAATAAGATCAAAATTTGGAAAAGAATAAAAAAGCATCTAGAAGGACACTCTACAGACTTGTCTTTGGATATTGCAAAATTAAAAGAACAAATATTTAAAGCTTCCCAGGCACACCTGACCTTAATGCCAGGAACTGGAGTGCTTGAAAGAGCTGCAGAGAGATTAGCAGCTATTAACCCATTAAAATAGATAAAGACACTTGGAGGCTCTGTCATTTCAATGATGATTGTGCTTTAATCTGTGTTGTTTATCTTTGTATAGTCTGCAGATGCGGGTCTTAACTCCTGCAAGAATTAGCTCACCATGACAAAGCTGCCTTTGCTTTTATTGCTTTGCCAAACAAAAAAGGGGGACATGTTGGGAACAGGCCCCCAGATCTGGCCATAAATGGGCCCCAAAACTGGCCATAAACAAAATCTCTGCAGCACTGTGACGTGTTCGTGATGGCCATGACACCCATGCTTAAGGTTGCGGGTTTACTGGAATGAGTGCAAAGAACACCTGACCCACCCAGGGCGGAAAACTGCTTCCAGGCATTCCTAAGCCACAAACAATAGCATGAGCAATCTGTGCCTTAAGGACATGTTCCTGCTGCAGATAACTAGCCAGAGCCCATCCATTTGTTTCCAGTAAGGAATACTTTTAGTTAATCTATAAGCTATAGAAATAATGCTTGTCACTGGCTTGCTGTCAATAAATATGTGTGTCAAACTCTGTTCAGGGCTGTCAGCTCTGAAGGCTGTGAGTCCCCTGATTTCCCACTTTGCACTCTATATTTCTGTTGTGTGTCTTTAATTCCTCTAGTGCCACTGGGTTAGGGTCTCCATGACTGAGCTGATCTTGGCACCCCATCTCTACTAAAAATACAAAAATTAGCCAGACATGGTGGTGCATGCCTGTAATCCCAGTTACTCAGGAGGCTGAAGCCAGAGAATCGCTTGAAACCAGGAAATGGAGGTTGCAGTGGGCCAAGATCACACCATTGCACTCCAGCCTGGGCAACAAGAGTGAAATTCTGTCTCAAAAAAAAAAAGAGGAAAGAAAGGAAAAGCGTGTTTTCTCAAGTTATGCAACAATGTTAAGTAACACAAATTGTTATAGAGATATCTTTCTTTTCTTTTTTTTTTTTTTGAGACGGAGTCTCACTCTCTTGCTAGGCTGGTGTGCAGTGGCACAATCTCACCTCACTGCAACCTCCAACTCCCTGATTCAAACAATTCTCCTGCCTCACCTCCCAAGTAGGTGGAACTGTACAAGTGCACACCACCATGGCCAGTGGGTGCCTTTTTTTTTTTTTTTTTTTTTTTTTTTTTTTGAGATGGAGTCTCGCTCTGTCGCCCAGGCTGGAGTGCAGTGGCCAGATCTCAGCTCACTGCAAGCTCCGCCTCCCGGGTTCCCGCCATTCTCCTGCCTCAGCCTCCCGAGTAGCTGGGACCACAGGTGCCGCCACCTCGCCCGGCTAATTTTTTGTGTTTTTAGTAGAGACGGGGTTTCGCCGTGTTAGCCAGGATGGTCTCGATCTCCTGACCTTGTGATCCACCCGTCTCGGCCTCCCAAAGTGCTGGGATTACAGGCTTGAGCCACCGCGCCCGGCCTTTTTTTTTTTGTATTTTAGTAGAGATAGGGTTTCACAGTGTTGCCCAGGCTGGTCTCAAACTCCTGAGCTCAGGTAGTCCGCCCACCTCGGCCTCCCAAAGTGCTAGGATTACAGGCATGAGCCCCCGTGCCCAGCCTCTGGTGTCTCTTTTTATGAGGACACCAATCCTATCATAAGAGCCATATCTTCATGACTTCATCTAATGCTCATTACCTCCTAATGAACCCATTTCCAAATATTTTCATATCAGGGTTGTTATGATGATACCATCATAGCAACATGTGAATTTTTGGGGGACACATTCAGTCCACAACAAGGTCTATCTGTGATTGTTTTATTATGGCTCCTTCTCTCCCTTCAGCCCTGCTCTGTTCCTTCTCTGTAGGCACACACTCTAGAATTAATGTGTACCCTCCAGTTACCTTCTATATACTCAATTACATAATTGTTTGGTGTGTATAATGTAGGTTTAAAAATTTATATAAATGATCTGTAATAGAGTAAATTATTTTTTGTTGTTGTTGTTTTTTGAGACTGAGTCTCGTTCTATTGCCCAGGCTGGAGTGTAGTGGCGCAATCTCAGCTCACTGCAACCTCTGCCTCCTGGGTTCCAGTGATTCTTCAGCCTCAGCCTCCCAGGTAGCTAGGATTATAGGTGCCTGCCACCACACCTGGCTAATTTTTGTAGTTTTAGTAGAGACAGGGTTTCACCATGTTGGCTAGGCTTGTCTCGAACTCCTAACCTCATGATCTGCCCGCCTTGGCTCCCAAAGTGCTGGGATTACAGGCATGAGCCACCATGCCTGGCCAAGTTCATTCAGTTTTTACCTTTTCTTGTACTCAAAACTATGTTTTTGAGAAGTCTCAAAATCCCATGTGATTATATATAAATCTTTTTTTGTTTGTTTGTTTGAGAAGGAGTCTTGCTCTGTTGCCCAGGCTTGGAGTGCAGTGGCACAAACTCGACTCACTGCAAGCTCTGACTCCTGGGTTCACGCCATTCTCCTGCCTCAGCCTCCTGAGTAACTGGGACTAGAAGCACCCGCCATCACTCCTGGCTAATTTTTTTGGTATTTTTTAATAGAGACGGGGTTTCACTGTGTTAGCCAGGATGGTCTCGATCTCCTGACCTCATGATCTGCCTGCCTCGGACTCCCAAAGCACTGAGATTACATGCGTGAGCCACAGTGCCTGGCTGATTATATATAAATTTAACTTAATACTCATGGGTGCTGAATCAGCTAATGCATGTACCTTATTTTATTTATCTATTTTAATGATGAACAGATTGATCTTTTAAAAAGATAACATTCTTGGCCAGGTGCAATGACTCATCACTGTAATCCCAGCACTTTGGGAGGGTAAGGTGGGCAGATCACCTGAGGTCAGGTGTTCGAGAGACCAGTCTGGCCAACATGGTGAAACCCCGTCTCTACTAAATATACAAACATTGGCCAGATGTGATAGCAGGTGCCCGTAATCTCAGCTACTCAGGAGCTCAAGCAGAAGAATGGCTTGAACCTGGGAGGTGGAGGTTGCAGTGGGCCAAGATTGCACCACTGCATGCCAGCCTGGGCAACAGAGCGAGACTCTGTCTCAAAAAAAATTAAAATAACATTCTTGGCCCTGCACAGTGGCTCACGCCTGTAATCCCAGCAATTTGGGAGGCTGAGATGGGCAGATCACCTGAGGACAGGAGTTTAAGATCAGTCTGGTCAACATGGTAAAACCCCATCTCGACTATAAATACAAAAATTAGCCAGGCGTGGTAGCACATACCTGTAGTCCTAGCTGCCCAGGAGGCTGAGGCTGCCATGAGCTGAGATCACGCCACTGCACTCCAGCCTGGGTGACAGAGTAGGACCCTGTCTCAAAACAATAAAATAAAATGATAACATTCTCTTAATCTCTACAATTTTATGAACTGTAATTTCCAATATGGTGGTGTAGCCTAGAATGCTGTTATACAAAGAATGACGATGTCAGTCTTTTCTGTTTGAGTTTCCATCTGGTTGTTCCCAGATTTTAATAAAAATGTGTGGTACTCAGAATTTCCTTGTGTTTCTTTGTGTTTCATTGTACTGACAATATACAGGGGACTTGAAGGTCAGAACAAGCTATCACTCTGCCCAAAATATTCTCAAATGGACAGCTGTGAACTATGATTTCATTTGTTCAGGATATTTGTCCATTTGATACACTTTTTTTGCTTAATTTCAGGAACAAGAAGTTATCCAACTGGAATAATAATCAAAATGATTATTCCAGTCTCAGCGATTCCCAGTTCCTCTTTGGATCTCAGTTCTGTCCAGAAAATTCAGAAACCCTATCAGCACCCTTGGACTTCGGTGCCCACTTGAGACATTCAAAACAGTCACAACAGAATTCTCTGGAGGTGAGTCTGGTTTCCAGAATTGCTCTGCACATATTTCACAGTTATTATGGAGATAAACTATAAAGGATACTTATTCTGGCCAGGTGCAATGGCTGACACCTGTAATCCCTGCACTTGGGAAGGCTGAGGCGAGTGGATCCCTTGAGCCCAGGAGTTTGAGACCAGCCTGGGCAACATGGCAAAACCCCATCTCTACAAAAAGTACAAAAATTAGCTGAGTGTGGTAGCTGAGGTAGGAGGATTGCTTGAGCCCAGGAAGTCAAGCCTGCAGTGACCCAGGATTCTGCCAGTGTACGGCAGCTTGGGTGACAGAGTGAGACCCTGTCTCAAAAAAACAAACAAAAAAACAAGGCCAGGCATGGTGGCTCACGCCTGTAATCCCAGCACTTTGGGAGGCTGAGGCAGGTGGATCACAAGGTCAGGAGTTCAAGACCAGCCTGGCCAAGATGGTGAAACCCCGCCTCTACTAAAAATACAAAAATTAGCCAGGTGTGGTGGCAGGCACCTGTAATCCCAGCTACTCGGGAGGCTGAGGCAGAGAATTTCTCGATCTCAGGAGGCGGAGGTTGCAGTGAGCCAAGATCAAACCACTGAACTCTAGTCTGGGAGACAGAGCATGACTCTGTCTCAAAACAAACAAAACAAAAAAACCCAACAGCCAATACTTATTTTCTAGCCTTAAAAAAATAACTTATTCTGTTGGAGTATATTTTAAAATTGTACATCTGTAAGGATTAGTCTTCTAAAAGGATTTGTGCTTGATTAGTGACTCATTTGACTTACTAGTCTGAAATGGCAACATTTATATTTGCAGTTTCTTCTATTACAAAGCAACATAAAATAGCGTCAATCCCTTGGCCACTTCTAGAATATGTATATATACATATTCTATATATGTATATATATTTGCCTAAGGCTAGTCATACTATTGTTTGTGAGAATTTAATAAGTAAAAAGAGTTTTCATAAAATAGAAATAAATAACATTTTATTTTAGACAGACCTTTTAAAATAATAAACTTCATGTAATTTGTATACTTTAGTGAACTATATACTACATTATGTCCTTGAAGAAGAAGGAGATAAGGATTCTGAGGCCTAGGTTAGTGAGTAAAGGCCAGAATGAGGAACAGAGTCTCTTGAATCCTTGATTTTTTGAGATTGATCTTTCCTTCCTTCCTTTCTTTCTTTCCCTCCCTCCCTCCCTCCCTCCCTTCCTCCCTTCCTTCCTTCCTTCCTTTCTCTCTCTCTCTGTCTCTTTCTTTCTTTCCTTTTTCCGTCTGTCTTTCTTTCTGTCTTTCTTTCTTTCTTTTGAGACAGAGTCTTGCTGTGTCACCTGGGCCGAGGTCCAGTGGCATGATCTCGGCTCACTGCAACCTTTGCCTCCCAGGTTCAAGCAATTCTCCTGCCTCAGCCTCCCCAGTAGCTGGGATTATAGGTGTGTGCCACCACACACAAAAACAGGTGTGTGGTGGCACACACCTATAATCCCAGCTACTGGGGAGGCTGATTTTTGTGTTTTTAGTAGAGATGGGGTTTTGCCATGTTGGCAGGCTGATCTTGAGCTCCTGACCTTAGAAGATCTGCTCACCTAGGCTGCCCAAAGTGCTGGGATTACAGGTGTGAGCCACCATACCCAGCCTGATTTTTTGAGATCAACCTGTCTTTTTTGTGAGTCAAAAACATTTTTTATTCTGGAGACACCTATAACTAAATGTAGGTTTGTTTTGTTTTGTTTTGTTTTTGAGACAGAGTCTCACTTTGTCGCCTAGGCTGTAGTGCAGTGGTGCTGTGGCAGGAATCAGAGGACCAGAGAGACCAAATGGGTGAAACAGGAGGATTTTATTAAGGTGTGCACTGGCTCAGCGGATTCGCATCCAAAAGGCTGAGACCTGAACAAAACAGGGCTTGACTTTTATACACACTTCTGAAAGGGGATTGGCCAGTTTGAATGGCATGGTGGGTATTTGGTGGCATGAAGTTTATAGTGCAGGCAAGTGGGCATACAGAAGCAGAACAAAGGCAGTTAATCAAACAGTGATGGGTTTCATCACCCTAGCGTAGCTCATGACCTTGCAGCTGCATTGGAAAGAAAACAGGAACTTATCAAACTAAAGCAGGCTTTGCATCTGGTACATATCTTACTCAAGCTCGTCTTGTGACCTTGTTATGTTGCACAGAAGAGAAACAGGAATTGTAAAACTCTGTGAAGTAACCTTGGGTATCACTAAGGAAGGATTATCAAAGGGGAGGGGGAAGTTAGGAAAAGAGAAAAACCTGCTTTCCCACCCTTGCCTGGGAATGAGAGGAGAGGGGGCTCTGGAGCACATTCCTTGAGGGCTCTGGTTTTGCAGATAGTGTTATCAAAGTCCCGTCAGAGCTCTGCTTCCTATTGCCAGGTCTTGGAGTGAGTCAGCTCACCAAGAGAAAACTTGTTTTTCTCTTTTTTTTTTTTTTTTTTTTTTTTGAGACGGAGTCTCGCTCTGTCACCCAGGCTGGAGTGCAGTGGCCGGATCTCAGCTCACTGCAAGCTCCGCCTCCTGGGTTCACGCCATTCTCCTGCCTCAGCCTCCCGAGTAGCTGGGACTACAGGCGCCCGCCACCTTGCCCGGCTAGTTTTTTGTATTTTTTAGTAGAGACGGGGTTTCACCGTGTTAGCCAGGATGGTCTCGATCTCCTGACGTCGTGATCCACCCGTCTCGGCCTCCCAAAGTGCTGGGATTACAGGCTTGAGCCACCACGCCCGGCCTTCTCTTTTTTTTTTTTTTGAGACGGAGTCTTGCTCTGTCACCCAGGCTGGAGTGCAGTGGCCGGATCTCAGCTCACTGCAAGCTCCTCCTCTCGGGTTCACGCCATTCTCCTGCCTCAGCCTCCCGAGTAGCTGGGACTACAGGCACCCGCCACTTCGCCCGGCTAGTTTTTTGTATTTTTTAGTAGAGACGGGGTTTCACCGTATTAGCCAGGATGGTCTCTATCTCCTGACCTCGTGATCCGCCCATCTCGGCCTCCCAAAGTGCTGGGATTACAGGCTTGAGCCACCATTGTTTTTCTCTTTACATCTCCTGCTTCAGTGTAATTTCAGCTCACTGCAACCTCTGTCTCCTGGGTTCAAGCAATTATCATGCCTCAGCCTCCTGAGTGGCTGGGATTACAGGTGCCTGCCCCCATGCCCGGCTAATTTTTGTATTTTTAGTAGAGACAGGGTTTCACTTTCTTGGCTAGGCTGGTCTTGGACTCCTGACCTCAAGTGATTCACCTGCATTGGCCTCCCAAAGTGCTGGGATTACAGGTGTGAGCCACTGTGCCCAGCCACACCTGGCTAATTTTTGTTTTTTTTTTTTTTTGAGAGGGAATCTCACTGTCGCCAAGCTGGAGTGCAGGGGCACGATCCCAGATCACTGCAACCTCTGCTTCCTGGGGTCAAGAGATTCTCCTGCCTCAGCCTCCTGAGTAGATGGGACTATAGGCGTGTGCCACCATGCCCAGCTAATTTTTGTATTTTTAGTAGAGACAGGGTTTCACCATGTCAGCCAGGATGGTCTCGATCTCCTGACTTCATGACCCACCCGCCTCAGCCTCCCAAAGTGCCGGGATTACAGGCATGAGCCACTGTGCCCAGCCGCACCTGCTAATTTTTATATTTTTTGTAGGCATGGGGTTTAGCCATGTTGCCCAGGCTGGTCTTGAACTCCTGGGCTCCAAGGTTTTTTTTTTTTTGAGACGGAGTTTTGCTCTTGTTGCCCAGACTGGAGTGCAATGGTACAATCTCAGCTCACCGCAACCTTTGCCTTCCAGGTTCAAGCAATTCTCCTGCCTCAGTCTCCTGAGTAGCTGGGATTACAGGCAAGCACCACTGTGCCTGGCTAATACCGTATTTTTAGTAGAGCCGGGGTTCTCCATGTTGGTCAGGCTGGTCTTGAATTCCCAACCTCAGGTGATCTGCCTGCCTCGGCCTCCCAAAGTGCTTGGATTACAGGCGTGAGCCACTGTGCCCAGCCTGGGCTCAAGTTTTATGTACAGACTTACGTGCATCAAATAAGGACTTAACAAATAAGATTAAGTTGGTGCTTTTTTTTTTTTTTTTTTTTTTTTTTGAGACAGAGTCATGCTCTGTCACCTGGGCTGGAGGGCAGTGGCATGATCTCGGCTCACTGCAACCTCCTCCTCCCGGGTTCAAGCGATTCTCCTGCCTCAGACTCCCGAGTAGCTATGATTACAGGCGTGCGCCACCATGCCCGGCTAATTTTTGTTTTTGTTTTTGTTTTTTGAGATGGAGTTTTGCTCTTGTCGCCCAGGCTGGAATGCAGTGGCGCAATCTCGGCTTACTGCAACCTCCTCCTTCTGTGTTTAAGTGATTCTCCTGCCTCAGCCTCCTGAGTAGTTGGGATTACAGGCGCCTGCCAACATGCCTGGCTAATTTTTTGTATTTTTACTTGAGACAGGGTTTTGCCATGTTGAGCAGGCTGGTCTCAAACTCCTGCCCTCAGGTGATCCACCTGCCTCAGCCTCTCAAGGTGCTGGGATTACAGGAATGAGCCACCACACCTGACCAATTTTTGTATTTTTAGTAGTGACGGGGTTTCACCATATTGGTCAGGCTGGTCTCGAACTCTTGACCTTGTGATCCAATCCATCCACCTCGGCCTCCCAAAGTGTTGGGAGTACAGGCGTGAGCCACCGTGCCCAGCCAGTCGGTGCTTTAAGTTAGTAGAGTATGCTCTGAAATAAGTATTTCAGTACAAAAATTGGTATCTAGTGATATGAAGGAATAAATGACCTCCCTGAATGTTTCAGAGTTTTGCCTAAGAATGCAGGAAGTGGCTCACCATGTGTCAGCATGCCCACTGTCTGGTCCACATCAAACTTACCAATATGAGTTTAGTTCACTAGCGGCTGAGCAACAGCAATTTGAGTTAAAATTATGATTCTGAAAACTTCAGCACATCATCTCAGCAATAGCATAAATGGTTCTCTGTTCTTGCCTGTAAATTTATGCAGTTGATTCTAAGCTATTTTAGTTGACATTTAAAATCTCTCTGGGCTGGTAAGGCAAAATCTATATTAATAAAATCAGTTGCTTTATTTTAAATATAATTTTCTGGTATATACAAAAATAAAATGGAAATACTACTTGCTATATTACGTTACAGCAATATGGTTTGCACTTAAATGTGACTCTGCATTGTACAGAAAATAGTGAATGCTATAAATATTTTTGTGTGTCAAATGCTATATATTTTTTCATTTAACAGGGTGAACCTAGCATTTTCACAAAGTACCAGACAAAGCCCCAGCTGTTTGGAGGAGATATAAAAGATGGAGGTTTATTTCCTCCTCCTTTGTCAGTTGGAAAATCAAAAGGCCTCTTGGAACAGTTTGAGGAGAAAAAGAAAAGGGCAAAAGACAAATATGACAGGTATGTAAACCTTTCAAATGGATGAGACAACTCATCTTTTCTGAGTAAAACAAGACATAGAGTGTCAGTAATTAAATAATTCAATTTTAGCATAATAGCACAACAATAGAGTTCTCCAGAGAAACCAAACCATAGGACTTACACACACACATGCACACGCAGACACACACAGACACAGACACACCAAGAAAGAGGGAGAGAAAGAGGAAGAGAGAGAAATATAGATTGATTTTTTTTGTGTGGCTTTTTTTTTTTTTTTTTTTTTTTTTTTTTGAGACGGAGTCTCGCTCTGTCACCCAGGCTGGAGTGCAGTGGCCAGATCTCAGCTCACTGCAAGCTCCGCCTCCCAGGTTCACGCCATTCTCCTGCCTCAGCCTCCTGAGTAGCTGGGACTACAGGCACCCGCCACCTCGCCCGGCTAGTTTTTTGTATTTTTTAGTAGAGACAGGGTTTCACCGTGTTAGCCAGGATGGTCTCAATCTCCTGACCTCATGATCTGCCAGTCTCGGCCTCCCAAAGTGCTGGGATTACAGGTGTGAGCCACCGCGCCCGGCCGTGTTTTTTTTTTTTAAGACAGAGTCTTGCTCTGTCATCTGGCTGGAGTGCAGTGGCACAATCTTGGCTCACTGCAACCTCTACCTCCCAGGTTCAAGCAATTCTCCTGCCTCAGCCTCCTGAGTAGCTGGAACTACAGGCGCCTGCCACCACGCCCGGGTAATTTTTGTATTTTTAGTAGAGACGGAGTTTGACCATGCTGGCCAGGATGGTCTCGAACTCTTGACCTCGTGACCTGCCTGCCTCAGCCTCCCAAAGTGCTGGGATTACAGGTGTGAGCCACCACGCCCAGCCTATAGATTGATTTATTGTAAAAATTTGTTCATGAGATTATGGGGGCTAAGAAGTCCTACAGTCTGCCATCTGTAAGCTAGAGAACCAGGAAAGAGAATGGTGCAATTTAGTCTGACTCCAAAGCCCTGAGAACCAGGAGCTCTGATGTCCAAGGGCAGGAGAAGTTGGATGTTCCAGATGAAGAAGAGTGAATTTGCACTTCCTTTGCCTTTTTGTTCTATTTGGACCTTCGCAAGATTGAATGATGCCCACCCACACAGGTGAGGGCAATCTTCTTTATTACTCAGTCTACCAATTTTTGGGTATTTTTTTTTAGTATTTTGGGACAGGGTCTCACTCTTGTCACCCACGCTGGAGTGCAGTGGCAAGATCATGGCTCACTGCAGCCTCAATCTCTTGAGCTCAAGTGATCCTCCCACCTCAGCCTTCCTAGTACATGGGACCATAGGCATGTGCCACCATGCCTGGCTAATTTTTTATTTTTTGTAGAGACAGGGTCTCACTCTGTTATCCAGGCTGGTCTTGAACTCTTGACCTCAAGAGATCCTCCCATGTCAGCCTCCCAAAGTACTGGGATTATAGGCTGAGCCACTGTGCCCAGCCTAAATGCTAATCTCTTACAGAAGGACTCTCACAAACATACCAACTATCTGGGCATCTCTTAGCCAAGTCAAATTGACACATAAATTAACCATTTCATAGCACTCTTCCCTTTGAAGTTCGTCTATATTACTATCATTTTTTTGTGTGTGAGATGGTATTTTGCTCTTGTTGCCCAAGCTAGAGTGCAATGGCGCAGTCTCAGCACACTGCAACCTCCGCCTCCTGGGTTCAAGCGACTCTCCTGCCTCAGCCACCCAAGTGGCTGGGATTACAGACACCCGCTACCACGCCCGGCTAATTTTTGTATTTTTAGTAGAGACAGAGTTTCACCATGTTGGCCAGGCTAGTCACAAACTCCTCACCTCAGGTGATCCACCCACCTCAGCCTCCCAAAATGCTGGAATTATGGGCATGAGCCACCACGCCCGGCCATTATTATTATTATTATTATTATTATTATTAATTTTATTATTTTTTTTTTCTGAGATGGAGTTTCAATCTTGTTGTCCAGGCTGGAGTGCATTGGCACAATCTTGGCTCATTGAAACATCCGCCTTCTGGGCTCAAGTGATTCTCCTGCCACAGCCTCCTGAGTAGCTGGGATCACAAGCACATGCCGCCATGCCCAACTCATTTTTGTATTTTCAGTAGAGACTGGGTTCGTCATGTTGGCCAGGCTGGTCACAAACTCCTGACCTTAGGTGATCTGCCCACCTCGGTCTCCCAAAGTGCTGGGAGTACAAGCATGAGCCACCACAGTCTTCCCACCTTAGCTTCCCAAGTAGCTTCGATCAGAGGCACACACTACCGTGCCCACCTAATTTTTTTTTTCCAGAGATGGTGTCTCACTATGTTGTCCAGGCTGGTCTTGAACTCCTGGGCTCAAGCAATCCTCCCACCTCGACCTCCCAAAGTGCTGGGATTACAGGCATGAGCCACCATACCTGGCCTTCTAGTTATTCTTAATTGCCTTCTCGTCAGTGTGATTTGTGGTAGATTTGCATATAGTCTACCACAATTTTTTTCTCTCTGAAAAATAAAAACTAGAGGATTTGTAAGAGAAATGTAATATTCAAGTAAGGTTACACTTATTTTTCTAAACATCTGCCCCCTGATTTTTCTTTTCAAATCATCAGGATTAGGAAGTTGGACAACTTTATTTATTTTAGAGTCTAGAATAGAATGCGGCCAGGCACAGTGGCGGGTGCCTATAATCCCAGCTGCTCGGGAGGCTGAGACAGGAGAATCACTTGAACCCAGGAGGCAGAGGTTGCAGGGAGCCTAGATTGCACCATTGTACTACAGCCTGGGCGACAAGAGTGAAACTACATCTCAAACAAACAAGCAAAAAAACAAAACAACAACATAAAAGAATAGAATGCATGAAATCTTTTAAATTTTACATTCAAAAATTTTTTTTGAATTTTTTTAAACTTTTAGGTTCAGGGGTATATGTGCAGGTTTGTTACATAGGTAAACTCTTGTCACAGAGGTTTGTTGTACAGATTATTTCATCACCCAGGTACTAAGCATAGTACTCAATAGCTATTTTTTTTTCTGATCCTCTCCTTCCTCCACCCTTCACCTCAACTAGGCCCCAGTGTCTGTTGATCTTCTGTTCATGTCCGTGAGTTTTCATCATACAATGTATGAATTCTTTGGTTTTTGTTTTGTTTTGTTTACTGAGATGGAATCTCACTCTGTTGCCCAGGTTGGAGTATAGTGACACGATCTTGGCTCACTGCAACTTCCACCACCTGGGTTCAAGCGATTCTCGTGCCTCAGCCTCCCAAGTAGCTGGGACCACAGGCGCATGGCACCATGCCTGGCTAATATATTTTTATTTTTAGTACAGATGGGGTTTCAGCATGTTGGCCAGGCTGGTCTCAAACTCCTGACCTCAGGTGATCCAACGGTCTTGGCCTCCCAAAGTGATGGGATTACAGGTGTGAGCCACCATACCCGGCACCTGTGTGAGTCTTTTTTTAAGAGTTGGAAGAGCCGGGCGCGGTGGCTCAAGCCTGTAATCCCAGCACTTTGGGAGGCCGAGACGGGCGGATCACAAGGTCAGGATATCGAGACCATCCTGGCTAACATGGTGAAACCCCGTCTCTACTAAAAATACAAAAAAACTAGCCGGGCGAGGTGGCGGGCGCCTGTAGTCCCAGCTACTCGGGAGGCTGAGGCAGGAGAATGGCGTAAACCCGGGAGGCGGAGCTTGCAGTGAGCTGAGATCCGGCCACTGCACTCCAGCCTGGGCGACAGAGGGAGACTCCGTCTCAAAAAAAAAAAAAAAAAAAAAAAGAGTTGGATGTGGCCAGGCGTGGTGGCTCACGGCTGTAATCCCAGCACTTTGGGAGGCCGAGGCTGGCAGATCACAAGGTCAGGAGATCGAGATCATCCTTACTAATACAGTAAAACCCCGTCTCTACTAAAAATTCAAAAAATTAGCCAGGCATGGTGGCGGGCGCCTGTAGTCCCAGCTACTCGGGAGGCTGAGGCAGGAGAATGGCATGAACCCAGGAGGCGGAGCTTGCAGTGAGCTGAGATGGCACCACTGCACTCCAGCCTGGGCAACAGAGCGAGACTCAGTCTCAAAAAAAAAGAAAGAGTAGGATGTATAGTTGAGGAATAACTGTGATAGCTTCTTTTTCATTAGAAATTAATATTTTCATATTAATATTTACATATAGGCCGGGCGCGGTGGCTCAAGCCTGTAATCCCAGCACTTTGGGAGGCCGAGATGGGCGGATCACTAGGTCAGGAGATCGAGACCATCCTGGCGAACGCGGTGAAACCCCGTCTCTACTAAAAAATACAAAAAACTAGCCGGGCGAGGCGGCGGGCGCCTGTAGTCCCAGCTACTCGGGAGGCTGAGGCAGGAGAATGGCGTAAACCCGGGGGGCGGAGCTTGCAGTGAGCTGAGATCTGGCCACTGCACTCCAGCCCGGGCGACAGAGCCAGACTCCGTCTCAAAAAAAAAAAAAATTTACATATAAATATGTATATGAATATGGACTTTAAAAAGAAAAATGTGATTTGCCTTAGCAGTGGTCATAGGAAGTCTGTGTTCCTTTTTTTTTTTTTTTGAGATGGAGTCTCGCTCTGTCACCCAGGCTGAAGTGCAGTAGCATGATCTCGGCTCACTGCAAGCTCCGCCTCCCGGGTTCACGCCATTCTCCTGCCTCAGCCTCCTAAGTAACTGGGACTTCAAGCACCCGCCATCACTCCTGGCTAATTTTTTTTGTATTTTTTAGTAGAGACGGGGTTTCACTGTGTTAGCCAGGATGGTCTCGATCTCCTGACCTCGTGATCCACCTGCCTCGGCCTCCCAAAGTGCTGGGATTACAGCCGTGAGTCACTGCGCCCGGCCCTCTTTTTACTTTACTATTTTATTTTATTTTATTTATTTTATTTTATTATTTTATTTTATTTTATTTTGAGGTGGAGTCTCGCTCTCTCTCTCAGGCTGGAGT
This sequence comes from Macaca mulatta, assembly GCF_049350105.2. Lineage (NCBI taxonomy): Eukaryota > Metazoa > Chordata > Mammalia > Primates > Cercopithecidae > Macaca > Macaca mulatta. The sequence goes on from NC_133407.1 coordinate 112,681,830, forward strand.
GCAGTGGCATGATCTTGGCTCACTGCAACCTCCGCCTCCCAGGTTCAAGCAATTCTCCTGTCTTAGCCTTCCGAGTAGCTGGAATTACAGGTGCTTGCCACCACACCTGGCTAATTTTTCTATTTTTAGTAGAGACGGGGTTTCACTATCTTGGTCAAGCTGGTCTTGAACTCCTGACCTCGTTATCCACCCGCCTTGGCCTCCCAAGGTGCTGAGACTCTCTTTTTTTATATCCCTGCTGGATACTAAGGTTTCTCAGGGTCAAGTCTTCAAATCTAATCAAGCAATGTTTTGATGCTATGCTAGGTAGAGATCTGCCATGTTTGTGGAATCATTTATGTTACTTATCACTTCAATATTTCACAAAGATTTGTTTTCTTTTTTCCCTCCTATTCTAGTGAGACTCTATACAACTTTGTTTCTAATGTTAGAGAAAGCATTCACAGGGTAAGTACAGCTACTTTTCAAGGAGTTAGAACATCTTATATTTTAAGAAGTTTAATATTTATATTGTATTGACTTTAGTTAATGTAGAATAGCAATATTTTAACTACCCCTATTTATCATGAAATGACAATTCTCTAAGATAGTAAAATAAGGCAACAGCCTGTGAATTATTTCATAATTTTGGGTTTCTTAGTTGCAGACGTCTGTGGAGAAGTCTGAGGAACATCTCAGTTTAAGAAGCCAATCTATTTTGGATTCTTTGGAGACTGTGGCCAAGACATGTGAGTGCCTCGTGTTTGAGGTATCAGCAGAGGGCACTGGTAAATGATGAACATGAACTTTCTGACCCTAGCCTGGTTTCTAGTGGTGAGGTTCCTCACAGGGTTTCAGATGAGAGGATGGGTACATAGGGTTCGTCCTGAAGAGATGGGGAGCACACTAAGCCGGGTAGTGGGGCCCACCTCTATGTGACAATGTTCTGGTCCCATGATGCCTTTTGTGAAGCGCTAATCCCCCACCTGGTAACCATGCTGCCTCAGGGCAGGTAGCTCTGCTGGGTTTCTCATCTCACTGCCTGAAGTGAGTCAGCAACATCCTTGAGTCCCAAAGGAATTGCTGCCTGTGCTGTCTATAGACACTGACTGCCCCCTAAGGAGTCAGAAATACTGTAGTACCTACTGCTCTTCTTGCTGCCTTGGTTTCAGTGAGAGCTGTATTGTGAATCACAGCATCATTCTCTTTTTTTTTTTTTTTTTTTTTGAGACGGAGCCCAGGCTGGAGTGCAGTGGCGCAATCTCGGCTCACTGCAAGCTCCTCCTCCTGGGTTCACGCCATTCTCCTGCCTCAGCCTCCCGAGTAGCTGGGACTACAGGCGCCTGCCACCATGCCCAGCTAATTTTTAAAATTTTTTAGTAGAGATGGGGTTTCACTGTGTTAGCCAGGATGGTCTCCATCTCCTGACCTCGTGATCTGCCTGCCTCAGCTTCCCGAAGTGGTGGGATTACAGGTGTGAGCCACCACGCCCGGCCCCATTCTCAATTTTACTTATAGTTTGTGGTTTATAAAATCCTATGCTCCACCAATTAGTGGTTTACATTTAGATGAAAACATGGCCCTTGCCCTATAAAGAGAAGACAGTGAATATACAGTTCTCCTTAGGTGAATACCTCTCTAGAACCACCTGTTTCCTAGCAAAATGATGAGCTGATGACTGTGCATCTGCACTTGTTTGCATTTGTCTGTGTGTTTATTTTATAAACAAGTTGAAATCAAATGCCATGGGGTGGACTGCTCATAATTTACGAAAATTAATGTCTTCGTGTGGCCTAAAAATTAATCTGCAACTGTCTGCATAGAAGCACTGTACTGTCTGCTGGATTTCAACCTGGGCATCCCACACACAGGGCAACTATGCATCTGTTTAGAAACTTGTTCTGGGGCCGGGCACAGTGGCTCACACCTGTAATCCTAGCACTTTGGGAGGCCAAGGCGGGCAGCTCACAAGGTCAGGAGTTCAAGTCTGGCCTGGCCAATATGGTGAAACTCCATCTCTACTAAAAATACAAAAATTAGCCGGATGTGGTGGCAGGGCCTGTAGTCCCAGCTACTCGGGAGGCTGAGGCAGAAGGATTGCTTGAACCCAGGAGGCGGAGGTGGCAGTTAGCCGAGATGGTGCCACTTTACTCCAACCTTGACGACAGAGCGAGACTCCGTCAAAAAAAAAAACAACAACAAAGAAACTTATTCTGGAAGCCTTAAGACTGTTATCCCCACAAGAAGTAGCAAGACAGAGAGCAGAAGCAAATCAGGGATGCTTCCTTTGTATAACATGATAGAGTAACTCATTTATAAGTACCCAAGGAAAGTACTCTGTTTTTGTCTTACATTTAAAACTGGGTGGGCCAGGCGCGGTGGCTCATGCCTATAATCCCAGCACTTTGGGAGGCCAAGGCAGGAGGATCACCTGAGGTCAGGAGTTCGAGACCAGCCTGGCCAAAATGGCGAAACCCTGTCTCTATTAAAAATACAAAAAAAATTAGCTGGGCGTGGTGGCAGACACCTGTAATTGCAGTTACTTGAGAGATTGAAGCAGGAGAATCGCTTGAACCCGGGAGGCAGAGGTGGAAGTGAGCTGAGATCGTGCCACTGTACTCCAGCCTGAGCAACAGAGTGAAACTCCCCATATCAAATAATAATAATAATAAAAAAACTGGATGAAGTACAGAAAACGAGGATTGCAGCAAAAGTATGGCATTTAAATCCCAGAAAAGGGAAAGGAAATGCCTGTGGCCCAACACAAGATCAAGGCAGAGACAGAACTAAAACTGGATCTGGCTTAGAGTAGGCAAAGGGATCCTGATCCTTTGCTCCAGTGGTTCCTTAATTTTCTTTTTCTTTTCTTTTCTTTTTTTTTTGAGATGAACGAACTCTCGCTCCTGTCCCCCAGGCTGGAGTGCGATGGCACAATCTCGGCTCACTGCAACCTCTGCTTCCCGGGTTCAAGAGATTCTCCTGCCTCAGCCTCCCGAGTAGCTGGGATTACAGGCGCCTGCCACCATGCCTGGCTAATTTTTGTATTTTTAATAGAGATGGGGTTTCACCATGTTGGCCAGGCTGATCTCGAACTCCTAACCTCAGGTGATCCACCCCCCCCCCCGGCCTGGCCTCCCAAAGTGCTGGGATTATAAGCGTGAGCTACCCGTGCCTGGCTGGTTCCTTAATTTTCAAAGGGTAAGACTCAGAAGAGAGGCCCTGCGTGGTGGCTCCCGCCTATAATCCCAGCACTTTGTGTTTTTGTTTTAGTTTTTCTGAGATGGAGTCTTGCTCTGTCACCCACGCTGGAGTGCAGTAGCATGATCTCAGTTCACTGCAACCTCTTCCTCCTGGTTCAAGGGAGTCTCCTGCACGAGTCTCATGCAGGTGCACACCACCACACCTGGCTATTTTTTTTTTTTTTTGTATTTTTAGTAGAGACAAGGTTTCACCATGTTGGCCATGCTGGCCTTGAACTCTTGACCTCAGGTGATCAGCCCGCTTCGGCCTCCCAAAGTGCTGGGATTATAGGTGTGAGCCACCACGCCCAGCCTAATTCCAGCACTTTGGGAGGCCAAGGTGGGTATATTTGCTTGAGTCCAGGAGTTTGAGACCAGCCTGGGAAACATAGGGAGACTTTGTATCTACAAAAAATAAACAAAACCAGCAGGGCTGGGCATATGCCTATAGTCCCAGGTACTAGGGAGGGGGAGGTGGGAGGATAGCTTGAGCCTGGGAGGTCAAAGCTGCAGTGAGCCAAGATGGTGCCACTGCACTCCAGCCTGGAAGCTAGAGCGAGACCCTGTCTCTAAACACTAAAACTAAAACTAAATAAATAAAATGAAAAAAAAAGAAAAAAGAAAGACTCAAGGGTGGACGTGGTGGTTCATGTCTGTAATCCCAGCACTTTGGGAGGCCAAGGCAGGTGAATCACTCGAGGTGAAGAGTTCGAGACCAGTCTGTCCAACATGGTGAAAACCCGTCTCTACTAAAAATACATAAATTAGCCATGCATGATGGCTGGCGCCTGTAATTCCAGCTACTTGGGAGGCTGAGACAGGAGAATTGCTTGAACCCGGGAGGTGGAGGTTGTAGTGAGCCGAGATGGTGCCCTGCACTCCAGCCTGGATGCTAGAGTGAGACTCCATCTGGGAAAAAAAAAAAAAAAAAAAAAAAAGGCCGGGCATGGTGGCTCACGCCTGTAATTCCAGCACTTTGGGAGGCCGAGGTGGGCAGATCATGAGGTCAGGAGATCAAGACTATCTTGGCTAACACGGTGAAATCCCGTCTCTACTAAAAATACGAAAAATTAGCCGGGCATGGTGGTGAGCCCCTGTAGTCCCAGCTACTCGGGAGGCTGAGGCAGGAGAATGAGGTGAACCCAGGAGAGGGAGGTTGCAGTGAGCCGAGTTCACGCCACTGCACTCCAGCCTGGGCGATAGAACCAGACTCTCTCTCAAACAAACAAACAAGAAAAGCCCAGGCGCAGTGACTCATGCCTGTAATCCCAGCACTTTGGGAGGCCTAGGCGAGTGGATCACTTGAGGTCAGGAGTTTGAGATCAGCCTGACCAACATGGTGAAAACACATCTCTACTAAAAAAAAATACAAAATTAGCCAGGCGTGGTGGTGCAGGCCTATAATCCCAGCTACTTGGGAGGTAGGAGAATCACTTGAACCCGGGAGGCAGGCACTCCAGCCTGGGCAACAAGAATGAAACTCTGTCTCAAAAAAGAAAAAGAAAAAAAAAAAGACTCAGTAACAAACACAGTAGCATCATATCAATTAGAAGGACAGGTCATTCTTGAAAACGGGCACAAGTAGCCTATGCAGAATAATTCTCTTTCTTGGTAGGAAATGATGAGGAGTAGAAAATCATTGAGAGAGGAACCAGACAAATCCTATAGCATATGGCCAGGTCCAGTCCAGCTATCCTAGAGCATTGAACTCCACCTCAGTGCATTCTGCAAGCTTTCAGTCTCTACTCACCGCGCTCATCAGGGAATAGGGAAGTAAAGATACTGTGTGAAAGTGCTGTCTTGCATTGTTATGTAATTGGTGCCTTCACAGATGAGGTCATTAAATATTTTCCCAGTCAGCCTGCCCAGCCAGAAGGGTCACTGTGACCATCTAATCTAACTCTTCCTGTTCTTCAACTGAGGACACTAAGGACCAGAGTAATAAAGTGAATTACCCTTTGGTAATTCTTGTATACTACTTTACCTCATATGTTAAGTCTGGTGACTAAATTATAAAAAGAACTAGAAGAAAACATGGACAACTTTTTTTTTTTTTGACACGGAGTCACGCTCTGTCACTAGGCCGGAATGCAGTGGCATGATCTCGGCTCACTGCAACCTCTGCCTCCCGGGTTCAAGCGATTCTCCTTCCTCAGCCTCCCAAGTAGCCTGGACTACAGGCATGCACTATCACGCTCTGCTAATTTTTACATTTTTAGTAGAGACGGTTTCACCATGTTGGCCAGGCTGGTCTCCAACTCTTGACCTTGTGATCTGTCCGCCTCAGCCTCCCAAAGTGCTGGGATTATAGGCATGAACCACCACACCCGGCCAACCAAATGGACAACATTTTTATAATTTTAGAATGTGAGAAGCCTTTCTAAGCAAAATAGATATAATTGGTAAGAAGAGTGAGATCCATCTATATGAAAATGGTAGAATGGAAATATCTGTTCATTGTTAAATTAAAACAACAAAAAGGTGCTCTTCACGTGCTCCAGGATACATCTTGTCAGTAAGTGTGACCAGCCAGTGAAAACTGGGAAGAGTATTCCTAAAAAAGTTGGAGGAGGTCTCATCTTATACAAGGAGGCTGCCAGATCTTTCCTTAGGCTCTCATCAGCACCTGAGGGAGAATAAAACTACAGAGTAAAAGGAAAATCACTGGCCATCTGGGGAAAAGCATTCATTTCTAAGTTGCATCACAATCTGATCTCATCTCAATTGAGGCCTTGTCAAATTGCTAAATAAAAACAAATTGTTTAAAAATCATCTTAACAGGAAAACAGATATTGTCCAGAATATGGAAATGGATTTTAAATAGCATTTTTACATAAAAGCTAAAAATATCTAATGTTTATAGTCAAAGCAAAGAAGAATACTCTTCTAGACACACATACACATACAAACACAGGACCTATAATGTATATATAGATACGCACACGTATTAATGTAAAATTCCAGCAACCAGTGATAATGTTAAATCCAGGAAGTGAGACCAAGGTCTACAGAGAAGAGATTCAGTCATTTTTTCATTGTATGCCTTTTTATACTTTTATGGTTTTCAGTTATTTTCATAACTAAATTTTTTAAAAGAAAAAATATGGATAGACTTTGGAAGTAATGAGTCTGATACAAAAGCTCTTATAAAAGAGAAGACACCAAACATACGTTGCCCTGGGGACAAGAAGTGAACTTATGGGACCTCAGATGGATGTTTTCTGAGCACTTAATCCAGAATCAAACACTTTGCTTGCCTTTCTCATGCTCTGCTTTTGTGAGGGTCGGTAATGTCTACTGTTGCTAAGAAACATTACTATTTAGGAACTTCTCTATGGAAGGATAATTACATTTGCTCTCTACTATAAATATCTACATGGATGTCTGAAGAATATTTGACTAATTGAGTTTAGGAGCAGCAATACCTAAGTAAATAGCCTCTTTCTAATTGATTGACACATGGAATTGAACTTGCACCTGTGGTGAGAAATATGGGAAAATTTGCTTTCTATAAAAGTATTTGGGCCAGACACGGTGGCTCACGCCCATAATCCCAGCACTTTGGGAGGCCGAGGTGGGCAGATCACAAGGTCAGGAGTATGAGACCAGCCTGACCAACGTGGTGAAACCCTGTCTCTACTGCAAATACAGAAATTAGCCGGGCGTGGTGGCATGTGCCTGTAATCCCAGCTACTCAGGAGGCTGAGGCAGGAGAATCACTTGAACCCTGGAGGTGGAGGTTGCAGTGAGCCCAGATTGCGCCACTGCACTCCAGCCTGGGTGACAGAGCGAGACTCTATCTCAAAAAACTAAAAAAATAAAATGAAAATAACTATGCTGGATTAAATTGTTTCATGTTAGTTTAGGGGTTCCATTTTCACTTCTCAATATATTTTACTTAGTTTTTGTTTGTTGGTTGGTTGGTTGGTTTTGAGACAGTCTCTTGCTCTGTCACCCAGGCTGGAGTGTAGTGGCGCGATCTCAGCTCACTGCAACCTGCCCTTCCCAGGTTCAAGTGGTTCTCCTGTTTCAGCCTCCCGAGTAGCTGGGACTACAGGCACATGCCACCATGCCTGGCTAATTTTGTTTTTGTTTTTGTTTTGAGATGGAGTCTCTCTCTGTCACCAGGCTGGAGTGTAGTGGCGCAATCTCGGCTCACTGCAACCTCTGCGTCCCAGGTTCAAGTGTTTCTCCTGCCTCAGTCTCCCGAGTAGCTGGGACTACAGGCGTGTGTCACCATGCCCAGCTAATTTTTGTATTTTTAGTAGAGACAGGGTTCACCATGTTGGCCAGGAAGGTCTCAATCTCCAGACTTTGTGATCCGCCAGCTTTGGCCTCCCAAGGTGCTGGGATTACTGGCATAAACCACTGCACTTGGCCTTAGTTTTTTTTTTTTTTTTTGAGATGGAGTTTTGCTTTTGTTGCCCAGGCTGGAGTGCAATGGCGTGATCTCAGCTCACTGCAACCTCTGCCTCCCGGGTTCAAACGATTCTCCTGCCTCAGCCTCCTGAGTAGCTGGGACTACAGGCGTGCGACACCACGCACGGCTAATTTTTATATTTTTAGTAGAGATGGGGTTTCTCCATGTTGGTCAGGCTGTTCTCGAACTCCCGATCTCAGCTGATCTGCCCGCCTCGGCCACCCAAAGTGCTGGGATTACAGGCATGAGCCACCATGCCCGTCCTACTTAGTTTTTATATACTTCTTCACTCATTAGTTCATGTGGTTCTGAAGGGTTACTTAGTGTCACCTTGATCAGCCAACCATCTTCATAAGAAGATTTGTTTACAAGTCCAGTATGTTCTACAAGAGCTTCATTAATTTTGGTTACTTCTGCTATTTGAGAATAGAGTTCTTTAGCAGCTTTCACACTTTTCAAAGCACCAAATTCATCTTTTTTTTTTTTTTTTTTTTTTTTTGGGACAGAGTTTCACTCTTGTTGCCCAGGCTGGAGTGTGATGACGTAATCTCAGCTCACTGGAACCTCTGCCTCCCAGGTTCAAGAGATTCTCCTGCCTCAGGCTCCCGAGTAGCTGGGATTACAGGCATGTGCCACCTGGCTAACTTTATATTTTTAGTAGAGGCGGGGTTTCTCCATGTTGGTCAGGCTGGTCTTGAACTCCTGACTTCAGGTGGTCTACCCTCCATGGCCTCCCAAAGTGCTGAGATTACAGGCATGAGTCACCACACCCTGCCACCAAATTCATCTTGTTTGTTCAATTTTTTCCCAACTGTAGGGAGACTACAGTAAACATTTCCCAAAACTTCCTGTGCAAAATTGCTGATTCCTACTGTTTTCATGCCATTTTCTGTTGTTATCCATTAGTGTTTGTTAATTTACACACTGAGGGAATGAGGCATATGCAGTTTCCAGAAGGCAGCCAGCATTGCCAGTGGGGTGGTGCAACCCTGGACCCACTTTTTAAAAATTGTGGTAATTGAACAGTGAGAACACTTGAACACAGAAAGGGGAACATCACACACCGAGGCCTGTTGTGGGGTGGGGGGAGGAGGGAGGTATAGCATTAGGAGATATACCTAATGTAAATGAGGAGTTAATGGGTGCAGCACACCAACATGGCACATGTATACATGTGTAACAAATCTGCACGTTGTGCACATGTACCCTAGAACATAAAGTATAAAAAAAAATTGTGGTAAAATACACATAACATAAATGTACCATTTCTTACTGCTTTCTTCTTTCTTTTTTTTATTTTTGAGATAGGGTCTCACTTTGTCGTCAAAGCTGGAGTGCAGTGGCACAATCACAGCTGACTGTAGCCTTGACCTCCTGGGATCAAGCAATTCTCCCGCCTCAGCCTCCTGAGTAGCTAGGACCATAGACACATACCACCCCATCTAGCTAATTTTTATTTTTCATTTTATAGAGACAGGATCTCACTATGTTGCCCAGGCTGGTCTAGAACTCCTGGGCCCAAGCAATCCTCCCACCTCAGTGGCTTCCCAAAGTGCTGGGATTATAGGTGTGAGTCACTGTGCCCAGCCTGTTTATTATTATTATTATTTTTTTTTTTTTTGAGACGGAGTCTCGCTCTGTCGCCCAGGCTGGAGCGCAGTGGCTGGATCTCAGCTCACTGCAAGCTCTGCCTTCCAGGTTTACGCCATTCTCCCGTCTCAGCCTCCCGAGTAGCTGAGACTACAGGTGCCCGCCACCACGCCCGGCTAGTGTTTTGTATTTTTTTAGTAGAGACAGGGTTTCACCGTGTTAGCTAGGATGGTCTCGATCTCCTGACCTAGTGATCCGCCTGTCTCGGCCTCCCAAAGTGCTGGGATTACAGGCTTGAGCCACCGCGCCTGGCCAGCCTGTTTATTATTTTTTCCCTCTTCTAGACTGTAGAATTATTCGGCTGGGTGTGGTGGTTCACATCTGTAATCTCAGCACTTTGGGAGGCCGAAGCCGGTGGATCGTGGGGTCAAGAGATTGAGATCATCCTGGCCAACATGGTGAATCCCGGCTCTACTAAAAATACAAAAATTAGCTAGACGTGGTGGCACGCACCTAAAGTCCCAGCTACTTGGGAGGCTGAGGCAGGAGAATCGCTTGAACCCGGAGGCAGAGGTTGCAGTGAGCCGAGATTCCGCTACTGCACTCCAGCCTCACAACAGAACGAGACTCAGTCTCAAAAAACAAACAAACAAAAAATTCATGTAGGTAGACAGTTTTGTTCAAAATTGTTTCCTATGCTCCTAGCACAGTGTCTGACAATAAACTTTCAGATAAAGGTGTATATCTCTGCCAGGTGTGGTGGCTCATGCCTGTAATCCCAGCACTTTGGGAGGCTGAAGCAGGTGGATCACCTGAGGTCAGGAGTTTGAGACCAGCCTGGTCAACACGGCAAAACCTCGTCTCTATTAAAATACAATTAATAGTTGGGCATGGTAGTGCATGCCTGTAATCCTAGCTACTCCGGAGGCTGAGGCTGGAGAACTGCTTGAACCCAGGGGGCAGAGGTTGCAGTGAGCTGAGATCATGCCACTGCACTCCAGCTAGGTGACAATGAGATTCTGTCTCAAATTAAAAAAAAAAAAGAAAAAAGAATGAAGCCCACCAATCTTGCCATGGCCCATGCACCCCTCTGTGTAGCTGTGACCTGCCTCCCCTCAGCTGTGGCCTGCTCTGGACCCCTTGCTCACCATGTTTCAGCCATGCTGATCTCAATTCCTCTGTTTGGAACATGCTCTTTCTTCTGCTGGTAATATTCTTTCCCTTACAGTTTTATGATAATTCAGCTAAATAACAGTTTCTTAGGGAAATCTTACCCCTGAGAGTGACTAAGTCTACATGTTACATGGTCTCAAGCACAATATACTTTTCCTTTAGAGCAGTTATTACATTTATAGTTATTTGTATAATTAGTCATTAACTACCTGTTTTCCCTAAGATTGCAATTTCAAGAGGGCTTTGTCTTTTTTTTTTTTTTTTAGACGAAGTCTCGCTCTGTCACCCAGGCTGGAGTGCAATGGCGGGATCTCAACTCACTGCAACCTCTACCTCCCAGGTTCAAGCAATTCTCGTGCCTCAGCCAACTGAGTAGCTGGGACTACAGGCACCTGCCGTCATGCCTGGCTCATTTTTCTATTTTTAGTAGAGACAGGATTTCACCATGTTGGCTAGGCTGGCTTCGAACTCCTGACCTAAGGTGATCTGCCCGTGTGGGCCTCCTGAAGTGCTGGGATTACAGGCGTGAGCCACCACGCCCGGCTAGCTTTGTTTTGATAACTATTATATCCATAGTGCCTGGCACATAGTATATGCTCATTAAACATTCATTGAATAAATATAAAAGCATCTTCATATGACCTGTAGTCTAGCAAGATGGCGGCAATAAATTGCAACACATTGTGTCATTAAATGTGTGTGTGTGTGTGCGCAGAATCTCACTGTGTAAAAGAGGGAAATCAGTATCAGTCCTGATGTAGTTAGCACCTAGGTCCCCAAGTCTATTTGGGTCCAAGTGTAAGTATGGGATAAATAAATGGAGGACAATAAATGATGGTAGGGCACATACACGGTGCTACCAGCAGAGAGAAGCAACACCCTAGCCGAATGGAAATGGTATTTTCTGAGGAGGTTACTGCTGAAAGTAGATGGAAGAACAGGAATTAGCTGGACTAAGGTGGCGATTGGTGGGTTGGGGGGATGACAGGGACAGAAGCAGGGTACTTGAAGCTAAGGGAAGACTTTGCACAAAGACCAATGGTGAGAGAGAAAACAGAGTCCAGTGATGTGGAGGAGGACAAATGGGTAAAGGGAAGTGAGCCCAGATCTTGTTAGCCAATTTAAAGATTTAGATTTTGTTCAGTGGCCAGTGGGGTGTCATTGAAAGTTTCAATGGGCTGGGCACAGTGGCTCATGCCTGTAATCCCAGCACTTTGGGAGGCTGAGGCGGGCAGATCACCTGAGGTCAGGAGTTCAAGACCAGCCTGGCCAACGTGGTGAAACCCCATCTCTACTAAAAATACAAAAATTAGCCGGGTGTGGTGGCACACGTGTGTAATCCCAGCTACTCGGGAGTTGAGGCAGGAGAATTGCTCAAACCTGGGAGGTGGAGGTTGCAGTGAACCAAGATCGTGTCACTGCGCTCCAGTCTAGGTGACAGAGCTAGTCTCTGTCTAAAAAAAAAAAAAAAAAAAAAAAAAAAAGTTTCAATGAAGGTTTCAGAGGGTGCATGATGATACCTACATTCTACAAAGATCACTCTGATGACAGGGCCAAGAAGGAAGGCCACAGAGGTTTGTGCTGTTGTCTCAGAGTCCCCATTCTCAGAGTCCCCAGCAGGTGCTGAGGTTAGGTCTGCCCTAGCCAGGATCTTGTCAAGGAGGGAGGGAAAGAGAACCTGGAGGAACCACTCTGGTCTGCATCCAGCTCCTCCCTTTTCACTGCTGTGGTTCTGTGGTTTGGGCAGATGCATACATAGTCTTCAGGAGGTAAATTGTCATTGTTTTGTATTTAGTACAAGAGACTGTGCAGGCCCAGAATGACCTGGTGTTTGAGGCAGTCCAGGACAAAGGCAACATGGAGCAGGCCATCCTGGAGATGAAGAAAAGATCTGAAGCTGTAAGTGTAAACCCCAACCTCTTTCCAAGTGTGTTTTGGGCTTTGTAACCAGATCCAGAGATAAACTTTTTTTTTTTTTTTTTTTTTTTTGAAACGGAGTCTCGCTTTGTCGTGCAGTGGCACGATCTTGGCTCACTGCAACTTCCACCTCCCGTGTTCAAGCGATTCTCCTGCCTCAGCCTCCCGAGTAGCTAGGACTTATAGGTGCGCACCACCACACCTGGCTAATTTTTGTATTTTTAGTAGAGATGGGGTTTTTCACCATGTTGGCCGGGATGGTCTCAATCTCTTGACCTCATGATCCACCTGCCTCAGCCTCCCAAAGTGCTGGGGATTGCAGGCGTGAGCCACCGTACCCGGCTGAGAAACCTTTAAAGTTGCAAATTTTCAGCTAAGACCAGAGGCCAGCACAGGCCACTTGGAAAGGGGCCAGCATATAGGCTAGCTTCCTTTCCCAAGGTTCCTTGACATGATGTGGGCCCCAGGGGTTCAATTCCAGAGTGTCGTTTTGCTTACCCTGGGAGGTTCCCTACAGGGAGCAAGCCGTGGTTCTGCGGTCACATCCAGTGGTCTGTTCTCATGTTTATTGTGCTTTCTGACTTGCACTGTCCATCACTGTCTTTCTCACTGCCTCTCTCCCCAGAGACAAGCAGAGTTTATAGAAATGAAGTCCAACCTGAAGCACCTTGAAGTTTTAGTTGCTCAACAGAGTCAGGAATTCCAGCAGCTGTGTGAGCAGCTAGGCCAGCTGAATGTGCCCAGTGTCCTAGCAGAGCTGAAGAGATTGATCTCAGTGCCTCCAGTACCTGGGCATGTAAAAGACAGCGCTTCTCAGACGTCGCCACCTTTGGCCCAGAGCCTCAATCTCACCGGGCAGGAAAAATACAACTTTGAGAAGCCAGTTTTATGGCAGGCCCAGGCCCTCCCTGCTGCATGGAATCCTGGTATGGGTTCCCTACAGCCTGGAGAATTTGGTGTCTGGGGTGAAGGAGCAAAGAATGATGCTCTCCAAGAAGAGGCTGCACTGCCAGCATTTGGGTCCCATGAAAGAAATAGGCATGTAAAGGACAAGGCAGTGCAGACTAACTGCAAGAACTGGGCTGTTACTAAAACAGATGCCAAGAACTGTGGTTCCAGCATCCAAGGCCATAAGATTCCTAGTGATAGGGACCTGGTTTCCCAAGGAGCCTCACAGCTCACATCACTGGAGATAAACAACTTTTCAACCAGCATTAAGAATGCCTGCCAAAAATATCAAGCCCAAAGTATGTTTTTGTGTGACCCACGTGAACATTTGGTGACTAAACAGAAAGATAGGACTGAAGAAATGCAGGGGAAAGACAAGAAGCAGCAGCCCAGGAAGGCCCACAGGGCCCACAGAGGCAGGCTCCTAGCCAGGAAGCAGAAACAAATCCCAAACCAGACCTCTAAATTCAATTCCAAATATCAGAGTCCTCAGCCTGCAATTTCTGTCCCACAAAGGCCCTTCCTGGGGCAGCAGGAACCCCATGCTCAGCCTCTGCATCTGCAGTATCCCAGGAGCCCCAGAAAACCAGTCTTCCCTATTCTGGGAGGAACAGTCATGCCCAATAAGACAGCAAGGGCAGTGCAGGGAAGACTCTTGCAGTTCAGCAGATGCTCTTCCCAAGACAACAGGCTACTTTCCAGCAGTTCCCAGGGGGACCACCAGATGAGCTGGTTCAGTGACCTCAATCTTGGATGTTCAGAGACCCCTCTATGCAAGGAGGCAGGAAAGAATTTGCTCTATGACCTGGGTTTTGATAGCAGTGATGATGATGGCTTCTGACCAGCCCACAGTTAATTTATTGGTCTCAGCTAGAAAGACAAATTGCAGGACATTTGGGCTGGCCAAGAGCAGAAAGTCCCTGAAGCCTGCCAAATACCCTAGGGTCAGAGGCCCTGCTGAGGTGGGGTCAATGGGCACGAGGGGAGGGAAGGTCCAGCACTCTGGGTACCAGGTGCTGCCCATGACAAGGATTAAGTGCATCCTTATTTGTTGGAATGAAATGTGAAAATGGTGGTGATGAGAGCTGAGGCAGCAGCTTGGTTGTGGTGCATCTGGAGCCCCTGGGTGCCTGTACTTGGCGAAAGGTGGGCAGGCCTCCTTATGGAATACTGTGTAGCAGAAGGGCTCTCATAAAACTTGCTGTGGCAGCATGACTCCAAACAACACTTTTGGGTCTTTAAAATATTCCCTACACCTGACCAATACATTTTCAGGCCTCAGGATTTTTTTCTTTCTTATTTTTAGCCACTTATGCTGTCAGAGTATTTGCATTTTTTGATCAGTAGACATATTACAGGACACCCTAAATCTTCTTGTGAACAGAGAAAATGATAAGCCTGACAGTGAAAGAGGTGACATGCACTAGCAAATGTCCAGAGCATCACTGCCCACAAGCCATTTTTCTTCCTGGCTGCTTTTTCCCTTGTCCTGTTTTTCAAGCACTTTCTTAAAACTAATAATATTGTAGACCTTGTATTATTTCTGAAGAGCAGTGGGCTTATATGGGACTTTGGCTTTCCATTTATATCTTGCTGAAGTTTTTTGAATTTTTGCAACACATATGTATTTTTTGTTATCAGAAATAAAACATTTAAAAGCATATATTTTTTTTCTTTTTTTTTCCCCCCTGAGATGGAGTATTGCTCTGTCACCTAGGCTAGAGTGCAGTGGTGTGATCTCAGTTCACTGCAACCTCTGCCTCCCAGGTTCAAGCAATTCTCCTGCCTCAGCCTCCCGAGTAGCTGGGATTACAGGCACCCACCACCATACCCAGCTAATTTTTGTATTTCTAGTAGTAGAGACGGGGTTTAACCACATTGGCCAGGCTGGTCTCGAACTCCTGACCTCATGATCCGCCTGCCTCAGCCTCACAAAATGCTGGGATTACAGGCTTGAGCCACTGCGCCTGGCCTATTTTTTCTTTCAAGTTTATCAAACTGATATCCTAGTTTAATTTTTTAAGTTTACTTATGAAATGAAATAGAAGCCAGGCACAGTGGTTCACACTTGTAATCCTAGCACTTGGGGAGGCTGAGGCAGGATTGCTTGAGGCCAGGAGCTCAAGACTAACCTGGACAACATGGTGAGACCCCATCTCTTTTTTTTTTTTTTTTAAGAAGGAGTTTCACTCTCGTTACCCATGCTGGAGTGCAATGGCGCGATCTTAGCTCACTGCAACCTCCACCTCCCGGGTTCAAGCGATTCTCCTGCCTCAGCCTCTCGAGTAGCTGGGATTACAGGCATGCACCACCACGCCCGGCTAATTTTGTATATTTAGTAGAGATGGGGTTTCTCTGTATTTGTCAGGCTGGTCTTGAACTCCCAACCTCAGGTGATCCGCCCGCTTCAGCCTCCCAAAGTGCTGGGATTACAGACGTGAGCCACTGCGCCCAGCCTGTGAGACCCCATCTCTACAAAACAAAAACAAACAAACAAACAAAAACAAATTAGCCGGACGTGGCAGCATGCACCTGTGGTCTCAGCTACTTGGAAGGCTGAGATGGGAGGATCACTTGAGCCCAGGAGTTTGAGGTTACAGTGAGCTATGATTGTGCCACTGTACCTCCCCTCTGAGTGACAGACCAAGACCCTGTCTCTTAAAAATGAAAAATCAGGGACCAGGAGTGGTGGCTTACGCCTGTAATCCCAGCACTTTGGGAGGCCGAGGCGGGTGGATCACGAGGTCAGAAGATCGAGACCATCCTGGCTAACACAGTGACACCCTGTCTCTACTAAAAATACAAAAAAAAAAAAATTAGCCAGGCGTGGTGGCAGGTGCCTGTAGTCCCAGCTACCCAGGAGGCTGAGGCAGGAGAATGGCAAGAACCCGGGAGGGGGAGGAGGAGTTTGCAGTGGGCCGAGATCGCGCTGCTGCACTCCATCCTGGGCAACAGAGCAAGGGAGACTCCATCTCAAAAGAAAGGAGGAAAGAAACCCCGTCTCTACTAAAAATACAAAAAAAATTAGCCGGGCGCGGTGGCGGGCGCCTGTAGTCCCAGCCACACGGGAGGCTGAGGCAGGAGAATGGCCTGAACCCAGGAGGCGGAGCTTGCAGTGAGTGGAGATTGCGCCACCGCACTCCAGCCTGGGCGACAGAGCGAGACTCCATCTCAAAAAAAACAAAAAAAAACAAAAAATAAAAATAAAAAAAAAGAAAGAAAATCAGGGCGCCCACCTGTAATCCCAGCACTTTGGGAGGTTGAAGCGGGTGGATCACGAGGTCAGGAGTTCGAGACTAGCCTGGCCAATATGGTGACACCCCACCTCTACTAAAAATACAAAAATTAGGCCTGGTGCGGTGGCTCACGCCTGTAATCCCAGCACTTTGGGAGGCCGAGGCAGGCAGATCACGAGATCAGGAGATCGAGACCATCTTGGTTAACACGGTGAAACCCCGTGTCTACTAAAAATACAAAAAAATTAGCCGGGCATGGTGGCGGGTGCCTGTAGTCCCAGCTACTCAGGAGGCTGAGGCAGGAGAATGGCATGAACCCGGGAGGCGGAGCTTGCAGTGAGCCAAGATTGTGCCACTGCACTCCAGCCTGGGCGACAGAGTGAGACTCCGTCTCAAAAAACATAAATAAATAAATACAAAAATTAGCTGGGCATGGTGGCACGTACCTGTAGTCCCAGCTATTCTGGAGGCGGAGGCAGAAGAATCACTTGAACCCGGGAGTTAAATGTTGCAGTGAGCCGAGATCATGCCACTGCACTCAGGCCTGGGTGACAGAGTGAGACTCTGTCTCAAAAAAAAAAAAAACAAACAAAAAAAAACAAACATGAAAATCAGATACCATCTTTTTAGTTCCTAAGGCTCTCACAAGATGATTTTGAATAAATATAACCCATTCAAACTGGTTTTTCCCTTTCCTGTATTATATGAAGGGGAACATCCTCATGGGTTGGATAGTTTCCAGAATTTGCCCATTTCCAAGCCAGTACAGTAAATAACATTGGGGCCGCTGAGTGGACCACTGGTAGAAAGCAATGGTTCTTGTTTCTTATTTTTTACATTATTTTCAGGGATGTGTGTCCCATCAAAATCTCATTATGGAGGAGTTGAATTTTCCTGGAACACCTATGGCAGGGCTGCCAGACACCAGCCTAAACTGCTCTCACTCTCATTTCCAGACCAAGGGCCTCCTGTGGCCTGTAGGGAGCCACGGGCAATCACAGCAACCCTCTCTGAGGCCAAGGAAGTTAAGGTATGAGCTGTACCTGAGGCTGCCCTGGCCTCTCCTCTCCCTTCAGTCCTCACTGGGTGTCTTCTCACTCTGCCTTCTGCCAGCTCCACTGCTTTCCCTTCGGGGTTTCATTGCTTGTGCCAGGAAGATATGGAAGGAGCCCAGCCACACAAAGGGTTGGTTCTTTCTAACCCTTCCCAGACTGACTATAGGCCAGAGGGGTCTGTATCTAGACATCTTTTATTACTCTAAGTTGAACAGTTTAATGATTAGTCATTTTAATTTAGAGTTGAGACTCCATAAGTATTTGTGGCCTTTTTGAGAACTGTGTCCAACTTTGAAATGCGAAAGCAGGACCCTTTGTTCTTTGATCCTGCTACGAGTTAAGAAATTCTGTATTTCTTCAGAAGTATTTCATTTTGTGTAATGAAGTCAAGGGTCAGAGTGACTCAGTGTTCCATGAGTTAAGTGTCTTTGTAGAATGAAGAGTAAACTTATCTCCTAATAAGACTGGGTTAATTAAAATTACACTTCCTGTCTCTGGGGATCATCAGAAAAAGATACCGTTTCTTAATTTATTCCTAAGGTTTAAAAAAAAAAATTAGGCCGGGTGCAGTGACTCACGCCTGTAATCCCAGCACTTTGGGAGGCCGAGGTGGGCGGATCACGAGGTCAGGAGATCAAGACCATCCTGGCTAACACGGGGAAACCCCATCTGTACTAAAAATACAAAAAACTAGCCGGGCATGGTGGCGGGTGCCTGTAGTCCCAGCTACTCGGGAGGCTGGGGCGGGAGAATGGCATGAACCCAGGAGGGGGAGGTTGCAGTGAGCTGAGATCACACCACTGCACTCCCGCCTAGGCGACAGAGGGAGACTCCGTCTCAAAAAAAAAAAAAAAAAAAAAAAAATTAACTACTATGTTCCTGCCAGGTTTGGCAAGGGTGTCACGGCCCAAGCATCCAAGCATGTCCCTAGGAAATCAATATCTTTGGCTCTTTAGATGTTCCTGGAACTGTATGTGGCTACCCAGGGGCAGATGTGGTGGGAAGCCTATGGTCCTGGGGCCTAAAAAGCCACACAGGGCTGGGCGCGGTGCCTCATGCCTGTAATCTCAGCACTTTGGGAGGCTGAGGCAGGTGAATCACGAGGTCAAGAGTTCGAGACCAGCCTAGCCAACATGGTGAAACCCCATCTCTACTAAAAATACAAAAAATTAGCTGGGCATGGTGGCAGGTGGTGTAATCCCAGGTACTTGGAAGACTGGGACAGGAAAATCGCTTGAACCCGGGAGGCAGAAGTTGCAGTGAGCCGGGATCACACCACTGCATTACAGCCTAGGCGATAGTGCGAGACTGTCTCAAAAAAACAAAACAAACAAAAAGCCACCAGGGGCTTCTCCCTCTGATACAACTCCAGCTACAGCCCAAGGATGGAAATGAAGCTGATTGCAGTACCTAATTTTCTTGACATTCACAAGTTATCTATCTATCTATCTATCTATCTATCTATCTATCTATGTATTATTTGAGATGGTGTTTCGCTCTTGTGGCCCAGACTGGAGTGCAATGGTGCAACCTCAGCTCACTGCAATCTCCGCCTCCCGGGTTCAAGCGATTCTCCTGCCTCAGCCACCAGAGTAGCTGGGATTACAGCGCCCGCCACCACACCAGCTAATTTTTGTACTTTTAATAGAGATGGGGCTTCACTATGTTGGCCAGGCTGGTCTTGAACTCCTGACCTCAGGTGATCTGCTCACCTCGATTTCCAAAATGCTGGGATTATAGGCATGAGCCATCGTGCTCAGCCAATTTCTCCTTTTCTTTTTTTTTTTTTTTTTTTTTTGAGACAGAGTCTCGCTCTGTCGCCCAGGCTGGAGTGCAGTGGCCGGATCTCAGCTCACTGCAAGCTCCGCCTCCCGGGTTCACGCCATTCTCCTGCCTCAGCCTCCCGAGTAGCTGGGACTACAGGCGCTCGCCATCTCGCCCGGCTAGTTTTTTGTATTTTTTAGTAGAGACGGGGTTTCACCGTGTTAGCCAGGATGGTCTCGATCTCCTGACTTCGTGATCCGCCCGTCTCGGCCTCCCAAAGTGCTGGGATTACAGGCTTGAGCCACCGCGCCCGGCCAATTTCTCCTTTTCATGTTTTGCCTCAGAAGCTCCAAAGGGCTCCTGTCAAGGTGCTTTCTCTCCCAGATCAGTTCCCAGCAACTCCTCTCACCCAAAGTGCCCAGAAAACAGCCTGTCTGCTCTCAAAAAAGATAGTTGCAGCCTGGCACGATGGTTCATACCTGTAATCCTAGCATTTAGGAGGCAGAAGAGGGAGAATCTCTTTAGTCCAAGAGTTTGGGACCAGCCTCAGCAACACAGTGAGACTCTGCCTCTTTTTTCTTTTTTTTTTTTTTTTTGAGACAGAGTTTCACGCTTGTTGCCCAGGCTGGAGTGCGATGGTGCAATCTCGGCTCACTACAACCTCTGCCTCCCAGGTTCAAATGATTCTCTTGCCTCAGCCTCCTGAGTAGCTGGGATTACAGGCGCCTGTCACCACACCCAGCTAATTGTGGTATTTTTAGTAGAGATGGGGTTTCATCACGTTGGCCAGGCTGGTCTCGAACTCCTGATCTCATGATCTGCCCGCCTTGGCCTCCCAAAGTGCTGGGACTACAGGCGTGAGCCACCATGCCAGGCCTGACTCTGCCTCTATTTTAAAAAATGATAGTTGCTTCCTAGAAGTTAGTTTTGACTTTTTTTTTTTTTTTTTTTTTTGAGACAGAGTCTCACTTTGTCACCCAGGCTGGAGTGTAGTGGTGCGCTCTCAGCTCACTGCAGCCTCGACCTCCTGGACTCAAGCCATTTTCTTAGCCTCCAGAGTAGCTGGGATTATAGGCACCCATCACCACAACCCAGCTAACTTTTGCATTTTTAGTAAAGGCAGGGTTTTGCCCTATGGGCCACACTGGTCTCAAACTAAACTGACCTCCAGTGATCTGCTTGCCTCAGCCTTACAAAGTGCTGGGATTACAGGCGTGAGCCATTGGGCCTGGCCACACCCGGCTAATTTTTATATTTTTTGTAGGGATGGGGTTTCACCATGTTGCCCAGGCTGGTCTTGAACCCCTGGGTTCAAGTGATCGGTCCTACTCAGCCTCTCAAAGTGCTGGGATTACAGGCATGAGCCGAGTTTATGCCAGGCCTGACGCCAAAACTCTTTGTCAAATCAGGCATTTTCCAGACAGTCTAGAACACAGAGTCCTTCCCCACTACGGCTGGGATCCATTGTCAAATAGATTTCCTGAGTAAATCTTTGTTCCCTCTAGATATTTAGTTGGAACCTAAAATATTAATGTTCTCCCACACATTCCAAGAAGAATGCAAATAATATGAGCCTCAGATTGTTTCTGGATGACAGAGCCTTTTTCTTTTTCTTTTTTTTTTCTTTTTTTTTTCTGAGACAGAGCCTTGCTCGTCGCCCAGGCTGGAGTGCAATGGCGCAATCTCAGCTCACCGCAACCTCTGCCTCCTGGGTTCAAGAAATTTTCTGCCTCAGCCTCCCAAGTAGCTGGGATTATAGGTGCCTGCCACCATGCCCGGTTAATTTTGTTTTTAGTAGAGATGGAGTTTCACCTTCTTGGCCAGGCTGGTCTTGAACGCCTGACCTCACGATCCACCCGCCTCGGCCTCCCAAAGTGCTGGGATTACAGGTGTGAGCCACTGCACCCAGCCTTTAATTTTTTTTTTTTTTTTTTTTGAGATGGAGTCTCGCTCTGTCACCCAGGCTAGAGTGCAGTGGCCTGATCTTGGCTCACTGCAAGCTCCGCCTCCTGGGTTCACTTCATTCTCCTGCCTCAGCCTCCCGAGTAGCTGGGACTACAGGCGCCCACCATCTCGCCTGGCTAGTTTTTTTGTATTTTTTAGTAGAGACGGGGTTTCACCATGTTAGCCAGGATGGTCTCGATCTCCTGACCTCATGATCCACCCATCTCGGCCTCCCAAAGTGCTGGGATTGACGGCGCCGCTGGTGTAGTGGTATCATGCAAGATTCCCAAAGTGCTGGGATTACAGGCTTGAGCCACCACGCCTGGCCTAATTTTTTTTTATTAAAAACTTTTTAAAAAGGGCCGGGCGCGGTGGCTCATGCCTGTAATCCCAGCACTTTGGGAGGTTGAGGTGGGCAGATTGCCTGAGGTCAAGAGTTTGAGACCAGCCTGACCAACATGGAGAAACCCTATCTCTACTAAGAATACAAAAAATTAGCCAGGTGTGGTGGTAGCTGCCTGTAATCCCAGCTACTCGGGAGGCTGAGGCAGGAGAATCACTTGAATCTGGGAGGTGGAATTTGTAGTGAGCAGAGATCGCACTATTGCACTCTAGCCTGAGCAACAAGAGCAAAACTCCGTCTCAAAAAAAAAAAAAAAAAAAATTAAATATAGGCTGGGCATGGTTGCTCACACCTGTAATCCCAGTATTTTGGGAGGCCAAGGCAGGTGGATCGCTTGAGGTCAGGAGTTCCAGACCAGCCTGGCCAACATGGCAAAACTTCATCTCTACAAAAAATAAAAAATTAGCCGAGTGTGGTGGCAGGAGCCTGTAATCACAGCTACTTGGGAGGCTGAGGCAGGAAAATCCCTTCAACCTGGGAAGCGGAGGTTGCAGTGAGCCGACATCACACCACTGCACTTCAGCCTGGGTGAAAGAGTGAGACCCTGCCACACACACACACGCACACAAAATTTAAAAATAGAGATGGTGTCTCCCTGTTTCCCAGACTGATCTCAAACTGCTGGGCTCAAGTGATCCTCCCGCTTTGGGCTCCCAAAGTACTGGGATTATAGGCTTGAGCCACTGCACCTGGCCCAGAGCCTGTTCAATAATCATCTATAATCAGGTGTATTGGCTTCCCAAGGCCTCCCACAATTTGCATGACTCATTGGTCTTTGCTACCACATTAAAACATCTTGTGGCTCAATCAGAAGTACCACTCTGAAGCTGGGCACAGTGGCCCATGCCTATAGTACTAGCACTTTGGGACGCCGAGTGAGACTCCATCTCAAAAAAAAAAAAAAAAAGTACCATTCTGGGCTGGGCACAGTGGCTCACGCCTGTAATCCCAGCACTTTGGGAAGCCAAGGAGGGCAGATCACTTGATATCAGGAGTTCAAAACCAGCCTGGCCAACATGGTGAAACCCCATCTCTACTAAAAATACAAAAATTAGCCGGGCGTAGTAACGGGCGCCTGTAATCCCAGCTACTCGGGAGGCTCAGGCAGGAGAACTGGTTGAACCCAGGAGACAGAGGTTGCAGTGAGCCAAGATCTTGCCACTGCACTCTAGCCTGGGCGCGACAAAGTCTCTTTTTTTTTTTTGAGACGGAATCTTGCTCTGTTGCCCAGGCTGGAGTGCAGTGGCGTGATCTCCGCCTCCTGGGTTCACGCCATTCTCCTGCGGTGAGCCCCTGGTCTAGCCATTTCAGGGGGGAGATTGGCCTGAGCTAGGCCCCTTTTACAAATCTCCATTGACCTTTGAACATTGACAACTCACAGTTTCACCAGTTGGCAGAATGGTGTTACTCTATCACTGCATTCCTGAGTGAAAAGGTGAGGGATATAGGCCCCCAGGTTGTCTGTCTCCTTCCTTCTGGTCTCCGGATGCTGTTGGAATCATCTATGGGATTGAAAGAGATGGTGGTGGGGTGGGCCCAGGAGAATGCTAAGGAGTCAGGGCAGGTGTGCCAGGAGTTAGATCCCCTATCCTAAGAGTGAGGGGCACAGCAGGCAGATGGGTAAGGGGAACCCTGAGTCCTAGAGATGAGAAGGTACATCCCAGTGCCAATTGTGGTGGCCTGAGCCTCACAGAGGCAGAGGTGTGCTAATGTAAGTGCTCCCAGAGCTCAACTGGCAGGAGTTCACAATCTAGAACCCAATCCATGTGACTACACAGGCAGTGATGCCTGTGAGTGTGGGGAACACAGGAATCGGAATGAACTGAGGGCCGGGTCATCATTTCCAGTCTGCAGCCAGCCCTTTTTAATGTCCTCTTTGAAAGAACTGCTGGCCGGACGCGGTGGCTCACGCCTGTAATCCCAGCACTTTGGAAGGCTGAGGCAGGCGGATCACAAGGTCAGGAGTTCAAGACCAGCCTGACCAACATGGTGAAACCCCATCTCTACTAAAAACACAGAAATTAGCCAAGAGTGGTGGCGCACACCTGTAATCCCAGCTACTCAGGAGGCTGAGGCAGAAGAATCCCTTGAACCTGGGAGGCGGAGGTTGCATTGATCCAAGATAACGCCACTGCACTCCAGCCTGGGCGACAGACCAAGACTCTGTCTCAGAAAAAAAAAAAAGAATTGCTGCTTTTCTCCCAGGCCTCGGCTGTGACTCTGTGCTCCCTGCTGGAACTTCACTCTGCCATTCACTTATCTCTCTCCTTATTCCTGCCCTTTCTTCTCAGCCTTCCCCTCCAGCTCTTAAATCTCTCCTTCTAGAAGCTTCTAAAGACCAGCTCCTCCCTTAAGTATTGTTACGAAGTTTATCATCAGTTGGCTTACAACCCTGGTTTCTAGTGGCTTTGGCATTAACACTGGTGGGATGCAGCCATAGATCCTGGAAACCCTTTTGTCATAGGGTTGGATGGGTCCAGCTTCTCATATGCCTTGTGCTATGGCTTGAATTTGCAGTTTGCAACTAGCAAGTTCCAAAGCTATTTATTTTTGAAGCTGTCTTGTTTCTATTTTGATTCTGGTAATCCAAATTGCAGTTTGGTGTTTCCATGGAAACAATTCAGTGATTGTTTGGCTTGCCAAGATGAACTGTGGGGGAGAGAACTGAATGATGTAAAACATTTAAAGTTTCTCAGTCACGAACAAGGTCAACTATCAAGTCTGCCTGAGAAAGATTTGGTCCTAGCTCCTTACAAACCTGAGGAAGTTTTATTAAAATTCTGGGCACCTGTTCTCCCTCCAACTAAATCCCTGGAGAACAGCTCCCCAAACCCTGTTCTGAGCAAATAAGCATATATCTGCCCACTGTATAGATTCAGATGACGAAGGCGGGAAGTTCTTCTTGGGCACTTCAGGGTGCCAGAGATGCAGAGACAGATCGTGTCACCAGGGAAATGAGGAGGCCTATGTGCCCACTCACTGCTAATCTGGGACTGCCATGGAGAGGCTCAGGGCTCACCTGCTTGACTGTACAGCTGCATTTCTACAGTGAGGAAAAGTTCCACATTCAAGGATTCCAGGACGAATTGCCTGTTTGGCAAATCTGAATTTTTACATAAAGGCTTTGCTTAAGCAAAGACATACCTGTCTCTCTGGCCAGGGAGAGTCTGTATTCTCCCTCATTCCCCATCCTCACCCTGTGCTGGGCCCTCATTCCCATCTCTACTCCAGGTAGGTAAAAATAAATAAACTTCAAAGTCTTCTAGAGTTAGGGATAGATAGATCCCCATTTAAAAAATTTTTTTTGAGACAAGAGTCTCACTGTGTCACCCAGGCTGGAGTGCAGTGGCACGATCTCAGCTCATTGCAATGTCTGCCTCCTGGGTTCAAGCGATTCTCCTGCCTCAGCCTCCCAAGTAGCTGGGACTACAGGCATGTGCCACAAGGCCGGCTAATTTTTGTATTTTTAGTAGAGACAGGGTTTCACCATGTTGGCCAGGCTGGTCTCAAACTCCTGACCTAAAGTGATCCACCCACCTCAGCCTCCCAAAGTGCTGGGATTACAGGCGTGAACCACCCTGCCCGGCTAGATCCCCATTTAATGCAGCCACGCCTGCAAAGCCCCACCTGAGAGGGGCCAGGCCCTGACCAGTAGTAAACCAGTGAACTAACTAAGCTCCTGAGACCTAGAGAATCCAGCTCCTGAGGATCTAGCTCCCCCAGAAAAGGACTGCCCTTGTGTCAGGGTCCTGCCAAGCCCTCCTGTTGTGGCCCCTAGACTCCACTTCAGAAACTGAAAGTTGGGTCTGGACAGGTACTTTGTGAAGGATGTCCATGGCTAGTTGACTAGAGATGAGGATTTTAAAACTGCTTTTGTCTTTAAAGAAGTGATTGATACATATCCACTGCAGATAAATTAGAAAATACAGATGACAAAAAAAGACTATACCCTCACTCCCAAAAGTTTTTTTTGCACATGAGCTCATACACATTTTCACAAACTTGAGATCAACTGCACTTGATCCAAAGTGCAATTACATGCATTTTAAGTTTGGGGATAACTTTAGATTTACAGAAAAGATACTTCATATATATCCTTCACTCAGCCTCTCTAATGTTAACATGTTACATAACTCTGATACATTTGTCAAAACTGAGAAACTGACATCAATACATTAAACACTAGTTTTTATTCAAGTTTTATCAGTTTTTCCAATAATGTTCTCTTTCTGTTCCAGGATGCACTCCAGGATTCCATGTTGCATTTAGCCATTCTGTCTTCTTGGTCTTTAGTAGTCTGTTGATAGTTTTTGAGTCTTTCTTTATTTTTCATGACCTCAACAGTTTTTTTTTTTTTTTTTTTTTTTTTTTTTTAGGTGGAGTCTCACTTGTTGCCCAGGCTGGAGTGCAGTGATGCGATCTTGGCTCACTGCAACCTCCACCTCCTGGGTTCAAGCAATTCTCCTGCCTCAGCCTCCTGTGTAGCTATGACTAAAGGCACATGCCATGACGCCTGGCTAATTTTTGTACTTTTAGCAGAGATGGGGTTTCGCCATGTTGGCCAGGCCGATCTCGAACTCGTGACCTCAAGTGATCTGCCCACCTCAACCTCCCAAAGTGTTGGGGATTATAGGCATGAGCCACTGCACCCGGCCATCTCGACAGTCTTGAGTTCTGGCCAGGTATCCTGTAGAATGTCCCCCACATCTGGATTTGTCTAATATTTGTCTCATGATCATATACTGGGAATTTTGGTTTTTGGTAGGAATACCAGGGAAGTGATGTACCCCTCTCATGACATATATATGACATCACTTGGTTAGGTGTCTGCCAGGCTTTCCCCCTATAAATTTGTGACTTTTCCCTTTTCCCACTTTAATCGTGGGAAGAATCATTAAGTCTAGTTCACCTTCAAAGGGTGGTAATGAGGTGGGAATATGGGGGTAAGGACAGGAATTAAGCTCCACCTCATCTATAGAAGAGTGTCCACAACCACATGTATTATTTGGAAGGCACTGTTTTGAGACCTGTTTTTCTGAGTATCAAGTAACCTGACATCTCTCCATCCAGACAGGCTATTCTTCACCTGAGCAGGGGCAGTCGAGCATGCTGTGAGCACTTCTCATTTGCTTCCATTCTTCTTGCTCAGGGATAAGAAATTGGCCTCTGACTCCACAGGCTGTGAATGCTTATCGAGTGTGTTACCTCCTGCAAGGACTGAGTGGTAGGCGGCCTGGAAGGAGCCTCTAGTTAGTCTTAACCTCTACTCCTGCCCCAGGCAGGGCAGTGACAGTGACCACAACTGGTTGGGAACCAGGGCACGCCCACTGGGGAGGCACATGCAATCAAGTGGCCAGGGTCTAACCATACTATAGTTCTTGGGGCGCCAGCAGGTGCCAGGCCAACCTCTGCTTATGAGTGGGTGTGTAGCCTCCACCTTCGAGCCCAGAGGAATCACTAGACCTGTGGTAAGGGATGTTGCTGGCTATGCAGCCGGCCCTATGCCAGAGTCACTGGCCTGAAGGACAGTCTGTTCAGCAATCACTCAGCTATTAGGCCTTTCTCCCCAACTCTTTGGTTTGTTCAGGCTTTAGCACTTATAAACAGCCCTGGCTGGTCCAAAGGTAGTGAGTTATCTCAATTGACTACTGACAGTTATGGATCTAACTCCTTGTTCCACTCTTTCCCCCCTTCT
The DNA here is from genome assembly GCF_049350105.2 of Macaca mulatta. Classification (NCBI taxonomy): domain Eukaryota; kingdom Metazoa; phylum Chordata; class Mammalia; order Primates; family Cercopithecidae; genus Macaca; species Macaca mulatta. Next base: position 112,709,193 of record NC_133407.1, read on the forward strand.
TATACTATACTTCACTTGGTCTTTAAAAACAATCAAAGCAAAAAACAGCCTTTCGTCAGCTCTGCCTCACCCCATATTCCTTCCTTCTTATTAGCTCAGGAGGTGGGCACTTCCCTGAGATTCAGTTTCCTTTCTTCCCCGTTTTTTTCTTTTGAGAGAGGGTCTCACTCTGTCACCTATGCTGGAGTGCAGTGGCGTGATCTCAGCTCACTGCAACCTCCGCCTCTTGGCCTCAAGTGATCCTTTCGCCTCAGCCCCCACCCAAGTAGATGGAAATACAGGCATGAACCACCACGCCCAGCTAAATTATTATTTTTTTTGAGACGGAGTCTTGCTCTGTCACCCAGGATGGAGTGCAGCGTTGCCATCTAGGCTTATTGCAACCTCTGCCTCTGGGTTCAAGCAGTTCTCCTGCCTCAGCCTCCCAAGTAGCTGGGACTACAGGTGCACACCACCACTCCTGGCTTATTTTTGCATTTTTAGTGGAGATGGGGTGTCCCCATGTTGGCCAGGCTGGTCTCAAAACTCCTGACCTCAAGTGATCCACTCGCCTTGGCCTCCCCAAGTGCTGGGATTACAGGTGTGAGCCACTGTGCCTGGCCACTCCTGCACTTTTTTAGGGGTCCATGGAAAAGAACACCAAGAGACACAGCAGAGGCCCACAACCCACACCTACCATGGGTACTGGGTATATTGAACATCGATCAAAAAAACACATTAGAGATGTCAAGGAAAGTTAAAAAAAAAAAAAAATCAGTAATAGGAAACATTTCAAAGCAATGGAATTCAAGAAAACTGGTCTCACAGCTTAAAAAGGGACATAACTGGGATTTTAAAAGGGTCTGGTAATTCAGGTTCTGCCAATCTTTTGAGAAATGTGGCCCCTGACGGCCACTGTGGCTGCTTCTGCTCAGGCTGAAGGGCAGCCTCCTGCTGTAAGGAATCAAAGCTTAGATCAACTGTCCTTACTCAATTTGGTATTTCAAAGAGGTCATCACATTGTAGTCCTCTTCCAAGTCCAGAACAGTCTCAATGATATTATGATCATCAAAAGCCCGTTTGAGGCTGCCAGGGTCAGCATCTGAGGCCTTCTGAGGGCTCTTGTCCACGAGCAGGGCCCAGGCTTCCTCTTTGAAGGGTGAATCTTGGCAATGACCACACACGTGGTTCAATTCGTTTTCAAATTCTATTTTTCCAGCCAATTCTTCAATAGTTCGGATGCTTGTATGGTCTTAAAAATAAGAACATTCAGCTTTACAATTCAGTGGAAGGTTTCTGAAGACATTTCAGGTGCAAGTTAAAAACCATGAATGGGTTGTCATTCGTCAGGGATTATGCAAAAGCAGGCATTCCTGCCCCAGGACAGGCAGGCTGCCAGACTGCCAAATTAAGGTGGGTTTGGTACCTTCCTTTCAGGCCCAAGCTTTTACTCCAACTACATGCCAGTCCCCCAGAAAGGTGTAAGTGTGAGGGTATAGAAATGTACATGGTTGTCTGTCCTGGCTCTCAGGGATGACAAGACATAATGTGAAAAAAAAAAACAAGGGCTTTAGGGTAATCAAAATGCTGCCCAGCCAGGAGCAGTGGTGTGTACCTGCAATCCCAGCAACTTGAGAGGCTGAGGTAGAAGAATCACTTGTGCCCAGGAGTTTGAGACCAGCCTGGGCAACAGAGTGAGACCCTGTCTCAAAAAAAGGCTCCCTGATGTTGGTGAAGGCCAAGGGAGATGGTGGGTAGAGGCAGTAATGACTTCAGTTTACCTCCTGGAGCTACTGGAGGAGACTCACAGGCTGACAGGGGTTTTACTTTGTGGCCCAGGGTGAGTACCTACCCTCACCAGGCCTCCCTTTCCTCCCTCATAACCTGGAGACCCTTCAGAAACAACAGCTTCAGGTAGCACCCAAGGTTATACATCCCTTTACTAGGAGCTGTAGTATGAGTTTTTTAAAAACAGGGCACATTGGCATGGTGTGCCTGTAAACTCAGCACTTTGGGAGGCTGAGTCAGGAGTATCACTTGAGACCAGGAGTTCAAGACCGGCCTGGGTAACAAAGCAAGACCTCGTCTCTATAAAAAATACTACTACTACTACTAATAATAAAAAGACAAGACAAAAAATAGAGCACATGTAGTTCACATACAAGACACAGAGATTTGTATGTAGAAAAAAAGTCTGACAGGATGTATGCTATACTGTATTAACAGTGGTTATCTCTGGGTGGTAGAATTATAGGAAAGCTTTTGACTTCTAATTGTTCTCCTAATCTTTTTTTTTCTTTTTTTTTGAGACAGAGTCTCGTTCTGTCACCCAGGCTGGAGGGCAGTGGTGTGATCTCGGCTCACTGCAACCTCTGCCCTCTGTCTCCTGGGTTGAAACAATTCTCATGCCTCAGCCATCCAAGTGGCTGGGATTACAGGCGTGCACCACCACACCTGGCTAATTTTTTGTGTTTTTAGTAGAGAAGGGGTTTCGCCATGTTGCCCAGGCTGGTCTCGAACTCCTGACCTCAAGTGATCTGCCCGCCTCTGCCTCCCAAAGTGCTAGGATTAAAGGTGTGAGCCACTGTGCCCAGCCCTTCTCCTAACCTTTAATTACCGACCCCAGCTAAACTATTCTCTCCTTTTTGCCTATGTCCTGTTTCCTAAAAATCTAAGCTCAATCACCATGTCCTAGTGGCCACCATCCCTTGCCTTCAGGGACTCAATGTATCTAGACATTTATGACATGACCTGATTGATGTATCACCTCACAAGATAATCAATTGTATGAGGGAAGGAACAGGGTTTGTTAACATTCAGTTCTGTACTCAATGCAGAGTCTGAGCAAAACAAATCTACCAAATAAAAAGATAAGAGTGTTTTGGCCAGGCATTATGGCTCTTGCCTATAATCCCAGCACTGGGAGGCTACAGTAAGTGGATCACCTGAGCCTAGGAGTTCGAGACCAGCCTGGACAACATAGCAAAACTCTAATACAAAAATTAGCCAATCATGGTGGCGTGCACCTGTAGTACTACTATAGTACTATGGCTACTTGGGAGGCTGAGCTGGGAAGATCACCTGAGCCCAGGGAGGTTGAGGCTGCAGTGAACTGTGATTGTGCCACGCACTCCAGCTTGAGTAATATAATGAGACTCTGTCTCTCCCTGCAAAAAGTGGTGGTGGTGTTTTTTTCTGAGATGGGATCTCATACAGTTGCCCAGGCTGTAGTACAGTAGCTTGAACTCCCGGGCTCAAGTGATCCTTCCACCTCAGCCTCCCTAGTAGCTGGGATTACAGGCACACACCACTGTGACCAGCTAATTAAAAAAAAATTTAAGAGACAGATCTTGGTATGGTACTCAAACTAGAAGAGAGTGTTTCTTTTTTTTTTCTTTTTGAGACAGAGTCTCACTCTGTCCCCCAGGTTGGAGTGCAGTGGTGCAATCTCGGTTCACTGCAACCTCTGCCTCCCAGGTTCAAGCAATTCTCCTGCCTCGGCCTCCCGAGTAGCTGGGATTACAAGTGTGCACCACCACACCCAGCTAATTTTTTTTTTTTTTTTTTGAGACTGAGTCTCGCTCTGTTGCCCAGGCTGGAGTGCAGTGGCACGATCTCGGCTCACTGCAAGCTCCTCCTCCTGGTTTCACGCCATTCTCCTGCCTCAGCCTCCCAAGTAGCTGGGACTACAGGAGCCCGCCACCATGCCCGGCTAATATTTTATATTTTTTAGTAGAGATGGGGTTTCACCATGTTAGCCAGGATGGTCTCAATCTCCTGACCTCGTGATCCGCCTGCCTCGGCCTCCCAAAATGCTGGGGTTACAGGTGTGAGCCATCGGGCCCAGCCAATTTTTGTATTTTTAATAGAGACGGGGTTTCATCATATTGGTCAGGCTGGTCTTGAACTCCTGACCTCGTGATTTGCCCGCCTCGGCCTCCCAAAGTGCTGGGATTACAGGCATGAGCCACTGTGCCCGGCTGAGAGTGTTTCTTAAATCTGAGATACTTGCTGACTCAGACCCATGTGAAGGACCTATCTTCCCAAGGACAGGATGGACTGGCCCACTGTACTCACCGATCATTTCAAGCAGATCCTTTGTGACCTCTTGGCTAGAATTGTTGAGTGCCATGTTTGAGTCAGCCTTCAAATCTCTCTCCATATCTTTCCTGCAGCCCCCAGGTTGGGGGGAAGAAAAGGTGGGGAATTAGATTCTCTTTCAAGAAAATATTGAAGGGAAACTCAGTTTTAGATAATCTCAAAGACAAAAACTTACTGGTGATCTTGTCATTTATGCTTTGATTAGAGGACAATTGGAAATTGCTACGTCAGTGGAGAAACTGACTAACAGCTTTACCATAATAACTCACATGACTGTATTACAGACTCACATGACTGTATCAGACTGTATTAATTTTTTTTCTTTTTTAGAGACAGGGTTTAGCCATGTTGCCCAGGCTGGTCTCGAACTCCTGGGCACAGACGATCCACTCACCTCGGTCTCCCAAAGTGCTGGGAATACAGGCATGAGCCACCTCACCCAGCCTGCATTTGTTTGTTTCATTTATTTATTTATTTTTATTATTTTATTTTATTTTTTTGAGACGAAGTCTCACTCTTGTCCCCCAAGCTGGAGTGCAATGGCGCAATCACAGCTCACTGCAACCTCTGCCTCCCGGGTTCAAGCGATTCTTCTGCCTCAGTCTCTGGAGTAGCTGGGATTACAGGCGGCCACCACCACGCCCAGCTAATTTTTCTATTTTTAGTAGAAACGGGTTTCACCATGTTGGCCAGGCTGGTCTCAAACTCCTGACCTCAGGTGAGCCATCCGCCTCAGCCTCCCAAAGTGCTGGGATTCAGGCGTGAGCCACTATGCCCAGCATTTTTTTTTTTTTTTTTTAGATGGAGTCTTGCTGTTACCCAGGCTGGGGTGCCGTGGCAAGATCTCAGCTCACTGCAATCTCTGCCTCCTGGGTTCAAGCAATTCTCCTGCCTCGGCCTCCCGAGTAGCTGGGATTATAGATGCGCGCCACCACGTTCGGCTACTGTTTGTGTTTTTAGTAGAGACAGGGTTTCACCAGACCTCAAGCAAGCCACCCACCTCAGCCTCCCAGTGCTGAGATTACAGGCGTGCCACCACACCCAATAAGGCCTGCACTGCTTATGAGTACCAATTTATTTGTGGAGTTGAAAGGAAAAAAATTTTTTGTGGAGCTGAATGAATTAAATGGCCTCTTTATTCCCTTCCTATGAAGCAGCCAAGATGGCAGAACTTTGAAGCTTCATCTCTTATGTTCATCCCTTCTCCAAGTCAAGCTGTCTGGGACCAGGCAATTTCAAGTTACTTGAGAGAAGAAAAAGTCTAGAGGAGACCTGGTGATGGTCCAAAAAACTCTGGGGTAAGAGTGGGGAGCAGAGGCAAAGATAAGCCAGGAAGTAGGGCCCAGACTTCAATTCAGCCTCTCCCTAATGTGGGCAAAGGAGGGTATCAAAGGCCCCAGTGTCCAGATTCAAACACAGAAGTTAAGATGGAATTAAGACTTTTGTTTCTGCAACTTAAAAAATAAGGTTATTTTAAACACCAGGTTATTTTACATCCACTACCCCTTTGGGTACTGCAAAGTGGTTTCCATGACTGGTTTGACATCAACGATTGACAACTAGCCCCTCAACTGGAACACATACACAAAATATAACTGTTTCCTAGGCCAGATTCTGAAGAATGTCTATGAACTCCCCAAATGCAGTCACAGAGTTGCCAAGAGGAGGTAAGAGCACTGTCATGAACTAAATCTAGGATCTTCAACAATTTTTTCAAAAACAAGAATCCCCTTAATTGTAGCTGTTAAGCTATCAAAATTAGAATCACCTTAAATTTTCTTTTCTCCAGTTTTCCCCCTCTCCTGCAGTTCTCCAAGACTCTCTTTCAGATGCCAAAATGGAGGAATGCATCAATACATTTTCCTTGCTGGTCAGAGGTTTTCTCTCGGGGCACAGAGCATGTGGTTTTGCATTTACCGAGGCATGGTTTGTTGCAAAGGCAGGGTTCTCATTCTCAGGAGCACATGGGACAGCAGCAAAAGGAACAGCAGAGGAGCAGGCTGCCAGAGGATGTCTTCTGCAGAGGAGTCTGTGCACGGGCAGCGAGGAGGAGAGCGGCGCAGCGCTCAGTTCCAGCCTCCGCTGGCCTGTGCACTCCTGGGAATAACTAACTCCTTCAAAGGCCCGGTCAATGGCTGCAGTCAGTTCCTTTCTGCATCTTCTTAGTTTTTCAGACATTTCTCCTAAAAGCGACCATGTCTTTATGTAATGCATTGGAAATGCATAGGGCAACACAATAATGTTACAAATAAGGCTGCAAACTACCCCGAACGGCCACGATTTCCCGGAGCTTGGCCCTGGCTACAGCAGGACCCACAACCCTCGGGCTTTCCTCCTGGAGTAGGCGGTTCTCGGCTATCGCGGAGGAACCCGCGATCTGCCAGAAGCCCCAAGGACGCCCCGCCCCACTTCCCACAGCTTCCTGGCCCGCCCAGCTACTGCCTCTCGCCCCACCGCGGCTCCCAGGCCGCCCGGCCGTACCCCGCACCCCGCCCTCCGACAGGTCGCAGCCACGTCCTTGTCTTCACCCGCAGCGCAGTGACGCCTACCCAGCCAACGGTCATCGCATGCGCGCGCCCCGCGCAGGCCCCAGACCCCCACGGATTAGGTTAAAGGTCAAACAAAAAAGCCCAGACCCGTATGTCCGGTTCCTTAAGGCCTTGTGGCCCCACAAGCAGCAGCTGGCCCCTCGGTGGGAGTGGGGACGGGTCTTTCGACCGGGGTCCCGGTAAGAGTCTTGGCAGGGATGAGGAAAGAACCTGTTCAAGAAAGCATCTGGGTAACACCAAAATGTATTACTACCCTAAATCGTCATGAACTGGAGCCCTTTCCAGGCTGACAACTCCCACAAAGATTTCTGTTCTCAAGCCAACATGGAAACAACTGGATGGGACACAGCACCAGGCAGTTTTATGTACTGACTTCCTTTAAGTGTTACCTAATAAAAAGTGTGTTATCTAATAAAAGTTCCACACAGCATTTGACCGTCTTAATTCATCTAGGGTAGCAGGGGATGTAACATAACTGCTGGGTTCCACAGGAGGTTGAGAGGCCAGGATCCCCAACACTAAATATCTTCATTTCCTTAGCGGGGAGAAAGCTGGAAATTACAAGATGACTCAACGGAGAAATGGGCTTCAGTGGGTAACTTTCAAAAAATTATAAACCCGTATCAGTGCACATAGCGAGGGAAAGGGGAGTTTACTTGAGGCTTGGGTTACTGTGAGCAGACTACTTGGGGTGACTAGTATCAGCATCAGAACCAGAAATCCAGGCGCTCAGGGCAGCCCTGCAGGTGGGGTGGGTCTCCAGGCTGCTCCATACTCAGCGCCTGTGTTTCTCTCCATTCTTTGGGATCCATCAGACATACTCCATTGTGTACCCCCATCCCACCCCCTTTTCAGCTTCACAGGTTTCACAGAAATTTCTCACCACCTGTTTAAAAATAAAAATAATTCAGCCTCTTGACATAGCTTCTTCTAGGTAAACGGTCTTTTTTTTTTTTTTTTCCCCCTTCTGCTCATAAAAGAAGGGTATTTCCTTGTCTGGTTTTTGGACAGAACACTAGCAGTCTGCAGAGTGTCAAAGATGTTCTCCTGGGGGATTATGCTGGTGCTGCAGGGTGGCAGGATCGTGGAGTCAGCATCAGTTGGTGTCCATGCTGCAAGCCTCATCATCCCCCATGCCCTGCTGACAGCTGCTTGGTCGTGTCCCTCCATCAGAGGAACCAGAACTGCTGAGTGAAGGCGTCTTATAAAATTCATCATCTCGACGCTGGTAAAATAGCACATAAGCTGCTTTAGTCTAAAATACAAGAGGGGGAAAGGCCATTCAGTGGTTGGAAAAAGCACCCATTTTCCCCAGCTTTTCTCTAGTTGTCCAAAACTCTCAAAGATCTGCCATATCCACACAGAGGAGACCCTTCCAGCTCTGCCAGGGAGCAGGGAATGGAAGGAGCCCTGTGCAGAGAACTCTGAAGTGAGCTGAGCATCTCATTTATGAAGGTCTCTGAAGGAATGCCAGCCAGCTCTGTCACACCTAGCTCCCACTGTCACATCAGGATGATGAAATAACTAGCCTGACAGAGGCTCTTCCCAACTTTAATCCATAAAGACATGAGGAAGAACCACATATCATGGCCTACTCACCACTATCTGATCCTCAGAGGCCAGGGACACGTTGCTATCATCAAAGTAATACCATTTCCCATTCAGTTTGTTCTTCGCATATGCAGTGTCTGCCAAGTTAACAAAGAAAATACTCTAGCGGTCTCCAGAGAATTAATCTGGCTAGCTTATTAGGCATGCACTAAATAAACACAAAAATCCCCAAAACAAAACCCCTGAAATTAAAAATAGTTTACAGTGTGTGTCTTAACAACCAAAAAACAACTCACCTTCTTTTCTAATCTGTTCCTTCTCAAAAAGGATGAAAAGGCTAAAAATGGAGCTGTCAGGGACCAAGGTTTTAAACTATAATTTTGGGAAACTAATCCAAAAAATAGAGCTATTCAGTGCCAATCTTCAGGATGGCTATGTGCAATAATCTAAAACCAGGGAACCTGTAAAAGGAGCTGAAACTTCGAAGATTTAAGCAAAACAATAGCTCTCACAAGGACATGTCAAGTCAATATCCCCCACTGCGTCTAGGCAGGTGGCTACTAACATCAACAGAATGCTTAGTGCCTCTGGAGCCTGCAGAATAATCCCAGTTAGGGGAACATTGGGTGTTTGGGTTTGCAGAGCTGGGATGTGAACAATATACCTTAGTCTCTTGTCTCAAAAAAAAAAAAAAAAGAAAGAAAAAGAAAAATTTATCTTTCAAACTAGGAGTCCAGAGTCTGTGGTTGGGTAACAGTTTCCCACAATGATTTAAGCATTTCTCACAGACAATGCTCCCTGTCTCGATTTTAGACTATTCCCAAGCAGGATGTGTTTATTACAGCAATCCCAGCCCAGTTCCTGCTCCACCCAGACTCTCAGAAACCTCAGAATCCAATGGAGATCTGATTTCCAGTGTCATCTTACTGTGTGGCTTTAGGTAAGGGGTTCAACACTGCAGCCTCAGTTCCTCACTATAGCATTGACTGCACAAAGTGGTGGTGAGGATCATGGGAAAGGGCAACAGAGAAGGTGTTCACGGCCAGTTCACACAGTCTGTGCTTGACACAATAGCAGCAATGGTGGCTTTCAATCTTGAAGTTCCAACTGTAGGCCCAATGTGTACCCTCACACAACGAGCCTAACCTCATGGATGAGAAAACTGAGGATGAGAAACTTGCCCAAATGGTATGTTTGTGTGCAAAAATTAGCAAATAAAAATGAACACAGGCTGGTCACGGTGACTCACACCTGTAATCCCAACACTTTGGGAGGCCAAGGCAGGGTGGATCACTTGAGCCCAGGAGTTCAAGACCAGCCTGAGCAACATGGCAAAACCCCATCTCTACTAAAAATACAAAAAATTAGCCAGGCATGGTGGCGGGCACCTGTAGTCCCAGTGACCTGGGAGGCTGAGGCAAGAGAATGGTATGAACCCAGAAGGAGGAGCTTGCAGTGAGCCAAGATCGTGCCACTGCATTCCAGCCTGGGCAACAGAGCGAGACTCAGTCTCAAAAAAAAAAAAAGCAAACCTTACAGAAATTTTGCAAAAAAGTAAAGCGAAGAGGAAAAAAGTAAAATTAACATTTTGGTGTCAATCCTTCCAGGCTCACACCCCTCAGCCCATCAGTTTCTTTGCTTGTTCGTTACCACAGTTGTGATAATACCTTTTGTAAGGATATAATGTTGTGTAGTTGTTTTCATTTAACATACCATCAGCATTTCCCCAGGTTAGTATTAATTTAATTTTTACTTTCTTTTTATCTTTTTTTTTTTTGAGATGGAGTTTTTCTTGTTGCCCAGGCTGGAGTGCAATGGCATGATCTCGGCTCACCACAACCTCCGCCTCCTGGGTTCTAGTGATTCTCCTGCCTCAGCCTCCCGAGTAGCTGGGATTACAGGCATGCGCCACCACGCCAGCTAATTTTGTATTTTTAGTAGAGACGGGGTTTCTCCATGTTGGTCAGGTTGGTCTTGAACTCCTGACCTCAGGTGATCCACCTGCCTGACCTCCCAAAGTGCTGGGATTACAGGCGTTGAGCCACCGCGCCCGGCCTACTTCTTATCTTTTTAAGATAGGTCTTGCTCTGTTGCTCAGACTGGAGTGCAATGGCACAATCATGGCTCACTGCAGCCTCAACCTTCCAGGTTCAATGGATCCACCAGCCTCAGTCTCCCAAGTAGATGGCACTACAGGGGTGCCATCACATCTAACTAATTTTTTTTGTTGTTTTTTAGAGAGAGGATCTTGCATTGTTGGCCAGGCTGGTCTTGAACTCTTGGTCCCAAGTGATTCTCCCGCCTTGGCCTCCCAAAGTGTTGGGATTATAGGCATGAGCCACCATGCCTGGCCTAATTTTATTTTTAATGTTTATGTATTCTTTCATCAAGTAGATAGACAGTAATGCCAGTTGGTCACCAATGCTCTAACTTTTCACTGTTTTAAACAGGTGAGTATCTGTGTGTATAAAGCTTCTCCCCAGTATCAAGTTACTTCCTTAGGATAGATTCCTAGAGGTGGGGGTACTGAATTAAAGAATATGAAAATGGAAAAAAGAACTTTAAAAAAAGAATTAAGAAGCCGGGCACAGTGGCTCACGCCTGTAATCCCAGCATTTTGGGAGGCCAAGGAGGGTAGATCACGAGGTCAGGAGATCAAGACCATCCTGGCTAACACGATGAAACCCCGTCTCTACTGAAAATACAAAAAAATTAGCCGGGCGTGGTGGCAGGTGCCTGTACTCCCAGCTACTCGGGAGGCTGAGGCAGAAGAATGGTGTGAACCTGGGAGGCGGAGCTTGCAGTGAGCAGAAATCGCGCCACTGTGCCTGGGTGACAGAGCGAGACTCCATCTCAAAAAAAAAAAAAAGAATTAAAAAAAGAACAGAGAGGGGAATCACTATGAAGGAAGACTGCAGCATGAAGCCTGTGAAACTGCATAAGCAAAGCATTTAGGGCAATGCCTGGTCCACTGGTGAGAGATGATGGCCAAGCACATTTCAGCATCTCAGAAGGAAGCAGATGTCAATACTTACAGTGGCCAACCCCCATGGCTCCATAATGATTGGACACGGCAATGAGGTCGTACACATAAGGCCTTGCTGACGGGTTACAGACAAACTCAGACATGTTCAGCCCTCTGAGCACAAAACACAAAAATAGTTCTTGAATATGTTAAACCCAGACAAAGTAGTTAGAGTAACCCAGCAACCTCTGTTATGCAACAGAGCAGAACACAGGGAGGCACTCAAACTATTCGAGAAAGACCAAGATGTAAGGGGCCCTAGGGTCCATGTTCTGACCACTGACATATTCAGGGTAGAAAATGGGGCCGGGTGTGGTGGCTCCTGCCTGTAATCCCAGCACTTTGGGGGGCCAAGGCAGGTGGATCACCTGAGGTCAGGAATTTGAGACGAGCCTGACCAACATGCTAAAACCCTGTCTCTACTAAAAACACAAAAATTAGGCCGGGCACCATGGCTCACGCCTGTAATCTCAGCACTTTGGGAGGCTGAGGCGGGCAGATCACAAGGTCAGCAGATTGAGACCATCCTGCCTAACATGGTGAAACCCCGTCTCTACTAAAAATACAAAAATTAGTCGGGCATGGTGGCACATGCCTGTAATCCTAGCTACTTGGGAGGCTGAGGTAGGAGAATCGATTGATCTCAGGAGGTGGAGGTTGCAGTGAGTAGAGATAGTGCCATTGCACTCCAGCCTGGGTGACAAGAGCGAAACTCCGTCTAAAAAACAACAACAACAACAAAAAAAACCGCCAGGCGCAGTGGCTCAACGCCTGTAATCCCAACACTTTGGGAGGCAGAGGTGGGCGGAGATCATGAGGTCAGGAGATCGAGATCATCATCCTGGCCAACGTGGTGAAATCCCATCTCTACTAAAAATAAAAAAATTAGCTGGGCTAGTGGCACGCACCTGTAGTCCCAGCTACTCAGGAGGCTGAGGTAGGAGAATCGCTTGAACCCAGGAGGCAGAGGTTGTAGTGAGCCGAGATCGCGCCACTGCACTCTGGCCTGGCGACAGAGCGAGACACCGTCTCAAAAAAAAAAAAAAAAAAACAACAACAACAACAAAAGAAAATGGGAGAAACTTTCTGGGTAACTCCAGCACCAGACAAAATGGTGATGAGAGGGTCTAGAGATACACACAGAGGGCTTCAGCAACTATGCAGAAATGGCTGTTCTTAACAGAATTACAATTGGTGCCATAATAATTTAAACTCAGCCAAAACAGGCCCCAGAAAGCTTTCTTCCTCCAATTCTTTATTTAAAATTTCTCAAACACACAGAAAAGATAAATAATTTTTTTTTTTTTTGAGACGAAGTCTCACTGTGTCACCCGGGCTGGAGTGCAGTGGCATGATCTTGACTCACTGCAACCTCTGCCTCTTGGGTTCAAGTGATTCTCCTGTCTCAGCCTCCCGAGTAGCAGGGATTACAGGCGTGCGCCATCATGCCTGGCTAATTTTTTGTGTGTGTGCTTTTAGTAGAGACGGGGTTTCACCATGTTAGTCAGGCTGGTCTCAAACTCCTGACCTCATGATCTGTCCGCCTCAGCCTCCCAAAGTGCTGGGATTACAGGCGTGAGCCACTGAGCCCAGCCAAGATAAAGAATTTTTACAACAAATACTTATTAGCCATTACCTGGAGTCTCCTGCTGACATGCTATACTTCATGTATCTATTCTTTCCCCCAGAAAGCATTTTAAAATGTACATTTTGTGGGCAACTCCCTTTTCTTTTTTTTTTTTTTTTGAGATGGAGTCTCACTCTGTCGCTCAGGCTGGAGTGCAGTGGCACAATCTCGGCTCACTGCAAGCTCCACCTCCCAGGTTCATGCCATTCTCCCGCCTCAGCCTCCCGAGTAGCTGGCACTATAGGTGTCCGCCACCACACCCAGCTAATTTTTGTATTTTTGGTAGAGACGGGGTTTCACCGTGTTAACCAGAATGGTCTTGATCTCCTGACCTAGTGATCAGCCTGCCTCGGCCTCCCAAAGTGCTGAGATTACAGGTGTGAGCCACCACGCCTGGCCTACTTTTTTTTTTTTTTTTTTGAGAGAGGGGCTTGCTCTGTCACTCAGGCTGGAGTGCAGTGGCACAATCTTGGCTCACTGTAACCTCCACCTACTGGGTTCAAGAGATTTTCCTGCCTCAGCCTCCCAAGTAGCTGGGATTATAGGCATGCACCACCACACCCACCTAATTTTTGTAGTTTTACTGGAGACAGGATTTCACCATGTTGGCCAGGCTAGTCTCCAGCTCCTGATCTCAAGTGATCCACCTGCCTTGGCCTCCCATAGTGCTGGGATTACAGGTGTGAGTCACTGTGCCGACCTCTTTTTTATTTTTATTTTTGAGATGGAGTCTCGCTCTGTCACCAGGCTGGAGTGCAGTGGCACGATCTTGGCTCACTGCAACCTTTGCCTCCCAGGTTCAGGCGATTCTCCTGCCCCAGCCTCCTGAGTAGCTGGGACTACAGGTGCGTGCCACCACGTCCAGCTAACTTTTGTATTTTTAGTAGAGATGGGGTTTCACCATGTTGGCCAGGATGGTCTCGATCTCCAGACCTTGTGATCCGCCCACCTTGGCCTCCCAAAGTGCTGGGATTACAGGCGTGAGCCATCATGCCCAGCCTATTTTTTTTTAATATATTTTTTATTTTTTGTAGAGAGGAAGTCTGTTTCCCAGGCTGTTTTTGAACTCCTAGGCTCAAGTGATCCTCCCACCTTGGCCTCCCAAATTGATGATATTACAGGCGTGAGCCACTGTGCCCAGCCAGGGAACATCAATCTGTTGACTTACTTTCCTGTTCTTAGTTACGGTCTGTACCGTGGGGCTTGAGAGCATATGAGTAGACAGCCAGTCCCAGTCCCTACCCCAGGGACAGGACCATGGCAGGTCTGCAGCCCAACTGCATCCCCCAATAATAACCCAGCTCTCCCTGGCAGGCTATTCTTGGTTGCCTTGTCCCCTATTAGACTGCCTCTGCTAAGGTCAGGCTACCTGTGACAGATGATGGACAGGAAAAACAGGATAGTTAGGTAGCCTAAGTGACCTGAGAGGGAAACTAGCAGTGGCAGGGATGACTGTGAACAGCCTGTGTCTGGGCAAATGCTTCCACTGAAGAGTCTCTTCCCCGAAGATGCAGGATAGGGACAGGAGGGGTAACTACAGCTAAACTCTGACCTCCTAGAGCCCAGCAACACACATCCTTACTCAGAAAAGTTTTTGGTGGCAAACCACTCAGCCAATCAGTGCCAAGATTTTCTGCCTGTTTTTAAATGTTCCTAACACCGTAGTCACCATGACCCACCTGATTGGGAATTCTACAACTGTGTCGAGCTTATCCCTCCAGTATCTGTTGTAGGAGAAACGTTTGAGGTGGACCACCAGGATCTTGGGCAAGGACCATAGGTCAAACTTTTTTGTTGCCTGTTGATGCTTCTTACAGTTGGGACAGTACCTGAAAAGAAAAACCTCTACTAAGTAGGGCAGGCAGGCAGCCGGTACCACCTGGGCACTCATGCATGGAGGCACAGCTGCAGTCCCCTGACAGCTGCCATCCTTTAGGTCAGCACTCAACACTACTGCTTCTGGCCAGGGACCTGTCTTCCAAAATGGGGTGATGGCTTTCCTAGGAAACATCAACTCACAGAGGACTATGTTGTAGGGTTGGCTATATAAAGAAGTGACACATCCAAATACAAAGGGGTTTATGTGCACAGATGGCCCTGGCAGATCTGAGTCCTGGGGTGCATGGGGCCTCTGCTCAGAAAGTGAGGAGCTGCATACCAGGGGTCATGCTCCCCAAGGGTCTCCATGGTGGTGAAGAGCTCTATGCAGTCTCTCAGGGCCACTGTGGTCTTCTTCTTCTTCTGAGGCTGCAACATGCTCACATGCTTCTCGTAGGCCTATGGGAAACAAAGCACTCAGTTCTGCTGGAGAAAGAGATCTTACTGCATTAAGACACGAAGGCCTTCAGAGGCTCTCCCACCTGGAATGTAGTAACCTTTCTAGAGACTCTGAACATAAAATGACAAACTCTTGAAGTGCTTTTCCTTCTCAGTCTTAAATATAACTTGCTAAATTGCTGTGCAACTGGTGAAAGTGATCGCAGTCCACATCCAGAGCAGAAATCAGCAGACACCACCGACCACAAACCCCAAGGGACATACCTCAGATTCTTGCTCATCATAGTAAAGGCTCCGAGTTTCACTGTCCCAATCGATGGCCAGTGTAGATCGAGCTGAGGAGGACCAAAATGTCACTTGTTATGGAATGGCAAGCAACAGGAGAGGCTCTCCAAGTGACAGGAGCGAGAAGGATCACACTCAGGCCACACCATCAACACCTTCTCCCCCATCAGCAGCCACTGCCAAGAGCAATGCTCTGCAATGGGCCAGCCCTTCTGACCCCCAGACCCAAAAAGCCTTTGGCAAAGACTTCCTTAGTGATACAGATAAGCTACAAAGGAACTAACTATGGAGAATTCTGAAAGGGCACAGGTCAAGATGGAGTAATAGGGCCCAGATTTATCGTCCTACCACAAACCAAAAAAAACCTGAAAATGGATGAAACAATTGTTTTCAGACATTGGATACAGCAGGAAGGAGATCCCTGAGAGAAGGGAAAAAAAAGAGACCCCTACATCGTCCTAACTTATTGCCTGCAGGCAGTTGCCAGGACTTAGCATAGGGAAGAGAGGGAAAGATTAAGCTGAAGAGTCGAAGACTGGAGTTTGAGAAGATGGCTAGAATTTGCAAGGCATTCCAGCCTGGGCAACATAGTGAGACCCTGTCTCTACAAAAACTATAAATATTAGCTGGGTATGGTGGTGCGCACCTGTAGTCTCAGCTACTCAGGAGGGTGAGGTGGGAAGGGAGCTGAAAGACAGAGATGCTTCCCCTCCCCCAGCTGGCACGTGTCCTCACTGGCCAATTGTGCTTTTCACACAGCCCCTCGGAATGCCTCTTCCTGTCTGTACAGCAGTCTCCATTACAACCTCCATGTGACGGTGAGGCTACAAAATCCATGACCATCCTCTGAATGGATCACATTTCTTGAGCATTAATGAACAAAATAAATATGCGTTTATTCTTATAAGTGAACAAGTATGGGGAAATGTTACTGCCAAGAGTGGCCATGGGAAAGGTTATTGACCCACAGCAAACTCCCACAGAGGGAGTGGAGAGAGACCTACTTTCCTCCGAGGTCATCGAGGACCGAGGAGAAAAGCCTGAAAGGTAGGGAGACCTTTGAAACAGTCCTTAGGGGGCTTCAAGCCAAGGATCATACGAGTGTCTGCTTCTGGAGGCACAGAGACTGTGAAAGCCCAATGTGGTAAGTATCGAGTGCAAGGATTTTTGAACAGATCCTAAGTCCCTAAAGCCCAGCTTGAAAGGTCAGAAAAAGTGCTTACAGTTGAGTTTAAGTAGTTTTCCATCAGTTGCAAGTGAATTTATGTCAGCTGTTCCATAGGAGTTCACAAGACTGAAGGTAAAAAGCCTTTTTGGGCAGGGCTGGCCTTTGATCTTCTTTTGCGTGGTCTTAGTGGGGTCATTTCCCAGCTCATCTTCCCCACTGCCTTCTGTTTCTGAAAGCTGCTCTTTGCCTTCTTCCTGATGCTCCATTTCTTCCTCATCTTCTCCTGGCACATAAATGGAAAACAATATGTATATAATTTCCCACCATTTCAATGTTAAAAATTTTATTTAATACATAACTATGGTGTTTCCTTCCAGATTTTGTTCTGTGTATATGAAATTAAATCTATTCCTTTGCATTTAACTTGAAGTCACATGTGACCCTCACCATACCCTTGCAAGACAGGCAGACTGGGCACTGCTATTCCATGATGAGGAAGTACAGGCTCAGAGAGCTTAAATGAGCCACCTGCAGGCACAATGAGATTCAGCAGCCCTGCTATCCTGTCTAGTGGCCATCACAGCACATGGTCTCTCACTCTTGCAACTTCATCATTAGGCCCACAGAAAGAAAAGCGCATAAATGAAACACATATTCAACACTCAAGAAGACAGCTTGGTGAGAAACACTATCTTTCATCCATCTATCCATCCACCCATCCATCCATCCATCCATCCATCCACCCACCCACCCATCCATCCACCCACCCACCCACCCACCCATCCATCCATCCATCCACCCATCCATCCATCCATCCGAGACAGTCTCACTCTAGCCATTCTTTCTATCTATCTATCTATCTATCTATCTACCTACCTACCTACCTACCTACCTATCTATCTATCTATCTGAGATGGAGTCTCACTCTGTCACCCAGGCTACAGTATAATGGCACGATCTCGGCTCGCTGCAACCTTCACCTCCCGGGTTCAAGCGATTCTCCTACCTCAGCCTCCTGAGCAGCTGGGATTACAGGCATGTGCCCATGCCCAGCTAATTTTTATATATTTTTTAGGAGAGACGGGGTTGCACCATGTTGGTCAGGCTGGTCTTGAACTCCTGACCTCAGATGATCCACCGGCCTTGGCCTCCCAAAGTGCTGGGATTACAGACGTGAGCCACCGTGCCTGGCCCTATTTATTTATTTTTTGAGATGGAGTCTCACTCTCGTCCAGGCTAGAACACAATGGCGTGATCTCAGCTCACTGCAACCTCCGCCTCCCGGGTTCAAACGATTCTCCTGCCTCAGCCTCCCGGGTAGCTGGGACTACATGTGCGTGCTACCACATCCGGCTACCTTTTTCTATTTTTAATAGAGACAAGGGTTCACCATGTTCACCAGGATGGTCTCTATCTTCTGACCTCGTGATCTGCCCGCCTCGGCCTCCCAAAGTGCTGGGATTACAGGCGTGAGCCACCGCACCTGGCTGAGAAACACAGCTTAAAGGTCAATTGTCTTTTTTTTTTTTTTTGAAGCGGAGTCTCACTCTGTTTCCCAGGCTAGAGTACAGTGGTGCAATCTTGGCTCACTGCCACCTCTGCCTCCCAGGTTCAAGCAATTCTGCTGCCTCAGCCTCCTGAGTAGCTGCGATTACAGGCACGCACCACCACGCTCAGCTAATTTTTGTATTTTTTAGTAGAGACAGGGTTTCTCCATGTTGGCCAAGCAGGTCTCCAACTCCAACCCTAAAGTGATCTGCCCTCTCAGTCTCCCAAAATGATGGGATTACAGGCGTCAGCCACCATGCCCAGCTATTTTCAAATATTATAATAAACACAAATATTAAGTATTCAGTTCCTCCAGAAAAAAACCTATCCTGAATTTTCCTTTAACTAGTATTTACTAAAGGTCTCTTAGGTGCAGGTTTACCATGCTAGGTCCCAGGACTCCATAAGGGGAGCACACAGTCTAAGGGGAAAGTTAAAAGTATCAAATAAGTAACTTTAGCAAAGATGGGGACCACTCCAAAAGGTGGTGTAAAAGGAACAGAGAAGAGCAGATTTAAAACAAAGAGTCTACATACTTGATCAGTAAAAATGGAAATTCTGAGAAAAGGAGAATGTGCTATTTAAAAGCCCACAACCCCTGGCTCTCATGGAGGTTCCTTTCCAAACTTGCTTAACTCCTGAGACATGACACTGTCCCTTTACACACAATAAGCCTGTCCCCCTCCTACACTGGCAAGGAAAAACCTGCCCTGCCTGATGCCTGTCAGAGAAGGGCAGAACCCAAAACTGCCTCAGTCCCACTCAGGAAATGAGCAGTGCCCTCATACTCATAAGAACTCTGTCCTGGCTCATGCCACCAGCTGCCACCTGGACAATGCCAGGAGCCTTGGGCCAATGCAGTCAGAATTAAATGCCATGGACTGTATTTCACAGGATGAGGAAAAAAAGCAGCCTATGATCCCAGCACCTTGGGAGGCTGAGGCGGGTGGATCACCTGAGGTCAGGAGTTTAAGACCAGCCTGAGCAACATGGTGAAAATCCATCTCTACTAAAAATACAAAAATTGGCCAGGCACGGTGGCTCATGCCTGTAATCCCAGCACTTTGGGAGGCCGAGGTGGGTGGATCATGAGGTCAGGAGATCGAGACCATCCTGTGAATGGTGAAACCCCATCTCTACTAAAAATACAAAAAATTAGCTGGGCGTGGCGGTGTACGCCTATAGTCCCAGCTACTCGGGAGGCTGAGGCGGGAGAATGGCGTGAACCCAGGAGGCGGAGCTTGCAGTGAGCCAAGAGCGCGCCACTGCACTCCAGCCTGGGCGATGGAGCAAGAGCCTACCTCAAAAGAAAACAAAAAACAAAAAAAAAAACCTTTGTGCTTAAACAAGGTCTGAAGTCTACACACCAAGATTCACCTGTAGGATTCAAAAGGTGACACTCATTGTCCCAGACATGCCTAAGAAGCAGGGTTAGCAATAAAAATAGCAAACACACTCACAAGATGTTGTTACTGATTGAGTGCCTTTCATGTGCCCTGTCCTTTAAGCATATGACCTCAAATTGTAATCGCAGATCTGTGAAGCAGATATCTTTTTGCAGATAGGTAAACCAAAGTTCAGAGGGATGAAGTGACTTGTTCAAGTCCACCCCACACCTTGAGCTGGGGATCAGAGTGCCTTAGCTTCCAGAGTGCCACAGATCACCCAGGGTCTGTTCAGAGACTACCATTACCATTCCAACACCTGCTGGTGGACCTATACACGAAATATATTCCTATTTTATCCCTAGCGGGAAATGAACATATTGGGGCTGGGTGCAGTGGCTCACGCCTGTAATCCCAGCACTTTGGGAGGCCGAGGTGTGTGGATCACCTGAGGTCAGGAATTTGAGACCAGTCTGGCCAATATGGTGAAACCCCATCTCTACTAAAAATACAAAAATTAGCTGGGCATGGTGGTGGGCACCTATAATCCCACCATTGCACTCCAGCCTGGGTGACAGAACGAGACTCAATCTCAAAAAAAAAAGAGAATCCAAATATTGGCCATATGTGGTGGCTCATGCCTATCATCCCAGCACTCTGAGAGGCCAAGGTGGGTGGATTGCTTGAACTCAAGAGTTCAAGACCAGCCTGGGGAACACGGGAAGACCTTGTCTCTACAAAAAAAAATAATAATAAAAGAAAAAGAAATTAGTTGGATATGGTGACACATTCCTGCAGTCCTGGCTACTCAGAAGGATGAGGTGGGAGGATCACTTGAGCCCAGGAAGTCAAGGCTGCAGTGAGCCATGACTGCGCCACTGTATTCCAGCCTGGGCAACAAGAGCAAAACTCCGTCTCAAAAAAAAGGAAAGAAAGAAAAGAAAAAGAAAAAGCAGAAAAGCAGGATCCACTGAAAGCAGCTACCCAAGATCACTCAGAGAATCAGCAGGGGACCTAAAGGAGTGTGTGGATCACCTGAGTGAGAACCTGTCTCAAAAAAAAATAATAATAAATAATAATAATAATAATAATAATAAAACTTACTCAACCCTAAAATGCCAAAAATAATTTGGAGTATCTCTTGAAGACAGAGCCTTGTGGTCATTATTTTTAAAGTAAATTCTCGGCTGGGCACAATGCCTCAGGCCTGTAAGCCCAGCACTTTGGAAGGTGGAGGTGAGCAGATCACTTGAGGCCAGGAGTTCGAGACCAGACTGGCCATGATGGAGACACCCTGTCTCTACTAAAAATACAAAACTAGCCAAGTGTGGGTGGTGCACACCTATAGTATCAACTACTCGGGAGGCTGAGGTGGGAGAATCCCTTAAACCCAAGAGATTAAAGCTGCAGTAAGCCAAGATTGCACCACTGCACTCCAGCCTGGTCAACAGAGTGAAACTCCATATAGAAATTAATTAATTAATTAATTAAAGTTAATTCTCACTTTCTAGGACACCATGTCTTAGAGGAATCTGGACATTTGGTTTTGCAACTGATAATTTTTTGTTGTTGTTGTTTTGTTTTTGTTTTTGTTTGAGGAATCTTGCCGTGTCATCCAGGCTGGAGTGCAGTGATGCGGTCTCAGCTCACTGCAACCTCCGTCTCCTTGGTTCAAGCAATTCTTGTGCTTCAGCCTCCCAAGTAGCTGGGATTACAGGCACACGCTGCCATGCCTGGCTAATTTTGTATTTTTTAGTAGAGACAGGGTTTCACCATGTTGGCCAGGCTGGTCTCGAACTCCTGATCTCAGATGATTTCCATGCCTTGGCCTCCCAAAGTGCTGGGATTACAAGCATGAGCCATCGCGCCCATCTGCAACTGAGAATTTATGTGCTGGGCGCAGTGGCTCACACCTGTAATCCCAGCATTTCAGGAGGGCAAGGTGGAAGGATAGTCTGAGCCTGGCAGGTTGAGGCTGCAGTAAACCATGATTGCACCACTGCACTCCAGACTGGGTGATAATCAAGCACCTACTCCTCTTTTTTTTTTTCTTTTTTTTTTTTGAGACAGATTCTCACTCTGTTGCCCAGGCAGGAGTATAGTGGCACGATCTCAGCTCACTGCAAGCTCCGCCTCCCGGGGTTCACGCCATTCTCCTGCCTCAGCCTCCCGAGTAGCTGGGACTACAGGCGCCTGCCACCATGCCCAGCTAATGTTTTGTATTTTTAGCAGAGGCAGGGTTTCACCATGTTAGCCAGGATGGTCTCGATCTCCTGACCTCGTGATCCGCCCGCCTCAGCCTCCCAAAGTGCTGGGATTACAGGCATGAGCCACCGCGCCCGGTCTTAAGCCCTTACTCTCAAAAAAAAAAAAAAAAAAAGAAAAGAAAAAAAGCCAGGCGCGGTGGCTCACGCCTGTAATCCCAGCACTTTGGGAGGCTGAGGTGGGCGGATCACGAGGTCAGGAGTTCAAGACCAGTCTGGCCAAGATGGTGAAACCCATCTCTACTAAAAATATAAAACTCAGCCAGGCATGGTGGCATGTGCCTGTAATCCCAGTTACTCGGGAGGCTGAGGTACAGCATTGCTTGAACCTGGGAGGCAGAGGTTGCAGTGAGCCGAGATCGCGCCACTGCACTCCTGAGTGGGCAACAGAGCAAGATTCTGTCTCAAAAAAAAAAAAAGGCCGGTGGCTCAAGCCTGTAATCCCAGCACTTTGGGAGGCCAAGATGGGCGGATCGCGAGGTCAGGAGATTGAGACCATCCTGGTCAACACGGTGAAACCCCATCTCTACTAAAAAAATACAAAAAAACTAGCCGGGCAAGGTGGTGGGTGCCTGTAGTCCCAGCTACTCGGGAGGCTGAGGCAGGAGAATGGCGTAAACCTGGGAGGCAGAACTTGCAGTGAGCCGAGATCCGGCCACTGCACTCCAGCCTGGGCGACAGAGCGAGACTCCATCTCAAAAAAAAAAAAAAAGAAAAAGAAAAAATTTACAGGACTAACTTGAAAGACATATATGGTTTTACAGAAATAAAGCCACTGAGTCACCTAAGTCCCAAAAAGAAAAGTGACATGTCAGGCGCGGTGGCTCACGCTTGTAATCCTAGCCCTTTGGGAGGCTAAGGCAGGAGTATAGCTTCAGGCCAGGAGTTCAAGACCAGTCTGAGCAATATGGCAAGACCCCTGGTCTTTACAAAAAAATTTAAAAATTAGCTGGGCATCGTGGCATGCACCTGTAGTTCCAGCTACTCTGGAGGCTGAAGTGGGACAATCACTTAAGCCCAAGAGTCTGAAGTAACAGTGAGCCATGATTGCACCACTACATTCCAGCCTGGGTGACAGGAGTGAGACCCCTATCTGGGAAAAAAAAAAAAAGGGAAGATTCCACAAGGTAGCAAAGTTGGACAACAGGGACTGGCAGAGTGGAATGTTGTAGACCTAGCTCCTAAGTCTGCTGCTGTAGGCAGAGCCCCAACCCAGTCCCAACCCCCTTCTCCCATGTGTATAACACCTTTAGAAGAAGAGGGAAATCAGGGGGTATTTGGTCAGTCACAGCCACACAGCATGGTGCATGCTTACCTTCACAGCTGTTCCTGGAGCCATTGCAGGTCCCTGGCTCCAAGGGTGAGCTGCCAAAATCATCAGGTAAAGGCTGTTTCACATAGCGGCTTCAAAAAGAGAAAAAGAGAAGGAAGAAAAAAAGATTGTTAGTTGTAACATTTATCTATTTTTTCCACCATGTGGCTAAGAAGTAGTTCATAATTTATATGGATGGCAGCTACTCACAAAGCAATTTATGTAAATAAAAGTGCTTTAGAATTATCCACTGGGCCGAGTGTGGTGGCTAATCCCAGCACTTTGGGAGGCTGGGACAGGTGGATCACCTGAGGTCAGGAGTTCGAGACCAGCCTGGCCATCATGGTGAAACCCCATCTCTAGTAATACAAAAATTAGCTGGGCGTGGTGGCACATGCCTGTAATCCCAGCTTTACTCAGGAGGCTGAGGCAGGAGAATTACTTGAATGTAGGAGGCAGAGGTTGAAGTGAGCCGAGATTGTGCCACTGCACTCCAGCCTGGGCACAGAGCAACTCTGTCTCAAAAAATAAATAAAATAAAATAAAATAAAATAAATAAAATAAAATAAAATAAAATAATAAAATAAAATAAAATAATGTGGTGGCTCAGTATTTTAAGAAATTAAAAACACAAATGGCCAGGCATGGTGGCTCACACCTGTAATCCTGGCACTTTGGGAGGTAAAGGTGGGCAATCACCTGACGTCAGGATTTCCAGACCAGCCTGGCCAACGTGGTGAAACCCCATCTCTACTAAAAATACAAAAATTAGGCCAGGCATGGTGGCTCATGCCTGTAATCCTAGCACTCTGGGAGGCTGAGGCGGGAGGATCACTTGAGGTCAGGAGTTTTGAGACCAGCCTGGCCAACACAATGAAACCCCCTCTCTACTAAAAATACAAAAATTAGCCAGAAATCACTTGAATCTGGGAGGCGGGGGTTGCAGTGAGCCGAGATTGTGCCACTGCACTCCAGCCTGGGCAACAGAGCGAAACTCCATCTCAAAAAAAAAAACACACACACACACACACACACAAAATTAGCCAGGCTTGGTGGTGCATGCCTGTAATCCCAGCTACTTGGGAGGCTGAGGCAGCAGAATCACTTTAACCCAGGAGGTAGAGGTTGCAGTGAGCCGATGTCGTGCCACTGCACTCCAACCTGGGCAACAGAGCAAGATTCCATCTCAGAAGGGAAAAAAAAAAAAACAAACCCACAAGAAATTAGGTGTCTAATTAAGCCAATGAAGACTCTAAGAAAGTTTGTCTCGAGTCTGATGTGAAAGTCATGTGGCACCATAATTTTTTTTTTTTTTTTTGAGACGGAGTCTCGCTCTGTCGCCCAGGCTGGAGTGCAGTGGCCGGATCTCAGCTCACTGCAAGCTCCGCCTCCCGGGTTCACGCCATTCTCCTGCCTCAGCCTCCCAAGTAGCTGGGACTACAGGCGCCTGCCACCTCGCCCGGCTAGTTTTTTGTATTTTTTTAGTAGAGACGGGGTTTCACCGTGTTAGCCAGGATGGTCTCGATCTCCTGACCTCGTGATCCGCCCGTCTCGGCCTCCCAAAGTGCTGGGATTACAGGCTTGAGCCACCGCGCCCGGCCAGCACCATCATTTTTTAAGGTATTTCCCAATAATCCTAATTTCTAGCTTCAGAATGATAGTGGAACACTTCAGAAATAAAATACAAATGCCATCAAAGCACTAGCCTCCCTAACATGATTCTAAGAGGACTGGACTCCTAGGATCAAGGTGCCTAAGATGTGCCAGGTGGCTCATCCCAACAGCACCTGCCCTGGCCCATCCAGGGGCTGGCACAAGTGCATTTTTTTTTTTTTTTGGAAATTGAATCTCGCTCTGTCACCCAGGCTGGAGTGCAGTGGCGCGATCTCGGGTCACTGCAGCCTCCAGCTCCCAGGAGAATCAAGGATTAAGCGATTCTCCTGCCTCAGCATCTCAAGCAGCTGGGATTACAAGCACCCACCAGCATGCCTGGCTAATTTTGTATTTTTAGTAGAGACGGGATTTCACCATCTTAGCCAGGCTGGTCTCGAACTCCTGACCTCAGGTGATCTGCCCGCCTTGGCCTCCCAAAGTGCTGGGAGTACAGGCATAAGCCACCACGCCTGGCCTACAAATGCATTTCTTACAGAGGTGAGCATGTAGGATCAACACAGCCACTTGGTAGCAGCTGCCACTCTACTATTACTGGGTATATCTTGATCTCAGATAACAACCAAATCACATTCCTGCCACCAACCTGATACGATCACAAACAGCCTGGTACAAAGACTCAAGGGTTAACTTGTGCTTGGGGACAGAAAGCAGCAGTGGCTGCCCATATAGCGCTGACCCAGAAGAAGTACTTGATGGCCTGGACTTCCTCTCCCTGAAGTAGACTGGAAGCGTGACACATTCTGAGCCATCCACGGAAGTGCTGCAGACCTGGTACCTGTGTTAATCACACAAGAGGGAACCTTTAGCAGTAGGTCCTTGTGAATAACAGAGATCTCAGCTGAAGCTATGTGGTGGCCAGGGCTACCATTACTGGGACAGAGAATATTTGAGTAGAAAAGGTGGCCATAACTATTGCCAAGATGTTTCTAGAGGTTGAGTCAGGAATCCAAAGAAGGACCATTGTCAGCACAATGTGAACCTATACAACCTAGGGCTGAGGGCTAACCGTGATACTCCTTCTTCCAACCACAGCCTCAAACTCTGTGGTCCTTCAACTGGGACCCAACACAGATAACAGCCATCATTCAGATCATCACTCTGAACACAAAGGCACACAGCTGGGTCCAGCCACCAAGTTCATCTTTTGTGATCAAAGAGCTCAACTTTAAAAAATGCATTGAGTTGGCCGGGCATGGTGGCTCATGCCTGTAATCCCAGCACTCTGGGAGGCTGAGGCGGGCGGATCATGAGGTCAGGAGATTCAGACCATCCTGGCCAACATGATGAAACCCCATCTCTACTAAAAATACAAAAAATTAGCCAGGCATGGTGGCGGGCACCTGTAGTCCCGGGTACTCGGGAGGCTGAGGCAGGAGAATGGCATGAACCCGGGAGGTGGAGCTTGCAGTGAGTCGAGATCTCTTCACTGCACTCCAGACTGGGCACAAGAGTGAGACTCCATCTCAAAAAAAAAAAAAAAAAAAAATGCATTGAGTGCCCTGCCCTTTAATAAGACAAATATTGTACAAAGATGTACACCTAGGATATTAGCCAAAGGCTCTTTTTTTCCAAATGAGCAAGCAAATTTATAAAACTAATTGTCATCTTTGTTCAAAAACACTGAAGTAAAAGAATCATATCTAATTCTGAAAAATATCAGAGATAATCAAATAAACTGCTAGATACAAATCAATGATTTTGAAAAATGTGTCTTACTTAGTGAATACATGAAATTGAGGAGATTTATAGATGTTTTATCCTGGAACAGATGTTACCAAAATTGCTGGCAACTGACTGTAGTCTTTCCCTCTTCCTATAGGGGGAGACACAAACTTACTGATTCAAATTTTGAAACATGCATGTATGTGCGCGCACGTGCGTGCACGTGCGCGCGCACACACACACACACACAGACACGCACCCCTCCCCAAATGCCAAATGCCTAATGCCTAGCAAACAGTCCTGAATGAAGTTTATGCAGGAGGAATTTCTAAGAATACACAAAAATGTCCAAGGTGTGCTCTCGAGTAAATATTGTGGTCCAGCATAGTGGTAAAGAACTAGGCCTTGGAGTGCAGCCGCCCCAAGTTCCAGGTCCACATTGCCATTTTCTGCCTGCTATGACCCAGTAATAAGCATCTAACTTGTTAGTCTATTTATTCGGTGGACAATGGGATTACCCACTTTAAAGGGTGTGGTAAGAATTAAATAATTTAGTAGCACAGTGTACAAAACATTAAAAAATAGCAGATGCAGGCTGGGTGCGGTGGCACACGCCTGTAATCCCAGCACTTTGGGAGGCTGAGGCGGGCGGATTACGAGGTCAGGAGATCAAGACCACACTAACTAACACAGTGAAATACTAAAAATACAAAAAATTGGCCGGGCGTGGTGGCACGTGCCTATAGTTCCAGTTACTCAGGAGGCTGAGGCAGGAGAATGGCATGAACCCAGGAGACGGAGCTTGCAGTGAGCCACAATCACGCCATTGCACTCCAGCCTGGGCGACAGAGCAAGACTCTGTCTCAAAAAAATAAATAAATAAATAATAAAAAATACCAGATGCTGGCCAGGCGTGGTGCCTCATGCCTGTAATCCCAGCACTTTGGGAGACCGAGGGGGGAGGATCACGAGGTCAGGAGATTGAGACCATCCTGGCTAACACAGTGAAACCCTGGCTCTACTAAAAATACCAAAAATTAGCCAGGTGCGGTGGTGGGCGCCTGTAGTCCCAGCTACTCAGGAGGCCGAGGCAGGAGAATGGTGTGAACCCGGGAGGCAGACTTGCAGTGAGCCGAGATCGCACCACTGCACTCCTCCTGCCTGGGCGACAGAGCAAGACTCCATCTATTAAAAAAAAAAAAAAAAAAAACCCAGATGCTACTATTGCTTTCATAAAACAATTGTCAATTCATCTATAAAAGATATAAAAGAATTTGTTTTTCCAATGGTTGGCCCTTAGGCCCTCTGAAAATTCCTTTGTTGGTGGTCTGCTAAGCTCCCCACAGGGTAATCCTCCAGTTCCTTTCAGCTCAGGTGTGTGAAAACACTAGTTTCTGGAATTTACGGAGACCATGTTAAGGGCTTGGGGTTATAAATGTCTGTGAAAGCAGACTTTCCCATGTTCTAGCCCTTGGCACAGTGTGAGCTCTTGGCTGTGTCTGTGCAAGTGAGAACAAATAGATCTTTGGTGCGGCTAGGAATTATTCCTTTTAGAGTGATCTAGAAGTCATAGGCCCAAAAATGTAAAGGGAAAGAACTATCTCCTTTGCATACTGAATTCTTCAGCCAAAAACAAAAACCAAAACAAAATCCTAAAACCCTTTCTCAGCAGAGGCAAGTTCCTGAGTGAGAGGTAAAGCGGGAGGGACAGTACGGCTGGGCTCCATACTTCCTGGGCAAGTGGCTGCCTGGGAGCATCAGGCAAGTTCACGTATGGGAGCAGCAGGCAAGTTATTACCCCACTGTGCCTGGAAGAGGGACACACACACAATTACACAGAGCAGCCATGAAGCAGCACGTGGGAAGGCCGAGGAGACCTCTGTATTGTCCTCACAGAGATGAAAACACTCAGTCTCAGAGCTTACAGAATGAGCTGAAAACAGCGTTGTTTTTTTTCTTTTCTGAGACGGAGTCTCGCTCTGTTGCCCAGGCTGGAGTGCAGTGGCACGATCTCCGCTCACTGCAAGTTCTGCCTCCTGGTTTCATGTCATTCTCCTGCCTCAGCCTCCCGAGTAGAGTAGCTGGGACTACAGGCACCCGCCACCACGCCCAGCTAATTTTTGTATTTTTAGTAGAGACGGGGTTTCACTGTGTTAGCCAGGATGGTCTCAATCTCCTGACCTCATGATCTGCCTGCCATGGCCTCCCAAAGTGCTGGGATTACAGGCGTGAGCCCCGCGCCCGGCCAAAAACAGCTGTTTAAATCAACCCTCTCTGTCATTTCTGCACTGGGGATGGCAGTATCATGGTACTCGCTGAGAAGCCACAACCTGTGGCAGAGAAAGGACAAGATCCTTCCGTACCACATCCCTACTACCATCTTCCCATCACACAGCTGTGATTCCTCTTAAAGAAAGCAATCTCTGATGGTAGGACCATCTGTAGGAGCGGTGATTTGGTCTTCTTCACAGGAAAAACTGTTGAAAAAAGGCTGTGGCTGTGCTGAGGAGAGTTATCAGAATGTCTAGCTCTGCAGAGCATGAGGGGTTGAGCACTGAGGGCTGCCCACGATGCCCTCAACACCCATCTCTTGCACATAGGGGTCACGGCCAATCCACATGAGCAATGACTGCCCACATTTTTGTTCTGGAGATATGAATGCAGCAAAGTCTCCAGAACCGGTCCTCTGACCTGACCTGCAACAGAAACTGCTGAGTACTCACACGAAAATGTCATCTCGAGGCATGATGTGGTTTAAACCTTCATCCATTTGGAAAATTTTGTGGAATCGGTGATTATATACATCTGCGACCACCATCTAAGAATGAACAGTAATAGAAAGACCACAGAATGGCTAAGAGTGCCCCTACTAACTGCTTAAAACCCAGAAACAAATGAAAAAAAAAATACCCATACTCAAGTGTTGTCTCTAGAGAAACCACTACACAAACAGCCCCAGAGAGCTCAGGCCCAACGCTTGAGGAGGAGCAGCATGGCTGCCATCAGAATTGAACATGCTGGTAGCATCTGCCCTCGAGTGGCAGGAAGGGTGAGGAGTGTGGTGCTAACTAGAAACCAGCAGTTGTCCAGAGTCTCTGGAGTATTCCGTAATATGCAGTCTCTATGCCACTCTCAGTGCACAGAACTGACAGCAGAGTCCTACTCCTGGTCCTTTGACCATAGCTAGTGTGAACCCAATGAAGGAAAGACGGTGTTTCCTGGAGCTGGAAGGGACAGTCTCAGCCACAGTGTGCATAGTGAGTGAGGCATCCAGACATACACAAATAATCACATTTGTGCTGGCAATAACAGCAACCCCGAAAAAGTGGCTTCAAGGATGAAAGTAAACTCCAAATGCTATGAAGTATCCCAAATAGACCGAGTGCCACTGATCACCCCGCCTTACATTTTCTGCAGCAATGCCACACAGCCTGGAGAGAGCCTCGCACAGGTCGGACACAGCCCCCATCAGCGGCACAGTCACACGGTACTGCAAGAGAGAAATGGTCAAGGTCACAAGGGTGCCCCACAAAAGGTGGGAAATGAATTAGGAGAAGCAGGCATTACCAGGAGCAAAGGAGCCCTTCCAGAAACAGTGTAGGGTGAAGTCAGGGTATAGATGAGTCAGCAGTAGAGCAAACAAGCAAGACCTCTATGTCAGCATCCTCCTCAATACACAGCATGGGGGCTGGGCCATCTCTTTCTCTTCCAAACATTGCTTCATTTTATTCTTAATTATTCAGAGTACTTTCTAAAGAACTGCTAAAATTATACAAATTCAAATTGCCATCTGGTCCTACCTTTTTTTTTTAATTTAATTTTTATTTTTTGTAGAGACAGGGTCTCAAACTCCTGGCCTCAAGCAATCCTCCCACCTCAGCATCCCAAAGTGCTGGGATTATACGTGTTGGCCACCAAGCCCGGCCTTAACTTTCTTTTTTTTTTTTTTTGAGACAGTCTCACTCTGTCGCCCAGGCTGGAGTGCCGTGGTGTGATCTTGGCTCACTGCAACCTCCACCTCCCAGGTTGAAGTGATTCTCCTGCCTCAGCCTCCTGAGTAGCTGGGATTACAGGTGCACACCACCACACTTGGCTAATTTTTGTATTTTTAGTAGAGACAGGGTTTCACCATGTTGGTCAGAGTGGTCTCGAACTCCTGACCTCGTGATCCGCCCACCCTGGCCTCCTGAAGTGTTGGAATTACAGGCGTGAGCCACCACGCCCAGCCTGCCTCAACTTTTTTTTTTTTCTCTTTTTGAGACAGAGTCTAGCTCTGTCGCCCAGGCTGGAGTGCAGTGGCGCAATCTCAGCTCACTGCAAGCTCCGCCTCCTAGGTTCACACCATTTTCCTGTCTCAGCCTCCCAAGCAGCTGGGACTACAGGCGCCCACCGCCATGCTCAGCTAATTTTTTGTATTTTTAGTAGAGACGGGGTTTCACCATGTTAGCCAGGATGGTCTCGATCTCCTGACCTTGTGATCTGCCTGCCTTGGCGTCCCAAAGTGCTGGGATTACAGGCGTGAGCCACCGCGCCTGGCCCTCAACTTTCTTTAGAGATAAAGAAACCAAAGACAGAGCTACTAAGCAATACAATTACTCAGTGAGCCATCAGCAGGGTTAGACACTAAGACCTGCTGCTCACACCTCTCATCTGGTCTAATCTTCTGTACAGGCTGTCCTAGATGATTTGAGGGTATATCTGAATACAAAAAGTACCCTGCTTCTGGTTCTCCAACATTCAGATTCAAGAACCACTTAGTAAATCAGGTTACTTTAGTCGCGTGAATGAAGTGGCCAAAAAAGTGACAGAGGCCAGGTGCGATGGCTCACACCTGTAATCCCAACACTTTGGGAGGCCAAGATGGGCGGATTACTTGAGGTCAGGAGTTCTGGCCAACATGGTAACATCCTGTCTCTACTATGTCTCTACTAAAAATACAAAAATTAGCTGAGCATACAGGTACACGCCTGTAATCCCGGCTACTGAGTGGCTGAGGTAGGAGAATCGCTTGAACCTGGGAGGAAGAGGTTACAGTGAGCTGAAATCGTGCCACTGCACTCTAAAATGGGCGACAGAGCAACTCTGTCTCAAAAAAAAAAGTGACAGAGAAGCAAAGAAGCCCCAAAGACCTTCACAATAGGCCTTAAACGATATGGGATTACATGAAGGTCTGATGGAGGCCAAGGGCCCATACCCAGGCAAGTACCAAGGGGACTCAGAGGCATCCAATGCAGCAGATAGGAGCAGTCCCACTGGGATCTGGAGACCACTTGCAGTGAGGGGTGCCATGAGGGTGTGGATTCTGTTACCTGGGTAGGTCTGCAGTGAGGGTCAGCAGGAACCAGGAAAACCTCCATAACTCGATCTTTCTTCAAGGGCAGTGGGAGCGTTAGATAGCAAAATGGGTCAAAGGTCACCGAAACCTTAGCACATTCTGGACAAACCAAAGTAGATTTGAAGAGGCCATGGAAAGTATCCACAATCACAGAATCATTCCTCAACCTGTGATTCTCCCAGGCTTCCTTTGCCACCACCTGCATGAAGGGATAAATAGGACATTCTCAACACCACTCAGTCCCTTGCCCCTGCATCCAGAATGACTCACAGCAAACCTGGAGATGAATCAGGCGGCAATCTGTACAGCCAAGAGCTTGATCCAGGACAAGCAAGGCCAGGACTACTCTTAGTGTATCATACTCATACCACATGCCAGCTCTACACCCAATCCCCACCCCAACACACATATATATATTTCATATATATGTTTATATATATATTTCAAATATATATTATATTGATTGATTGAGACATGGTCTTGCTCTGTCGCTCAGGCTGGCACGACCATGGTTCACTACAGCCTCGAACTCCTGGGCTCAAAGCGATCTTCCTGCCTCAGACTCCCAAGTAGCTAGGACTATAGGCACGCCCCACCATGCCTGGCTAATGTTTTTTTAGTTTTGGTAGGGATGGGGGTTTTACTATGTTGACCAGATGGTTCTAGAGCTCCTGGCCTCAAGTGATGCTCCCACCTCAGCCTCCAAAGTGCTGGAACCGCAGGGGTAAGCCACTGTGCCTCGTTGTAATCCCCACACTTAATAAGGTTGGCATCATAGGACCTATTGGAAACTAGGGGTTTGTGTGTCCTGATAGGAAACAGAACCCGGAGGACACTATGGGTACAGATACATGGCCAGGACAAGGAAAGTCCCCCTATATGTTTCCAGTGATCTAAAGTAGTTTTTGGCCGGGCACAGTGGCTCATGCCTGAAATCCCAGCACTTTGAGAGGCCGAGGCAGATGGATCACCTTAGGTCAGGAGTTCAAGATTAGCCTGGCCAACATGGTGAAATCCCCTCTCTACTAAAAATACAAAAATTTGCCGGGTGTGGTGGTACATGGCTATAGTCCCAGCTACTCAAGAGGCTGAGACAGGAGAATCGCTTGAACCCGGGAGGTGGAGGATGCAGTGAGCGAGATCGCATCATTGCACTCCAGCCTGGGTGACAGAGTGAGACTCCATCTCAAAAAAATAAACAAATAAATTTTAATAATTTTATCTATACTACAGTTCAGCTAACTCACAGTTTTTCTAAGAAGATCTAAATTTTACTTTAAAGCATTCATATTGATTATCCCAATGTGACAGGGCAGCTGAAATACTAAAATCCTCTTGCACTGATCAGAAAATCAAGGTAAAAAGTATAAATGTCCTAATGATATTAATAACAAATTAAGTAATCATAGATAGCTTTTATTGTGAGCGATAACAATCTTAGGGGTCCTCACTACAGGCACTTTACAGTTTTCAGAGTGTTCTTAGTCCCTAGTTCACCAGTGAAATATCAAACAAGCTCACTCAAATTTGAAAAAGCCCAAGAGGAAGCATTAGGAGTAACTAGGGGACAGTGGCTCACGCCTGTTGTAATCTCAGCACTTTGGGAGGCTAAGGTAAGAGGACTGCTTAAGCTCAGGAGCTGGAGACCAGCCTAGACAACATAGCAAGATTTTGTCTCTATTACAAAAAAAAAATAGCAGTAACTACAGTTAGCCCTTTTCTGACCAGAGACCATATACCTATAACTAGCTACAGTGAGAAGCAACCAGGGCCCTGGCAGCAACACTCAAAAGACCAGAAGAATATCCCTGCACTCTCAATATGAGGCAGCTTCTTCGTTCAGACATCATTAATGGCATACCGCGTCTGGCCGCCCATTGGCATCCTTCAGCTCCAAGTAGGGCTTCTTCTTTACTCGGTTCAGATCTTCATGCAATCCATCTAGAAGAAAGGCTAACAGCTCCTGAGAATCTTGTTGCTGGTAGCCAGAAAATTGAGGAGCAAAACGTCCCACTTGAGTCTACAACAAAAGCAACTGCATCAGAAGGCATAATATGTAAAGAACTAGTTAAATCAAATGAGAACTATCATCAAAAATAGCTTTGAGGAGTTAGCTGGGTAGTGAGAGAGAACACTTGGTTGAGTAGTCCAATTAACTCCTGAAGAGCCTACAGGAGGCCAGTGGTTCCCACCAGAGAGAAGGCCTAGATCAGAGAGCCAGGAGGATGAATCTGGAACCTGGGCCACTACCTTAAGTCCTAGGGAGGAAGGGTGGGGTATCCTGAGTAACCACACCCAAGTACTGACATGAATCCCTCTCCAACATGTCCTTCTTTGGTTCAGAGTCTTAAACTCCATAAGGACATTACAAACGATACTTTCATCAGCTGGAGGAATCCTCCTGTACATAACAGCCCTCAGGTCCCTAAATACTGTCTGTCCAGTATTATTCTCCACCAGTTATTCTGAGAGTATGGTCCCTAGCCAGCAGCATTAGTATCACCTGGGAGCTTAGTAGAAATGCACATTCTCAGGCCCCCACAGCAAACCCATTCAATCAGAAACTCTGCGGATGGGTCTAGCAGTCTATGTTGTATTAAGCACTCCCAGAGACTGTGATGTATCCTATGGAGAACCAGCCAGGCACGGTGGCTCACGCCTGTAATCGCAGAATTTTGGGAGGCTGAGGCAGGCAGATCACCTGAGGTTGGGAGTTCAAGACCAGCCTGGCCAACATGGTGAAACCTGGTCTCTACTAAAAATACAAAAATTAGCTGGGCATGGTGGTGCACACCTGTAATCCCAGCTACACGGGAGGCTGAGGCAGGAGAATTGCTTGAACCCAGGAGGCGGAGGCTGCAGTGAGCCAAAATCGTGCCAGTGCACTCCAGCCTGTGCGACAGAGCAAGACTCTGTCTCAAAAAAAAAAAAAAAAAAAAAATGGAGCACCACTGTTCTACACCTGTTCTCTAATACCATAGCCACTAGCCACATATGGCAACCTAAATTTATATTAATTACAATTAAAAACCATTAAAAATTCAGTTCCTTGGTCAAATGAACCACATCTCAAGTGCTCAGAGGTGCTTGAGCTGGTGGCTGCCATAACACAGTACAAATATATAACACATCCATCACTGAGGAAGCTCCACACTTCCCTAATATCCCTAAACACTACCTTCTAGTTGTTTATTTACATTAGCTTCAGCACAGTGTGTTGCCACCCAATTCTTTTTTATTTTTTTATTCTGGGACAGGGTCTGTGTCGCCAAGGCTGGAGTACAGTGGCACAATCACAGCTCACTGCAGCCTTGACCTGTCAGGCTTAAGTAATTCCTCCCACCTCAGCCTCCCTGGTAGCTGGGACTATAGGTACATCACCATGTCCAGCTAATTTTGTTGTTGTTTTAGAGACAGAGTCTCGCTCTGTTGCTCAGGCTGGAGTGCAGTGGTGCGATCTCAGCTCACTGCAACCTCCACCTCCCAGGTTCAAGCAATTCTCCTGCCTCAGCCTCCTGAGTAGCTGGAATTACAGGTGGGCACCATCACACCTGGCTAATTTTTGTATTTTCAGTAGAGACGAGGTTTCATTATGTTGGTCAGGCTGATCTCAAACTCCTGACCTCGTGATCTGCCCACCTCAGCCTCCCAAAGTGCTGGATTACAGGAACGAGCCACCATGCCCGGACTTTTTTTGTTGTTGTTGTTTTTTCTTTGAGATGGAGTCTCGTTCTGTCACCCAGGCTGGAGTGCAGAGGCACGATCTCGGCTCACTGCAAGCTCTGCCTCCCGGGTTCATGCTATTCTCCTGCCTCAGCCTCCCGAGCAGCTGGGACTACAGGCGCCTGCCATCACACCTGGCTAATTTTTTTTTTTTTTTTTTTGTATTTTTAGCAGAGACAGGGTTTCACCATATTAGCCAGGATGGTCTCGATCTCCTGACTTCGTGATCTGCCCGCCTCGGCCTCCCAAAGTGCTGGGATTACAGGCGTGAGCCACTGCGCCTGGCCAACTTTTTTGTTGTTTTTAAAGAAACAGAGACTTGATCAGGCGCAGTGGCTCATGCCTATAATCCCAGCACTTTGAGAGGCTGGGGCAGGCAGATCCCCTGAGATCAGGAGTTTGAGACCAGCCTGGTCAACATGGCGAAACCCCATCTCTACTAAAAATACTAAAATTAGCCAGGCATGGTGGTGCACACCTGTAGTCTCAGCTACTCAGGAGGCTAAGGCATGAGAATCGCTTGAACCCGGGAGGTGTAGGCTGCAGTGAGCCAAGATCGTGCCACTGCACTCCAACCTGGGCAAGAAGAGAGTCAGACTCTGTCTCAAACAAAACAAAACAAAAACGGAGTCTCACTATGTTGCCCAGGCGGGTCTCAAACTCCTGGGCTCCAGGGATCCTCCCACCTCAGCCTTCCAAGAAACTGAATTTTTATAGTCTGGCTTAGGAAACTGACCATTTAAATACTGCCATCACAGAATACAGCATTCTGAGGAATCAGCTTACAAATAACTTCTGAGACATCCCCAACCCAGAGGTGGGCAGTGAAGACACTTAGGGGTGTGCTAAATGACTGAATGACAGGAAAAAAAGGGTTTGACAATGTGGTACTTTTAGTCTCAGATTCCATCTTTTTTTTTTTTTTTTTTTTTTTTTTGAGATGGAGTCTTGCTCTGTTGCCTAGGCTGGAGTGCAGTGGTGTGATCTTGGCTCACTGCAATCTGCATCTCCCAGGTTCAAGCAATTCTCCTGCCTCAGCCTCCCACGTAGCTGGGATTACAAGTGTGCACCACCATGCCCAGCTAATTTTTGTATTTTTAGTAGAGAAGGGGTTTCACCATGTTAGCCAGGCTGGTCTTGAACTCCTGACCTCAGGTGATCCACCCACCTTGGCCCCCCAAAGTGCTGAGATTACAGGCGTGAGCCATCGTGACTGGTCATCAGATCCCATCTTTTTTTTTTTTTTTTTTTTTTTTTGGAGACGGAGTCTTACTCTGCCACCAGGTTGGACTGCAGTGGCGCAATCTCAGCTCACTGCAACCTCCACCTCCCAGGTTCAAGTGATTCTCCTGCCTCAGTCTCCCAAGTAGCTGGGACTACAGGCATGCGCCACCACGCCTAGCTACTTTTTGTATTTTTAGTAGAGACGGGGCTTCACCATGTTGGCCAGGATGGTCTCAATCTCTTGACCTAGTGATCCACCTGCCTCGGCCTCCCAAAGTGCTGGGATTATAGGCGTGAGCCACAGCGCCTGGCCCAGATCCCATCTTAATCCCAAAATGCAACAAAAGGAATGCCTCATAACAACACTAAACCACTCTCCCCAAAGTGGGAAAAAGGAAGTACAGGAGTGTATCCTTTACCCGAAAATCTGAAATCCAAATGCTCAAAGATCCATAACCTTTCTAACACTGACACGATATTCAAAGGAAATGCTCATTGAAACATTTTAGATTTTGGAATGGGGATGCTGAACTAGTAAGCGTAATGGAAATACTGTAAAAAAAAAAAAACCCTAAAAAACCTGAAGTCCCAAAACATTTCTGGTCCCAAGCATCTATATACAGAGATACTCAACCTGTATATATATATATGTCTACCTACTTTGAACATGCGAGGTGCCACATGGGCATCCCTTCCAGACCACATCTGCTTAATGAGCTCTGCATAGGCTTCTGCAATTTCCCCTTTCATCCCCAGAGGGTTGTCTCTGTTGATTTCGGCTTCATACTCATCTTTGAGAAAGTAGTCAGTCAGTGGTGCAGTGTTGCTCAAGCACTGAAACAGAACATGATGAGGGCTTTACATACCTTCTAGACAGTACCAGAGATACAAGATAAATCAAGTTCTAAAGGGTCACTGAGGGACAACCCCAACAAAATGAGGCACTCAGGAGATTCTCTGAAGGCTCATGACGGACAGTAAAGCACAGCCTCAAGGAGGTCAAGCTGGTGGACCCCTCGCAGCTAATCTCTGAGGGACGTGGTCTTAGAGGATTGCAGATGCATTGGCTAAGATTTTGTCTCTGAAAAAAACTACCTTAGGAAAAAAGCTGAATAAACAAATAATTCTTGTTTAATGAAAAAGTTTTTTTTTTATTTTTTTTGGCTTTTTTTTTGAGACAGAGTTTCGCTCTTGACGTCCGGGCTGGAGTGCAATGGCGTGATCTTGGCTTACTGCATCCTCCACCTCCTGAGTTCAAGTGATTCTCCTGCTTCAGCCTCCTGAGTAGCTGGTATCACAGGTGCTGGCCACCACACCCAGCTAATTTTTGTATTTTCAGTAGAGATGGGGTTTCACCATGTTGGTCAGACTGGTCTCAAACTCCTGACCTCAGGTGATCCACTCGCCTCAGCCTCCCAAAGTGCTGGGGTTACAGGCGTGAGCCACTGCGCCCAGCCTTTTTCATTAGTTTCTGTTTTTACTGCTATTATTTGTCTCCTTCTACTTCCTTTGGGTTCTTTCCCCTAGCATCATGAGATGGAAGCTTAAATCGTGAAATTTTAACCCTTTTTGCCCTAATATTTACATTTAGAACTTTAAAACTCCTCATCATTATCCTCACTCAATAGCTAAGGAAAACTGAGGGTACAAAGACTTGGAAAAACTTGTCCATGAAAAGCCAAATCACACCTCTTCTTTAGTACTAGGCTATTTCCACGTCACCACAAGAGGAAAATAACTTTTTTTTTGTTTGTTTGAGACAGAGTTTCGCTCTTGTTGCCCAGGCCGGAGTGCAGTGGCACGATCCAGGTTAGCCAGGATAGTCTCGATCTCCTGACCTCGTGATCCACCTGCCTCGGCCTCCCAAAGTGCTGGGATTACAGGCTTGAGCCACCGCGCCTGGCCTAATTTTTGTATTTTTAGTAGAGATGGGGTTTTGCCATGTTGGCTAGGCTGGTCTCGAACTCCTGACCTCAGGTGATCCACCCACCTTGGCTTCCCAAAGTGCTGGGATTACAGGCGTGAGCCACTGCGCCTGGCTGGGACAGCTATTTTTAGTGAAAAGGTAGTCAGCCTTCAGCAAGGCATAATTGAGCTTGGCATCACCTGCTATAAGTTCTCCTCATCCCATCAGAGACCAATCAGGGATACACTCCAATATTTTCTAGAGAGATCATACCTAAACAGTCGATAAAATTCAAAATAATCTTACTATAAAACCAAACACAGAACTGACTACAAAGACATCTGGGGTCCACAAACACTGATGAAGCCATTCTGTACCACCTAGTGGGAGATGCCCTGGCAGAGACTACTGAAGCACTAACAAGGGGTAGGCAGGGACTCCTGGGACAGGATCCACCCAGTATCTTTACAGGCCACTTCCACCCAAACCTCAAGATGCTGTGTTATTTGAATGGAAGTTCTTTCCTCTACCTGCAAAGCGGAGTTCATGAAGCAGGTGTTTCCCAGGTTTCCAAGTCCACAGAGCCCAGGTTGTATATGAGAGGATGGTGGCTCCTGATAATTATACGAAGCAGAAAAGCCAGATCCACTGGAAAACACAACACACATCAGCAATAAAAGCAAGTGTATAACACATGCCCTCCAGATGTTTTTTGAGGCTCCTATGGGGGCCTCTAGAACTTGTGTGTGGTAGTAAGCCCATGATGCAAATTCCCTCTACCCCCTCCCCTGCCCTCCAGACCTGCCCCACCCTTTACTTGACACACTAGCAGCTGGTAAGCACATCCTTAAGGAAAGAAACACTATTTGAATTTTCCTGTTAGGCTTTGGCAAATGCTAATTTTGCCAGGTGACTTAAGGGAAGACCATTTTAGTTATCAAGAGCTTGCATCTGCTACCACCCACCAGGCCACACCCAGGCTTGACTGGCCCTGAAAGTTCATGCACACTTCCTCACCTCATTCGCCCTCTTCCCCCAATCTATGCCATGTGGCATGTGTGCCTGAAATGCTTGGAGAAAGGATCACGGCCATCCATAGCTGAGCACTTCTCTGTGCTTGTCCTTCACAACTACTCTGCCATATGTGCCAGCCCATCCCTTCATAAACAAATGCAGAGACCCCCACCCTGCCCCACACTAAGACTACCTGTGATGTAGGCTGTGGGGAAAACACCAGCTCACAGGAGGACAAGCAACACAGATCAGAACTTGGAAGCACACTTTACTACAGGTATGAAATGGAGTGAGAAACTACATGCAGCACGTTCCCATGAGGAACTCTAACCCCACCATGCTTAGTGTAGCGGCAGATGAGCTCTCAAGATACAGCCTGGGAAAGGACAGAGGGAAAGGAAGCAGAGTGAAAGGACCTGCTCTTACCCCCTGCTGACACCGGAACTGTGCATCCCACAGGTGCTAGTGCTATCACCATTTGCAATGGGAGAGGCAGACACTGAGGAATAGGGACTTGCTGATGATTTTGGAGAGGTAGTAAAATTTCTGCTAGGCGCAGTGCTTGATCTGGGAGAGAGAAGCAGAAACAATGCTACTGACTTTTTGCAAAGAGCAAGCCCTATTTAATGCCTTAGGTCGCTTCTCAAGAAATAAATGTTCTTCATATTCAGTAAGTTAAAATAAATTACAAAAAGCCTGTATTCATACTACTTCAAGGTAAACTTAAAGTGAGAGTCCAGAAATTAATTGGTCTTCCTGTCACATCAGTCCACAGCATCATATACCCTTTCAGTGTGAAAAACCACAAGGCTGGCCAGGCGCAGTGGCTCATGCCTGTAATTAAATAGCTGGGTATAAGGACATGAGAAGAGAAAAATGCCAATTTGGTTTCACTATGCTTTCTATGGATGGCCGGGCGCGGTGG
This sequence comes from Macaca mulatta, assembly GCF_049350105.2. Lineage (NCBI taxonomy): Eukaryota > Metazoa > Chordata > Mammalia > Primates > Cercopithecidae > Macaca > Macaca mulatta. The sequence goes on from NC_133407.1 coordinate 112,749,727, forward strand.
CTCAAGCCTGTAATCCCAGCACTTTGGGAGGCCGAGACGGGCGGATCACGAGGTCAGGAGATCGAGACCATCCTGGCTAACACCGTGAAACCCCGTCTCTACTAAAAATACAAAAAACTAGCCGGGCGAGGTGGCGGGCGCCTGTAGTCCCAGCTACTCCGGAGGCTGAGGCAGGAGAATGGCGTAAACCCGGGAGGCGGAGCTTGCAGTGAGCTGAGATCCGGCCACTGCACTCCAGCCCGGGCTACAGAGCAAGACTCCGTCTCAAAAAAAAAAAAAAAAAAAAAGAATTATCAGTGAAAGGCAAAGAGAAATGGCAATAAGGCCAGCTGAGGTAGCTCACGCCTGTAATCTCACCACTTTGGGAGGCTGAGGTGGGTGGATGGATCACTTGAGATCAGGAGTTCGAGTCTAGCCTTACCAACATGGTGGAACCCCGTCTCTACTAAAAATACAGCCAGGACTAGTGGCGCATGCCTGTAATCCCAGTTACTTGGGAGGTGAGGCAGGAGAACTGCTTGAACCCAGGAGGCAGAGGCTGTAGTGAGCCGAGATCGTGCCATTGCACTCCAGCCTGGGCAACAAGAGCAAAACCCCATCTCAAAAAAAAAAAAAGAAAAAGAAAAACGGCAATAAGAGATGACTTTCCCCAAAAAGGCTGGATGCAAATTAAATAGCTGGATATAAGGACATGAGAAGAGAAAAATGCCAATTTGGTTTCACTATGCCTTCTATGGAGAATTGTTTCTCCAAATTTGCCACTGTAACCTCTCTGTTTCAAACTCACGTTTTAGTATTTTTCAGGCTCTTACTTTAGATTTCTACTTTCAAATTAATTCAAGGGCTCATTGCCCAAATTTTAAATTGCTATCAATTTCATCAATCTGCTAGAATCTATATAAGGACATAAGGAAGAAAGTAAATCTTATTTTAAAATTTTTGATTTTTACCTTTTTTTTTTGTACTTCATAGCAATAGTCTCCTTATGTTGCCCAGGCTGGTCTCAAACTCCTGGACTCAAGCAATCCTCCTGCCTCAGCCTCCCAAAAGGCTAGGATTACATACATGAGCCACTGTACTCAGTCAAATAAGTGAATCCTCTTCCATTGTTTCAAATATAAAACTGGGATTTCCCTTCTAGAATACTGGGTTATTTTTAGAATACAGAAAATGAATAAGAAGATGTGCTGTCCCCACACAGTGCTCACCCTCATGGGATCTGATCTCAACTTGGCTTCCCTATGAGAAGAAAAACGTGGCAGCAAAAACAAGTATGATCTTGTATACCAGCAGTGGGCACGTCAGGAAATTATATAGGGCCTAAGCGGGTACCTGAACCGAGGTTTGCTCCACAGTGCGGTCACAGCAAGGGAGAATGAGGGCTCCTCAGTCTCTCACCTTCCCATAAGGAAATGTACCCTTCTCTAATCCTAAAGAGGATTTGGTTCACACAGCTTCATCCTCATGCTGCAAAGGAGTCCAAGAACTCAAGCAGTTGCACTAAGCGAGATTCACCATAGTCAAGGGTACTCTCATTCACCACATGGGAGACTTAAGCATGCATGCATTCAATCCTGTCCAGTGAGACATCCAACGTGATATCCTAGCCTCTTATGCATAAAGAAAGTCTGCTGCCCAAGGCTGGTCTGATAGGCAATAGCAGACTCAGTCCTCTCAGCACTGAGAGCAGGTAAGACAGAATAGTGATATTCGAATGCTGATGCACAGAACCTCAAGTTGTATGGTATGGCACTCCTCTTTTCAGTAACTATTCATTGGTAACTTATCTATTTTCTTGAGCTTAAAAGGGCAAAAATCAGCTGGGCCTGGTGGCTCATGCCTGTAATCCTAGCATTTTGGGAGGCCAGGGTGGGAAGACTGCTTGAGGACAAGAGTTCAAGATCAACCTGGTCAACATAGCGAGACTCTGTCTCTATTTATTTTATTTATTTTAAAAAAGGGCAAAAATCCATACAAATCATTTGAGATATCCAAGACCTGTCGATTTCTTAAAGAGACAACATTTCCGGATGACAGAAATTAAAGAAAAATTTTATTTGACGTTTAAAATGTTCTAGAAAATACTGCCAGTAGTTTTCATAGTAAATTCAATCAAAAAGAAACCAAATTAAGTGCATAAAAGGATACTTTTTATGTGCTTGAAAATTTACACAGTAAGATTTAAAAAAAGAAGAAAAAAAAAACTCTATCCTTAGGCTGGGTGCAGTGGCTCATGCTTATAATCCCAGCACTTTGGGAGGCTGACCTTGTCTCTACAAAACAGAAAAAGTCAGGCATAGTGGCTCATGCCTGCAGTCCCAGCTACTCAGGAGACTAAGCCGAGAGGATCCCTTGATCCCAGGAGCTAGAGGTTGTAGTAAACTATAATCATGCCATTGCATTCCCGTCTGGGCAACAAAGTAAGACCCCATCTATTAAAAAATACTCTATCTTTAACAGACAAGTCAAAAGCAAAACTTCTCTTCAGAAAATTTACTACAACCTGGGAAATGCTGAGTACTAGGGCAGGGACTAGTCTCGAGACCTTCAGGCAACTGTGGAACACATCCTGGGCATTACAGGCTGGAAAATAGGCAGCCAGGGGAAATGTCTGAATCTCAGGCATATATATTAGGTAGGCAGTATCTCACTGATTTGTGACTGGGTCTCATGCCACACTCTGAAAACAGACACCACGCCTCCAAACAAGGATACCTCTGCTCCTAAGAGACACTGTAGGCAAGCCTCAGGACTCCCAGGCACCTTTCTACTGTTAAGTCCTGCTCCCAAGGCATGTCAGGTGATTATCAATTACAACTCAAATGTGTGCCTGAAACCATGGTGGAGACCTGTAAAACATCCCTGTGCCCAGGCCCAAAGTGAGGCTCTGGGCAAACTAGGCAGAGCCCATGCCTACCCTCCTTAATCTACTGCACTCCACTTGCTTCTCAGACGTTCTCCAGACTGAATGCTGCACTGAGAATAAGTCCATCCTTTAAGACTAGGCCAGGCACGGTGGCTCACGTCTGTAATTCCAGCACTTTGGGAGGCTGAGGTAGGCGGATCACCTGAGGTTGGGAGTCAGAGACCAGTCTGACCAACACAGAGGAACCCTATCTCTACTAAAAACACAAAATTAGCAGGGCATGGTGGCACATGCCTGTAATCCCACCTACTCAGAGGCTGAGGCAGGAGAATCACTTGAACCCAGGAGGTGGAGGTTGTGGTGAGCTGAGATCGCGCCATTGCACTCCAGCCTGGGCAATAAGAGCGAGACTCCAGCTCAAAAAAAAAAAAAAGACTGACCTCAAGTATCTGGAGTCTGGTACCTGGAACTATAATTAAGATAACAATAAACTCTTTTAATTTAACTTTATCTATTTATTTATTTATTTATTTTGAGAGTGTCTCATTTTGTCGCCCAGGCTGGAGTACAGGGGGCCAATCTCAGCTCACTGCAGCCTTTGCCTCCCCAGTTCAAGCAATTCTCATGCCTCAGCTTCCCGAGTAGCTGGGATTACAGGTGCACACCACCATGTCTAGCTAGTTTTTTTATTTTTAGTAGAAATGGGGTTTTATCATGTTGGCCAGGCTAATCTCGAACTCCTGGCCTCAAGTGATCTGCCCGCTTCAGCCTCCCAAAGTGCTAGGATCATAGGTGTGAGCCACCAAGCCCGGCTAATTTATTTTTCATTCATTCACTCATTCATTCAGTCATTTATTTATTTTTACAAAGATAATGTTTATTGACAGTCACAGGCCACAGGGGCAAGCCTGTGGCTTCTGGGATTGGGTTCTGGGATGAAGGAGAACCCGTGCCCCCTGCCCTGGGCCTCTGCTGGCTGAGGAGGCACAAGGTGAGAAGACGCCCAGGGTGCTCAGACTAACCAGGGCCTCCCTGGCAGCCCAGGAGTGTGGGTGCCGCAGAGACAGGGCCCTTGCAGAGCTAACCTAGAGCCCACCATCCCCACAGCCTGTGTGAGCAGAAGCCAGGACCCACAGGCTGTGCCCCAGGCTTGTCACTGTTGCCAGTGGAGGTGGGCAGCTGCCCCTCTTGGCACCTGAGACAGTGAAAGAAGAGGCCTGCTGCCATGAAGAAGACACTCCGTGGACAGACTTGCTGGGGCTGAGTTGAGGGGCACATGGAGGCAGGTCAGCTGGTCTGGTCAGCTGTCCTTGTCACCGCTACTTTTGTGGTCTGAGGCTGTAGCCTTGGTCAGGTTCCCAGCTTCCCTCTTCAGGACACTGAGCAAAGTCTGGGAGCTCTCCAGCATCTTGAGGTAGATGGCCTCCGTCTCCGTGATGGTCTGGTAGAACTTACTGAGAAAGGCAGTCTTGTATGTCAGGTTCTCACTGATGTAGGCCAGCTTTTCTGTCAGCTGCCTCACCTCATTCTGCAGCCGCTGCTACTCATCCTCCTCCTGCTGGATCTGCCTGCTTCTGGCATAGCTCCTCTACGAATTTGACCAGCATGTTGTTGTACTTCTGCAGCGCCACACCCTGCTGGGTCAACATCTCCCGGGGCCTCCTATTTTTTTTTTTTTTTTTTGAGATGGAGTTTCACTCTTGTTGCCCAGGCTGGAGTGCAATGGTGAAGTCTCAGTTCACTGCAACCTCTGCCTCCTGGGTTTAAGCAAGACTCTGTCTCAAAAAAAAAAAAAAGAAAAAGAAAAAGAAAAAAAACGGCCAGGCGTGGTGGCTCACGCCTGTAATCCCAGCACTTTGGGAGGCTAAGGCGGGCGGATCAAGAGGTCAGGAGATCGAGACCATCCTGGCTAACACAGTGAAACCCTGTCTCTACTAAAAATACAAAACATTAGCCAGGCGTAACGGCGGGCGCCTGTAGTCTCAGCTACTCGGGAGGCTGAGGCAGGAGAATGGTGTAAACCTGGGAGGCAGAGCTTGCAGTGAGCCGAGATTGTGCCACTGCACTCCAGCCTGGGTGACAGAGCGAGACTCCATCTCAAAAAAAAAAAGAAAAGAAAAGAAAAAAGAAAACAACAACAAAAAAAAAACAAAGAAAAAAAAAACAACCACCAAGGAATCCATCCATGGAAACATTTACTATCCTCTGCCAAGAAATATATTAAATTGGAGGGAGGACTGTTGAGGGATAAATAAATAAACAGAAATATATAGGCCGGGCACGGTGGCTCACACCTGTAATTCCAGCACCTTAGGAGGGGATCACGCCACTGCATTCCAGCTTGGGTGACAGAGAAAGACTTTGTCTCAAAAAAACAAAAAAGATAAATATATAAAACTGACCCTGTTGGTAGGTTTTTAAAAAGTTTCTAAGCCAACTAGTGACCTTCCTTCGATAACATATTCCCTTGATGTATGTTTCTTTTTAATTTTTGAGACGGAGTCTTGCTCTGTTGCCCGGGCTGGAGTGCAGTGGTGTGATCTCAGTTGACCGCAACCTCCGCCACCCAGGTTCAAGAGATTCTCCTGCCTCAGCCTCCTGAGTAGCTGGGACTACAAGAGCACATCACCACACCCATTTTTTTGTATTTTTAGTAGAGACGGGGTTTCACCATGTTGGCCCAGGATGGTCTTGATCTCTTGACCTCATGATCTGCCTGCCTCGGCCTCCCAAAGTGCTGGGATTACAGGCATGAGCCACTATTTCCATTCCCTTGATTTCAACTTCTCTGTGTCTTTGACACACAATGTATTACTAAACATGTTTGGTCTCTTTTTTTTTTTTTGAAATGGAGTCTTGCTCTCTCATACACACTGGAGTGCAATGGTGCCATCTCGGCTCACTACAACCTCTGCCTCCTGAGTTCAAGTGATTCTCCTGCCTCAGCCTCCCAAGTAGCTGGGATTACAGGTGTACGCCACCACTCCTGGCTAATTTTTTGTATTTTTAGTAGAGACAGGGTCTCACTATGTTCACCAGGCTGGTCTTGAACTCCTGAACTCAAGTGATCCACCCACCTCGGCCTCCCAAAGTAGGATTACAGGCCATGAGCCACTGTGCCCAGCCTTGTTTTATTTTCTTGTGTGTTTTGAGACAAGCTCTTGCTCTGTCACCCAGGCTGCAGTGCAGTGCACAATTATAGCTCACTGCAGCCTCAAACTCCTGTGCTCAAGGGATCCTCCCACCTCAGCCTCCCAAGTAGCTGGAACTGCAGGCACAAGCTACCATGCCCAGCTAATTTAAAAAGAAAAATTTGTAGAGACAGGAGTCTTGCTATGTTGACCAGGCTGGTCTTTAAACTCCTATCCTCAAGCAATCCTCCCACCTCAGCTTTCCAAAATGCTGGGATTACAGGTATAAGTCACCATGCCTGACTCTTTTCTTTCCAAGAGACAGGGTCTCCAGCCTGACCAACATGGAGAAACCCTGTCTCTACTAAAAATACAAAATTAGCCGGGTGTGGTGGCACATGTCTGTAATCCCAGCTACTCGGGAGGCTGAGGCAGGAGAACTGCTTGAACCTGGGAGGCAGAGGTTGTGGTGAGCCGAGATTGTGCCATTGCACTCCAGCCTGGGCAACAAGAGTGAAACTCTGTCTCAAAAAAAAAAAAAGGGGGACAGGGTCTCACTCTGTTGCCCAGGCTGGAGAGAAATGATGCAAGCATGGCTCACAGTAACTTTGAACTCCTGGGCTCAAGCAAGCTTCCTCCCTCAGCCTTCTGAAGTAGCTAGGACTATAGGCACACACCACTGTATATCCCTGGTGTGATTTGTCTTTTAAAGTCTGATCTGAGAATTTGTCTTTAGGTTGGTAAATTTAACTCACCTACAGTGATTCTAATGCTGTTATTAGACTTAAATGAATTTAATTCAGCCTCCTTATTTCAGGTTTTCTTTTTTTTTCCCCCTTTTTCCACATGTTCTAACACATTTTCTAATTACCATACTACTTAGTTTTTTTTCCCCCTTCATTCTTGCCTTCCATTAAGTTTCCTTTTGCAGGTGTGGCAGTTTGCTAGTCACCTCCTGATAGCTATTTTCCCCTCCTTCCTTAGTTTGAGAACCCCAATTTTTAGTTGGACATGATGCAGTCCTGCTATATAGTACATCTCAGCCTTCCTGAAAGCCGGATATTGTCATATGATTAGCCAATGAGATGTAAAAGAAGGTTTGATGTATGACATCTGAGAAATGTCCTAAAAAGGAAGCAGTAGGTCCTCCTTCCCTTTTCCCTCTCCCAGCTACTGGAATGCAGGTCTAATTACTGCAGTTCTAGCAATCACCTCAGACCAGAAGTGGCCATCTTTGAAGTAGAAGCCACACATCGTAAAGCAAAATTGTCAGACAAAACAGCTGGGTTTAATATTGCCATGGAGCTGCTACATCAGCAATGGACTGACTGCCTACGTCAAAAATTCTTTTCAGAAAGATGTAAGCCTCCATCTTGCTTAATACGCTAATTTGCAGATTTTTCTTACCTGCCAGCAAGCCTTTCCTAACTGACATAGTATGTTTCAAAGTTATACATTCAATTTTCCATTTCTATTAGTTGTTCCATTAACTTATTAGGATCTCTATTTTTATTTTTCCCCATAAATTACATGAACTTACAATTGTTCACCTTTCTCATCCCCAAGAATAGTAGTTCTGGACATTCTCATCTCTCTCTGCTCTATACTAATTCCTACCCCCTCACCTATGTTGGCATTACCCAGAATTTATCTCTGGAATATTGCAGATATTAGATGCTTTCTTAAACCTTGCTTATTATTATTGTACCTTTATTTTTTTTTCCTGAGACAGAGTCTCACTCTATTGCCCAAGCTGGAGTGCAGTGGCATGATCCAGGCTCACTGCAAACACCATTCTCATGCCTCAGCCTCCCAAGTAGCTGAAATTACAGACATGCACCACCACACCTGGCTAATTTTGTATTTTTAGTAGAGACGGGGTTTCTCCATGTTGGTCAGGCTGGTCTCGAACTACCAACCTCAGGGGCTCAGTCCACCTCAGCCTCCCAAAGTGCTGGGATTACAGGCATGAGCCACCGCACGGGCCTTTTTTTAAAAAAAAGAGAGATGGGGTCTTGCTGTCACCCAGGCAGGAATGCAATGGCGGAATCATAGCTCACTGCAGCCTCAAACTCCTGGACTCAAGCAATGCTCCCATCTGAGCCTGTCAGGTAGCTGGGACTACAGGCACTCACCATCATGCTTAATCCCATCTGCAAAGTCCCTTTTGCCATGTCACATGACATAGTGAGAGATTCTGAAACTGACTCTAGGAATTAGGATATGGATATCTCAGGGTGAAGATGAGCACAGCTATGCCTACCACAGCGATTTTATTCATCTTGTCAACAACTGGCACCCAGGGTTTCTTAAACTGGAGTCCATGATTGAACTCCAGGGGTCTAACATTTCTTCTCTTAAGAACTCAGTTTTCATGGTTCTCAAATGAGCTAGGAGCTCCACTACTATGTAATGGTCACAGTCCAAGGCCTGACAGAAGGAAAAGGACAGAGCGCAACATTGTTCCCATAACTACTGGAACACAGATATAATTTCCAAAACTTATACCATAAGGAAAATTCATCACTTCTTTATCTCCCTTTCTAGGAACATGCACAGTTCCACATACCACATGAACATCTCCTGAGACACATGTGTCTTTAGTCCAAGTTTTGTAGCTGAACAATTCACCCAGCAAGCTCCCAGGGCAACAAAGAGTAACAGGCCACTGGGCAGAAACAGGTGGAATCAAGCTATCACCTTTTGTTGTTTTTCTGGGGTCAGAGTCTTGCACTGTCACCCAGGTTGGAGTGAAATGTGCGATCTCAGCTCACTGCAACCTTCACCTCCTGGATTCAAGTGACTTTCGAGCCTCAGCCTCTGGAGTAGCTGGGATTACAGGCGCCTGCCACCACGCCTGGCTGATTTTTGTATTTTTAGTAGAGACAGGGTTTTACCATGTTGGCCAGGCTGGTCTCAAACTCCTGGCCTCAGGTGATCCACTTGCCTCAGCCTCTCAAAGTGCTGAGATTACAGGCATGAGCCACCATGTTCAGGCCTCAACTATCACTTTTAAGACATATAAAACCCCATGCCTTAGCCCTCCTCTTATCCATCAAGGCCTCTAACTACAGGTGAAGAAAATAAAAGTATGACAAAAACAAAGCAACCTCTTGGTAGAGCAGCAACCTTAGACTTGATCCCTCAGATCCCTTCCTCCTTTTCTCATTCTCCACGAGGAAAAGCTCGCCACCTTGCTGAGATATCCTGACAGGTTTCCCTTAGATGCCGCCCTACTACCAAAAGCCAGGGTCTTCATCCAGAAGCAGGAACTCTGGATATATAAAATAGGCGTTTTTCATCTAAATCAGAACAGTTTTTCTTAGTACAAGTACTGCCTTAGGAAAGACTGTCTCTTTTGCACGTGTGAGCCTATGACAAGGGAGAAAAAATTCACTTACTTTGACTGCAAGGTCTGCCTGGGCCATGTGCCATCTTCATTTTGAGGCTCAATTACTAGCACCTGAGTAAAAGGGGAAACCAAATGAGGAGAGTTCAAACCACTGCATTTCCAACATGCTGAGAAGCAGAAAGAATCTGGCCACACACCCTGGGCAGAGCTACCTGCTGGGGAATGGCGTGGGCCCTCCTACCTGACCCTGGTATAGCCCAGCATCCTGGACAGTGTTGTCTAGCTTGCTCAACTGCTCGTAGGTGTTGCTCATGTATTTGTTCCAGAGCCGTGTTTCACGCTCCGCAGGGATGTTGAACAGCTTCCGCATCTCTTTCTCAATGGTTGCTAGGAACAGGCAGAAATATCACTTGGGGCTTTGTCCACATGCAAGGCTAAAGACAGCCATGGCAAACTAATGCTCATGTTCCTTCTTTTCAGATGCTCACAGGTGCTCTGGATCAACCCCAATAACTCTTAAAATCAATCATCTCCCATGGGTGGCCTCTTGCACTCATACGCCTGGAAAGTCTCCCTGTGCTTCTTCTCTAACGTTTGTCTCTCATTTACAGCGCAAAAACAACAGAAAGTGAGAAAGCTTATCTTTGGAGTTAACTCAGATATGGCTTCAAAAGCTAGCTCCGCCATTTCCTGGCTGCAATTTGTTTTTTTTTTTTTTTTTTTTAAGAGACAGGATCTTGCTCTGATGCCCAGGCTGCAGTGCAGTGGTGGGATTGTAGCTCACTGTAAACCTTTCTGAGATTTTTTTTTCTTTTTTTTTTTTGAGACAGAGTCTGGCTATGTTGCCCAGGCTGGAGTGCAGTGGCTGGATCTCAGCTCACTGCAAGCTCCGCCTCCCAGGTTCATGCCATTCTCCTGCCTCAGCCTCCCGAGTAGCTGGGACTACAGGCGCCCGCCACCTCGCCCGGCTAGTTTTTTGTATTTTTTTTTTTTAGTAGAGACGGGGTTTCACTGTGTTAGCCAGGATGGTCTCGATCTCCTGACCTCGTGATCCACCCGTCTTGGCCTCCCAAAGTGCTGAGATTACAGGCTTGAGCCACCGCACCTGGCCTGAGATTTTTAAATAAGTTATTTTTAAACTTCTCTGGATCTACATTTCCTTATCTTCATTATCATAGACAAATGGGCAAGCAGCAGGCCCAGAGTTCTCTCCATAAGAATTCCCTCGGGGAACAGGCTCCCAGGTCAGGACTGGCAGCCACAGCTCAAGATGATTTGGGAACAAATCTAAAGAGGGCATATAAAATAATGCCCTTGGCCGGGCGCGGTGGCTCAAGCCTGTAATCCCAGCACTTTGGGAGGCCGAGGCGGGCAGATCACGAGGTCAGGAGATCGAGACCATCCTGGCTGACACGGTGAAACCCCGTCTCTACTAAAAAATACAAAAAACTAGCCGGGCGAGGTGGCGGGCGCCTGTAGTCCCAGCTACTTGGGAGGCTGAGGCAGGAGAATGGCGTGAACCCGGGAGGCGGAGCTTGCAGTGAGCTGAGATCCGGCCACTGCACTCCAGCCTGGGCGGCAGAGCGAGACTCCGTCTCAAAAAAAAAAAAAAAAAAAAAAAAAAAATAATGCCCTCTTCCCTCCCATCAGCCACAGTGTTCTACACTCTCTCACCACATACCAGGGACCCCAGCCCAGCCTCTCACCAATGGTGTCTGCCTTGCTGAAATGGCAACTCAGCACATTGGTGGGGTCGCTGTTCTCACAGAGCTTCAGTTCCAGCAAATACACCTCGACTTTGCAGTGCTTGACAAACAGGCCATGCTCCACGACCTATGAACAAGAGGCAGGGGTGAAGGTATAGCGGTTTTGCAGCTGGGCAGTCTTGAAGCACATCTTATCAGAAGCAAAAACCAGAAAACTCATGATAATCAGTTTCCTTTACTGATCAAGGGATCAAAAGAACAGATTTTTTTTTTTTTTTTTTTTTTTTGAGACGGAGTCTCGCTGTGTCTCCCAGGCTGGAGTGCAGTGGCGTGATCTCGGCTCACTGCAAGCTCCGCCTCCCGGGTTCACGCCATTCTCCCGCCTCAGCCTCCCAAGTAGCTGGGACTACAGGCGCCCGCCACCACGCCCGGCTAGTTTTTTTTTTTTTTTTTTTTTTGTATTTTTAGTAGAGATGGGGTTTCACCATGTTAGCCAGGATAGTCTCGATCTCCTGACCTCGTGATCCACCCGCCTCGGCCTCCCAAAGTGCTGGGATTACAGGCTTGAGCCACCGCGCCCGGCCAAAAGAACAGATTTTTAAAGCCACCAGTGCTGGACCAGGAGTTTAAAAATCTTTCTTCTGGCCGGGTATGGTAGCTCACGCCTGTATTCCCAACACTCTGGGAAGCCGAGGTGGGTGGATCATTTGAGGTCAGGAATTCGAGACCAGCCTGACCAACATGGTTAAACCCCATTTCTACTAAAAATACAAAAATTAGTCAGGTATGGTGGCATGTGCCTGTAATCCCAACTACTCAGGAAGCTAAGACAGGGGAATCGCTTGAACCTGGGAGGCAGAAGTTGCAGTGAGCCAAGATCACTCCACCGCACTCCAATGTGGGCGACACAGCGAGACTCTGTCCCCCCCCAAAAAAAAATATATATATATATATATTTTCTACCCACTAAGACCAAGAGTATCTTGATGAAATCAGAGAGAAGCCTATTCTTCACTGTTTTTTGTTTTTGAGACGGAGTCTTGCTCTGTCGCCAGCCTGGAATGCAGTGGCGGGATCTCGGCTCACTACAACCTGCATCTCCTAGGTTCAAGAGATTCTCCTGCCTCAGCCTCCCGAGTAGCTGGAACTACAGGGGCCCACCACCATGCCCAGCTAATTTTTGTATTTTTAGTAGAGACGGGGTTTCACCATATTAGCCAGGATGGTCTCGATCTCCTGACCTTGTGATCCGCCCGCCTCAGCCTCCCAAAGTGCTGGGATTACAGATGTAAGCCACCGCGCCTGGCCAAGACTCTTTTTTTTTTTTGAGACGGAGTCTCGCTCTGTTGCCAGGCTGAAGTACAGTAGCGCCACCTTGGCTGACTGCAACCTCCGCCTCCTGGGTTCAAGCAATTCTCTTGCCTCAGCCTCCTGAGTAGCTGGGACTACAGGCATGTGCCACCACGCATAGTTAATTTTTGTATTTTTAGTAGAGATGAGGTTTCACCATGTTGGCCAGGATGGTCTTGATCTCCTGACCTCGTGATCTGCCTGCCTCAGTCTCCCAAAGTGCTGAGATTACAGGTGTGAGCCACTGCACCTGGCTCAAAGACTCTTAAGCATAGAGGGAAAAGCAGTATCATAAAGGTTTTCTAAGATAAACAAGACGCAGGACATTAATTATGTCCATATGCCCCCAGTGAACTTTCTCTCATAGAATTTTCCAGAAAGTGCTCTCACAGCACTGCTGGGCACATTCCAAGCCACTGGGCAGCTCTGATGTTCAGAGGCCACTCATAACATCCTGAATGAGCAACTTTGCTCACAACCACAATTTCCTAAAGAGAATCAGAAACAGGCCAGGCGTGGTGGCTCATACCTGTAATCCCAGCACTTTGGGAGGCTGAGTCAGGTGGATCACAAGGTCAGGAGTTTGAGACCAGACTGGCCAACATGGCGAAACCCTGTCTCTACTAAAAATACAAAAATTGGCCGGGCATAGTGGCAGGCGCCTGTAATCCCAGCTACTCTGGAGGCTGAGGCAGGAGAATCACTTGAACCCAGGCAGCAAGGCTGCAGTGAGCCAAGATCGTGCTGTTGCACTCCAGCCTTGGCAACAAGAGACTCCATTTCAAAAAAAAAAAAAAAAAAAGAGATCCAGAAACAAGGCCTCAAGCATCACTATTCAACCACTGAGGTATGTTCATTTTCCTAGCAAATACTAGTCAGTGTCCAACAGAAAGCACCTGCAGACAGTGAAGAGCAGGTGGGACGATCCACATAACTCACTTTTCTGACGATGGGTTGCTGCCCTTCTACACAGCCGTACCAGTTTAGTAATTTATTCCAGGCCTCGGTGGGGACCAATACATAGTCCAATTCATCAATTAAGTGTTCTTTCAAGGTCTGACTCTCAGGATCTAAAAAAGGAAAAGAGCACGTAAGTCACTGCTCTTCACCCTAGAAATGATAGTATTACATATTTCCATGTACTTTTCAGAAATAAAAAAATTATTTACAGAAAGAAACAGGTATGACATTCCAAAATTCTGTCACTGGTCATTACACAGAGCAGACTTTTGTCTTTATCCATGTTTTGTCTTTATCCGTGAACATTTTATGAGGAATTTGTATTTCTTCTATAATTAGAGGGAGAGAAGAGGATAAAAATGAAAAACTCAGTCGGGCGCGGTGGCTCACGCCTGTAATCCCAGCACCTTCTGAGTCCGAGGCAGGCGGATCACGAGGTCAGGAGATCGAGACCATCCTGGCTAACATGGTGAAACCCCGTCTCTACTAAAAATACAAAAAAATAGCTGGGCATGGTGGCGAGCACCTGTAGTTGCAGTTACTTGGGAGACTGAGGCAGGAGAACGGTGTGAACCCGGGAGGCAGAGCTTGCAGTGAGCTGAGATTGTGCCACTGCACTCCAGCCTGGATGACAGAGCTAGACTCCATCTCAAAAAACAAAGAAAAAGAAAAGAAAAACTCCAGGCCGGGTAAGGTGCTCACGCCTGCAATGCCAGCACTTTGGGAGGCTGAGGTGGGTGGATCACAAGGTCAGGAGTTTGAGACCAGCCTGGCCAACATGGTGAAACTCCATCTCCACTAAAAATACGAAAATTAGCTGGGTGTGGTGGCGTGTGCCTGTAATCCCAGCTACTCAGGAGGCTGAGGCTTCTAGAAGAATCGCTTGAACCTGGGAGAGGGGAGGTTGCGGTGAGCTGAGATCATGCCACTGCACTCCGACCTGTGTGACAGAGCGAAATTCCGTCTCAAAAAAAAAACCTTCAATTTACATTTACAAAGGGCTTCCATATTCCACAATAAAAATTGTTCATTATGACTATTTATCTATCTATCTATCTATCTATCTATCTATCTATCTATCCATATTTTTTTTTTTGAGGTGGAGTCTTGCTCTGTTGCCCACGCTGGAGTGCAGTGGCATAATCTCGGCTCACTGCAACCTCCGCCTCCCAGGTTCAAACCATTCTCCCGAGTAGCTGGGACTAAAGGCGCCCGCCACCATGTCTGCCTAATTTTTCTTTTTTCTTTGTTTTGAGACAGACTCTTGTTCTGTCACCCAGGTTGGGGTGCAGTGGCATGATCTCAGCTCACTGCAACCTCTGCCTCCTAGGTTCAAGCAATTCTCCTGCCTGAGCCTCAAGAGTAGCTGGGACTACAGGCACATGCCACCATGCCCGGCTGATTTTTCATATTTTTAGTAGAGACAGGGTTTCACCGTGTTAGCCAGGATGGTCTCAATCTCCTGCCCTCGTGATCCACCCATCTTGGCCTCCCAAAGTGCTGGGATGACAGGCATAAGCCACTGCACCTGGCCTAATTTTTGTTTTTTTTTTTTGTTTTTGAGACGGAGTCTGGCTCTGTCGCCCAGGCTGGAGTGCAGTGGCGCGATCTCGGCTCACTGCAAGCTCCGCCTCCCGGGTTCACGCCATTCTCCTGCCTCAGCCTCCCGAGTAGCTGGGACTACAGGCGCCCACAACCGCGCCCGGCTAATTTTTTTTTTGTATTTTCAGTAGAGACGGGGTTTCACCGTGGTCTCGATCTCCTGACCTTGTGATCCGCCCGCCTCGGCCTCCCAAAGTGCTGGGATTACAGGCATGAGCCACCGCGCCTGGCCTTGTATTTTTAATAGAGATGGGGTTTCACCAGGTTGGCCAGGCTGGTCTCAAACTCCCAACCTCAGGTGATCCACCCACCTCAGCCTCCCAAAGTGCTGGGATTACAGGAGTGAGCCACCACACCCGGATGTCAAAATATTCTTTTTTTTTTTGAGATGGAGTCTTGCTCTGTTGCCCAGGCTAGAGTGCAGCGATGTTGGCTCACTGAAACCTCCACCTCCCAAGTTCAAGCAATTCTCCTGCCTCAGCCTCCCAAGTAACTGGGATTACAGGTGCCTGCCACTGGGCCTGGCTAATTTTTGTATTTTTAGTAGAGAAAGGGTTTCACCATCTTGGCCAGGCTGATCTCAAACTCCTGACCTCATGATCCACCCACCTTGGCCTCCCAAAGTATTGGGAAACAGGTGTGAGCAACTGCACCCAGCCAAAATATTCTTAATGATAACACATTAAAATCAGAAATTGTCTTCCTCTGAAAGATTTCTTAAGAAACTAAATAAACGCTGGGCGCGGTGGCTCAAGCCTGTAATCCCAGCACTTTGGGAGGCCGAGACGGGCGGATCACGAGGTCAGGAGATCGAGACCATCCTGGCTGACACGGTGAAACCCCGTCTCTACTAAAAAATACAAAAAACTAGCCGGGCGAGGTGGCGGGCGCCTGTAGTCCCAGCTACTTGGGAGGCTGAGGCAGGAGAATGGCGTGAACCCGGGAGGCGGAGCTTGCAGTGAGCTGAGATCCGGCCACTGCACTCCAGCCTGGGTGGCAGAGCGAGACTCCGTCTAAAAAAAAAAAAAAAAAGAAACTAAATAAACAAGGCACTGAAGATAAATTCATTTAACCAACAGTCAATTAGGATTTTTAGCTTTAAACACTCTAAATCAAAGCCTAGCTGCATAATCCCCTGTGGAGTGGAGAGAGAACATATGCAACATGCTAAACATTCATCTTACACCCACCAGACAGGTAATAGTACTCAGAGTCAGAACTGAACACCCATGGTCTGAAACACACTTGCTCAAAGAAAGGGAAGACTGATCACCTGCCAAGTGTGATGGGAGCTTCCCTGCCAAGTCTATGCCCATCAACACCCACTCAGAGAACAGTGGAAGCCACTGTTCTCCCGATGACCAGTGAGGCCATGAAACTGTAAAAGTAAAATATACCCGCTATGGTGCAACTTATCTGTAACTCAAGGCAAAACAATGTTAAAAAAAAAAAAAATTGGCTGGGCACAGTGACTCACGCCTGTAATCCCAGTACTTTGGGAGGCTGAGGCGGGTGGATCATGAGGTTAAGGGATCGAGACCATCCTGGCCAACATGGTGAAACTCCGTCTCTACTAAAAATACAAAAACTAGCTGGGCGTGGTAGCACGCACCTATAGTCCCAGCTACTTGGGAGGCTGAGACAGGAGAATTGCTTCAACCTGGGAGGCAGAGGTTGCAGTGAGCCAAGATTGCACCACTGCACTCCAGCCTGGTGACAGAGTGAGACTCCATCTCAAAAATAAATAAATAAATCATACATGAGGTGGTTAGGGTTTCCTACCATCCCTCTGACTAGTTTACAAGCCTTTTTCAGGGCAGGGTTCCTTTGTTGTCATTTCAACAATGCTCATAACATCTTCACCAGATGTAGATTCCATCTCAAGAAACCATTTTCTTTGCTCACCCACAAGAATCAACTCCTCATCCATTCAAGTTTTATCATAAGATTAAAGCAATTCAGGCCAGGCAAGTTGGCTCATGCCTATAATTCCAGCACTTTGGGAGGCCAAAGCAGGCGGATCACTTGAGGTCAGGAATTCAAGATCAGCCTGGCCAACATGGTGAAACCCTGTTTCTAGTAAAAATACAAAAATGAGCTGGCCGTGGTGACGTGTGCCTACAGTCCCAGCTACTCAGGAGGCTGAGGCATGAGAATTGCTTGAACCCAGGAGGTGGAGACTGCAGGGAGCTGAGATTACCCCACTGTACTCAAGCCTGGGTGACAGAGCAAGACTCTGTCTCAAAATAAATAAAAATAAGTTAAAATTAAAATTAAAAAGAGGCCAGGCACAGTGGCTCACGCCTGTAATCCCAGCACTTTCAGAGGCCAAGGTGGGCAGATCATGAGGTCAGGAGTTTGAGACCAGTCTGGCCAGCATGGTGAAACCCCATCTCTACCACAAATACAAAAATTAGCTGGGTGTGGTGGTGCACACCTGTAGTCCCAGCTACTCGGGAGGCTGAGGCAAGAGAATTGCTTAAACCCAGGAGGCAGAGGTTGCAGTGATCCAAGATTGCCCTTCTGCACTGCAGCCTGGGCGACAGAGTGAGACTCCATCTCAAAAAAATAAAACTAAAAATAAAAATAGAAATAAAAAATCAAGCAATTCAGTCACATCTTCAGGCTTCACTTCTAATTCTAGTTCTCTTGCTATTTCCACTTTTGCAGTTACTTCCCCGACTGATGTCTTGAACTCCTTGAAGTCATCTGTAAGTGTTAGAATGAACTTCTTCCAAACTCTTATTAATGTTGATTTCAACCTCCTCCCATGAATCATGAATGTTTTTGTGCATGTGTGTGGGCAGGTGGGAGTGGCAGGCCTTACTCTATAACCCAGGCTGGAGTGCAATGGCATGATCACAGCTCACTGCAGCTTCAACCTCCCAGACTCAAGCAATCCTCCTGCCTTAGTCTCCCAAGTAGCTAGAACTACAGGTGCATGCCACCACACCTAGCTAGTTTTTGTAATTTTTATAGGGATGGGGTTTTGCCAAGTTGCCCACCCTAGTCTCCAACTCCTGGGTTCAAAGGATCCACTCACTTCAGCCTACCAAAGTGCTGGGATTACAGGTGTAAGCCACTGCACCAGGTGGAATCATGAATATTTTTAATGGCATCTAGAATGGCAAATCCTTTCCAAAAGGTTTTTAATTTAATTTGCTCAGATCCTTCAGGAGAATCACTATCTATGGCAGATAAAGTCTTATAAAATGTGTTTCTTGGCCGGGCGCAGTGGCTCAAGCCTGTAATCCCAGCACTTTGGGAGGCCGAGACGGGCGGATCACGAGGTCAGGAGATCGAGACCATCCTGGGTAACACAGTGAAACCCCGTCTCTACTAAAAATACAAAAACTTAGCCAGGCGAGGTGGCAGGCGCCTGTAGTCCCAGCTACTCGGGAGGCTGAGGCAGGAGAATGGCGTGAACCCGGGAGGCGGAGCTTGCAGTGAGCTGAGATCCGGCCACTGCACTCCAGCCTGGGTGACAGAGCGAGACTCCATCTCAAAAAAAAAAAAAAAAAAAAAAAAAGTGTTTCTTAAATAATAAGACTTGAAAGTTGAAATCAAATCAGGCACGATGGCTCACACCTGTAATCCCAGCACTTTGGCAGGCTGAGGCGGGAGGATCACTTGAGGTCAGGAGTTCGAGACCAGCCTGGCCAACATGGTGAAACCCAGTCTCTACTAAAAATACAAAAATTAGCCGGGCAGAGGGAATGGGCGCCTGTAATCCCAGCTACTCGGGAGGCTGAGGCAGGAGAATCACTTGAACCTGGGAGGAGGAGGCAGGAGAATCGCTTCAACCTGGGAGGGAGAGGTTGCAGGGAGCCGAGATTGAGCCACTGCACTCCAGCCCGGACAACAGAGTGAGACTCTGTCTAAAAAAAAAGAGAAAGGTGAAATTACTTCTTGACTCACAGGCTGCAGAATGGATGTTTTTAGTAGGCATGAAACAACATTAATCTCCTCATGCATCTCCATCAGAGCTCTTGGGTAACTAGGTACATTGCAATGAAGCAGTAACTTTTTTTTTTTTTTTTTGAGATGGAGTCTCGCACGTTCCCCAGGCTGGAGTGCAGTGGCACGATCTCAGCTCACTGTAAGCTCCACCTCTCAGATTCATGCTATTCTCCCACCTCAGCCTCCTGAGTAGCTGGGACTACAGGCGCCCGCCACCACACCCCGCTAATTTTGTTTTGTTTTGTTTTTTTTTTTTTTTTGAGACGGAGTCTCACGCTGTTGCCCAGGCTGGAGTGCAGTGGCGCGATCTCGGCTCACTGCAAGCTCTGCCTCCCGGGTTCCCGCCATTCTCCTGCCTCAGCCTCCTGAGTAGCTGGGACTACAAGCGCCCGCCACCGCGCCCGGCTAATTTTTTGTATTTTTAGTAGAGACGGGGTTTCACTGTGGTCTCGATCTCCTGACCTTGTGATCCGCCCGCCTCGGCCTCCCAAAGTGCTGGGATTACAGGCTTGAGCCACCGCGCCCGGCCTTGTTTTTGTATTTTTAATAGAGACAGGGTTTCACCATGTTAGCCAGGATGGTCTCAATCTCCTGACCTCGTGATCTGCCCGCCTTGGCCTCCCAAAATGCTGGGATTACAGGCGTGAGCTACCACGCCCAGCAGCAGTAACATTTTGATAAGACTAGCTCAGTGCTTTTTCTGAGCAGTAGGTCTCAACACTGAGCTAAAAATATTGGGAGGCTGGAGGCCAGGCGCAGTGGCTCACGCCTGTAATCCCAGCACTTTGGGAAGCCAAGATGGGCAGATCACAAGGTCAGGAGATCGAGACCATCCTGGCTAACACGGTGAAACCCTGTCTCTACTAAAAATACAAAAAAATTAGCCAGGCGTGGTGGCAGGCGCCTGTGGTCCCAGCTACTCGGGAGGCTGAGGCAGGAGAATCGCATGAACCCAGGAGGTGGAGCTTGCAGTGAGCCGAGATCATACCACTGCACTCCAGCCTGGGTGACAGAGCGAGACTAGGTCTCACAAAAAAAAAATATTGGGAGGCCGGGTGCAGTGGTTCATGCCTGTAATCCCAGCACTTGGGGAGGCGCAGAGGTGGGCAGATGACCTGAGGTCGAGAGTTCGAGACCAGCCTGACCAACATGGATAAACCCCATCTCTACTACAAATACAAAATTAGCTGGGCATGGTGGCGCATGCCTGTAATCCCAGCTACTCAGGGGCTGAGGCAGGAGAATTGCTTGAACCCGGGAGGCAGAGGTTGTGGTGAGCCAAGATCGCACCACTGCACTCTAGCCTGGGCAAAAGAGCGAAACTCTGACTCAAAAAAAAAAAAACAAAACAAAAATCGGTAAACTTGTTGTGGTGGCTCATGCCTGTAGTCCCAGCACTTTGGGAGGCTGAGGCGGGTGGATCGCTTGAGGCCAGGAATTTGAGACCAGCCTGGCCAACACGGTGAAACCCCATCTCTACTAAAAATACAAAAATTAGCCAGACCTGGTGGTGCATGTCTGTAATCTCAGCTACTTGGGAGGCTGAGCCATGAAAATAACTTGAACCCGGGAAGCAGAGGTTGCAGTGAACCGAGAGTGCGCCACTGCATTCCAGCCTGGGTGATGCAGCGAGACTCTGTCCCAGAAAAATAAAATAAAAACAAAAATATTCATTATACCATGCTGTAAATAAATATGCTATCATGCAGGCTTTGTTGTTGCATGTGTAGGGCACAGGCAGAGCAGATTTAGCCTAATTCTTTTTTTTTTTTTTTTTTTTTTGAGACGGAGTCTCGCTCTGTCGCCCAGGCTGGAGTGCAGTGGCCGGATCTCAGCTCACTGCAAGCTCCGCCTCCCGGGTCTACGCCATTCTCCTGCCTCAGCCTCCCGAGTAGCTGGGACTACAGGCGCCCGCCACCTCACCCGGCTAGTTTTTTGTATTTTTTAGTAGAGACGGGGTTTCACCGTATTAGCCAGGCTGGTCTCGATCTCCTGACCTTGTGATCCGCCCGTCTCGGCCTCCCAAAGTGCTGGGATTACAGGCTTGAGCCACCGCGCCCAGCCGATTTAGCCTAATTCTTTTTTTTTTTTTTTTTTTTTGAGACGGAGTCTCGCTCTGTCGCCCAGGCTGGAGTGCAGTGGCCAGATCTCAGCTCACTGCAAGCTCCGCCTCCCGGGTTCACGCCATTCTCCTGCCTCAGCCTCCCGA
Source organism: Macaca mulatta (assembly GCF_049350105.2). Classification (NCBI taxonomy): domain Eukaryota; kingdom Metazoa; phylum Chordata; class Mammalia; order Primates; family Cercopithecidae; genus Macaca; species Macaca mulatta. The sequence continues at coordinate 112,770,863 of NC_133407.1, forward strand.
GTAGCTGGGACCACAGGCGCCGCCACCTCGCCCGGCTAATTTTTTGTGTTTTTAGTAGAGACGGGGTTTCGCCGTGTTAGCCAGGATGGTCTCGATCTCCTGACCTTGTGATCCGCCCGTCTCGGCCTCCCAAAGTGCTGGGATTACAGGCTTAAGCCACCGCGCCCGGCCGATTTAGCCTAATTCTTAAGGGCCTTGGGATTTTTGGAATGATAAATGAGCATTAGCTTCAACCTAAAGTTATCATCGGCAGTATCCCTTAACAGGAGAGTCAGCCTGTCCTTCAAGGCTCTGAATCTGGCTGGACGGAGTGGCTCATGCCTATAATCCCAACACTTTGAGAAGTCAAGGCAGACAGATCACTTGAGCCCAGGAGTTGGGAGACCAGCCTGGGCAACATGGCAAAATCCCATCTCTACAAAAAAAAAAAAAAAAAAAACAAAGCTGGGTGCGGTGGCTCACGCCTGTAATTCCAGCACTTTGGGAGGCCAAGGTGGATGGATCACCTGAGGTCAGGAATTTAAGACCAGACTGGCCAACATGCTGAAACCCCATCTTTATTAAAAATACAAAAAAAAAAAAAAAAAAAAAAAATTAGCTGGGCGTGGTGGTGGGTGCCTGTAATCCCAGCCACTTGGGAGGCTGAGGCAGAAGAATAGCTTGAATCCAGGAGGTGGAGGTTGCAGTAAGCCAAGATCATGCCATTGCACTCCAGCCTGGACAGAGCGACACTCTGTCTTACAAAAAAAAAAAAAAAAGCCGGGCGCGGTGGCTCAAGCCTGTAATCCCAGCACTTTGGGAGGCCGAGACGGGCGGATCACGAGGTCAGGAGATCGAGACCATCCTGGCTAACACGGTGAAACCCCATCTCTACTAAAAAATACAAAAAACTAGCCGGGCGAGGTGGCAGGCGCCTGTAGTCCCAGCTACTCGGGAGGCTGAGGCAGGAGAATGGCGTGAACCCGGGAGGCGGAGCTTGCAGTGAGCTGAGATCCGGCCACTGCACTCCAGCCTGGGCGACAGAGCGAGACTCCGTCTCAAAAAAAAAAAAAAAAAATACATATATATATAAATAAATCAGCCAGGCATGGTGGCAAGCACCTGTAGTCCTAGCTACCCAGGAGGCTGAGGTGGGAGGATCACTTCAGCCCAGGAAGTTAAGGCTGCAGTGAGCTGTGATCACACACTACAGCCTGGGTGACAGGGCAAGACCCTGTCTCAAAAAAACACCAAAAGAAAGGTGGGGGGGCTCTGAACCCAGGCACTGACTTTTCCCCTCTAGCTAGCAAAGAGGTAGATGGATGGCATCTTCCCAATAGAAGGGTGTCCTGTCTACATTTAAAATCTGTGGTTTAGGCCAGGCACAGTGGCTCATGCCTGTAATCCCAGCACTTTGAGAGGCCGAAGCAGGCAGATCACTTGAGGTCAGGAGTGTGAGATGAGACTGGCCAACATGGTGAAAACCCATGGTGAGGCTTTGTCTCCAAAAAATAATAATAAATAAAAATAAAAGAAAACAAAATCTGTTGTTTAGGCCGGGCACAGTGACACACCCGTGATCCCAGCACTCTGGGACGTCAAGGTGGGAGGATCACTTGAGCCCAGGAATTCAAGACCAGCCTGAGCAACGTGACAAAACCTACAAAAAATCTCCGCAAAAAATACAATAATTAGTCAGGTGTGGTGGTGGCACCTGTAGTTCCAGTTACTTGGGAGGCTAAGGTGGGAGGATCACCTGAGCCTGGGAAGGTCAAGGTTGTAGTGAGCCATGATTGTGCTACTGCATGAGGTAGCAGTAGCTACCTTTTTTTTCTTGAGACAAGGTGGCACCTTGTCTCAAAAAAAAATAAATGAATAAACAACTTTCTCCATATCAGCAATAAGGCTGTTTCAGTCTCTTATCATTCATGTGTTCACTAGAGTAGCACTTTTTATTTTTTTGAGATGCAGTCTCACTTCTGTCACCCAAGCTGGAGTGCAGTGGCACAATCTCAGCTCACTGAAACCACCATTTCCTGGGTTCCTCCATCTCCCAGGCAACATGAAAAAAACCCATCTCTACAAAAAAAAAAAAAAAAACACATACAAAAATATACAAAAATGAGCCACACATGCTGGCAAGCACCTGTAATCCTAGCTACTCAGGAGGCTGAGGTGGGAGGATCACTTAAGTCCAGGAGGTTCACATTTACATTCACAACTTGGCTAGCTATATGGCACAAGAGGCCTAGCTTACAACCTATTTCGGCTTCCTTTGCCAAACTCAAATCATTTCTAGCTTTGATTTGAAGTGAGAGATATGCAATTCTCCTTTTCACTTTAACATTTAGAAGGTGTTGTTAGGGTTACTAAGCTGCCTAATTTCAATATCATTGTGTCTCAGGCAATAGCAAAGCCTGAGGAGAGAGAGAGATGGAATGGCTGGTTGGTGAAGCAGTGACAATACACACAATAAGTTCGCTGTCTTACATGGGCTCCCTTCATGATGCCCCAAAACAATTACAATAGCAACATGAAAGACCCCTGTTGGTTGGGCGCGGTGTCTCACACCTGTAATCCCAGCACTTTGGGAGGCTGAGGTGGGCAGATCACCTGAGGTCGGGAGTTCAAGACCAGCTTGACCAACCCTACTAAAAATACAAAATTGGTGGCACATGCCTGTAGTCCCAGCTACTCGGGAGGCTGAGGCAGGAGAATTGCTTGAACCGAAGAGGCGGAGGTTGCCAAGAGCCAAGATTGTGCCACTGCACTCCTGCCTAGGCAACAAGAGCAAAACTCCATCTCAAAAAAAAAAAAAAAAAAAAAAGAAAGCTCCCTGATCACTGATCACCATAACAAATAATAATGAAAAACTCTGAAGTATTTTGAGAATTACCAAAATGTGATAACAGAGACATGAAGTGAGCACATGCTATTGTAAAAATGGCACTGACAGATTTTCAAGGCAGGGCTGCCAAATACCTAGATAATTTGCTAAAAATGCACTACCTGCAACATATAATAAAGCAAAGCACAATAAGCCAAAGTATACCTGAATTTAAAACCTTAAGAATTCTCCATTTCATAAAAATGAGAAACAGAACAAAATGTGAACATAATGAAATGATTCCTTAGGGCAACTTCGTGGCGTAGTGCCACCATCTGACCTATTTCAGGAAACAAAGTAAATGATATTGTTTATATCATGACCTCTCCTAAAACAAGGTCTGAGCTGAAGCATTGCTCATTTTTAAAAATATCCAAGTTAGGCCAGGCACGGTGGCTCACACCAACACTCTGGGAAGCCAAGGTGGCAGGATGGCTTGAGGCCAGGAGTTCAACCAGCCTGGGCAACACCGCAAGACCCCGTCTCTACCAAAAAACTTAAAAAACAGCTGAGAGTGATAGAACACTATAGTCTCAGCGACTAAGGAGGCTGAAGCAGGAAGATAGCTTGAGCCCAGGGGCTCAAGGCCAGCCTAGGCAACACGGTAGAGATGGGGTTTCACCATGTTGGCCAGGCTGGTCTTGAACTCCTGACCTCAGGTGATCCACCTGCCTCGGCCTCCCGAAGTGCTGAGATTACAGGCAGAGACATCAGGCCTGGCACTGCCCTGATTTTTGACACCCATGATAGATCACCTCTATCATGACTATAAAGAGGTCAGAAGTCAGGCAGAAGAAAGCCTGGGAAAAGCTGACTCTGTCATCTCAGTGCATGTACAAGTGCAAGCAAAGCTCTAGTGTGTTACATGTCAGTTTTCCCACAGTTCTCACTGGGAGCTGACTACAGTCTACTCTGTCTACTGACCTTCAACCTCGCCTCACACTAGTTATATGATAAAAACAGCTATCACAGGAATTCCTGTTGAAAGTTCACAGGTTTACAATTTGTTCCACTGCAAAGGTAACAAAAAATTCTGGTTCTTAAATTTTAGATATAATTTCAAAATGACATCCTATTTCTTTCAATTCCATATACTAACTTAAAATGTGAAATAGCTAGCAGAACTAATTTGCAAAGAGAGATAGTTAAGATGTTAGAAGCATGCTCTTTTTTTTTTTTTTTTTTTTTTTTTATTTTTTTTTTTGGAGACGGAGTCTCGCTCTGTCGCCCAGGCTGGAGTGCAGTGGCCAGATCTCAGCTCACTGCAAGCTCCGCCTCCCGGGTTCACGCCATTCTCCTGCCTCAGCCTCCCGAGTAGCTGGGACTACAGGCGCCCGCCACCTCGCCCGGCTAGTTTTTTTTTTGTATTTTTTAGTAGAGACGGGGTTTCACCGTGTTAGCCAGGATGGTCTCGATCTCCTGACCTCATGATCCGCCCGTCTCAGCCTCCCAAAGTGCTGGGAGCATGCTCTTTTTTTTTTTTTTTTTTTTTTTGAGACGGAGTCTCACTCTGTCGCCCAGGCTGGAGTGCAGTGGCGCGATCTCGGCTCACTGCAAGCTCCGCCTCCCGGGTTCACGCCATTCTCCTGCCTCAGCCTCCCGAGTAGCTGGGACTACAGGCGCCCACAACCGCGCCCGGCTAATTTTTTGTATTTTTTTTAGTAGAGACGGGGTTTCACCGTGGTCTCGATCTCCTGACCTTGTGATCCGCCCACCTCGGCCTCCCAAAGTGCTGGGATTACAGGCGTGAGCCACCGCGCCCGGCAGAAGCATGCTCTTATGAGACGCAGTTAATTTAAGGGAATAAAAGTAGCTTAACTTCTCATTAAGGGTTTGCAAAGACTTCTGCTATAGATGCAAATTGAGGGTACTTGTTTCTATCTCCTCACACTAGGAAAGTTCACAATGTCCATGTTATAGATGCACATAGTATCAGGCCACTGCCCAGGTGAATGTTTAGCTGGAAAAGCAACATTTACTATACCTGAAAATAGCCCAGAGTTGTCTATTGGGCCAGGAAATAGGTTATGTTCGCCCACATTGTACATGTCCCAGCTGTCAAAGCCCACATACTTCTTCCACTGCTTGAACCACCGGCTGTCAATAAGATACCTAGAGAGAGAGACAAAAATTTACTGTAGCAGAAAAGCTGAGATTATAAATGTCTGCAGCTGCTTCCTTAATCTTTTTTATGGTCCTTCCACTTGAGGCATATGCAATCCCCACTAAAAAACACTGTCACAAGAGCAGGAGCAGGGCCTAGGCCCCACATGGCACAGAGAGTCTGGCCCCAGGGTATGCATCCATTAAGTGAAATGATTGTTCAAAGAGTGAATAAAAGAAAGAAAACAAGTGACTTCAAAATGCTTATTTAAATGGAGTCTTTCTTTTTTTTTTTTTTGAGACCGATACTTTCTTTTTTTTTTTGAGACCGAGTCTTGTTCTGTCGCCCAGGCTGGAGTGCAGTGGCATGATCTTGGCTCACTGCAACCTCTGCCTCCTGGGTTCCAATGATTCTCCTGCCTCAGCCTCCCAACTAACTGGGATTACAGGCGCCCACCACCACGCCCAGCTAATTTTTGTATTTTTAGTAAAGATGGGGTTTCACCATATTGGGCAGCCTGGTCTCGAACTCCTGACCTCAGGTGATCCACCCACTTCGGCCTCCCAAAGTGCTGGGATTACAGTGCCTGGCCTTTTTTTTTGAGACAGAGTTTCTCTCTTGTCACCCACGCTGGAGTGCAACAGTGTGATCTCGGCTCTCCGCAACCTCCACTTCCTGGGTCCAAGCGATTCTCCTGCCTCAGCCTCCCGTAGCTGAGATTACAGGTGTGTGCCACCACGCCCGGCTAATTTTGTATTTTTAGTAGAGACAGGGTTTCTCCGTGTTGGTCAGGATGGTCTCAAACTCCTGACCTCAGGTAATCTGCCCACCTCAGCCTCCCAAATTGCTGGGATTACAGGCGTGAGCCACCGCACCCTACCACAAGTCATTAATTTCATAATGATCTTTATAGAGGTCCCAGTCTAGGCAGACAGTTTGGTTACACTGTTTTACTTGACATGAACAGCACTAAACTAATGCTCTTTCTGAAAATGGGTTAGAAACACCATCCACTTGTTTTCTTTTAAGGACCAAATGAGTTCCAAAAATGTACACACAAGGCCAGGCACAGTGGCTCACACCTATAATCCCAACACTTTGGGAGGCTGAGGCGGATGGTCACTTGAGCTCAGGAGTTCAAGACCAGCCTGGGCAACAAACCCCATCTACTAAAAATACAAAAATTAGCTGAGTGTGGTGGCACATGCCTATAGTCCCAGCTGCTCGGGAGGCTGAGGCACAAGAATCACTTGAACCCGGGGGGACAGAAGTTGCAATGAGCTGAGATCACGCCATTGCATTCTAGCCTGGCTGACAGGAATAAAAACCTGTCTCAAAAAAAAAAGTATATAACATGCGTGTACATATATAAATATACACATACACATGTACATATAATAGCACTTAGGTATGTTCATCTTGTCAAAAAGCATTAAGTTGTGCTTCATATTCAACTTACCACTTTTTTACTTAAATGTAAGCAAATGTGGTATTTTATTTATCTATTTATTTCCTTAGAGAGAGGGTCACCCAGGCTAGAGTGCAGTGGCACAATCATAGCTCTCTGTAGCCTCAAACTCCTGGGCTCAAGTGATCCTCCTGCCTCAGCCTCTGAGTAGCTATGACTATAGGTACATACCACCATGCCTGGCTAATTTATTTTTTTATTTTTATTTTGTAGAGGCTAGGTCTTGCTATGTTGCCCAGGCTGATCTTGAACTCCTGGCCTCAAGTGATCTTCCTGCTTCAGCCTCCCAAAGTGCTGGGATTACAGACATGAGACATTGTGCCAGACCTATTTATATTTTTAAAGTATCACTATGCTGGCTGGGAGAGGTGGCTCATGTCTGTAATCCCAACACTTTGGGAGGCTGAGGCAGGTGGATCACGAGGTCAGGAGATCAAGACCATCCTGGCCAACATGGTGAAACCCCGTCTCTACTAAAAACACAAAAATTAGCCGGGCGCGGTGGCTCAAGCCTGTAATCCCAGCACTTTGGGAGGCTGAGACGGGCGGATCACAAGGTCAGGAGATCGAGACCATCCTGGCTAACACGGTGAAACCCCGTCTCTACTAAAAAATACAAAAAGCTAGCCGGGCGAGGTGGCGGGCGCCTGTAGTCCCAGCTACTCGGGAGGCTGAGGCAGGAGAATGGCGTGAACCCGGGAGGCGGAGCTTGCAGTGAGCTGAGATCCGGCCACTGCACTCCAGCCTGGGCTACAGAGCAAGACTCCGTCTCAAAAAAAAAAAAAAATAAATAAATAAATAAATAAAAACACAAAAATTAGCCGGGCGTGGTGGTGCCTGCCTATAATCTCAGTTACTAGGGAGGCTGAAGCAGGAGAATCGCTTGAACCCGGAAGGCAGAGATTGCAGTGAGCTGAGATCATGCCACTGTACTCCTCCAGCCTGGCAACACAGCGAGACTCCGTCTCAAAAAAAAAAAAAAAAAAAAGTATCACTCTGGGGTTTTACAATTAAAACAGAATCTCTGTGGAGCAACAAAGCATCAACAATTATATTGGTGCATCCTTAAAACTGTATAACCAACAAATGTGAGAGGAGTTCAGGCAACTTCCCAGAGGTCACAAGGATCCATAAACACATCCGTCTCGAAAATGCTATTTTTCTTCCAAATCCCTTGAGCAATACCTTCCATACAATTTTACTGTATGATTTTAGTCTTAAACTTCCTCTGCTTCTGCTGAGTATTCTTTATGAGCCCTATACAGGTTAACTTGAGAAGTACCTCTGCTAGGCCAGGCGTGGTAGCTCTAGCCTATAATCCCAGCACTTTGGGAGGCCAAGGCGGGTGAATCACTTGAGGTCGGGAGTTTGAGACAAGCCTGACCAAAATGGAGAAACCCTGTCTCTACTAAAAATACAAAAAAAAATTAGCCGGGCATAGTGGCGCATGCCTGTAATCCTAGCTACTGGGGAGGCTGAGGCAGGAGAATCACTTGAACCCTGGAGGCACAGGTTGCCGTGAGCCGAGATCACGCCATTGCACGCCAGCCTGGGCAACAAGAGCGAAATTCCTCAAAAAAAAAAAAAAAAAAAAAAAAAAAACCCACAAAAAAAGTACCTGTTTACTCTGACTTTCACAAACTGGCTAGCTCAAGGTGAATACATAAGCTGTTATCTGTACTCCTCATAACCCCAATTTTTCTATCCTCCAGCTCAATTCCTCTGTAGGTCATCACCACAATGGTTTCTTTTTTTTTTTTTTTTTTTTTGAGACGGAGTCTCGCTCTGTCGCCGGGGCTGGAGCGCAGTGGCGGGATCTCAGCTCACTGCAAGCTCCGCCTCCCGGGTTTACGCCATTCTCCTGCCTCAGCCTCCTGTGTAGCTGGGACTACAGGCGCCCGCCACCTCGCCCGGCTAGTTTTTTGTATTTTTTTAGTAGAGACGGGGTTTCACCATGTTAGCCAGGATGGTCTCGATCTCCTGACCTCGTGATCCGCCCGTCTCGGCCTCCCAAAGTGCTGGGATTACAGGCTTGAGCCACCGCGCCCGGCCCACAATGGTTTCTTAAAGATGGGTAACACTCGGGCCGGGCACGGTGGCTCCCACCTGTAATGGGAGGCAGAGGCGGCTGGATCACAAGGTCAGGAGTTCGAGACCAGCCTGCTCAGCATGGTGAAACCCAGTCTGTACTAAAAATACAAAAAATTAGCTGGGCATGGTGGTGTGAGCCTGTAATCCCAGCTACTCGGGAGGCTGAGGCAGGAGAATCGCTTGAACCCGGGAGGCGGAAGTTGCCGTGAGCCGAGATGGCGCCACTGCACTCCAGCTTGGGCAATAACAGTGAAACTCTGTCTCAAAAAATCAAACAAACAAAAAAACAAGATGGGTAACACTCAATCATACTAAATGCAAAGTCTAGCCTTAGTTTTTGTACTACACAATAATACCACCCAGGAATCTCTCCAGTAGTACAAAGTATTGTCCCCTCCACCAAACAATCTGTTAAGATGTCCAATAACTCAGCCTGGGTCTTCTAAATTCTGGACTCCTCATCTTCTATCTAGCTCCAGGACCTAGGCTATCCCCCTCTCCCACTCCGAGATACTGCTGTCACAAATATTTTTGACACTTGCTACCAAAATAATCTGGGGCTCTCAGACATTTGTTCAGCTTCTGACCTTGACATCTGTTGGCAGTTTACAAGTTACAAAGTACTTCTGATTTTCGCCTCAACCCACTGAGGGCGGAGAGCCAAATATTGCTATCCTGGTTTTAACAGTGAGGAATCCAGGTCTGTGACACCTTCGCCCAAGGTCACACGGCGAGTCCTCATGGTAAAGGGCTCTCCCCACCCTCAGGGTCCCCGCCAACATTCCCCTTCTCCACATCCATCCCCCTAGCCCCCGCCGGGCCCACCCACTGGGGCTCCAAATGAGCCGAGGCGACCCTCAGGCCCCGCCTGCGCTTTCCCAGAGCTGATCCTGGAGTTCTCCCGAGGGGCAGGTGTCAGGCTACTCTTCCAGGGTCACTACATACCATCCCCGCCCAGCCCCTACTGTAGCCGAGAAAAAGGGGGCTGGCCTAAGGGCCAGATACTCGGCCCCTGGTTCTGCACAGAGGAAGAGAGAGCCGGATGCTCACCACTGCGCGCCGCGTTGGAGTGTGGTCCTCATTAAGGCTCCAAGCTCCGACTTCTGAGTCTCCGCATCCGGTCGCTCACCGAAGCCTCCACCTTCCGCCATCTCGTCCGCGGCCCCGGCCCAGCCGGCCCGGACATCCGCCCCGCGCGCGGCGTGCTATAGACCGCGCCCACGCACGCACGCACGCACGCTCGCGTGCCCGCCCCTGCCCCACCTCGTGCCGCGGCCTTCGGCTCCTGCAGCCGCTGTCTTTTATCCCCTCCAGTCTCGCGCCACTTCGCTCACCGGCAAACAGTGGAGCGAAAAGGCAGATGCGAGAGGGGTGGGTGGGGAGCAGCAGCTGCTACTTCGTCCCGCCCTGCCGCCTGCTACGCGGTCGTCGGGCGCCCCTTCCTCTGCTCAGGATGGCGCTACAGGATGAAGCTCTGTTCAGCCCGCCGATCTCAGGGAGTCAGACAGCAAGCCCACGACCCATGGGGCACCCTAGCCCGGCCTTCGAGGTTATCCTGGTCCTAAATAAATGCAGGCCAGGTGCGAGAAGCCCCGTAGTTAGGTCTGTTCATTCTCACCCCTGCCATTCCGCTTTCAGCTGGAGGCCTTAGGCGAGTCAGCTGCCCAAACGTGGGATCCGGGCTCCTGCTCCAGCGGCCCTAACAGGGATTTCGGGAAGTACCACGTGCATCAGCGCCTTGGGACTAAGACTGAACGGTGTGCTGTAGTTATTAACAGTCGCCTTAAACAATCTGGACGCCAGAGCCACCTGGCCCACCTGAGAATTCCGTCAGCTCTTCATACTGAGCTACTTGCCAAGCAGCCACAGAGGGGCGATAGCAACAGGGGAAGGAGAGGTATTCCACATTAGTTACCCAGGCATGTACTTAGTTCCTGGAACAAGATACAACGTCCTGAACACTGTGTTTTCCAGTCGCCCCGCTCACACAAACACACAACCCTCTTCCTGGAGGGAGAAATAAACCCAGAGGAAAGAGGAAGTCAGGTCTAGATGAGTCTCCATACACTTGTCTAACAGTTCTTGTCCTCAGAGAAAAATAAGACCTAGTTCCTGCCCTCATAGAATCTAGTGGAAGAGTAGAGATGTTTCAGAAATAACCTCAATGCCTAGCAGTATGTGGTAAGTGCAATTAAAGGGTGTGAACCAGGCCAGGTGCAGTGGTTCAAGCCTGTCGTCCCAGCACTTTGGAAGGCTGAGGCGGGAGGATAGCTTTAGCCCAGGAGTTAGAGACCAGCCTCCGCAACATGGCGAAATCCTGTCTCTACAAAAATTAGCCGGGAGGTGGCGCGCGTCTGTGGTCCCAGGTACTCGGGAGGCTGAGGTAGAAGGATCCCTTGAGCCCAGGAGGTCGAAGTTGCAGTGAGTCGAGATGGTGCCACTTCTCTCGAGACTGGACGGCAAAGTGAGACCCTGTCTCAAAAAAACAGTAAATACAAATAAGGGGTGTGAACCGGCCAGGCGCGGTGGCTCACGCCTGTTATCCTAGCACTTTGGGAGGCCGAGGCAGGCAGATCACCTGAGGTCGGGAGTTCGAGACCAGCCTGACCAACGTGGAGACGGAAATGTCCTCTCAAAAAAAAAAAAGTGCTGGGCGCCCGGCAGGGCAGTTCATGCTTGTAATCCCAGGACTTTGGGAGGCCATGGCGGGCAGATCACGAGGTTAGGAGTTCGAGACCAGCATGGCTAATATGGTGAAACCCCATCTCTACCAAAAATACAAAAAAAAGTTAGCCAGGCGTGGTGGCGCATGTCTATAGTCTGAGCTACTCGGGAGGCAGAGGCAGAAGAATTGCTTGAACCCAGGAGGCGGAGGTTGCAGTGAGCCAAGATTGCACCACTGTACTCCAGCCTGAGCGACAGAGTGAGACCCCCTCTAAAAGAAAAAAACAAAAAAGGCCGGGCGCGGTGGCTCAAGCCTGTAATCCCAGCACTTTGGGAGGCCGAGATGGGCGGATCACGAGGTCGGGAGATCGAGACCATCCTGGCGAACACGGTGAAACCCCGTCTCTACTAAAAAAATACAAAAAACTAGCCGGGCGAGGTGGCGGGCGCCTGTAGTCCCAGCTACTCCGGAGGCTGAGGCAGGAGAATGGCGTAAACCCGGGAGGCGGAGCTTGCAGTGAGCTGAGATCCGGCCACTGCACTCCAGCCTGGGCGACAGAGCCAGACTCCATCTCAAAAAAAAAAAAAAAAAAAAAAAAAAAGGGTGTGAACCAAAGGCTGTAGAACACCAGGCACAACCCCTGCTCTCATAGGAAACCTTTGACTTGAGTAACATTTGGGTGTGGTATTGAAAAAAAATGCTGGCAGAATAAAGATGAGGATGCATGTAACAGGAGGGGAGACTCAAGGGACCAGAAGAGAATTTCTGGAACAGGCAGGACAGTTTCAGAGAGTGGGGATTAGGCCAGTTGAGCCGGGCACTACAACACTACTACAACCTAAGGGGATCTAAAGCTAGAAAGGAGGCCAGACAGACCATATATCCTGCCTTAAAAGGCAGGCAGGCATTGTAGGAAGTTTTGGAGCAGAGACAAAATGACTGAGGGTTCTCAGACACAGAACCATTAGGACCCTCTCACTATGGAGGTGGCTGTGAGGGAGAAGAGGAGAAACAGATGAGCCATGTCTATTTTATTTTTTTATTCTTATTTTTCTACCCTATTCCTGTTGAAAAGATGAGCTATGTTTTGTGTCAGGGGTGAAGGAAGGGGAACTGGCCCAGTGAAAATATGGTAGGTCATTTGAACAGATTTACTATTTTTATGTTGTGTTTGGCCAACTGAAATTAATTTACACTCCCTGGGACATCCATCACACACCATCTGATAAGAAAGGCCTCTTGGCAGTTGGGTAGATTAGTAGGGGAAAGTAAATGTGGAATTAAAACTGCCTCAAATAACCACATAGCAATTAATCCCCTGTAGATAAGAGTTACCACCACATGATGATTCTACATCTGCAGAGCCAACCCTAACAAGTCCCCTTCTATGAAAGTTCTTTGAAACTCTTCTGTTTTGTTTTGTTTCGTTTTGTTGTTTTTTCTGAGACAGAGTCTCGCTCAGTCCCCCAGGCTGGAGTGCAGTGGGGCAATCCGAGCTCACTGCAACCTCTGCCTCCCTGAATCAAGCGATTCTCCTGCCTCAGCCTCCTGAGTAGTTAGAATTACAGGCGTGCACCACCACGCCTGGCTAATTTTTGTATTTTTAGTAGAGATGGGTTTCACCATCTTGGGCAGGCTGGTCTCAAACTCCTGACCTCATGATCCACCAGCCTCAGCCTCCCAAAGTGTTGGGATTAAAGGTGTGCGCCACCGTGCCCAGCTGAAACTCTTACAAATGTTATCAAAAAAGAAACACTACCTTTAGTCCTGTTATTTATGGAAAAAGAAAGTTGGGGCCGGGCACAGTGGCTCAGGCCTGTAATCCCAGCACTTTGGCTTTGGAAGGCCGAGGCAGGTGGATCACCTGAAGTCAGGAGTTCGAGACCAGCCTGGCTGATGTGGTGAAACCCTGTCGTTACTAAAAATGCAAAAATTAGCTGGGCATGGTGGCAGGCACCTGTAATCCCAGCTACTCAGGAGGCTGAGGTATGAGAATCACTTGAACCCAGGAGATGGAGGTAGCAGTGAGTCAAGATCGCACTACTGCACTCCAGGCTGGGTGACAGAGTGAGACTCTGTCTCAAAAAAAAAAAAAAAGTTGGTTACTGACATCGGTTCAGAATCTACATTTCAGGGTGTCTGCTTCCCTCTTCTTTTTTTAGCAGTTTCTCCTACACCATTTATGGCAGTCTTAAGGAGGACAAGTAGGACAAGTCCTCAGCACTACTAGAAAAGGGGACAAAACCTGGCCGGGCGCGGTGGCTCAAGCCTGTAATCCCAGCACTTTGGGAGGCCGAGACGGGCGGATCACGAGGTCAGGAGATCGAGACCATCCTGGCTAACACGGTGAAACCCCGTCTCTACTAAAAAATACAAAAAAAAAAACTAGCCGGGCGAGGTGGCGGACGCCTGTAGTCCCAGCTACTCGGGAGGCTGAGGCAGGAGAATGGTCTAAACCCGGGAGGCAGAGCTTGCAGTGAACTGAGATCTGGCCACTGCACCCCAGCCTGGGCGACAGAGCAAGACTCTGTCTCAAAAAAAAAAAGAAAAATTTGGAAAATGTTTTTAAGTCAGGAATTTAGTGCTTTTAATAGCTATAAAAATAGCACATTAATTATTGGTAGTTCCTTAAAAATTAATATTAGGATTGCAAAATATTCTTCTTGATATCTGGGTATTTGCATGGAAAAATAAATAAATAAATAAAAGATTACAAAGTGCTGGTAGTTGAAATGTGAAGAATAAAGTGAAAGCCATAGTTAGGGCCAGGCGCGGTGGCTCACACCTGTAATCCCAGCACTTTGGGAGGCCGAGGTGGGCGGATCAAGAGGTCAGGAGATCGAGACCGTCCTGGCTAACACAGGTGAAACCCCATCTCTACTAAAAATACAAAAAAAAATTAGTCGGGCGTGGTGGCGGGCGCCTGTAGTCCCAGCTACTCAGGGAGGCTGAGGCAGGAGAAGGGCGTGAACCCCGGAGGTAGAGCTTGCAGTGAGCAGAGATTGCGCCATTTCACTCCAGCCTGGGCGACAGAGCGAGACTCTGTCTCAAAAAAAAAAAAAAAAAGCCATAGTTAGAAGGTCACCTTTTTTTTTTTTTTTTTTTTTTGTGGTGTAATCATAGCTCACTTGCAGCCTCAACCTATTGGGCTCAAGTGATCCTCCTACCTCAACCTCCCAAATAGCTGAGACTACTGGTCTGCATCACCATGCCTAGCTAATTTTTGTATTTTTAGTATAGATGGGGTTTCACCATGCTGCTCAGGCTGGTCTTGAACTCCTGGCCTCAAGTGATCCTCCCTCCTTGGCCTCCCAAGTGCTAGGATTCCAGTCAGGGGCCACCGTGCCCGGACTGCAAGGTCACCATTATTTACAAAGTCTTTAAACTTTGTTAGCTTGTAAACATTTTATTTAAATGGTGGGGGTGGCCAGGCACGGTGGCTCATGCCTGTAATCCCAGCACTTTAAGAGGCCAAGGCAGGTGGATCATGAGGTCAGGAGATTGAGACCAGCCTGACCAACATGGTGAAACCCCATCTATACTAAAAATACAAAAATTAGCTAGGTGTGGTGGCATGTGCCTGTAATCCCAGCTACTCAGAAGGCTGAGGCAGGAGAATCGCTGGAATGTGGGAGGCAAAGGTTGCGATGAGCCAGAGGTTGCAGTGAGCCAGGATAATGCCATTGCATGCCAGCCTGGGCAACAAGAGCAAAACTCTGTCTTAATAAATAAATAAATAAATGGTGGGTTTTTTTGTTTTTGTTTTTGTTTGTTTGTTTGTTTTTTGTTTTTTGTTGTTTTTTGTTTTTTTTGAGACGGAGTCTCGCTCTGTCGCCCAGGCTGGAGTGCAGTGGCCGGATCTCAGCTCGCTGCAAGCTCCGCCTCCCGGGTTTACACCATTCTCCTGCCTCAGCCTCCCGAGTAGCTGGGACTACAGGCACCCGCCACCTCGCCCGGCTAGTTTTTTGTATTTTTTAGTAGAAACGGGTTTTCACCGTGTTAACCAGGATGGTCTCGATATCCTGACCTCATGATCCGCCCATCTTGGCCTCCCAAAGTGCTGGGATTATAGGCTTGAGCCACTGGGCCCGGCCTATTTGTTTTTGAGACAGGGTCTCATTCTGTCACCCCCGCTGGAGTGCAGTGGCACAATCTTGGCTCACTGCAACTTCTGCCCTGCCCCCCAGGGCTCAAGCGCTCTGTCCACCTCTTCCTCCCACAGTGTTGAGATTACACATGTGAGCCACTGCGCTGAGCCGCTTTTGTTTTGTTTTGTTTTATTTTTTGAGACAGAATCTCACTCTGTAGTCTCACCTACTTGGGAGGCAAAAAAAAAAAAAAAAAACGGGGCCAGGCATAGTGGCTCACGCCTGCAGTCCCAGCACTTTGGTAGGATGAGGTGGGTGGGTCACTTGAGGTCAGGAATTTGAGACCAGCCTGGCCAACCTAGTGAAACCCAGTCTCTACTAAAAACACAGAAATTAGCTGGGCATGGTGGTGCTCGCCTGTAATCCCAGCTACTTGGTAGACTGAGGCAAGAGAATCACTTGAACCCAGGAGGTGGAGGTTGCAGTGAACCAAGATCATGCCACAGCCCTCTAGCCTGGGCAACGAGAGCAAAACCTCATCTCAGGCCGGGCGCGGTGGCTCAAGCCTGTAATCCCAGCACTTTGGGAGGCCGAGGCGGGCGGATCACAAGGTCAGGAGATCGAGACCACAGTGAAACCCCGTCTCTACTAAAAATACAAAAAATTAGCCGGGCGCGGTGGCGGGCGCCTGTAGTCCTAGCTACTCAGGAGGCTGAGGCAGGAGAATGGCGTGAACCCAGGAGGCGGAGCTTGCAGTGAGCCGAGATCGCGCCACTGCACTCCAGCCTGGGCAACAGCGTGAGACTCCGTCTCAAAAAAAAAAAAAAAAAAAAACAAAAAAAATAACCTCATCTCAAAGAAAGGAAAAAAAAAATTAAAAATTTTAAAATTAAAATAAAATAATTAGCCTGGCATGGTGACGTGCACCTGTAATCCTAGCTATTAAGTAGGCCAAGGCGGGAGGACCTTTTTAGCCCAGGAGTTTGAAGTTGCAGAGAGCTGTGATCCTATGATCGTGCCACTGCACTCCATCCTGGGTGACAGAGCAAGATCCTGTCTCAAAAATAAAAAAGAGAACTGGAAACAATGAACATCTGCCTCCGTGTTCCTGTTGTGGTAGTGACCTAGGGACCCGGGAGGAGATGACAAGAGTGACTGATTCAGCTCAGGAGATACCTTGGCCCCAGGGCTGTGTTCTATGTTGAGCCACTTTATCCTAGAGAGACCCCGTAGGCCCGGTAGGACACCAAGATCCCAGAAGTGGACAATCCATCTATTACCAGAGGACCTTGGGCGACAAGAACAGAAGAAAAATCAGGAAGGGAACTAGAGGAAAACCTGGCTTATTGGTCACATACTGGTTGATCTTGGACTGTGATGTCTTATTAAAGATTCATAATGTTGGGCCACGCACAGTGGCTCACGCATGTAATCCCAGCACTTTGGGAGGCCAAGGCAGGTGGTTCACCTGAGGTCAGGGGTTTGAGACCAGCCTGACCAACATGCTGAAACCCAGTCTCTATTGAAAATACAAAATTGGCCGGGCGCGGTGGCTCAAGCCTGTAATCCCAGCACTTTGGGAGGCCGAGACGGGCGGATCACGAGGTCAGGAGATCGAGACCATCCTGGCTAACACAATGAAACCCCGTCTCCACTAAAAATATAAAAAAATTAGCCGGGCGTGGTGGCGGCGCCTGTAGTCCCAGCTACTCGGGAGGCTGAGGCAGGAGAATGGTGTAAACCCGGGAGGCAGAGCTTGCAGTGAGCCGAGATCGCGCCACTGCACTCCAGCCTGGGCGACAGAGCGAGACTCCGCCTCAAAAAAAAAAAAAAAAAAAGAAAATACAAAATTAACTGGGCATGGTGGTGCATTCCTATAGTCTCACCTACTTGGGAGGCTGAGGCAGGAGAATTGCTTGAACCCAGGAGGTGGAAGTTGCGGTGAGCCAAGATCATGCCACTGCACTTCAGCCTGGCATGAGCAAAACTCTGTCTCAAAAAAAAAAAGATGAATAATGTCTGGGTGTGTGAACTTTAAGCTTTTTTTTTTTTTTTTTTTTTTTTGAGACATGATCTTACTCTGTCGCCCAGCCTGGAATGCAGTGGTATCATCTCGGCTCACTGCCACCTCTACCTCCTGGGTTCAAGGGATTCTCCTGCCTCAGCCTCCCTAGTAGCTGGTATTACAGGCACCCGCTACTGCGCCTGGCTGATTTTTGTATTTTTAGTAGAAACGGGGTTTCACCATGTTGGCCAGGCTGTTCCTGAACTCCTGACGTCAGGTGATCCACCCGCCTCGGCCTCCCAAAGTGCTGGGATTACAGGCTGAATCACCGCACCTGGCCTTTAAGCTTTATTTGATTCCGAATCAAAGTTTTTGTCTTAGCTGCTACCACAGTTTTCTCTACACATGACAGGACTTGGCTCTCCCAAGTTATTCTTGGTCCACACTTGACCAGCACTAACAGAGCACACATGGCAGTATTCACAAATATTAGACATACTTTCATTGGAGGTGGCAGCAGGGGAGAAATATTTTTGGTTCCTTCTCACCTGTGCCTCCTTAACCTGCCCAGGGGACTGTGAAAAGAAAAAGACTCTAGAAGTATGCTTTAGAAGAATTAAATGTCTTCTCAGTGATTTCTAACCTCTGTTATATAAGGATTAGGTTATTGCGGAACAAGTCTCACAGAGAGGAAGTGGGATCACTTTTTTTATACGGGGGAGTTGTGCCAATGGACAGATTCCATTCTGGTTATGCCACTTGTGTTGATGGCCAGCCCTCTTTGGGCAGAGGGTGTGGCAGCCTGGGCCCAGGTGCCACCAGTGTCTTGTCTTCTTCCTGTAATTCTATTACCATCACTGTCTTAACCACGAACCAGTATTTAATGTTAACTTGCGTGTATCCTTTGCCTTTTCTACAGTGCAAATTCTCAGTAGGCATTTCTTGCATAAATGAAAGAAAGAATTATCCAGCTATTAGTCATTTCTTCACTGGACTAATAGTACTTGAGTATTATGTGCTCATGGTCCCTACCCTCTAGGGGTTCACAGTGTGGTTAGGGATGGAGGATGGTTACGTATGTAATACAGTGTTGTATGCTGTGTGACAAAAGTGTCACAAGGGCCGGGTGCAGTAGCTCACGCCTGGAATCCCAGACTTTGGGAGGCCGAGGTGGACAGATCATGAGGTCAGAAGATCGAGATCATCCTGGCTAACATGGTGAAACCCTGTCTCTACTAAAAATACAAAAAGATTAGCCAGGCGTGGTAGCAGGCGCCTGTAGTCCCAGCTACTTGGGAAGCTGAGGCAGGAGAATGGTGTGAACTCGGGAGGCGGAGCTTGCAGTGAGCCGAGATCGCGCCACTGCACTCCAGCCTGGGTGACAGGGTGAAACTCTGTCTCAAAAAAAAAAAAAAAGTGTCACAAGAACATGAAGGGTCATGCTTGCAGATACTTCTCTGGGAAGAAAACTTTTTTTTTTTTTTTTTTTTTTTGGAGACGGAGTCTCGCTCTGTCACCCAGGCTGGAGTGCAGTGGCCGGATCTCAGCTCACTGCAAGCTCCGCCTCCCGGGTCTACGCCATTCTCCTGCCTCAGCCTCCCGAGTAGCTGGGACTACAGGTGCCCGCCACCTCGCCCGGCTAGTTTTTTGTATTTTTTAGTAGAGACGGGGTTTCACCGTGTTAGCCAGGATGGTCTCGATCTCCTGACCTCGTGATCCGCCCGTCTCGGCCTCCCAAAGTGCTGGGATTACAGGCTTGAGCCACCGCGCCCGGCCTCTGGGAAGAAAACTTAAGCAACTAGTGTAGAAAGCAAAGGCATACTTAATATTCCCTTTGGCCTTTGGGGCTCTGTGATGACATCCACAAAGGATGCTCAGGAGACCAGGACTTTATTTCTTATTTTTATTTATTTATTTATTTTTGAGACAGTCTTGCTCTGTCGCCCAGGCTGGAGTGCAGTGGCGTGATCTTGGCTCACTGCAAGCTCTGCCTCCTGGGTTCACACCATTCTCCTGCCTGCCTCAGTCTCCTGAGTAACTGGGACTACAGGTGCCCGCCACCACGCCTGGCTAATTTTTTTTTTATTTTTAGTAGAGATGGTGTTTCACTGTGTTAGCCAAGATGGTCTCGATCTCCTGACCTCATGATCTGCCTGCCTCGGCCTCCCAAAGTGCTGGGATTACAGGTGTGAGCCACCCCACGCAGCCAACTTTTTTTTATTACTATTTTATGTGTGTGTGTGACAGAGTCTCACTTTGTCTCCCAGGTTGGAGTGCGGTGGCGTGATCTTGGCTCACTGCAACCTCCACTTCCTGGGTTCAAGCAATTCTCAAGCCTCAGCCTCCCCAGTAGTTGGGACTACAGGCACGTGCCACCACACACACCTAATTTTTTTTTTGTATTTTTTGTAGAGATGTGGTTTCACAGGGTGGTGGCTCACACCTGTAACCCTATTAACTTTGGGAGGCCAAGGCGGTTGGATCACCTGAGGTCAGGAGATTAAGACCAGCCTGGCCAACATGGTGAAATTCCATCTCTACTAAAAATACAAAAAATTAGCCAGGCATGGTGGCAGATGCCTGTAATCCCAGCCACTCGGGAGCCTGAGGCAGGAGAATCACTTGAACCCAGGAGGCGGAGGTTGCAGTGAGCTGAGATTACACCAGTGCACTCCAGCCTGGATAACAAGAGCAAAACTCCAAAAAAAAAGAAAAAGAGGCCGGGCGCGGTGGCTCAAGCCTGTAATCCCAGCACTTTGGGAGGCCGAGACGGGCGGATCACGAGGTCAGGAGATCGAGACCATCCTGGCTAACACGGTGAAACCCCGTCTCTACTAAAAAATACAAAAAACTAGCCGGGCGCGGTGGCGGGCGCCTGTAGTCCCAACTACTCGGGAGGCTGAGGCAGGAGAATGGCGTGAACCCGGGAGGCGGAGCTTGCAGTGAGCTGAGATCCGGCCACTGCACTCCAGCCTGGGCGGCAGAGCGAGACTCCGTCTCAAAAAAAAAAAAAAAAAAGAAAAAGAAAAAGATAAGTGGTTTTGCCATGTTGGATGTTGGCCAGGCTGGTCTTGAACTCCTTACCTCAGGTGATCCACCCGCCTCAACCTCCCAAAGTGCTGGGATTATAGGCGTGAGCCACTGCACCCAGCCTGAAACCAGGACTTTAGATTCACACACAGGTACATGCATACACACACAGTCACATGCTGGGGACAAAGGTGACTGGGGTATTCTGCTGCAGGGAGATTTAGATTCCCTTCACTTGCCTCCCATGAAACCAGGTGGTCTTCAGAACTGTAGGTCACTACTGAGGGTAAGCTACACGTGCTCCTGAATGCTGCTAGAGCTCTAGGAATTTGGATCAAGTGGGCTTGCTTTATGGTCTCCTCTACTGGTCTCGAGGGCCACAACTACACTGGACCTGGGAGGGGCACTAAGAGTGGGTCTCCCAGGAGCCTCTGTGTCTCTTCACAGCCAAGATCAGGTCACCTGCCCTTACCTTTACAACAGGTAAGGCTGGCTAGGAAAATATTCTGCCGGCCAGTTATGGGCAACAAGTTGCCTAGTACCCCTGCCCAACACACCACTGTCATGTCATGTCAGTCTCAATGCTTCTAGATACAGCTAACAGAATCCCCAGCAGCAATTGGTCCACCCATTTGGTGGTTCTTGTTTTTTCACATGACACGTCTGGAGTTGAGTTCTTGGGAAGGTCAAAGCTGAAAGACATCAGTTTGTTTCTTTGGGGCCTTCTAGTTCTTTGCCTTCAAAGCTCCAACGTGGTTGCCTTGCTCCCAGAACTCTGGGTACCCTCAAGAACACTCACCAGTGAGAAGGGAGAGAGGAACATTCCCTTCTGCTGTTCCCTGGGATCATGGGGGCTTTCCCAGGAGCCTCTGCATTTCTTTGTAGCCAATTAGGTCACCTGCCCCTATCTTGACAGCAGGAAAGTAGATTCTGCCAGCCAGCCAGGAGGAAAGACTTGGGAATGACTATTGAGTAGAGATCAGCAATGTCTCTGTACATAGCCTCACTGAGAGGCAGTGAGAATTACACCATTTCAGGGCCAAGGCCTATGAGACCTCATTCCTTGTACAAGGACTTCTGACATTTTTCCCCCTCAGCTCCCAATCAATCAGTGTCTGATGTGAGGCAATACCCATTAATTTCTGTGGCTGGCTGGAGCTGGGCTTTATTTTAGTGCCTGCCCAGGTGTGTCACACCTGTATGTGAATGCATACTCTTCCCCTTACTTGATGAGTACAATAACAAAAACATGTCAATTCAGAGTACTCTGACAGGGATCATGGCCTGCTCTTTATAAACCCATGCTGTGTTTTCTTGGGAAATTTTTTTGTTTTGTTTTGTTTTGTTTTTTGTTTTTTGAGACAGGGTCTCTCTCTGTCACCCAGGTTGGAGGGCAGTGGCACTATCTCAGCTCACTGCAACCCCTGCCTCCTGGGTTCAAGCAATTCACTCACCTCAGCCTCTCAAGTAGCTGGGACTACAGGCACATGCCACCATGCCCGGCTAATTTTATTTTTGTTTTTTTTGTTTTTTTATTTTTGAGACGGAGCCTCGCTTTGTCCCCCAGGCTGGAGTGCAGTGGCCGGATCTCAGCTCACTGCAAGCTCTGCCTTCTGGGTTTACGCCATTCTCCTGCCTCAGCCTCCCGAGTAGCTGGGACTACAGGCGCCCGCCACCTTGCCTGGCTAGTTTTTTGTATTTTTTAGTAGAGATGGGGTTTCACTGTGTTAGCCAGGATGGTCTTGATCTCCTGATCTCGTGATCCGCCCATCTCGGCCTCCCAAAGTGCTGGGATTACAGGCTTGAGCCGCCGCGCCCGGCCTTGTTTTTGTTTTTGAGATAGAGTCTCATTCTGTTGCCTAGGCTGGAGTGCAGTGGCACAATCTTGGCTTCTGTAACCTCCATCTCCCAGGTTCAAGCAATTCTCCTACCTCAGCCTCCCAAGTAGCTGGGATTACAGGAGCACACCATCATGCCCACCTAATTTTTGTATTCTTAGTAGAGATGGGGTTTGACCATGTTGGCCAGGCTGGTCTCAAACTCCTGACCTCAAATGATCCGTGTGCCTCACACTCGGCTAATTTTTGTATTTTTTCATAGAGACAAGGTTTCACCTTGTTGGCCAGGTTGGTTTTTTTGGGGGTTGTTTGTTTGTTTGTTTGTTTTGAGACAGCCCAGGCTGGAGTCATACAGACTGGTGTGAAGTGGCACAATCTCAGTTTACTACAGCCTTGACCCTCTGGGCTCAAGTGATTCCCCCACCTCAACCTCCTGAGTAGATGGAACCACAGGTGCATGCAACCATGCCTAGCCCCTTGGGAAAATCTTTAACCAGTGTTTTTTACTCTATCTTATCCAAAAGTTAAAATGTAAGAGATTTATTAGACTTATCAGGCCAGGAATGCTTTTCTGAAAATAAACTTATTTAATTTATTTTGAGACAGGGTCTCACTCTGTCTCCCTGGCTGGAGTACAGTGGCACAATCATGGCTGACTGCGGCCTCGACCTCCTGGGCTTAAGCAATCCTCTGACCTCAGCTGCCCAAGTAACTGGGACCACAGTCATGTGCCACCAACCTTGGCTCTTTTTTTTTTTTTTTGAGACAGAGTCTTGCTCTATCACCCAGGCTGTGTAGTGGCACAATCTCAGCTCACTGCAACCTCCACCTCTCGGGTTCAAGCGATTCTCCTGCCTCAGCCTTCAGAGCAGCTGGGACTATAGGCATGCGCCACCACGCCCAGCTAATTTTTGTATTTTTAGTAGAGACGGGGTTTCACCATATTGGCTGGACTCCTGACCTCGTGATCCACCCGCCTTTGCCTCCCAAAGTGCTGGGATTACAAGCATGAGCCACCGCGACTGACCAGTATTTTTTTTATAGAAACAGTGTTTCGCCATGTTGCCCAGGCTGTTCTCAAACTCCTGAGCTCAAACAATCTGCCCACTTTAGCCTCCCAAAGTGCTTGGATTATAGGTGTGAGCCACTGCACTGAGCCTGAAAATAAACTTGTTTTAAATGTTGTTTATAGGACTACATTGAGTCAGAATAAGGAAGTCATTTGATCAACTGCTAATTGTGCAAGAAATGCCTGACCCAATTTTATCAGATTTAATGTTTGAAAAAAAAAACCAAAAGCAGCCATTCTGCAAGAACTGCTGAAATGGAAGTTTCTGAACCTAGGTCAGTGGCCTAAATGCTGTATGTGTTTTCTGTGCAAACAATGCTCTGCAGCCATTTCTGCTTTTAAAGCCAGGACTTCACAGGCTGAATGTGATTTCTGGTGTTTTACTTGTTCATTTGAGCTGCTGATTCACAATGGGGTGGGGTGGGTACCCGTCAGAGCAGTAGCAGTTGCATGGTTGAATGAAAAGAATGTGTATGTGTGAGAGTGTGTCTGTGTGTGTTGGGGGAAGATAGTGAAGTCCTAACTGGCTTTACTCTGAAACTTCCTGGAGAAGAGAGAGTTAGAAAGGACTGGACAGGGACGGTTGCTCACGCCTGTAATCCCAGCACTTTTGGAGGCCCAGGTGGGTGGATCATTTGAAATCAGGAGTTCAAGACCAGCCTGGCCAACATGGTAAAACCCTGCCTCTACTAAAAATACAAAAAAATTAGCTGGGTGTTGTGGCGGGCGCCTGTAGTCCCAGGTACTCAGGAGGCTGAGGCAGGAGAATCTCTTGAACCTGGGAGACAGAGGTTGGAGTGAGCTGAGATTGCGCCACCGTATTCCAACCTGGGCAACAGAGCGAGACTCCCTCTCAAAAAAAAAAAAAAAAAAGAAACGACTTCTAGTTGAGAGAGGAGGAATACAGCTTAAAGTCTGAGGAGGAATGTTCCCCAGCCAGGATCAGGCATATTGGGAGTTCAGAAGTTCCCTTTATTGAAGCTGAGTAATTTCAGGGGAAACCAAAAAAGTTCCCTTCACTGGTAGCCCAAGGCATAAACTGAGGGGGTCGGGGTGGCACGGGGCAAGGAGGGGTGAATCACCAAGCATCCTGGAGAGAAGAAGTTAGAGGCTGTTGGAAAGTTCTGAGTGCCCATCCTGTAGCCTAACCTGAGAGTGTGGCATAGGCCACACTGACCCTGTATGGGAAAGGGGAGAGTTGAAGTGGGGTGTCTCTTCTCACAGGTCCAGCTGGTAGAACACTGAGTAGGACCTTAGGTCCCTAGACTTTCCACTTCAGCATCTCTGAAGGTGGGCCGTGGAACATATATTTTCACAAGTACCTGGGTGACTCCTGGGCACTGTATATTCATCTCCTAGAATAGGAACTGGTACCTCCTAGACACATGGCTTTCTAGCTTTGGTTCCAGCTGCCCCCTGAGACTGCAGGCGGTCCAGAAGCATGGGTTCCAACTTTTTTTTTTTTTTTTTTGAGACAGAGCCTTGCTCTGTCCCCCAGGCTGGAGTGCAGTGGCCGGATCTCAGCTCACTGCAAGCTCTGCCTTCTGGGTTTACGCCATTCTCCTGCCTCAGCCTCCCAAGTAGCTGGGACTACAGGAGCCTGCGACCTCGCCCGGCTAGTTTTTTGTATTTTTTAGTAGAGATGGGGTTTCACCGTGTTAGCCAGGATGGTCTTGATCTCCTGATCTCGTGATCCACCCGTCTCGGCCTCCCAAAGTGCTGGGATTACAGTCTTGAGCCATTGTGCCCAGCCTTAACTATTCTTTAGGAACTGTCCCTTCCCTTGGCTCCTTGCTCCAACCTTGTTCCTCCCCAGCTATTTCTCTCTGCCATCTAATCTGGAAGGATTGTGCATCTATACACCTCAGGCCCAGGTCCCCTAATCTTTTTCATGACACTTACCCCAAGTGACCTCATCCTCTCCAGTGGCTACTGCTCCCGTGGCTAGACCATTGCCTTTAAACATTCTCTTCTTCTGTGCCTCATGTAACTGCCTGCTCCAGATACCTCTGTCTGGATGTCTAATGCAATACATCTGAATCTGAAAACATCCACCTACCCCCAAAACCTGTTCCTCCTGTTGCCCACTCAGTCAATAATGCCACCTTCCCATCTCAGGACCTCACACACTATACTCCCTGCCTGCCCACCCGCTATCAGCTTATTCCGTAACCAACTGCCTTTTTTTTTTTTTTTTTTTGAGATGGAGTCTCGCTCTGTTGCCCAGGCTGGAGTGCAGTGGCCGAATCTCAGCTCACTGCAAGCTCTGCCTCCCCGGTTCACGCCATTCTCCTGCCTCAGCCTCCTGAGTAGCTGGGACTACAGGCGCCCGCCACCTCCCCCGGCTAATTTTTTTTGTATTTTTAGTAGAGACGGGGTTTCACCGTGTTAGCCAGGATGGTCTCGATCTCCTGACCTCGTGATCCACCCGTCTCGGCCTCCCATAGTGCTGGGATTACAGGCTTGAGCCATCGCGCCTGGCCTTTTTTTTTTTTTTTTTTTTCTGAGAGGGAGTCTCACTCTGTTGCCCAGGCTGGAGTGCAGTGGCACAATCTCGGCTCACTACAAGCTCCAGCTCACTGCAATCTGCACCTCCCAGGTTCACACCATTCTCCTGCCTCAGCCTCCTGAGTAGCTGGGACTACAGGCACCCGCCACCACTCCCAGCTAATTTTTTGTATTTTTAGTGGAGATGGGGTTTCATTGTGTTAGCCACGATGGTCTCGATCTCCTGACCTTGTGATCTGCCCACCTAAGCCTCCCAAAGTGCTGGAATTACAGGCGTGAGCCACCACGCCCAGCCACTTTTTTTTTTTTTTTTTGAGAGGGAGTCTTGCTTTGTTGCCCAGGCTGGAGTGCAGTGGCACAATCTCGGCTCACTGCAAGCTCTGCCTCCCGGTTTCACACCATTCTCCTGCCTCAGCCTCTCGAGTAGCTGGAACTACAGGTGTCTGCCACCACGCCCAGCTAATTTTTTGTATTTTTAGTAGAGACGGGGTTTCACCGTGTTAGCCAGGATGGTCTCGATCTGCAGACCTCGTGATCTGCCTGCCTCAACCTCCCAAAGTGCTGGGATTACAGGAGTGAGCCACCGCACCCAGCCTAATTTTCATATTTTTAATAGAGACGTGGTTTCACCATGTTGGCCAGGCTCGTCTTGAACTCCTGACCTCAAGCCATCAAGCTGTCCACCCACCTCAACCTCCCAAAGTGCTGTGATCCGGCCGGGCGCGGTGGCTCAAGCCTGTAATCCCAGCACTTTGGGAGGCTGAGGCGGGCGGATCACAAGGTCAGGAGATCGAGACCACAGTGAAACCCCGTCTCTACTAAAAATACAAAAAATTAGCCGGGCGCGGTGGCGGGCGCCTGTAGTCCCAGCTACTCAGGAGGCCGAGGCAGGAGAATGGCGGGAACCCGGGAGGCGGAGCTTGCAGTGAGCCGAGATCGCGCCACTGCACTCCAGCCTGGGCAACAGCGTGAGACTCCGTCTCAAAAAAAAAAAAAAAAAAAAAAAAAAAAAAAAAGTTCTGTGATCACAGGTGTGAGCCACTGCACGTGGCCTCACTGTCACTTTTTCCAGGAGGTGTGCATGATCCTCCCTACTGGGCCTGGTCCTCTTATTTATTCTTTTTTTTTTTTTTTAACCAGTGTAAGGTACACAATTTTTTTGTCTTTTTTTCCTATTCTCAAAGCACAAAACATGCTTTTTTGATAATTATATACTGTCCTTCTGACTTCTTCAGGCACTTGGCAGAGCACATGGCACAGGACTGGATTATGAAAGAATAAGGGAGCAAAGTGCTTTTGGGGAAGAGACGTGTAGGACATTAGGGGTCACAGGTAATCTGGTTCTACCCAGATTTACAGGTTGCTACTCTCCATTCCAGGAGTCAGATTTGAAGTCTACAAATGTCAAAAAGCCTTGGTCCCATTTGAGTGGAGTTTTGTTTTGTTTTTGAAAAAGAGTCTCGCTCTGTTGCCCAGGCTGAAGTGCAATGGCGTGATCTCGGCTCACTGCAACCTCTGCCTCCAAGGTTCAGGCAATTCTCCCTGCCTCAGCCACCCAAGTAGCTGGGATTACAGGCGCCCGACACCACACCTGGCTAATTTTTGTATTTTTAGTAGAGACGGTAGTTTCACCATATTTTGGTCAGGCTGGTCTCCAACTCCTAGCCTCAAGTGATTTGCCCACCTCGGATTACTTGGGATTACAAAGTGCTGGGATCATAGGCGTGAGCCACCGTGACTGGCCACTCAGGAGTCTTGATTGCATTTGTGAATGACTAATCTTCTTCCCCAGAGGTTAACAGTCTAAGAGGAGTACTGGGGCTGGCCATCTCAGGGCCCCCAGGGCCCGGCATATGATATTCATCACAAATATTGGTCTACTAATATAAAAACATTCCACTCTGGCAGGGCTCAGTGGCTCATGCCTGTAATCCCAGCACTTTGGGAGGCCTAGGCGGGCAGATCACCTGAGGTCAGGAGTTCGAGACCAGCCTGGTCAACATGGCGAAACCCTGTCTCTTCTAAAAATATAAAAAGTAGCCAGGCATGGTGGCAGGCACCTGTAATCCCAGCCACTGGGATGGCTGAGGCAGAATTGCTTGAACTCGGGAGGTGGAGGCTGCAGTGAGCTGAGATCATGCCACTACACCCCAGCCTGGGCAACAGAGCATGAGACTCCTGAGAGTTCCAAGGAACACCACAGGTAGAGTGAGGTCCAAAGGGGAAGCTGATAGTTCTGCCTGGGTCACCTCAAGGGGGACTCAAAGGCTGGGGTAGAGAGAAGCAGAGGGAGGTGGGCCTGTTTAGGAGTTCTGAGGATGGAGCCAGAGCAGGTCCAGAAGGCCCTACAATCCTTAGTGACCTAAGGGCAGACAAAGGGGGAGAGCAGCAGCAAAGATCACTGCTTAGAGCAAGAGGAAAAGTCCTTGAGAGTTGGCTCAGACGTAAGGGCCTTGAGTCACCAATTTGAACACAAATGCTGGGACTTCAGAGCAGCACTGCCATGTCTCTGGGCACCTGTTTGCACAAGCAGAAGCTACACCCAGGCCCTGCAGTCCCCCGCACTGTGTTAGGAAATGGCTTCAAATCCGTCTTGAAAGATTGGCAGCAGGGTCAACAGATGGAGAAGCTGGACCTGAGTGGTGCCTGAAAAGCAGCAGCTGGCTTCAAAGACAAGCCCTTATCCTGGGCCTGAATGTGAGATTGCATGTAAGTGTTGGGCAGGGCATAGTCAGAAGGGCCAGTTAAATTGTAGTTTTCTCACTCTTAAATACATGAGGCAGAAACTTGTAAGATCAGCATCACAGCAGATACAAGCACTTGGTAGCAACATGGAAAGATCTAGCCAAGTAACAGAATTTATAACATTGCATGAGCTTCCAACTGTGTAAAATGGGCTTCTGTGAGCCTAACAATTGGAGAGGCCATAGACTCCAAATGTGAGTGGGGGCTCATGTTATTTCGTGACAGTCATTTCAGTGGGCAGCAAGTAGTCGTAAGTCTGTTAGAGTTAGGCAGTCAACCCTTGCCTTGTGTCTTCTTTTTTAAGTACGGACTTTGTTTTAACTGGGTCTTGGGATGGCCCTTTGCATGTTCTGGTGAAGGCAGAAATTCAGGCCAAGAGCCAGACTTCCCACAAAAGAAATAGTGGACCCTACACACTGCAGACAAAAGGACAGAAAGTTCAGACTTGGCTAGGATAAGGGCAGGAGGGTTAAGTTCCCACCACTATGACAATGAGATTAGAAAAAGTATCCCCCAAATGACACAGGACATACACACAGTTCTGCTGACAACTGGCACTTTATTAGTGGGGAAACTCGCCTTGGTCTGGCAGAGACCGGGATGGACAGGACGAGCGCCCATCTCGAGGGGGTATTTTCTGTATTATCAGGTGTTCCTCCTTGTAGGTTTAGAGGAAACACCCTCATAGATGAAAACCCCCCAGAGAGCAGCGCTGCAACTGCCAAGCAGCCGGGGTAGGAAAGGGGCCCTAGGCACTGCTGGGACCTTGAGACAGCAGGGCTTCGATGTCAGGCTCGATGTCAATGGTCTGGAAGCGGCGGCTGTACCTGCGTACGGGCACACCGTCAGGGCCCACCAGGAACTTCTCGAAGTTCCAGGCAACATCGTTGCGGCACACCGGAGACCAGGTGATGAGCTTGGGGTCGGTCATGAGCGCAGTGGCATCGTCGCTGGGGGCTGGCAGGGCCTCCCGCAGGAAGGCGAAGAGAGGGTGCGCCCCTGCACCGTTCACCTCGCACTTCTCGAAGAGCATGAAGTTGGGCTCGAACCCACCACCAGGTCGGACGTACTTGAGGGAATTCAGAATCTCTTCGTTCTTGGCGTTCTCCTACGGGAGAGAAGGGCAGCTGGGACCCGGGGTCAAGAGGGGGAGGGAAATGTTCTAACCACTAACAAGGGAGTTTTTCTATGAGTCACCGGGATTTTGCCCTCCATGCGCAATCCCAGGGCGGACAAGAATTCCAGCAGCTACGAGCACAAGGGAAACGAGAGGGTAGCCAGACTCTCTGCGCATAGAGCCTATGGCACCCCCCAGCACCCTGCCGGCACCCCCAGCCACCACGCCCCGCCCGGCGCACCTGATGCCCAAACTGGTTGCACGGGAAGCCGAGCACCACCAGGCCCCGGGGCCCAAGGCGCCGCTGCAGCTCGTTCATCTGGGTGTAGTCCCGGACCGTGGTGCCTCAGAGGGACGCCACATTCTCGATAAGTAGCACCTTGCCCCTTAGGGAGCCCAGGCTCACAGGCTCCCCGCCGGCCAGCGGGCGCGCCGAGAAGGCGTACACCGCTGCCGCCGCTAGCCGAGCAGCACACATGGCGCAACAGTCCGAGCAGCTAGGAGAGCGTCCCGAACAAGCACGGTGAGGAGAGGCCAGGAGGCGCCTCCTTTTAACTGGTCGGCGGCAGCTCACGTGGCGCAGGCAGTTTTTTGGACCCGAGGGTCCCGCCTCATCCGGCCCCCGCCCTATCCGGAGGGCTCGGCCCCTCCTTCAGCCGGGAAAAGGCTGAAGGGTGCGCCCGAACTGGACGCGGGCTCCGCCCAAGCCGGGAGGAGCCGCGGGCATGTCTTGTCTGGCCCAGGCAACCAGGCGGCAGCGGTCCAGGTCACCCTTCCGAGGGCTGGGGCCCTCGAGGGCTCCGTTTTCTTTCTCAAAGGCTCCTCAATTAGGATGTGGGGTTCGGCATAGAAGGCTGGTGGGCGGCGGCAGCAGCTGCCGGTGCGCAAACAGCCCTCCTCTCCTGTGCCATGTTACCGGCAGTGCAGGGGACAGCCAGAGGGATATGGGCTTCCGGTCTCCCTCCTCCCTGTCTCCAAAGCGGCACCGCCCTTGCGCGGGTTTTCTAACAGGGCAGAGTCCTGGAAGCTCTGCCCCAGCTTCCTGAAGTGGAGCCCAAGAGCTCGTCAGGGCCAAGGAAACGCGGCCTGAGTCCTCCCTCTCTGGCCTCCTCAGTAGGCTGCATTCACCCTCCCCCCAAATCTGAACTAGAATGCGGTACAGGGTAATCATTTCCATGTTGTTGGGAGGGACCAGATTAGCTGCTGGGTAGGTGGGAGGTGGGGCACAACCTAGTCTTTTGCACCCTGAACAAACCTCTCCAGGGTGAGCTAGGCCAGGAAGTCCTTGCATCCTCCTGCCCCCAGCCCTGGAGAGAGCAACACAAACAACAGGATACACGAAGTTTAGAAAACTGCCTTTATTCTATTAGTAGTTGGAAAAATTAACTGGTACAGAAAAAAAGTTTAGTCAGCTGGAGAGAAGAGAGACTGAGTGCCACCTATGAGAACTGGTGGCTCCTCTGGGAGGGAACCTGGATACAGTGAGGAGAAGAGCACTGTGAATTAGAGCCAGATGCTGAAGTCCAGGTGAGACAGGTTATGCCACCTTCCAAAGTGTCTAATTGCCTCAGGCGTGAAACCAATTCCTATTTACTTAGCCCAGCTCCAGATAGGGGTACTGAGATACATGGGGCCGAAAAGGGGTAATATGGCCATCTTTTATCAGAAAAAGTGACAAAACGGGAATTTAAAAAATGAATTTTCCATCTGACTTTATTTCCAAATACACTTTCTTTTTTAAAAAACCAATACACTTTCTTTGGGGATGACAAATATCAGTATTAGGAAATCCAATTATACAAAAAATACTACATCTAGTCTGGGGTAGATATATTTATTTTTGGTAACATACATTAAGTGGCACTAATTACACAGTAACTATAAGGTAACTAACATGAAACCACAGAACTGTAACTCTGCCACAGCTGCATGAACTTGGGCTTTTCTGGTTGAGCCCATTTTCAAAAAACTGCCCACCCCAGAGCTATGCCAACAAAATCTGTTAATGAGTAAAGCCCTGAAGTGGTGACTCACCAGAGTACCTTGCAGCTGACAGATAATAGGCAGGACATGTTAGTTATAAAGTAGTTACAGCCTAATTCACAAAAGTTACCAACTGTTTCTCTTTCTAGAAAGAAGCAAGAAGTTAAGAAATTCCTTGAATTAGCGCCTGGTGTGTCAGGTGGGAGTGCAGAGGAGGGCTGTTAGAGCAGTGTCAAAAGGACCCTGGTGGGCCAGACGGGTTGGACATCATTAATAATCATAGTTGGCTTCTAAATACTGGTAGCAAGATGACTTCTGATTTGTAATCTTAGGTAAATTATAGATAAATGAAAAAGGCCAGTAATCATACACTAAGATTAATAAACAGCACTTCAAAATTAACCGCATAAGGGCTGTGCTTGCAGCAAGGTTTCACAAGACAAGGCACCCAGATTTTTTCTTCCCACGTCTAGCTTGCAGAGCAGCTCTCGTAGCCATTTCAAAAACCTCTCTCACTCCATCTTTGGTCTTTGCTGAACACTCCATGTACCCAAAAGCACCAATCCTGTTTGCCATATCTCTGCCTTCTTCAGGTTTCACCGGCTCCTAGCAAAAAGAAAAAACAGTCCTTTTAGCTAATAGTGTGGCATACATATAGTAAGTAAAGAGTATTCAAATTCAGCTTAAAGACTTTTTTTTTCTTGTTTTGCAACAGTTTTACTCTTGTCAGTCGCCCAGGCTGGGCTGCAATGGTATGATCTCAGCTCACTGCAACCTCCATCTCCTGGGTTCAAGCGATTCTCCTGCCTCAGCCTCCTGAGTGGCTGGGACTACAGGTGCCCACCACCACACCCAGCTAATTTTTTAGTAGAGATGGGGGTTTCACCAGTTTGGCCAGACTGGTCTCGAACTCCTGACCACGTGATCTGCCCACCCCGGCCTCCCAAAGAGCTGGAATTACAGGCATGAGCCACTGTGCCCAGTCTTAAAAAAAGACTTTTTTTTTTTTTTTGAGACAAAGTCTGGCTCTGTCGCCCAGGCTGGAGTACAGTGGCGCAATCTCGGCTCACTGCAACCTCTGCCTCCCGGGTTCACGCCATTCTCCTGCCTCAGCCTCCTGAGTAGCTGGGACTACAGGCGCCCGCCACCACACCCAGCTAATTTTTTGTATTTTTAGTAGAAACGGGGTTTCACCGTGTTCGCCAGGATGGTCTCGACCTCCTGACCTTGTGATCCGCCCGCCTCAGCCTCCCAAAGTGAGCCACTGCGCCCGGCCAAAAAAAAAAAGACTTTTAAAAGCTGTTAAACTTGGCTATGTGCGGTGGCTCACGCCTGTAATCCCAGCATTTTGGGAGGCTGAGCTGGGCAGATCACGAGGTCAGGAGATCAAGACCATCCTGGCCAACATGGTGAAACACCTCTTTACTAAAATATAAAAAATTAGCCAGGCATGGTGGCGGGCACCTGTAATCCCAGCTACTCAGGAGGCTGAGGCAAGGGAATTGCTTGAACCTGGGAGGCGGAGGTTGCAGTGAGCCAAGATCGTGCCACAGCACTCTAGCCTGGCAACAGACTGAGACTCCTCAAAAAAAAGAAAAAAAAAAAGAAAAAAAGCTAAATTTATGAAATTTAAAAACTGACATATGGTAACTACCCCCTACCAAACATAAAATCTCTAATAAACATGGTATAGGCCGGACGCAGTGGCTCAAGCCTGTAATCCCAGCACTTTGGGAGGCCAAGACGGGCGGATCACGAGGTCAGGAGATCGAGACCATCCTGGCTAACACGGTGAAACCCCATCTCTACTAAAAAATACAAAAATCTAGCCAGGCGAGGTGGCGGGCGCCTGTAGTCCCAGCTACTCAGGAGGCTGAGGCAGGAGAATGGCGTAAACCCGGGAGGCGGGGCTTGCAGTGAGCTGAGATCAGGCCACTGCAGTCCAGCCTGGGCAACAGAGCGAGACTCCGTCTTAAAAAAAAAAAAAAAAAAAAAGGCCGGGCGCGGTGGCTCAAGCCTGTAATCCCAGCACTTTGGGAGGCCGAGGTGGGCGGATCACAAGGTCAGGAGATCGAGACCACAGTGAAACCCCGTCTCTACTAAAAATACAAAAAATTAGCCAGGCGCGGTGGCGGGCGCCTGTAGTCCCAGCTACTCAGGAGGCTGAGGCAGGAGAATGGCGTGAACCCAGGAGGCGGAGCTTGCAGTGAGCCGAGATCGCACCACTGCACTCCAGCCTGGGCAACAGCGTGAGACTCCGTCTCAAAAAAAAAAAAAAAAAACAACAACAAAAAAAAAAAAAAAAAAAAACAAAAAAACATGGTATACACTGGGAAGCAGACAGAGGGAAGAGGTCAGAGGAGGCCTGGAAGGTTAAGGAGTCAATCAAGGGCAAAATTACTTAAGCTACCAATCCAGGACTAAATGCCCTGAAGGAAATACAGCCTACCCTTGACATTCAGACAAAGAAACCTGAGTAAGAGAACTTAGGTTGAAGATCTCAGTGCCTCTCCAGTGAGGAAGCCCTGCCATTACGTCAGCTGGTTTCTGAGAGGCCAAGATGCCATATCCATCATCACTTTTAAAAAGGCATTGGGAGTGGTAGAGTGGGAAGGCATTAGGGGCTTTCTATCTGGACTCCCAGCCTTCATGATTTCCTTATCTTTCAGTTGCCACTAATTTATCTTTGGCCTCACATGTACCAAAGTAATAGCTGGGGAAGGCAATCAAGAGTCTAACAGGGCCAGGCCTGGTGGCTCACGCCTGTAATCCCAGTACTTTGGGAGGTCAAGGCGGGTGGATCACCTGAGGTTGGGAGTTTGAGACCAGCCTGACCAACATGGAGAAAACTCATCTCTACTAAAAATACAAAAATTAGCCAGGCGTGGTGGCACATGCCTATAATCCCAGCTTTCCGGGAGGCTGAGGCAGGAGAATCGCTTAAACCTGGGAGGCAGAGGTTGCAATGAGCCGAGATAGCACCACTGCACTCCAGCCTGGGCAACAAAAGCAAAACTGCGTCTCAAAAAATAAAAATTAAGGGTCTAGGCCGGGCGCGGTGGCTCAAGCCTGTAATCCCAGCACTTTGGGAGGCCGAGATGGGCGGATCACGAGGTCAGGAGATCCGAGACCATCCTGGGTAACACAGTGAAACCCTGTCTCTACTAAAAATACAAAAACTTAGCCGGGCGAGGTGGCAGGCGCCTGTAGTCCCAGCTACTCGGGAGGCTGAGGCAGGAGAATGGCGTGAACCCGGGAGGCGGAGCTTGCAGTGAGCTGAGATCCGGCCACTGCACTCCAGCCTGGGTGACAGAGCGAGACTCCGTCTCAAAAAAAAAAAAAAAAAAAAATTAAGGGTCTAACAGACGCCAGGCACAGTGGCTCACACATGTAATCCCTGCACTTTGGAAGGCAAAAACAGGCAGATCACTTGAGGTCAGGAGTTCAAGACCAGCCTGGCCAACATGGTGAAACCCCATCTCTACTTCAAACAAACAAACAAACAAACAAACAAAACTAGCCAGGCATGGTGGAGGGCGCTTGTAAGTCCCAACTACTCGGGAGTCTGAGGCAGAAGAATCACTTGAACCCCGGACGCGGAGGTTGCAGTGAGCTGAGATTGCACCAATGCACTCCAGCCTGGGTGACAGAATGAGACTCCATATCAAGAAAAAGAAAGTTCCTACATCTAAAGCCACTGACTACTTGCTACTGATGAAATGGTTCATTCCCAGGCCAGCAGTCCTTACGGGCATAGCACTACCTCATAAAAAACATTCCATCTCACAGAACTAGTGAACTACTTTAGGGATCTTCTGTGAAGATCCCAATAAATGAGGGTCAGAGGGCCAGAGAGGGGCTTCTGAGCCTCTAAAACAACCTGGCCTGTGAAGGTTTCTGCTGGGCTCCCCAAACCTCCAACCTTGGGGCCATAGTTCAAGAATACTACAAGACAGTCCTGCCCCAGATCATGCCTGCTTCATCTTGGCTAGCTCCCGCCTTGTGTGCTCATCATTCCGAAGATCCTTCTTATTCCCAACCAGGATGATGGGCACGTTGGGACAGAAATGCTTGACTTCCGGGGTCCACTTTTCTGGGATGTTTTCTGAAAAAAAAAATGTAGAGAATTTGGGGATACATACAATTCTATCTTGAAGACTTTCCAAGAACCTCAGTGAAATTCAGAGACACTTTCTTTGTGGCTTCAGAAGAATGCTAGACATTTAATGAAACCCACTAGTTTCAAAACCATAAAAAAGGGCAAATATAATCCCTTTCCTTTAAACAGAGAACCACCAGCTTTTTCTCAGTATAGCCAAGAATGGTGCTGAGCATCTCTGTAGGTGGGGCCCAAGGAAGGGCTCTGGAGGAGCAAAAGATCCACAACACAAGGTAGCTTCACGGGGGTACTTCCTGCCCCACAAAGGCAGGCACTTTACAGGACATCCGTTACTGCTGGTAGATGATTCTGACATAGCTTACAGAAGGGGTGCCCATTCTAGGGCAGCAGCTGACCCAGGGTCTATATGCTCCTTTTCTAACTTGTTCATGGACTCTCAGCATAACTTCTACCCTATGGGTTTACTGGTATTTCAAATGGCTCAAGAGTGACTTTTGGCCAGGCGCAGTGGCTCACGCCTGCAATCCCAGCACTTTGGGACGCCGAGGCAGGCAGATCATGAGGTCAGGAGATCAAGACCATCCTGGCTAACACGGTGAAACCCCATGTCTACTAAAAATACAAAAAATTAGCTGGGCGTGGTGGTGGGTGCCTGTAGTCCCAGCTACTCGGGAGGCTGAGGCAGGAGAATGCCGTGAACCCGGGCGGCAGAGTTTGCAGTGAGCCGAGATCGCGCCACTGCACTACTGGGTGGCAGAGCAAGACTCCATCTCAAAAAAAAAAGAATGACTTTTGAAAATAACCAAACGAGGCTGGGTATGGTGACTCGCACTTGTAATCCCAGCACTTTTGAGAGGCTAAGGCAAGTAGACAGCTTGGGCCTAGGAGCTCAAGAATAGCCTGTGCAACATGGCTAAACCCCATCTCCGGCCAGCACAGTGGCTCACGTCTGTAAGCCCAGCACTTTGGGAGGCTGAGGTGGGTGGATCACCAGAGGTCAGGAGTTCGAGATCAGCCTGGCCAACATGGCAAAACCTCATCTCTACTAAAACTACAAAAATTAGCCAGGCGCGGTGGCACGCACCTGTAGTCTCAGTTACTCGGGAGGCTGAGGCAGGAGAATCATTTGAACCCAGGAGGTGGAGGTTGTGGTGAGTCGAGATCTTGCCACTATACTCACTACAGCCTGGGCAACAGAGTGAGACTCTGTCTCAAAAAAATCAAGAACCCCATCTCTACAAAAACATACAAATACTGAGTTTACTCTCAGGCGGGCAGATTGCCTGAGGTCAGGAGTTCGAGACCAGTCTGGCCAACATGGTGAAACCCCATCTCTATTAAAAATACAAAAAAATTGCTGGGTGCGGTGCCTCACGCCTGTAATCCCAGCACTTTGGGAGGCCAGGGCAGGCGGACCACTTGAGGTCGGGAGTTGGAGACCAGCATGACCAACATGGAGAAACCCCATCTCTTCTAAAAATACAGAATTAACCGGACTTGGTGTCTTGCATGCCTACAATCCCAGCTACTCAGGAGGCTGAGGCTGGAGAATCGCTTGAACCTGGGAGGCAGAGGTTGTGGTGAGCCGAGATCGTGCCACTGCACTCCAGCCTGGGCAACAAGAGCGAAACTCCGTCTCAAACAAAACAAAACAAAACAAAAAAACTAACCGCGCATGGTGGTGCGTTCCTGTAATCCCAGCTACTGGGAGGCTGAGGCAGGGGAATTCCTTGAACCAGGGAGGTGGAGGTTGCAGTGAGCCAAGATTGTGCCACTGCCCTCCAGCCTGGGCGACAAAGCGAGACTCCCTCTCAAAAAAAAAAAGAAAAAAAAAAAAAGAATACTGACTTCTGAATTATGTGGCTGTGTTTAGGCTAATGAAATGATCACATTCAAGCTTCTATCAGTTAGTTAAGACACTCCAGAAAAAGGCTAAGCCAGGGCAACCAAAAAAAAGAAAAAAAGTCTTTCCCCAAAAGAGATGGCTTTACATTTGGAACTCATCTGGTATACTTTTTTTTTTTTTTTTTTTGGGAGATAGTCTGGAGTGCGGTGGCCCTATCTTAGCTCACTGCAACTTCCGCTTCCCAGGCTCAAGTGATTCTCCCGCCTCAGCCCCTGGAGCAGCTGGGATTACAGGCGCACACCACCACACCCAGCTAGTTATTGTATTTTAGTAGAGACAGGGGTTTACCATGTTGCCTAGGCTGGTCTAGAACTCCTGACCTCAAGTGATCTGCCAGCCTCAGCCTCCCAAAGTGCTAGGATTATAGGCATCAGCCATCGCGCCCGGCCTTAGTTTATTCATCTTTGTATTTGGAATTCATCTAGTTTACTCATCTAGTTTACAAGGCAGTTACATTTTTAAATAACATTTAATATTATTTAGTAATAATAATATTATTTTTGAGATGGAGTCTTGCTCTGTTGCTTAGTCTGGAATGCAGTGCCATAATCTCGGTTCACTGCAATCTCCACCTACAAGGTTCAAACCATTCTCCTGCCTCAGCCTCCAAGCACCTGGGACTACAGGTGTGTGCCACCATGCCTGGCTAATTTTTTTTAACTTTCAGTAAAGACAGGGTTTTGCCATGTTGGCCAGGCTGTTCTCGAACTCCTGACCCTCAGGTGATCTACCCGTCTGGGCCTCCCAAAGTGCAGGGATTATAGGTGTGAGCCACCGTGCCCTGCCTAGGTGGATACATTTTAAATAAAGTAGCCATGGGAAACCTAGGCTGAAAGGGACCCAAGGCCCACACTCTACAGTCCTAAACTCCAGGACTCTAGCCACTGATGATTGCTTCTCTGAAGTTCATGTCTGCTTTTCAGCCACTTGATGCCCAGAAACCAGATGCCAACCAGTTACATAGGCAAATGCAGGGCCACTCACCTAAACTATCAGGGCTGTCGATGGAAAAACACATCAGTATAACATCGGTATCTGGGTAGGAGAGGGGCCTCAGGCGATCATAATCTTCCTGCCCAGCTGTGTCCCACAAAGCCAACTCTACCTGTAATGGGAAAAACAACCACAAAAATGCAAGGTTAATCCCCCTACCCACTTTTAGAAAAAGTGACACTTACCATAGTACACTGAAATGGCAGACGGTCTAAAACAGTAAAACACAGGAGTATTTACATTTTTTCTTTTTTTTTTTTGAGACGGAGTCTCGCTCTGTTGCCCAGGCTGGAGTGCAGTGGCACAATCTTGGCTCAAGCAAGCTTCGCCCCCGGGTTCACACCATTCTCCTACCTCAGCCTCTTAAGTAGCTGGGACTACAGGCACCTGCCACCACGCCTGGCTAATTTTTTGTATTTTAGTAGAGACAGGGTTTCACCGTGTTAGCCAGGATGGTCTCGTTCTCCTGACCTCGTGATCTGCCCGCCTTGGCCTCCCAAACTGCTGGGATTACAGGCGTGAGCCACTGTGCCCAGCTGAGTATTTACTTTTATGAGCATCAAGCTCAAATGAGAGTATATTTAAATTATTTTACGTTGAAATTTCTCAAAATTGAAAATCTGAGAGCCTATCTCTACAAAAAAACCTTAAAAATTAGCTGAGTGTGGCCACGCGCAATAGCTCACGCCTGTAATCCCAGCACTTTGGGAGGCCGAGGCAGGCTGATTGCCTGAGCTCAGGAGTTTGAGACCAGCCTGGGCAACACGGTGAAACCCCGTCCCTACTAAAATACAAAATAAATTAGCCGGGCATGGCAGCGTGCGCCTGTAGTCCCAGCTACTCAGGAGGCTGAGGCAGGAGAACTGCTTGAACTCGAGAGGCGGAGGTTGCAGTGAGCCGAGATCGCGCCACTGCACTCCAGCACTCTAGCCTGGACGACAGAGCGAGCCTCTGTCTCTAGAAAAAAATAAATATAAAATAAATAAAAATTAGCTGAGTGTGGGCCGGGCGCGGTAGCTCACACCTGTAATCCCAGCACTTTGGGAGGCCAAGGTAGACAGATCACCTGAGGTCGGAAGTTTGAGACCAGCCTGACCAACATAGAGAACCTCCATCTCTACTAAAAATACAAAATTACCCGGGCATGGTGAAGCATGCCTGTAATCCCAGCTACTCAGGAGGCTGAGGCAGGAGAATCGCTTGAACCCGGGAGGCGGAGGTTGCAATGAGCCGAGATTGCGCCGTTGCACTCTAGCCTGGCCAACAGGAGCGAAAGTCCGTCTCAAAAAAAAAAAAAAAAATTAGCTGACTGTGGTGGTGCATGCCTGTAGTCCCAGCTACTTGGGAGACTGAGGTGGGAGGACTGCTTGAGCCTGGGAGGCGGAGGCTGTAGTAAGCAGAGATTGTGCACTCCATCCTAGGCAGGGAGACCTTGTCTCAATTAGGAAAAAAACAAAACAGATACTAGAACTGAACCAAGTGGCATAATTCAAAATGTCAAATCAAAAATAACTTTGTAACTTATAAAAGTGTTTAATTATAAGTAACATTGTACTAGGAAAGAAAGCACACAGGAGGGAAGAAGTCAAATTTTAAATAACATTCCACCAGGCATACAGGCAAGAGAGGAAGATACAAGACTAAGTAAATTTTCTGCTATAATGTGGAAACCATGGAGACAAATCTGTATTTTGAGTTGGTAGGCAGGAAAAGACACCATGCTGGGTGTTAGGCAAGGCCTGAGATGCCTGAGATGACAGCAAAGTCCTTTTGGCTATGCCTTTACTACTCAAGAAATGGCTGAAATAATGCATCACATAAGGTGAGAGAGTACTCCTTTCACATCCGGGTACATCCTCACCCTTCTGTGGTAGAAGGGTAAACTAATGCCTGGGCTCTGAACACAAGTCCCATTCAACACTGTCCAGCACTGCAGCCAGCTCTGCTACCCCTTCTTATCACCAAATTCCATGTTAAACTTTGTTAAACATCCTCTGTACAGAGGCCCTTTGAAGCCCAAGAGGTTTCCCTCCAATACTTGGAACACATCTTTCTTCTCTTAGCACCTCCACAGCCCAAATTTCAGTTTCTAAATGATTTCTTCCCTAAAACTGACAGTTCTTCTACCCCCCAACTTTTGCCCCAGGATGCATCATCACAAAGAACCGCCACAAGGCCCACTGTACTTCTGTCATGCACACCATCATGTGTAACAAAGATATACTGATGCCCAATTATCACAATCTGTCTGTCCTCACAATAATGGAGCTCATTCACAAATCCCACTCTCCCAGCCCCCTCCACCCCACGGTGTTCACATATTCAGCCTTTATTGGTGCCTGATAAAATGCTGCCAAAGTGTTGAGCCTGTCTCATATCAAAAGGAGCCTTTTCATTGTGAGCCGGCCCACTCTTGGTACCATAATCACCTACAATCTTGTATGGTTCCCTAGGCTGTCCTACTGCATACTGTTTTTTTGTGTTTTTTTCCTGTTTGTTTTGCTTTTGGTTTTTTTTTTTTTTTTTTAAACAGAGTTTTGCTCTTGTCGCCCAGGCTGGAGTGCAGTGGCGGTCAGCTCACTGCAACCTCTGCCTCCCAGGTTCAAGTGAATCTCCTGCCTCAGCCTAAGGCACACCCAGCTAATTTTTTGTATTTTTAGTAGAGATGGGGTTTTGCCATGTTGGGCAGGCTGGTCTCAAACTCCTGACCTCTGGTGATCCTCCCACATCAGCCTCCCAAGGTGCTGGGATTACAGGTGTGAGCTATGGTGTCCAGCCTTGTACTATTACATACTGTTAAATGAATATTCCTACACAGTACCCTCTCCCATCTTGGGGACTCTTGAGTCGCTCTGAGGCAGGCAGGTAGCCTGTGATATGCTTTAATCAAACACTTTTATTCCAGGGGACTCTCCTCAATTGAGGACCTCCCCCTATCTTGCGAGGGTCAGTGATGTCCAACGTTTGCAGCACAAGATTCTCACAGACCATGCCTCAAGGTTTTAAGTCAAGATCTCTAAATTTGTTATGGGCAAGATTCTGGTTGTTCCAAGATGCCCAGGCAGAGATGATGTTTCCAAGAGAACCTAAGAGCTGCTTCCAAAACATACATACTGCCACAGGTG
Source organism: Macaca mulatta (assembly GCF_049350105.2). Classification (NCBI taxonomy): domain Eukaryota; kingdom Metazoa; phylum Chordata; class Mammalia; order Primates; family Cercopithecidae; genus Macaca; species Macaca mulatta. The sequence continues at coordinate 112,812,584 of NC_133407.1, forward strand.
GAAAAGACTCTTCCAGTTCATGCTCACAGACATGCAGCAACTAACGGCCACTCTCTGGAGAAAATGTTAGGATACAACCAGTAATACACATTCACTAGGCTTTTGAGAAATGAGCTATGAAAATGCCAACCTACCATTGCTTCCCCAAGCCAATGGATCTTTCTATGTATGGTGTATCAATCTAAGATAAGAGGGCTATTACTTGACACCAATCCTGAAGATGTCATCACATTTCTACCTAGTTTGTCACAACTGGTCCCTGTGTCCACATAAAACCAGTATTCCTGGCCGGGCGCGGTGGCTCAAGCCTGTAATCCCAGCACTTTGGGAGGCCGAGATGGGCGCATCACGAGGTCATGAGATCGAGACCATCCTGGCTAACACGTTGAAACCCCGTCTCTACTCAAAAAAATACAAAAAACTAGCCGGGCGATGTGGTGGGCGCCTGTAGTCCCAGCTACTCGGGAGGCTGAGGCAGGAGAATGGCGTAAACCCGGGAGACGGAGCTTGCAGTGAGCTGAGATCCGGCCACTGCACTTCAGCCTGGGCGGCAGAGCCAGACTCGGTCTCAAAAAAAAAAAAAAAAAAAAAAAAAAAAAAAAAACCAGTATTCCTATCAGGACCACAAAAACACCTATGTCCAAGCATACATGAAGACGACTGAGGCTGAACTAACACTCTGTATTGGTTTGCCATCTGCAGGGTACATCCCAAAATTCTGTTAGGATAGTATTTGCTGTATTTTTTCCAACTATACTTGGGCCAAAAAGTATCTCAGAGGTCCTATTAGCATAAGAGCAATCATTGTGGCTCACTTTGTATTTGAATAAAAAGGACTACAAAATATAGGCCGGGCACGGTGGCTCACACCTGTAATCCCAGCACTTTGGGAGGCCAACGTAGGCAGATCACAAGGTCTAGAGATCAAGACCATCCTGGCTAACACGATGAAACCCCATCTCTACTAAAAAAATACAAAAAATTAGCTGAGTGTGGTGGCGGGCGCCTGTAGTCCCAGCTACTCGGGAGGCTGAGGAAGGAGAATGGTGGGAGGCAGAGCTTGCAGTGAGCAGAGATCGCACCACTGTACTCCAGCCTGGGCAACAGAGAGAGACTCCGTCTCAAAAAATAAATAAATAAATAAATAAGACTACAAACTATAAAAGAGGTTTTTGAGCATGGAAGTACTCAATCTCTTAGAAAACGCTTTGGTGCTTCCAAACATTTTCCGTTACTTCACAGAATTTGATGTCACCTATAAAAACCGTTTTACAAAGAAGGAAGGCTCAAAGGTCAGGCAGCTTACTGATGGTCAAACAACTATCAGGAAGCCCTACAATGAGGGACCCTGGAGTTCTGAGCAGCTGGTCTAACCCACATTCCTCCCACAGTGCCACAAAAGGAGGCTAGGTAACCCTGGGACAGAAAGAAAGAAGTAATGTAGCCAAGTGAGAAGTGGCCAGGCGCAGTGGCTCATGTGTGTAATCCCAGCACTTTGGGAGGCCACGGCGGGTGGATCACCTGAGGTCAAAAGTTCGAGACCAGCCTGGCCAACATGGCGAAACCTCGTCTCTACTAAAAATACAAAAATTAGCTGGGCTTGGTGGCGGGCACCTGTAACCCCAGTTCCTCGGGAGGCTTGATAGGAGAATAGCTTGAACCTGGGAGGCAGAGGTTGCTGTAAACCAAGATCGTGCCACTGCACTCAGCCTGGGCGACGGAGTGAGACTCTGTCTCCAAACAAACAAAAACAAAGTAAGAAAGGAGAAAGGGGATGAATTAATGGAAGGTAAAATATCAAGTGTTAGCAGCATATAAGACATATAACTGAATGCCCAATAAAAATGAGGATGTTGGAGAAGAGCACCTCATTCCAGTTTCAGGGATTTTTTTTCTTTCAGTTGACCCACTTCAAAAGATGTACAGGAGAGCTGGGCACACTGGCTTACACCTCTAAGTCCAGCCACTTGGGGGCTGAGGTGGGAAAACTTGAGCCCAGTTGTTTGAAACCAGCTGGATCAACACATGAAGACCTCATCTCTAAAAGCATAAATTACCCAGATATGGTGGCACATACCTACAGTGCCAGCTATTTGGGAGGCTGAGGTGGAAGGATCACTTCAGCCCAGGAGTTCAAGGCTGCGGTGAACTATGATCACATCACTGTACTCCAGGCCTGGGAGACAAAGTAAAATCCCTGTCTATTTAAAAACAAAAACAAACAAACAAAAAAAGAACAAAAAAAAGTATGGGAGGCCAAGTAAGGCATTACTTAGACAACAAAAGGAAGAAGATTAAAAAAAAAAAAAATTAAAACGAAAAAAAAACCCCTCCAATTCCCTAAGAGTTTTGTTCCAGTCTTGCCAGAGGGCTTTTAGGACAGAAATGGGGAAGCACTCTTCTCACCATCAATGACAATAAAATAAAACAACTGTGGCAGGCTGTTTTACGTTAAAGAAAAAAAAAATCTTTTAAAATTAAAGGTAAGTGGCCGGGCACAGTGGCTCATGCCTGTAATCCCAGCACTTTTGGACGCTGAGGCAGGTGGATCACCTGAGGTCGGAAGTAGACCAGCCTGACCAACATGGAGAAACCCCTTCTCTACTAAAAACACAAAATTACCCAGGCATGGTGGCATATGCCTGTAATCCCAGCTACTCGGGAGGCTGAGGCAGGAGATTCGCTTGAACCCGGGAGGCAAAGGTTGCAGTGAGCTGAGATGGTGCCACTGTACACTCCAGCCTGGGCAACAAGAGTGAAATTCCGTCTCAAAAAAAAAAAATCAGCTGACTGTAGTGGTGCATGCCTATAGTCCCAGCTACTTGAGAGACACTGAGGTGGGAGGACTGCTTGAGCCCGGGAGGCAGAGGTTGTGGTGAGCCGAGATTGCACCACTGCACTCCACCCTGAGTGACAGAGCAAGACTCCGTCTCAAAAAAAAAAAAAAAAAAAAATCAAATGTAAGCAACAATGTTGTTTAAATGTCACATTGGTGGTGGTATCATATCAGTACAATCCTTTGAGAAGCACAAACAATAAGAACCTCTTGAACTAGTAATCTAATACTTGGACATTTGATTTAATACTTGGACATTTGATTAAATACTTTGACAGATTGTTTTAAAAGTCCAACCATAGGCCGGGCGCGGTGGCTCAAGCCTGTAATCCCAGCACTTTGGGAGGCTGAGACGGGCGGATCACGAGGTCAGGAGATCGAGATCATCCTGGCTAACACGGTGAAACCCCGTCTATTCTTAAAAAAATACAAAAAACTAGCCGGGCGAGATGGCGGGCGACTGTAGTCCCAGCTACTCAGGAGGCTGAGGCAGGAGAATGGCGTAAACCCAGGAGGCGGAGCTTGCAGTGAACTGAGATCCAGCCACTGCACTCCAGTCTGGGCGACAGAGCGAGACTCCGTCTCAAAAAAAAAAAAAAAAAAAAGTCCAACCATACAAAGAGGTTCATCTGAGCATTATCTATATGGCAATGAACTGAACTTCAAATATATGTAAACTTGAAAACAGCACATATGGCTGGGCAAGGTGGCTCATGCCTGTAATCCCAGCACTTTGGGAGGCTGAGGCGTGTGGATCACCTGAGGTCAGGAGTTTGAGACCAGCCTGGCCAACATGGAGAAATTGCATCTTTTTTTTTTTTTTTTTTTTGAGACAGAGTCTCGCTCTGTCGCCCAGGCTGGAGTGCAGTGGCCGGGTCTCGGCTCACTGCAAGCTCCGCCTCCTGGGTTCACGCCATTCTCCTGCCTCAGCCTCCTGAGTAGCTGGGACTACAGGCGCCCGCCACCTCGCCCGGCTAGTTTTTTGTATTTTTTAGTAGAGATGGGGTTTCACCATGTTAGCCAGGATGGTCTCGATCTCCTGACCTCGTGATCTACCCATCTCGGCCTCCCAAAGTGCTGGGATTACAGGCTTGAGCCACCGCGCCCGGCTGCATCTTTACAAAATACAAATATTAGCCAGGCATGGTGGCGTGCGCCTGTAATCCCAGCTACTCTACTCTGGAGGCTGAGGCAAAAGAAATTGCTTGAACCCGGGAGGTTGCAGCGAGCCGAGACTGCGCCACTGCACTCCAGCCTGGGCAACAGAGCAAGACTCTGTCTCAAAAAACAAAACAACAAAACAAACAAAAAACCAACAACACATAAGCTAAGGATGCCATGTGAAATACATATGAATATAAACAAAGTCTGCATGAGTAGCAGTTAAAAATGAATAAACAGCCAGATCACCTGAGGTCAGGAGTTCATGACCAGCCTGGCCAATGTAGTGAAACCCCATTTCTACTAAAAATACAAAAATCAGCCAGGCGTGGTGGCGCATTCCCATAATCCCAGCTATTGGGGAGGCTGAGGCAGGAGAATCCTTTAAACCTGGACGAAGGCTGAGCACACTGGCTCACTTCTATAATCCCAGCACTTTGGGAGGCTGAGGCGGGTGGATCACCTGAGGTCAGGAGTTCGAGACCAGCCTGGTGAAACCCATCTCTACCAAATACAAAAAATTAGCTGAGCATGGTGGCACATGCCTGTAATCCCTGCTACTTGGGAGGCTGAGGTAGGAGACTCGCTTGAACTTGGGAGGCAGAGGTTGCAGTGAGCCAAGATCGAGCCACTGCACTCTAGCCTGGGCGACAGAATGAGACTCCATCTCAAAAAAAAAAAAAAAAAGGAAAAAAAGAACAAATTTGGACTAAGATGGCAGGATGAGAATGGATTATTCTTTTCAACATTTTTGTTATATAGTATACTGAAGAGGCAAAAAGCTCTAATTCTCTACATGCTTCATAAATATTCTAACGTGGAAAATGGCATCAGTTGTTATGAAAAGTATACTCACCTGTTTTCCATCCACCTCGATATCTGCCACATAGTTCTCAAACACTGTGGGCACATACACCTCTGGGAACTGGTCCTTGCTGAAGACTATGAGCAAGCATGTCTTTCCACAGGCTCCGTCACCAACAATCACTAGTTTCTTCCGGATGGCAGCCATTGCTGAAACACAAAACACAGATGTTACCTGCAATGCACAAGAAGCCATAGGTAGCTTACAGGCTATGACACATGCTTTGGTAACCACAGGGCATAAGCCTGTATTAGCATACTCAAATTCAAACTTCTAGTACACTGATTCCACCTGGCACCAAAAGGTTATACATCAAAAACTCGTAACTAACTTTATACTTAATGGTAAAACACTGAAAAAAGTCTGCCTCCTAAGATCAGAAACAAGAAAATAATGTATGTTCTTGCTACTTCTTTTTAGATGCAATCTCACTCTGTCGCCCAACCTGGAGTGCACTGGCCCAATCTTGGCTCACTGTAACCTCCAGCCTCCCGGGTTCAAGTGATTCTCCTGCCTCAGCCTCCCAAGTAGCTGGGATTATAGGCATGCACCACCACATGCAGCTAATTTTTGAATTTTTGGTAGAGACGGGGTTTCACCTTGTTGGCCAGGCTAGTCCTGACCTCAGGCGATCCACCTGCCTCAGCCTCCCAAAGCGCTGGGATTACAGGCATGAGCCACCCCGCCTGGCTTGTTTTTGCCACTTCTATCTAGCACGATATTGGAGGTCCTAGCCAGGGCAATAAGATAAGAAAATGAAATAAAAGACATCCAAATTGGAAAGGAAGAAGTAAAACTATCTCAATTCATACACGAGATGATTTTGTAATGTGGGAAATCCTAAAGAAAACTTTTAGAATAAACAAGTTCAGTAAGGTTGCAGGATACAATATTAACACTGAAAAAATCAATTGAGCCAGGCACAGTGGCTCACGCCTGTAATCCCAGCACTGTGGGAGGCTGAGGTGGGCAGATCACCTGAGGTCGGGAGTTTGAGACCAGCATGACCAACATGGAGAAACCCCGTCTCAACTAAAAATACAAACTTAGCCGGGCGTGGTGGCGCGTGCCTGTAATGCCAACTACTTGGGAGCACAAGGCAGGAGAATCGCTTGAACCTGGTAGGCGGAGGTTGTGGTGAGCCGAGATCATGCCATTGCACTCCAGCCTGGACAACAAGAGTGAAACTCCATCTCAAAAAAAAAAAAAAAATCGATGCCGAACACAGTGGTTCATGTCTGTAATCCCAACACTTTGGGAGGCTGAAGCAGGAGGAATGCTCAGGCCCAGGAGTTAGGGACCAGCCCTGGCAACGTAGTGAGATACTGAGAAAGGAAGGACAGAAGCATGAGAGGGGAGGGGAGAAAGAAAAGAAACAAAAGGGCCGGGCGCAGTGGCTCACACCTGTAATCCCAGCACTCTGGGAGGCTGGGATTACAGGTGGAGTGCTTGAGAATCCAGGAGTTCAAGACCAGTCTGAGAAACATAGTGAAACCATGTCTCTACCAAAAATACAAAAAGATTAGCCAGGAGCGGTGGTGCACGCTAATCACAGCTACTTGGGAGGCTCAGGTGGGATAATCGCCTGAGTCCAGGAGATGGAGGCTGCAGTGAGCTGAGATTGCATCACTACATTCCAGCCTGGGGAACCACAGTTGAGACACGGTCTCTAAAAAAAGAAAGAAAAGAAAAGAAAAAATCAGCCAGGTATGGTAGCATGCACCTCTGGTCCCAGCTACCAAAGAGGCTGAGGTGGGAGGATTGCTTGAGCCCAGGAGGTGGAAGATGCTGTGAGCTACGATTGCACCACTGCACTCCAGCCTGGAGTGACAGAGTAAACCTTGTATCTCAAACTCTTATGACTCAACTACAAAAAAGTAGCTTAGGTTGGTGGTCTGGCTCAGGATCTCTTGCAAGGTCGAAGTCATAAAGAATTCTTTTTGGGCCGGGCACGGTAGCTTATGCCTGTAATCCCAGTACTTTGGGAGGCTGAGGTGAGCAGAACACTTGAAGTCAGGAGTCCGAGACCAGCCTGACCAACCCAGCAAAACCCTGTTTCTACAAAAAATGCAAAACTTAGCGGGGTGTGGTGGCGGACACTTGTAATCCCAGTTACTTGAGAGACTGAGGCAGAAGAATTGCTTGAACCTGGGAGGCAGAGATTGCAGTGAGCCCAGATTGCACCACTGTACTCCAGTCTGTGCAACAGAGTGAAACTGTGTCTAAAAAACAAACAAACAAACAACAAAAAAAAACAAACTCTTTCCAGCATGAAGTACAGCATGCTATTTATCTATCCATCTATCTTTTTTTTTTTTTTTTCTGAGATGAGGTCTCACTCTGTCACCCAGGCTGGAATGCAGTGGTGTGATCTCAGCTCAATGCAACCTCTGCCTCAGAGGCTCAAGTGATCCTCCCACCTCAGATTCCCCAGGACCAGGACCACAGGCATGCGCCACCATGCTCAGCTAATTTTGTATTTTTGGCAGAGACGGGATTTCGCCATGTTGACCAGGCTGGTCTCCAGCTCCTGAGCTCAAGTGATCTACTCGCCTCGGCCTCTCACAGTGCTGAGGGATTGTAGGCATGAGCCACTGCCCATCTATCTATGCATCTATCCAATCTATGTATCTATCTAACCTATCTATGTATTTATCTATTACGTAGTTATTTTGAGAAAGGGTTTCATTCTGTCACCAAGGCTGGAAAGCAGTGGTGCAATATTGGCTCACTGCAGCCACTGCCTCTCAGGCTCAACTCAAGTGATCCTCCCACCTCAACCTCCCAAGTAGTAGGGACTACCAGGCTCCTGCCACCACGGGTGACTGATTTTTATAACGATGGGGTTTCACTATATTACCCAGGCTGGTCTCAAACTCCTGGGCTCATGCAGTCCTCCCGATTCAGCCTCCCAAAGTGCTGGGATTACAAGCATAAGCCACTTCACCAGGCCTAAATACAGTATATAGAAAAAATTAAAAAATAAAGAACTTTTACAATTCAATAATAAAAAGACAATCTAATCCAATTCAAAGGATGTGAGTAGGTATGACCCTGCAATTCTATTCCTAGGTATATATCTAAGAGAAACAAAAACATATGTCCACATAACAACTTGTACTTCTACATGAATATTCATAGCAGGATTATTCATAACAGTCAAAAAATGTAAAGAACCCAAATATCCAACAACTGATGTATCAATACAATGGAATGGAACACTGTTCAGTGATAAAGGATAAAGTACTGACATATGCTATAATATGGATGAATCTTGAAAATGTTATATAAGTAGAAGAACCCAGTCATAAAAACCAACATGCATGATTCCATTTACATAAAATTGTCCAGAATAAACAAATCCAGAAACAGAAAATAGACTGGTAGTTGCCTAGGGCAGGGACTTGGGGGTAGAGAGAAATGGAAAATGACTAATGGAACAGTGGAGTTTCTCAGGTAACGAGATTTTTCCAAAATTATCGTGGTGATGGCTGTACAACTCTATGAATATACTATAAACTACTTATTATAGTATACATAATTCACACATTTTATTTATTTTGAGACAGGGTCTCACTCTGTTGCCCAGGCTGGAGTGTAGTGGTACGATCTCTGCTCACTGCAATCTTAGCCTCCCCATGCTCAAGTGATCCTCCTATCTCACTCTCCCTAGTAGTTGGGACTACAGGTGCATGCCGACACACCTGGCTAATTTTTTGTATTTTTAGTAGTGACCGGGTTTCACCACGTTGCCCCAGCCGCTCTCAAACTCTTGAGGTCAAGCGATCCTCCCGCCTCTGCCTCTCCCCCAGTGTGTTGGGATTACAGGCGTGAGCTAGCGCACCCAGCCCACAGTATATATAATTCACACTTTAAATAGGTGAATTGTTGGCTGGGCGCGGTGGCTCACGCCTGTAATCCCAGCACTTTGGGAGGCCGAGATGGGCGGATCACGAGGTCAGGAGATCGAGACCATCCTGGCTAACACGGTGAAACCCCGTCTCTATTAAAAATACAAAAATTAGCCGGGCGCGGTGGCGGGTGCCTGTAGTCCCAGCCACACAGAAGGCTGAGGCAGGAGAATGGCGTGAACCCGGGAGGCAGAGCTTGCAGTGAGTGGAGATTGCACCACCGCACTCCAGCCTCGGCGACAGAGCAAGACTCCGTCTCAAAAAAAAAAAAAAAAATAGGTGAATTGTAAGGTATGTAGATTATATTTCAATAAAGCTGTTACCACCACTCTCGCCCCCAGTGGGGGAAAAAAAAAATCTACAGATTCCTTCCATCTGGCAGACAGTGATGGTCAACCACCCCAATTCCCACCCTTCCCTCTTAGACCATACTTCAATTTTTAGCTATGTACTTTGTTGTAGACTACACTTCCTAACTTCCCTTGGAGACATGGCCATGTACCATGAGATGTGAATCAGCAGTATGTTGTGGGACTTCCAGAAAGTCTTTCTTAGAAAAAGTGAAGTCACATGCTCTTCTTCATTCTCTTTCTCCTTTCCTACTGCTTACATCTGAAGTAAGGGCTGATTTCTAAGTAGCCATCCTGTTATGTGAGAATGAATGCCATACCACGGGGCTGGAGGAACCAAACGGTAAAAAGGAGCCTGGATTTCAGGTGATCTTGGGAGCCATCATCTCAGCCCCAAGACAGCCTACCTTCCATGTTGCTTCCGTATGAATGAGAAATAACTGACTCGCGCCAGGCGCGGTGGCTCACGCCTGTAATCCCAGCACTTTGAGAGGCCGAGGCGGGCGGATCACAAGGTCAGGAGATCGAGACCACGGTGAAACCCCGTCTCTACTAAAAATACAAAAAATTAGCCGGGCGCGGTGGCGGGCGCCTGTAGTCCCAGCTACTCAGGAGGCTGAGGCAGGAGAATGGCGTAAACCCAGGAGGCGGAGCTTGCAGTGAGCCGAGATCGCGCCACTGCACTCCAGCCTGGGCGACAGAGCGAGACTCCGTCTCAAAAAAAAAAAAAAAAAAAAGAGAAATAACTGACTCTCTTGTTTAAGATGGTATTGTTCAAGTCTCTGTTACCTGTAGTCAAACTAATCCTAAATAATATATACTTGGCTGGGCATGGTGGTTCACGCCTGAAATCCCAGCACTCTGGGAGGCCGAGGTGAGCAGATCACAAGGTCAGGAGTTTGAGACCAGCCTGGCCAACATAATGAAACCCCATCACTACTAAAAATACAAAAATTAGCTGGGTGTGGTAGCACGTGCCTGTAGTCCCAGCTACTCAGGAGGGTGAGGCAGGAGAATTGCTTGAACCCTGGAGGTGGAGGCTGCAGTAAGCTGAGATCACCCCACTGCATTCCATCCTGGGTGAGAGACTGTCTCAAAAAAAAAAAAAAAAAACAAACAGGCCGGGCGTGGTGGCTCACACGCCTGTAATCCTGGCACTTCGAGAGGCTGAGGCGGGCGGATCACGAGGTCAGGAGATCAAGACCATCCTGGCTAACATGGTGAAACCCCGTCTCCACTAAAGAATACAAAAAATTAGCCAGGTGTGGTGGTGAGCGCCTGTAGTCCCAGCTACTCGGGAGGCTGAGGCAGGAGAATGGCATGAACCCAGGAGGTGGAGTTGCAGTGAGGCGAGATCACGCCACTGCACTCCAGCCTGGGCAACACAGTGAGACTCTGTCTCAAAAAAAAAAAAAAAAAAAAAAAGGCTGAGCGCAGTGGCTCACGCCTGTAATCCCAGCACTTTGGGAGGTTGAGAGTGAGGCCTGTGGATCACGATGTCAGGAGTTCGAGACCAGCCTGATCAACATGGTGAAACCCCATCTCTACTAAAAATACAAAAATTAGCTGGGCATGGTCGCACGCGCCTGTAATCTCAGCTACTCAGGAGGTTGAGGCAGAAGAATCACTTGAATCTGGGAGATGGAGGTTGCAGTGAGCTGAGATCGTGCCATTGCCCTCCAGCCTGGGCAATAAGAGTGAAAATCCGCCTCAAAAAAAAAAAAAAAAAAGACAGAGAGAGAGAGAAAGTGAAGTTCTCCAGTTAAAGTGAAGTGTGGCAACTCATACCTGTAATCCCATCTACTCAGGAGGCTGAGGTGGAAAGATAGCTAGAGTCCAGAGTTTGAGACCAGCTTGGGCAACATAGCAAGACCCTATCTCATAAAAATAAAAAAAACATTGGCCGGGCATGGTGGCTCACGCCTGTAATCCCAGCACTTTGGGAGGCTGAAATGGGTGGATTATGAGGTCAGGAGATCAAGACTATCATGGCTAACACGGTGAAACTCCATCTCTATTAAAATACAAAAAATTAGCCGGGCATGGTGGCAGGTGCCTGTGGTCCCAGCTACTCTGGAAGCTGAGGCAGGAGAATGGCGTGAACCCGGGAGGCGGAGCTTGCAGTGAGCTGAGATCGCGCCACTGCACTCCAGCCTGGGTGACAGAGCAAGACTCCATTTGAAAAAAAGTAAATAAATAAAATAAAAATTTAAAAAATAGAGGCTGGGCACAGTGGCTCACACCTATAATCCCAACACTTTGGGAGGCCGAGGTGGGCAAATCTCTTGAGCCTAGGAGTTGAAGACCATCCTACACACAGTGAAACCCCATCTCTATGCAAAATACAAAAAATTAGCTGGGTGTGGTGGTGCCCATCTGTGGTCACAGCTACTCAGGAGGCTAAGATGGGAGGATCACTTGAGTACAGGAGGCAGAGGTTGCAGTGAGCTGAGATCACACCACTACACTCCAGCCTGAGTGACGCAGTAAGACCCTGTCTCACAAAATAAAAAAAATTTAATAAACTTTACATCTCTCATAAGGCCTAATCTGTATGGGTTTTTGCCCAAAGTCAAACCACCTGGACCCTATGGGATGCAAAGAAACGTCAACAGGAATTCCCCAGTTCAAGAAAAGGCTGCCTTGGCCAGGTGTGGTGGTTCATGCCTGCAATCCCAGCACTTTTGAGAGGCCGAGGCAGGTGGATCACCTGAGGTCAGGAGTTTGAGACAAGCATGACCAACACGGTGTAACCCAGTCTCTACTAAAAATACAAAACTTAGGTGGGCGTGGTGGTGGGCATCTGTAATCCCAATTACTCGAGATGCTGAGGCAGGAGAATAGCTTGAACACAGGAGGTAAAGGTTGCAGTGAGGCCAGGCGCGGTGGCTCAAGCCTGTAATCCCAGCACTTTGGGAGGCTGAGACAGGCGGATCACGAGGTCAGGAGATCGAGACCATCCTGGTGAACACAGTGAAACCCCGTCTCTACTAAAAAGTACAAAAAAACTAGCCAGGCGAGGTGGCGGGCGCCTGTAGTCCCAGCTACTCGGGAGGCTGAGGCAGGAGAATGGCGTGAACCCGGGAGGCGGAGCTTGCAGTGAGCCGAGATCGCGCCACTGCCCTCCAGCCTGGGCGACACAGTGAGACTCTGTCTCAAAAAAAAAAAAAAAAAAAAAAAACTGGCCGGGCGCGGTGGCTCACGCCTGTAATCCCAGCACTTTGGGAGGCCGAGGCGGGCGGATCACAAGGTCAGGAGATCGAGACCACGGTGAAACCCCGTCTCTACTAAAAATACAAAAAAATTAGCCGGGCGCGGTTGCGGGCGCCTGTAGTCCCAGCTACTCGGGAGGCTGAGGCAGGAGAATGGAGTGAACCCGGGAGGCGGAGCTTGCAGTGAGCCGAGATCGCGCCACTGCACTCCAGCCTGGGCGACAGAGCGAGACTCCGTCTCAAAAAAAAAAAAAACAAAAAACAAAAAACCAGCTATCATTGCTTTGTTTATAGTTCAACATGCCCACAAGATTTGTTCTAGTATTGACTTAAATCTTCTGTTATGGTTTGAAAAGTTTCCTTGGATAGATAGGGAATCACTGCCTGTCCTTGGGCCTTCTCCAGTCCCACCTTCCTCTCTGCATTTTCAGCCTGCACTCCATTCCTTCTGGGTGCTTTGGTGTTTCTGAGATTACCGCACATGTCTTCTATTCTGTTTGTGTCTTCCCTTCCTAGAATGTCCAGACTCTATCTCCACCTTTGCTTACAGGGAGGGAATTCACCTTTAAAGACCCCAGTCCGGCCAGGCACAGTGGCTCACGTCCATAATCCCAGCACTTTGGGACGCCAAGGCGGGCAGATCACTTGAGGTCAGGAGTTCAAGACCAGCCTGGCAAACATGGCGAAACCCCGTCTCTACTGAAAATATAAAAACTAGCTGGGCATGGTGGCATGTGCCTGTAATCCCATCGACATGAGAATCACTTGAACCTGGGAGGCGGAGGTTGCAGTGAGCTGAGATCGCACCACTGCATTACAGCCTGGGCGGCAGAGTGAGACTGTGTCTCAGAAAAAAGAAAGAAAAGAAAAAGAAAGCCGGGCGCGGTGGCTCAAGCCTGTAATCCCAGCACTTTGGGAGGCCGAGGCGGGCGGATCACAAGGTCAGGAGATTGAGACCACAGTGAAACTCCGTCTCTACTAAAAATACAAAAAAAAAATTAGCTGGGCACGGTGGCGGGCGCCTGTAGTCCTAGCTACTCAGGAGGCTGAGGCAGGAGAATGGAGTGAACCCAGGAGGCGGAGCTTGCAGTGAGCCGAGATCGCGCCACTGCACTCCAGCCTGGGCAACAGCATGAGACTCCGTCTCAAAAAAAAAAAAAGAAAAAGAAAAAGAAAAATATTTGATGAAGAACATTTGGCCCAGAAAAAGTATAAAATCATTTAGCCACGAATGGTGACAAAGACAAAAATTACAAGGGATTATCGGATAAAATGAAAGCCTAGGTGATTTCTGGGATGCTGGGAGTGCAGCAATACAAACACAGATGTTGAGAAGGAAAAAGTACAAGCACAGAAAATCAAACTTGCTGTTTTTTCCTTGAAAAATGAAGGAGAAACTTTGCAAAATTATCTTTCCTTTCCACTTTGCTATAATCCAGCGTCTTTACAGGTACATGGTTTGTCAGCTTAAGAAAGGAAATGACGCTTAGCTCTCCCAGATGTGTCACTTTCCAGGCTAGGTTTACTCTCAGAAATAACTTTTTTTTTTTTTTTTTGAGACGGAGTCTCGCTCTGTCTCCCAGGCTGGAGTGCAGTGGCCGGATCTCAGCTCACTGCAAGCTCTGCCTCCCGGGTTCCCGCCATTCTCCTGCCTCAGCCTCCCGAGTAGCTGGGACTACAGGCGCCCGCCACCTCGCCCGGCTAGTTTTTTGTATTTTTTTAGTAGATACGGGGTTTCACCGTGTTAGCCAGGATGGTCTTGATCTCCCGACCTCGTGATCCGCCCGTCTCGGTCTCCCAAAGTGCTGGGATTACAGGCTTGAGCCACCGCGCCCGGCCAGAAATAACTTATAGGAGTTTGGAGTAGAGGTTTATTTATCCAAAAGTCAGTTATATCTAATTAAGTCACCAGTAACAATATAGAAATAACAGTATTTCTTTTACAATTTTTAATTTTTTTGGAGACAGGGTCTCACTGCCACCCTGGCTGCTGGAGTGCGATGGTGTTATCACGGCTTTACCACAAACCCGACCTCCCAGGCTCAGGTAATCCTCCCACTTCAGTCTCCCAAGTAGCTGGGAGTACAGGCACACACACCACGCCCAGCTAATTTTTGTGGGTTTGTAAAGACAGGGTTTCACCATGTTGCCCAGGCTGGTCTTAAACTCCTGGGCTCAAGTGATGCCCCCACTTTCTAAAAATTTAATTATCTTGGCCAGGTGCAGTGGCTCATGCCTATAGTCCTAGTACTTTGGGAGGCTCAGATGGGCGGATCGCTTGAGGTCAGAAGTTCAAAACCAGCCTGGCCAACATGGTGAAACCATTCTCTACTAAGAATACAAAAATTAGCCTAGCATGGTGGCAGGCACCTGTAATCTCAGTTACTTGGGAGGCTGAGGCAGAAGAATTGTTTGAACCTGGGAGGAGGAGGTTGCAGTGAGCCGAGATCGTGCCACTGCACTCCAGTCTGGGTGACAGCAAGACTCTTGTCTCCGGGAAAAAAAAGTTTAATTATCTTTTATGCAGAGAGATGGTCTTGCTATGTTGCCCTGGCTGGTCTCAAACTCCTAGCCTCAAGTGATTTTCCTGTGTTGGCTCCCTAAGTATTGGGACTACAGGCATGAGCCACTACGCCTGGCCCATTGCCTTTTTTTTTTTTTTTTTTTTTTTGAGACTGAGTCTGGCTCTGTCGCCCAGGCTGGAGTGCAGTGGCCGGATCTCAGCTCACTGCAAGCTCCGCCTCCCGGGTTTACGCCATTCTCCTGCCTCAGCCTCCGGAGTAGCTGGGACCACAGGCGCCCGCCACCTCGCCCGGCTAGTTTTTTGTATTTTTTAGTAGAGACGGGGTTTCACCGTGTTAGCCAGGATGGTCTCGATCTCCTGACCTTGTGATCCGCCCGTCTCAGCCTCCCAAAGTGCTGGGATTACAGGCTTGAGCCACCGCGCCCGGCTTTTTTTTTTTTTTTTAAGACAGAGTCTTACTCTGTCACCCAGGCTAGAGTGCAGCGGTGCAATCTTGACTCACTGCAATCTCCGCCTCCCAGGTTCAAGCAATTCTCCTGCCTCAGCCTCCCAAGTAGCAGGGATTACACGCGTTTGCCACCATGCCCGGCTAATTTCTGTATTTTTAGTAGAGATGGGGTTTTACCATGTTGACCAGGCTGGTCTCAAACTCCTGACCTCAGGTGATCCACTTGCCTTGGCCTCCCAAAATGCTAGAATTACAGGAGTGAGCCACCGTGCCCAGACCCCACTGCCCCTTTTTTTTTTTTTTTTTTTTTTTTGAGATGGAGTCTTGCTCTGTCGCCCAGGCTGGAGTGCAGTGGCCGGATCTCAGCTCACTGCAAGCTCCGCCTCCCAGGTTCACGCCATTCTCCTGCCTCAGCCTCCCGAGTAGCTGGGACTACAGGCGCCTGCCACCTCGCCCGACTAGGTTTTTTTTGTATTTTTAGTAGAGACGGGGTTTCACCGTGTTAGCCAGGATGGTCTCGATCTCCTGACCTCGTGATCCGCCCGTCTCGGCCTCCCAAAGTGCTGGGATTACAGGCTTGAGCCACCGCGCCCGGCCCCCACTGCCCATTTTTAAACTCAGTTGCTTTTTTACTTTCTTGATGGTGTCCGTTTTTTATTTTGTTGAAGTCAAATTTATCTATTTCTCCCTCTGGTTACTGATGGTTTGGTGGCATATCTAAGATACCACTGCCAAATTCAAGATCATAGAAAAATATATATATGCTTCTTTCTATAGTTTTAAGTCTTACACTTTAGGCCTTTGATTCATTTTGAGTTAATTTTTATACAAGATATGAGGTAGGGGGTCCAACTTCATTCTTTTTCCTTTGGAAATCCAGTCACCTCAGCATTATTTACTAAAAAGACTATTCCCCCCTGCCCCCCACTGGATGCTCCTGGCACACTTGAGAAATCAACTGATTATCAACTGAGGGTTTACTTTTAGATTAATTCTATTCCATTGGTCTATATTGTCTACCCTTATACTAGTACCACACAGTCTTGATTACTGTTGCTTTGCAGTAAATTTTAAAATCTGCAGGTGTGAGTCCTCCAGCTTTCTTTTTTTCCAAGATTATTTTGGCTTTTCTGGGTCCTCCGAATTTCCGTATGTATTTTAGGAACAGTTTGTCAATTTCTGCTAAAAAGCCAGCTGGAATTTTGATAGGAATTACACTGAATCTATACATCAATTTGGGGAGTATTGCCATCTTTACAATGTTAAGTCTTCTGACATGTACATGGATGTCTTTCCATTTATTTAGGTCATCTTTCACGCTTTTACTTCCTCTTTCCTCCCTTCTGTTTTCTCCTTATACTTAGAACCACAGACATCAAACTAAAGGTAGGGAAGCCTTGTCTCCCACCACCACTTTGTAGAAGAGAAAGTAAGAAACAGCTAACAAATAATGCAGTTATAAACTTTATATTAACAGACATTCCTCGCAATAGTCCTCCTATAAGGTAAGTTCTAATACTCTCATTTACAGATGAAGAAACTGAGTACGGGAAGGCTAATTTGTTCAATGTCAGTCACACTGCTAGCCAGTAAGAGGCAGAACTGGACACTGAAGTAAATTAAGCAATCTGTTTCATAGTCTGCATTTCTAAACATTCCACTGTCTTACCCTCCTTCCTTCCCCGCGTCAAGATAAGTGATTCTACAGCTTTAGCGTATTATTCTGCTTTGCCTACTCAGGCAAACCTTGGTGACACTGTGAAAGACTTGATTAATTAATATGTAACTTAGAGCAATTAACTAGTTTGTATATTTTTCCTTAACTTCACAAACTCGGTCTCTGATGTATTTCATTAAATCTTAACGTTAAGAAATTTTTCGGCCGGGCGCGGTGGCTCAAGCCTGTAATCCCAGCACTTTGGGAGGCCGAGACGGGCGGATCACGAGGTCAGGAGATCGAGACCATCCTGGCTAACACAGTGAAACCCCGTCTCTACTAAAAAATACAAAAAACTAGCCGGGCGAGGTGGCGGGCGCCTGTAGTCCCAGCTACTCGGGAGGCTGAGGCAGGAGAATGGCGGGAACCCGGGAGGCGGAGCTTGCAGTGAGCCGAGATCTGGCCACTGCACTCCAGCCTGGGCGACAGAGCGAGACTCTGCCTCAAAAAAAAAAAAAAAAGAAAAAGAAAATTTTCACCTATTTTTGTCTATATCCCATGTGACCATATGGGCTTTTAAAAACTGTTATATGACCATGTGTGGCAGTTCACGCCTATAATCCCAGCACTTTGGGAGGCTGAGGCAACTGGATCACCCGAGGTCAGGAATTCGAGACCAGTCTGGTCAACATGGCGAAACCAAGTCTCTGTTAAAAATACAAAAAAAAATTAGCCAGGTGTGGTGGCGGGTGCTTGTAATTCCAGCTACTCAGGAGGATGAGGCAGGATAATTGCTTGAACCTGGGAGGCAGAGGTTGCAGTGAGCTGAGATCATGCCATTGCACTCCAGCCTAGGCAACAAGAGAAAAACTCCGTCTCAAAAAAAAAAACAGGCCGGGCGTGGTGGCTCACACCTGTAATCTCAACACGTTGGGAGGCTGAGGCAGGCAGACCATGAGGTTAGGAGATTGAGACCATCCTGGCTAACACGGTGAAACCCCGTCTCTACTAAAAATATAAAAAATTAACCAGACGTGGTGGCATGCACCTGTAGTCCCAGCTACTCAGGAGGCTGAGGCAGGAGAATCGCTTAAGCCTGAGAGGTGAAGGTTGCAGTGAGCTGAGATTGTGCCACTGCACTCCAGCCTAGGTAACAGAGTGAGACTCCATCTCAAAAAAAAAAAAAAAAAAAAAAAAAAGGGCCAGGCACGGAGGCTCACGCCTGTAATCCCAGCACTTTGGGAGGCTGACGCAGGCGGGTCAGGAGACAGAGACCGTCTTGGCTAACACGATGAAACCCCATCTCTACTAAAAATACAAATAAAATTAGCGGGGGGTGGTGGCGGGCACTTGTCGTCCCAGCTACTCCGGAGGCTTAGGAGAATGGCGTGAACCTGGGAGCAGAGGTTGCAGTGAGCCAAGATCGCACCACTGCACTCCAGCCTGGGGGACAGAGCGAGACTCCGTCTCAAAAGAAAAAACAAAAAAAAAACCATTATATTTGTTTTTCTACCCTTTTATGTTTTTCCACAATTTCTTTTAGATGTGTGTATCTTTTTTCTGTACACACCAGAGGAAGAAATAACAATGTCATATATGTTTGAGTCACTCTGAAGTCATTAACTCTTGGTTCTAGCATGTCTTTTTTTTTTTTTTTTTTTTTGAGACGGAGTCTCGCTCTGTCGCCCAGGCTGGAGTGCAGTGGCGCGATCTCAGCTCACTGCAAGCTCCGCCTCCCGGGTTCACGCCATTCTCCTGCCTCAGCCTCCCGAGTAGCTGGGACTACAGGCGCTGCCACCACGCCCGGCTAGTTTTTTGTATTTTTAGTAGAGACGGGGTTTCACCGTGTTAGCCAGGATGGTCTCGATCTCCTGACCTCGTGATCCGCCCACCTCGGCCTCCCAAAGTGCTGGGATTACAGGCGTGAGCCACCGCGCCCGGCCAGTTCTAGCATGTCTTACAACTGTTTACTCTTACTGTTTTATGTCTGTTGACTCATTACAGATGCTGTCAAGGAAGGGCATGGCTTTCTTTTTTTTTTTTTCTGGAGACAAAGTCTCACTCTGTTGCCCAGGCTGGAGTGCAGTGCCATCATCACGACTCACTGCAGCTTCAAACTCCTGGGCTCAGGTGATCCTCCCACCTCAGCCTCCCGAGTAGCTGGGACTACAGGTGTGTGCCACCATTCCCGGCTAAATTTTTTGTATATTTTTTTGTGTTTGTGTGGAGACGGGGTTTTGCCATGTTGCCCAGGCTGGTCTCCAACTCCTGGGCTCAGCGATGAACTCCTGGGCTGAAATGATACACCCGCCTCTGCCTTCCAAAGTAGTGGGATTATAATAGGTGGAGCCACCACACCCAGCCAGCTGTGGCATTCTGAGCTTTAGGGAGCTCTGCTATAGAAAAAATGTAAGTGAAGGTCAGTCCTTTTCACATTTCACAAGTCAATGTGATTTCCTGGGGTAACTACAGCTCATCTGCACTGCTGCCTGCCTTGCTTATCTGGGTGCCAAGTGTGGGAGTGGTGTGTCCATCATATGTTCTTTAGATGCTACAGTGGCTACTGGCTATGCTTCAGTAGGTAAATTACAACCATGCATTAATGAGCAATTCTCTGCATTTCACATAGCACTCTTTGGTAATTTTCTCACGTTTGTGTGACCATGATGCTTACTCACATTTGTGTGGACAACTTCCTGAAGGCCTTCTGGAGCTGTTCAATGGGCCAGCCTACTAATATCTCACACTTTGAAATCATTGTTCATTAGCTTTTAATTAACAAAATAATCCTATCTAAACTACATATCTAACCATGTGGTATAGCCATACAGTGGAGTACTACTCAGCAATAAGGAATGAAGTACACTACTGTACTGAAACATGCTACAACATGGATGAACCTTGAAAATACTATGCTCAGTAAAAAAAAAACCAGTCACAAAGAACCACATATTTCATACCATATTTGTATGAAATATCCAGAATAGGTACATCTACAGAGACAGAAAGTAGCTGCTGGGTGTGGTGGCTCATGTCTGTAATCCCAGCACTTCGGGAGGCCGAGGCAGGTGGAATACCTGAGGTCAGGAGTTCAAGACCAACCTGGCCAACATGGTGAAGCCCCATCTTGACAAAAATACAAAAAAAAAAAAAAAAAATCAGCCAGGCCTGGTGGCGTCCACCTGTAATCCCAGCTACTCGAGAGGCTGAGGCAAAAGAATCGTTTGACCCCGAGAGGCAGAGGTTGCAGTGAGTGCAGATTGTGCCATTGCACTCCAGCCTGGGTGACAGAGCGAGACTGTCTCCAAAAAAAGAGCGTAGTGGTTGCTTAAGGATGAGGGTAATGGGGACTCTCCAGGCAGAACCCAAGAAAAATGTATGAGCTTAGTTTGGGGTTCAGCAGCACTTGCTGAGAGGAAGCTGCTATGCTTCTCAGATGCCCTAGGCCCATCTTGGAATGACTTACTCCAGAATAGGTTCTGAGTGGCATATTTGGAGCCACATGTCCTTAATAGACTTCTTCCTCTGCTGAAAAGTCATGACACTTCTTACTTCTTACAGCAGTGAACAGCTTCAGGAACTCTGTTCTGTCCAGAATTCCAACAGCTAACAACTTATAATAAATAAAAGTGGCCGGGCGCGGTGGCTCAAGCCTGTAATCCCAGCACTTTGGGAGGCCGAGACGGGCGGATCACGAGGTCAGGAGATCGAGACCATCCTGGCTAACACGGTGAAACCCCGTCTCTACTAAAAAATACAAAAAACTAGCCGGGCGCGGTGGCGGGCGCCTGTAGTCCCAACTACTCGGGAGGCTGAGGCAGGAGAATGGCCTGGACCCGGGAGGCGGAGCTTGCAGTGAGCTGAGATCCGGCCACTGCACTCCAGCCTGGGCGGCAGAGCGAGACTCCGTCTCAAAAAATAAATAAATAAATAAATAAATAAATAAAAGTTACAGAAGCCGGGCACGGTGGCTCATGCCTGTAATCCCAGCACTTTGGGAGGCCGAGGCAGGACGAACACGAGGTCAGGAAATCGAGACCATCCTAACACGGTGAAACTCCAACCAACACACACACACACACACACACACACACACACACACACACACGGTGAAACTCCAACCAACACACACACACACACACACACACACACACACACACACACACACACACACACACACACACACTCTATTAGCCGGGCGTGGTGGCGGGTACCTGAAATCGAGACCATCCTAACACGGTGAAACTCCATCTCTAACACACACACACACATACACACACACTATTAGCCGGGCGTGGTGGCGGGTACCTGTAATCCCAGCTACTCGGGAGGCTAAGGCAGGAGAATGGCATGAACCTGGGAGGCAGAGCTTACAGTGAGCCAAGATCGCACCACTGCACTCCAACCTGGGCAACAGAGTGAGACTCTGTCTCAAAAAATAAATAAATAAATAAATAAAGTTACAGGAAAAACAGTAAGACTTGATTAGTAGGCCCAAGTCCACACACTGATTTAGAAGACAGAAGCAAATCAGTTTCACAAAAGGAGGCTTCCCCTCCTTCATTGGTGGGTCCCCATCCATCTATAGTACCCGCAGACTGTGAGAAGCAAACAGCTTTGACAGTCCATACCAGGATTTTTTTTTAGATGGAGTCTCACTCTGTCACCCAGGCTAGAGTGCAGTGGCACAATCTCAGCTCACTGCAGCCTCCACCTCCCAGGTTCAAGCGATTCTCATGTCTCAGCCTCCCAAGTGGCTGCGACTACAGGCACCTGGCACCGTGCCCAGTTAATTTTTTGTAATTTTAATAGAGACGGGGAACTCCTTGGCCAGGCTGGTCTTAAACTCCTGACCGTAGGTAATCCGCCTGCCTTGGCCTCTCAAAGTGCTGGGATTACAGGTATGAGCCACCATGCCTGGCCCCATATCAGGATTTAATTCACACCTTACTTGGGATGCTAGTCAGTTTGAACCAGTCAACATGTAAAAGGAAAATACAGATATAACAAAAGATGGACTGGAAAAAACACATGGCTTAATCCTCTGTCTAGGATTACAAGGAAAATTTACAAATTTTGACAGAGTGACACTAGAGAAACTGAAAAAATCTATTTCAGAAAAGGTAAAAGGAGTCATGGATAAAGATTAAGGGGCCAGGTGTGCTGGCTCTCGCCTATAATCCCAGCATTCTGGGAAGCCGAAAGGCAGGCAGATTACCTGAGGTCAGGATTTTGAGACCAGCCTGGCCAACACGGTGAAACCCCATCTCTACTAAAAATACAAAGATTAGGCTGGGCGTGGTGGCTCATGCCTGTAATCCCAGCACTTTGGGAGGCTGAGGTGTGAGGATCATGAGGTCAGGAGATCAAGACCATCCTGGCTAACACGGTGAAACCCCGTCTCTACTAAAAATACAAAAAACTAGCCAGGCATGGCGGCACGCACCTGTAGTCTCAGCTACTGGGGAGGCTGAGGCAGGAGAATCGCTTGAACCCGGGAAGCAGAGTTGCAGTGAGCCAAGATTGCGCCACTGCACTCCCGTCTGGGTGACAGAGCGACTCTGTCTCAAAAAAAAAAAAAAAAAAAAGAAAGAAAGAAATACAAAAATTAGCCAGGCGCAGTAGTACACACCTGCAGTTCCAGCTACTAGTGAGGCTGAGGTGGGAAGATCAGTTGAACCCAGGAAACAGAGGTTGCAGTGAGCCAAGATAGTGCCGCTGCACTCCAGCTTGAGTGACAGAGTGAGAGTTCGTCAAAAACAAAAAAAAGTAAAAATCACATATACTTAGGGAGCAGAGTCACTGCTTCAAGTGTGAACACAACAGACAGAAAGTCTGGATTGCATTCAATCCTAACACTGGTAACGTCATAGCTTCACTGCCCAACATGGTAGCCATCAGTCACTTGTGACTTTTTTTTAAGACAGAGTGTCACTCTTGTTGCCCAGAATGGAGTGCAATGGCGCGATTTCAACTCACCACAACCTCTGCCTTCCGGGTTCAAGCGATTCTCCTGCCTCAGCCTCCCAAGTAGCTGGGATTACAGACATGAACCACCATGCCCGGGTAATTTTGTATTTTTAGTAGAAATGAGGTTTCTCCATGTTGGTCAGGCTGGTCTTGAACTTCCCAACCTCAGGTGATCTACCCGCCCTGGCCTCCGAAAGTGCTGGGATTACAGGCGTGAGCCACCATGACCGGCCTAATTTATCTTTTTTTTTTTTTCGAGACAGAGTTTTGATCTTGTCCCCCAGGCTAGAGTGTAATGATGCGATCTCAGCTCACTGCAATCCTGCCTCCCAGGTTCAAGCAATTCTGCCTCAGCTTCCCAAGTAGCTGGGATTACAGGCACCCACCACTATGCCCAGCTAATTTTTGTATTTGTAGTAGAGATGGGGTTTTGCCTTCTTGGCCAGGTTGGTCTCGAACTCCTGACCTCAGGTGATCCACCAGCCTCAGTCCCTGCAAAGCACTGGGATTACAAGCGTGAGCCACCGCACATGGCCAATTAATTTATTTTTTTTAAAAAAACAAAAAAACAAAAAATAATGCTGGTCAGGCACAGTCACTCCCGCCTGTAATCCCAGGATGTTTCAGGCTAGGAGCTCGAGACCAGCCTGGGCAATACAGTGAGACCTCATTTCTACAAAAAAATAAAAATTAGCCAGGCGTGTTGCTGAGTGTCTGTAATCCCAGCTACTCAGTGGGAAAGGACGGAAAACTGAGAGGTGAGAGGATAGCTTGAGCTAGTAGGTCAAGTCTACAGTAAGCCATGATCATACCACTGCACTCCAGCCTGGGTGCCAGAGTGAGACCCTGTGTCAAAAACAAGAACAACAAAATATTGTTTAAATTTTTAAAATGTTCTTCCTTTTTATCAAATAAGCAAAAATTTTAAAGTATTGAATAAAAGACAGGTCCTGCCATGTTACCCAGACTGGTCTCAAACTCCTGAGCTCAAGCCATCCGCCTGCCTCAGCCTTCCAAACTGCTGGATTACAGGCGTGAACTACTGCACTAGGCCTAAAAATTTTCATTTTCAAATTGAGTTCCTTGGTCACACTGACCATATTCAACGCTCAATAGCCACATGTGGCTGGGAGCTATGGTACTGGATAGTGCAGATATAGAGCATGTCCACCATCACAAAAAGACAGTGCTGTTCTAAACGTATCTCCCACAGCTGCTGGATCTGTCAAAGAAAACATATCCACAATTTAGTGTTACAGATTTTTCTAGAAAATGGTCACCACAAACATCAGATATTTTAGAGGCCGGACATGATGACTCACGTCTGTAATCCTAGCACTTTGGGAGGCCAAGTCGGGGCAGATCAGCTGAGGTCAGGAGTTCAAGACCAGCCTGGTCAACCCCCATTGACCCCAACATGGTCAAAGCCCGTCTCTACTAAAGATACAAAAATTACCGAGACATGGTGAGTGTGCCTGTAATCCCAGCTACCTGGGAAGCTGAGGCAGGAGAATCGCTGGAACCTGGGAGGTGGAGGCTGCAGTGAGCCAAGATCATACCATTGCACTCCAGCCTGGGCAACAGAGCAAGACTCTGTTTCAAAAAAAAAAAAAAAATCAGGTATTTTAAAGATAAATTCTAAGTGCGCCCATCCATCTTTTATGCTTCCTTCTTAGTCACTCTACCACCTACTACTACAGTGTAACAGTGACCTTTTCCTTGCCAGGCCCAGTGGCCTTGTGTCAACTTTATTTTTCAGACAGGGTCTGTCTCCTGTCACCCAGACTGGAGTACAGTGGTGTGATCACAGCTCACTGCAGCCTCAACCTCCCAGGCTCAATCGGTTCTCCCACCTCCGTACCCCGAGTAGCTGAGACCACAGGCGCACACCACCGTATTTGGCTAATTGCTGTAGAGATGGGGTTCCATCATACAGGCCAGGCTGGTCTCAAATGATCTGCCTGCCTTGGCCTCCCAAAGTGCTGAGATTATGGGAGTGGGCCACCGCATTGGCCTTTTTTTTTTTTTTAAGAGACAGGCTCAGCCTCAAGAACAGCTGGGACCACAGGTCCCTTGTCTCAATTCTGTGTGTGTGTGTGTGTGTGTGTGTGTGCACGTGCGCGCGTGAGAGAGAATCTCACTGTGTCGCCCAGGCTAGATTGCAGTGGCACAATCTCACTGCAACCTCTGCCTCCCGGGTTCAAGCAGTTCTCCTGCCTCAGCCTCCTGAGTAGCTGGGATTACAGGCGTGCACCACTACGCCCGGCTAACTTCTGTATTTTTAGTAGAGACGGGGTTTCACCATGTTGGTCAGGCTGGTCTTAAACTCCTGACCTCGCAATCCGTCCATCTCGGCCTCCTGAAGTGCTGGGATTACAGGCGTGAGCCACTGCGTCCCACCCCTTGTCTCAATTCTTATTACCCCAATCAGTCTCATACAAACCACTTTTTTGTTTTTGTTTTTTTGAGACAGAGTCTCTCTCTGTTGCCCAGGCTGGAGTGCAGTGGCGTGATCTCAGCTCACTACAACCTCTGCCTCTCGGGTTCCAGTAATTCTCCTGCATCAGCCTCACAAGTAACTAAAATTACAGGTGCCCACCACCACGCCCAGCTAATTTTTGTATTTTCAGTAGAGATGAGGTTTGACCATATTGGCCAGGCTGGTCTCTAACTCCTGACCTCAAGTGATCTACCTGCCTCGGCCTCCCAAAATGCTGGGATTTCAGGTGTGAGCCACTGCGTCCAGCCCCAAACCACTGTCTTCTATGGGTCACTCCTTGTTCTAGGTGCTAGAGATGGAGCTTTTTCAGGAAAACAGTACAATGTAATTAAGTGCTCTAACAAAAGCTTATCTTCTCTGGTATGAAATGAGAGAAAAAGTGATTCTGCCAGAGGGCTTCCAATAAAGTGATATCTGACATGGACCTTGAAGAACCAGGACAAGTCTCCTGGAAAGAGTGGTAATGATAGTTCAGGAATACTTTCTAAGGTTAAGAAACAGCTTGAGCAAATAACCTCAATGACCTGTAATACAAGAATCTGGAAAGGAGATTTTTGAAAATAAGGCTGGAAAGATGGGGTGATGGTTAGACTGGAGGATATGGTATGTTATGCAGAGCAATTTGCATTCTATTCTGTAAGGAAAGGAAAGCCACTAGACCAGCATGATCAGGTCTGTGATTAACAGAGAAACAAAGACTGGCCGGGCGCGGTTGTTCACACCTGTAATCCCAGCACTTTGGGAGACTGAGGGAGGTGCGGATCACCTGAGGTCAGGAGTTCAAGACCAGCCTAGCCAATATGGTGAAATCCCATCTCTACTAAAAATACAAAAATTAGCCAGGCCTGGTGGTGGGAGCCTATAATTTCAGCTACTCAGGAGGCTGAGGCAGGAGAATTACTTGAACCCAGAAGGCGGAGGTTGCACTGAGCCAATATTAAGCCACTGCACTCCAACCTGGACAAGAGAGCGAGACTCTGTCTCCAAACAAAAACAAAAACAACAAAAAAAGAAGAAACAGAGTCTTGGCAGGGCACAAAAAGTGACCGAGTGGTTAACTGGATAGGTATGAGAAAACTATGGTGAGGGTCTGAGGGTGCCCAGAAGAACGAACCCTAATGGAAGGGGAGGTGGAATGGGCACAATCTAAGGAGGTGTTTTCTAAACCTTACAAACATTTCCCCACAGTCAGCTGAAAAATATCAGCACCCAGGTAAGCCGTTATTACAGGTAAAAACAGCATAGGCTTCAAGTGTGTGGAATGGAGAGGGGCAATGATCTAGCCAGAGCATGCCAGCAACACAAAGGAAGTGGTGGTCATGAAGGAGCCAGAGATAACTGAAATACTCAAAAAGGTATGATGATAATGAACACCAAGAAAAAGGAAGAATACATTACAAGGAAGAGTCCAAACTACATGCTTGCAAAAAGAACACAGATCTATGAGGAGGTCTCCAACAAAAGGAGAAAACCTTTTCATATGGCCACAGGAAGAGTAGATGGCAGTGAACTGAGGAAATGTGGGCACTGAGATATGTGGTAGAAAATGTTCTTTCGGCCGGGCGCGGTGGCTCAAGCCTGTAATCCCAGCACTTTGGGAGACCGAGACGGACGGATCACGGGGTCACAAGATCAAGACCATCCTAGCTAACATGGTGAAACCCCGTCTCTACTAAAAAAATACAAAAAACTAGCCGGGCGAGGTGGCGGGCGCCTGTAGTCCCAGCTACTCCAGAGGCTGAGGCAGGAGAATGGCGTGAACCTGGGAGGCGGAGCTTGCAGTGAGCTGAGATCTGGCCACTGCACTCCAGCCTGGGCGACAGAGCAAGACTCTGTCTCAAAAAAAAAGAAAAAAAGAAAAAAAAAGAAAAAAAAAGAAAATGTTCTTTCAAGAAGTCAGCTCGGGGTTGGGCCCAGTGGCTCACACCTGTAATCCCAGCACTATGGAAGCTGAGGTGGGCGGATCACGAGGTCAGGAGTTCGAGACCAGCCTGGCCAACATAGTGAAACCCTACCTCTACCAAAAATACAAAAATTAGCCAGGCATGATGGTGCACGTCTGTAATCCCATCTACTCGGGAGGCTGAGGCAGGAGAATCGCTTGAACCCAGGAGGCAGAGGTTTCAGTGAGCCGAGATTGTACCACTGCACTCCAGACTGGGCAACAAGAGCAAAACTCCATCACGAAAAGAAAAAAAAAAAAAAAAAGTCAGCACTCAGGGAGGCTGAGGTGGAAGAATTGCTTAAGCAGGAGTTCAAGATCAGCCTGGGCAACATAGTGAGACCACATCTTTATTTAAAAAAAATTTTTTTTTAAGTAGTCAGCTGGGGCTTGGTGGCTCATGCCTATAATCCCAGCACTTTGGGAGGCTGAGGTGAGAGGATCACTTGAGCCCAGGAGTTCAAGACTACCCTGGACAACATAGTGAGAGCTCCTCTCTACAAAAAAATAAAAATATTACCCAGGCGTGGTGGCATATACCTGTGGTCCCACCTACTCAGCAGGCTGAGGTGGCAGGATCGCTTGGGCCCAGGAGGGCAAAGTGGCAGTGAGTAGCAATCAAGACACTGCACTCCATCCAGCCTGGATGACAGAGCAAAATCCTGTCTCACAGAAAAAAAAAAAAAAAACTCAGAAAATAAATGTTACAACATGGATGAACCTTTAAAACATTACATAAGTGAAAGAAGCCAGTCACAAAAGACAATATATTATATGATTCCATTACACGAAATATCCAGAACCGGCAAATCTATAGAGACATAAAGTAGACTAGTGGTTGCCTAAGGCTGGGAGTGGTGATAGGGAAATTGAAGATGACAGTTGAAGAGTACAGGGTTTCTTTTGGGGTGACAATAATGTTCCAACATTGACTGTAGTGATACATGTGTTCTACATGTATCTGTGAATATCTAAAGTCCACTAAACTGTTCATTTTAAATGAATGGTGTGATATATGAATTATATCTCAGTACAACTGTTACCAAAAGAGTTGGCTTTTGTTTTTTAAAAAAAATAAGTGTTGACAGTATGGCAGAGACTGCCTATCTGCCTCAATAGCTATCCCCTTCATAGTCACATGGCTGCCAGTTATAAAGACTACATTTCCCAGCATTCACTGCAGCTAGGTGAGGTATTAAGATCTGACCAAGGCCAGGAGCGATGGCTCACGCCTGTAATCTCAGCACTTTGGGAGGCCGAGGCAGGCGGATCACAAGGTCAGGAGATCAAGACCATCCTGGCTAACACAGTGAAACCCTGTCTCTACTAAAAATACAAAAAATTAGCCGGCCATGGTGGCGGGCACCTGTAGTCCCAGCTACTCGGGAGGCTGAAGCAGGAGAATGGCATGAACCCAGGGGACGGAGCATGCAGTGAGCAGACGTGGCATCACTGCACTCCAGCCTGGGCTACAGACCGAGACTCCGTCTCAATAAAAAAGAAAAAAATAATAAATAAATCTGACAGACTATATGCAGAAAATGATGCAGGAGAGAAGAGAACTGCTAGAGCAACATTACGAGATTAGAGGGGAAGGAGATTTTGCTCACAAGTGGAAGGGCTGACCCTAGATAGAACAATGGACTCCCAAGGGACTGATCCACAGACATAGAGGAAGAGGCACGAGAATCGCTTGAACCCAGAAGGCGGAGGTTGCAGTGAGTCTCCACAACAGCCAAATGTAACTAAGTCAGTAGATATAGTGATAGACTTTTATTACTACTTCCATTTTCTCAATTAAGAAAGAAGCAAGAGCATAACAGCTGATAGAGGTAAGGAAAGGGAACAAGAGATTTGAGCCAAACGAGATGGTGCTATATTATCCTAAAAGCAGGAGAATAAATGGACTAAGGAATCTTAGTGGGACTGCTACGCAGTGCTAAAAGCAGCCACCTTTGAGGTCAAGGGTCCATGAGTTCAAAGAGAGACAAGTCAGTGAATTTTTTCTTTCACTACATTCAGTCATAAGCACAGAATAGGTAAAAAGTAGGATTCAGGCTGGGTGTGGTGGCTCACACCTGTAGTCCCAGCACTTGAGGAGGCCGAGGTGGGCAGATCACTTGAGGTCAGGGGTTCGAGACCACCCCGGCCAGCATGGTGAAACCTCGTCTCTACCTGGCTCTAAATTAGCCAGGTGTGGTGGTATGCTCCTGTGGTCCCACCTACTCGGGAGGCTGAGGCACGAGAATCGCTTGAACCCAGAAGGCGGAGGTTGCAGTGAGTCTCCAGATCGTACCACTGCACTCCACCCTGGGTAACACAGCAAGACTTTGTCTTGGAAAAAAAAAAAATAAGACTTAAACCAGGGCTGAGATTTTGCCAGGTAAGATAAAATGAGAGACAGAACAGGGAGTGGAGAATACATAAAAGGGGGTAATTACAGTGATAAACTAAAGGTGAGGGTTAGTGAAAAGGTAGGCAGTAGGATCAATAGATTTTAAGCCCCAGTGGGGGCTTAAAGAATTTTGCTGGCTGGGCCCGGCGCGGTGGCTCACACCTGTAATCCCAGCACTTTGGGAGGCCGAGGCGGGCGGATCACAAGGTCAGGAGATCAAGACCATCCTGGCTAACACGGTGAAACTCCATCTCTACTAAAAATACAAAAAATTAGCCGGGCGTGGTGGCGGGCACCTGTAGTCCCAGCTACTTGGGAGGCTGAGGCAGGAGAATGGCGTGAACCCAGGAGGTGGAGCTTGCAGTGAGCCGAGATCGTACCACTGCACTCCAGCCTGGACGACAGAGCAAGTCTCAAAAAAAAAAAAAAAAAAATGTGTTAACAAATGATGTCTGAGACAAGATTACTAAATGAAAAGAGTGAGGTGCCAAGTATGTCATATGCTATCAGACCATAGTGTAATAGCGGGATGCATAGACATACAAAACAGGGCCTGACAGAGGTGCACAATATTCACTGAGGAACAATAAACACTGGCATATGTAGAGACTGTCTCTAGAATAATACACAGGACTTTTTTTTTTTTTTTTCTTCCAGAAAGGGTCTCGCTTTGTCACTGAAGCTGGAGTGCTGGAGCACAGTGGAGTGATCATGACTCATTGCGGCCTAGAACTCCTGGGCTCACCTCAGCTGCCCCAAGTGCTGGGATGTTATGCGCTGGTCCACAAGAAACACAACAGGTACCTTTAGGGGCCATATATCCTTTTGCACTGTTTGAATTTACCATATAAAACTACTATGTTTTCGAACAAGATACATTCTAAAATGTGTGAACTTTGAAAGATTTATATAGTAGATTACATCAAGGGGGTAAGAAATAAAGCAACACATATGCAAAAATCCATCTTGGAATCTGATCTCCAGAAACTACAGAAGCATACTGCCTCACTCTCCCCCAACATCTTCCCTAGTCTAACCAAAACTAGCCACCCCCACCTTCTGTTTCTATAAGGAGATAAAACAAGATTATCTGTGTTCAGGCCAAGGGTTGATTCCCACTACTCATAGTATTTCCCCTCTACCTCATTTTAAAGGCCAAGTTACACCCTCACTACCAGAGGCCTCCGTGGCTCCCTGGCTACTCTACCACAAATTCTTTTTTTTTTTTTTTTTTTTTTTTTGAGACGGAGTCTCGCTCTGTCACCCAGGCTGGAGTGCAGTGGCCGGATCTCAGCTCACTGCAAGCTCCGCCTCCCGGGTTTATGCCATTCTCCTGCCTCAGCCTCCCGAGTAGCTGGGACTACAGGCGCCCGCCACCTCGCCCGGCTAGTTTTTTGTATTTTTTAGTAGAGACGGGGTTTCACCGTGTTAGCCAGGATGTTCTCCATCTCCTGACCTTGTGATCCGCCCGTCTCGGCCTCCCAAAGTGCTGGGATTACAGGCTTGAGCCACCGCGCCCGGCCCTCTACCACAAATTCTTCTTCATCCCTGAACTCCTATAGCACTTCGTCTATTCAGTGCCGTTTCATGCCTATGTGAGCTTGAATCACTTAATACTTTGCTCTGGTATAGAGAAGGCTGTATCAGGACTTGGTGCCATGCATCTGTAATCCTAGCTACTCACGAGGCTGAGGTAGCTGGATCCCCTGAGCCGAGAAGTTCAAGGCTGCAGTGAGCTATGATCATGCCACTGCACTCCAACCTGGGTGACAGAGTAAGACTGTCGCCAAAAAGGTGAGGTGGCGGGGGATGGTATATGAAATAGTTAATTTCCTACCTTTTAGAAAGGAAACTTTCAAAAACCCAAATTACTAATACTAATATTAGACTAACTAGAGCCTTCAAATTTACTTCCTCTAAGTTACTACCCTTCTTTTCTGAATTGGCCTTAGGAAGTTACTTCTTTCCAAACAAGACCTACAAGTAACAATGCATAGTATGTAAAACTCCTGACCAGGTGCGGTGGCTCACACCTGCAATCCCAGCACTTTCAGAAGCAGGAGGACTGCTTGAAGCCAAGGGTTGGAGAACAGTCTGGGCAACATAGTGAGACCTCATCTCTTAAAAAAATATGAAAACGGACAGGCAAGGTAGCTTATGTCTATAATCCCAGCACTTTGGGAGGCTAAGGCGGATGGATCACTGGAGCCTGAGTTTGAGACCAGCCTGGGCAACATGGCAAAACCTTGTCTCTATAACATACACAAAACTTAGCCAACCGAGCGTGGTGGCTTGCGCCTGTAGTCCTAGCTACTGGGGACGCTGAGGTTGAATAATCACCTGAGCCCAGAAGTCAACGCTGCAGTGAGCTGTGATCGTGCCACTGCACTCCAAGCTGGGTGTCAGAGTGAGATCCTGTCTCAAAAACCAAATGAATAGCCGGGTGCAGTAGTGTATACCCGTAGTCCCAATCACTTAGGAGGCTGAAGGGGGAGAATCATTTGAGCCCAAGAGTTGGAAGCTGCTGTGAGCTATGATGGTGCCACTGCATCTAGGCTGAGTGACAGAGCAAGACCCTGACACTAAAAAAAAAAAAAAAAAAAAAAAAAATTTTCTTACAAACCAAATTAGCTGAGTAATTTGGTAACTTGCTTATGCACTACACATTTTACAATACTTATTTTCTTACACTCATAGCAAATCTCCCTCTCTGCACAATTTTCAGCTTACTTTTGGCATATAATAAACCACAAAAGATGTTTTGAGGTGGTGCTAGGTTATAATGAAGACATTATAAACACATTATCAGTCAAACAATCACTATAAGCAAATACAAAACAATTCTCCAGCCAAGAAACAGAAGTAGAAATAATTCAACTGAATAACTATGCTCCTTCTACCAGATCAAGATCTTTACAATATTTTGGAAGGATAATGAATAAATTTCCATGGAGATAAAATAATCATGGCCTTAAAAATTGGCCGGGCGTGGTGGCTCACGCCTGTAATCCCAGCACTTTGGGAGGCCGAGGCGGGCGGATCACGAGGTCAGGAGATCGAGACTATCCTGGCTAACATGGTGAAACCCCGTCTCTACTAAAAATACAAAAAATTAGCCGGGCGAGGTGGCGGGCGCCTGTAGTCCCAGCTACTCCGAGGCTGAGGCAGGAAAATGGCGTGAACCCAGGAGGCGGAGCTTGCAGTGAGCCGAGATGGTGCCACTGCACTCCAGCCTGGTGACAGAGCGAGACTCCGTCTCAAAAAAAAAAAAAAAAAAAAAAAAAAATTACTAATTCGGCTGAGCACGGTGCCTCACACCTATAATCCCAGCACTCTGGGAGGCTGAGGAGGGCAGATCACCCGAGCTCAGGAGTTCGAGATGAGCCTGACCAACATGGAGTAACCCCACCTCTACTGAAAAGAGAAAATTAGCTGGGCATGGTGGCAAAAGAAAAATAAAAAAATTTAAAAATAAAACCCCAAAACTGTTTCAGTACAATTAGTAGAAACCTGCCCTGTCTATCAACCCCAACTTTACCCACACCCAAGACTGTGCGTAGCACACAAGAAACACCATTAAACTTTTGGGAAATAGAGCCGGGCTCCGTGGCTCATGTCTGTAATCCTAGCACTTTGGGAGGCCGAGGCGGGTGATTGCCTGAGGTCAGGAGTTCAAGACCATCCTGGCCAACATGGCGAAAACCCATCTCTACTAAAAATACAAAAAAAAATTAGCCAGGCGTGGTGGCACATGCCTGTAATCCCAGCTACTGGGGAGGCACATGCAGGAGAATGGCTTGGGCCTGGGAGGCAAAGGTTGCAGTGAGTGGAGATCAGGCCACTGCACTCCAGCCTGGGTGACAAGAACGAAACTCCGTCTCAAAAAAAAAAAAAAAAAAAGGAGAAATAAAGTTGAAAACATAAAGCTGTTTACTTTGTTTACTGACTGCATGCGAAATTCCTGATGAAAGGGCCAAACTACCATCCATCCATCTGTCCATAATGAACTTGAGCCTGGTATAGGTTGAGTACTACTTATCCAAAACGCTTGGGCCCAAAAAGTGTTTCAGATTTCAGAATTTCTTCAGATTTTGGACTATCTGCATTATACTTACTGGTTCAGTATCCCAAATCCAAAAATTCAAAGTCTGAAATGCACCACTAGACATTTCCTTTGAACTCATGCCAGTGCCCAAAAAGGATCTTGAAGCATTTCAGATGCTCAACCTGTACTGCCATTATTTGGCCATCCTTATCAAGTGGCTGCCAAGCGTTGGTGTTAGTTCAAGAGCTTTCCTCTCTGTAGCAGTAAAGGCACTCAGAGATCAAGAGTAGCAGGCCTAAGACACATGGTGGTAAGCAACGAAGAAAACCTTCAATTTACTGCCAAGTGAAAATCACTTCAAACTCAAGTTCTTTGGGGAAAGACGGGCAAGGAACAATCCCTGAGGTAACACACCTTCAAGTTTCCTAAATAAGAGCATGAAATCATTTATCTCAAAATGTAAATATTGTAAGGTTAACTTTCAATGGATGCACAGAATCAGGATTTGACCTTGTTTGGCCTAATTCCGAACTTACATGGCCTCCAAGACAATACTTATCTAGTAAAACTAACAGAGAAAAATGAACCATTAGGTACCTCCCAGTGAGCTAAGAATTTACATATGCTTATTGTAAACCTTATTGCTGGATTTTACTTTTACCAAGTATATATATTTCTTAAAATAAAAAACTAGGCTGGGTGCAGTGGTTCATGCCTATAATCCCACCACTTTGGGAGGCCTGAGCTTAGGAGTTGGAGACCAGACTGGACAACATGGCAAAACGTCATCTCTATAAAAAATAAATTAACCAGGTATGGTGGTGCTTGCCCGTAGTCCCAGATGCTCGCGAGGCTGAGGCAGAAGCATTACTTGGGCACAAGAGTTAGAGGCTGCAGTGAGCCATGACAGCATCACTACACTCCAGCCTGGGAAACAGATCAAGACTCTGTCTCAAAAACAAACCAAAACTTCTCATATTCCAGGAAGCCAAGCAAATAAAATGAATGAACAAAAAAATCCGTATAAAAAACTTCAGGCCAGGCGCAGTGGCTCATGCCTGTAATTCCAGCACTTTGGGAAGCCAAGGCAGGCAGATCACGAGGTCAGGCCTTCGAGACTAGCCTGGCCAACATGGCGAAACCCCAAATCTACTAAAAACACAAAAAATTAGCTGGGTGTGATGGCGGGTGCCTGTAGTCCCAGCTACTTGGGAGGCTGAGGCAGGAGAATCACTTGAACCCAAGAGGCAGAGGTTGCAGTGAGCTGAGATCGTACTACTGCACTGCAGCCTGGACAACAGAGTGAGATTCCATCTCAAAAAACACAACAACAACAAATGCCAGCGCACTAGCTCATGCCTATAATCCCAACACTTTGGGAGACAGAGGCAGACAGACCACAAGATCAGATCAAGACCATCCTGGCTCACACAGTGAAACCCCGTCTCTACTAAAAATACAAAAAATTAGCTGGGTGTGGTGACGCTTGCTTGTAGTCCCAGCTACTTGGGAGGCTGAGGCAGGAGAATCACTTGAACCCGGGAGGCGGAGACTGCAGTGAGCCAAGATTGCGCCATTGCACTCCAGCCTAGATGACAGAATAAGACTCTGTCTCAAAATAAATAAATAAATAAAAATTTAAAGCCTTGAGGAAATGCTCTTTAACTCAACTGAATGGCAATTACATGGGTATATATATTTATCAAAATTTATCAAACTGGTGGTTTGTGGTGGCTCGTGCCTACAATCCCAGGGCTTTGTGGGGCTGAGACGAGAGGATCACTTAAGACCAGGAGTTCAAGACCAGCCTGAGCAACTTAGTGAGACCCCTCTCTCTACAAAAAAATAATTAAAAACTAAAAATGTAGCCAGGCGTGGTGGTGCATACCTGCAACCCTAGCTACTCAAGAGGCTGAAGTGGAGAATTCTTGGGCCTAGGAGGTTGAGGATGCAGTAAGCTATGATTCCGACACTGTACTTCAGCTGGGTGACAGAACAAGACCCTGTGTCTAAAAAAAAATATATCAAACTATCATTTAAAGTATATGCATTTTGGCCGGGCGCGGTGGCTCAAGCCTGTAATCCCAGCACTTTGGGAGGCCGAGACGGGTGGATCACGAGGTCAGGAGATCGAGACCATCCTGGATAACACGGTGAAACCCCGTCTCTACTAAGAAATACAAAAAACTAGCCGGGTGAGGTGGCGGGCGCCTGTAGTCCCAGCTACTCGGGAGGCTGAGGCCGGAGAATGGCGTGAACCCGGGAGGCGGAGCTTGCAGTGAGCTGAGATCCGGCCACTGCACTCCAGCCTGGGTGACAGAGCGAGACTCCGTCTCAAAAAAAAATAATAATAAAATAAAATAAAGTATATGCATTTTATTGTACGCAAATTATACCTCCATGAAGGTGATTAAAACAAACCTCAGGTGATTCCAACTTGGGGAACTGGATTCCAAGTCTGGAAAGAGCCGAGTCTAGGAAACATGTTCTTAAGCACCAGGAACCAAGTAGTAAGCCCTGTTTTATTCCAAGAGATCTTAGGGCGCTACTCCCGCTACCCTTCCCCTGCCCTGCCAAAAAAAGGTACTACAAACTGTAACCTGAATAGTGAAAGTTGAAGATAGCTGGACTCAGTGGCTCACGCCCATACTTCCAGCACTTTGGGAGTCTGAGGTGGGAGGATTGTTTGAGCCCAGGAGTCTGAGACCAACCTGGGCAAGACATTGAGATTCCATCTCTACGAAAGGTAAAAATATTAGCTGGGCGCAGTTGCACACACACCTGTAGTCCCAGCTACTCGGGAGGCTGAGGTGGAAGGATACCCTGACACCAAAAGCTGGAGGCCACCATGAGCTAAGATTATGCCACTGCACTCCAGCCTGGAAGACAAAACAATACCTTATCCAAAAAAAAAAAAAAAAAAGGCCGGGCGCTGTGGCTCACACCCATAATCCCAGTACTTTGGGAAGCCGAGGCAAGTGGATCACGAGGTCATGAGTTCGAGACCAGCCTGGCCAACATAGTGAAACTCCGTCTCTAGTGAAAAAACAAACACAAAAACACACACAAAAAATTTAGCTGGGCATGGTGGCGCGCGCCTGTAGTCCCAGCTACTTGGGAGGCTGAGGCAGGAGAATCGCTTGCACTGGGTAGGCAGAGGTTGCAGTGAGCCAAGATTGTGCCACTACACTCCAGCTTGGACAACAGAGCAAGCCTCCGTCTCAAAAAAAAAAAAGGCCAGGCACGGTGGCTCACGGCTGTAATACTAGCAACTATGGGAGGCCAAGGTAGGCGGACTGCCTGAACACAGGAGATGGAGACCAGCCTGGGCAACACGGTAAAACCCCGTCTCTGCTAAAATACAAAACAAAAATTAGCCGGGCGTGGCAGCATGCACCTGTAGTCCCAGTTTACCTGGGAGGCTAAGACAGGAGAATCGCATGAACCTGGGAGGCGGAGGTTGCAGGGCGCCGAGATCATGCCACTGTACTCCGGCCTGGGCGACAGAGCCAGACTCGGTCTCCAAAAAAAAAGTAATAAAAAAAGTAGGCCAGGCGCGGTGGCTCACACCTGTAATTCCAGCACTTTGGGAGGTGGAGGCAGGCAGATCACCTGAGGTCAGGAGATCGAAACCATCCTGGCTAACATCGTGAAAACCAGTCTGTGCTAAAAATACAAAAAATTGCTGGGCGCAGTGGCTCAAGCCTGTAATCCCAGCACTTTGGGAGGCCGAGACGGGCGGATCACGAGGCCAGGAGATCGAGACCATCCTGGCTAACACGGTGAAACCCCGTCTCTACTGAAAAATACAAAAAAAAACTAGCCGGGTGAGGTGGCGGGCGCCTGTAGTCCCAGCTACTCCGGAGGCCGAGGCAGGAGAATGGCGTGGACCCGGGAGGCGGAGCTTGCAGTGAGCTGAGATCCGGCCACTGCACAGAGCGAGACTCCATCTCAAAAAAAATAAAAATAAATGAAAAAAAATAAAAATAAAAATAAAAAGACAAAAAATTAGCCGGGCATGGTGGCACATGCGTGTAATCCCAACTACTCAGGAGGCTGAGGCAGGAGAATCGCTTGAACCTGAGAGGTGGAGATTGCAGTAAGCTGGGATCGTGCCATTGCACTCCAGCCTGTGCAACAAGAGCAAAACTTCATCTCAAAAAATAAATAAATATAATAAGTTAGCTGAAAGGCTGCTGTCTGGCACTTGAGGTAAGTGCTTCTCTCTCACTGAAATCTCATAGTGCTCGCTTACCATTCCCTTTCTACAGAAGAAAAAAACTGAATCAAAAAGGAATCATATTACTGTCAAGGGTCTCAAGCCATCAAGTGTCAGAGCTAGTATTTAACTGTCAGCTTCTCTCCAGAATCCATGCTCTTAAATAAGATACTCTACTGCCTTCCTTTTCTTTGTGTTTGTGTTTGAGACAGAGTTGCCCAGGCTGGAGTGCTGTGATCTTGGAGCACTGCAACCTCCACCTCCCAAGTTCGAGCAATTCTCCTGCTTCAGCCTCCTGAGTAGCTGGGATTACAGTAACCCACTAACACACCTGGCTAATTTTTGTAGTTTTAGTAGAGATGGGGTTTCACCATGTTGGTCAGACTGGTTTTGAACTCCTGACCTCAGGTGATCCACCCACCTTGGCCTCCCAAAGTGCTGGAATAAAGGCGTGAGCCACTGTATGCAGCTTGCCTTCCTTTTCTGAACTTAATATCTTTAAAAGATAAACAGCTTCATTATGAATAACTGGAGAAGTTAAACAAGAGATTTCATCCAGAAAAGAAATTTTCCACACACACACAAAACATCTCTGAACAAAATTGCTGTATCACATAATAAAATTATCTTGTAGAGAAAAGGATTAACAAAGTGCTACAACATCAATATCCATCCTAAATTTACTTCCTTAACCTCTCAAAGCCTATATCCCAAACAACAAACGGAGTTACAAAAAAATATCCTGGTAATAGAGCATGTGATCTCTAAGTCCAGAGAATCACAACTCATCTGCAACATACAGAGTAGGATACAATGGCCACAAGAATACAGTAAAATAAAAATGTATACATAACAAAAGTTAGAATGTTCAACCATATACCTAAAGTCAAAACAAGCAACTTTTTAAAATTATGGAACTGAATTCTTGTGATTTAGAGCAGCTATAAGCTTCAGAAGTTAAAAATCTTGGCCAGGGTAGCTCACGCCCATAATTCCAGCAGGAAGCTGAGGTGGGTGGATTGCCTGAGGTCAGGAATTTGAGACCAGCCTGGCCGACATGGTATAATTCTTGTCTCTACTAAAATACAAAATACAAAAATTAGCCGGGGGTGGTGGGCAGGTGGTGGTTGGCACCTGTAATCGAGCTACTGGGGAGGCTGAGGCACGAGCATTGCT
Source organism: Macaca mulatta (assembly GCF_049350105.2). Taxonomy (NCBI): domain Eukaryota; kingdom Metazoa; phylum Chordata; class Mammalia; order Primates; family Cercopithecidae; genus Macaca; species Macaca mulatta. The sequence goes on from NC_133407.1 coordinate 112,851,795, forward strand.
TGACTCACACCTGTAATCCTAGCACTTTGGGAGGCTGAGACAGGAGGACCACTTGAGCCCAGGAGTACAAGATCAGTCTAGGCAACATAGCAACACCCCATCTCTAATACAAAAAAAGAAGAAAAAAATAAAGCAAAAAAAAATTTTTTTTTTTAGACGGAGTCTCGCTCTGTCGCCCAGGCTGGGGTGCAGTGGCCTGATCTCAGCTCACTGCAAGCTCCACTTCCCGGGTTTACGCCATTCTCCTGCCTCAGCCTCCCGAGTAGCTGGGACTACAGACGCCCGCCACCTCGCCTGGCTAGTTTTTTGTATTTCTTAGTAGAAACGGGGTTTCACCGTGTTAGCCAGCCAGGATGGCCTCGATCCCCTGACCTCGTGATCCACCCGTCTCGGCCTCCCAAAGTGCTGGGATTACAGGCTTGAGCCCCCGTGCCTGGCCAGCAAAAAAAATTTTAACACAAATCCTTGGTGGCTCACGCCTGTAATCCCAACACCTTGGGAGGCCGAGGCGGGAGGATCACGGGGTCACGAGGTCAAGAAGTCGAGGCCATCCTGGCCAACATGGTGAAACCTCCTCTCTACTAAAAACACAAAAATTAGCTGGGTGTGGTGGCCCGTGCCTGTAGTCCTAGCTACTCTGGAGGCTGAGGCAAGAGAATTGGCTGAACCAGGTGGGCAGAGGTTGCAGTGAGCCGAGATCGCGCCAAGGCTGTACTTCAACCTGGCGACAGAGAGACTCCATCTTAAAAAAAAAAAAAAAAGAATCTAGTTTCAGCTTTATGATTTTTCTTATTTAGCAAATATTTTGCTGGGTACAGTGGCTCATGCCTGTAATCCCAGCACTTTGGGAGGGTGAGGCAGGAGGACTGCTTGAGCCCAGCAGTTTGAGGCCAGCCTGGGCAACATAGTGAGACCCTGTCTCTAAAAATAAATAAATAAATATAGGCCTGGTATGATGGCTCACACCTGTAATCCCAACACTTTGTGAGGCCAAGACGGGTGGATCACTTGAGGCCAGGAGTTTGAGACTTTGGGCGGCCAAGGCAGGCAGATCACTTGAGGCTGGGAGTTCAAGACCGGCCTGAGCGACACAGCGAAACCCAGTCTCTGCAAAAAAACATAAAAATTAGCCAGGTGTGGTGACTCGCACCTATAATCCAAGCTTTGGGAGGCTGAGGTGAAAGCATCACCTGAACCAGGAGGTTGAGGTTGCAATGAGCCAAGATCATGCCACTGCACTCCAGCCTGGGTGACAGAGTGAGACCGTCTCAAAAAAAGAAAAAAAAAAAAAACTTAGGCCGGGTGCAGTAGTTCACACCTGTAATCCCAGCACTTTGGGAGGCCGAGGCGTGTGGATCATGAGGTCAGGAGTTCAAGACCAGCCTGGCCAACGTGGTGAAACCTGGTCTCTTCTCAAAATACAAAAATTAGCCAGGAGTGGTAGCGGATGCCTGTGAATCCCAGCTACTCAGGAAGCTGAGGCAGAAGAACTGCTTCAACCCAGGAGGTGGAGGTTGCAGTGAGTCCAGATCGCGCACTGTACTCCAGCCTGGGCGACAGAGCAAGACTCTATACTAAAAGGGAAAAAATAAATAAATTTTTTTTTACAGTATACACCTGTACCCCACCACCTAGACTACAGTGAAATTTTTTTTTTTTTTGAGACGGAGTCTTGCTCTGTCACCCAGGCTGGAGTGCAGTGGCCGGATCTCAGCTCACTGCAAGCTCCGCCTCCTGGGTTCACACCATTCTCCTGCCTCAGCCTCCCGAGTAGCTGGGACTACAGGCGCCCGCCACCACGCCCGGCTAATTTTTTTTTGTATTTTCAGTAGAGACGGGGTTTCACCATGTTAGCCAGGATGGTCTCGATCTCCTGACCTCGTGATCCGCCCGTCTCGGCCTCCCAAAGTGCTGGGATTACAGGCTTGAGCCACCGCGCCCGGCCTACAGTGAACATTTTAACGACTTGCTCCATCAAATTCCATCCCCTTTTTAACACAAGCATTACAGAGAGAGTAATTACAGGCTGAAAGGCAAGTGTCAGAAAATCAATGGTTTGGCTAGGCATGGTGGCTCACACCTATACTCCCAGCACTTGGGAGGCTAAGGCATGTGCATCACCTGAGGTCGGAGTTCGAGACCAGGCCAACATGGTGAAACACCATCTACTAAAAATACAAAAATTAGTCGGGCGTGGTCACACACACCTGTAGTCCCAGCTACTCTAGAGGTGAGGCACGAGAATCGCTTGAACCTGGGAAACAGAGGTTGAAGTGAACTGAGATGACTCACTGCACTCCAGCCTGGGTGACACAGTGAGACCCTGTCTGGGGTGGGGTAGGGTGGGGTGGGGTGCGGAGGGGAGGGATGACTTCAAATAAAACAGGCTGAAGTCATTAAGTCAAGGAAATTAATATTAGGAAATCTTTTCCTTTTTTTTTTTCTTTTTTTGAGACAGAGTCTTGCACCATCTCCCGGGCTGGAGTGCAATGGCGCGATCTCAGCTCACAGCAACCTCCGCCTCCCAGGTTAAGGTGATTCTCCTGTCTCAGCCTCCTGAATAGCTGGGATTATAGGCGCCTACTGCCACGCCCAGGTAATTTTTTTTATTTTTAGTAGAAATGGGGTTTCACCATGTTGGCCAGGCTGGCCTCAAACTCCTGACCTCAAGTGATCCACTTGCCTCAGCCTCCCAAAGTGCTGGGATTACAGGCGTGAGCCACCGCTCCTGGCCAGGAAATCCTTTCTCATATTTGTACAATTACCATATTAGTTTACTATTTGGTCAGAATGGAATTAGATCTACTCCTACTCACGGTGATTCTAGTTGTTTTTTTTTTTTTTTTTTTTAAATATCAGATCATGTCATCCCCTTTCTAAAGAATATCTAAATGACTTCTAATTTCAGAACAAATCCAAAGAATTTCCCATGTCCTAAAGGCCCTATATGATCTGGCCCCTGCCCACCTCTCTAACCTCTTTTTACCTCCAACTTTTCCTTTCACTCCACTTCGAACTTACTTCATTGGCTGTGTATGTTTTCCTCTTTCCCTTCACTTAAATTTAAGATACTATCATAAATATGCTTAAATGTGGCCAAGCGCAGTAGTGGCTCTCACCTGTAATCTCAACAATTTCAGAGGGGGGCAGATCACCTGAGGTCAAGAGTTCCAGGCCGGGCGCGGTGGCTCACGCCTGTAATCCCAGCACTTTGGGAGGCCGAGGCAGGAGGATCACGAGGTCAGATCAAGACCATCCTGGTCAACACGGTGAAACCCCGTCTCTACTAAAAATACAAAAAATTAGCCAGGCGTGGTGGGGGGCGCCTGTAGTCCCAGCTACTCAGGAGGCTGAGGCAGGAGAATGGCGTGAACCTGGGAGGCGGAGCTTGCAGTGAGCTGAGATCCGGCCACTGCACTCCAGCCTGGGTGACAGAGGGAGACTCCATCTCAGAAAAAAAAAAAAAGAGGTCGAGACCAGCCTGGCCAACATGGTGAAACCCCGTCTCTACTAAAAATACAAAAATTAGCCAAGTATAGAGGTGCATGCCGATAATCCCAACTACTCCAGAGACTGAGGCGTGAGAATCACTTCAACTGGGAAGCAGTGGTTGCAGTGAGCCAAGATCACGCTACTGCACTCCAGCCTGGGCAATACAGTGAGACTCCATCTTGAAAGAGAAAAAAAAAAAAAAAATATATATATATATATATATATATGTACACACACACACACACTTATATATTTACTCATCCTCTTAAAAAATGAAATCAAGCTCAGTTTGGCATAAACTGCATACTGATTGCAATTCAGCAAGTGTATTTGATGTTTTTCAGTATTATTAGCTATAAAAATGTATTTGGCGGAAGTACCAATAAACTGAGACCAACACCCAGAATGAGCAGCTTCAGTGCCTGATTTTCAGTCACATGACTACCGTAATTATGAACATACCGAGGCCTTCACTTAATACTATAGCTCCACAGATTAAAGATGAAGGATTTTATAGTAATTACCAACTTCAAAATGTCTTGGAAATTTTAATCCCACAAATACTTAACAATGACATGTCCCCAAAGAGCCCCAAGTATAGCAAGACATATAACATTAACAAGTTCAAAATTTAGTTATATTAATGTGTAGTTACAAGCAAACAGTTACATTGGACAGGTAAATAAAGGAATAAACGAATGACTTCCTTCAAGACAAAAAGAACCAAACAAGTCAACAGAGGTAAAAATTTAAAATCAAAACTATTAAAAAACACAAGTGGAACCAACTTTGAGGTAAAAAAGATTCCAGTTTTCCACCATAAATTACTAAACAAGGTTTGTGAACAAATCAACTTGGATGCAAATAGCGCTATTCAATGAAGACGATCTGTTACTGTAGATCCAATGGTAGAGTCGGACAAAATACTTAGGATCCTTTTAAAACTACAAATATGGGTGGGCGTGTGGGCTCACGCCTGTAATCCCAGCACTTTGGGAGGCCGAGGTGGGTGATCACCTGAGGTCAGGAGCTCAAGACCAGCCTGGCCAACATGGTGAAACCCCGTCTCTACTAAAAATACAAAAATTAGCCAGGAACGGTGGCTGGTGCCCGTAGTCCCAGCTACTCCAGGGGCTAGGGCAGGAGAATCACTTGAACCCAGGAGGCAGACGATGCAGTGAGCTGAGATCGCGCCACTGCACTCCAGCCTAGGCAACAGAGTGAGACTCCATTTCAAAAATAAAAATAAAAGTATATGGCCAATTTTAAAATCCAGTGACTATGTACTATTTATCATAATCACTAGTAACCATAATGCAATTAAACCCAAGGTGCTGTCTACAGCAGGCTCAAATTAGCTCTCTTAGAAGCTGAACTATCAGTCTTTCAGAGTTAACATAAATCTCTCAGCGCTCTAAGATAATTAAGAAGACGCAAACTAGCACCTTCTCCCGTCACTGCAGGGCTCCACCCCATGGACAAGAAACACTTGAAGAGCTACCTCTTTTTAACTCTCCTAATAACTTACACCCCCATATGACCAGAATAAACTTTTAAAAAGGAGTTAACTGACAAATGGAAAGAAATCAAGACTACAAAAATACTCCACCACCACCACCACATACATGTGCACAGGGAATTGTTTACTTGACACATGCAGTACCCCAAATTAATAGTCAAAAGTGCCCACAGTTACCTAAAAATATGTTAGCCTGACCTAAATATCTTGGTTTTGAAGCAGTAAAAGTGTAGGCCTTGCTCTAGAAGTTGGACCCTTAAAAAAAAAAAAAATCCGAACACTTAAAGCCATGATTAGGTCAGCCAGGGACCCTTGTACATTCATCTAGCTCCCTCAATTGAAGGCAGGACCATCCACTTAACAAGGGGTGACTGCTATGTAAGCTAATGAACTGAATTTTTTTTGGCAAATGAATTTTTCAGATTCTCCCAAACTATTCACCATCAACAAGGTTTAAAAGAAGAAACAATGGAATAAGCTGGAAGTCCTGAATTTTAGCTGACTCTAGAGGTCAAATGTTTGGGAGTAAATGGAGAATACCTTAACAGAGCAGACAGTTCTGGTCTGCTCCTGACTAGATAGATAATCCTGGGAAATTTACTTAAGTCTCTGGGACTCAGTTTGCTCATCTGCAAATGGGGTTAGACAACCACACCTGAAAGATTCCTCTTAGATCTAAAATTCAAGAACTATACATTATTCCTACTCTCTTCTTCCCTGCAACGCAGATTTTTACAACAGAGAAAATAAATCTAGCATTAGACTTTAACTCAAACCAAGGTGCACCTTATATATTTAATGTCCCCAAGAGCCATCAGTGCTCCACAAAATTAGATGGAACCAATTAAGACAAGTTATCCAGAGATCCTTCAATAAGTCATCCTTTACAATTAAAAACTAGTCTTTTTTCAGTCCAATGTCACTTGTGCCAAACGCTCAAAACAGTATCTCCGCCTATTTAGCCACATCTCAAGGTGACAATCATCCACATGGTACATACACACTACACATCTGGGTGATACTAAGTGGTTGAAAAATTCTCATCACACACATTTTAAATTATGGAAGTTTTTCAGTTTTTCTGTTTTTCTCCTTCAGGAAGGCAGAGTGAAATATAATCTACTTACACACCTGCAAGAAGCGTTTATTTTAAAAGACTTCCTTCAAGACAAAAAGAACCAAACAAGTCAACAGAGGTAAAAATTTAAAATCAAAACTATTAAAAAACACAAGTGGAACCAACTTTGAGGTAAAAAAGATTCCAGTTTTCCACCGTAAACTACTAAACAAGGTTTGTGAACAAATCAACTTGGATGCAAATAGCGCTATTCAATGAAGACGATCTGTAACTGTAGATCCAATCAGTAACTAAGGTACAGATGCTTAGGTGATTCCTAATCAATACAGCGACTTAGACTAACCAATATTGCATCTGTTTTCATGCAACATCGCTAAATCATTTACAGTTTTGTGGTTTTGTTTTTTTTTTTCAACTGGAAAATACCCCTTTTCCACTCAATACAGACCCCAAAGCTTTCAGACGAGTTAGGGCGCGTTCGGGGTGGTATGGCCGTAGATCATACCTCTAAGCTTTCAATACAATCTTTTACTTACTTACACAGTCTCCAACAAATCTGCATTAAAAGAAAACCTACCCAAAGTGTAACTGGACTTTAATCAATATAAAACAGTGATTCACGTTTCTCGGTAAACGTAAAAAGCAAAATGGAGTTGTAAAGAGTTTCTTTCCCATTTCAACTCCGACAGCCACGCGCGCTTTCAGCAGCCGGCCACACTGCGCGGTCGGGGGCCCGGCCCAAAGCCCCCGCCCTGCCCGGCGCTGCCGGGAGAGGAAGCGCCGAGGACCGAGGGCAGGCAGGCGGGCAGCTTGGGCTCCACCAGGCCCGGCCGGGCGGGGGAAGGGGCACTGGAGACTACGGGGCGCGCTTCCGGGGACTGCGCGGGCGGGGTCGCCGCTTTGGGGCGCGGGGCCTGAGCCGGGAGTCAGGTCAAAGGTCAGGGGCTGCTCGGCCAGGGGCGGCTCGGCCACGAGCAGCCGGTGGGGCGCGGCCGCTGCGGGGCGGCGGCCTGCCGGCCGGAAGACTGCCGGGCGGGCGGGAGGGCCTGGGGCCCCGCGGCGCCTGGAGGGAACCCTTCCGCTCACCTCAGGCAACGAATCCGAGTCCAGCCTCTTCGCGCCGGGGACGCCGGTCCGCGAGTCGCAAGCTCGGAGACGAAGACGGGTAGCTGAAGACCAGACCGCGGACTAACGAGAGAACCGACGGAGGACCGCGGGCGGCGGGAGGGGAGCGCGAGAGAGCGAGGGCGGGCGGCGGCGGGAGGGCGAAGAACGACGTGCGCGCCCCCGAGTGCTCAGCGGGCTCGAGCCGACCTAGGTCGCGGCCCCGCGCACGCGCGCGCACTCACAGCTCATCCACTATTGCTCAGGAGCGCGGCCACGCCCTGAAAGCAAAACCCTTAACCAATCATTGCAGCCGCGTGGGGCATCACGGGAACTCCGGGGCTATAAAAGACCTGGTTGCTATTTTGTACTCCCGGAGTCACTCATCCCTTAAGCAAGCAGGGTGGGGCTAGGTGCGCGTGCGCGGTTTTAATACTCCTCCCCAAACTGCCAACACTTCACTCAAGCGAAGTAGGCCCCGCCCTGCCTAGATTTACGCGTGCGCACTAACGGGCCTGGCCCCGGAAGATCACACGCGTGCGTGGTAGGGACTACGGTGACAGTACCCCGGGTGGGGCAAGGGCCAGTCATGGCGGAGCCCTGGTCTGGGCAGGCCTTGCAGGCTCTACCGGCCACGGTACTGGATGCGCTGGGCGCGCTGGGCAGCGAATTCTTGAGGGAGTGGGAGGCGCAGGACATGCGCGTGACCCTTTTCAAGCTGTTGCTGCTGTGGTTGGTGTTAAGTCTCCTGGGCATCCAGCTGGCCTGGGGGTTCTACGGGAATACAGTGACCGGGTTGTATCACCGTCCAGGTGAGGCTTCCTACGAACTTCCGTGGGCTGGCCGCCCCCGCCCCCACCCTCTCCCGACTGTATCACTGGGTTCCCCAACTATCCTGCAAGAGGCTCATCAGAACTTAACATTGGTTCACGGCCTTACCACCCTGAACGCATCTGACCACGAAGCTAAGCCGGGTACTTGGATGAGAGAACTTAACGTTGTACCCTGACTCATGCCACCATACCATTTTACGCCAGAATCTCCACCAGTCCACCCATCACATTGTATCTGTTCCTCAGAACTCTCACCTGGCAATTCGATTAGTCCCTTAGGACCCTTACTAGACTTCACCAAACAATACCAGTGGTCTCTAACCTGACCTGGGCTGATGCCTGCTCAGATCCCCACCCCAGCCTGCTGCAGCTCTGGATGTGTTTTTGCCTCCAGGTCTGGGTGGTCAGAATGGATCCACGCCTGATGGCTCCACGCATTTCCCTTCGTGGTGAGTAGATCTGTCCATACCGCAACCCCATGCTTGGCATTCCAAGGACACTCCTGTGCTGGTGACAGAGAAGGGAGTTCTCAGGCTATAAGCCCACCAGCTTAATAGCCTTTGCAGCAAGCTTCAAGTCTGCACGTAGAGTTCAGGCTTTGAGTTAGGATGACATCAAGGTCTGGACAGTCCATCAGCATGTTGTTCAGCAGCCTGTAGGACAGGTGGTGGTATTGTCATAATTTCAGAGAGATGAAATGACATGTTTGTTGGATTCCACTCCGCACAATCCCCTCAGTTGGAAAGGCAGTAATCTCTGTCCTTAGCACATTGACCTCATCAGGGTCAGCCTCCTCTTCTGCAAAACATGCACTCACTAATCAGGGCATTCATTCAGATAATCTCTGGGCCCCTATCACATGATAGGGACCACATGAGGCCCAGAGAACAAAGAAAACCCGGGCCCTGCTCATGGGGAGCCAGGGATTTATTAGGGGTGCATGGGGCAGGGGTGGTCAGGGAAGGCATCTCCCAAGAAAGACACCTAAGCCGAGATCAAAGGCCACAGGGTGACAAAATGTACCTGGCAAAGGGAATGGATAGAGCAAGGCTAAGAGGGAAGGATAAGGGTGACATATTAGAATAGGTAAGACTGCGATGCTGGAGCTTGAACATGAGAGTTGGACCCTGGGAGCCATTGAAAGACTAACTCAGCAAGACTGTGATCTGATCTAATTTGCCTTTATAAATGCCTACTTCATGGCAAGTAGATAAAGGGGCCCAAGAGTTAGGGCTAGAGGTTAGAAAGGCTGCCACTGCCCAGATTTCTGTCTTGGAGAAGAGGCCAGGCCCCCTGGCTCATGCCTGTAATCCCAGCACTTTGGGAGGCCGAGATGGGCGGATCACTTGAGGTCAGGAGTTTGAGACCAGCCTGGTCAACATAGCAAACCCCATATTTACTAAAAATAGAAAAAAGTAGCTGGCATGGTGGTGTACACCTGTAATCCCAGCTACTCGGGAGGCTGAGGCATGAGAGTCACTTGAACCCAGGAGGCAGAGGTTGCAGTGAGCCCAGATCACGCCACTGCACTCCAGCCTGGGCATCAGAGTGAGACTCTATCTCAAAAAAAATAATAGGCCAGGCATGGTGGCTCACGCCTGTTCCTAGAACTTTGGGAGACAGAGGAGGGTAGATCGCCTGAAGCCAGGAGTTTGAGACCAGCCTGGCCAACATGGCGAAACCCCATCTCTACTAAAAATACAAAAATTAGCTGGGTGTGGTGACGTGCGCCTGTAATCCCAGCTACTTGGGAGGCTGAGGCAGGAGAATTGCTTGAACCCAGGAGGTGGAGGCTGCAGTGAGCTGAGATCTTACCATTGCACCCCAGCCTGGGCAACAAGAGTGAAACCCCTTCTCAGCCGGGCGCGGTGGCTCAAGCCTGTAATCCCAGCACTTTGGGAGGCCGAGACGGGCGGATCACGACGTCAGGAGTTCGAGACCATCCTGGCTAACACGGTAAAACCCCGTCTCTACTAAAAAATACAAAAAACTAGCCGGGCGAGGTGGTGGGCGCCTGTAGTCCCAGCTACTCGGGAGGCTGAGGCAGGAGAATGGCGTAAAAACCCGGGAGGCGGAGCTTGCAATGAGCTGAGATCCGGCCACTGCACTCCAGCCTGGGCGACACAGCAAGACTCCGTCTCAAAAAAAAAAAAAAAAAAAAAAGAGTGAAACCCCTTCTCAAAAAAAGAAAAATAATAACAATAATAATAAATAAAAAGAATAATTAAAAAAAGAGAAGGATGGCAATGCCATACTAACATGGAGAACCAGGAAGAAGAATGGGTCTGCAGGGAGAAGGTGCTGGGCCCAGGGTGGGCTGTGGGAGATCAGCAGAGAGGTCTAGATTGTTATGTGACCTTACTGAGCCTAGCTCAATCCTCAAGAAGGAGCTTGGGAGAGCCAATTTCATCAACTGTTCTGCCCATGGAATAACCCCTCTCTCTTCTCTCTCTCCATCACTTTCAGGGAAATGGCAGCAAACGAACCTCTCAAAACCCACAGAGAATAAGGGAAGGCAGCAGAGGGTCTCCAAGGGCATCACTGGGTCTGCTGGCTTCTACACTGGGTTCTGCTACTCCCCAGACCTCAGGGACAACTGCCGGGGGTTCAGGGTTGGTAGCAGGGTACCCAGTGCCTGCAGGGCTGGGCCTGTTCTGCCTCTTGGCCCTACGCCCTCATCCAGGCACTGGGCAAGGGAAGAGTTTGCCTGTACCCTTATCTGGGTGCCTTAAGGAGAGAGATTGTGTTCCTCCTCTCTCAGGGGTGATAACTCAGGAAGCCTCTGGGTTGGGAAGGCCATCAGTTCTTTTGTCTTAGGTTTCTTTTCCTGTCCCTCTTCCCATCCCCGAGATATGATCCCATAAAAATATTTCCTGAGTTGGCCAGACGCGATGGCTCACGCCTGTAATCCCAACACTTTGGGAGGCTGAGGCAGGCAGATCACGAAGTCAGGAGTTCGAGACCAGCCTGACCAACATGGTGAAAACCCCATCTCTACTAAAAATACAAAAATTAGCCGGGTGTAGTGGCGCACACCTGTAATCCCAGCTACTCAGGGGGCTAAGGCAGGAGATTCGCTTGAACCTGGGAGGCAGAGGTTGCAGTGAGCTATGATTGCGCCGTTGTACTCCAACCTGGGTGACAGAGCGAGACTCCATTTCAAAAAAAAAAAAAAAATTTTTTCCTGAGAGGAAGCCTGAGGTTGACCAGCTCTGGGATTTGTAAGGCAGATCTGTTTTCTCCTAAGCCCTGAGTTTTCTGAATCCCTGGTTTTGCTTTATTGGCAAGGAGCCAGGGAGTCCTGACCTGAGCCAGACCTTAAGCTCTATGGTTATTTAGCTGGCCATTCAGGTATAAGGCAGGGTGGTGTCCCTGCTGGCACCATCCAGATCGAGGCACCAAACACCCACATCCCTGGCCCAATCAGATTTCTCCTGTGAGCCAGGCAAAGGAAATTGTCATCTGCCAACTGTCCTACTCATATTCCTCTCAGTCCTTCTTGGGGGTAAGCTGAGTACCTGAAGGAGCACAGCTGAACCGCTGGGGTAGCCTCCTACCCCCCACTGCTTAAGTGCCTATGGGAATGTGGGTCTGTACCTTGTCCCCTCATAGGATGGTAACAAGCATTTAGTGCACAGTGGCCCCATCATAGCCTGTAGCCTCATCATTACCCATCTGGACCTGGTACAAACGCATGTCACAGCCTCAGCTCCTCCCCACTAGCATCTTCTTTGCCTTCAAGAACCAGGCAGCCCTGCCATGTCACAATAGGCCAGAGGAGTTTCCAAAGGCGTGGGTGGCAAATGCCCCTATAGAAACACCAGTACCTGAAAGCACTGTAGCCCTGGACCTGCCTCCTTCCCTCATGGCCATACTTCTGCTTCCATCCGCTGGGCCACCAGCCACTTTAGTGACCCTTGCCTACTTCCTCCCTGTTGGATGTCACACTTCCATCTGGTTGCCTTTGCCTAAGCCATCTTTGTGGTAGAGGGGCACTGGAATTGCAGCTGTACTGAGGATGATGGTCTTCACAGCCCCAGGCCCACCCACTGATACTACTGCACAGAGTCAGGATCTCACATTTCACCCCAGGCTCAACTGAGGATGTGGCTTATTAAACACGGAAGTGCATCGGTTGTTGTGGTTATTCAGACAGAACAAGGGTATGCATGCATAGGGGCAGTGAGAGAGGGAACATCCTGGAAGCTGCTGCCCCTTGGGACCCAGATGCAACAACTTGCAGGGAGGGGAGAGGTGATGCCAGCTCCCTGGAGGAGCAGGGATGGGGTGCCCAACAGGCAATATCTCCATTCTTATAGACTAGCCCCTTTCAAGGAGAACCTATTCCAAGCTTGTCTTGGAGGCCAGGAAGGCAGGCACTGGGTTGGCATTTCAGGAACCCTGTGAACAAAGAACAATGAAGCTAGAGACTGGCAAGTAAGAAGGAAGTTTAATTTTTTTTTCAGGATTCAGTGGAGTCCATTAATGCATACCAGGGGCAAAGGTCAGCCCAGGGTAAGGCAAGTCTGGGAGGAAGCCCACCCTGCCCTACAACAGCCCTGGAGCTCAGAATAGGTGGTGAGCCTGCCATGGTTTGCTACTGGGCAGCACACTAGACCAACTTGGGTATGTGGAAGAGTAAGTCTCTGTTCCCTCAGCCATTCCCAAGTTTACACACAGGCATAGCAGCCCTACTATGAGTCAGCAATCATTCCTGACTTGCTGTAGGGACAATTTGTATTTATGGAAAGCAAACTGGAGGGGGTGGCCTAAGTCCACACCGCCCATGTTATTACCCTTTGCAATGTGAAAAACCATTGTGAGGTAGGTTGGGCAGGTTTTATCCTCCCCACAAAGGTGAGCCTTTGCTCCACAGCCAGCACCTGGCAGAGTGGGAGAGATGGCAGAACCAAAGTTTCTCATTACCCTCCAGCAGGCAAGAGTGGGTCAGTGGGATCATGGACTCAAGACATTGTGTGAGCTGGTCCGTCACTCAGAAGCAGGGTCCTGAAGGAAGCTGGAGTGGCATGAGTTAGGTGGGGGGAATAGGTGGTATGACCCCTCAACCAGACAATTGGAATCAGCCTCCACCTTAGCTGCCCACCCCCAGTGAGTTCTGCCTCAGCTGATTGACTAACCCCTTGTAGGATGCCCTCCAAGGCAAGACTCCTGGAGGGGACAGCCCCACCCTGAGCCATCCTCACTTGAGGGTATAGTAGTTTGTGGGCACAAAGGGCATCTTGCTGACCACAGCCATCTGCTGCTTCCGCCGCACCTCTACCAGCAGCATTGTCCCTGGACGACTGTACTCGCAGGGCACATAACCCATTGCCACATTCTTCTTCAGAGAGGGCGAGGGGCAGCCACTAGTCACAGTACCTGTCAAGCAAGCATAAGCCATGCATTAGCACCACCTTGCAGTGCCCCCACCCTCCTGGGGAAGAGACAAGGGCTTCCCAGCTTCCCTGGTCCACCTACCAATCTTGGTACCCTCCATGTTCAGGATGGGACTGTGTGCCCGCATCGGGGCCCCCTCACACATCAACCCCACACGCCTCCGCTGCACCTTGCCCTTCAGCTGGGGAACAATGACCTTGGCTCCAGGGAAATCCATAGCAGCTCGGCGGCGCTTCCCTGGAGAATGACACATGAGACGTAAGCCACAGCCCATAGAAGCCCTGGCCACAGGAGGTCCTTATGGAAGTCCTCAGGTAACACCCATCTAGCATCAAGGCCCCTTTGCTTGGGCTACTCCAGGTTCTATTCCTCCCCTCACTGCCGTCAGCCAAAAAACCACCTCCTACCCCCTAGAGGCCATGCTGCCCACCTGCTGAGCATCTTCAGTTTCTCTTTTCTTTTTTTTTTTTTTTTTTTGAGATGGAGTCACTCTGTCGCCCAGGCCTAGAGCGCAGTGGCACGATCTCGGCTCACTGCGAACTCTGCCTCCCGGGTTCAAGCAGTTCACCTGCCTCAGTCTCCCAAGTAGCTGGGATTACAGGCATCCGCCGCCATGCCTGGCTAATTTTCATATTTTTAGTAGAGACGGGGTTTCACCATGTTGGCCAGGCTGTTCTTGAATTCCTGTCCTCATGATCCACCCGCCTCGGCCTCCCAAAGTGCTGGGATTACAGGTGTAAGCCACCACACCCAGCAGCATCTTCAGTTTCTAATAGGCAAAGCCACAGTGGCACCTTCAGGAAACGGAGGCTCAGGAAGGCTGAGTCACTTGCTCCAGGCTACATAACCTTTGGAGGAGTCATGGGCTGGTTAGTCTTAATAAGGGTCACCCCAACCTCCAGGACCCCATCCTTGAGTGCTGGCCCAGCTCACCCAGTGTCCAGCTGAGGCTGCCCTCCACAGGTGTAGTGTGTTCATCAATGTCATTCCCGTACAGGCAGAGGCCTGCCTCCAGGCGCAGACTATCCCTGGCTGCCAGCCCTGCCAGCTTCACCTCTGGGTTTTTCAGAAGAGCTGTTGCCAGGTGAACTGCCTCCGCTGCCGGCACCGAGATCTGTATGAAACACCAGAGGGCAGATGGGAAGCTCCCTGTGCCACACACCTTCCACCCCTCATGTGCATCTTGTGCCCTGTACTGCCCCTTACACCACTTCTTGACACACCTCCACACCGTCTTCTCCTGTGTAGCCACAGCGGGTCACGCGGCAGCCAGACACGCCAAACACCTCCATCACAGCACTAGTCATGAAGGGCAGTTTCTTCAGGTCATCTGCCACGCTGGCCTGTAGTACTTGGGCTGCAGTGGGGCCTGGGCCCAGGGAGCCAGTGACCAAGAATTCAGGTCCCAGCACCCCTCAAAGCTGGACTAAAGCCTTATTCAGGGACCAGAACAAGCCCTGAGCAAGTCTTACTCTGCAAGTGGGAGAAGATGCCCTTGTCCCTAGCCCATGGAGCCTTGTAGTAGGTAGGAGGAGGGCAAGATACCAAACTTAAAATTATGGCACACAAATATCACACCTTCCACACCTTCTTCTTGGTATAGTCTCTGTGCTAAGCAGTCAATGAAGCCAGTAAGGCAAAGATTGGCTCCAACCCCAGCCCAGCCCTCTCACCTTGCAGAGCTAGCAGGGCATTATCCAACACCTCCAGGCCCACATCTCTGCCCTGGTTCTGAAGCTCCCTGACCTTGTCCTAAAAGACAGAAACACCACAAGAGCATCTGGGGCCACTTACTGAGCACCTACCATGGGCTGGACACTGCAGAGCTGGACAGTAGTAAGACAGTGGAGAGGAGGAGGAGGGAGAAAAAAAAAAAGGTAGTAGGCTGGTTCCCATCTTACAACGTCACATAGCTACTAAGTGATAAGAGATGACCCAACCCCAGGTCTGCCACCTCACACCCTCACCAGAGGGGCCAAGCCCCCCTCCCCATGCCTAATCCCCCACCACCAAACCCTGGCATGCTCCAGAGTGGGCCTGCTCTTGAGTTTTATAGCTGTTCCTTCACTCAAAGAGCCACTGTCCGAGTCCCTTGTCTGCGCCAACCCTATCCTGGACAACAAGGATGCTGCTCTATGAACAAGGAAGACAAGGTGCCTAGAACACAGAGGGGGTGTACCTGCATGAGGGCCAAATCTTTCTCCCAGCAGCCAGCGTTGGACACCACATACAGGTGCCCCTCAGAAGTATTGGTTACAATCAAGTCATCTAAGATGCCTCCAGCCTCGTTGGTAAACAGCGACAATGTCCCCTAGGACAAAAGTGGAGGGCAAGGCCAAGGGTGAGCCAGACACACCCCTGAACCCACTTAGCTACCAAAAGGTTATGAACCCTAATGTGAAGGACTCAGGGTGTGAAGGTGCAAGTCTGGGCCCAAGTCCAAGGTCTTTGGTCCTCATGCACCAAGTAAGTTTTCATCCCCTCCCTACCTTGGGGTGCTTCCCTGATCTGGTGAGACCTCTGCACCCCTCCCCACTCTGTACTGAGAGCCCCATCTGATGCTTCATCTCTGACACCTAGGACCTGCTGCTTCACCTATCCAAACCTGGGATGACTCAACCCATGTTTTGCCAACCCACAGGACAAAAGCTTCAAAGGTCATCTTGATGATCCCAGGCTCTTCTAAGCACTCCATAGCAATGCCCCCAAAAAACTTCCTTAGCCTCCTCACTGATGGACAAAAAGCCTGAGGTTGAGGGGGTCACATGAATCACCTGGGGATCTTGTTAAAATGAAGGTTCTGATTCAGCAGGTCTGGGGCAGTGCCTGAGAGTATATTCCTAACAAGCTCGAAGGATGCTGGTTTACAGACCACACTTTGTTGTGTTTGTTTTGTTTTGTTTTGTTTTTAGACTGAGTCTCGCTCCATTGCCCAGGCCAGAGTGCAGTGGTGTGATCTCAGCTCACTGCAACCTCAGCCTCCTGAGTAGCTGGGACTACAGGTGCGCACCACCACACCCAGCTAATTTTTGTATTTTTAGTAGAAATGAGGTTTTGCCATGTTGGTCAGGCTGGTCTCGAACGCCTGACCTCAGGTGATCCACCCACCTTGGCCTCCCAAAGTGCTGGGATTACAGGTGTTTGAGTCACGGCACCTGGCCAGGGACCACACTTTCAATAGAGAGGGGTTAAACAGAAGGGATGGCCCGAGAGCAGTATATTAACCTTGGTTTCTGGCCTCCTAGCCTGAAGGTAAGGCTGGGATATTCCCCTCTCTACAAATGTCTGGGTCTCTGGAAATGACTCAGGGATTCCGTCCCCCAAGACTGCAAGCCCTTAGAGGCTGTGTTTGACTCATCTCTGTGCTCCTAAGCCTGAGGTAGGGACTAAGCCCATTTGCTGGCTCATGACTAAGAAAACTCATAGAGCAGAAATAAAAGGGCCCACCTGGTTTGGTCTTAGCTCTGCAATGTCTCCAACCACTAGACTCTCCATCAGCTTCACCCGGTCACTACCAAATATCTTGGTCTGGGGAAGAGATTGAAAGCCTCAGGCCATTGCAACAGCTACAACCCAAAAGGCCACTAATCTAGGATGCATCCTCCCTGCCATCCACAGTGCAGTCCAGCCCACCCAAAGTGACTAACCAGTTTTTTGGTTCTACACGTGGTAAAGGACCACCTTCTGATTTCCTGACCTCCCCCAGTCACTCTGTGCTGGGGGACTGCCAGGGACTGGACAGGACCTAGCACCTTTCTGAAATAACCCCTTTTCCTTTTTTTTTTTTTTTTTTTTGAGACAGAGTCTCGCTTTGTTGCCCAGGCTGGAGTGCAGTGACGCGATCTCAGCTCACTGCAAGCTCCGCCTCCTGGGTTCACGCCATTCTCCTGCCTCAGCCTCTGAGTAGCTGGGACTACAGGCGCGCACCACCACGCCTGGCTAATTTTTTGTAGTTTTAGTAGAGACGGGGTTTCACCGTGTTAGCCAGGATGGTGTCGATCTCCTGACCTTGTGATCCGCCCGCCTCGGCCTCCCAAAGTGCTACGATTACAGGCGTGAGCCACCGGAAATAACCCCTTTTCAAACCAACACCCAGCCCAATACGTGAGAGTGGGTGTCAGCCCTGGAAAACCTGGGACATTAAGGCACACCACTTAGTGGGGGCAGACTAGAAGGATGAGATGATGATGAGACCCTCTGAGCTTATTTCCTTGGGGCCACTGACCTATCCATGACACCCCCATGACCTCTAGCTCTTCTGGGAGGGCTGTCCTTGGAATCCAGTTCACAGCAAACAAAGCCAAGGAGTGCACCACTGTAAACAGGGAGGAAGGCCTGATCAGGCGGCCAGCGTGCTCCCCTGGCTCACCTGCAGCATATGAGACACGTCAAAGAGCGAGCAGTGCTGGCGTGTGTGCAGGTGCGAGTCAGTGTGACTGTCCCGGTACTGCACTGGCAGACTCCAACCCGCAAACGCCACCATTTTCCCGCCGTGGGCCAGGTGGAAGTCATAGAGCGGTGTCCTGCGGAGCACGTCCTGCGGGCGGCTGGGCTTAGTGCCACCACAGCCCTAGCCCCCAGCCGCTTCCCTCCCCCACCCTCCCCCACCCTCCAAGATCAACACCCTCTATCCCACCTGTGCGCAACTGAGTGGACGACACAAGGCCGGGGGCAATGCCTGCAAGCGAAAGCCCAGATGGGCCACCACACTTACAACCCTCTGCATCGTCGCCTGCAACGAGCACAGATGGCGCACAGAGGACACCACACTGCCAGGCACGCCGGGAGATGTAGTCCAGGCCTCTGCTCGGACAGGTCTCTCTCCGGAGCAAAGGATCTGAAGGGGGCGTCGGCAGCCCCAAGGGCAGGCTGGGATTTACAGCAGAGAATGCAGGAACTCCCAACCACAGGGAAACAGCCTCCGGCTCTTTCGGCTGGCTTTTCAGGGCAGCTTGGGCAATCCAGAGCTGATTGGGCTGCCCAGAAGAGAGCTAGGGGCTAGACTGCCCCCTGCAGAACCGCCCTGTCTCCAAAAAGTCAAAGTTCCAGAAAGGGCGGAAAGGTCTGAATCATACCTTTAGGACCTCAAGGGAGTAAGGTCAAGTAGGGGTGGGGAAGGTGAAGAGGTCACAGCAGGGTGGAGCCAGCCTGGCAGGTAGGCAGCACCACAGTAGTCTGGCCTCATGTGGATCTCTAGGTCCACAGCTCTCCCACCAGGCAGACACAGGCAGCCAGCAGAGTCATGCATTCCACAAGTATGTATTGATCTTACTGCATACCAGGCCCTCGGATGGGGACACAGCCACAAATGAAGCATGGTCCCTGCTACCACAAGGTTCTCTTCACTCACACACACATTGAGGACTACTGCTCCATCATGCTTTCCAAAGCAGCTGAGTGGGGCTATGTAAGTGACCTTGCAGGTAAAGTCGCCACCTGCAAGAACTCATAGGTGAGAGCAGAGGGTGGCCACCAAAAGGTCACTGAACTCTTCCCAGGAAACTGTTGAGCCGCACACATGTCCAACTTTCCAGGTCCAAGACATACTGCAGTACTGCTTCATAATAGCCACCAGGTGCAAAGCCAGGAAGAACCAGAGGGAAACAGGTTTTTCTCACATGAAGGAAGAGCAGCCTGCATCACTTAATGGTTGGCCTGAGTTAATGGAGGACCTAGGCCTCTTAAAAGGCAACAATGCAAACCCTTACTTGGACCCACTCCCTACCATGGCTGATCTCTCATCATGCTGAGCATCTGTCTTGGAAAGGGGCAGGCCAGGCGTGGTGGCACATGCCTGTAATCCCAGCTACTCGGGAGGCTGAGGCAGAAGAATCGCTTGAACCTGGGAAGTGGAGGTTGCAGTGAGCCGAGATTGCACCATTGCACTCCAGCCTGGGCAACAAGAGCAGAACTCCATCTCAAAAAAAAAAAAAAAAAAAAGGAGTGGGATAACTGGGAGAAAGGATAGGGATGTGCTTTGGACTATGTCAGATGGCAGAAGGGTCCCAGTTCTTTTTTTCTTTTTTTAAGATGGAGTTTCACTCTTGTTGCCCAGGCTGGAATGGAATGGCATGATCTCAGCCCCACAACCTTCACTTCCCAGATTAAAGAGATTCTCCTGCCTCAGCCTCCCGAGTAGCTGGGATTACAGGCACCCACCACCACATCCAGCTAATTTTTTGTATTTTTAGTAGAGATGAGGTTTCTCCATGTTGTTCAGGCTGGTCTCGAACTCCCGACCTCAGGTGATCCACCTGCCTCAGCCTCCCAAAGTGCTGGGATTACAGGTGTGAGCCACTGCACCCGGGCTAGAAGGGTTCCAGTTCTTATTCTCAGGCCCTGGCTTTGCTAGAGACACCTGCCCAGGCCCTATGGGCACACCCACTTGAACATATATTCAGGAGCCAGCTCAGAAACTGAGAGACTCAGGCTGCCCAAATCTTCAGGTTTCCTTCCTAGGCAGGTAGCAGAAGAGTTTAGACAAGAAATTTATTTCTGTGGCATAATACAACTGGAAAGAAAACTACTAGGGGACTCACAGGAAGAAATAAGGTTTCTGTTTCTTCCTCAAGTGTCCCAAGTGCCATGGCAGCAATGGCCTTCCAGGTTCATACATGGAGCAGGTTCTAGTAGGTCAGCCCAGCCCAACTGCACTGAGGTGAGGGAGCAGGCAGAAAACAGGAATGTGCATGTTGGCAGGATGGGCAGAGGGCACTCAGGGATTCTCAGTAAGTACAACTGACTGGAGTGTTTTTGGGTAGAAGGAAGAATTGAGTTGCAGCCAGGCGAAGACAGAGCACCCCCCCTGCCAGGAGCTCATGCTGAAGTAACACAGTGAGCCCCCGAGAATCTTGAATCTGTGAACGTGGCCCAGACAGAATAGGCATGCAGGCAACATTCGGAATACACAGGAAACCCACTTCAGCCTCTGGTGGCCCAAACCAAGTCTGGGTGGGCACAGAAAGGCCAACATCTTGGGTAGGAGCCACCATTCAAGTGTAGGAGAGCAAGTTCAGGTCATAACAGCCATCCACCTGAAATACAAAAGACCATGAGGTCTGATCTGCTCAGGGCAAAGCAAGCCAAGCAGAGGGAAGCGATTACTTACATCAAAACGGCCGATCCTCGCGGAGGTGTGACTGGCCCGGATCATCTCTGTCAGTGCCCACATCTGCTGCACCTCGGAGGATACCCTGCTGGGGTCTGGGAGACCCTGCTCCAGAAGGAGGGGTCAGTGGCCATGGGTCTCTCCCCAGCAGTGCCCTTAGGGCTCTAGAGAGGCCAACCTGGGCTAGGGGCCCTCCAGCTGAGACCAACAACATTCTCAGATGGCTCATGAAATGTGAGGTTAGGGCCTGATGTAGCCCCACAACAGAGATGCCTCAAATCCCAAAGAATACCCAAGAGGAAGATAACACCCAAGGGCCTTGGGCCTAGCCCCAGAATTTTACAGGAAGGGGTCCACCTGGCCTGTGCTGGACACTAGAGCCATTCATATGTGGTTCTTACCTAGGGTGAGGGCTTACCTCACAGAGGAGTGCAGGTTGCTCACAGGGCACTGGGTGGGAGAGCCACTTGGGGAAGGTCATGGAGGGGCTCTGCAAAGCAAAGATGTACTGCCCTGAGTGAGACAAAGTGGACAGCTCTGGGACCAGATTCCAAGGTCCTAGGAGCAGAGAGAAAGGCCCCTGAGCCTCAGACACTGGGAAAACCCTGTTTAGGGAGCCCACAGAGACCTAAAGGGGCAGTCAGACTACCTAAGTTCTCCTGCTGTGCAGACAGAGTCCTCAGAAACACAAGCTCAAAAGTGTCTCCCAGAACCTAAAGGCTCCAGCTCTGAAAGAAGCAGGTGGTCCCAAAGGTCAGGGGATATGGGGACATGGCCTCATCTCTCATTGTAAGCTTCCAGCATTCACACCCAGCTAACCTCCATGAAGGCCCCATTCACAATCTTTACCCATTACCCACCCCACCACCCAGCTTTCCCAGTCATAGGTGCTTTCTGGGGAAAGGGCCAGCCAGCAGCTCAGCTAGTCACTTACCTTTGGTCCCTGCTGATAGATCTGCAGCTCCTCCACTGTGAAAGACAGCCACAGTGGTGATGGCTGCCGCAGAATCAGGCGTAGCTCCAATACTCTGGCCATGTCACACAGCATCTGACACACACACATAAGGACCCGGCGAGGACCCAGCTCACTGCCCAGAAGCCTCCCAACCAGCAATGAGCCAGAATGCTGCCCACCCCGCAGGCCTTTGGGAAGGAAGGAACAATAGTCCCTCCAAGGCACTTCCCTGAAAGCCACAGTCCAGGCCAGACTGGCTCCCTCTTCCCTCTTGGTATATTGACCCAATCCCCCCACTTCTGGTAAGTCCTCATCTGGGCTGCCCTGGCCATCCTGAGGCCCAGCTGACCTGATGCTTGAACAGCGATACATACTCCTGGGCTCCCTCCTCACTGTGTGGGTCGGGCATTAGACAGTAGTCCCGCAGGCAGGTCACCCACTTGGCAGGTGTGTGTGCAGAGGTGTGCTGACGGACACGGATGCTCAAAAAAGCTGTGTAGTAATTCTTAAATGTGATCTCCTGCAACTAGAGCACATACAACCCATTACAGCAAGTCAGACCCAGGCCCAGGGCCCGAAAAGCTCAAAGGTCAAAGACACTACCTCTTCCTTCCCTTTTTTTTTTTTTTTTTTTTTGAGAGGAAATCTCGCTCTGTCGCCCAGGCTGGAGTGCAGTAGCATGATCTCAGCTCACTGCAACCTCCATCTCCCAGGTTCAAGCCATTCTCCTGCTTCAGCCTCCCAAGTAGCCGAGACTACAGGCATGTGCCACCACACCCGGCTAATCTTGTTGTGTTTTTAGTAGAGACAGAATTTCACCATGTTGGCCAGGATGCTCTCAAATTCCTGACCTCAGGTGATCCACCTGCCTCTTCCCCTTTGAATGTACTCATCTACCGAACTAACAATTTCAACAAGTATCACTGGGGCCCAAAGACAATTCTTCCTTCCTAAAGGTGCTCAAAGTCTAAATGAGTAGGTCATGGAAACAAATCATGACTGCAGATCTTGCCGCATGTCCAAGATGCTCCTAGAGAGCAGAGCTCTAACCCTGGAAGAGGCAGAAAATATACATATGAGGCCGGAAGGAGGAAGAGTTCACCAAGTGGACTAAGAAATGTAGAAAATGTGGACTGCGCACTGTGGCTAGTACTTTGGGAGGCTGGGGTGAGCGGATCATTTGAGTTCAGGAGTTCGAGACCAGCCTGACCAACATAGTGAAACCCAATCTCTACTAAAAATACAAAAAATTAGCTGAGCATGGTGGCGTATGCCTGTAGTCCCAGCTACGAGGGAGGCTGAGGCAGGAGAATTACTTGAACCCAAGAGGTGGAGGTTGCAGTGAGTCAAGATCAAGCCACTGTACTCCAGCCTGGGCGATAAAACGACACTCCCTCTTAGAAAAAAAAAAAAGAAGAAGAAGAAGAAATGTAGATAATGTAAAAGTAGCATGTACAAAGAATTACCAAAGGGTGAGAGAAGCTGGTATAGCACTAGAACAGCCAGTGATTCAGCTTGGCTACTGCAGTAGATCTTGTCATTGGATACTCATCAGAATTACCCAAGAAAATGTGTTACCAAATAAATTGTCCAGGCTCCACCTTAGTCTACTAAGTCAGGATTTCCAAGGTTGGGCTCTTAAATTAAGTTTCCCAGTTGACGGTAAGGAACAGCTTGGGGAAGAACCACACACCACAGCACAAATCTCCTGAGGCAGAGAGATGGGGCTGGGTGCGGTGGCTCACGCCTGTAATCCCAACAGTTTGGGAAGCGCAGGCGGGTGGATCACCTAACATCAGGAGTTCGAGACCAGCCTGTCCCACATGGTGAAACTCTGTTTCCACTAAAAATACAAAAATTTAGCCGGGCGTGGTGGTGGGTGCCTGTAATCCCAACTACTTGGGAGGCTGAGGCAGGAGAATTGCTTTAACCCAGGAGGCAGAGGTTACAGTGAGGCAAGATCGCGCCACTGCACTCCAGCCTGGACAACAAGAGTGAAACTCCGTCTCAAAAAAAGAAAAAAAAAAGAGACAGAAACAGGTGGGGCACAGACACAGAGGGCTCTCAATGCCAGGCCATTGGAGGTAGGTTTTGCCCTCTTTATTGAGTCATGCAGTGTCCAGTCACTCTATCAACTGATGTGGAAGTGCAACTGGAGATTGGCAACTCAGTCATTGGGGGGATGGTGGTGAAGTAAGGGACCTCTGGCAGGGACTATAAGAATGGGGAGGAGGCAGGTTTTGGGGTAAATCATTGCTTAGCGATCTCCAACTGTGGCCAGGGACAAAATGACCCCTAACTTCTATTTTGGTTCACTATTTGGTATTTCCAGCAAAACCTAGCTCCCTCTCGCCACCTGCATGCCAGCGCTGTCCTGGATGTGGGCAAGAGACATAGCAGAGAACAAGACAGGAAGCTCAATTCTAGGTAAAATGTGTTAACTGAAGGACTAAATAAATGAATGATTAATTTGCAAGGGCAAGGAAGACGGCAGAAGCTTTCCTGTAAAAGATTAAATGCCTGGGAAACGACCGAGATTCCAGGTCGGCCCCGCCCAGGAGCCTCGGTCGCGCCCACCAGGCTTGCTCACCTCGAAGGGAGCGACGCTGGGGAAGGTGACATCGATGACCAGCACGCCAGGCCGGCCTTGGGAGGTCCGCACGTCGCCCACCTGGAGGGCTACGGTGCCTTTCACATGGCAAGGCACCAAAATGCGGGACATGATGACAACCGCCGCAACTAAGCGCAACCACCGCTCCAGGCCCCCGACCACCAGCCCTTCCCGGCATCCTCAGCTGAGCCGCAATAACTACAACTCCCGGGAGGCCCCGCGTACGGCCAGCCCAGCCAATCACCGAAGCTCAGGATGGGCCGGGAGTCGGAAGTGCCTGCGGAAGTTTTTTACTTTTTTTCTTTTTTAACAGGGAATCTCGCTCTGTCGCCCCAGCTGGAGTGCAGTGGCGCGATCTGGACTCACTGCAACCTCCGTCCCAGGGGTTCAAGCGATTATACTGCCTCAGCCTCCCTAGGAGCTGGGATTACAGGTGCCCGCCACCATGCCCGGCTAATTTTTTTTTTTAATTTTTAGTAGAGACGGGGTTTCACCATATTGTCCAGGCTGGTCTCGAACGTCTGACCTCAAGTGATTTCCCCCCCCCCGCTCCCCCGCCTTGGCCTCCGAAAGTACCGGAATTACAGGCGTGGGTTACCGCACCCCTCCACGGAAGTTCTTCTTCAGCCAATCACTGCGCGAGGCTTAGAGCCTACTCGCGGGCCGCGCCCAGCAACTGCCCAGCCTTTCTGTATGCAAGCCTTCCACTCCCTTTGGGTTCCTTTCAGTGCTTAGGGCGGTAGTCTGTTAAAGCCGTATAAACACATAAACACAAATCAGCAGTGATTTGTGTTTCAAAATACTCAAAAATACGTATTAGCCATTGAAAAAAAAAAAAAAAGATTTGAACACGCGCTTTGCAAAAGTAGATAAATAGCCAAAAAAAACCATGAAAAGATACTTAATATTTATAAAGGAAATACAAATTAGAACCTCCACACAGTCATTAGGCTAAAAGTAAAGACTGACAAAGATGTGAAGTGCTTGGAATCCTCATCCTTTGCTGATTTCCAACCTGGGGTTTTCTGTTTGTTTTAGAAACAGAGCCTCATTCGGTTACCCGGGCTGGCGTGCAGTGCCGCGATCACGGTTCACAGCAGCCTCGACTTCGCAGTGATCCCACTTCAGCCTCCAGAAAAGCTGGGACTATACGCACACGCCACTGCGTCCTGCTAGTTTTGTCTATTTTATTTTTTATTTTTTTATTTTTTTATTTTTTTTTATTTTTTATTTATTTTTTTTTTTTTTTTTTTTGAGACGGAGTCTCGCTCTGTCACCCAGGCTGGAGTGCGGTGGCCGGACCTCTGCTCACTGCAAGCTCCGCCTCCTGGGTTTACGCCATTCTCCTGCCTCAGCCTCCCGAGTAGCTGGGACTACAGGCGCTCGCCACCTCGCCCGGCTAGTTTTTTGTATTTTTTTTTAGTAGAGACGGGGTTTCACCGTGTTAGCCAGGATGGTCTCGATCTCCTGACCTCGTGATCCGCCCGTCTCGGCCTCCCAAAGTGCTGGGATTACAGGCTTGAGCCACCGCGCCCGGCCTATTTTTGTTTTTTTTTGAGACGGAGTCTCGCTCTGTGGCGCCCAGGCTGGAGTGCAGTGGCATGATCTCGGCTCACTGCAACCTCCGCCTCCTAGGTTCAAGCGATACTCCTGCCTCAGCCTCCCAAGTAGCTAGGATTACAGGCGTCCGCCACCTCACCCGGCTATTTTTTTTTTTTTTTTGGTTTATTTTTTTTGAGACGGAGTCTCGCTCTATCACCCAGGCTGGAGTGCAGTGCTGTAACTTGGCTCACTGCAACCTCTGCTTCCCGGGTTCAAGCAATTCTCCTGCCTCAGCCTCCCGAGTAGCTGAGATTACAGGCATGCGCCACCACGCCTGGTTAATTTTTTTGTATTTTTAATAGAGACAGAGTTTCACCATATTGGTCAGACTGGTCTCGAACTCCTGACCTCGCGATCCATCCGCCTCGGCCTCCCAAACTGCTGGGATTACAGACGTGAGCCACTGAGCCAGGTTAATTTTTTGTACTTTTAGTAGAGACAGGGTTTCACCATATTGGTCATGCTGGTCTTCAACTCCTGACCTCAGATAATCTGCCCGCCTTGGCCTCCCAAAGTGCTGGGATTACAGGCATGAGACACCGAGCCCAGCGTTTTTATTTTTTTAATTTTTGAGACAGAGTTTTGTTCTTTTTGCCCAGGTTGGAGTGCAGTGGCATGATCTCAACTCACTGCAACCTCCACCTCCCGAGTCCCAGGGTTCAAGAGATTCTCCTGCCTCATCCTCCTAAGTACCTGGGGCTATAGGTGCACGCTGCCACACTCTGCTAATTTTTTGTATTTTAAGTAGAGATGGGGTTTCAGCCTGTTGCCCAGGCTGGTCTCAAACTCCTGAGCTCAGGCAATCTGCCCACCTCGGCCTCCCGAAGTACTAGAATTACAGGCCTGAGCCACCGCGCCCAGCCTAGTTTTGTTTATTTTTCCCTATGTTGCCCAAGCTGGTCTCAAACTCTTGGGTTCTAATAATCCTCCTGCCTCCCACACCCGGCCTCCAACCACTTTGAAAAACAGGGTCTTTCTTAATGTATACCTACAATATGATCTAGCCATTGCATTCATAAGTATTTACCCAAGATAAATGGAAGCATAACAAAACCAAAGTCCTTTATTCATGATAATCAAAATTTGAAAACAATCCAAATGTCCAACAGATGAACAGATAAACCCATTGTGCTATATCAATACAATGGAATACTACTCATCAATATGAAGAAATGCATAGGCCAGGCAGAGTGGCTCAGGCCTGTAATCCCATCACCCTGGGAGGATCACTTGAGTTTAAGAGTTTGAGGCCAGGCGAGGTGGCTCATGCCTGTAACCCCAGCACTTTGGGAAGCCAAGGCGGGCGGATCACGAGGTCAGGAGATTGAGATCATCCTGGCAAAGAAGGTGAAACCCCGTCTCTACTAAAAATACAAAAAAAAATTAGCCGGGCGTGGTGGCGGGCGCCTGTAGTCCCAGCTTCTCGGGAGGCTGAGGCAGGAGAATGGCGTGAACCCGGGAGGTGGCGGAGCTCGCAGTGAGCAGAGATCGCACCACTGCACTCCAGCCTGGATGACAGAGCGAGACTCTGTCTCAAAAAAAAAAAAAAAAAAAAAAGAGTTTGAGACCAGCCTGGGTAACAAAGTGAGACTTCTTCTCTAAAAAAACAAACAAACTGAATACTTATGATTTGCTCATTTTATTGTATCTAAATTATACCTCAATAAACATGATCTTAAAAGTGAGAAGGAGCCAAGCGTGGTGGCACACACCTGTAATCCTAGCACTTTGGGAGGCCAAGGCAGGCAGATCATGAGGTCAGGAGATTGAGAACAGTCTGGCTAACACGGTGAAACTCTATCTCTACTAAAAACACAAATATTAGCCAGGCGTGGTGGCACGCGCCTGTAGTCCCAGCTACTTGCAAGGCTGAGGCAGGAGAATCGTTCGAACCCAGGAGGCAGAGGTTGCAGTGAGCTGAGATCATGCCACTACACTCCAGACTCCAGCCTGGGCAACAGAACAAGACTCTGTCTCAAAAAAAAAAAAAAAAAAAAGCTAGAAGGGGATGGGGGAGGGAGTGGTTATGGAGGGAAAAAAGGGAAAGGTAAAGCAAAAAAATAAATATTGACCGGGCACGGTGGCTCATGCCTGTAATCCTAGCACTTTAGGAGGCTGAGGCAGGTGGATAGCTTGAGCTCAGGAGTTCAAGACCAGCCTGGGCAACATGGTGAAACTATATCTCTACAAAAAATACAAAAACTAACCAGGTAGGGGGGTGTGTGCCTGTAGTCCCAGCTACTTGGGAGGCTGAGGTGGGAGGATCACTTGAGCATGGAAGGTCGAGGCTGCAGTGAGCCTTGAAATTGCATCATTACACTCCAGCCTGGGTGACAAAGTGAGACCCTGTCTCAAAAACAAAACAAAAACCACATACACAATTTAACCATCATATTTATTGTCACCATTCTTCCAGATACTTGTGGAAAAAATGTCCCAGAGATTTTCAGTTAAGCCTGTTTTATAGATGACAAAGCTTAGACCAAAGAGGTCCAGTGATTTTCCCAAACCAGGAAAGCAGTGTAGAGTAAAGTTGGAACCCTGGCCTCCCTTTGGCTCCCATCTCACAGGTCAGAACCCCCCAGGCAATGATCAGCTTCAGTTAACCTGTGTCTACCCTATATTGAGGGGCCCCAGAGACAGATGCTGCACAGCCCATAGGGCTCTCGTGGTATGAGGTCAAACAAGCCCAGGCACATGATTCCAGGCCAGCCCAGGGAATGGCCTAGATGAGCTGTGCCTTCCCACTCCAAGCCTGGTGACCTTAAGTAACAGAAACCATTCCCTGCCTCCTCCTTCGCTGTTGTCAGGGGAAGACAATTTCTAATGTTGGACTCCTGGACCGACCATGGCCATCTCCATTTTGACCCAGGCTAATGATTCACTGAGTGAATGTTCCTGAGATTTTCCCCTATAGGAAGCCTGCCCATTCTGAAGCAGAGGGCTTCCTAAATCCCATAGATTACCATATGGACCCCCTGGGCATCAGGAGGATACAGACAAGCTGTGGCTTTAGGTCCCATCGCTGTGAGCACAGCCACCAGCAGACACAGAACTGTATGGCCCCTCATTACAGATAAGTTTCACCTCTTAGCTTGCTGGTAAACAGCCACTTTCACTCCAGCCCCTTCAATACATTGCCCAACTGTGGCAGGCAGGTTTTTCAATGTGAAATCCTCGTTGAATCTCTGTTTTACAGCCATGTCCAATAGCTCTCAATAAGGCCAGGCACAGAGCCTCACACCTATAATCACAACACGTAGGAAGGCCAAGGTGAAAGGATTGCTTGAGCACAGGAGTTCAAGACCACCCTGGGCAATATAGTGAGACATACATCTCTATAAAACAAAACAGATGATGGGCATGGTGGTTCACGCCCATAATCCCAGCAATTTGAGAGGCTGAGGAGGGCAGATCACCAGGTCAAGAGATCCAGACCATCCTGGCCAACATGGTGAAACCCCGTCTCTACTAAAAATACAAAAATTAGCTGAGGGTATGGTGGCACGGGCCTGTAGTCCCAGTTACTAGGGAGGCTGAGGCAGGAGAATAGCTTGAACCCAGGAGGTAGAGGTTTCAGTGAGCCTAAATCATGCCACTGTGCTCCAGCCTAGGCCACAGGGCAAAACTCCATCTGTCTCAAAAAAAAAAAAAAAAGATAAGGGTCTTACTTTGTTGCCAACTGGTCTCAAACTCCTGGGTTTAAGCAATCCCCCTACCTCTGCCTCCCTAATTGCTGAGGTTTGAGCCCAGAGCCACCGTGCCCTATTGTTTGGTGTTAGGAACTTCCACTTAAAACCAAGATGGAGGCCGGGGTGGTGGCTCATACCTGTAATCCCAGTACTTTGGGAGGCTGACGCGCGGATCACAAGGTCAGGAGTTCGAGATCAGCCTGGTCAACATAGTGAAACCCTGTCACTACTGAAAATACAAAAATTAGCCGGGCATGGTGGCACACACCTGTAGTCCCAGCTACTTGAGAGGCTAAAGCAGGAGAATCACTTGAACCCAGGAGGTGGAGGTAGCAGTGAGCAACAATCACGCCTCTGCACTCCAACCTGGCAATCGAGCAAGACACTGTCTCAAAAATGTAGCCGGGCACGGTGGCTCACGCCTGTAATCCCAGCACTTTGGGAGGCAAAGGCGAGTGGATCACGAGGTCAGGAGATGGAGACCATCCTGGCTAACACTGTGAAACCCTGCCTCTACTAAAAATACAGAAAATTGGATGAGCATGGTGGCACGCACTTGCAGTCCCAGCTACTTGGGGGGCTGAGGCAGGAGAATTGCTTGAACCCAGGAGGTGGAGGTTGCAGTGATCCAAGATCGTGCCACTGCACTCCAGCCTGGGTGACAGAGTGAGACTCCGTCTCAAAAAAAAAAGAAAAAAGAAAAAAGAACCAGATAGGCAAGCATGGTGAGTCATGCCTATAATCCTAGCACTTTAGGAGGCTGATGCTGGAGGATCACTTGAGCCTGAAAGTCATGGCTGTATCACACCACCTCAATCCAACCTAGGTGACAGAGTGAGAATCTGTCTCAAAAAAAAAAAAAAAAAAAAAAAAGAAAGGAAAAAGAAAAAAGGCTGAACACAGTGGTTTATGCCTGTAATCCCAGCACTTTGGGAGGCTGAGGCAAGATGATCACCTGAGCCCAGGAGTTTGAGGTCAGCCATGGCAAAACTCCATCTCTATGAAAAATACAAAAAGTAGCTAAGCATGGTGGCCCATGCCGGTAGTCCCAGCTACTCAGGAGGCTGACACTGGAGAATCACCGAGGCCAGGAGTTTGAGGCTGCAGTGAGCCAAGATCACAAAAAATAAAAATATAAAAAGGACAATAGGCCGGGCATGGTGGCTCACACCTGTAATCCCAGAGGATCCTCCCTCCTTTGGGAGGCCAAGGCGGATGGATCATGAGATCAAGAGATCGAGATCATCCTGGCCAACATGGTGAAATCCCTTATCTACTAAAAATACAAAAAAAGTAGCCAGGCATAGTGGCACACGCCTGTAGTCCCAGCTACTTGGGAAGCTGAGGCAGGAGAATCTCTTGAACCCGGGAGGCGGAAAAGGTTGCAGTGAGCTGAGATCGCAACATTGCACTCCAGCCTGGTAACAGAGTAAGATTCTGTCTCAAAACAAAACAAAACAAAACAAAAAACAAACAAACAAAAAAACAGGACAATAGCACAGTAAGACTCTGTCTCAAAAAAAAGTTAAATTAAAATTGGGGCCAGGCGCAAAACAAAACAAAAAACAAACAAAAAAACAGGACAATAGCACAGTAAGACTCTGTCTCAAAAAAAAAGTTAAATTAAAATTGGGGCCAGGCGCGGTGGCTCATGCCTGTAATCCCAGCACTTTGGGAGGCCGAGGCGGGTGGATCATGAGGTCAGGAGATTGAGACCATCCTGGCTAACATGATGAAACCCCGTCTCTACTAAAAATACCAAAAAAAAAAATTAGCCGGGCGTGGTGGCGGGCACCTGTAGTCCCAGCTACTCGGGAGGCTGAGGCAGGAGAATGGCGTGAACCCAGAAGGTGGAGCTTGCAGTGAGCTGAGATTACGCCACTGCACTCCAGCCTGGGCAACAGAGCAAGATTCCATCTCAAAAGAAAAAAAAAATTGGGCTGGCACAGGCCGGGGGTGGTGGCTCAAGCCTGTAATCCCAGCACTTTGGGAGGCTGAGGCAGGCAGACCACCTGAGGTCAGGAGCTTGAGACCAGCCTGGTCAACATAGTGAAACTACATCTATCCTAAAAATACAAAAATTAGCCGGGTGTGGTGGCACATGCCTGTAATACCAGCTACTCGGCAGGCTGAGGCAGGAGAATTGCTTGAACCTGGGAGGCAGAGGTTGCAATGAGCTGAGATCGAGCCAGTGCACTCCACTCTGGGCGAGGAAGAGAAATTAGGTCTCAAAAAAAAAAAAAAAAAAGCCAGGCGCAATGGCTCACACTTGTAATCCCAGCACTTTGGGAGGCCAAGGCGGGTGGATCACGAGGTCAGGAGATCGAGAACATCCTGGCTAACAAGATGAAACCCTGTCTCTACTAAAATACAAAAATTAGCTGGGTGTGGTGGCGGGTGCCTGTAGTCCCAACTACTCAGGAGGCTGAGGCAGGATAATGGCATGAACCCGGGAGGTGGAGTTTGCAGTGAGCTGAGATTGCGCCACTGCACTCCAGCCTGGGCGACAGAGTGAGACTCTTTCTCAAAAAAAAAAAAAAAAAAAGGGCCAAGTGAGGTGGCTCACGCCTGTAATCCCAGCACTTTGGGAGGCCAAGGCAGGCGGATTATTTGAGGTCAGGAGTTCAAGATCAGCCTGGCCTACATGGCAAAACACCATCTCTACTAAAAATACAAAAAAAAAAAAAAAAAAAAAAAATTAGTCCAGTGTGGTGGCACGTGCCTGTAATCCTAGGTACTTGGGAGGCTGAGGTAGGAGAAATTGCTTGAACCCGTAAGGTGGAGGTTGCAGTAAGCTGAGATCACGCTATTGCACTCCAGCCTGGGCAACAAGAGTGAAACTCCATCTTGAAAAAAGTAATAATAGGCCGGGCGCGGTGGCTCAAGCCTGTAATCCCAGCACTTTGGGAGGCCCAGACGGGTGGATCACGAGGTCAGGAGATCGAGACCATCCTGGCTAACACGGTGAAACCCCGTCTCTACTAAAAAATACAAAAAACTAGCCGGGCGATGTGGTGGGCGCCTGTAGTCCCAGCTACTCGGGAGGCTGAGGCAGAAGAAGGGCGTGAACCCGGGAGGCGGATCCTGCAGTGAGCTGAGATCCGGCCACTGCACTCCAGCCTGGGCGACAGAGCGAGACTCCGTCTCAAAAAAAAAAAAAAAAAAAGGTAATAATAATACAAAAATTAGCTGGGCGTGGTGGCACACACCTGTAGTCCCAGCTACTTGGGAGGCTGAGGCAGGAGAATCTCTTGAACCTGGGAGGCAGAGGTTGCAGTGAGCTGAGATCACGCCACTGCACTCCAAAGAGAGAAACAAAGTGGCAATTTGGAAAGGCAAAATGGTTAGAGATTAGAGAGGCAAAAATGGTTAGAGATTAGAGAGGACAGAACTCCACAGAGAGATGACAAGCGATTTCCAGGGCAGTTCCTTTGTAACAGGACAAACCGCAGACAAAACTCCTCAGACACCAGATTAAAGAAGGAAGAGGTTTTTTATTCAGCCGGGAGCATCTCGGCAGAGGATTAAAGAAGGAAGAGGTTTTTTATTCAGCCGGAAGCGTTGGCAAACTCGCATCTTAAGAGCCGAGCTCCCCGAGAAATAAATTCTTGGCCTTTTTAAAGACTTATAACTTTGAGGGGTCCACGTGAAAGGGTCGTGATAAATCGAGCAAGCGTGGGAAGCATGAATACATGCATCAGCTAACAGAACAAAAAGTTTTACAATGCTTTTTTCATACAGTGTCTGGAATTTACAGATAACACAAGTAGTTTAGGTCAGGGGTTGATGTTATTATTATTACTTTTTTTAACTCCTAGGGCTGGGTGGTGGTGCCAAGGTTATCTGGCTATTTATCTTACTTTTGTTTCTTTCTAACTTTTTGCTTTCTCTCCTCCTGCCTTGTGAACTAGGCAAGGTGGGGGGAGGAGGGCAGCAGGAGTAGTAGTGTTCTCCTTACTTACCTTGAGGCTTCAGCTGAGTGATATTCAGCACAAGTTTATGAGGAAACTACCCAACCCCAGGGAAAGAATTACCCAAAAAGAGTAAGATAACTAGGCCAGGCGCGGTGGCTTACGCCTGTAATCCCAGCACTTTGGGAGGCCAAGGCGGGCAGATCACGAAGTCAAGAGATCAAGACTATCCTGGCCAATATGGTGAAACCCCGTCTCCACTAAAAATACAAAAAATTAGCCGGGTGTCGTGGCAGGCACCTGTAATCCCAGCTACTTGGGAGGCTGAGGCAGGAGAATCGCTTGAACCTGGGAGGCGGAGGTTGCAGTGAGCCGAGATCGTGCCATTGCACTCTAGCCTGGGCAAAAAGAGAGAAACTCCATCTCAAGAGAAAACAAACAAACGAAAAAACAAGAATAGATAACTATCACCAAATCTTACAAGTATGTGAGGAAATACCCAAGCCAGTGAAATAATTACCCAAAAAGAGTAAAATAACAATCACCAACTCTTAGTCTGAGCCAGAAATTGTGTTTCCACCAGCCATAGCTAAAGCCCTCCTAATTCATGGGGCATTGTGTAGCATGTTTAAACAGGTATTGCTGGGCTGGGTGTGGTGGCTCATGCCTGTAATCCCAGCACTTTGGAAGGCTAATGGGGCGGATCATGAGAGCAGGAGTTCAAGACCAGCCTGGCTAATATGATGAAACCTCGTCTCTACTAAAAATATAAAAAATTAGCCGGATGTGGTGATGCACGCCTGCAGTCCCAACTCCTCAGGAGGCTGAGGCAGGAGAATCGCTTCAACCGGGCAGGCAGAGGTTGCAGTGAGCCAAGATTGCGCCACTGCACTCCATCCCAGGCAACAGAGTGAGACTCCACCTAAAAAAAAAAAAAAAAAAAAGTCGGGTGCGGTGGCTCATGCCTGTAACCCGGCACTTTGGGATGCCGACGTGTGCAGATCACCTGAGGTCGGGAGTTCGAGACCAGCCTGTCCATCACGGAGAAACCCCATCTCTACTAAAAATACCAAATTAGCTGGGCATGGTGGTGCATGCCTGTAATTCCAGCTACTTGGGAGGCTGAGGCAGGAGAATCGCTTGAACCTGGGAGGCAGAGGTTGTGGTGAGCCAAGATCACGCCATTGCAGTCCAGCCTAGGCAACAAGAGCAAAACTCCTTCTCAAAAAAAAAAAAAAAAAAAAAGGTATTGGTGGCCAGCACTTTAGGAGGCCGATGCAGGTGGATTACTTGAGGCTAGGCATTTGAGACCAGCCTGATCAACATAAGGAAACCCCATGTCTACTAAAAATACAAGAATTAGCCGGGTGTATTGTTGACGCACACCTGTAAACCCAGCTACCTGGAAAGCTGAGACATGAGAACTGCTTGAACATGGGAGGCAGAGGTTGCAGTGACCCAAGAATGCGACAGGGCACTCCAGCCTGGGCGACAGATGGATACTCTGTCTCAAAAAAAAAAAAAAAAAAAAAAAAAAGGGTATTGCTATACATTATGGATGAAATTTTGTGTGAGGCTAAAATCTACTCTGATCTTACCTAACAAAGATTAAAATTAAAATCAAGCCTCAAAATAATCAAATGTTGGTCGGGTGCAGTGGCTCACGCCTGTAATCCCAGGACTTTGGGAGGCCGAGGCGGGCGGATCACGAGGTCAGGAGATCGAGACCATCCTGGCTAACACGGTGAAACCCCGTCTCTACTAAAAATACAAAAAATTAGCCAGGTGTGGTGGCAGGCGCCTGTAGTCCCAGATACTCGGGAGGCTGAGACAGGAGAATGGCGTGAACCTGGGAGGCGGAGTTTGCAGTGAGCCGAGATCGCGCCACTGCAGTCCAGCCTGGACGACAGAGAGAGACTCCATCTCAAAAAAAAAAAAAAAAAATCAAAATCAAATGTTTAAATGTATTAAAGAACAATGCTCAAAAATATCTATAGGAATACAATACTATCCAGCATTTGAAAAGGTAAAATTTACAATGTTTGGCATTCATTTCAAAATTACCAGTCAGCCAAATGAGATTGGACATACCTGATCACAGCTGTGAATAGCCACTGCTCTCCAGCCTGGGCAACATAGCCAGACCCTGACTCTCCAAAAACAAATTGTTTATATACATATAACTACCACTGCCCTTTTTTTTTTTTTTTTCTTGGACGGAGTTTTGCTCTTGTTGCCCAGGCTGGAGTGCAATGGCACAATCTTAGCTCACTGCAACCTCTGCCTCCTGAGGTCAAGCAATTCTCCTGCCTCGGCCTCCCGAGTAGCTGGGATTACAGGCATGCGCCACCACGCCCGGCTAATTTTGTATTTTTAGTAGAGACAGGGATTCTCCATGTTGGTCAGGATGGTCTCAAACACTCGACCTCAGGTGATCCACCTGCCTCGGCCTCCCAAAGTGCTGGGATTACAGGTGTGAGCCACTGTGCCTGGCCTACCCCGTCCTTTTTATAGTTTTATTTTTTATTTTTAGAGATGGAGTCTTGCTGTGTCGCCCAGGCTGGAATGCAGTTGCACAATCTCAGCTCACTGCAACCTCCTCCTCCCAGGTTTGAGAGATTCTGCTGCCTTAGTCTCCTGAGTAGCTGGGATTACAGGTGTACGCCACCACACCTGACTAACACCACACCTGACTAATTTTTGCATTTTTAGTAGAGACAGGGTTTCGCCATGTTGGCCAGGCTGGTCTCAAACTCCTGACCTCAAGTGATCCATTCGCCTCAGCCTCCCAAAGTGCTGGGATTACAGGTGTGAGCCACTGCACCTGGCCTTTTATTTTTATTTATGTATTTCTTTTCTTTTTTTTTTTTTGAGACGGAGTCTCGCTCTGTTGCCCAGGCTGGAGTGCAATGGCGGGATCTCGGCTCACTGCAAGCTCCGCCTCCCAGGTTCACGTCATTCTCCTGCCTCAGCCTCTGGAGTAGCTGGGACTACAGGCGCCCGCCACCTCGCCCGGCTAGTTTTTTTGTGTTTTTTTAGTAGAGACGGGGTTTCACCATGTTAGCCAGGATGGTCTCGATCTCCTGACCTCGTGATCCGCCCGTCTCGGCCTCCCAAAGTGCTGGGATTACAGGCTTGAGCCACCGCGCCTGGCCTATTTTCTTTGTTTCAGTTGGAGTTTCACTCTTGTTGCTCAGGCTGGAGTGCAGTGGCGTGATCTTGGCTCACTACAACGTCTGCCTTCCAGGTTCAAGCAATTCTCCTGCCTCAGTCTCACAAGCAGCTGGCATTGCAGGCGCGTACCACCACGCCTGGCTAATTTTTGTATTTTTAGTAGAGACAGGGTTTCATCATGTTGGCAAGACTGGTCTCAAACTCCTGACCCAAAGTGATCCACCCACCTCGGGCTCCCAACGTGCTGGGATTACAGGCGTGGGCCACTGTGCTCGGCCTTATTTATGTATTTATTTATTTTTGAGATGGAGTCTTACTCTGTCACCCAGGCTGGAGTGCAGTGGCACAATCTCGGCTCACTGCAACCTCCGCCTCCCGGGTTCAAGCTATTCTCCTGCCTCAACCTCCTGAGTACCTGGGATTACAGGCACCTGCACCACACCCAGCTAATTTTTGTATTTTTTTTTTTTTTTTTTTTTCCCGAGATGGAGTCTTGCTCTGTTACCCAGGCTGGAGTACAGTGGCGCAATCTTAGCTCACTGCAACCTCTGCCTCCGGGGTTCAAGCAATTCTCCCACCTCAGCCTCCCGAGTAGCTGGGATTACAGTCATGCGCCACCATGCCCAGCTAATTTTGTGTTTTTAGTAGAGACGGGGTTTCTCCATATTGGTCAGGCTGGTCTCGAACTCCTGACTTCAGGTGATCCACCCGCCTCGGCCTCCCAAAGTGCTGGGATTACAGGCGTGAGCCACCGCACCCGGCACAATTTTTGTATTTTTAGTAGAGATGGGGCTTCACCATCTTGGCCAGGCTGGTCTTGAACTCCTGACCTCGTGATCCACCCTGCTTGGCTTCCCAAAGTGTTAGGATTACAGGCATGAGCCACAAGGCCCGGCCTACTTATTTATTTATATTTATATGTTTTTTGAGATGGAGTTTCGCTGTTTTTACTCAGGCTGGAGTGCAATGGCGCATTCTCGGCTCACTGCAACCTCTGCCTCCCGGGTTCAAGCGATTCTCCTGCCTCAGCCTCCCAAGTAGCTGGGATTACAGACGTGTACCACCATGCCCTGCTAATTTTGTATTTTTAAGTGGAGACGGGGTTACTCCATGTTGGTCAGGCTGGTCTCGGACTCCTGACCTCAGGTGATCTGCCTGCCTCGGCCTCCCAAGGTGCTGGGATTACAGGCGTGAGCCACTGCACCTGGCATGGGCCTATTTATTATTTCATTTTATTTTATTTTTGAGATGGAATCTAGCTCTGTTGCCCAGGCTGGAGTGCAGTGGCATGATCTCGGCTCACTGCAAGCTCTGCCTCCCGGGTTCGTGCCATTCTCCTGCCTCAGCCTCCCGAATAGCTGGGACTACAGGTGCCCACCACTACGCTTGGCTAATTTTTTGTATTTTTAGTAGAGGAGGGGTTTCACTCTGTTAGCCAGGATGGTCTCGATCTCCTGACCTCGTGATCTGCCCGCCTTGGCTTCCCAAAGTGCTGGGATTACAGGCGTGAGAAACTGTGCCCGGCCGCTTGAGCCTATTTATTTTTTTTATTTTGAGACAGAGTCTTGCTCTGTCCTTAGGCTAGAGTGCAGTGGCGTGATCTCAGCCCACTGCAACCTCTGTCTCCTGGGTTCAAGCGTTTCTTCTGCCTCAACCTCCCAAGTAGCTGGGACTACAGGCACACGCCACCACAGCCAACTAATTTTTGACGGGGTATCACCATGTTGGCCAGGATGGTCTTGATCTCCTGACCTCATGATCCTCCTGTCTAGGCCTCCCAAAGTGCTGGGAGTAGAGGCGTGAGCCACCATGCCCAGCCTATTTTTTCTTTTTTTTTTTTTTTTGAGACAGAGTTTGCTCTGTTGCCCAGGCTGGAGTGCAGTGGCAAGATTTCGGCTCCCTGCAATCTCTGCCTCCTGGGTTCAAGCAATTCACCTGCCTCAGTCTCCCGAGTAGCTGGCACTACAGGAGCGTGCCATCACGCCCAGCTTTTGTTTTGTTTTGTTTTGTTTTGTTTTTGAGACAGAGTTTCGCTCTTGTTGTCCAGGCTGGAGTTCAATGGTACGGTCTTGGCTCACCGCAACCTCCGCCTCCCAGATTCCAGTGATTCTTCTGCCTCAGCTTCCCGGGTAGCTGGGATTACAGGCATGCGCTACCACACCCAGCTAATTTGGTAATTTTAGTAGAGATGGGGTTTCACCGTGTTGGTCAGGCTGGTCTCTAACTCCCGACCTCAGGTGATCTGCCCATGTCCGTCTCCCAAAGTGCTGAGATTACAGATGTGAGCCACTGTGCCCGGCTCTTTCTTTTCTTTTATTTTTTTCTTTTTGACAGTCCTACTGTGTCACCCAGGCTGGAGTGTAGTGGCACAATCTCGGCTCACTACAACCTCTGGGGAGGCCCGATTTCTACAAAAAGTATAAAAAATTGGCCGGGCAAGGTGGCTCATGCCTGTAATCCCAGCACTTTGAGAGACCGAGGCAGGCGGATAACCTGAGGTCGGGAGTGGGAGACCAGCCTGACCAACATGTAGAAATCCTGTCTCTACTAAAAAAAAACAAATACAAAATTAGCCAGGTGTGGTGGCAGGCCCCTGTAATCCCAGCTACTCAGGAGGCTGAGGCAGGAGAATCACCTGAACCCAGGAGGCGGAGGTTGCAGTGAGCCAAGATCACACCATTGCCCTCCAGCCTGGGCAACAAGAGCAAAGCTCTGTCTCAAAAAAAAAAAAAAAAAAAAAATTACCTGAGTGTGGTGGTCCATGTCTGTACTCCCAGCTACTCAGAATAAGGTTGGAGGATCACTTGAACCTGGGAGTTGGAGGGTGCAGAGAGCTGTATTCATGTCACTGCACTCCATCCTGGGTGACCTATCTTGAAAAAATATGCATGTGTGTCTGTGTGTGTCTGTCCAGATATATAAGGACACATATATAATGTCTTTGTTTGCCTCTTGTAACCTGATTTGAATCTATTTTCACTTACAATAATATAGCCACTCCAGCTCTCTTTTGGTTATTATTTGCATGGAATATAGTTTTCCGCCCTTTTCTTATGTAAAGCTAAAAAGAGGAAGCTGAGGCAAAATCAATATAAGTAGAGAGTTTAGTTGGGCCAAGCTTGAGGATTGCTATCCAAGAACACAGATTAATATTCTGCCCAAGAGCATATTACTATGTTGTCCTTAATATTATACACTGGGCCAGGCGCAGTGGCTCACACCTGTAATCCCAGCACATTGGGAGGCCGAGGCGAGCAGATCACGAGGTCAGGAGTTCGAGACCAGCCTGGCCAACATGGTGAAACCCCTGTCTCTACTAAAAAAAAATACAAAAAATTGGCCAGGCGCGGTGGCTCAAGCCTGTAATCCCAGCACTTTGGGAGGCCGAGACGGGCGGATCACGAGGTCAGGAGATCGAGACCATCCTGGCTAATATGGTGAAACCCCGTCTCTACTAAAAAAAAATACAAAAAACTAGCCGGGCGAGGTGGTGGGCGCCTGTAGTCCCAGCTACTCGGGAGGCTGAGGCAGGAGAATGGCGTAAACCCGGGAGGCGGAGCTTGCAGTGAGCTGAGATCCGGCCACTGCACTCCAGCCTGGGTGACAAAGCGAGACTCCGTCTCAAAAAAAAAAAAAAAAAAAAAAAAAAATTAGCCAGGCCTAGTGGTGGGCACCTATAATCTCAGCTACTTGGAAAGCTGAGGCAGGAGAATCACTTGAACCCAAGAGGCAGAGGTTGCAGTGAGCCAAGATCTCGCCACTGCACTCCATCCCGGGTGACACAGTGAGACTCTGTCTCAAAAAAAAAACAAATAATAATAATAATAACAACACACTGATGGCCAGGTGCAGTGGCTCATGCCTGTAATCCCAGCACTTTGGAAGGCTGAGGTGGGTGGGTCACCTGAGGTCAGGAGTTCGAGAGCAGCCTGGTCAACATGATGAAATCCCGTCTCTACTAAAAATAGAAAAATTAGCCAGGTGTGGTGGTGGGCACCTGTAATCCCAGCTACTTGGAAGGCTTAGTTAGGATAATCACTTGAACCCAGGAGGTGGAGGTTGCAGTGAGTTGAGATCATGCCACTGCACTCCAGCCTGGGCAATAGAGTCTCAAAAAAAAAAAAAAAAAAAATATATATATATATATATATACACACATGCTGATTAGCAGCAAGTACAGGTGGATTTTTTTTGTTTTTTGAGACAGAGTCTCGCCCTGTCACCAAGGCTGGAGTGCAATGGCGTGATCTTGGCTCACTGCAACCTCCACCTCTCGGATTCAAGTGATTCTCCTGCCTCAGCCTCTCGAGTATCTGGGATTACAGGCGCCTGCCACCACGCCTGGCTAATTTTTGTATTTTCAGTAGAGATGGGGTTTCACCTTGTTGGCCAAGCTAGTGTCGAACTCCAGACCTCAGGTAATCCGCCCACCTCAGCCTCCCAAAGTGCTGGGATCACAGGCGTGAGTCACCACACGTGGCTGAGATGGAGTCTTGCTGTGTCACCAGGCTGGAGTGCAGTGGTGTGATCTTGGCTCACTGCAACCTCCACCTCCTGGGTTCAAGTGATTCTCATGCCTCAGCCTGCTGAGTAGCTGGGATTACAGGCACGCACCACTACACCCAGCTAATTTTGTATTTTTAGTAGAGATGGGGTTTCACCATGTTGGCCAGGATGGTCTCGATCTCCTGACCTTGTGATCTACCCCCTTCAGCCTCCCAAAGTGCGGGGATTACAGGTGTGAGACACGGTGCCCGGCTCTTTTTTGTTGTTGTTGTTTTGTTTTGTTTTGTTTTGTTTTTGAGACTGAGTCTCACTCTGTCGCCCAGGCTGGAGTGTGGTGGCACAATCTCATCTCACTGCAAACTCCGCCTCCCGGGTTTAAGCAATTCTCTGCCTCAGCCTCCCGAGTAGCTGGGATTACAGGTGCCTGCCATCATACCTGGCTAATTTTTGTATTTTTAGTAGATATTGGGTTTCACCATCTTGGCAAGGCTGGTCTTGAATTCCTGACCTCGTCATCCACCCGCCTCAGCCTCCCAAAGTGCTGGGATT
This sequence comes from Macaca mulatta, assembly GCF_049350105.2. NCBI lineage: Eukaryota > Metazoa > Chordata > Mammalia > Primates > Cercopithecidae > Macaca > Macaca mulatta. Next base: position 112,893,326 of record NC_133407.1, read on the forward strand.
ACAGGCATTAGCCACTGAGCCCAGCCCAGCCTTTTTTTTTTTTTTTTTTTTTTTTGAGGTGAAGTTTCATTCTTGTTGCCCAGGCTGGAGTGCAATGGTGAGATCTCAGCTCACCGTGTCCTCTGCCTCCCAGCTTCAAGCGATTCTTCTGCCTCAGCCTCTGGAATAGCTGGGATTATAGGCATGTGCCACCACACCCAGCTAATTTTGTATTTTTAGTAGAGATGGGGTTTCTCCATTTTGGTTAGACTGGTCTCGAACTCCCGACCTCAGGTGATCAGCCTGCCTCGGCCTCCTAAAGTGCTGGGATTATAGGCATGAGCCACCATGCTAGCTGTACAGGTGGTTTTTTTTTTTTTTTTTTTTTTTTTTTGAGACGGAGTCTCGCTTTGTCACCCAGGCTGGAGTGCAGTGGCCGGATCTCAGCTCACTGCAAGCTCCGCCTCCCGGGTTCACGCCATTCTCCTGCCTCAGCCTCCCAAGTAGCTGGGACTACAGGCGCCTGCCACCTCGCCCGGCTAAGTTTTTGTATTTTTAGTAGAGACGGCGTTTCACCATGTTAGCCAGGATGGTCTCAATCTCCTGACCTCGTGATCCGCCCGTCTCGGCCTCCCAAAGTGCTGGGATTACAGGCTTGAGCCACCGCGCCCGTCCTACAGGTGGATTTTTAAAGGAAAGAAGAAGCAATTCCTGAATTTTTTTTTTTTTTTTTTTTTTTTTTTTGAGACGGAGTCTCGCTGTGTCTCCCAGGCTGGAGTGCAGTGGCGTGATCTCGGCTCACTGCAAGCTCCGCCTCCCGGGTTCACGCGATTCTCCCGCCTCAGCCTCCCAAGTAGCTGAGACTACAGGCGCCCGCCACCACGTCCGGCTAGTTTTTTTTTTGTATTTTTAGTAGAGACGGGGTTTCACCATGTTAGCCAGGATAGTCTCGATCTCCTGACCTCGTGATCCACCCGCCTCGGCCTCCCAAAGTGCTGGGATTACAGGCTTGAGCCACCGCGCCCGGCCGCAATTCCTGAATTGTTACCAATAACTTATATTAAAATAACATAAGCCATTGATTGCTTATACATTGTTTCTCTTTTCTTTTCTTTTTTAATTGAGTCAGGGTGTCACTATGTTCCCCACGCTGGTCTCCTGGACTCAAGCAATCCTCCTGTCTCAGTCTCCCAAAGTGCTGGGATTACAAGTATGAGCCACCCTGCCCAGACCCCATTGTTTCTTTGTATCACAAATTCCAGGAACATGAAGATAATGGGTGAGGCAGTCAAGAACAAAATGACTTTTTTTTTTCAAGACAAGGTGTTGCTTCTGTCACCTAGGCTAGAATGCAGTGGTGTAATCATAGCTCACTGCAGCCTCAAACTCCTGGGCTCAAGCACTCCTCTTGGGACTAGCACTAGGACTACAGGCTCAGGCTACAGCAAAAATATTTTTCTTTACTTTTTTTTGTAAAGACAGGATCTCACTATGTCGTTCAGGCTGGTCTCAAACTCCTGGCCTCAAGTGATCCTCCTGCCTCTGCCTCCCAAAGCTCTGGAATTACAGGCATGAGTCACTGTGCCCAACCCAAAATAACCTTAAGCAACTGCTCCCAAGCATGGGCTTGAGGGAGGGAGCATGACTGAAGTTTCATACTGGAAGTCTCTCTGTGCCTGCACACCACACATAACCCAGATTGCTCTGAACTATTTTTTTCTTACGATTTCTTTTTTCTTTTTTCTTTTTTTTTTGAGATGGAGTCTCACTCTGTTCCCCAGGCTGGAGTGCAGTGGCGCGATCTCGGCTCACTGCAACCTCCACCTCCTGGGTTCAAGCAATTCTCCTGCCTCAGCCTCCAAGTAGCTGGGATCACAGGCACCCACTACCATGCCCGGCTAATTTTTTGTATTTTTAGTAGAGTTAGGGTTTCACTATGTTGTCCAGGCTGGTCTCAAACTCCTGACCTTAGGTGATCTGCCCGCCTCAGCCTCCCAAAGTGCTGGGATTACAGACGTGAGCCAGTGGGCCCAGCCATTTCTTACAATTTCTTTGTGTTCATTTGTTCATTTATTTATTTATTTATTGTCTTTTTTTTTTTTTTTTTTTTTTTTTTGGTGGAGAATGGGGTCTCGCTATATTGCCCAGGCAGGTCTCGAACTCCTGGGCTCAAGCTAGTCTCCTGCCTCTGCTTCCCTAAGAGCTGGGATTACAGGTGTGAGCCACCGTGCCTGGCCATTTATTTATTCATTCATTCATTCATTCATTGAGACAAGGTCTGGCTCTGTTGCCCAGGCTGGAGTGCAGTGGCCTATCTTAGCCATCCTCCCACCTCAGCCTCCCAAATAGCTGGGACTACAAGCATAGGCCACCCCACCTGGCTAATTTTTGTATTTTTTGTAGAGACTGGGTTTCATGGTGTTGCCAAGGCTGGTCTTGAAATCCTGAGCTCAAGCAATCTGCCCACCTCAACTTTCCAAAGTGTCCTTATATTTAAAGCAAGTCTCTTGTGGGCAGCATATAGCTGGATCTTGTCTCTTTTAATCCAGTCTTCCAATCTTGTCAAAAATAAAATCACAACAAACTTGGTTTAAGGATCTTTTTTTTTTTTTTTTTTGAGAAGGAATTTTGCTCTTGCCCAGATTGGAGTGGAATGGCACGATCTCGGCTCACTGCAAACTCTGCCTCCCAGGCTCAAGCAATTCTCTTGCTGCAGCCTCCCAGGTAGCTGGGATTACAGGCACCTGCCACCACGCCTGGCTAATTTTTGTATTTTTAGTAGAATCAGAGTTTCACCATCTTGGCCACGCTGGTCTCAAACTCCTGACCTCAGGTGACCCACCGGCCTTGACCTCCCAAAGTGCTTGGATTACAGGTGTGAGTCACTGTGCCCAGCAAGGATCTCTTTTTTTGTTTTTCTTTTCTTTTTTTTTTTTTTTTTTTGTTGAGATATAATCTCTGTTGCTCAGGCTGGAATGCAGTGGAGTGGCTCACAGAAGCCTCGAACTCCTGGGCTCAGGTGACTCTCCCATCTCAGCTTTCTGAGTAGCTGAGACTACAGGTGCACACCACTGCACCCAGCTAGTTTAAAGATCTTAACTGGCTTTTATTTATGATTCCACAATCAGGCAACACTTAATTCTATAAAATAGAATGAGGCTAGGTGTGGTGGCTCACGCCTGTAATCTCAACACTTTGGGAGGCCAAGGCAGGTGGATCTCTTGAGGCCAGGAGTTCAAGACCAGCCTGGCCAACATGATGAAACCCCACCTCTACTAAAAAATGCAAAAATTGGCCGGGTGTGGTGGCTCACGCCTGTAATCCCAACACTTTGGGAGGCCGAGGCGGGCGGATCACAAGGTCAGGAGATCAAGACCATCCTGGCTAACACGGTGAAACCTCATCTCTACTAAAAATACAAAAAATCAGGCCGGGCGCGGTGGCTCAAGCTTGTAATCCCAGCACTTTGGGAGGCCGAGGCGGGCGGATCACAAGGTCAGGAGATCAAGACCATCCTGACTAACACAGTGAAACCCCGTCTCTACTAAAAAATACAAAAAATTAGCCGGGCGAGGTGGCAGGCGCCTGTAGTCCCAGCTACTCGGGAGGCTGAGGCAGGAGAATGGCATGAACCCGGGAGGCGGAGCTTGCAGTGAGCTGAGATCCGGCCACTGCATTCCAGCCTGGGCGACAGAGCGAGACTCTACCTCAAAAAAAAAAAAAAAAAAAAAAATACAAAAAATTAGCCGGGCATGGTGGCAGGCACCTGTAAGCTGGGCGTGAACCAGGGAGGCAGAGCTTGCAGTGAGCCGAGATCGCGCCACTGCACTCCAGCCTGGGCAACAGCGTGAGGCTCTGTCTCAAAAAAATAAAAATAAAATAAAATAGACTGAGTGTTCTGATGAACTGAGCAGAACAGTTTGGCTGTGTAGGCAGAAAAGGGTTGAGGAAAGCAGAAACAGTGAACAAAAGTGGATTGGTTCTTTCAAAAGTATGTTCTTTGTAGAGGTTAAAGGGAATTTCTGTATCTCATTGTCTAAAATTGACTTGTTTGGAGATTTGGCTATTATCTCTCTCTCTCTCCTGATTTCTTTTCTTTTTCTTTTTTTTTTTTATTTGAGACGGAGTCTCGTTCTGTTGCTCACGCTGAAGTGCAGTGGCCGGATCTCAGCTCACTGCAAGCTCCGCCTCCCGGGTTCACACCATTCTCCTGCCTCAGCCTCCTGAGTAGCTGGGACTACACGCGCCCGCCACCTCGCCCAGCTAGTTTTTTGTATGTTTTTTTTAGTAGAGACAGGGTTTCACTGTGTTAGCCAGGATGGTCTCGATCTTCTGACATCATGATCCGCCCACCTCAGCCTCCCAAAGTGCTGGGATTATAGGCTTGAGCCACCGCGCCTGGCCTTCTTTTTCTTTCTTTCTTTTTTTTGAGATAGAGTTTTGCTCTTGTTGCCCAGGCTGGAGTGCAATGGCATGATCTCACTCACTGCAACCTCTGCCTCTTGGGTTCAAGTGATTCTCCTGCCTCAGCCTCCCAAGTAGCTGGGATTACAGGTATGTGCCACCAGGCAGGGCTAATTTTGTATTTTTAGTAGAGACGGGGTTTCTTCATGTTGGTAAGGCTGGTCTCGAACTTCTGACCTCTAGTGATCCTCCTGCCTCAGCCTCACAAAGTGCTGGGATTACAGGCGTGAGCCACCGTACCTGGCCTCTCTAAATAATTTAGTTTCAGCTTCGTGGAATGGCACTTCAGCACAAGTAACTCAATTTTGGTTTGGTCTTTTGGGCCTAGTACAGGAGTTCTACCCAAACCAATTGCCTGCTATGAATATGATTTAATACTCAGGTAACGCACCTGGCCTATTGTTTATAGGCAAATAGTAGCCGGGTGCTGTGGCTCACACCTGTAATCCCAAAACTTTGGGAGGCCAAGGCAAGCAGGTCACTTGAGATCAGGAGTTAGAGAATAGCCTGGGCAACATGGCAAAACCCCATCTCCACAAAAAACGCAAAAAAAAAAAAAAAAAAAAAAAAAAATTAACTGGGTGTGGTTGTACACACCTGTAGTCCCAGCTACTCAGGAGGTGGAGGCAGGAGAATCGCTTGAGCCCAGAAGGTCAAGGCTATAGTGACATGTGATCTCAGCATTGCACTCAAGCCTGGGTGACAGAGTGAGACCCTGTCTCAATAAAAAGCAAACAAGGCCGGGCACGGTGGCTCAAGCCTGTAATCCCAGCACTTTGGGAGGCCGAGACGGGCGAATCACGAGGTCAGGAGATCGAGACCATCCTGGCTAACACCGTGAAACCCCGTCTCTACTCAAAAAAATACAAAAAACTAGCTGGGCAAGGTGGCGGGCGCCTGTAGTCCCAGCTACTTCGGAGGCTGAGGCAGGAGAATGGCGTAAACCCGGGAGGCGGAGCTTGCAGTGAGCTGAGATCCGGCCACTGCACTCCAGCCTGGGCAACAGAGCGAGACTCCGTCTCAAAAAAAAAAAAAAAAGCAAACAAACAAAACAAAAAGAAATAGTTTAAAGTTTTCTCAGTTTTAATTTCTAATATCATAAACACACATAAGATACAACTCATAATTAAAGTCTCTCTTAGGCCAAGCGAGGTGGCTCACAACTGTAATCCAAGCACTTTGGGAGGCCAATCAGAAGGATCACTTGCACCCAGAAGTTTAAGACCAGCCTTGGCAACAGAGGGAAACCCCATCCCTACTACACACACACACACACACACACACACACACACACACACACAAAAGTTGGGCATGCTGGTACATACCATTAGTCAGGATTGCTTGAGCTGGAGAGTTTGAGCCTGCAGTTAGCTATGATTATACTACTGTGCTCTAGCCTGGGCAACAGAGCAAGACCCTATCTCAAAATAACTAACTAAATAAAAAGTCTCATGGCCCACGCCTGTAATCCCAGCACTTTGGGAGGCCAAGGCAGGTGGATCACTTGAGGCCGGGAGTTCAAGACCAGCCTCGCCAACATAGAGAAACCCTGTCTCTACTAAAAATACAAAAAATTAGCCAGGCGTAGTGGTGGTCGCCTGTAGTCCTAGCTACTCAGGAGGCCGAGGTAGGAGAATGACGTGAATCTGGGAGGCGGAGCTTGCAGTGAGCCGAGATCGAACCACTGCACTCCATCCAGCCTGAGCGACAGAACGAGACTCCGTCTCAAAAAAATATATATATATATTATCCGGGTGTGGTGGTATTTGCCTGTAAATCCCAGCTACTCGGGAAGGTTGAGACATGAGAATCGATTGAACCTGGGAGGTGGAGGCTGCAGTGTGCCGTGATCATGCCACTAAACTCTAACCTGGGCGATGTAGTGAGGCCGGACATGGTGGCTCACTCCTGTAATCCCAGCACTTTGGGAGGCCGAGGCAGGTGAATCATCTGAGGTCAGAAGATCAAGACCAGCCTGATCAACATGGTGAAACCCTGTCTCCACTAAAAATACAAAAATTAACTGGGCGTGGTGGTGGGCACCTGTAATTCCAGCTACTTGGGAGGCTGAAGCAGGAGAATCACTTGAACCCAGGAAGCAGAGGTTGCAATGAGCCAAAATCATGCCATTGCACTCCAGCCTGGGTAGCAGAGCAAGACTCCGTCTCAAAAAAAAAGAAAAAGAAAGAAAGAAAGAAAGAAATAGGTTAAATTTATTTTAATAGGATATTTCACTTGTATATAAAAGATGATCATTTCAACATAAAAATTAATGTTTAAAATATTAGTGTTATTTTTTCCATACGAAATCTTTGACATTGGTGTATATTTTACACTTACAGCACATCTCAATTTGAACTAGCCACATTTCTTTCTTTCTTTTTTTTTTAAGATGGAATCTTGCTCTGTCGCCCAGGCTGGAGTGCAGTGGCAGGATCTCGGCTCACTGCAACCTCCGCCTTCTGGGTTCAAGCGATTCTCCAGCTTAGCCTCCCAAGTAGCTGGGACTACAGGCGCACGCCGCCATGGCTGGCGAATTTTTTGTATTTTAGTAGAGACGGGGTTTCGCCGCGTTGCCCAGGCTGGTCGCGAATTCCTGAGCGCAGGCAATCCGCCCGCCTTGTTGGCCTCACAAAGTGCTGGGATTACAGGTGTGAGCCAACGCGCCCGGCCCCTTTTTTTTTTTTTTTTTTTTTTTTTTTTTTTTTTTTGAGACGGAATCTGGCTCTGTCTCCCAGGCTGGAGTGCAGCGGCCTGATCTCGGCTCAGGGCAACCTCTGCCTCCCAGGTTCAAGCGATTCTCCTGCCTCCGCCTCCTGAGTAGCTGGGATTACAGGCACCCACCACCACGCCCGGCTAATTTTTGTATTTTTAGTAGACACGGGGTTTCACCATGTTGGTCAGGCTGGTCTTGAACTCCTGACCTCGTATTCGGCCCACCTTGGCCTCCCAAAATGCTAGGATTACAGGCATGAGCCACTGCGCCCCGCGGACTAGCCACATTTCAAGTGCTCTGTAGCCATGTGTAAGCTGGTGACTATCATATTTGACAACCCATCTCTAAAATGCACCCCTTGTAAAAGTAGGACTTTGTCTTGTTCATGGTCAAATTCTCAGCGCCTAGAATAGGCCTTGGCACATAGGCATTTAGTTGGTGTTTGTTTAATTAGTGAATGAACGACCTTCCGTTCCTTGGCACCACTTCCTGCGACCAGTCCCTATCTCAGGTCTCTGAGAACAGTCTAAGCTGGCAGCCCTCACATATAATAAGGACAGTTAGCGCCATCTGCTGGAGGATGGAGCATCACCTGCCTCTGAGAATCAAGCTCCTGTATCCAAGGCTGATGGGGCCTGGAATGATATTCCTTACCTTAGTCTTGAATCCCCAACTTTCCAAAGATTTTTCTCAGCTCTTATGTCCTAGTATTATCAAGGCAATGAAAAACAACAACACTGTGCCAGGCTTCCTTTTGTATGGTCCACACCTGAATTCTGGAAATGGCTGGCTGAAAGAGTATTTTGCAAGCCGATTGATTCTCTGCCCAGTCCTTTTCTTTCTTTCTTTCTCTCTCTCTCTCTCTTCCTTTCTTCCCTCCTTCTCTCCTTCTCTCCTTCCCTCCCTCCCTCCCTTTCTTCTTTCCTTCCTTCCTACCTTCCTTCCTTCCCTTCTTCCTTCTTTCCTTCCTTCCTTCCTTCTCTCTCTTTCTTTCCAGAGACCCATAAAGACTGCCCACAGCCTTCAAGATAAGAACTCCTGCCCTCAGAGGAAGTATGCATAAACTTGTAGTAAAAGGGCCAGGCGCGGCAGCTTACATTTGTAATCCCAGGACTTTGGGAGGCTGAGGCAGGCAGACCACAAGGTCAGGAGTTCGAGACCAGCCTGGCCAACATGGGTAAACACCGTCTCTCTTTTTTTTTTTTTTTTTTTTTTTTTTTGAGACAGAGTCTCGCTTTGTTGCCAGGCTGCAGCACAGTGATACGATCTTGGCTCACTGCAACCTTCACTCCCAGGTTCAAGCGATTCTCTTGTCTTAGCCTCCTGAGTAGCTGGGATTACAGTTGCCTGCCACCACCCCCAGCTAATTTTTATATTTTTAGTAGAGAAGGGGTTTTACCATGTTGGCCAGGATGGTCTTGATCTCTTGACGTCATGATCTGCCCACCTCGGCCTCCCAAAGTGCTGGGATTACAGGCGTGAGCCACCGCGCCCAGCCAGGTGAAACCCTGTCTCTACTAAAAATACAAAATGTAGCCGGGTGTGGTGGTGTGCGCCTGTAATCCCAGCTTCTCGGGAGGCTGAGGCAGGAGAATCCCTTGAACCCAGGAGGTGGAGGTTGCAGTGAGCCAAGATCGTGCACTCCAGCCTGGGCGACAAGAGCAAGACTCCGTCTCAAAAAAAAAAAAAAAGAAAAAAGAAACTGGGTGGAAAGGTAAGAAAACTGAATGTAAAAATTGAAAGATTGAATAACTTGCTCAAAGCCACACAGCTGATGAGTGGTCATAGAATCCTTCTGCAAAATTGTATATAGAATATAGTTTCAGCTGGCCAGGTGTAGTGGCTCACGCCTGTAATCCCAGCACTTTGGGAGGCCAAGGCTGATGGATCATGAGCTCAAGAGATGGAGACCATCTGGCCAACGTCGTGAAACCCCGTCTCTACTGAAAATACAAAAATCAGCTGGGTGTGGTGGCACGTGCCTGTAGTCCCAGCTACTCAGGAGGCTGAGGCAAGAGAATTGGTTGAACCAGGTAGGCGGAGGTTGCAGTGGGCTGAGATTGCGCCACTGTACTTCAGCCTGGCAACAGAGAGAGACTCCATCGCAAAAAAAAAGAATCTAGTTTCAGCTTTATGATTTTTCTTATTTAACAAATGTTTTGCTGGGTACAGTGGCTCATCCCAGCACTTTGGGACGGTGAGGCAGGAGGATTGCTTGAACCCAGGAGTTTGAGGCCAGCCTGGGCAACATAGTGAGACCCTGTCTCTATCTCTAAAAAAATAAATAAATACAGGCCTGGCACTGTGGCTCACACTTGTAATCCCAACGCTTTGTGAGGCCAAGGCGGGTGGATCACTTGAGGCCAGGAGTTTGAGACCAGCCTAGTCAACATTGTGAAACCCGTCTTTCCTAAAAATACAGAAGTTAGCAGGGTGTGATGACCTTTAGTCCCAGCTACTCGGGAGGCTGAGGCAGGAGAATCGCTTGAACCCAGGAGGCAGAGGCTGTAGTGAGCCGAGATCGCACCACAGCACTCCAACCTGGGCACCACAGAGCAAGACTCTGTCTCAAAAGGACAAACAAACAAATACACACACACACAATATAAACTATGGTTTACTGAACACTTTTCTCACAGAAACATACAGCAAAGGTTCTGCTCTCATAGAGTTTTTGTTTGTTTGTTTGTTCTTTTGAGCACCATTTTGGGAGGCTGAGGTGGGTGGATCACCTGAGGTTAGGAGTTCAAGACCAGCCTGGCCAACATGGTGAAACCTCATCTCTACTAAAAACACACACAAAAAAATTAGTTGGGCGTTATGGTGGGTGCCTGTAGTCCCAGCTACTCAAGAGGCTGAGGCAGGAGAATTGTTTGAACCCGGGAGGCAGAGGTTTTGGTGAGCGGAAATCACGCCATTGCACTCCAGCCTGGGCCACAGAGCAAGACTGTGTCTCAAAAAAATAAATAAATAAATAAATAAATAAATAAAAACAAAATAAAATAGGCCGGGCATGTTGGCTCACGCCTGTAATCCCAGCACTTTGGGAGGCCGAGGTGGGTGGATCACCTGAGGTCAGGAGTTCAAGACCAGCCTCAACATGAAGAAACCCCGTTTCTACTAAAAATACAAAGTTATCTGGGCATCGTGGTGCATGCTTGTAATCCCAGCTACTCGGGAGGCTGAGGCAGGAGAATTGCTCGAACCTGGGAGGCGGAAGTTGCAGTGAGCCGAGATTGTACCATCGCACTCCAGCCTGGGCCGCAAGAGCGAAACTCCGTCTCAAAAAATATAAAATAAAATAAAGGCCAAGCGTGGTGGCTCAAGCCTGTAATCCCAGCATTTTGAGAGGCCGAGACGGGCAGATCACAAGGTCAGGAGATCGAGACCATCCTGGCTAACACGGTAAAACCCTGTCTCTACTAAAAAAATAAATAAATAAATAATTAATTAAAAAAATACAAACAAATAAATAAATAAAATAGCACTTTGGGAGGCTGAGGTGGGAAGATTGCTTGAGCACAGGAGTTCAAGACTGCAGTGGGCCATGATCGCACCACTGTACTCCAACTTGGGCTAAAAAACAAGATCTGTCAGAAAAAAAAAAAAAAGCCAGGCGTGGTGGCTCACGCCTGTAATCACAGCACATTGGAAGGCCGAGGTGTGCAGATCACCTGAGGTCAGGAGTTCAAGACCAGTCTGGCCATCATAGGGAAACCCTGTCTCTACTAAAAATACAAAAAATTGGCTAGGCGTGGTGGCTCACGCCTGTAATTCCAGCACTTTGGAAGGCCGAGGCGGGCAAATCACCTGAGGTTGTGAATTCAAGACCAGCCAGGCCAACATGGTGAAACCCCATCTCTATTAAAAATACAAAAATTAGGCCGGGCGCGGTGGCTCAAGCCTGTAATCCCAGCACTTTGGGAGGCCGAGGCGGGCGGATCACGAGGTCAGGAGATCGAGACCATCCTGGCTGACACGGTGAAACCCCGTCTCTACTAAAAAATACAAAAAACTAGCCGGGCGAGGTGGCGGGCGCCTGTAGTCCCAGCTACTGGGGAGGCTGAGGCAGGAGAATTGCGTGAACCCGGGAGGCAGAGCCCGCAGTGAGCTGAGATCCGGCCACTGCACTCCAGCCTGGGCGGCAGAGCGAGACTCCGTCTCAAAAAAAAAAAAAAAAAAAAATTAGCTGGGTGTGGTGGTGCATGCCTGTAATCCCAGCTACTCGGGAGGCTGAGGTGGGATAATTACTTGAACCCAGGAGGTTGCAGCGAGCTGAGATCGCGCCACGAGACTACAGCCTGGGCGATAGAGTGAGATTCCGTCTCAAAGAAAAAAAAAAAAATTAGCTGGATGTGGTGGCTTGTACCTGTAATCTCAGCTACTAGGGAGGCTGAGGCAGGAGAGTCACTTGAAACCAGGAGGCGGAGGTTGCAGTGAGCTGAAATCACGCCACTGCCCTGCAGTCCGGATGACAGAGTGAGACTCTGTCTCAAAAAAAAGTATATATATATACACACACATATATACACACACACATACACATATACAAACACACGTACACACACACACACATATACAAATGTGGTCAGTGGCTGATACTGCCAATAAATAAAAGGAAAAACAGAAGGGTTGGTGATGGGTGTGTGTGTTTGTGGATGAGAGCTAGAGCCTCAAAAGCCTCCAGGAGTCCACAAGCTCAACAGCTAGACCCATCTGGATGGGCAGAAGGTAAGGAAGCAATGTTGATGGTCTGGGCAAATCTATTGTGCACGGACAGCTCTGTACTCACAAGTCCAGGCCTAGCTTCTCAACTGAGTTTGGAACTACCCTTTCTTTTTCTTTTTTCTTTTTCCTTTTCTTTTCTTTTCTTTTCTTTCTTTCTTTTTTTTTTTTTTTAAGAAACAGGGTTGGCCAGGCACGGTGGCTCACGGCTGTAATCCCAGCATTTTGGGAGGCCAAGGCAGGTGGATTACCTGAGGTTAGGAGTTCGAGACCGTCCTGGCCAACATGGAGAAACCCCGTCCCTACTAAAAATACATAAATTAACTGGGCACAGTATGGGGGTGTGGCGCCTGTAATCCCAGCTACTGGGGAGGCTGAGGTGGGAGAATTGCTTGAAGTCAGGACACGGAGGTTGCGGTGAGCCGAGATCATGTCATTGCACTCCAGCCTGGGTGACAAGAGCAAGACTCTGTCTCAAAAAAAAAAAAAAGAAAAAAAAGAAAGAGCTGGGTGTGGCTGGGTGTGGTGGCTCATGCCTGTAATCCCAGCACTTTGGGAGGCTGAGGCGGGTGGATCTCAAGGTCAGGAGCTCAAGATCAGCCTGGCCAAGATGGTGAAACCCTCTTTCTACTAAAAATACCAAAAAATTAGCCTGGCGCAGTGGCAGGAGCCTGTAATACCAAATACTCAGGAGACTGAAGCAGGAGAATCGCTTGAACCTGGCGGGGTGGAGGTTGCAGTGAGCCAAGATCATACCACTGCACTCCAGCCTGAGCAACAGAATGAGACTCCATCTCGGAAAAAAAGAAGGAAAGAAAGAAAGGAAGGAAGGAAGAAAGGAAGAAACAGGGTCTTGGCCAGGCAAGATGACTCACGCATGAAATCCCAACACTTTGGGAGGCCAAGGCGGGCAGATTGCCTGAGCTCAGGAGTTAGAAACCAGCCTGGGCAACACAGCAAAACCCTATCTCTATAAAAATTACAAAAATTAGCAAGGGGAGTTTTGGAGTCTACTCTGGCTCAGGAGGCTGCCTGTAAAAAAACAAAACAAACAAACAAAAAAATTAGCCGAGCGTGGTGGCATGTGCCTATAGTTCTAGCTGCTTGGGAGGGTAAGGTGGGAGGATTGCATAAGCCTGGGAGGTTGAGGCTACAGTGAGCTGTGATCGAGCCACTGCACTTCAGCCTAGGTGACAGAGTGAGACTCTGTCTCAAAAATAAATAAATATATAAATAAGAAACTCAGTCTCTGTCACCCAGGCTTGAGTGTAGTGGCATGTTCACAGCTCACAGCAGCCTTGACCTCTTGGGCTCAAAGGGTCCTCTCAGCTAAGCCTCTTGAGTAGCTGGGACTACAGATGCATGCCACCATATCTGGCTAATTTTTTTTTTTCTTTCTTTCTTTTTTTTTTTTTTTTTTTTTTTTAGAGATAAGGTCTTGCTCTGTTGCCCTGGCTGGTCCTGAACTCCTGGCTTCAAGCAAAGCAATTCTCCCGCCTAGATCTCCCCAAGCGCTGGAATTACTGGTGCAAGGCAGCACACCCAGCCAAAAGCTGCCATTTCTTTTCCACTGTCTTTTGTAGGATGATTTGAAGTAGCTCTAAGTAGGTGGCAGAGCAGGTGAGTCTCTCAAGGCTTTCCTAGCCCAACCCCTCAGGCTCTAGAGGGCAGTGCGAGTCAGGGTGGCCAAAGGTGGGCCCAGGGCTCACAGCCAGTTGAAACAGAACCACACTGAAATTTCTCTGACCTTAAGCACCCTGCAGGGGCTCCTAGTACTGCAGAACTTTCAGGGACTCTTTTAAATTACAACAAGATTGTGTGTGTACAGGGTGTGTTTCTGGAAAAATTGTCTATAGCTTTTTCAGATAATGGAGATAAGGAAGGTTAGAGACCCTACCGTAAGGTATGAAATCCAAGGTATCCCCTTCCCAGGCTTGGTCTCGAGACAGGCTCTGCACTGCCTTCCTAAATGTAGTCTGGCAGCCCATGATCTCCCTGGGGCATGCCATGGAGTACTCAGCTGCCCCCATACAGGACTCTGTGTGTCCAATTAGGGGGGATGGCAGGAAACAAGATTTTCTCTGATCCTTGGGGGCTGCTGGGAGAGCCGGCAGCTTGGAGCAGCTTCCTGCAGCTGTTGGGAACAGGGAGCCAAGGAATGCTTGTGCTTCCCTGGATTTCCTGGGACCCATCTCCTGCTGCTGAAGTCATTAGGCCCCACCAGGTCCTACCATGTCCCACCATGGGCCTCACTATGGGCACATTTTATTCCATTATGAAAGGAATCAGGAATGAGATGACTTTTGTGTGGGGCAATGCAAGGCCCAGCAGGAGGCTGCCCAGCTGCCTCTCTTGTCAGTTCCCCTATCTTGTTCCCTGTGCTACCCCTGCTTGACCCCTACTCCAGATAATTCTGCTCAGAGTCAGGCAAGTTCCAGCAAAGTCTAGGATGCCTGGTCAAGGCCTGCTGGGGCAATCACCTCTGTACCATTCTTGTCCATCTGGCCAGGCTTGGACACGTCCTGCTACTGCTGAACTCTTCCTGGGAGTTAACCAAGCTAGCAGGAAATTCAGCTGCTCCCCTCTCCAAAAACTCCACTACAGTGACTCCTCCTCCATGTGGCCTTCTCAGACCAGGCCCTCACACCTCCTTGTTTGCTGGGTGCAGTTTTTGCTACCCAAGAGCAGAAACACATGCTTCTCAGCTGCCCTGCCTATGACTTCTATTTCTCTGCTTTTTGCCTTCTTGAATGTCTAGTAATGGAGTAGGTGCCCAGTAAAGGGCTTTATGATTTAATTTGGCTACTTCCCTGCCCTCCTCCCAATTCCTTACCCTGATTACAAATAACGACAGAAGTAGGCTTAGATTAAACACCAGAATTGCAAAAGACCCTATAATCAGGCCACCCTGAGAATATCTTTGTTCATCCAATGGCCTCTAGGCCTTTTTGCTGCTTTTTCTTTTTTTTTTTTTCTTTTTCTTTTTTTTTTTTTTTTTTTGAGAGGAAGTCTCACTCTGTTTGTTGCCCAGGCTGGAATGCAGTGGTGCTATTTTGGCTCACTGCAACCTCCACCTTCCGGGTTCAAGCGATTCTCCTGTCTCATCCTCCCGAGTAGCTGGGATCACAGGTGCACGCCACCACACCCGGCTAATTTTTGTATTTTTAGTAGAGACGGGGTTTCACCATGTTGCCCAGGCTGGTCTTGAATGCCTAACCTCAGGTGATCCAGCTGCCTCGGCATCCCAAAGTGCTGGGATTACAGGCATCAGCCACTGCACCCAGCCTTTTTGCTGCTTTTCTAAGGGGGTGAGCCAACCTGGAGGCCTCTGCCTTTTCTTCCTTACTGAGGTTGCCCTGCAGCCTCTTATCTCTGTCTCTGGATCCTGACTACTATCACAATTCAACAATGTCAAGACTCCACCAAGGTAAGTTCAAAGTAGCTGCTGGCCATGTGCCCAAGGTGGGAGAGGGACAGAAACCTAGCTTTGTTCCTCCAGGACTGGCCTGAAAGCCCCTTACATGGCTCCAAGGCCTCTGTGTCCTGGGCCCCAGGGTTAAGTAGGTCCTGGTACCTGCAGTTTTGATGGAATTGTATCCATTCATTGACTCATTCAGCAAGCATTAGTGGAATTCCTATTCTGGGCCAGGCCCAGTAAAGGTTACAAAGATAAGCACAGATCCATAGCTTGGCCACTTACTGGCTATGAGACTTTTAGTAAGTGACTTAACCTTTGGGCCTCAGTTTTCTCATCTGTAATGTGGGGCCAATAATAACTATGACAGAGGGTTGTTGGAAGTCATGGTGAGATATTGTGTGCCAAGGATATAGGACAGCTCTCAGTGATGGTAACTTATTATCAAGGGCAATCGTTGCCCTCTAGAAGCTTGAGGTTTCCTAGGCAATGAGGAGTCAGATGTCAGGAAGGCTTGGGGGTATTGTTCTTGAGTGGAGTGGGCAAAACTTGGGTAGGTGGAAGAAGAGGAGCCCTCACAAGTGAGAGTATCTACAGGGGGTTGAGGAGAGAGGAGGAGACTGGTAAGTCTTGACCAGCTCCTCCTCCATGTGGCCTTCTCACATGGAGGTCCCTGTTGTTCAGGGTAGGGTGAGGGTGGGGCTTAATTTATTCTGCAGGTGGCTGGGCATCCTTGAACGTCCTTGAAAGTGTGTGGGTTTGTGGAATTTGGGCTCAAAAATGCCAATGTGGAAGATCTCTCCAGAAGGCTACAGGTCTCCAGCACAGACTAAAAGATCCAAGAGGCCTATTTTTCTTCTTCTTTTTTTTTTTTTTTGAGACAGAGTTTCGCTCTTATTGCCTATCCTGGAGTGCAATGGCGCAATCTCGGCTCACTGCAACCTCCGTCCCCCGGGGCCAAGCAATCCTACTCCCTCAGCCTATGGAGTAGCTGGGATTACAGGCACGTGCCACCATGCCTGGCTGATGTTTTGTATTTTTAATTAATTACTTGTTTTTTGAGACAAAGTTTTGCTCTTGTTGCCCAGGCTGGAGTGCAATGGCGAGATCTCAGCTCACTGCAACCTCCGCCTCCCGGATTCAAGCGATTCTTCTGCCTTAGCCTCCCGAGTAGCTGGGATTACAGACATGTGCCACCACGCCCGGGTAATTTTGTATTTTTCAGTAGAGACGAGATTTCTCCATGTTGGTCACACTGGTCTCGAACTCCCAACCTCAGGTGATCCACCAGCCTTGGCTTCCCAAAGTGCTGGGATTACAGGTGTGAGCCACCACACTTGGCCAATTTTTTGTATTTTTAGTAGATATGGGACTTCACCATGTTGGCCAGGTTGGTGTCGAACTCCTGACCTCAGGTGATCCACGCGCCTCAGCCTCCCAAAGTGTTTGGGTTACAGGGACGAGCCACCATGCCCGGCAATAGGCCTAACATTCTTTTTTTTTTCTTTTCTTTTCTTTCTTTTTTTTTTTTTTTTTTTTTGAGGCGGAGTTTTGTCACCTAGGCTGGAGTGCAGTGGTGTGATCTCAGCTCACTGCAACATCCACCTCCCAGGTTCAAGTGATTCTCCTGCCTCAGCCTCCTGAGTAGCTGGGACTACAGGTGCCCGTCACCACGCCTGGCTAATTTTTGCATTTTTTTTTTTTTTTTTTTTTTGAGACGGAGTCTCGCTCTGTTGCCAAGGCTGGAGTGCAGTGGCGCGATCGACTCACTGCAAGCTCCGCTTCCCGGGTTCACGCCATTCTCCTGCCTCAGCCTCCCGAGTAGCTGGGACTACAGGCGCCGCCACCTCGCCCGGCTAATGATTTTTGTATTTTTAGTAGAGACGAGGTTTCACCGTGTTAGCCAGGATGGCCTCGATCTCCTGACCTCGTGATCCACCCGTCTCAGCCTCCCAAAGTGCTGGGATTACAGGCTTGAGCCACCGCGCCCGGCCTAATTTTTGCATTTTTAGTAGAGATGGGGTTTCACCTTGTTGGTCAGGCTGGTCTCAAACTACTGACCTCAGGTGACCCATCCACTGGGGCCTCCCAAAGTGCTGGGATTACAGGTTTAAGCCACCGCGACTGGCTAGAGGCCTAATTTTCAATCAGAATTTCATTCATGGCTAGGCGCAGTGGCTCACGCCTGTAATCCCAGCACTTTGGGAGGCCGAGGCGGGCTGATCACAAGGTCAGAAGTTTGAGACCAGCCTGGCCAATATGATGAAACCCCGTCTCTACTAAAAATACAAAAATTAATTGGGCATGGTGGCGGGTGCCTATAGTCGCAGCTACTTGGGAAGCTGAGGCGGAGAACTGCTTGAACCTGGGAGGCGGATGCAGTTAGCCAAGATTGTGTCACTGCACTCCAGCCTGGGCGACATAGCGAGACTCCGTTTCAAAAAAAAAAGAAAGATGTGGAAGTGGAGAGGCATGGGGAGAAGTGGAGTGTGAAGAAGCAGGGGGAGGTGAGGTAAAGTGGAGAGGATAGGACCAGGAGGCTGGTCGGGGGGAAGTGAGGGATCCTTGTCCTCCAGCAGCTGGAAGATAGGAAGAATGCTAAGCAGGGCAGGATCACAGGTAGATCACAGGCTGCTGCCACAGTGGACTGGATTAGCAGTGTGCTGCACGCAGAGTCTCCAGCTGAGGACAGGGCCCTGTAGCCCCTCCTTCTGCAGGCCATTGTTCTTAGGAGGGAGAAGATATTCAGATGACCAAGGCCCAAGAAGATGAGATGGGTGCAGGGAGAGGCTGGCACCTCAGGCCTTGGCCCTAGAAGAGCCTGGGAACAGCAGCAGCTGCTGCTGCTGGCAAGGCAAGCGGGTAGGCAGCCCACGTCTGTGGTGGCCAGTGGGTGCCAGGGTCTCCAGGATTTGAGGCCAAGGACATCTGAAAGGGTGGTCAGCAAAGCCATCAAAACAGGGGAGGAGGAGGTTCTGGCAGGTCAGCCAGGGACAGTGTCCCACCCTCATCCAGCTGTCTGGGAACAGCTGCAGGAAGAGGGAGGGAGGAGGCCTGGCAGTAGCAGGTGAGGAAGCTCTCTAGTTGCCTGGGCATGGGAAAGGAGAGCTGGTGTGGGTGGGAGGGAATTGAGGGAGGGTACCCAGGAAACGCATGGAAGCCTGTCCACGCCAAAGGGACTGCCTTGTTCTCACGCATGCAAATGCGGCTGGAATTCTTCAGGGAAAGAATGTGTGGGGGTGGGGGATTGGGAGTAGGGAGGGAACCAAGTGCTCTCCTCTTCCTTCCAGAGGTTCCCCCAAAGGCTATCCTCCTAGGCTGCTCTGCCCCACCTCAGGACTCCTCCCCTCTCCTCACTACTTGGTTGAATTTTCCTCTTTCCCCACCCTCCTCTTTCCTTATCCACTCCTGTGGCTTGATCCTATCCCTAGGAAGAAAAGCAAACAGAAGGCCTGACGCAGTGGCTCACGCCTGTAATCCCAGCACTTTGGGAGGCCGAGGTAGGCAGATCACCTGAGGTCAGGAGTTAGAGACCATCCTGTCCAACATGGCGAAAACCCCGTCCCTACACACCTGTAATCCCAGATGCTCGGGAGGCTGAGGGAGGAGAACTGCTTGAACCCAGGAGGTGGAGGTTGCAGTGAGCCGAGATTGCGCCGTTGCACTCCAACCTGGGCGACAGAGCGAGACTCCATCTAAAAAAAAGCAAACAGAACCTAGGATTCCTAAGGGCCCTTTGGAAAGCTCTGGTCCGCAAGAGTCAGAGGTGGAAAGGATACAGAGAGAAATCTTTGCCCAAGGCCCCAGTCAGTCAGAGGCAGGGACCAGGGCACCTGCTTGTGCATACCCAGCCCTTGGGGACTTGACCCTAGGTAAGACCTTGACTGTGACAGCAAGTGGGCCTGGGCACCCCTGAGCTCTGCCTCCTGTGAGCTGAGGGGGGCTTACTAGAAACAAGTCTGTTCCCAGTGGTTGTAGGTGTCCTCAGGAGGCCTGAGATTTCCCAATTCTCTACTGGCCAGGGCCTCAGTGCTGCTGACCTTGAACAAATCGCTGAGAGCCCCAGGCAGCAGAGTGAGTATAGGGGGGTTTTGGGCAGAGGGAGAGTAGGGGGTCAGCTGAGGCCAGGCTTTCTCCCTGGGATTTCCCCAAGGTAGGAGGAGCAGCTGCTGGACCCTGGAGCAACCTTCCTCACACCTACATGTCCTCACCTTTATATTGTATCAGCTGCTACATTCTTTTAAGTATCCCAGGGTACAGAGATGATGAAATATTTCTTTTAACCTTTTATAGAAAAACCCTCCACACACCATGAATGGGTTTTTGTATGGCATTCGGGACATGTCAGTGCCTCTGCAGAGAGCCATGCTATAGCCAGTCATGCCCACCCCTGAAGGCCCACAGGCTAGACTTCAAGCTGGGGTCTCTCTCTTTCTTACCTTAGAGGCCAGTTCTGAGCTCAGCCCCTAATACTTCCCACTCCAGGCCTTCCTAGTCCCTGGGGTCCCCTACCAGGTCCAGCACAGTTAACTCATCTGATGGGCATAGACCTTTTCCTGAGGGTCACACATATTCGTGGGCGACCCCAGCCAGGACTTCTGTCCAGCTTGGTTAAGTGACAGCTGCTGGGAGGGACATTTGAGGGTCACTGGCCCAGAGCATCCCAGAAATGGATGGGACAGCTAGCCAGGGCTTTGTGCCTACCAGGTGACCCTGCACCTGTCCTGAGGGCCTCCAGCATGCTTGTGTCAAGCAGTATCTCTGGGAGAGGTAGATGGGGGATTGCCCTGGAATCCATCTTAAGGCAGGACCTTCCCCAACTGCTCCCTGCTCGCCAGCTGCCCTCTCCTCTCCACTCTCTCCTTTCTCCCACATCTGCCATTGGCCCAGTCCATGGGTTTCCTTTCCCCAGGCAGTTGACACTGGGCCCTCTCTGATGGGCCATGCTGGGTCTCCCCTGAAGTCCTTACATACAGAGTATAACAGGAGTTATCCAGCCCCAAGGTAGCCTTTCCTCCACCATGTCCCTTCCCCTTCCACCTTTCTCTCCTGGGGCTGGAAGGAGGGAAGTGGCCTCTCTGCATTCCAGGGAAGGTGGAGGCAGGAAAAGTGAGAAATTTTCTCTCTAAATGCTTGTTCTGACTTGACTTCCCCGGTGCCTGTTGTCCCTCGTCCACATGACCCCCATCTCTGCCTCCACTCTGCCTGCTCTCTCCTCCCCGACCCCTCCTCTGTGCTCCCACTTTTCTTTCCCCACCTAAAAGGGAAGGAAGGGCTGCAGGCCTGGAGCTCAGCTGCTGTCCCCTCACCCCTCACCCAACTGCATTCCTTCCTGAAGGCCTGAGGGCACTGCCTGCCCTGGCCCTCCCACCCTCCTTCTCCTCCTCCTCCTCCTTGCTCCCATCTTTCAGATTCCATGCCCCTTGCTCTTGGGATCCTACCTTTCTGGCAAAGTCCAGCCTAGTTAAATCTAGCGCTGGTGTCTGCTCTCCCATCTGTTGCTTTCTCTCCTTTATCACCACTTCATTCGCTGCTCAGGCCTTGGGGATTTCCAAGGTCTTTCAGGCCTGCCCTGACCACTTTCTCCTAAGCCTTCACTGTGGCCTTTCTCCATTCATTCTCCAGAAAACTGCAGGCTTTCCTCCTTCACCTCCTACAGGCTCTGCCTTCAGAGTGGATTTCCCTGATGTTCTGCACCACAAAGTACACCCCGATTCCCCGCTTCCCTCTCATCCCCTACCTGATTATTACATTTGTATCTACTTATTTCATTTACTGTCTTGTTTGTCTGGAATTTGGGCTCCACAAGGGAAGGGCTTATCCCTTTTATTTCTTGCAGTGTTCCTAGCATACAATAGACTCAGTAAATATCTGTGGATTCAACAAGGCATGGATGGATGTTTCACCCCTGGCCCTGACTCAGTCACATAATCTGGTCTTCTGTCACATTTAGTGAGCAGACAGGGCCACAGCCCACATATGAAGTCACTTGATGATGAGGTGACCAAGGGGCTTAGAGAGGGCAAGCAGCTTTGCAAAGTCATACAGTGAACTTGGCTCTGAGTCTCATCAGGGGCTTATTCTTTTTTTCTTTTTTTCTTTTTTTTTTTTTTTTTTTTGAGACGGAGTCTTGCTCTGTCGCCCAGGCTGGAGTGCAGTGGCCGGATCTCAGCTCACTGCAAGCCCCGCCTCCCAGGTTCACGCCATTCTCCTGCCTCAGCCTCCCGAGTAGCTGGGACTACAGGCGCCCGCCACCTCGCCCGGCTAGTTTTTTGTATTTTTTAGTAGAGACGGGGTTTCACCGTGTTAGCCAGGATGGTCTCGATCTTCTGACCTCGTGATCCACCCGTCTCGGCCTCCCAAAGTGCTGGGATTACAGGCTTGAGCCACCGCGCCCGGCCCAGGGGCTTATTCTTTATTCTTTTTTTTTTTTTTTTTTTTTGAGTTCGAGTTTCACTTTTGTTGCCCAGGCTGGAGTGCAGTGGCGCGAACTCGGTTCACTGAAACCTCTGCCTCCTGGGTTCAAGCGATTCTCCTGCCTCAGTCATCCAAGTAGCTGGGATTACAGGGATAGGCCACCACTCCCGGCTAATTTTGTATTTTTAGTAGAGATGGGGTTTCTCCATGTTGGTCAGGCTGGTGTCTAACTCCTGACCTCAGGTGATCCGCCCGCCTCGGCCTCCCAAAGTTCTGGGATTACAGGCGTGAGCCACCACACTCAGCCAAGAAACACCTTCCCTGTGGGTGGACATACATGTCCAATGCCCCCTCCCTTAGCTGCATTCCGCTCCCTGCTGGCTCTGGGATAAGATAATCCCCCAAGGCTGACTTTGCATGCCTATTCCCAAAACACTGTATCTGTGGCCTTGAGCACTGGACTAAACACTAGATTAGGTTTAGTCTAGCCAGGCAGTCAGTGGAAGCAAGCAAAACTGGGGGGTCTGTTTGTTCATTCTCTTCAGTTACTGACCAGCTAGCCCCTAAATCCAGAGTCGTGGGGGACACCACCCATATTTGTCCAGTTTGGCAGAATTGTTCTGTTCTCCATCACATGTCAGTCCAAATCTGGCTCAGGGGTCAGCTGGGGCTTTTCTACGGCAGAAACACCTCTTCCTTTCAGAGCTGGCCAGATCTTATTTGGGCCTATCCTTCTCATTGGCCTGGGCACCCCTCAGTGGCCCTTTAGTCAGAGACATTGATGGGCTACCAAGCAAACACTGACTCTGACCCTGCTGTCATGGCTGATGAGTATGCTCCGGAAACACTGGAAAGTGTTGGATCCAGGTGAAAAGATAGCTTTTGCTTCTAGGCTGAGTGCTGACAGAGACAGGAAAGGCCTCTGAGAGCCCTACCTCTAATGTAGGGAATCCTCGACATTTCTGGGATGAGAGTGGTCCTGTGGCCATCTTGAGGTGAACTAATAAAAGAATAAAAGGTGAATGTTAGCTAATCAGTCACGTTTCCCAGTGTGTCCATGTAAAGAATAAGCCCCTGCTGAGGCCAGGTGCAGTGGCTCACGCCTGTAATCCCAGCACTTTGGGAGGCCAAGGTGGACAGATCACTTGAGGTCAGGAGTTCAAGACCAGCCTGGCCAACACAGTGAAACCCCATCTCTAGTAACAATACAAAAATTAGAAGCTGGGTGCAGTGGATTACGCCTGTAATCCCAGCACCTTGGGAGGCTGAGACGGGCAGATCACAAGGTCAGGAGATTGAGACCATCCTGGCTAACATGGTGAAACCCTGTCTCTACTACAAATACAAAAAAAAAAAAAGAAAAATTAGCCAGGCGTAGTGGCAGGCGCCTGTAGTCCCAGCTACTCATGAGCTGAGGCAGGAGAATGGCGTGAACCTGGGAGACGGAGCTTGCAGTGAGCCGAGATCATACCACTGCACTCCAGTCTGGGCGACTGAGCGAGACTCCGTCTCCAAAAAACAAACAAATAAATAAATAAAATAAAAATAAAAATTAGCTGGGAGTGGTGGCGGGCACCTGTAATCCCAGCTACTCAGAAGGCTGAGGCAGGAGAATTGCTTGAGCCGGGGAGGTGGAGGTTGCAGTGAACAGAGATGGAGCCACTGAACTCCAGCCTGTATGACAGAGTGAGATTTCATCTTAAAAAAAAAAAAAAAGATGGCCAGGCGTGGTGGCAGGCGCCTTGCCTGTATTCCCAGCTATTCAGGAGGCTGAGGCAGGAGAATCACTTGAGCCCAGGAGGCAGAAGTTGCAGTGAGCCAAGATTGCGCCACTGCATTCCAGCCTGGGTGACAGAGGGAGACTCTGTCTTAAAAAAAAAAAAAAAAAAAAAAAAAGAATAAGGCCAGGCGTGGTGGCTCACACCTATAATCCCAGTACTTTGGGAGGCCGAGGCGGGTGGATCACCTGAGGTCAGGAGTTTGAGACCAGCCTGACCAACATGGTGAAACCCTGTCCCAACTAAAAATACAAAAATTAGCTGGGCGTGGCGGCAGGTGCCTGTAATCCTAGCTACTCTGGGGGCCGAGGCAGGAGAATTGCTTGAACCCGGGAGGCGGAGGTTGCAGTGAGCCAAGATAGCACCATTACAAACCAGCCTGGGAGACAAGAGCGAGACTTCATCTCAAAAAAAAAAAAAAAAAATAGGCCAGGCACGGTGGCTCACGCCTGCAATCCCAGCATCTTGGGAGGCTGAGGCAGGCGGATCACCTGAGGTTGGGAGTTCACAACAACAGCGAAACTCCATAAAGAAAGAAAGGTGTCTTTTATTTATTCAACCAACACTCCCTCTTGCTATGGGGTTCCTGCCCCATAGGACTTTTATGTTTCTAGAGGGACAGGTGTGGAAGCTGTGGCCCAGTTGACTGGAGGAATGCTCTTTACCAGTCATATGTGGAGGGGTTTGGTGGAAGTGCTGGAGTGGAGGGCCCTGCAAGGGGAGAAACTGGCTTCTGGGAAGACCGGTGGTGACCCACAAACACGCCTACTGGCAGTTTCTCTGGGATGAACTTATCAGTCCTTTCTTTCTGCCAGAGCTGCCAAACAATCTGCCTTCTGTTAAATCCAGACAAAAGGGACTCC
The DNA here is from genome assembly GCF_049350105.2 of Macaca mulatta. NCBI lineage: Eukaryota > Metazoa > Chordata > Mammalia > Primates > Cercopithecidae > Macaca > Macaca mulatta. Next base: position 112,917,683 of record NC_133407.1, read on the forward strand.
TCCCTTGCCGTGATTTGGCTGGCCCTGCTAGCTAGCCCTCTGCCTCAGGCAGGCCTGTGGGCCTGGCTTTTGGGTCAGGAGCCTCCACCCTTGACCAGCACCAGCCCCTGCCCCTTTCTGTCAGGCCTGGAGAGAGGAATCAGCAGCAGAGGCCTCCCTCCCCTGGGAAAAATTTGAGGATGAGCACTGGTCCTTGACCCTCAGCTTCTCAGAAACATGCCAGGGTAAAAAGCCCTGGAATCCTAGGACCATAGGAAAGTTTGGTCCAGGTAATGTCCCTTGGATTTGTTCTAATTAGAATCGAAGTCTTAGTTTAAGTCACATGAGCCCCTAGCAAATACTAGGACATTTGCCTTGGGCCTTGCACTGGGCATGGACCCTTGGAGATAACTGTTGACCAGGAGGTTAAGCAGGTAGCAACTTGCTTCCTTCCTTCCCAAACCAAAATTGAGCCTCTGCTATATGCCACTTTCTGTTAAGTGGTGGTTGCTATGTGGGGCCAAGCAAATTGGTCTCTGGCATCAAGGGCTCATACTTCAGTGGAGGAGACAAACCTTAATCAGATAATATTCCTGAATCCTCAGGCTGAGGGTCTATGTGGAGGAAACACTGGGGGCTGAAGGCCCAAGAGAGTTGGGAACTGACAGTCAGGCCGGAACATCCTCATTCTTTGCCTCCTGATCAGTCCTCCCCAGTCCATACCACATGAGTCCTTTGAGTAGCTGCTCCTGGGAGTAATCCAGACCTCTTTTTTTTTTTTTCTTTCTGTCTTTTTTTTTGAGATGGATTCTCACTCTGTTGCCTAGACTGGAGTGAAGTGGCGCGATCTCGGCTCACTACAACCTCTGCCTCCTGGGTTCAAGTGATTCTCCTGCCTCAGCCTCCTGAGTAGTTGGGATTACAGGTGTGCACCACCACACCTGGTTAATTTTCGTATTTTTAGTAGAGATGGGATTTCACCATATTGCTCAGGCTGGTCTGGAACTCCTGACCTCATGTTCCACCCACCTTGGCCTCCCAAAGTGTTGGGATTACAGGCGTGAACCACCACACCCAGCTTTTTTTTTTTTTTTTTTGAGATAGAGTCTTGCTCTGTCACCTGGCTGGAGTGCAGTGGCATGATTGCAGCTCACTGCAACCTCCACCTCCCAGGCTCAAGAGATCCACCTCAGCCTCCTGAGTATCTGGGACCACAGGTGGGTGCCATCATGCCTTGCTAACTTTTTACTTTTTTGTAGAGATGGGGGTCTTGCCAACATGTTGCTCAGTCTGGTCTCAAACTTCTCCCATCCAAGTACTAACCAGGCCCGACCCTGCTTAGCTTCTGAGATCAGACGAGCTTGGGTATATTCAGGGTGGTATGGCCATGGACAGCTCTTGAACTTCTGAGCTCAAATGATCCACCTGCCTTGGTCTCCCAAAGTGCTGGGATTACAGGTATGAGCCACCGAGCCTGGCCCAGACCTCACTTTTGGTTCTGCCCTCCAACTGATTGTGAGCACCAAGCCTGGCCTGGAGTGGCCTAGGCTCTGTTGGGGTTTGGAAGATGAGTTACTGAGGACCTTGTGCTGAGCTCTAGAGTGGGCTGTCAGTTCCCACTGAGGGTAATGGCTTTGACTCTTAGAACTAAAGGGATGGCCAGGTGCGGTGGCTCAAGCCTGTAATCCCAGCACTTTGGGAGGCCGAGATGGGCGGATCACAAGGTCAGGAGATCGAGACCATCCTGGCTAACATGGTGAAACCCCATCTCTACTAAAATATACAAAAAAAAAAAAACTAGGCTGGGCGTGGTGGCTCAAGCCTGTAATCCCAGCACTTTGGGAGGCCGAGACGGGCGGATCACGAGGTCAGGAGATCGAGACCATCCTGGCTAACGTGGTGAAACCCCGTCTCTACCAAAAAAATACAAAAAATTAGCCGGGCAAGGTGGCGGGCACCTGTAGTCCCAGCTACTCGGGAGGCTGAGGCAGGAGAATGGCCTAAATCCGGGAGGCAGAGCTTGCAATGAGCTGAGATCCGGCCACTGCACTCCAGCCTGGGCGACAGAGTGAGACTCCGTCTCAAAAACAAAAAAACAAAACAAAAAAAAACTAGCCGGGCGAGGTGGCGGGCGCCTGTAGTCCCAGCTACTCGGGAGGCTGAGGCAGGAGAATGGCGTGAACCCGAAAGGCGGAGCTTGCAGTGAGCTGAGATCCGGCCACTGCACTCCAGCCTGGGCCACAGAGCGGGACTCCGTCTCCAAAAAAAAAAAAAAAAAAAGAACTAAAGGGAGTAACGAGGCCTTAACTTTACAGCCCCAAGCCAGGCTAGGGGACCATGAAGACAGCTATTTCTGTGTCAGCTTTGGTATGGACTCCAGTAGGGGCGGGTTGGGTTCTGGTGGGGGGTGGTTAGGCCCCCTAAGTGGCTTGTTCAGGTCTGGTCAGCCAAGCTTCCTGACTTTTTTTTTTTGGGACAGAGTTTCCCTCTTGTTGCCCAGGCTGGAGTGCAGTGGTGTGATCTCGGCTCACTGCAACCTCTGCCTCCCTGGTTCAAGCGATTCTTCCGCCTCAGCCTCCCGAGTAGCTGGGATTACAGGCATGTGACACAATGCCCGGCTAATTTTGTATTTTTAGTAGAGACGGGGTTTCTCCATGTTGGACAGGCTGGTCTTGAACTCCCGACCTCAGGTGATCCGCCCTCCTCATCCTCCCAAAGTGCTGGGATTACAGGCGTGAGCCATCGTGCTCAGCCTAAGCCTCCTGACTTTTAAGGCCTAAAGAAAGAGTGGGTTGGGGGAACCCTTACTCCGAACAAAAAGGAAGAAAGGGCGCGGTGGCTCACGCCTGTAGTCCCAGCACTCTGGGAGGCTGAGGCAGGTGGATCACAAGGTCAAAAGATCAAGACCATCCTGGCTAACATGGTGAAGCCCTGTCTCTACTAAAAACACAAAAAAATTGGCCGGCGGTGGCTCACGCCTGTAATCCCAGCACTTTGGGAGGCCGAGGTGGGCGGATCACGAGGTCAGGAGATCGAGACCATCCTAGCTAACATGGTGAAACCCCGTCTCTACCAAAAACACAAAAAATTAGCCGGGCATGGTGGCGGGCTCCTGTAGTCCCAGCTACTCGGGAGGCTGAGGCAGGAGAATGGCGTGAACCCGGGAGGCGGAGCTTGCAGTGAGCTGAGATTGCGCCACTGTACTCCAGCCTGGGCGACAGAATGAGACTCTGTCTCAAAAAAAAGGAAGAAAGACAGCAATGAGGCCCAGAGTTTTGGCTATTCTGGCCTGGGATCTGCCAAGGTTAGAGGGCTGGAGAAGAGGGAGGAGGAAAGCATTCCAGTCAGCCTGGGGCCTCAGCACCCTTAATTGAACCCCAAACCTGGGAAGGCAAGGACTGGAAAGGATTTGGCTATGAGGGCTTTAGGCAAGCTCTGGTTCTTTCTCTCTGCCCATAGTACTAGCAAAGGCCTATCCTATCCTTGAGCGCCAGATAATTAAAGTGGAGCCCCTCTCTCCAGTGGGGCTCTGGGGGTGGTTGGGCATGAGTGCTGGGACCCTGCAGGCCACCATAATCAGTCCTTATATTTCATAGCAAGAGCAACCCCCAAAAAAGGAAGATGGGGAGATGAGGCGCTACTCTGGCATCTGTGAATGATCAGTGAGGTCTGAAGAGTGATGCTGCTTCTTTGTTTTTTGTTTTTTGTTTTTTTTTGAGATGCATTCTTGCTCTGTCGTTGCCCAGGCTGGAGTGCAGTGGCTTGATCTCGGCTCACTGTAAGCTCTGCCTCTCGGGTTCACGCCATTCTCCTGCCTCAACCTCCTGAGTAGCTGGGACTACAGGCGCCTGCCACCATTCCCGGCTAATTTGTTTTTGTATTTTTAGTAGAGACGGGGTTTGACCGTGTTAGCCAGGATGGTCTCGATTTTCTGACCTTGTGATCCGCCTGCCTTGGCCTCCCAAAGTGCTGGGATTACAGGCGTGAGCCATCGCACCTGGCCTGTTTCTTTTTTTTTTTTTTGGAGACAGGGTCTCAGTCTGTTGCCCATGCTGGAGTGCAGTGGTGTGATCATGGCTCACTGTAGTCTTAACCTTCAAAGCTCAAGCACCCGGCTAATTAAAAAAAATTTTTTTGGAGAGATGGTTTCTCACTAGACAGTCTAGACTGGTCTTGAATCATGGGCTCAAGAGATCTACCCACCGTGGCCTCCCAAAGTGCTGGAATTACAGGCCTGAGATATATAACTATATAGTCAGACACAAAAATATGCAGCAGAACGTATGGCTGCAAAGCAGTGCACAGTGGTGGGGTGGGTGGTACACTGTCTGAGCCAAAGGAGTGAATGAGAGAATAGAATACATTTTGCTTAGAAACCCAAATAAATAATTTTCTGCATGGTTAGCCCCCCCCCCGACTTTTTTTGGAGACCGGGTCTCCCTCTATTGCAAAGGCTGGAGTGCAGTGGTGTGAACATCCGCTCACTGCAGCCTCAACCTCCTGAGCTCAAGCAATCCTCCCACCTCAGCCTCCCAGGTAGCTGGGAGCCCAGATCATGTGCCACCCCACTTGACTAATTTAATTTTTAATTTTAATTTTTTGAGACAGAGCCTTGCTCTGTTGCCCAGGTGAAGTTCAGTGGCAAGATCTCGGCTCACTGCAACGTCTGCCTCCCGGTTTAAGCGATTCTCCTGTCTCAGCCTCCTGAGTAGCTGGGACTACAGGCGTCTGCCACCATGCCTGGCTAATTTTTGTATTTTTAGTAGAGACAGGGACGGGGTTTCACCTTGTTAGTCAGGCTGGTTTCAAACTCCTGACCTCAGGTGATCCACCCGCCTTGGCCTCCCAAAGTGCTGGCATTACACGTGTGAGCCACCGCGGCTGGTCAAATTCCTTTTTTTTCTTTTTCTTTTTTTTTTTTGTATTTTTTGTAGAGGCGGGGTTTCGCCATGTTGCCCAGGCTGGTCTTGAACTCCAGAGCATAAGCTATCCATTCACCTGCCTCGGCCTCCCATAGTGCTGGGACTACAGGCAGGAGCACAGCACCTGGCCCCTTCCTTTTCTTGTCTCTGTGAATGAGGTTTGGAGCCTAGACACTGAAGTATAGAGAATTGCAAAAAGGTATGTTTTTGGGAGATGGGGCATTCCTTTCTTCTCTCTGTAACTTTCTTCTTCCAGACACTCCTGAGGAGGGAGCGAAAGCAAGGGAGCCCCAGAGCTCTCTGGGATCTAGGGAGGAGCCCATGGCTGGTGGCAGCCAGTTCTGTGTTCAGTATGTGCTTGCTGTCAAGAGTGCAGGCCTGGAATTCCAGGCTGGCCACAGGCCAAGGAGGTAATGGACCCATCCTGCCCATGGTGTGGGGATGAGAAGAAGCAGAGTCCATCACAGGTCTCATTCCCAGACCCATCCGGTAACTGTCAGGTTCAGTAACTGTAAAGTCTGGGGTTTTGGGGGTGGGGGGCTGCAGGTAAGTCCTGGGGAGAGCGAAAGCTACTTTAGGACCCTCCCCTTGAATGTTCCAGGCAGCAACCCCCGTCTCTTATTTCTTCCCCCACCCAAAGAATGCCGGCCACTAGGAGTGAGTGACCAGCGCCTGCGGGTTAGAGCTATTTTGGGCAGGAGAGCAGGCGTCGGATTCCAGCGTTCCAGGCAGGGGGAGGGGACGAGCGTTAGGCCTGAGGCGCTTTCCGACTCCCCAGCCTGCTGTGGGCGAGGCTCTAGGAGGTGAGCTAGCTTCCCGCCCCTCCTATCCCTGGCCTCAGTCTCCCATCCGTGTAAGGGCCGGGCAGCAAGGCTTTCATCTTTTGCAATTGAGAGAACTGAGAGAACGCTTCCTGATTGTTCTCATGGCTTAGAAATACCCCTTGATTTGCATTCGAAGGAAATTAGGAGCGCTGAACGCGGTCGACGGGTGGCCAGTTGCCGGGCCAGTTCGCAGTCCTAACTATCCCTTGACTAGTCTTAGAGGGCCAAAGGCCTGAAGTTGGGCGGGGCACCCCTCCCCCATACTCCTGGTCCTGAAGGCTCCGGACCACCCGGACCGGCCGCCGGGGTGTGTCCTGGAACGGACTTGCCTGGCCATGGGGGCGAGGCTTCCATGATGGGGCGTGACTTTCACGGTGGGGGCGTGGTTAGCCAATGAACAGAGAGGTGCGGGCCGGGGCGGGGCTTGCGCGCGGGTGCGGCGCGCTGCGGCGCGGCCGACGCAGGCAGAAGCGGGCGGCACGCGGAGCTGGCCGCTGGATTGGCTGGAACACTCGCGTGTCAGGGGGTTGCTAGGCTCCGGCCGTGCGCCCCGCCCTCGCGCTCAGCGCCCTCTCACCGCCCGGTACGTGCTCGCGCGGAGGCTGCGGCGCGGCGCGGGGCTTTCGCTCCTTAGGCTTGGAGGCGGCAGCAGCGGCAGAGGCGGCAGCTTTGCGCCGAGTCCCCGGGGAGCGGCGGTGGCGGCGTCCTGGGGCCGGGAGGAGCGAACACCTGCCGCGGTCCTCCCGCCGGCGCTGGGTGAGTGCACTGCCCGCCCCAAGCCGCTGTGCCTGACTGCTTGGGCCCCCATCCCTGCTGCTGGCTGAGCCTTCCGCGGAACACCTGCTGCTGCTTGCTGTTAGGCCCGGGGCGGGGACACGGCCGCGGACGTCCTTGTGGGTGAGGAGGCGGAGCCGCCCCTTTGCTCTCGGTCCCACAGGCAAAGGCTCGGAGCGTTCGGCTGCAAGGCCCGGGCCGCGCGCCGCGGCGGTGGGCCAGGCCTTAGCTCGGCCCGCGCTCCCAGGAACGCGGAGCCTGCGCTTTGGCCGCGGTCGTGAGCCGCCTGCGGGCCGCCTCCCGGGCTTCCAATAGGGGTTGTGGCCCATTTGGGCCGGATTCCGACTGTGGGCGTCGAGCCCCGCCAGAGGCAGGGAAGGGCACCGCTGCCACCACTGCTCGGTCAGAGCTGCTTAGAGCCTTGGTGGGTTCCCTCACCCTTACTTGAGCTCCTTTGGAAGCCTACTTACTTACTACCTTTTCATTTGTATTTGGCAGACCAGGTTCTCCTGGGAGTGTATTTGGATAGTGTCTCCATAGCAAATGTCATCTCGACTTGGAATCTTTTTGCCATAAATTCCAAGTTAATTTCCTACAGACTCATCTGGTAACTTAAAATGCATCCTTTAATCTCTATAACTTGAAAAGTTATTGTTTTTGTAAATCGAGTTACTTCAGAATTAGTTTTAATGGTGACGATGAAGTTTTGACTGATTGGGGCAAGAGCCTGGGACAGCACCTTCGTAGCGCAGAGTTCTAACTTAAGATTCCATCCTGCTGCTTCCCTAAATAAGCGAGTAGAAGTGACTCCTGGCATAGAAGCCAGACTTCGTGAAGGGAGGGTGGTGTTTATAGGACATAATTCCAGATAAAGAGTTGGATGTGCTTTCAGGTGTTTTGGAAAGTCTGGTCTAGATCGGGTATTGTAATTTTACCAGGTTCTATGCTTAGTGTTCAGAGACATTTTGGAATGTTCCTGTTCTAAAAAAGAATTTCACCTTACTACATTTTGGAGGCATAAAAATCCATAGTTTGAGTATGGAGAAGTTTAGTTGAACTTCTGTGCGTTTTTTTTTTGGCTGTGAACTAAGGAAGAAGAGCTCATGGCCTGTGTGCTTCAAAGAGGCTGAGGAGCTGTATTTTGGAGAAATCAGATTCAGTAGGGAGTTGGATCCATCATGTAAAGATCCTATGGGATATAAAAACTTGTGTTGATGTGTGCCTTTGGTAAAAGAAGCACAGTGCAAATCGTCACTGTTCTTAAAAATTGATTTGGCCAAAGCATTTTTCATTTTAACAAGTATTTTGATTCACTACCTGCCAAATTCTGTGGTAGATCGTAGGAACCCATGTAAAAGAATCTGCTTCTGCCCTTAAGGAATTCAGTTTAGGGGGCAGTGGGGACCGGGGAACCCATGATTAATAGTGTCTGCCCACTAAGCGTGCTCGCATAGTAGCCTGAGTGGAGAGGGAATTCCTGAGCTGTGGCTTTCAGGGCCAGCAGGAATTAGTGGGGGACATCAAGGCTTGGACACAGGGAACCACATGTACATGAGCATCTAAAATAGTGCTTGGGAGTCCTCCAGCTTGGCAGGTGGGAGCTCTGGGCCTGCCTTGTTTACAGGAGTTCCAACTTTGTATGCGGGGTGCAGGAGTCTAGGGAGCCTTTTAATTAGTAGAGTGGTGTGACCCAGACTTGTGTTTAGAAAGATATTGCTGGTGGAGTGTCAGGGAGAGGGAGGGGGCCAGGACCTCTGGCAGTTAAGTCAGCCAACAGAGGAGAGATGGGGAGGGAGAAGGGGCCATCAGAAAGGAGAGACTGAAAAGATAGTACAGAGGGGATGTCCTGCCGTGATAGGGGAGGAGCTACGTTCTGGAATGCCTGGGCCAGAAGACCAAGCATAACCAAGGATTTAAATTCCTTCTTGACTACCTGGTATAGTGGCCCACAGAGTTGCTTGTGTCTGGTTACTGTTGAGGATGGTGGGATTTGGAGGGACCACTTAGACTGCAGTCGATTCATGGGAAAGGAGGCCTGGCATTTGATCATTAAAAACTTTATCGCTGGGTGCGGTGGCTCACGCCTGTAATCCCAGCACTTTGGGAGGCTGAGGTGGGCGGATCACAAGGTCAGGAGATGGAGACCATATTGGCTAACACAGTGAAACCCCGTCCCTACTAAAAATAAAAAAATTAGCCGGGTGTGGTGGTGGGCGCCTGTAGTCCCAGCTACTCGGGAGGCTGAGGCTGAGAATGGCGTGAACCCGGCAGGTGGAACTTGCAGCGAGCTGAGATTGCGCCTCTGCACTCCGGCCTGGGTGACAGAGCGAGACTCCTTGTCTCAAAAAAAATAAAAAAAAACAAAAAACTTTATCTCCAGGCCGGGCGTGGTGGCTCATGCCTGTAATCCCAGCACTTTGGGAGTCCGAGGCAGGTGGATTACCTGAGGTAAGGCGTTCAGGACCAGCCTGGCCAACATGTTGAAACCCCATCTCGGCCGGGCGCGGTGGCTCAAGCCTGTAATCCCAGCACTTTGGGAGGCCGAGGCGGGCGGATCACAAGGTCAGGAGATCGAGACCACAGTGAAACCCCGTCTCTACTAAAAATACAAAAAATTAGCCGGGCGCGGTGGCGGGCGCCTGTAGTCCCAGCTACTCAGGAGGCTGAGGCAGGAGAATGGCGGGAACCTGGGAGGCGGAGCTTGCAGTGAGCCGAGATCGCGCCACTGCACTCCAGCCTGGGCAACAGCGTGAGACTCCGTCTCAAAAAAAAAAAAAAAAAAAAAAAGAAACCCCATCTCTACTAAAAAATATAAAAATTAGACAGGCATGGTGGTGGGCTCCTGTAATCGCAGCTACTTGGGAGGCTGAGACAGGAGAATCGCTTGAACCCGGCAGGCGGAGGTTGCAGTGAGCCGAAAGCCTGAATGACAAGAGCGAAACTCGGTCTCAAGAAATAAAAATTAAAGAAAACCCAACTTTATCTCCTACTTGAACCTGGGGTATTGCATTTCCTCTTGGGCATAGCAGGCATCTTAACCCATGAGAGTCAATGTGTGTTCATGCTTGTGGAGGCAGATGAGAGCATACTTGATTTCTTTTCTTTCTTTCTTTCTTTTTTTTTTTTTTTGATACGGAGTCTTGCTCTGTTGCCCAGGCTGGAGTACAGTGGTGTGATCTCGGCTCACTGCAACCTCTGCCCCCTGGGTTCAAGTGATTCGCCTGCCTCAGCCTCCCAAGTGGCTGGGATTACAGGCATGTACCACCACGCCTGGCTAATTTTTGTATTTTTAGTAGAGAGGGGCTTTCGCCATGTTGGCCAGGCTGGTTTCAAACTCTTGACCTCAGGTGATCCACTCTCCTTGGCTTCCCAAAATGCTAGGATTACAGGCATGAGCCACTGCTCCCCGCCCTAATTTTTGTATTTTTTGTAGAGATGGGGTTGAACTTCTGAGCGCAAGTGATCTGCCTTCCTCAGCCTCCGAAAGTGCTGGGATTACAAGCGTGCTCTGTCGCCCAGGCTGGATGGAGTGCAGTGGCGCGATCTCAGCTCACTGTAAGCTCCGCTTCCCTGGTTCATGCCATTTTCCTGCCTCAACCTCCCAAGTAGCTGGGACTACAGGCGCCCGCCACCACGCCTGACTAATTTTTTTGTATTTTTAGTAGAGATGGGGTTTCACCGTGTTAACCAGGATGGTCTCAATCTCCTGACCTTGTGATCCGCCTGCCTCGGCCTCCCAAAGTGCCAGTATTAAAGGCGTGAGCCACCGCGTCTGGCTTTTCTTTTTTTTTTTTTTAGGATGGAGTTTCGCTCTTGTTGCCCAGATTGGTGTGCAATGGTGCGATATTGGTTCACCACAACCTTCGCCTCCCAGGTTCAAGCAATTCTCCTGCCTCAGCCTCCCGAGTAGCTGGGATTACAGATATGCATCACCACGCCTGGCTAATTTTGTATTTTTAGTAGAGACAGGGTTTCTCCATGTTGGTCAAGCTGGTCTCAAACTCCTGACCTCAGGTGATCCGCCTGCCTCGGCCTTCCAAAGTGCTGGGATTACAGGCGTGAGCCACCTTGCCCGGCCAGCTACTTTTTTTTTTGAGATGGAGTCTCGCTCTTTCGCCCAGGCTGGAGTACAGTGGCGCGATCTTGGCTCACCGCAACCTCCACCTCCCGGGTTCAAGCGATTCTCCTGCTTCAGCCTCCCAAGTAGCTAGGATTACAGACATGTGCCACCACGCCCAGCTAATTTTTTTTTTTTTTTTTTTTTTTTTTTTTTGAGACGGAGTCTCGCTCTGCTGCCCAGGCTGGAGTGCAGTGGCCGGATCTCAGCTCACTGCAAGCTCCGCCTCCCGGGTTTACGCCATTCTCCTGCCTCAGCCTCCCGAGTAGCTGGGACTACAGGCGCCGCCACCTCGCCCGGCTAGTTTTTTGTATTTTTAGTAGAGACGGGGTTTCACCGTGTTCGCCAGGATGGTCTCGATCTCCTGACCTCGTGATCCGCCCGTCTCGGCCTCCCAAAGTGCTGGGATTACAGGCTTGAGCCACCGCGCCCGGCCCTAATTTTTGTATTTTTAGTAAAGATGGGGTTTTACCATGTTGGTCAGGCTGGTCTTGAACTCCTGACCTTGTGATCTGCCTGCCTCGGCCTCCCAAAGTGTTGGGATTACAGGCGTGAGCCACCGCACCCAGCCAGCAATTTCTATATATAGGAATTTAGAGTAGCTTACAAAATTATACCAACCAGAAGGCTTAATTTAGCCTTAATGAATAGGGTTCTCTATTTTCCAATTTTTTAGGTTTGATAGCTAAGCATTTTCTCCCCCCCCCCCCCTTTTTTTTTTTGAGACAGAGTCTCGCTCAGTCACCCAGGCTGGAGTGCATTGGTGCAATCTCGGCTCACTGTAAGCTCTGCCTCCCGGGTTCATGCCATTCTCCTGCTTCAGGCTCCCGAGCAGCTGGGACTACAGGCACCCACCACCATGCCTGGCTAATTTTTTTTTTTTTTTTTTTTTTTTTGAGACGGAGTCTCGCTCTGTCGCCCAGGCTGGAGTGCAGTGGCGGGATCTCAGCTCACTGCAAGCTCCGCCTCCCGGATTCACGCCATTCTCCTCCCTCAGCCTCCCGAGTAGCTGGGACTACAGGCGCCCGCCACCTCGCCCGGCTAGTTTTTTGTTTTTTTTTTTTTATTTATTTTTTTTTTTGAGACGGAGTCTCGCTCTGTCGCCCAGGCTGGAGTGCAGTGGCATGTGATCTCGGCTCACTGCAAGCTCCGCCTCCCGGGTTCACGCCATTCTCCCGCCTCAGCCTCCCAAGTAGCTGAGACTACAGGCGCCCGCCACCACGCCCGGCTAGTTTTTTGTATTTTTAGTAGAGACGGGGTTTCACCATGTTAGCCAGGATAGTCTCGATCTCCTGACCTCGTGATCCACCCGCCTCGGCCTCCCAAAGTGCTGGGATTACAGGCTTGAGCCACCGCGCCTGGCCTAGTTTTTTGTATTTTTTAGTAGAGACGGGGTTTCACTGTGTTAGCCAGGATAGTCTCGATCTCCTGACCTCGTGATCCACCCGTCTCGGCCTCCCAAAGTGCTGGGATTACAGGCTTGAGCCACCGCGCCCGGCCATTTTTTTTTTTTTTTTGTATATTTAGTAGAGATGGGGTTTCACTGTGTTAGGATGGTCTTGATCTCCTCACCTCATGATCTGCCCACCTCGGCCTCCCAAAGTGCTGGGATTACAGGTGTGAGCCACCGCGCCTGGCCATAGCTGAGCGTTTTCTTGGTTTTACGCAGGATCCAGGGTAGGAAGGTGGATGAGATGCATTAGTAGAGGATCATAAACCGAGGGTGTCGGTTTATGATTGGTGAAGCTGGTCTGTGTTCTGTGTTGGAGTGATTAAATCTGAACAAACTTTAGCAGTATGTTGACTTAATTTATATTTATGTTTTAAAAGCAGGATTCTACTGGGAACAATCAGCTGCATATTTAAAAAATTACTTTTATGACCAAATGTCTTTATCTTGCTTGTCATGAGATACATTTAATGGTGTTGAGGTTTTGGGCCGGGCGCAGTGGCTCACACCTGTAATCCCAGCACTTTGGGAGGCAGAGCCGGTTGGATCACCTGAGCTCAGGAGTTCGAGACCAACCTGTCCGACATGGTGAAACCCCTTCTCTACTAAAAAAACAAAAAAATTAGCTGGGCGTGGTGGCATGCACCTGTAATCCCAGCTACTTGGTAGGCAAATTGACTGAACCCAGCAAGTGGAGGTTGCAGTGAGCCAAGTTTGAGGTTTTGCAGTGTTGAGGTTTTGCTTCTCAGTTATACCTTTTTGAGCTAATCGTTTTAAAAAAACCCACTGTCTAAAATACGCTGAAATTAATTTTATTATTTATAATTTTTGGTTCTGGATTGACTGTACAGAAAATGTTTCATTTTCTTACTGTGACCTTTGACAAAGAAGGGTGACTAATTGGTGGTGTGGGCAGGAGACTCAGTGACATTCCCCACTTCCTCTGGAGTTGGTCGGTGTGGTATAATTCTATTTCAGTTGTGGGCATTCACCAATATTGTTTCCTCCTTTTCCTGCAGGGCCTCTGCTCTCCAGGAAGATAAGGCTTTTAAAGCAGCCTAGCACTAGAAGGTGAGGTAAGGTACTTGAAAAGAGACATTTCTGGCCGGGTGCGGTGGCTCATGCCTGTAATCCCAGCACTTTGGGCGGCCAAGACCGGCGGATCACGAGGTCAGGAGATCAAGACCATCCCGGCTAACACAGTGAAACCCCGTCTCTACTACAAATATAAAAAAATTAGCTGGGCGTGGTGGCAGGTGCCTGTAGTCCCAGCTACTCGGGAGGCTGAGGCAGGAGAATGGCGTGAACCCGGGAGGCGGAGCTTGCAGTGAGCTGAGATCAAGCCACTGCACTCCGAGACAGAGCGAGACTCCGTCTCAAAAAAAAAAAAAAAAAGAAAAGAGACATTTCTGCAAAAGAAAGTTGAGGGATAATCACATACTGGCCAAAATGATAACCACAGAATTATATTTATTTATTTTTTTGAGACAGAGTCTTGCTGTGTTGCCCAGGCTGGAGTGCAGTGGCGTGATCTTGTATTTTTTAGTAGAGGCGGGGTTTCTCCATGTTGGTCAGGCTGGTTTTGAACTCCCGACCTCAGGTGATCCGCCCATCTTGGCCTCCCAAAGTGCTGGGATTACAGGCATGAGACACTGTGCCCAGCTTATTTATTTGTTTTTGAGACAGGATCTCCATCTGTCACCCATGCTGGAGTGCAGTGGCATGATTACAGCTCACTACAGACCTCGACTTCCTAGGCTCAAGCTATCCTCCCACCTTGGCCTCTCAAGTAGCTGGGACTACAGGGGCATGTCACCATGCCCGGCTAATTTTTTTAACTTTTTGTGGAGATGGGATCTCACTATGTTGTCCAGGCTGATCTGAAACCCCTGGGCTCAAACGATCCTCCCACCTCAGCCTCTCAAAAAGTGCTGGGATTAATAGACATGAGCCACCGCACCTGACTTAGAATTTTAAAACATTAATAGCGGTGGAAAAGCTCTATTGGATAATACGTATATTTAAGTAGTGTGGAAGATAAAAGTGGAAAGAGGCCGGGTGCGGTGGCTCATGCCTATATAATCCCAGCACTTTGGGAGGCAGATGTGCACGGATCAACTGAGGTCAGGAATTTTGGACCAGCCTGGCCAACACGGTGAAACCCTGTCTCTACTAAAAATACAAAAATTATCTGGGCGTGGTGACAGGTACCTGTAATCCCAGCTACTTGGGAGGCTGAGAAAGGAGAATCACTTGAACCTGGGAGGTGGAGGTTGCAGTGAGCCGAGATCCTGCCATCCCACTACAGCCTGGGCAACAAGAGTGAAACTCCATCTCAAGAAAAAAGTGGAAAGAAAAGGGCTGGGCGCAGTGGCTCACACCTGTACTCCCAGCACTTTGGGAGGCCGAGATGGGTACATCATTTGAGGTCAGGAGTTCGAGACCAGCCTGGCCAACATGGTAAAACCCCGTCTCTACTAAAAATACAAAAAGTAGCCAGGCGTGGTAGTGTGCACCTGTAATCCCAGCTACTTGGGAGGCTGAGGCAGGAGAATTGCTTGAATCTTGAATCTGGGAGGCAGAGGTTGCAGTGAGCCGAGATTGTGCTGCTGCACTCCATCCTGGGCGATGGAGTGAGACTGTGTCTCAAAAAAAAAAAAAAAAAAAAAAAATGGTGGAAAGAAAAAAGAAAAGGAGGCGTATCTCATGCCTATAATCCCAGCACTTTGGGAGGCCAAGGCGGGAGGATTACTTGAAGTCAGGAGTTTGAGACTAACTTGGGCAACAGAGAGAGACCCTGTCTCTACAAAAAATAAAATTAAAATTAGTTGAGTGTGGTGGCACGCGCCTGTAGTCCTAGCTACTCGGGAAGCTGAGGTGGGGGGATCTTTTGAGCCCAAGAGTTTTTATTTTTATCTTTATTATTTTTTAAAATTTTTTGTAGAGGCCGGGCGCCGTGGCTCAAGCCTGTAATCCCAGCACTTTGGGGGGCCGAGACGGGCGGATCACAAGGTCAGGAGATCGAGACCATCCTGGCTAACATGGTGAAACCCCGTCTCTACTAAAAAATACAAAAAACTAGCCGGGCGAAGTGGCGGGTGCCTGTAGTCCCAACTACTCGGGAGGCTGAGGCAGGAGAATGGCATGAACCCGGGAGGCGGAGCTTGCAGTGAGCTGAGATCCAGCCACTGCACTCCAGCCTGGGCAATGACAGAGTGAGGCTCTGTCTCAAAAAAAAAAAAAAAAAGGCCGGGCGCAGTGGCTCAAGCCTGTAATCCCAGCACTTTGGGAGGCCGAGACGGGCGGATCACGAGGTCAGGAGATCGAGACCATCCTGGCTAACACGGTGAAACCCCGTCTCTACTAAAAAAATACAAAAAACTAGCCGGGCGAGGTGGCGGGCGCCTGTAGTCCCAGCTACTCGGGAGGCTGAGACAGGAGAATGGCGTAAACCCGGGAGGCGGAGCTTGCAGTGAGCCGAGATCGCGCCACTGCACTCCAGCCTGGGTGACAGAGCCAGACTCCGTCTCAAAAAAAAAAAAAAAAAAAAAAAAAATTTTTTTTGTAGAGACAGGATTTTGCCATGTTGCCCAGGCTAATCCGGAACTGCTGAGCTTAAGCGATCCACCTACCTCAGCCTCACAAACTGCTGGATTACAGATGCGAGCCAGTGGGCCTTAGCCTAGGAGTTTGAGGCTGCAGTGAGCTTTCGTCACAGCAAATCACGCCACTGCACTCCAGCATCGGTGACAAAGTGAGACCCTGGCTCAAAAAGAAAAAAAAAAGAAAAAGGAAAAATCCCTTGTTCCCCTTCCCTTTTTTTTTTTTTTTTTTTTTGAGACGGAGTCTCGCTCTGCCGCCCAGGCTGGAGTGCAGTGGCCAGATCTCGGCTCACTGCAAGCTCTGCCTCCCGGGTTCACGCCATTCTCCTGCCTCAGCCTCCTGAGTAGCTGGGACTACAGGCGCCCGCCACCTCGCCCGGCTAGTTTTTTTTGTATTTTTTAGTAGAGATGGGGTTTCACCGTGTCAGCCAGGATGGTCTCGATCTCCTGACCTCGTGATCCGCCCGTCTCGGCCTCCCAAAGTGCTGGGATTACAGGCTTGAGCCACCGCGCCCGGCCTTTTTTTTTTTTTTTTAAATGGAATCTCGCACTGTTGCCTAGGCTGGAGTGCAATGGCGTAATCTCAGCTCATTGCAACCTCTGCCTCCTGGGATCAAGCGATTCTCCTGCATCAGCCTATTTGAGTAGCTGGGATTACAGGTGCCCGCCACCACGCTGAGCTAAGTTTTTGTGTTTTCAGTAGAGATGGGGTTTCACTGTGTTAGCCAGGCTGATCTCCTGACCTCGTGATCCTCCCATCTTGGCCTCCCAAAGTGCTGGGATTACAGGTGTGAGGCACTGCGCCCAGCCCCCATCCTGTTTTTTTTTTTCTGTAAATAGGGAATACAACACATGGTACAAACTTAATTAAAAGTTCAAAAGGATTATACAAAGGAGGGAAAGAAACCTTCCTTCCATCTATCCCCTTAGCCTGTGGTTCGCCTTTCCAGAGGCATTTGTGATTCCCCCGATTCCTGGGTCTCCTCCAAAGATGGCCCTTGGCAATGTTTTTACTAAGTTTGAGTATAGATTTTTTTTTTTTTTTGAGACAGAGTCTCTCTCTGTTGCCCAGACTGGAGTGCAGTAGCTTGATCTCTGCTCACTGCAGCCGTCACCTGCTGGATTCAAGTGATTCTCCTATCTCAGCCTCCTGAATAGCTGGAACTACAAGCGCGTGCTACCACAACCAGCTAATTTTTTTATATTCAGTAGAGACTAGGTTTCACCATGTTGGCCAGGCTGGCCTCGAACTCCTGAACTCAGGTGATCCCACCCATCTTGGTCTCCCGAAGTGCTGGGATTACAGGCGTGAGCCCCCATGCTGGCCTGAATATAACATTTCTTTCTTTTTTTTTTTTTTTTTTTTTTTTTGAGACGGAGTCTCGCTCTGTCGCCCAGGCTGGAGTGCAGTGGCGCGATCTCGGCTCACTGCAAGCTCCGCCTCCCGGGTTCACGCCATTCTCCTGCCTCAGCCTCCCGAGTAGCTGGGACTACAGGCGCCCACAACCGCGCCCGGCTAATTTTTTGTATTTTTAGTAGAGACGGGGTTTCACCGTGGTCTCGATCTCCTGACCTTGTGATCCGCCCGCCTCGGCCTCCCAAAGTGCTGGGATTACAGGCGTGAGCCACCGCGCCCGGCCAACATTTCTTTTTTTGTTTGAGATGGAGTTTTGCTCTTGTTGCCCAGGCTGGAGTGCAATGGTGCAATCTCAGCTTACTGCAACCTCTGCCTCCTGGGTTCAAGCGTTTCTCCTGCCTCAGCCTCCCGAGTAGCTGGGATTACAGGCGTGTGCCATCACACCTGGCTAATTTTGTATTTTTAGTAGAGACGGGGTTTCTCCATGTTGGTCAGGCTGGTCTCGAACTCCTGACCTCAAATGATCTGCCCACCTCAGCCTCCCAAAGTGCTGGGATTACAGGCGTGAGCCACCACGCCCAGCCCTGAATATAACATTTTTTTCTTTTTTTTTTTTTTTTTTTGAGACGGAGTCTCGCTCTGTCGCCCAGGCCAGAGTACAGTCGTGTGATCTTGGCTCACTGCAAGCCTCACCTCCCAGGTTCGTGCTATTCTCGTGCCTCAGCCTCCTGAGTAGCTGGGACTACAGGCGCCCGCCACCACGCCCGGCTAATTTTTTGTATTTTTAGTAGAGATGGGGCTTCACCATGTAAGCCAGGATGGTCTCGATCTCCTGACCTTGTGGTCCATCTGCCTTGGCCTCCCAAAGTGCTGGGGTTACAGGCGTGAGCCACTGTGCTCAGCGAATATAACATTTCTAATGGTTAGTCTGTCCCTAGTTCTTAGACAGTTTGGTTCTTTTTTTGTTATTTTTTTTCTTATTATTTGTTTTAGCTATCTCCTACAGGAAAGAGGTTATTTCTTACTTTGGTTGTAATAGATAATGTTGCAATTAACATCTCTGCATAAAGTTTTTTAAAAGAGGTTTTAGTATCATAAGAAGTGACTTGTGATTTACAATTTTGTAGAAGCACATTTATCAATGTCAAGTAAGGCAGATTTGTAATGATTTTTATTTTTAAGTATTGTGCACGTTTTCTATAGTCCTTTTTCTGTGACTTGCGTGGATTTGTGATATTTATAACCATGTAGAGACCTAGTCTCAGTGTTCCCTGCCCTTGGGGGCATCAGCAGCCACAGATTCATTCTTTTTTTTTTTTTTTTTTTTTGAGACGGAGTCTCGCTGTGTCTCCCAGGTTGGAGTGCAGTGGCGTGATCTCGGCTCACTGCAAGCTCCGCCTCCCGGGTTCACGCCATTCTCCCGCCTCAGCCTCCCAAGTAGCTGAGACTACAGGCGCCCGCCACCACGCCTGGCTAGTTTTTTGTATTTTTAGTAGAGACGGGGTTTCACCATGTTAGCCAGGATAGTCTTGATCTCCTGACCTCGTGATCCACCCGCCTCGGCCTCCCAAAGTGCTGGGATTACAGGCTTGAGCCACCGCGCCCGGCCGATTCATTCTTGCTGAGGCAGTCACGGCCCTTGGATACCCTAAGTATAGGGGAGTGTGCCAGTTGTGGGGAGCTCAAGGATGAATGAAGCACTTGGAAGGATATGTCGTATTCAGGGAAACAGTAGCCAGTGCCCAGCTTGGTTCTCTGTTTTGGCATTTACTCTTCATTTCTGTGGATGTTGTTTTTGTATATTAAGTATGAGAATCTACAAACAAGCACCTCTTACAGAGTTCTTTCTCCTAATCGGTACACAGTTTTCTGTATCTGTGGGTTCCACATCTGTGAATTCATCCAATTGTGCATTGAAAATATTTGGGAAAAAAGGATGGCTGCATCTGTGTGAAACATGAATAAACTTTTTCCTTGTCATCATTTCCTAAACGTTATAACAACTATTTTCATACCATTTATATTAGATGTTCGTACATTATTTGCAAATATTACACCATTTTATATAAGGGACTTGAGCATCTGTGGATTTTGGTATCCTGGAACCAATGCCTCATGGATACCGAGGGAAGAGTTTGTAAATGTATTAAAACAGAGTAGTGGAATTGGAATTAAATTCTTTTGATTTTGCAGGTATCTCTGTTTAGCCTCTTCACTGTTCTGGGAACATTTTCCCGCAGGCATCCTAGGGGTTGATGGGAAATTTACTTAAGATTCCCAAGGCTGTCTATGGCAGAAGTGAACCAGTTCTGCCTTGGTTGTCATAAACACCTCTGTTAATTAGCTCAGTTGTTCTCCAGGGGTGGATTGATTCTCTAGCCAGCTTTTGCCAAGAAAAATGATGTAGTCAATAATGGAATTCCAAATAAGATTTCCTTTTTATTTGGCTATTAATCAGAACCTGGGTACCATCCATTTTCTGGGCCCTAATTTTACTATGGAATGTTTCCATAAAACATGCATCTGATTACTGTAAATGTCCTGTAAACACTCCTGCTTGGGCTGGTGGGTCATCTTTTTTTTTTTTTTTCTTTTGAGACAGAGTTTCAGTCTTGTTGCCCAGGCTGGAGTGCAATAGTGTGATCTCAGCTCACTGTAACCTTCCCCTCCTCGGTTCAAGTGATTCTCCTGCCACGGCCTCCCAAGTAACTGGAACGATACACCATGCGCCACCACGCCTGGCTAATTTTTATATGTTTAGTAGAGATGGGGTTTCTTCATGTTGGTCAGGCTGGTCTCGAACTGCTGACCTCAGGTGATCTGCCCTCCTTGGCCTTCTAAAGTGCTGGGATTACAGGCGTGAGCCACTGCACCCGGCCTGTAGGTCATCTTTATGTCCAATCTGCCCTGACCTCTGGGGAGGTCAAGGATACCTTGCCTTCTAGGATTTTTTATATTGGAGACCAGTCTGATGAGTAGCCCTTGAGCAGGGGGTAGATTCTAAGTCTTGGAGAAAATGAGGAAGTTCTACCTCTTATGTGAGGTATGATTGAAGAAATTGTGTTTTCTTTGTTTTTTGATAGGCAGGGTCTTGCCCTGTTGCCTAGGTTGGAATGTGGTGGCATAATCATAGCTCACTGCAGTCTTGACCTCCTGGGGTCAAGCAATCCTCCCACTTCAGCCTCCTGAGTAGCTGGGACTACTAGCATGTGCCACTATGCCCAGCTAATTTTTTAATTTTTTTGTAGCGATGAGGTCTTGGCTATGTTGCCCAGGCTGGATCCTCCTGCCTCAGCCTCCTAAAGTGTTGGAATTATAGGGGTGAGCCACTACGCCCAGCCCAGAAGTGTCTTATATTTTTAGACTTTTGAGCAGTGTTGGAATGATTGAATCGCCTGAGTGGAGAAATTTGGTAGGAAGAGACTAGAAGAGAGGCTCTTTATTAAAGACCTAAAAATAGAATTCATTAAAGTCACAAATAGATAACAGTAGGATTCCTGTCTCACTCTCTCCTGCTTTGGGTTTGTGCTACCAGCTGTTGCATCTGCTTACCTAGAAAATAGAATAATATTTTGTCAGAAGGGTCAGCAGTATAGTCCTAAAACATTGTAAGTCTGAGGATGTGCTTTTTCCAGTTTTAAAAGTAGTTTAGAAACTGACCAGATTCTTTCATGTAGGGAGGAAATCTTAGCAGGAGACGTTGGTTCTTCTGCTCATAGTGCCAGTCCTAACCTGACAGGTCCTGTGGGGTCCCCCGTCTCTTCAGAGCCCTGAGCCTTTTTCCCTTCTAGTTGAACGTTGCTGACTAGGGAGGGATCTCCTATGTAGGTCATCTGATTACCTGATTTGATCATATGGTACTTCTGTTATTTTGGAGGAGAGGGTCTCCTTTTGATTCTAATAGCTGGAGATGAAAATGGCTCCGTATGCTTTCTTCCTGTGGAGGGCTCTGCTGCCCTGAGCTGCATGTGCCCTTTACATCTGTGTGAGGGGGTGGAGGAATGTCCTGGCCTCCCCACTTCCATCCTGCTATGGGCTTCCAGGGAGAATGGGGCCCATTGTGGGCTGTGCCCAAAGGCACAGTCTTCTGCCTCAGTGTCAGGCTTACTGTGGTCTCTGTGTCCAGTTTGCTGTGATCACTGGGTGCCAAGGGGCTGGGAGCTCAGGAAGCCATTGCTGCTTTTTTTTTTTTTTTTTTTTTTTTTTTTGAGATGGAGTCTTGCTCTTGTCACCCAGGCTGTAGTGCAATGGCACAATCTCTGCTCACTGCAACCTCCGCCTCCCAGATTCAAGCAATTCTCCTGCCTCAGCCCCCGGAGTAGCTGGGACTACAGGCACCCGCCACCACGCCTGGCTAATTTTTTTTTTTTTTTTTTTTTTTTTTGAGACGGAGTCTCGCTCTGTCGCCCAGGCTGGAGTGCAGTGGCTGGATCTCGGCTCACTGCAAGCTCCGCCTCCCGGGTTCATGCCATTCTCCTGCCTCAGTCTCCCGAGTAGCTGGGACTACAGGCGCCCGCCACCTCGCTCGGCTAGTTTTTTGTATTTTTTAGTAGAGACGGTGTTTCACCGTGTTAGCCAGGATGGTCTCGATCTCCTGACCTTGTGATCTGCCTGTCTTGGCCTCCCAAAGTGCTGGGATTACAGGCTTGAGCCTCCGCGCCCGGCCAAAATTTTTTTTTTGTGACAGAGTTTCACTCTTGTCACCCAGGCAGGAGTACAGTGGCACAATCTCAGCTCACTACAACCTCTGCCTCCTGGGTTCAAGCAATTCTCCTGCCTCAGCCTCCCGAGTAGCTGGGCTTGCAGATGCCTGCCACCATGCCCAGCTAATTTTTGTAATTTTGGTAGAGACGGGGTTTCACCATGTTGGCCAGGCTGGTCTCAAACTCCTGACCTCAGGTGATCCACCCGTCTCGGCCTCCCAGAGTTCTGGGATTACAGGTGTGAGCCACTGTGCCTGGCCTATTTTATTTTGATCTTATTTATTTATTTATATATTTTTGAGACGGAGTTTTGGTCTTGTCGCACAGGCTGTTGTGCAATGGCGCAATCTTAGCTCTCTGCAACCTGTGCCTCCCAGGTTCAAATGATTCTCCTTCCTCAGCCTCCCGAGTAACTGGAATTATAGGCACCCGCCACCACGTCCAGCTAATTTTTAAATTTTTAGTAGCGACAGAGTTTCGCCATGTTGGCCAGGCTGGTCTCGAACTCCTGACTTCAAGTGATCTGCCTGCCTCAGCCTCTTAAAGAGCTGGGATTACAGGCATGAGCCACCGTACCCAGCCCCACTCTTGATTTTTAAATGGTTGCCTCAAACTCTGTCCTATGATTTTTCGGTTTAAAAACTTTTTCTGTGTTTGAATGCTATTTTAAAGCAGTTCCTTGTTTCTCCCTGTAGGGCGTAGCCCAGAAATTGAGAAGTTAGCACAGCTGGAATTGAGTCTTTTTCATATCTATGTTATCAAGCCGGGTGGGCTGAGGTGAATATGGAAGGCTCTGTGGGCTGTGGTCATGGCCTCACCTGCTGGTCTCAAGCTCTGGGTAGAGAGACTTGCCTTACAGGATAGGATGTGTGTTCACTGCTAGTGCTGCTGCTATGCTGGCAGGTGGCTGAAGTTTTGAGCACTTGGAGGGGCAGAATGTTGATTAATTGTAGGATGGTCTCAGACTCCATGCCCAGGAACTTGTCAGCTGGTCTTGTCTTTCTTGTGTGCAGACCCTACTCCAGCTTGCCCTGAAATTTGGTAGGCAGCCCAAGCCTGTGTCTTTTGTGAGGGTAACTCAGTGCTCACCTGAGAGACAGAGCCACTGCGTGATTGGCTGGCGCTATGAGAACGGAGTCTTGTTCTGTCGCCCAGGCTGGAGTGCAGTGGTGCGATCTCAGCTCACTGCAACCTTTTGGAGACAAAAGGCCATGGTCGTGTCTGACCTTTATCTTTGTTGTAACGACCCTGAAACCCTGGCCTGAGTCTTTGAGGTGGAATTTGCCCCAAGAGAAAGTGTCATGTAGTATACCAGAATTTATCAAGCCTTTCCCTAGTACTAGGACACTTAACATGTGCCTGCAGTATTTTTGTTCGTTTTGCTATTATTTCACATTTAATTTCATTTTTGTAAATACTTAAATAATTTTGAAGCCAAATTCAGATTTTTTCATCTTTATGTCCACTTAGGTTGCTTAGACCTCAGGTGGTAGACCAGGTTTTGTTTTCTTTTTCTTTTTTTTTTTTTTTTGAGACAAAATCTCACTGTTGTCCCCCAGGCTGGAGTGCAGTGGCATGATCATGGCTTAGTGCAGCCTGAATTCCTGGGCTTAAGCAATCCTCCTGCCTCAGCCTTCTGCAAAGCTGGAACTACAGACGTGTGCCACCATGCCAGCCTATTTTTTTTCTTTCTCTTTTGTAGAGACAGGGTCTTGTTATGTTGCCCAGGCTAGTCTCAAACTCCTAGCCTCAAGTGATCCTCTCGCCTCAGCCTTCCAAAGTGGTGGGATTACAGGTGTGAACCACCATGCCCAGTCTATTTTCTTGTTTTGAATTCAAGCTTTCTGAGGGTTGTCCTTTAGGAAGAGAATGTAAGGAATTCCAGAGTCAGGGAGGCATGGGCTGTGTTCTGGGAGAGGCCTAGGGAGGCACTGCTCTGGAACCGCCTGTAGGAGTGGGTGGGTGTCAGACTGCCAGCAGAAGCCAGGGTGGTGAGGGGAGGGATGAGTGTTCTGCAAGGGAGATTTATACCACTGTATTTTTTTTTCTTTTTTTTGAGACAGAGTCTCACTGTGGAGTGTAGTAGAATGATCTCGGCTCACTGCAACATCCACCTCCTGGGTTCAAGTGATTCTCCTAACTCAGCCTCCCAGGTAGCTGGGATTACAGATGTGCATTACCATGCCTGGCTAATTTTTATATTTTTAGTAGAGACGGTTTCACCCTGTTGGCCAGGCTGGTCTCGAACTCCTGACCTCAGGTGATCTGCCCACCTCGGCCTCCCAAAGTGTTGGGTTTATAGGTGTGAGCCACTGCACTCAGCTGGAGATGAATATTCTTGACAGTGTCTTCTGGGTATATACCTAAGAGTGAACTGTTAGATATATAGTATTTGACATACACACACACACACACACACACACACACACACACACATATTTTTGGAGATTCAGTCTCACTCTCACACACACACACACACACACACACATATTTTTGGAGATTCAGTCTCACTCTCTCACCCAGGCTGGAGTGCAGTGGTGTGATCTTGGCTCTTGGCTCACTGGATCCTCTGCCTCCCGGGTTCAAGTGATTCTCCTGTCTCAGCTTAACCATTAGCTGGGATTACAGGCGCATGCCACGACGCCCGGCTAATTTTTGTATTTTTAGTAATAATGGGGTTTCTCTGTGTTGCTCAGACTGGTCTCGAACTCCTGGATTGCTCAAGCCATCCACCTGCCTTGGCCTCCCAAAGTGCTGGGATTTACAGGTGTGAGCCACCGTGCCTGGCCTGATGTTTTAATTATTGAGAATTTTGTATTTTTTGTAGAGATGGGGTTCTTCCTCTCTGCCTAGGCACATGCCTGTCTATCCCAGATGGCGGCACTGGCCTAGGACAGACGGTTCTACCCCCAGTACACCAAGGCCCTGGAGGGTGCAACCTATAGAACAGCTGGCCTCCTGTCTTCAGTAGTAGGACAAGTAACAAACTTAGATTTGGCAATATAAATTTAGAAAAGGTTAATGTTTTCCAGAACAGTGAAACTACAGTATAAAGGTTAGACTTGAGAACCCAAAATTACTCCCTAGCTTCCGTTTCCTGCCCTTCGTGTGCTCAGCACTTGTATCTGTGTTCTCACTACCCTGAGCCCTGAGTTCTTTTAGGGTTGGCCCAGGAGTTGCCTTGGTCCAGAGAGATACCTGGGAGGAAACCACATGGAAGCAACAACAGTACTACGTATATGTTATTATTTGGAGTAATTAGCCCATAATTTTTTTTTTTTTTTTTGAGATGGAGTCTCAGTCTGTCGCCCAGGCTGGAGTGCAGTGGCGTGATCTCGGCTCACTGCAACCTCTGCCTCCCGGGTTCAAGCAATTCTTCTGCCTCTGCCTCCTGAGTAGCTGGGACTACAGGCGCCTGCCACCATATACGGCTAATTTTTTATATTTTTAGTAAAGACAGGGTTTCACCATGTTAGCCAGGATGGTCTTGATCTCCTGACCTCTTGATCTGCCCACCTCGGCCTCCCAAAGTGCTGGGATTACAGATGTGACCCACTGCGCCTGGCCAGCCCCATAAATTCTTGATAGCAATTTTCCTGAGGTACTCAAGTTTTACTAGAAAAACATAGCATCATGTTTTGATTCATTAGTTGTCTAGATGCTCATCCTCCTGTATTATACTGGCTATTAAGTACCATTACTCCCAGGTTGAATTTATGACATCTGCTGCCCACCATGCCCGTTAATCAAATCAATAAAGGCAGGGCAAACTGCTGTCTCGTGTTATTTCAAACTGCCCCACCTCCTTCCTCTTCCGTCTTATGTTATTAATGAAATAGTTTGACAATACTTAAATGTTAGTGAAAATAAGGGAAAAGTCGTTTGTATCTTTAGGTGAGGGTGTAAATTGAAGGACAGTTTTGCCAAATCTAACAATTCCAATGTACATATCCTTTGACCCAGCAATTCCACATCTAGGATTATATCCTTAGATATGTTCTAAGAAGAATGCAAGGATGAGTGTGAGAACACCCCGGAGAGCAAGATACGCAGGATATTTAGACATTTAAATGTACCATACACAATAGGGGTGAATGAAGAGATGGATCTACCCACTAGGGCTGAGGTCTCTCAGTTCTACTAAATTAGAAAAAGGAACAGTTACTTATTTTTGATACGGAGTCTCGTTTCGTCGCCCATGCTGGAGTGCAGTGGTGCGGTCGTGGCTCACTGAAACCTTTGCTTCCCAAACAAGCGATTCTCCTGCCTCAGCCACCTGAGTAGCTGGGATTACAGGTGCGCACCACCATGACCGTCTAATTTTTTGTTTTTGTTTTTTTTTTTTTTTGAGACGGAGTCTGGCTCTGTCGTCCAGGCTGGAGTGCAGTGGCCAGATCTCAGCTCACTGCAAGCTCCGCCTCCCGGGTTTACGCCATTCTCCTGCCTCAGCCTCCTGAGTAGCTGGGACTACAGGCGCCCGCCACCTCGCCCGGCTAGTTTTTGTATTTTTTAGTAGAGACGGGGTTTCACCGTGTTAGCCAGGATGGTCTCGATCTCCTGACCTCGTGATTCGCCCGTCTCGGCCTCCCAAAGTGCTGGGATTACAGGCTTGAGCCACCGCGCCCGGCCTTTTTTGTATTTTTAATAGAGACGGTGTTTCATCATGTTGGCCAGGCTGGCCTCGAACTCCTGACCTTGTGATCCGCCCGCCAGTTGTGAGCCACTACGCCTGGCAAAAAAAGGAACAGTTTTGAAGAATTTGGTTTCATTTGAACGTTAAGAATGAAATAAAAAGAGATGTGCTTGTTTATGTGTTTAGAGATACACATTCAATATGTCATATGTGGAGACCTACTGAGGAAAGTCAGTCTGCTCACCTGAGGACCTGGGAAGGAGACCTGCTTTTCACTTGTGTCCTAGTGTGGTGTTGGAATTTATTTTACCTCCATGTTAATTACTTTTTTTTTTTTTTTTTTTTGAGACAGAGTTTCACTCTTGTTGCCCAGGCTCGAGTGCAATGGCATGATCTTGGCTCACTGCAACCTCCACCTCCTGGGTTCAAGCGATTCTCCTGCCTCAGCCTCCTGAGTAGCTGGGATTACAGGCACATGCCACCACACTCCACTAATTTTTGTATTTTTAGTAGAGACAGGGTTTCGTTGGCAGGTGATCCGCCCGCCTCGGCCTCCCAAAGTACTGGGATTACAGGCGTGAGTCACTGCACCTGGCCTTTTTTTTTTTCTTGGAGACACAGTTTTGCTCTTGTTGCCCAGGCTGGAGTGCAATGGCGCGATCTCGGCTCACCGTAACCTCCGCCTCCCGGGTTCAGGCGATTCTCCTGCCTCAGCCTCCCGAATAGCTGGGATTACAGGCATGTGCCACCATGCCTGGCTAATTTTGTATTTTCATTTGAGAAGGGGTTTCTCCATGTTGGTTGGGCTGGTCTCGAACTCCCAACCTCAAGTGATCCGCCCCCCTCTGCCTCCCATAGTTCTGGGATTACAGGTGTGAGCCACCGTGCCTGGCCCGTGAATTACTTTTATTGCATTAAGTCAAAGGGGAGGACCAGACAGCTGATGACATCATTGTGAGATAGTGGGAACCAATAGTAGGGAATCAGATACTGGGAAACACCGGATGCAGCCTGCCCACATTTTGCCCTTAGCTCTGGGACCTCTGAACTTGGTAATGGTCTGATTTGGGTTTTTTTTGCTTTAGGAGGGAAGGTTCCTGGGAAGGGAAGATAGAATCTATTTTTAATATTAAGTAAATATAGCTCAATGTAGTAATTTTGGGCCCTAGTGTAACATTTTCTTCCATTATAACCCAAGTCACTTTTAAAACAAACAAAATCCTTTTTTTGGTATATTTTGTGTTTGTAATGTTGCTAGAGGAAAATACTTTTGAAATATCCTCACTTCCCTTCGTAAACTTGGGAGAGCTTGGGACCTGGTGGGGTATGTGTTTTGAATCATGCTGTCTGGGGGATTAGTGCCTGAAATCCAGATTCCTACTGGACAAAGCGCTGGGGTTTGAGGTAAGTGGGGTGGGGTGGGGCGAGGGTTATATAGCTATCACAGATAACAGAGCTTACCTGCTGACTTTGCTTCACAATTGTCAGTGCATAGACCTGCTTTGGCACGGACATCCTGAGAGGGGACTTGGACCATGACCCGTATTCCTTTCTCTTACCACCGTGGCCGGCTATTTTAGTAACTTCTAAAAATTTTGGGCGCCGTGTCTCACGCCTGTAATCTCAACACTTTGGGATGCCGAGGCGGGCGGATCACGAGGTCAGGAGATAGAGACAATCCTGGCTAACACGGTGAAACCCCGTCTCTACTAAAAATATAAAAAAAACTAGCCGGACTTGGTTGCAGGCGCTTGTAGTCCCAGCTATTCGGGCGGCTGAGGCAGGAGAATAATGTGAACCTGGGAGTAGGAACTTACAGTGAGCCGAAATTGCGCCACTGCCCTCTAGCCTGGGTGAAAGAGCAAGACTCCGTCTCAAAAAAAAAAAAAAAAATTTTTTTAATGTAACTTTAAATTTACAGAAAAATTGCAAGAATAATTCAAGAAACTCCCAAATACTCTGGAGTCACCATTTGTTTACATTTTGCTGTGTTTGCTCTGTCATTCTCTTTTCTATCTATATCTTTTTTTCTGAACCATCTGTGAGTAGTTGACAGAGATCATATCTCTTTACCCCTACATTTTTTTTTTTTTTTTTTTTTTTTTTGGAGATAGGGTCTTGATCTGTCGCCTAGGCTGGAGAGCGGTGATGAGATTTCGGCTTATTGCCACCTCCACCTCCCAGGCTTGAGTGATCTTCCTGCCTTAGCCTCCCTCCAGAGTAGCTGAGACTACAGGTGCAGGTTACCATGCTGGCCTAATTTTGTATTTTTTTGTAGAGATGGGGTTTGAGACCAGCCTGTTGCCCAGGCTGGTCTCAAACTCCTCAGCTCAAGCTATCTGCCCGCCTCAGACTCCCAAAGTGCTGGGATTACAGACGTGAGCCACAACACCTGGCCTACTCCTAAATTCTTTTTTTTTTTGAGATGGAGTCTCACTCTGTTGTCCAGGTTGGAGTGCAGTGGCACGATCTTGGCTCACTGCAACCTCCAGCTCCCAGGTTCAAGCGATTTTCCTGCCACAGTCTTCCTGAGTAGCTGGGACTACAGGCACACACTACCACACCTAATTTTTGTATTTTTCGTAGAGACAGGTTTCGCCACGTTGGCCAGGGTGGTCTCTAACTCCTGACCTCATGTGATCTGCCCTTCTTGGCCTCCCAAAGTGCTGGGGTTACAGGCGTGAGCCACCGTGCCCAGCCCTCCTAAATTCTTAACTGTGTATTTCCTAAGGATGAGAATATTATCTTACATAATCACAGTATAGCTATCAACATCAGGAAATTTAAGACTAGTAGAATACTGTTCTGTTATTTTTATTTTATTTTTTGAGACAAGGTCTGGCTCTATCGCCCAGGCTGGAGTGCAGTGGTGCAGTCTCGGCTTACTGCAGCCTTCACCTCTCAGGCTCAAGCCGTCCTCCCTCAGCCTCTTGAGTAGCTGGGACTATGGGTGCACACCACCATGCCTGGCTGATTTTTGTATAGACGGGGTTTTGCCATGTTGCCCAGGCTGGTCTCAAAATCCTGAGCTCAAGTGATCTGCCCACTTTAGCCTCCCAAAGTGCTGGGATTACAGGCATGAGCCACCATGTCTGGCCGAATACTGTTATCTAATCTACAGTCCATATTCACTTTGTCTCAGTTGTCCCAGTACATCTTTGGTATTGCCATATGAGTAGGCACAAGGTGCAGGTTTGTTTTGATGATCAACTCTGATTAAAGAGACACTTGGCAGTTTTCTCCATGAAAAGTTGATATTTTCTCCTTTGTAATTAATAAGTCATTTATGGGGGGAACACTTGAGACTATGTAAATATCCTGTTGCTTTCCTCATCAAATTTTGACCCTCTATCTTCAGCATTCAATGATGCTTCTGAGTCCATTAGTCCTTCTGCATTTGTTGTCACCTTACTGTAAGGAAGAGCTTTTCTCATCTCCTATGTTTACTCATTAATTGGTTATTTATATACATATTAATAACTTATTCAATGTGGTGTAATACATTCATGTCACTGTTCATTTCTTTCTTTTCTTTTTTTTTTTTTTGAGACAGTCTTGCTCTCCCAGGTTCAAGTGATTCTCCTGCTTCAGCCTCCTAAGTAGCTGGGATTACAAGTGTGTACCACCATGCCTGGGTTATTTTTGTACTTTTAGTAGAGACAGGGTTTCTCTGTGTTGGTCAGGCTTGTCTCAAACTCCTGACCTCAAGTGATCTGCCCACCTCAGCCTCCCAAAATGCTGGGATTACAAGTGTGAGCCACTGTGCCCGGCCTTTTTTTTTCCCTCTTTTTTTAGAGACAGGATCTCACTCTGTTGCCCAGGCTGGTGTACAGTGGCATGATCATAGCTCACTACAGCCTTGATCTCCTGGGCTCAAGCAATCCTCCTGCCTCAGCCTCCTGAGTAGCTGTGACTACTGGCACACACCACCATGGCCAGCTAATTTTTTTCTATTTTTATTATTTATTTATTTTTTTGAGACAGAATCTCATTCTGTTGCCCAGGGTGGAGTGCAGTGGCGACATCTCGGCTCACTGCAACCTACACCTCCCCGGCTCAAGCGATTCTCCTGCCTCAGCCTCCCGAGTACCTGAGATTACAGGTGCCTGCCATCATGCTCAGCTAATTTCTGTATTTTTTTTAGTAGAGACGGGGTTTCACCCGTCTGGCCAGGTTGGTCTCGAACTCTTGACCCAGGTGGTCCCCCTGCCTCGGCCTCCCAAAGTCAAGGATTACAGGCGTAAGCCACCGTACCCGGCATTTTTTTTCTGTTTTTAATAGAAATGGGGTCCCACTATGTTGCCGGAACTGGTCTCAAACTCCTGGGCTTAAGTGATCCTCCTGCCTCAGCCACCCGAAACGTTGGGATTACAGGCATGAGCCACCGCTCCCACCCAAGTTTGTTTTTTGTTTCTTTTTTTTTTTTTTTTTTTTTTATTTATTTATTTATTTATTTTTTTTTGAGACGGAGTCTGGCTCTGTCACCCAGGCTGGAGTGCAGTGGCCGGATCTCAGCTCACTGCAAGCTCCGCCCTCAGGTTCACGCCATTCTCCTGCCTCAGCCTCCCGAGTAGCTGGGACTACAGGCGCCCACAACCGCGCCCGGCTAGTTTTTTGTATTTTTTTTTAGTAGAGACGGGGTTTCACCGTGTTAGCCAGGATGGTCTGGATCTCCTGACCTCGTGATCCGCCCGTCTCGGCCTCCCAAAGTGCTGGGATTACAGGCTTGAGCCACCGCGCCCGGCCAATTTTTTTTTTTTTTTTTTTTTTTTTTTGAGACGGAGTCTTGCTCTGTCCCCTAGGCTGGAGTGTAGTGGCCCAATCTCGGCTCACTGCAAGCTCCACCTCCCGGGTTCACGCCATTCTCCTGCCTCAGCCTCCTGAGTAGCTGGGACTACAGGCGCCTGCCACCGCGCCAGGCTAACTTTTTGTATTTTTAGTAGAGACGGGGTTTCACCGTGGTCTCGATCTCCTGACCTTGTGATCCGCCAGCCTCGGCCTCCTAAAGTGCTGGGATTACAGGCGTGAGCCACCGCTCCCGGCCTTGTTTCTTTTTTTTTTGAGACAGAGTCTCATTCTTTTGCCCAGGTTGGAATGCAGTGGTGTGTTCTCGGCTCACTGCAACCTCTGCCTCCCAGATTCAAGCAATTCTGCCTCAGCCTCCTGAGTAACTGGGATTACAGGCATGGGCCTCCTAGCCCAGCTAATTTTTGTATTTTTAGTAGAGATGGGGTTTCACCATATTGGTCAGGCTGGTCTTGAACTCCTGACCTTGTGATCTGCCCCCCCTTGGCCTCCTAAATTGCTGGGATTACAGGCGTGAGCCACCGTACCTGGCCTGGCCCCAAGTCTATTCTTAAGACCACAGATTTTTGATGTAAGATTCACTGGACAGATACACAACTACAAGACATAAATCTTTTATTTACAAAATAAGATCTTTAAGTAGTTAGCTCCCAGTTGAAATAATGATTTGGACTGAATGTGGTGGCTTATGCCTATAATCCCAGCATTTTAGGAGGCTGAGGTGGGAGAATTGCTTGAGCCCAGGAATTTGAGACCAGCCTGGGCAACATGGTGAGGCCCCATCTCTACAAAAGATAAAAAATTAGCCAAGTGTGGTGGTGTTATGCTTGTAATCCCAGCTATTTGGGAAGCTGAGGTGGGAGGATCACTTGAGCCTGGGAGGGCGAGGCTGCAGTGAGCCATCATTGTGTCACTGCACTCCAGCCCAGGTGACGGAGTGAGACCCTGTATCTTTAAAGGAAAATTTAAAAAGGGATAAATGCAGGAGATCTTCATCTTATCAAAAGGGTGCTGTTGTAATTTATATATTTCTAAGTACTGGATGGGGAGGGGGAGTAGCAGCTCCAAGGTACTTTTCAGTGGTGGCCCTTTTTTTTTTTTTTTTTTTTTTTTTTTGAGGCGGAGTCTCGCTCTGTCGCCCAGGCTGGAGTGCAGTGGCGCGATCTCGGCTCACTGCAAGCTCCGCCTCCCGGGTTTACGCCATTCTCCTGCCTCAGCCTCCCGAGTAGCTGGGACTACAGGCGCCGCCACCACGCCCGGCTAATTTTTTTGTATTTTTAGTGGAGACGGGGTTTCATTGTGTTAGCCAGGATGGTCTCGATCTCCTGACCTCGTGATCCGCCCGTCTCGGCCTCCCAAAGTGCTGGGATTACAGGCTTGAGCCACCGCGCCCGGCCTCAGTGGTGGCCTTAATCTGCTGATGCGTGGAAGGTGTTTTCTTCTTCCAAATAGCCCTGGGATCTCCTGAATTTCTAGGTTGGGCCACTCAGGCATGGATTGACTCCTACAGTTCAGGTGGATGGAGATCCCACCAGCCCACAGCTTAATTCTTCAGATGCTTTATCTTCGTTTCTCATGTATCTTCAGTTGGCTTCTGATGTGAGCACATAAATACCCTGCAGAATTCCTTTCCAGTCTTTATGTAAATCATTATTTTTGTTTTCTTTTTTTTTTTTTTGAGACGACAGGGTCTTGCTGTGTCACACTGGCTGGAGTGCAGTGGCATGATCACGGCTCACTGCAACCTCAACCTCCCAGGCTCAAGCGATCCTCCCACTTCAGCCTCCTGAGTAGCTGAGATTTTAGGCATGCGTCACCACACTCAGCTAATTTTTAAAAATATTTTGTAGAGACGGTCTCTCTGTGTTGCCCAGCCTGGTCTCAAACTCCTGGGCTCTAGCAATCCATCCACCTTAGCCTCCCAAAGTGCTGGGATTACAGGCATGAACCACTGCCTTGCCTGCTTTTCATTTTTAATCCTTGGGTTCTAAAATGCAGGAATTAATTTCCAAATAATTAGTATGGAATGCAATCCCGCTTTTTCCTGTGTGCTGAGAGAATGATCAAAGACCACAGAAAGGAGATGGAGACAGAAGAAGGTGAGAGCAAGGGCATTTTTAAGGATTTCTTCAGTCTTGTTAATCTGGGTGTAAATTCTGTGTGGCAGATAGCAGCTGAGGATCCCCTGAAGTTTTGAGGAGGAGGAAAGCCCTTGAGAATAATGGGTTTTCTTGGTCTTACTTTGTATAAGAAGAGCCCGAACTGGACATATCTCCAGATATGTGCTATGGTCTTTAACAAGCAGCCCAACATCCTTTGCTGGGGAAGGCCAGCAATGTGGGAGCTAGTGGGGCCTGGCCCAGGAGCCTTGTGTTCACCAGGTCACTGGGAGCTGGTGCTCTCTGATGTCCTTCTATGCAAGCCTGATTCTGAAATCAGGTGTGGTGGGCATCATTGTCCATAGTGTTGGCCTGGCCTGTCATTTCACTGATCATAGAATGGCTGTGGCTTTGCAGAGCAGGGATTGCGAGAATGGAAGAATGTCTTTTGGCTCTTTTGCTCTAGTTTTTGGAAGCACGTCAGTTAGAGAAGTTTGTGATTTTTTAGAATTTGTTGCTGTGGTAAGGCTGAAGCAGGTAAAAGGGCCAATTAGAACCATCTGTGGGAGGGAAGGAATTCTGTTAGCAGAAAGGAAAACCTGAGCAAAGGGAGTGGGTGCTAGTTTTGTCTTGTTCTTTTATAAACAAAGTGTGTTGATATGGCAGTTTCTGGCATGGGTGAAATGTTTTTGATGGTTGAACATGAAGAATGTAGCCAAAAACAAGAATGGGGCTAAAAGCAAGTCACAACTTCAGACAATGAAGATTGAAGCATTTGCCTAGATAAATACTCTATAGTGAATATGCAAGAACTCCCACATACCCGTTTGGCTCCTGAGGCATTGTGCGTAGGGCCCCAGGCCTTTATTACAGAGCTGCTGGCAGGGTCAAGGGCTGGGTTGCCTGGAGTTTCATTTCACCTCACTTCTCTGTTTTTGGAGTCTAATTAGCCAATTAGGTCAGAAAGGCCAGCAGCCAGCACACTTTTTCTAAATTTAATTCATCATTGCTAGATTAGCATATTAATTTTGAGCTGTGGCACTTACTTTTAATCTTTTGTAGTGTAATGGAAAAACCAGAAAGCTCAGCATTGAACTTCAAAGTGTGAAATCAGGTGATCATTGCCATTATGCTTGGTGAATTATTATTATTATTATTATTATTATTATTATTATTATTGAAGACAGTCTCGCACTGTCATCCAGGCTGGAGCACAGTGGCGTGATCTTGGCTCATTGCAACCTCCGCCTCGCAGGTTCAAGTGATTTTCCTGCCTCAGCCTCCCAAGTAGTTGGGACTACAGATGCGTGCCACCACGCCCAGCTAGTTTTTGTATTTTTAATAGAGACGGGGTTTCACCATTAGCCAGGATGGTCTTGATCTCTTGACCTTGTGATTCGCCCGCCTCGGCCTCCCAAAGTGCTGGGATTACAGGTATGAGCCACTGGCGCCTGGCCACTTGGTGAATTATTTAGGGGATTTAGTGGAAGTTCCTTTCCTGTACTCTGCGGGCATCTGCTGAGTACCTGCTTGGTGCCAGGCATCTACTTGGAGAGAAAGCAGCAGAGTAAGTGCTGTCAAGACTCCTGTAGTGGACCTCTTCTCCCCCTTTTCTCTCAAGGGAACCATTGGCATCCAGCCTTGACCCCCAGTAGACACTGATCATCCTGCCCCCCCAGCATAGCCCCACTGTACCTTTGTACTGAGTTGGGGAGGGGATAGGATGGCCAGGGGGAGTTTCGGGAAGTCAGAAGGCAACTTCTAGTTTCTGTTACAGTAAGCACTTGGAAAATGACTGTTTATAATGTATTAGTATAAATACTTGGTTTGTTACCACTTGTGTTTCCTGATTTAGTAATGTATATAAACCTTAATTGAATATTTTTGTGTGAAACTTGGAAAGACTGCATCTGTAGCAAATAAAGCCTCACACCTAGCACAGGGTAGGTAGTTGGTAAACATGTGCTGAAGTGTTAATTGTTGGGCTGTCTTCAGAGAATTGTAGTTTGCTTTAATTGCATTTTTGGATGCCACACGGGTACAAGGATGTGGTAATTCATTCCCACTTGGATTCTGCTGAGTCTGGCCACCCACCTCTCATACTTATTCCCCCACCACTACTCCACCTCCCACTCTAGCTGCTGCAGCCAAATGGACAGTTAGGGCCAGGCGCAGTGGCTCATGCCTGTAATCCCAGCACTTTGGGAGCCTGAGGTGGGCGGATCACAATGTCAGGAGTTCGAGAACAGCCTGGCCAATATGGTAAAACCCTGTCTCTACTAAAAATACAAAAATTAGCTGGGCATGGTGGCAGGCACCTGTAGCCCCAGCTACTCAGGAGGCTGAGGCAGGAGAATCACTTGAACTCAGAAGGCAGAGGTTGCAGTGAGCCGAGATGTCGCCACTGCACTCCAACCTGGGCGACAGAGCGAGACTCTGTCTCAAAAAACAAAAAAAACCAGAAACCGAAATGGATGGTTAGGCCTGGTCCTTGTCCTTGGCCTCAGTTTATCCTTTTCTGTCTTCAGTGTCTTACCTGGGCACTGGTAATTAAAGGACTGGAGCATGTCATCACGGGGATATGCCCCTAAAAGCCTCCTAAATTATTTTCTTCTGAAGTCTAATTGATGTAACTCTAAGTGATGTTTTCTAAAATATTGTGGCAAAATATACGTAACAAAGATGGTGTATTTATTTATTTATCTATTTTGAGACAAGGTCTTGCTTTGTCACCCAGGCTGGAGCACAGTGGTGGAATCATGGCTCACTTCAGTCTTGACCTCCTGGACCAAGCAGTCCTCCCACCTCAGGCCGAGTAGCTGGGACTACAGGTGCATGCCCATATACCTCGCTAATTTTTAAAATTTTTTAAAAAAATTTATTTTACTTACTTTTTTTTTTTGAGATTGAGTCTCACTTTGTCACCCAGGCTGGAGTGCAGTGGCGCAATCTCGACTCACCGCAACCTCCGCCTCCCAGGTTCAAGCAATTCTCCTGCTTCAGCCTCCTGAGTAGCTGGGACTATAGGCGTGCGCCTACCACGCCCGGCTAATTTTTTTTGTATTTTTAGTAGAGACAGGGTTTCACCATATTGGCCAGGATGGTCTCCATCTCTTGACCTTGTGATATGCCTTCCTCGGCCTCCCAGAGTGTTGGGATTACAGGTGTGAGCCACTACGCCTGGCCTAAATTTTTTTTTTTTGTAGGGATGGGGGTGTCACTGTGTTGCCCAGGCTTACGTTTTAATATGCCATCTTAACCATTAAAAATGTTTTTTTTTAGGGGCTGGGTGTAGTGGCTTGTCCCTATAATCCCAGTGCTTGGGGAGGCTGAGGCGGGAGGATTGTTTGAGCCAGGAGTTTGAGACTAGCCTGGGCAACATAGTGAGACCCTGTCTCTACAAAATAAAAACTAAAAAAATGGCCCAGCCTGATGACTCACACCTATAATCCCAGCACTTTGGGAGGCCGAGGTGGGCAGATCACCTGAGATCAGGAGTTCAAGACCATCGTGGCCAACATGGTGAAACCCCATCTCTACTAAAAATACAAAAATTAGCCGGGCGTCATAGTGGGCGCCTATAATCCCAGCTACTTGAGAGGTTGAGGCGAGAGAATCGCTTGAACCCAGGAGGCAGAGGTTGCAGTGAGCTGAGATTGTGCCGCTGCACTCTAGCCTAGGTGACAGAGCAAGACTGCATCTCAAAAAAAAAAAAAAAAAAAAAAATTAAAAAATGAACCACGCATGGTGGTGTGAACCAGGCTGAGGCAGAAGGATCACTTGAGCCCAGGAGTTCGAGGTTACAGAGGTTCATTGTACCACTGTACTCCACCCTGGGTGATAGATGAGAGACTGTCTCTCAAAACAAAACAAAACAAAAAAACAAACCCCAAACTCACCTTTTTAAATTGTAAAAAGCACAATATAAAACTTACCATCTTCAAAGTCAAGTATACTGTTCGGTAATGAATAATGTTTAACGCAGTGTATGGACTTCAGTGGAATGTAGAAGGAATTCTTTCAGTGAGCCCCAACATGTACCATGTTAAAATCTACTCAGATTAAAAGCCATGGTTCAGTGGAGAATGACTGTTCAGCCCTGGGTTTTGAACCTTGCCTTTCTTCCCTTTCCCTAGAACATGTCTGCACCTGGGTGGATTTATACCCAGGTTTTAAACCTTTGCTTCCTGTCTTTGTTGGAAAAAACCAAATCACCGCTAGCAGAAGCCACTGCCCTTGGTTTATCTGTGATAAGTGAGAATTTGCAAGAATTTTCCAAGTGAGAGAAGTGTTCAAAGTAGCTTTTCTGTTTGATAGAATGTTGTGTAGTGCTTGCCTCTCAGGGGTGGTATTTTTTCTCCCACATATTTTTACCTTTAAATCTCTTGCTGTATGTGTGACCCTGACTTCCTTTGGTTGGTCCTCTAGCTCCCTGATGGTCCTGGGGCTGCCTCCATATCGCTGGTGGTATTTCCACATTGCCTGCAGTTTAGGTAGGAACCTGTCCCATGTCAGGGAAACCTTATCTACCCCCTGAACTGAGCAATTTTAGGGTGATACCTTGAATCTTCACCAGTCACTTGGCTTTAGACGTTTCTCATCTGATGCCAAGGAGTCAAAAAGGCCTGTTTTTAACTAGAAGCAGAGAAATCTGACGGGTTTTTTTTTTTGATATTTGGAGCTCAAATAAACAATGACTTCACACCATTGTTTTCCATTGTGTTGAGTACATCCTGTTGGCCATCATATTTAGAAGTTTTAAACTGGTTAACCTTTCAGAAACTACATTAATGTTGGACTGACAGTTAATATTTAACTTCTGAGTATCAAAGTGTTTTTTGCTAGATTGAACCTGAAGTGGTTAATATTTCTGCTTTTTGTGTTTTCCAAAATATTTACAACAGGAACATGGAATTTTATTATTTTAATCTGGTTTTTTTTTTTTTTTTTTTTTTGAGACGGAGTCTCGCTCTGTCGCCGGGGCTGGAGCGCAGTGGCCGGATCTCAGCTCACTGCAAGCTCCGCCTCCCGGGTTTACGCCATTCTCCTGCCTCAGCCTCCTGTGTAGCTGGGACTACAGGCGCCCGCCACCTCGCCCGGCTAGTTTTTTGTATTTTTTTTTTTTTTTTTTTTTTTGAGACGGAGTCTTGCTCTGCCGCCCAGGCTGGGGTGCAGTGGCCGGATTTCAGCTCACTGCAAGCTCCGCCTCCCAGGTTTACGCCATTCTCCTGCCTCAGCCTCCCGAGTAGCTGGGACTACAGGCGCCCGCCACCTCACCCGGCTACTTTTTTTTGTATTTTTTAGTAGAGACGGGGTTTCACCGTGTTAGCCAGGATGGTCTCGATCTCCTGACCTCGTGATCCGCCCGTCTCGGCCTCCCAAAGTGCTGGGATTACAGGCTTGAGCCACCGCGCCCGGCCTTAATCTGGTTTTAAAATGAATATCCCATTTTCTTTATTTTTATTTATTTATTATTTATTTTGAGATGGGGTCTTGCTGTGTCATCCAGGCTGGAGTGCAGTGTTGTAATCTCACTGCAGTCTCGCCATCCTGGGTTCAAGCAATTCAGTCACCTCAGCCTCCCAAGTAACTATGATTACAGGCATGCGCCACCATGCCTGGCTAATTTTTGTACTTTTTTGTAGAAACAGAGTTTCGCCATGTTGCCCAGGCTGCCCTTGAACTCCTGGGCTCAAGCATTCTGCCCACCTCAGTCTGCCAAAGTACTGGGATTCTAGGTGTGTGCCACTGTACCTGACCATTCTTTAAATGTTTTAATTACTGTGGCAAATGATAGCAATTTAACAGCATAAGTACTATTTTTAGGTGACGTAGCTATTTGGGAGTAGGGGCTCCTAGGAGTGGTGGGATGGGCTACCTCTGCCAAATTTTGTGTGGTTAATAATGGGTTGAGTCTCCCACCTTTTCCTTTATTCTTGGGAAGCAAAAACTAGTAGAGAGCTGTTCTTTCAGAGTTTTTAGGTAAAATGTCTGAAAGTTTCAGAGCCAGGTCCTGTGCTTGTAGTCTCCTATTTGGGAGGCTGAGGTGGGAGGATCACTGGGGAGTTCAAGGCTGGTGAGGTATAATTGTTTCTGTGAAAAGCCACTGCACTGTAGCCTGGGCAACATAGTGAAACCCTGTCTTAAAACTAAACAAAGGTAGTTTAAAAAAAAAAAAAAAAAAAAAAAATATATATATATATATATATATATATATGTATCTGAGGACTGGGCGTGGTGGCTCACACCTGTAATCCCAGCACTTTGGGAGGCCGAGGCAGGCAGATCACGAGGTCAGGAGATCGAGACCATCCTGGCTAACACGGTTTGAAAACCGGTCTCTACTAAAAATACAAAAAATTAGCCGGGCGTGGTGGCGGGCGCCTGTAGTCCCAGCTACTCAGGAGGCTGAGGCAGGAGAATAGCGTGAGCCCGGGAGGCGGAGCTTGCAGTGAGCCGAGATCGCGCCACTGCACTCCAGCCTGGGCGACAGAGCGAGACTCCGTCTCAAAAAACAAAACAAAACAAACAAACAAACAAAAAATATATATCTGAAAGTTTCTTTCACTGAGTTTTTCTGTGGATGAGGAAACATTAAGTTTATTGCAAATTGAGTTGGTGCCAAATGTGCATTTGTTCCTTACATCTATTGAGTGGAGAGCATTTATTAACTGAGCGGAGAGCATTTATTAACTGAGCTCCCTGTGTGCGTGGGGCACTCATAGCTCTGGGGAGGCAGTCTGAGTGGAACAGAGCTGTCTGTTCCATAAGGCTGTCTGGACAGAATGGGGTCATAAGGGCCTGGCTCTTCATGGGCATCTCCCCTTTCCTTCCACCAAGCAACATCCTTTGGTTTGCATCTTCCTGGCGAATGGTATTGGTGATGGTGACGGGAGGGTCCAGTGGGATCCTTACCTGCTGAACCTTACCCTTGGATGCCTGGTGTGCTTGCCAGTTACTGTATAATGTTTTGATTTCCTAGTTATTTCCCTGACAACTGATCTGATATATACTTTAAATATACCTGCCTCTAGGGCAGCTTTAATATACTTTGGCTACAAAAGTCACTACCTTTTAGGTACCATTGATAACTTGACATTTTACTTTACTTTTTTTTTTTTTTTTTTGAGACAGAGTCTTCCTCTGTCACCCAGACTGGAGTACAGCGGTGTGATCTTGGCTCACTGCAGCCTCCACCTCCCAGGTTCAAGCAATTTTCCTGCTTCAGCCTCCCCAGTAGCTGGGATTATAGGTGCCCGCCACCATGCCTGGCTAATTTTTGTATTTTTAGTAGATACAGGGTTTCACCATGTTGGCCAGGCTGGTCTTGAACTCCTGACCTCGTGATCCACCCACCTCAGCCTCCCAAAGTGCTGGGATTACAGGCGTGAGTCACTGTGCCTGGCCTGGCATTTTACTTCTGCCCATCACTTGAGAGTCCCACATATTACAACTGGGAGGAAGGGAGCGCCTGGTCATTGGCAGATGCGAGCCACTTACTGGGCCTTCCCCAACTAGCTCTGGTTCTTCTGGCTGAGGGTGTTTATCTGCATTGAGTCTCAAGGTCTGGGGCCTGGGGCAGTGCTGAGAGCTTAGACTCAGTTGTGGGTACTGCACTGGGTGCTGGCATAGAGGAATAAGGTTCCCATTTCCACTACTCAAAAAGGAGAGCTTCGGTAGCTCCTCTCAGCCAGTGGTGAATCCAGCTAAGACATGTTCTTGGGCTGCCTTGAGCACTTCCTACTCTTTAGAGGATATAATGTGAATGAGTGTGAGGTGTTACAGTGGATAGCTGTGTCAGGAAGACTAGGTGGCTGTGGCCAGAATCTTTCTGTGGTTCCCACACTATTTTCTCCCACATTTTCTGGCCACCAAGCTGTAGGCAACCACAAATGAGTGTTTACCTCTGTTTGAAACTTGGTCTCTGAACCACGAGGTGGAGGATCTCTGTAGTGCCTCTATCTCAATGACCGAGTTTTTGAGTATGAAACTGTGTAAAAAAAAACTTTCAGAGGTACATTCTGATATAAGTATACGGATGCTACCTATCAGATTCCTAGCACAGGCAGACATGACCCTTGCTTATAGGAAGCCAGCATCAGAAAGACAAAAGGGTGTTTTATTACCAAGTTGCAAAAGAATTTTTCTCCTTAGAGCATGGAAAACCAACACATAGTAGATGGAGTTGTGCCCTGAACATCGCCCGCCTGCTAAATGCAGAGCACTTAGTCATGCCCATGAAACAGATACCCCATGTCGTCATGTGTCCGCAGATAGCAGACAGCTTAAGTTCCTGGTAAGGCAGGGTGTGTCTTATAACTGACTCTGTTTTCAAATAAGCTGAGAATTTTAAAATTCACAATCAGCTTAGAATAGTGAAAGATCAGCTGGATCTAATAAGTGAAGTAAAGACTAAAGATGATGGAAAGAAGCTAAAAGGGCCGGGCGCGGTGGCTCAAGCCTGTAATCCCAGCACTTTGGGAGGCCGAGACGGGCGGATCACGAGGTCAGGAGATCGAGACCATCCTGGCTAACACAATGAAACCCCGTCTCCACTAAAAATACAAAAAAATTAGCCGGGCGTGGTGGCGGCGCCTGTAGTCCCAGCTACTCGGGAGGCTGAGGCAAGAGAATGGCGTAAACCCGGGAGGCGGAGCTTGCAGTGAGCCGAGATCGTGCCACTGCACTCCAGCCTGGGCGACAGAGCGAGACTCCGCCTCAAAAAAAAAAAAAAAAAAAAAAAAAGCTAAAAGAAAGGTCCTGTGTCTCCCCATTCATTTATTAGGTGTATGGTATATGTCCGGCACTGGAAGAGTACTGGGCACATATTAGTGATTGCAACAGATGTATCCCTGCTCTTCCACAACTTACAGTCTTGTGAGGGTGTTGGTTGAGCTGAGCCATTTACTAAATTAGAATTAAAATGCGGCTGGGCACAGTGGTTCATGCCTGTAATTCCGGCACTTTGGGAGGCCGAGGTGGGCGGATCACCTGAGGTCAGGAGTTCAAGACCAGCCTGGCCAACACGGCGAAACTGTCTCTACTAAAAAATACAAAAATTAGCCAGGCGTGGTGGCAGGTGCTTATAGTCTAAGCTACTTGGGAGGCTGAGGTAGGGAGAACTGCTTGAACTCGGGAGGCAGAGATTGCAGTGAGCCGAGGTTACGCCACTGCACTCCAGCCTGGGTGACAGAGCGAGACTCCCTCTCCAAAAAAAAAAAAAAAAAAGGATTAAAATGCATAAGGAAGAGGCCAGTAAAGAAAACACACACGATGCAGCAGTAAAGAAAACTGTAGTCCAGGCACAGTGACTCACACCTGTAATCCCAACACTTTGGGAGGCCAAGGCAGGAGAATTGCTTGAGCCCATGAGTTTGAAACCACCCTGGTTAATATAGTCTGTATCTCTTCAAAAAAATTTAAAAATTAGCCTGGTGTGGTGGCATACACCTGTAGTTCCAGCTACTTGAGAGGCTGTTAGGAGGTTTGCTTGAGACCAGAGGTTGAGGCTGCAGTGAGCTGTGATTATACCATTTCCAGCCTGGGCGACCAAAAAGTCAAAACAAAACTACACAGAAAAGAGTTGAAGAAAAACGTTCAATTTGGAACACTTTCTAGAGACCTGAGGAGAACATCCTCACCAGAGTACTGGGAACGCTGGTTGTTGAGAAGGAGTTCCTGGTGGAGGACCCCTCAGACATCACTGGAAGTTAAATGGTTCTTGGAACTGATGCCCATAGGGCTTCACCCTCTATGTACATGGTCATTTGGTCCCTTTTGGTGAGTGTGGCACTTAACATTGCTGGTGAGCCTGTGGTGGGCAAAAGTGACCCAGCCATCTACTGATGGCAGCGGGGGAAGGTTCCTGCTGAGGAATGGGTC
The DNA here is from genome assembly GCF_049350105.2 of Macaca mulatta. Classification (NCBI taxonomy): domain Eukaryota; kingdom Metazoa; phylum Chordata; class Mammalia; order Primates; family Cercopithecidae; genus Macaca; species Macaca mulatta. The sequence goes on from NC_133407.1 coordinate 112,960,831, forward strand.
TGAAATCCTGTGAGAGCCACCTGGTCCCATGGGCCTTGGAGTGTGGGACAAGGTAGTAGAGAGGAAAGAGGACAATGTTTTTTTTTTTTTTTTTTTTTTTTTTGAGACGGAGTCTGGCTCTGTTGCCCAGGCTGGAGTGCAGAGGCCGGATCTCAGCTCACTGCAAGCTCCACCTCCCGGGTTTACGCCATTCTCCTGCCTCAGCCTCCCGAGTAGCTGGGACTACAGGCGCCCACCACCTCGCCCGGCTAGATTTTTGTATTTTTTTTGTAGAGACGGGGTTTCACCGTGTTAGCCAGGATGGTCTCGATCTCCTGACCTCGTGATCCACCCGTCTCGGCCTCCCAAAGTGCTGGGATTACAGGCTTGAGCCACCGCGCCCGGCCGACAATGTTTTTCCTATTGCTTATCTCACATTGATGAGAGGAATCAATAAAATTATATTGTGCTAAATTGTAAGACACCTAACTTTCTATGGCAGGTGAATTTCATTTGCTTTCTCATACCTTTGTAGAGCAGCTCAGTATGTTTTTCTGAGACTTTAAGGGGGAAGTAGTGTCTTAGGAACTAAGGATGTATGCAGACATTGCTTTTTGGGTCAGGGGTTTGTGTAAACGTGTGTGACACAGACACTAAGAGATAGAGGTGGACAGAGATGGGGTGATGGGCAGGGCAGAAGCCCAGGGGCTGAGATAGGGCTTTTTGTTGTTGTTCAGAATTTGCTGAACATGTACATGAAGACAGGGCTTTCTAGTCCTAAGAAGATAGTGAAATAGAGCAAGAGTTGCTGGCTGTTTTAGGATTTTTAAAAATTTTTGAGATAACAGGATTCAGTCAAGCTCTGTACCTTCGTGTGTTTCAAGTACTCAGTAGAGAACATAGCCTAACATCATATACCCCTAAGTATCTGCAACCCAACTGCTTTGTCACACCTTAATGTTGTTTCTTTCTTTCTTTTTTTTTTTTTTTTGAGAATTTTGCTCTTGTTGCCCAGGCTGGAGTACAGTGGTGCGATCTCAGCTCACTGCAACCTCTGCCTCCTGGGCTCAAGCGATTCTCCTGCCTCAGCCTCCCATAAACATTTTACCTTAATGGTATTCTGTGTTCTGCAGTGGGCACTTTTCACTAAGCATTTTTTTTTTTTTTTTTTTTTTGAGATGGAGTCTCACTGTGTCTCCCAGGCTGGAGTGCAGTGGCATGATCTCGGCTCACTGCAAGCTTTGCCTCCCGGGTTCACGCCATTCTCCCGCCTCAGCCTCCCAAGTAGCTGAGACTACAGGCACCCGCCACCACGCCCGGCTAGTTTTTTGTATTTTTAGTAGAGACGGGGTTTCACCATGTTAGCCAGGATAGTCTCGATCTCCTGACCTCGTGATCCACCTGCCTCGGCCTCCCAAAGTGCTGGGATTACAGGCTTGAGCCACCGCGCCCGGCGCATTTTTTTTTTTTTTTTTTGAGACAGAGTCTTGATCTGTCTCCCCATGCTGGAATGCAGTGGCGTGATCTTGACTCACTGCAACCTCTGTCTCCCGGGTTCAAGCGATTCTCCTGCCTCAGCCTCCAAGTAGCTGGGATTACAGGCGCCTGCCACCACACCTGGCTAATTTTTGTATTTTTAGTAGAGACGGGGTTTCACCATGTTGGCCAGGCTTATCTCGGGTTCCTGACCTCATGATCCGCCTGCCTAGGCCTCCCAAAGTGCTGGGATTACAGGTGTGAGCCACTGTGCCTGGCCTACCGACTTTAGGATTATTTTTAACTTTCCAGTGTTGCAGTGAACATGCTTGTGCCATCTCTCCATATATGTTTGCAGTTTTCTCTGTCTGTGTGCCTAGGAGTGGAAGGGCCCAGCTGAATGGTGAGTCTTCTCCAAGGTGTTGGGGCAGCTCACACTCCCACCAACAGCCATATGGTCCTGTCTCCTCAGTGGTGTCACATTGGAACATTTTGGCCCATCTGATTGGTGTGGAAAGGTTTTTGCTGTTACTTTAATTTTCTTTTCCCTGATTATTGGTAAGGTTGAGCATCCTTTTTGTAAGTTTACTGCTATTCAGGTTTTCTTCTGTGTGAATTACTTGTTGGTTCGTTCGTCCTATCTTCAGCCTATTTTTACTGTTTTGGGTTGCTTGATGTTTTTTGATAAGGATTCATTACCTATCACATGCATTGACCAGGCTGTGGTTAGCCATTTTTTTCTTTCTTTATGGTGTCCTTTAGGCCTTAAAAATTCTTGGCCAAGCCTAGTGGCACATGGTGAAATCCCAGAAGTTTGAGAGGCGGAGGTGGGTGGATTGCTTTAGCCCAGGATTTTGAGACCAGGCTGGTGCAACATGGTGAAACTGTCTCTACAGATACAAAAACATTAGCCAGGTGTGGTGGCACATGCCTGTGGTCCCAGCTACTTCGGAAGCAGAGGTGGGAGGATCACTTGAGCCTGGGAGGTTGAGGCTGCAGTGAACTGTGATTGTGCCATTGCACTCCAGCCTGGGCCACAGAGTGAGACCCTGTCGCAAAAAAAAAGAAATTTAAAGCTTTTTTTTTGAGACAGTCTCACTGTCAGATTTAAAATTCACATTCAAATTTATCTTAAGATTTAAAAGATTTTTTGAGATAATTGTGGATTCACATTCAGTTGTTAGAAGAGGGATCCTATGTACAGTTACCCAGTTCCCCCCATGGTAACATCTTGCAAAACTGTAGTACAGTATATCACAGGCAGGATATTGAAAATGGTATAGTCAGGGTACAGAACGTTTCCATTACCACAGGATATTTTATGTTGTCCTTTTATAGCCACGTCTACCTCCCTCACACTCTGACCCCCTTCTGTAACTCCTGGCACCCACTAATCTGTTCTCTCTTTCTATAATTTTGTCATTTCAAGAATGTTATAAAAATGAAATCATATCGTATGTAACCTTTTGGGGTTGGCTTTTTTTTTTTTCGCTTAGCAAGATTGCTTGGAAATTATCCAAGTTGTTGAGCGTATCCATAGTTCATTCATTTTTATTGTTCATTAGTATTCCATGGTATGCATGTACCATAGTTTGTTTAATCATTCACCCATTGAAGGACATCTGGGTTGTACCATTTGTTGAAAAGGCAATTTTTTCCCCATTGAATTGTTTTTGCATTGTTGTCAAAAATCACTTGGGTATATTTGTGTAGGTCTATTTCTGGATTCCCTATTATATTCCATTGGTCTATGTATCTGTCCCTCCACCAATACAGCCTTTTTTTTTTTTTTTTTTTTTTTTGAGAAGGAGTCTCGCTCTGTCGCCCAGGCTGGAGTACAGTGGTGCGATCTCGGCTCACTGGAAGCTCCGCCTCCTGGGTTCGTGCTGTTCTTCTGCCTCAGCCTCCTGAGTAGCTGGGACTACAGGCGCCCGCCACCACGCCCGGCTACTTTTTTGTATTTTTAGTAGAGACAGGGTTTCACCGTGTTAGCCAGGATGGTCTCAATCTCCTGACCTTGTGATCCGCCCGCCTCGGCCTCCCAAAGTGCTGGGGTTACAGGCGTGAGCCACCGCCCCCTGCTTTTTTTTTTTTTTTTTTAATTTTAAGATTATTACCATTATTTTTGAGACAAGGTCTTGCTCTGTTGCCCAGGCTGGAGTACAGTGGTGTGAAAGTGACTCACTGAGCCTTGACTTGCCAGGCTTAAGTGATCCTCCCACCTCAGCCTTCCAAGTAACTGAGGCCACAAGTACATGCCTCCACACTTGGCTAATTTAAAAAATTTTTGCAGAGATGAGGTCTTACTATGTTGCCCAGGTTGGTTTCTCACTCCTGGGCTCAAGTGATCCTTCTGCCTCAGCCTCCCAGAGTGTTGGGATTATAGGTATGAGCTGCTGCATCCTGCCCTTATTGTTTTTTTAAATTACTATGTCGCCAAGGCTGGTGTCAAATTCCTGGGTTCCTCCGTCAGCCTGTTGCGTAGCTGGGATCACAGGTGTATGCATAGTTTTCAGCATACACATTCTGTACGTGTTTGTTAGATTTACACCTAAGTGGGCTGGGCGCGGTGGCTCATGCCTGTAATCCCAGCACTTTGGGAGGCCGAGATGGGTGGATCATGAGGTCAGGAGATCGAGACCATCCTGGCTAACACAGTGAAACCCCATCTCTACTAAAAATACAAAAAAAAGTAGCCGGGCATGGTGGTGGGTGCCTGGAGTCCCAGCTACTCGGGAGGCTGAGGCAGGAGAATGGCGTGAACCTGGGAGTTGGAGCTTGCAGTGAGCCAAGATCATGCCACTGCACTCCAGACTGGGTGACAGAGCGAGACTCCATCTCAAAAAAAAAAAAAAAAAGATTTACACCTAAGTAATTTTTTGAATAGTTTAAATGATACTATATTTTTAATTTTGGTGTCCACATGGTTATTGTAGTATATAGAAATACAATTGATTTTTGAATGTTTTTGTGTTCTGTGACCTTGTTGAACTCATTATAGAACTAATATAGGACTGTAAGGAGTTTTCTTTTTTTTTTTTTTTTTTTTTTGAGACGGAGTCTCGCTCTGTTGCCCAGGCTGGAGTGCAGCGGCCAGATCTCAGCTCACTGCAAGCTCCGCCTCCCGGGTTCACGCCATTCTCCTGCCTCAGCCTCCCGAGTAGCTGGGACTACAGGCGCCCGCCACCTCGCCCGGCTGGTTTTTTGTATTTTTTAGTAGAGACGGGGTTTCACTGTGTTAGCCAGGATGGTCTCGATCTCCTGACCTCGTGATCCACCCATCTGGGCCTCCCAAAGTGCTGGGATTACAGGCTTGAGCCACCGCGCCCGGCCAGGACTGTAAAGAGTTTTCTTACAGATTCCTTGGCATTTTCTACATAGACAATTATGTCATCTGCAAATAAGGGCAGTTTTATTTTTTCTTTTCAATCTGTATGCCATACTTTTTTTTTTTGTTTTTTTTTTTGTTTTTTGAGACAGAGTTTCACTCTTGTTGCCCAGGCTGGAGTGCAGTGGCTTGATCTTGGCTCACTACAACCACCGCCTCCCGGGTTCAAGTGATTCTCCTGCCTTAGCCTCCTGAGTAGCTGGGATTACAGGTGCCTGCCACCACACCGGCTAATTTTTTGTATTTTGTAGAGATGAGGTTTCACCATGTTAGTCAGGCTGGTGTTGAACTCCTGACCCAGGTGATACACTGGCCTCAGCCTCCCAAAGTGCTGGGATTACAGGCATGGGCCACTGTGCCTAGCCACTATACTTTTTTTCTCACTTTATTGCACTAGCTATAATTTCTAGCATTATGTTGTGTACGAATGGTGATAGTGGACATTCTTTGCCTTGTTTCTGTTCTTAAGGATAAAACACTCAGTTTGTCACCAGTAAATGTTAGCTGTGGGGTTTTTTGGTAGATGCTCTTTATCAAGTTGAAGAAGTTCCCCTCCATTCCTATTTTTCTGAGAGTTTTTTTGTTATGAATTGGTGTTGAGTTTTGTCAGATACTTTCTCTGCATCAATTGGTGTGATCATGTGATTTTTGTTCTGTAGCCTGTTAATATGGTTAATTTTCAAATATTGACCTGATTAATTTTCAGATACTGAGCTTTCCTTGCATCTGTGGAATAAGTACCACTTGGTCATGGTGTATGTTTCTTTTAATATAATTTGCTGAATTCTGTTTGATCATGTTTTGTTAAAGACTTCTGTGTCTGTTTTCATGATAGATACTGGTCTATAGTTTTGTTGTAATATCTTGGTTAGATTTTGGTATCAGGATAATGCTACCTAATAAAATGAATTGGAGGCAAGTGTGGTGGCAAATGCCTATAGTCCCAGCTACTCAGGAGGCTGAGGCGGGAGGATTGCTTGAGCCCAAGAGTTCAAATCCAGCTTGGGCAACATAGCAAGACCCCATTTCTGAAAAAGAAAAATGAAAAAAAAAAAAGAAAAATAGGTAAAACATGAAATAAAATTCAGTGTATTAAAACAAAATGAATCAGGATGTGTTTCCTCCTCGTCTGCTTTCTGGAAGAGTTTGTGCCTGGTGGTGGCTCATGCCTGTAATCCCAGAACTGTGGGAGGCCAAGGCGGGTGGATCACTTGAGGTCAGGAGTTCAGGACCAGCCTGGCCAACTCCTTCTGCAAAAAAAAAAAAAAAAAATTGGTAGAACTAACCACTCATGTCATTCGGCCTGTAGATTTTGTGGGAGTTTTAAAATTACAAATTCAGGGTCGGGCACCGTGGCTCACACCTGTAATCCCAGCACTTTGGGAGGCTGAGGTGGGCGGATCACCTGAGGTCAGGAGTTCAAGACCAGCCTGGCCAACATGGCGAAACCCCGTCTCTACTAAAAATACAAAATTAGGCATGGTGGCGCATGCCTGTAATCCCAGCTACTCGGGAGGCTGAGGCAGGAGAATCACTTGAACCCAGGAGGCGGAGGTTGCGGTGAGCCGAGATCACGCCATTGCACTCCAGCCTGGGCAAAAAGAGCAAAACTCCATCTCAAAAAAAAAAAAAAAAAAAAAATACAAAAGTTAGCTGGGCGTGGTGGCAGGAGCCTGTAATCCCAGCTACTTGGGAGGCTGATGCAGGAGAATGTTTGAACCTGGGAGGCGGAGGTTATAGTGAGCCAAGATTGTGACACTACATTCCAGTCTAGGCAATAGAGCAAGGCTCCATCTCAAAAAAAAAAAAAAAAAAAAAATTACATATTCAATTTCCTTAATAATTTTCTTCCTTTTCTTTTCTTCTTTATTTTTCTTTTTCTTTTCCTTTTTTTTTTCCTTTTTCTTTTTCTTTTCTTTTGAGACAGAGTCTCACTCTGCCACCCAGGCTAGAGTACAGTGGTGTGATCATGGCTTATTACAGCCTTGAACTGCTGGGCCCAAGCCAACCTCCTGCCTTAGCCTCCTGAGTAGCTGGGACTTCTGTCTTTAAAAACATTTTATCCCTCTCTGCGTCTGTAGAAAAATTGTCTTAATAGAAATTATATCATATTAGATGAGTTGTAGTTGTTTGTTTGTTTGTTTGTTTGTTTGTTTGTTTTGAGATGGAGTCTGGCACTGACGCCCAGGCTGGAGTGCAGTGGCACAATCTCGGCTCACTGCAAGCTCTGCCTCCCAGGTTCACGCCATTCTCCTGCCTCAGCCTCCCGAATAGCTGGGACTACAGGCGCCCACCACCACACCTGGCTAATTTTTTGTGTTTTTAGTAGAGACAGGGTTTCACCATGTTAGCCAGGATGGTCTTGATCTCCTGACCTCGTGATCCGCCTGCCTTGGCCTCCCAAAGTGCTGGGATTACAGGCGTGAGCCACCGCGCGCCTGGCTGTAGTTTTTATTTTTTCAGAGGAATCTGTTCGTTTAGTTTGATTCATATTTGTCTGTGTAGAGTTTTTTATAGTGTTTCCTTATTTTTCTTTTGATGCCTGCAGTATCTAGTGGTATCTTCTGCTTGATTGTTGATGTTGGTAATTGCCTTCTCATTTTTCCTCTATCATTCTTACTTGAGATTGATAATTTTGTTAATCTTTTCAAATAACTAGTTGTTTGTTTCATTGGTTTTTCTCTGTTTTTGTTTTCAGTTTAATTGGGTTTTTTTGCTTTTTATTATTTCCTTCTGCTTGCTTTTGGTTTATTTTGCCTTTTTTTTTTTTTTTTTTTTTTTCCTTTAATGAGATGGAGTTTTGCTCTTGTTGCCCAGGCTGGAGTGCAATGGTACATTCTCAGCTTACTTCAACCACTGCCTCCTGGGTTCCAGCAATTCTCCAGCCTCAGCCTCCCGCGTAGCTGAGATTACAGACGTCTGCCACCACACCTATTTTTTGTATTTGTTTGTTTGTATGTATGTATATATGTATGTATGTATGTATTGTTTTTGAGACAGGGTCTTGCTCTGTTGCCCAGGCTGGAGTGCAGTGGTGCAATCTCCGCTCACTGCAACGTCTGCCTAGCGGGTTCCAGTGATTCTCCTGCCTTAGCCTTCCAAGTAGCTGGGATTACAGGCACCTGCCACCACACCCGGCTAAATTTTGTATTTGTTTTTGTATGTATGTATGTATGTATGTATTGTTTTTGAGACAGGGTCTCGCTCTGTCACCCAGGCTGGAGTGCAGTGGTGCAGTCTCTGCTCACTGCAACCTCTGCCTCCCGGGTTCAAGCGATTCTCCTGCCTCGGCCTCCTGAGTAGCTGGGACTACAGGCGTGCACCACCACACCCGGCTAATTTTTGTATTTGTATTAGAGATGGGGTTTCACCATGTTGGCCAGGCTGGTCTCAAACTCCTGACATCAAGTGATCTACCCACCTAGGCCTCTGAAAGTGCTGGGATTGCAGGTGTGAGCCACTGCACCTGGCCGTAGTGGCTTTGTTTTCTTTAGAAATTTTGGGTTTATTTACTTTGCATTACTCAGGTCAGAAAATGTCACTTGACCTCTTAATAGCATGGGCTCAGGGCAGAGTTTAATCTTTTTCTAGAATGGAAATTGCTCATGATGGCTGTTGTCACCTGTGGGCCAGTAAGTTCTGAAAGGCATCTGTGTGCCTGCCAGCCTAGAGTAAGTGTCCTGAACTACCTGAAACTGATGGGGCCCAGAGTAAAATGTACAGATTTCTAGTCACTTTCTTGGGGGTGTGGGGCTTGTTTACTGGAGTGGAGTTTGCAAATATGTGTTTAATAAATGGGTCCTGTAGTTAGTGCCTAGGGTGGGTGTGAGGAGTGGGCAGGTGCAGTATTTCTCTATGCAGGTACTTTTTTTTTTTAAAGTCTTTTCAAAGTTTTTATTTTTTATTTTTTTATTTATTTTATTTTTTTATTTTTTTTTTTTTTGAGACGGAGTCTCGCTCTGTCGCCCAGGCTGGCTGGAGTGCAGTGGCCAGATCTTAGCTCACTGCAAGCTCCGCCTCCCGGGTTCCCGCCATTCTCCTGCCTCAGCCTCCCGAGTAGCTGGGACCACAGGCGCCGCCACCTCGCCCGGCTAATTTTTTTGTGTTTTTAGTAGAGACGGGGTTTCGCCGTGTTAGCCAGGATGGTCTCGATCTCCTGACCTTGTGATCCGCCCGTCTCGGCCTCCCAAAGTGCTGGGATTACAGGCTTGAGCCACCGCGCCCGGCCTAGTTTTTATTTTTATTTTTACTTTTTAGACGGAGTTTTTCTCTTGTTGCCCAGGCTGGAGTGCAATGGCGCGATCTCAGCTCCCTGCAGCCTCTGCCTCCTGGGTTCAAGTGATTCTCCTGCCTCAGCTTCCCACGTAGCAGGTGGCATGCGCCACCACGTCCAGCTAATTTTGTATTTTTTGTAGATACTGTGTTTCACCATTTTGGTAGGGCTGGTCTCGAACTTCTGACCTTGTGATCCGCTCACCTTAGCCTCCGAAAGTGCTGGGATTACAGGCATGAGCCACCACGCCCGGCCCAAAGTTCTTTTTTTTTTTTTTTTTTTTTGGTGGTGAAGTCTTGCTCTGTCACCCAGGCTGGAGTGCAGTGGCATGATCTCAGCTCACTGCAGCCTCCACCTCCTGGGTTCAAGCAATTCTTCTGCCTCAGCCTCCCAAGTAACTGGGATTACAGCCACGCGCCACCACACCTGGCTAATTTTTGTGTTTGTATTTGTAGGTATGTATGTATGTCTATGTTTATTTGTTTATTGCTTTTGAGACAGGGTCTCGCTCTATCACCCAGGCTGGAGTGCGGTGGTGTAATCTCCGCTCACTGTAACTTCTGCCTCCCAGGTTCAAGGGATTCTCCTGCCTCAGCCTCCTAAGTAGCTGGGACTACAGGCACACACCACCACGTCCAGCTAATTTTTGTATCTGTAGTAGAGACGAGGTTTCATCATGTTGGCCAGGCTGGTCTTGAACTCCTGACCTCAGGTAATCCACCTGCCTTGGCCTCCCAAAGTGCTAGGGTTACAGGCGTGAGCCACCATGCCTGGCATGTATTTTTAGTAGAGACAGGGTTTTACCGTACCATGTTGGCCAGGCTGGTCTTGAACTCCTGACCTCAAGTGAACTGGCTGTCTCAGCCTCCCAAAGTGCTGGGATTACAAGCATGAGCCACTGCGCCCGCCTGCCCAGCCTCAAAAGTATTTTTCTAAGCCTCATTGTTACGTTTGCTACATGGCTGTATTTCTATATATACATGTATATATTTTTTCTTTGAATCATTTTGAAGTGAGTTACAAAGTGTTTGACACTTCATTCCTAAGTACTTCAAAATACAATTCATAAGATTGAGGATAATTCCCTATAGAGTCATACTACCATCAGATCACCTAAGAAAATTAACAGTAAATCCCATTTCCAGTTTACATGCAAAATTCCTCAATTACCCCTTTGGGAGGTGGCATCATGTGTTTTTTAAAAAGTAAATCCAGGCCGGGCGCGGTGGCTCACGCCTATAATCCCAGCACTTTGGGGAGGCCGAGGCGGGCGGATCACGAGGTCAGGAGATCGAGACCATCCTGGCGAACACGGTGAAACCCTGTCTCTACTGAAAATACAAAAAAATTAGCCGGGTGTGGTGGCGGGCGCCTGTAGTCCCAGCTTCTAGGGAGGCTGAGGCAGGAGAATGGTGTGAACCCGGGAGGCGGCAGAGCTTGCAGTGAGTGGACATCGTGCCACTGCACTCTAGCCTGGGCGACAGAGCGAGACTCCATCTCAAAAAAAAAAAAAAGTAAATCCAGAATCCAGTCAAGATGTACACATTGGGCAAGATTGCTCACCTTTCTAATCCTGGGAGACTGAGGTAGGAGAATCGCTTAAGGCCAGGAATTTGAGGCCAGCCTGGGCAGCATAGTGGGACACAGTCTGTACAGAAAAATTTTAAAAACTAGCTGAGTGGAGTGGTGTGTACCTGAAGTCCCATCTATTCACTTGAGCCCAGGAGTTCAAGGTTATGTTGAGCTATGAACACAATACTGTACTGTATCCTGGGCCACAGAGCAAGAGCCTTCTCTGTCCCCACTCCTCCACCCCCAAAAAGGTACACACATCAAGTCTGGTTGCTGTCTCTAAATTGAGAACAGTCATCTTATGTTTAGGAATGTCAGCATTTGGAGATACCAGGCCAGCTGTTTTGTAGAAGATCCCACATTCTAGTTTGTGTGATTTTTCTTTGCATGGCTCCCATATTTCCTGTAAATTGGAAGTTAGGTCTAAAGCAGTGCCACCCAACAGAAATATAACATGAGCCACATATGTCACTTAAATTTTCCTGGTAGCCACATGAATAAAAGCAGATTAAATTAATTTCAATCATATATTTTGTTTAATACTTTTTTTTTTTTTTTTTTTTTTGAGGTGGAATCTCGCTCTGTCACCCAGGCTGGACAGCAGTGGCTCAATCTTGGCTCACTGCAACCTCCACCTCCTGGGTTCAAGCGATTCTCCTGCCTCAGCCCCCTGAGTAGCTGGCATTACAGGTGCCCACCACCATGCCTGGCTAATTTTCATATTTTTAGTGGAGATGGGATTTCACCATGTTGGCCAGGCTGGTTTCGAACTCCTTATCTCAAGTGATCCGCCTGCCCTAGTCTCCCAAGGTGCCAGGATTACAGGTGTGAGCCACCACTCCTGTCCTATCTAATACATTTCTTTATTATTTATTCTTTGTTAATACTTATTGTTTACTTAATATATTTTACTGAATATATCTGACTATATTCAAAATATTACTAAAATACATATCATTTCAGTTTGCAATCAATATTTTAAAAGTATTCATGAGGCATTTTACATTCCTTTTTTATAAAGTTTTCAAAATCCAGTGTATATTTTACATTTAATGGACCAGCCACATTTCCAGTGCTAAGGAGTTGCACGAAACTGGTGGCTTCTGTATAAGAGAGCATGAGGGTAAGAGCCTTGATCCAACTCAGGGTAGATGTTTTTGGTAGTAACTCCTGGAGGATAGTATATGACTTTGAACCACTGGAATTGCTCAAGTCTGAATCTGCTTTTCTTTTTTTTTCAGGCTCTGTGTGCTCTGGGATGGAGCAGGTGTGCAGAGGGTGAGGACCCAGCTCTGGGACCAAGTCACTTGCTTCCTTACTTAGCAAGACTATCGACTTGAGCAAACTTGGGCCTCGAATGAGGATGTCTGTGGGCCTCTCGCTGCTGCTCCCCCTCTGGGGGATGGCACAAATCCTGTTCTCTGTGGCTATGGCTCAGTCCCACTGGCCCAGTGAACCCTCAGAGGCTGTCAGGGACTGGGATAACCAGCTTGAGGCATCCATGCACTCAGTGCTCTCAGACCTCCACGAGGCTGTTCCCACAGTGGTTGGCATTCCTGATGGCACGGCTGTCGTCGGGCGCTCATTTCGAGTGACCATTCCAACAGATTTGATTGCCTCCAGTGGAGACATCATCAAGGTGAGACTGGATATAGAGGTAAATGAGGAAGAGTTCTCATCTTCCGTTTTAGTTTTGGTGCCTTTTCCTTCTCAAGTCTAAGCTCCACCAATTCCGAGCTCAGTTCTTCCAGTACCCCCTTAGAAGAGGGACAGCCACTGATGTTCATGAGAGGATCCCTGTATACTCAGAATAGCATCCTAATCTTTATTCTTGTTCCCATTCTGAGGACATCACCATGTCACCTTTACTCTGGAAGTTCTACTGAAAACTGATTTAGGGATTTGTTGGAAGGGTCTGTCACATGTATAGGGAAAGGTTACCTTTCATAAATCACAGAGTTAAACCCAAAAAATATAGGACTTTTATGCTTTGAACTTACTTTTTAAAATAAGATATAAATAAATATAGGAGTTCTGCTCTAATTTGCTGATGTGTGTTTGCTAATGTAATTGATCACTTAAGAACAAAAATTAGTACCCAAACTTCAGCCTTGCCCCATATCCTTTAGAGAAGCCATCCAGAGAACAATGGAATCTGAGGCCCGTGTAGAGAAGAGTGTCTGGGTTGACCCAGGATAGAAATCAGGTGAAATAGGAAGCTTTTGTGTGATGAAGCACCATCTCTCTGTCTGACTTTGTGGAACCGTGGAATTTCCCCTAGGTCCTGAGTGAGTTTGTTTCACGGACAGGTGGGTGGCATGTACCCCTCAAGTTATGAACATCTTTTTTTTTTTTTTTTTTTTTTGAGACGGAGTCTCACTTTGTCACCCAGACTGGAGTGCAGTGACGTGATCTCAGCTCATTACAAGCTCCGCCTCCCGGGTTTACACCATTCTCCTGCCTTAGCCTCCCAAGTAGCTGGGACTATAGGCGCCCGCCACCTCGCCCGGCTAGTTTTTTGTATTTTTTAGTAGAGAAGGGGTTTCACCGTCTTAGCCAGGATGGTCTTGATCTCCTGACCTTGTGATCCGCCCGTCTCGGCCTCCCAAAGTGCTGGGATTACAGGCTTGGGCCACCACACCCAGCCGGGTTATGAACATCTTCTAGAGCAGAAGTCAACACACTTCACCCAAACTGGAGTGCACTGGCGTGATCATGGCTCACTGTAGCCTTGACCTCCCAGGCTCAAGTGGTGCTCCCACCTCAGCCTTCCAAGTAGCTGGGACTATAAGCACATGCCAGCACACCTGGCTAATTTTTATATTTTTTGTAGAGATGGGGTTTTGCCATGTTGCTCAAGCTAGTCTCGAACTCCTGAGCTCAAACCATCTTCCTGCCTTGGCCTCCCAAAGTGCTGGGATTGCAGACATGCACCACTGCACCAAGTGCCACGCAGTAAATATTTTAGACTTTGCAGGCCATATGGTTTCTGTCAGAACTCTTCAACTCTGCCTGTGTAGTGTGAAAGTAGCCTTTACGATATGTGAATGAATGGGCAATAAAACTTTACTGTGGATACTTTTTCTTTTTTAGTTTTTTACACTTGTAGTCCCATTCTGACTTGAAACAGATTTTTGAATTTCATATGTCAAGAAAGAAATATTCTTTTACAATTTTTTTTTTGAGACAAGGTCTTGCTTTGTTGTCCAGGCTGGAGTGCAGTGGTACAGCCATGGCTCACTGCAGCCTCAACCTTCCAGGTTTAAGCCTTCTTCCCTCTTCAGCTTCCCAAGTAGCTGGGACTACAGGTGTGCACCATCACACCCAGCTAATTTATTTATTTATTTATTTTTGAGACGGAGTTTCACTCTTGTCGCCCAGGCTGGAGTGCAGTGGCACAATCTTGGCTCACTGCAACCTCTGCCTCCTGGGCTCAAGCGATTCTCCTGCCTCAGCCTCCTCAGTAACTAGGATTACAGGTGCACATCACCATGCCCAGCTAATTTTTAAATTTTAATTTATTTTAATTAGTTAATTTTGAGATGGAGTCTCTCTCTGTCACCCAAGCTGGAGTGTAGTGATGCAATCTCAGCTCACTGCAACCTCCACCTCCTGGATTCAAGTGATTCTCCTGCCTCAGCCTCCCGAGTAGCTGGGATTACAGGCATGCACCACCATACCCGACTAATTTTGTATTTTTAGTAGAGACAGGGTTTCATCATGTTGTCCAGGCTGGTCTCAAACTCCTTACCTTGGGTGATCTGCCCGCCTCAGCCTCCTAACACCCAACTGATTAAAAAAAAATATTTTTTTAGTTTGGGTTTGATGACTTACACCTGTAATCCTAGCACTTTGGGAGGCTGAGGGAGGCAGATTGCTTGAGCCCAGGAGTTTGAGACCAGTCTGGGCATCATGGTGAAACCCCAACTCTACAAAAAATACAAAAATTAGTTCCAAAAAATTTTTTTTAGACAGAGTCTTACTCTGTCCCCCAGGCTGGTCTTGAAAACTTCTGGTTCCTGCCCTGCAGCATTCCTTCTCTAGAGGTGTGGCCTACATGTGAACTAAAAGTATTCTAAGACCTATACTTTGTTAGGTATTTTCTGTATCTTCTCTGCATTCAGACTTCTACATACATTTAGTGTTCTGGCTTTCTGTTGGTGTGTTTAAACCACCAAAACAGTGGTTTAAGACAACCAGCTTGTTTCACTCAACCAGGAATTTTTGACCAGGAATTCAGAGGTAAGGAACCTTGTCTCTGTTTCACGTGGTACTAGGTAGAGTGGCTCATCTGGGGCTGGGGAATCCACTTCTAAGTTGGCTAACACATGGCTGGCAAGTTGATGCTGCCTGTTAGGGAGCTTAGCTGGGGCTGTTGGTCAGTGTTCTTGTTTCCTCTTCATGTAGACCTCTCCGTGGGCTGCTTAGGTGTCCTCAAAGCACGATAGCTGGATTTTAAGATTAGATATTTTAAGAAATAGGAAAGGAAGCTGCCAATCTTTTAAGGCCCAGACTTGGAAACTTGCACAGCAACACTTCCATTTTACTTCATTGGTCAAAGCACATACAGGCTCTGATGGGTGTTTACCAGCTTGCCCCCTCTGACCCACAATCCCTAGGCTTCTAGATTAGAAATGGCCACAAGTTCTATGCCACTCTTTCCTTGGAGAGGTGAGTCTGTGCCCTTTTCCCTGAATCTGGGTGGACCTTCCCTTCAGCCTGCTTTTGTGCTCACCTCCTTTGCCCTGTTGGTCCCCTTCTTTTTAAGCTGTGACTTGTTCTCAGAGTGACCTTGAGGTCTCTGAGGCAACTGTATTTCTGAAGATCTTGGCCCATGTAGCAGCTCACATGTAGCAGTTTACAGAGCTCTTTCTAGTTTGCAGAGTGTTTGCATAAAGTTTCCTTATAATCTTTGTAATATCCCGGCAAGCCAGATGCTAATCTGACCATTAGATACAGAGTGGTAGTTCTGGAGGGTACATTTCTTGCCCAGCTTCAGATTTAATCCTGAATATCCATACCCTGCATTGGGTTGCCTTTGTTCCAGTAGCCATTGGAATGTTTTACATGGATTAATCTTAGCCAGAAGTGCCTTGAACTGATACAGCAAACTAGAGATTTGCTGTATTTGGCAGAGAGATGTTTAACAGGCTTATTTACCAGGGGGGTAAAGAGATTTTACTGAGAGAACAGGATTTTATCTGAGCCTATTTATCTGTGGAAAGCAGACCATTTAACAGCTGATGAGCTTGTAGAAAAACAGATGAAGATGTGTGACTTTTCTTTCCAGTCTTAACCACTAGGATTATATGGGTTCGGGAGTCAGAAGGTCAGAAAGCCTGATCTTGTTCCTGGAGCTTTGGTTTCTGCATCTGTAAAGCAGGATTTAGAAATTCTTTATATTAAAAGAATTTTTTTTCTTACTATAATAATGATGCATAAATGTACATTGTGGAAAATATAGAAAGGGAAAAAGAAAATCTGTGATTTCTAGCATTCGGAGTGAAGTCTACCATTTTCTGTGCTCATCAGGAGATGTTCATGTCACATACACACACAGACATCTTAACATATTAGACAGACCTAGGATCACAGTGGATATATTTTTTAATCTTTTTTTTTTTTTTGAGGCAGAGTCTCACTCTGTTGCCCAGGCTGGAGTGCAGTGACACAACCTCAGCTCACTGCAACCTCCACCTCCCAGGTTCGAACAATTCTCCTGCCTCAGTCTCCCGAGTAGCTGGGACCACAGGCATGCGCTACCACACCCGGCATATATATATATGTGTGTGTGTGTATATATACGTGTGCGTGTGTGTATGTGTGTGTGTATATATATAAAAATATATTAAAAAATATAAAAATGTGTGTGTGTATGTGTGTGTATATATATATATTATTATTAATCTCAGCTCAGTGCAACGTCCGCCACCTGGGTTCAAGCTATTCTTCTGCCTCAGCCTCCTGAATAGCTGCGACTATAGGCACACACCACCATGCCTGGCTAGGGTTTCACTATATTGGCCAGACTGGTCTCGAACTCCTGACCTCGTAATCTGCCCACCTCAGCCTCCCATAGTGCTGGGATTACAAGGGTGAGCTTGCCCAACCCAAGTTTTGTATTTTTAGTAAAAAGAAACGGTTTCACCATGTTGGCCAGGCTGGTATCAAACTCCTGAACTCAGGTGCTGGGATTATAGGCATGAGCCACTGCACCGGGCCTATTTTTTTTTTTTTTTTAAACGTTTTTCATTCACTGTAGCTTGAGTTCTTTTTACCTGTAGTCATTAAATGTTATTTGGGAATGTAACTTTTAATGGCTGCCCAATATTCTTTTTTTTTTTTTTTTTTTTTTTTGGGAGACAGCTCTGTTGCCCAGGCTGGAGTACAGTGGCACTATTGTGGCTCACTGCAGCCTCCACATCCTAGCTCAAGCAATCCTCTCACCTCAGCCTTCCAAGTAACTGGGACTATAGGTGTGTGCCATCACACCCAGGTAATCTTTAAATTTTTTTGTACAGATGGGTCTCACTTTGTTGCCCAGATTGGTCTTGAACTCCTAGGCTCAAGTGATCCTACTGTCTCAGCCTCCCAAAGTGCTAGGATTACAGACATGAGCCATCAGACCCAGCCTGCCCACTATTCTTGAGTGTGTGAGGAGCATTTCATATATGGGTCCTAAGGATGCTTGTTGAGGTGACCCCAGTCATATCTTGGGCTCACTGGTACTGCCCTTCATCCAAGCTACTGCTTGCTTACCTCTTCCTAGGCTCCCCCTGCCTTTGTTCTTGACCTCTCAATTTGTTCTCCATATTGAGTCAATAGATGTCTTTATCTTTCTAAAGCTTACATCTATTCAAAATCCCTTTTTATTGAGCTGCATCCAGAATTGAACCCCATACGATCTGGCCTATGACCTCCTCTCCCCCATCTTTTTCTTTGTATACTTTGTCCCAGCCACACTGGTCCTTTTCTGCCCAGTGAACACACCTAGCTTAGGGTCCACCCCAAGCTTTTGATTCTGTCTTCTTTTGTCATGGGTACAGCCACATCTTTCAGGCTCAACTTGGACATCATCTGTTGGAGCCCTTTCCTTCCACCCTGGTAAAAGCAGCTTTCCCACAAAACTCTATGTCATCTTCTAAACAGATTTCTGTACTTGAAATTCTTGGTTTTTTGTTAGTCATGTTTGCCTTCCATCACATAGTAGGCCCTCAAATGTTTGTAGACTGGCAAAGGGAATGAGCACCCATTCAGCACCTGCAAACCCGTTTTGGATTGTCAAAGCCTGCCTTGCTGTATGCGGGGAGAAATGCTAGCCTGTGTTGGGGCAGCAAGAGACTAAGCTCACCTGCTGCCCCACAGTGTACTATGGTCTTGCCGTGTATTGAGGCCTCAGGCCCTGTGACACACACACTTTCAAATGACTTCTTGTTGTATTTTTGCATTGGAAAGGGGCCCCGCCCTGTCCCTCTAACTCTTGACTGTGTGTTTATTGATCCATTATTAGTACAAACTCAGTGTTTCTTTTTTTTTTTTTTTTTTTTTTTTTTTTGAGACGGAGTCTCGCTGTGCCGCCCAGGCTGGAGTGCAGTGGCCGGATCTCAGCTCACTGCAAGCTCCGCCTCCCGGGTTCACGCCATTCTCCTGCCTCAGCCTCCCGAGTAGCTGGGACTACAGGCGTCCGCCACATCGCCCGGCTAGTTTTTTGTATTTTTTTTAGTAGAGACGGGGTTTCACCGTGTTAGCCAGGATAGTCTCGATCTCCTGACCTCGTGATCCGCCCGTCTCGGCCTCCCAAAGTGCTGGGATTACAGGCTTGAGCCACCGCGCCCGGCGACTCAGTGTTTCTTAATATTCAATAGTTTATTGCTCATCTTGATTATTGTGGTGGTCAAATTGTCCCAGATTTGACCATTGGGAGCCCCTTTAAGTTGGTTCCTGTGTTCTTGTGATATGCCCCTGTCAATCATTTGAGTGCTTCCGTACTTTCTGGGATAAGATATTCCAGGCCCGTCTTGTATTCACCCTCCCTCAGCCATTTCTTCAAGGAGCCTGATTTCTTTTTGTGGTGAATGTTATTGGGGGTCCAGATCTGGGTGCCAGGTGAGTTCATTGCCACTGGAATTTCCTTGCTTCCGTGAGCCTTTCAGCAGATAATGTGGCTCCAGTTTTAGATGACAAAGTGGTAGCTAAGTGACTTATCCCAGAGCACATAGCTTATAGGGACAGAGTTTATAGGGAGCACCCAAGAGGGTTTTTTTTTTTTTTTTAAGATGGAGTCTCGCTCTGTCGCCCAGCCTGGAGTGCAGTGGTGCGATCTCGGCTCACTGCAACCTCCATCTCCCAGGTTCATGCCATTCTCCTGCCTCAGCCTCCTGAGCAGCTGGGACTACTACCATGTCCGGCTAATTTTTTTGTATTTTTAGTAGAGACGGGGTTTCACTGTGTTAGCCAGGATGGTCTCGATCTCCTGACCTTGTGATCCGCCTGCCTTGGTCTCCCAAAGTGCTGGGATTACAGGCGTGAGCCATCGCGCCTGGCCCCCAAGAGGCTTCTTGAGCCTGTAGGATATAAGGTCTTATCTTCAGGTAACTGACCTGTGTTTATTTTGTATGGCAGCGTGCTTTGGAATTATAATTTAATGCTATGTTCTAGTCAGTTTTAGAAGACTTCCCTCGCAGTTGTCTGTTACCCTGCCTCTCACCTCCGACACTGCAGGGCTGTGGAAGAGAGAGAGAGACACTGAGTATGCCTTGACATGGATGGTGTCACATGTGATGAGACAGGTTTGCACAACCTGCCATGCATGAGGGCATCTTTGAGCCAGAGCAGAAGCTGACCTATCATGGGGCTGGAAACTGTTTGCTAAGTATATGGCTGGTTTACAGTTCTGGCTTTTGGAATGAAGATTGCAGGACCACAGGTTTGGAAGATCAGGGCCAACCTTGGTGAAAGTGAAAGGAGAATCTGAGTGAAAGGTGATGTCTCTCTGGTAAGCTATCATTGTTCCCTGTGTAGGGTTCTAGATACTTGGCGTAGGATCTGTTTTGAAGTAGATGCCTAATTGAAGTCTTGCTATGTGATAAAGCATTAACAGAGGTGGAGCAACAATGGGAAGACATGTGGGGCAGTGGTGGGTTGCAGAGCTCCATGTGGGGAATTTGAGAAGTTGTTGGGAGCACATGGAGTTGGGCTCCTCAGCAGAGAAAGGCCAGTGCCCACATGTGGCAGGGCTGTCAATTTGAGTGAAAGTAAATGGAGAGAGAAGTGCGTCCGTAAGGGGCTTTTCAAAGGCGTTCTTCCTCAAGTATCAGAGGAAGAAGAAGCTGGTGAAGAACTGAGGTAGGAGGTACTGAGCCTGGCCTGCTTCCTCCTAAGCTCCATGTGGGATGTCCCGATGAGGGTTAGTCTGTTTGGACAGGGCTGAGTTGCCAAATGAAGACTCAGGTGGAACATGATCTGCATGGTCTGTCCCAAGACCTGGTGAGATTAGATGGCATAGTTGTCATACCTGCTGACTGGTTAGGGGATACGCATGGGGGTTGGTGGTAGAATAATCCCGTATTTGTAGCACACTTAGATGCTGGTCTGCTGAAGGGCTAGAAAATTAGGTTCTCATTCTAAGTGAGCTGTGTTGACTGCCTGCAAAGCCTGGCCTGACCTGTGTGGGCTGCTGGTTACTTTATTTCAGGAGGTTGTGCTTCCTGGTGTCAGTCTGTTGATATACCCAACAAAGCGCCTGAAGCAAATGCTTTGCTACATTTTTTATCGGTGTATACTTTACACATCAGTCTGCAGGGTCAGGACAATAAAGAAGGGACCTACCTGCCTGGAGGGTATAGCCCCAAGATCCTGGCTCTTTGCTCTGCCCCACACCTGACACTCCTTCATGTTCTGACAGCCCTTGTCCAGTCTCAGCCTGGCCGGCACTTGTTGATTAACCTGCTGTCCTCCAGTTCTGCCTTGAGAATTGATGTTCTGTTATTGACCCCAGCTTAACTCAAACATGGACTGCTTTGACCAGACGTGTGAGAAGGGGCTGTGGGCTGCCTCGAGGGCCTCATGGCCAGCATAGCTTTTCTGAGAGACCTGTGCCATGGGGCTCCTGTCTCCTCTCTTGTGGCCTTAGGACACCCTAAAGCAGATAGTCTTGATGTTTGCTCCCTTGAATCAGACTGGATGCCTGTATACAAAGCTCAACCCAGCTCTTGACTCTCCTTGGCTCTCACAGCTACTTTTGGAGCTGAGAGGACCCTTTCTCCTTATCAGGGTCTGTGGGGATGGGTCCCACAGAAGCCAGCCTGGCCTTTGCTCAGTGGATCCTGGCCTGTCCTGGGCTGGCCACAGTATGAGCCACTCTTGTCTCCCTTGGGTTTGGTGCTGGATCCCTGCAGGTACCTCTCCTCTGACTTGAGTGTGGGCCTGGCTGAGAAGTGCGATTATATGCCAGGAGATGTTCTAACCTCTCCTCGAAGGCAGTCAGGGAGAGACATCTTTACATCCATGAAATGCCCAGGCTACCCCTCAGATGTCTCATTTTGGTAGATCCTGCAAGGATGGCTTTTCATCCCTGCTTCCCTTTAGCCTTCTTGCCTGCAGACAATGTGGACCTTCCCTCAGCCCAAGATGTCGGCAGGCTGGGAGCAGCCCTTCCTGGGACTGTGCTCTCAGCTGCTGGCATGGGCCCCCAATTGTTCCCCTGAGAACAATGGGCACTCTCTTTGACTAGGAAGGGGAGTTCATGAAAGGAGCATTTCTTTGGATGCTTGAGAGCTTTGTGGCAAACCCGCCTGTGTGAGATGAACTGCAATTTCTTCCTGCCTCGAGTGGGTGTTCCCCATTTCTGAATGGACCTCTTGTGAACAAAGCACACCGGGAAATGCTGGTTGGGGATGGAAGGCATCCTTGGGGGTGGGCTGTCAGAATGGCATTTGCCCAGACTCATCAACTCAAATGCTTAGTGAAAATATAGGCTTCTGTGTTTAAAAAAATCACTGACAAAGACTGAAAGAGAACATGACAAAGTAAAATAGATGATGTCAGGGCTTCAGATTGAAGGACTGATTTGAGGATTTTATTAATGGCTCTAACTATGTTAAGCTGCCCTTTACTTTTTTGGGGAAGAAGATTAATTTTTGCTTTTAGATGAGAACAGTGAACATGAGATAAAAATGCTTCGTAGCTCAGACCACAAGGGCATTGACTGGGCCGAACAGTGTGTTCAGTATTGATCCTGTCGCCTTGGTGTTTGTGGCAGGGGCCAGGTTCTGCTTTGAGGTTTGCATGTCTAACAGCAGGACCAATGATAATCTCTTGTGGGCGTGGCTCTGCTAAGGCCACATGTACTTAACTTCCCTCATGATTTTTTACCTCAGGTGGGGACAAAGGCCTGGCCCTCTGACCTTAAGCTAGAGGCTCTTCCTGTTGGTCTGTGCCATCTCTCTGCAGCACAGCCATGTGACTGCCCATGTTCCTCATTAGCAGAAGGCCACAGAGCAGATTTATCTCATTGTCTTAGTCCATGGCACAGACACAGGATAACCCTGAGTGTGAGTCAGCACCAAGGCTTATACTCCATCAGAGGGTCCATCTCCTGCTTCCCTGAGCAGAGGACACACAGTCAGCTTGCAGTGAGGAGGCTTTGACGGCCTTATGTGGGAGTGCCTCCAAGGTGTTGTCTATGGTACCCAGCCATAAATGGCTGCAGGTTGGCCCACCTCTGCAGCCTGACTAGGGATGAAGGAGCTGAGGGGTTGGGAATTGATGACCACGTCTGAAGGAAGGCAGGGACTTTGCCAAGGCAGGCCTCTACAGGTCCAGCATTGGGATGTCACAAGGCAGCAGTCTGTATCACTTTGAAATGGATCACTAAAAAGACCCCTAGGCATATCTGTTGGGGGACACGGCGAAGGGCCCAGCCCGCACCTTGGGGGCTGACATGTCCAGAGGTATTGGTGGAAGGTGCCACCACAAAGACCCAAAGTTCTCTCCAAAAGATTTGTAGTGAGAAGGAATGCTCACCAAATCAGTTTCTCGATTATATGTTATTCTTAGAATCCCTCTTTACTGGCCATCATCAGCTGTGAAAGTGCTCGTCTATCTGTCTAGAGTCTTTGCTTGCCATTTCTAAGTCCTGCGACTCCTGCATGGATAAGACATCATCTTGTGGGCCCTGAATGATAAAGCTTGTGTTTTCTTGGTTTCATAAGCCAATTATAGTTATTTGGCCCTAGAGAGAGCCTAATTCTTCAGTTTTGTTTTTCAGCTATGCATAACTGACTCAGACTGTGGGTGGAAACCTGCTTTTATGAGAACTAAGTAATAGAAGCTCCTCCACCCCTTTGCTCTTTCTTCAGGTGTGGAGTGGTACTGGCTTGGGGTGAGAGACTTTGCTTGTGTTTCGTGGTGGTTTTTTTTTTTTTTTTTTTTTTGACAGAGTCTTGCTCTGTCACCCACGCTGGAGTGCAGTGGTGCGATCTTGGCTCAATTCAAGCTCCACCTCCCGGTTCATGCCATTCTCCTGCCTCAGCCTCCCAAGTAGCTGGGACTACAGGCAACCACCACCACGCCTGGCTAATTTTTTTTGTATTTTTAGTAGAAATGAGGTTTCACTGTGTTAGCCAGGATGGGCTCGATCTTCTGACCTCGTGATCCACCTGCCTCAGCCTCCCAAAGTGCTGGGATTACAGGCACGAGCCACCGCGCGCCCAGCCGTTTTATTGAGACAGGTCTCGCTCTGTCACCCAGGCCAGGGTGCAGTGGCGCAATCATAGCTCACTGCAGCCTTGACTTCCCCAGGTTCAAGCAGTCTTCCCACCTAAGCCTCCTGAGTAGCTGGGACCACCACAACCAGCTAATTTTTGTGTTTTTTGTAAAGATGGTGTTTCCCGGTGTTGCCCAGGCTGATGGTGTTTAGTGCCTACAGGTGCTGTATCTTTATCAAAGTCAGTGTGTGATGATCTATTGTGTGCAGGAGAGCACCAGTAAAACAGCTGGAGGGAGTGTCCCAGAGACTGAGGAGTGACCAAAATGTTCAAGTTTGGCAGTTCCCTGGTCGTTGGTCATGGTGATTTATTGTGGGCATCACAGTTTTAGAACTTTGCTTTTTTTTTTTTTTTTTGAGACAGAGTCTCACTCTGTCGCCCAGGCTGGAGTACAGTGGCACGATCTTGGCTCACTGCAACCTCCCCTTCCTGGGTTCAAGCAATTCTTCTGCCTCAGCCTCCTAAGTAGCTGGGATTACAGGCATGCACCAACGTGCCCGGCTAATTTATTTTTGTTTTAAATTTAATTTTGTTTTGTTTTTGAGACAAAGTCTTACTCTTGTCCCCCAGGCTGGAGTACAGTGGCGCGATCTCGGCTCACTGCAGCTTCCGCCTCCCGGGCTCAAGCAGTTCTCCTGCCTCAGCCTCCCAAGTAGCTGGGATTACAGGCGCCTGCCACCATGCCCAACTAATTTTTAAAATATTTTTAGTAGAGATGGGGTTTCACCATGTTGGCCAGGCTGGTCTCGAACTCCTGACCTCAGGTGATCCATCCACCTCAGCCTCCCAAAGTGCTGAGATTATAGGCGTGAGCCACCGCACCTGGCCTTTTTTTTGTATTTTTAGTAGAGGTGGGGTTTCATCATGTTGGCCAGGCTGATCTTGAACTCCTGACCTCATGATCCATGCGCCTCGGCCTCCCAAAGTGCTGGGATTGCAGGCTTGAGCCACCACACCTGCCCCCACACCCCCCTTTTTTTTTTAAAGACTGCGTCATGCTATGTTGCCCAGGCTGGGCTCAACTCCTGGCCTCTAAGTGATCCTCCCGCCTCAGCCTCCTGAGTAGCTGGGATTATAGGTGTGAGCCACCATGCCCAGCTCAGTCGTTGGATCTTTTTGTGGATCTGCCCAGGTTTTGTGGTTTTGATTCTTAATGTTTTGGGATGTACTTTGTGGGTCAGGATTTCAGAAGCTGGTTATATGGCTTTTCAAGATCTTTTTTTCCTTAATGCTAGACTCACTTTCTATCTCAGAAGCACATTGTCTCTAAGGGTTGCTGAAACCGGAAGGTTTCCTGGCCTTTTGGGTGGCCTGTGAGCTAGAGCCTGTGATCTCGTTAAATCATGCTTTCTTGTGCAGTTTCTGCCTCCTGCAGATGTGCCTAGTAACTGTCTGAAGGCTTCTTTCAAGACAGCCTCTCCCAGCTCCAAGGCAGTGTTGGTGTTTAGTGTTGGCTGGTAGAGTGACCTGAAATGCTGGAGGAGTTCCATGGTGGGACCAGCTGGTCACCCCAAACTCATGTGCCTCTGTGCTTCTGCTGCTAAGGACCTCACAGCCCCAGTTCCTGCCTCTTTTCTGCCCTTCCTGGCCTGGCAGTCCTTAGAGGATTAGTTGTGGGTGACTATGTTACAGTAGGCAGAAATCTTTTTTTTTTTTTTTTTTGAGATGGAGTCTCGCTCTTGTTGCCTAGGCTGGAGTGCAATGGCACGATCTCGGCTCACCGCAACCTCCGCCTCCTAGGTTCAAGCGATTCTCCTGTCTCAGCCTCCCTAGTAGCTGGGACTATAGGCATGTGCCACCACGCCCGGCTAATTTTGTATTTTTAGTAGAGATGGAGTTTCTCCATATTGATCAGGCTGGTCTCGAACTTCCGACCTCAGGTGATCCGCCCACCCCGGCCTCCCACAGTGTTGGGATTACAGGCATGAGCCACTGTGCCCGGTGGCAGAAATCTTTATACTCTAAAGTATTGGCAAACCAAGGACTCTAAGGATAGTCAGGATAGTCAAAATCCCATGCGTAAATGTGCCAGGATTTAGTGTACCCATTTTATTAATTATAGAGACAAAGTCTCACTATGTTGCCCAGGTTGGTCTTAAACTCCTGGCCTCAAACAATCTTCTCGACTTGGCCTCCTAGAGTGCTTGGGATTACAGGTGTGAGCCACTGTGCCTGGCCTAGTCCACCTGTTTTAGATTGAAGAAGTGAAAGCAGGTCTTTGGGTTCTCACCTGCAGCAGGTCCCCCACTTCCCCCATGCCCCTTAGTCTTTTCATCTACTTCTGGCAGACAAGGGTTGACAGGCAACTCCCTGAGCTTCCCCAGCCTCAGCTTTGTTTCTGCATATGATTTTGGCTCCCCCATTGCCTGTTGCCTCCCCACTTACCTTAGATACTTTGAGCTTCTGTTTTGTGGTATGAAGAGTTGAACAGGACCCCACTCTGCACTGGGTCCAAGGTCAGTTGGGAAGGAGAACTAGGAAGAGGAGCCTGGACATGCCCTGGGCTCCTTTATGCAGCAGCCTCAAATTACTGTTCTCAGAGCCCATGGGAGACATAGGAACCATTATTGGCAGAGTCCATCATGTACCTGGCACTATAATCATATGAGGTTGGGATTGTTTCCCTGATTTTACAGATGAGGACACTGGGGCCAAGGTTGGGTCAAGCGCCAGCCAGCCTGGAGCTGGGATTTGCAGTGAAAGATGGACCTTCTCATGGAGTGGGAGAATGAGGATTGTTATCCCCATTGTTACGGGGATGAGTCCTGGCTTGTCTTTGGACCGCATCTGTGAGAAGGAACTTCCATATCCTGTTTCACCCTTAGGCCTTGAGAGGAAGAGAAGTGATCTAGAGCCTGTAGGTTTTGAAAGCTGAGGAGGTATCCAGAGTTCCTGTGGACTGAGGGGCTCCTGCTTTGTTAGGGTAGAGCAGGTGCTTTATCCCCAAGCACCTCCAGGATGAGCTAAGCCTTGAGCTGAGTCCTTTTGGGAGGGTGGGGCTCCTAGTGGAATCCTCTGGGGACTGTGGACGCTGCCAAACCTTCAGGCATATTCAGACTTTCCAGGTAGGGGCTTTCCCCAAATGGCCTTGAAAATGCAGAGGTGCCAGTGTGCCTGTGACTTGGCTAGGTTCCTTGTGGAAATTAAGTTTGATTTGCTTCCTGTAGCCCTTCTATTAAAATGAATCATGACTGGGCATGGTGGCTCACACCTGTAATCCCAACACTTTGGCAGGCCGAGGCAGGAGGATCACTGACGCCCAGGAGTTCAAGACCAATCTGGACAACATAGCAAGACCCCATCTCTACAAAAAAGTTTTTAAATATTGGCCAGGCCTGGTGGCACACACCTGGCTCAAGTAGTCCCAGCTATTCAAGAGGCTGAAGTGGGATGATCACTTCAGCCCAGGAGTTTGAGATTGCAGTGAGCTGTGATTGCACCACTGCACTCCAGTCTGGTGACAGTGAGTGAGACCCTGGCTCAAAAAATGTGTGTGTGTGTATATATATATATATATATATATATTTTTTTTTTTTTTTTTTTTTTTTTTTTTTTTGAGACGGAGTCTTGCTCTGTCACCCAGGCTGGAGTGCAGTGGCCGGATCTCAGCTCACTGCAAGCTCCGCCTCCCGGGTTTATGCCATTCTCCTGCCTCAGCCTCCCGAGTAGCTGGGACTACAGGCGCCCGCCACCTCGCCCGGCTAGTTTTTTTGTATTTTTTAGTAGAGACGGGGTTTCACCGTGTTAGCCGGGATGGTCTCTCGATCTCCTGACCTCATGATCCGCCCGTCTCGGCCTCCCAAAGTGCTGGGATTACAGGCTTGAGCCACTGCGCCCGGCCAAAAAATGTATATTTAAGGGCTGGGCATGGTGGCCCACACCTGTAGTCCTGGGATTTTGGGACACTGAGGCAGGAGGATTGCTTGAGCCTAGAAGTTTAAAGCTAGTCTGGGCAATATAATGAGACCCTGTCTCTACAAAAAATAAAAAAAATAAAATAACCCAGGCATGTGCCTATGTCCCAGCTACTTGGGAGGCTGAGGTGGGAGGACTGCTTGAGCCTGGGAGGTTGAGGCTGCAATGTACCATGATCACACTACTGAACTCCAGCCTAGGCAACAGAGTGAGACCCTTATATATATATATATGTATATAAAGAATCAGGCCGGGCGCGGTGGCTCAAGCCTGTAATCCCAGCACTTTGGGAGGCCGAGGCGGGTGGATCACGAGGTCAGGAGATCGAGACCATCCTGGCTAACATGGTGAAACCCCGTCTCTACTAAAAATACAAAAAACTAGCCGGGCGTGGTGGTGGGCGCCTGTAGTCCCAGCTACTCGGAGGCTGAGGCAGGAGAATGGCGTGAACCTGGGAGGCGGAGCTTGCAGTGAGCCGAGATCGCGCCACTGCACTCCAGCCTAGGTGACACAGCGCGAGACTCCGTCTCAAAAAAAAAAAAAAAAAAAAAAAAAGAATCATTGCCACTGGAAGTGCTGCTTGGGCCTGATGTCACCAGTACCAAGACTGCTGGAGATGCAGGGGTTTTAGAACATTCAGGTTAATACTTTTTCTTCCTGAGTAGTACCCATGACCGTGGAGTGCCTGCCTGCTTCTGGGCTGTAGATCTAGACACCTGTCCTGCAGCCAGATAACGGCTGGGACTTCAGGACTCTGGGGAGCCAAAATTGCAGAGGGAAAAGCAGGTGACTAGGTTGGAAAGGCTTGGCTCTTGTATTAGTCTATTCTCGTGGTGCTATAAAGAAATACCTGAGATTGCTAATTTATAGAGAAAAGAGGTTTAAAATTGGCCCATGGTTCTGCAGGCTTTACAGGGAACATAGTGGCTTCTGCTTCTGGGGATGCCTCAGGAAGCTTCCAATCATAGCAGAAAGCAAAGGGAGAGCTGGCACTTCACATAGCCGGCCAGAACAGGAGGAAGGCTGGAGGAGGTGCTACACACTTTTTTTTTTTTTTTTTGAGATGGAGTTTCGCTCTTTTGCCCAGGCTGGAGTGAAGTGGCGCGATCTCGGCTCACTGCAACCTCCGCTCTCTGGGTTCAAGCAACTCTCTTGCCTCAGCCTCTCGAGTAGCTGGGATTATAGGTGCCTGTCATCATGCCTGGCTAATTTTCGTATTTTTAATAGAGACAGGGTTTCGCCATGTTGACCAGGCTGGTCTTGAACTCCTGAACTCATTGATACACCCACTTCAGCTTCCCAAAGTACTAGCATTACAGGCATGAGCCTTTGCTCCCAGCCTACACTCTTTTAAACAACCAGATCTTGTGAGAACTCTATCATGAGAACAGCACTAGGGGGATGGTGCTAAACGATCCATGAGAAATCGCCCCCAAGATCCAGTCACCTCCCCCCAGGCCCCACCTCCAACACTGGGGGTAACAATTTGACATGAGATTTGGGCGGTATGTGAACCATATCAGCTCTGTTTTTCTGACATGACTTGCTCCAAAGACATGGGTAAACTTTACATGGCTGCAAAAGCCATGGGTAGACAATAGTGAAATAATTTGGTCATGTGCAGTGGCTCATAACTGTAATCCCAGCACTTTGGGAGGCCGAGGCAGCCGGATCACTGGAGGCCAGGAGTTTGAGACCAGCCTGGGCAACATGGCGAAATCCCATCTCTAAAAAAAGAAAAAGAAAAAAAAATTAGCCGGGCATGGTGTCACTCACCTGTGGTCCCAGCTATTCAGGAGGCTGAAATTGGAGAATCATTTGAACCCAGGAAGCAGAGGTTACAGTGAACTGAGATCGTGCCACTGCACTCGAGCCCAGGTGACAGAGTGAGACTCTGTCTCAATAAATAAATAAATAAAATAGTGAAATAATTTGTTCTCAGTAGTCAAAGTAAAGCTCATTTCTCATCTCCTATCTCCCAATTTGAAATTGAGCATTATAACTTGCTTTGGTGAAACCTGAGGTTTCCTTTAGTGTTTGTTGTTTGTTACATGATATTAACATTTTTTAAAGTTACTTGGCATAGTTAAAATAAGTGTATGACTTCCAAGGATGGCTTCGCTGTGGGAGCCTTCCTATAGAATGGCCTGAGTTTGTTCTGTAGGAACTGCCTGATAGCAGAACTTTGGCTGTTGGGGTCAGCAGAATAGGAAGTGAGCCAGGCTGGGAAGCCCTTCTCTGTTTTCTCTGTTAAAAAGCGCACTTGTGGCCGGGCGCGGTGGCTCACGCCTGTAATTCCAGCACTTTGGGAGGCCGAGGTGGGCAGATCACGAGGTCAGGAGATTGATACCATCCTGGCTAACACGGTGAAACCCTGTCTCTACCAAAAATACAAAAAATTAGCCAGGTGTGGTGATGGGCACCTGTAGTCCCAGCTACTTGGGAGGCTGAGGCAGGAGAATGGCATGATCCTGGGAGGCGGAGCCTGCAGTGAGCCCAGATCGCACCACTGCACTCCAGCCTGGGTGACAGAGCGAGACTCTGTCTAAAACAAAACAAAACAAAAAAAAAGTGCCCTGTGTAGTTGAAGACAGACTTGCAGAGGCACCAGGCTGCTGACTTATCAACACTGATGGAGCACCTAGCCACTCAGGAATGTCCCGTGGTTCTAGAGCTTCTTTTTTTTTTTTTTTGAGACGGAGTCTCACTCTGTCGCCCAGGCTGGAGTGCAGTGGCCGGATCTCAGCTCACTGCAAGCTCCGCCTCCCGGGTTTACGCCATTCTCCTGCCTCAGCCTCCCGAGTAGCTGGGACTACAGGCGCCCACCACCTCGCCCGGCTAGTTTTTTGTATTTTTTAGTAGAGATGGGGTTTCACTGGGTTAGCCAGGATGGTCTCTATCTGCTGACCTCGTGATCCGCCCGTCTCGGCCTCCCAAAGTGCTGGGATTACAGGCTTGAGCCACCGCGCCCGGCCTTCTAGAGCTTCTTCTAGTCCCTCTCAACCTTGTTCAGTCTCCTCTGCAGGTGGCTTCTCCTTGGTTGACTTTACCCAGACCTCTATTCCAGGCCTTCCCTGTCACCTTTCTTCATCCTCCCTCTGCCATGTGAGCTCCTGTCCTACTGGTGGCCACTGGGATGGAGTAGAGTTAGGAAATAACCCTCATGTGACCAAAGTCTCATGGGCCTTACTTATTTGCTTCATGGGTGGTTTTTTTTGTTTTGCAAAACAAGAGCATTCAACCTTTATTTTATGTGTTTACATACGGATGTGGCAGTTTTCTTATTTAACATAAATGAAAATGTAAAGCTTAGGTTTTTCAGCCAAAACATTTGAAATAAGTGTGATTTTTTTTTTTTTTTTTTTTTTGTGAGACAGAGTCACGCTCTGTCATCCAAGCTGGAGTGCAGTGGTGTGGTCTCTGCTCACTGCAGCCTCCGCCTCCCAGGTTCAAGCAATTCTTGTGCATCAGCCTCCCGACTAGCTGGGACTACAGGTGTGCACCACCATGCCTGACTAATTTTTGTGTTTTTAGTAGAGATGGGATTTTGCCATGTTGGCCAGGCTGGTCTCAAACTCCTGACTTCAAGTGATCCACCTGCCTCAACCTCCCAAAGTGCTGGGATTACAGGCATGAGCCACCATGCCCAGCCAATAAGTGTGATTTTTATAGTTAAAAAAGATTTTAGAAGAAAAATATATTTAGTGTTTTTCATGAGTTTGAAGATACCCATGTTTACAGATATTTTAACATTTCTGATGTTTGATGGTGAGTAACAGGGTGGGAGATTCTTAATTAGATGATGGCACATCTTATAGTTGATGGAATGTGGCATCACAAAAGAAACACAATTTGCTGACCCTTAATGAGTGGCTCAGAGAGCAATTAGGAAATGATAACCCCGATAATAATAATTCCTTTTTTTTTTTTTTTTTTGAGATGGAGTCTCACTCTGTCACCCAGGATGGAGTGCAGTGGCATGATCTCAGTTCACTGCAACCTCCGCATCCCAGGTTCAAGCAATTCTTCTGCCTCAGCCTCCTGAGTAGCTGGGACTACAGGCACACGCCACCACACCCGACTAATTTTTGTATTTTTAGTAGAGACAGGCTGGTCTTGAACTCCTGACCTCATGTTGGCCAGACTGGTCTTGAACTCCTGACCTCAGGTGATCTGCCCACCTTGGCCTCCCAAAGTGCTGGGATTACAGGGGTGAGCCACCATGCCTGGCTCAATAATAACAACTCCTAACAATGTCAGTCATCTCATGGTTTAAAAAAATTTTTTTTTGAAATAAATACAGGCCGGGCGCGGTGGCTCAAGCCTGTAATCCCAGCACTTTGGGAGGCCGAGACGGGCGGATCACGAGGTCAGGAGATCGAGAACATCCTGGCTAACACGGTGAAACCCCGTCTCTACTAAAAAAATACAAAAAACTAGCCGGGTGAGGTGGTGGGCGCCTGTAGTCCCAGCTACTCGGGAGGCTGAGGCAGGAGAATGGCGTGAACCCGGGAGGCGGAGCTTGCAGTGAGCTGAGATCCGGCCACTGCACTCCAGCCTGGGCGACAGAGCGAGACTCCGTCTCAAAAAAAAAAAAAAAAAAAAAAAAAGAAATAAATACAGATGGGGTCTTGCTGTGTTGGCCAGGGTGGTCTCTAATGCCTCCTGGCCTCAAGCAATCCTCCTGAGCCTTGACCTCCCAAAGTACTGGGATTATAGGTATGAGCTACCATGCCCAGCTTTCCAATACGTTTTTGCTGGGTGTAGGTAATCTGTTTAAATTAGTTTAAAGGGGGGAAATTATCTAGTTTCTGATAAGGCTGCTGCTGCCTGACACCTGGGGACAAGCCTGGGGTCTCCTTTCCAAATCACTCAAGTACCTTGTCTTTTGGCAGGAGGAAGCTCAGGGAACCAGAGCCACTGGGGAACCCAGCAGTCATGGCTTTAGCTTTCCTGCCACAGGGACGGATCCTCATGTGGGATGAGGATCCCAATGTGCCTCCCTACCAGCCCCCACCGCCCTTCACAGCACCCATGGAGGGCAAGGGCTCCCGTCCCAAGAACACGACCCCACACCTGTCACCTCCTCCCTCTGTCCCTCCTTAACCCGCAAGCGCCTGAGTGGAGGCAGGGTAGGGCAGGGACCTGGAGACAACATGGTGTTGTCTGTGGAGACCGGTGGCCTGCAGACCATCGCCCACCTGACCTAGCACACACTGACACGGGCCTGGACAAGCCCGCCCTCTCTGGTCCTCCCAAACCCCAAAGCAGCTGGAGAGACTTTGGGGACTTTTTTATTTTTATTTTTTGCCTAACAGCTTTTGATTTGTTCATAGAGAATAATTCTTCGCTTCGTTTTTGATGGCTGGCTCTGAAAGCACCATGTGGAGTGGAGGTGGAGGGAGCAAGGAACCATGAATGAACTCTATTGACAAGCAGTGGCTATGAAGGGTAGTCCTGGGCTAAGGCTGGCAGTGAGATGTACTGTGTGTTGGCCACTTTGTCTCTGGACTTGTTATAGGACAATGGAGATGAGAGTGCCTTCAGGCCAACCAGAGAATGGGGGGTGTCACCTTTCTTGCACTGGGGCAGGAGTAGGTGTTTCCCAAAAGTGAGAGGAGCCACACATGGGGCCAGGGCAAGAGCCAAGTCATATTTTCCTCTTGTCAGCTGATGGTGGAGGTTTCTATGGTGGCATTTCCGTGGGTGCTCTGAGTATGACCAGTTATATCTCTGTGGAAAGGGACTTCCACACTGAAAGAAGTCTGGGAGATGCTGTTGAGTTGGAATAAGGTGATGAGCTCCTTAGGCCTGCTTCTGTGCTTGGTCTCTCCAAGGGCAGAAGAGGGCTCTGTATATTTCCTGTACTTGATTGACTATAGAGCCTCTCTCTTTTAGAGAGACCAGAGCTCCTTGGGATTCCTTTAATAAGCACTATTCTAGAATAGTTGATTCTAGTCCCCGCTCCCTGGGCATCACAGTTTGTTTTAAGATTTGAGAAGCAGGGTAAATGAAAACATTAGATACAACTAACTTTCTTTGCTACACAAATGTGCCCCACTACACTTGAATGTAACGTGATGATGTAAAGTGAGTCCTTCAGGGCATTGAACCCTCCCTTGTACCCAGACCTGTATGCATCTCCACTTTGGGGCAGGAGGCATCCTCCAGGCCAGGCATGTGACCTGAGCAAAGATGTGGTGTCTGCAGAGGGTCAGGGAGAAGTCTGAGGCAAGGGTGGAAAGGATTGCTGAGGGCTGGGATGTGATTTGATTCTGCAGGTAGAATGGGCAAGTAGGTGGCAGGGTGTGTCACTGTTATAAAATCCACAACAGTCGTGAGCTCCATGGCATCAGTTCTCAGGAATGAGACATGTGCTTGAGTGCCAGCACTGCTGTCTCCCCACTGTGTGACCTTGGGTGAGATATTTGCCTCCCAAGCTAGCCCATCTCATAGCCCTAGTCTTGTGACAGATAAAGAAACTCAGTTGTGTCTCTCTAGGGGAGAGGAATTAGCTTCCCCAGCAGGCATTCTGAATTACACCCTAAGCTTGTCATACAATTCAGGTTAACTGTTGCGATCATATTCAGGTTATGCAGTGACAATAGTACTTTTAATTTATGCTTGTGTCTCTTCTAGGTATCAGCAGCAGGGAAGGAGGCTTTGCCATCTTGGCTGCACTGGGACCCACAGAGCCACACCCTGGAGGGCCTCCCCCTTGACACTGATAAGGGTGTGCATTACATTTCGGTGAGCGCTGCACGGCTGGGGGCCAACGGGAGTCACATCCCCCAGACCTCCAGTGTGTTCTCCATTGAGGTCTACCCTGAAGACCACAGTGAGCTGCAGTCAGTGAGGACAGCCTTCCCAGACCCTGGTGAGGTGGTATCATCTGCCTGTGCTGTGGATGAACCCGTGACTGTTTTGACGGTGATTTTGGATGCCGACCTCACCAAGATGACCCCAAAGCAAAGGATTGACCTCCTGCACAGGATGCGGAGCTTCTCAGAAGTAGAGCTTCACAATATGAAATTAGTGCCGGTGGTGAATAACAGACTATTTGACATGTCGGCCTTCATGGCTGGCCCGGGAAATGCAAAAAAGGTGGTGGAGAATGGGGCCCTTCTCTCCTGGAAGCTGGGCTGCTCCCTGAACCAGAACAGTGTGCCTGACATTCGTGGTGTGGAGGCTCCTGCCAGGGAGGGTGCTATGTCTGCTCAGCTTGGCTACCCTGTGGTGGGTTGGCACATCGCCAATAAGAAGCCCCCTCTTCCCAAACGCATCCGGAGGCAGATCCATGCCACACCCACACCTGTCACTGCCATTGGGCCCCCAACCACGGCTATCCAGGAGCCCCCATCCAGGATCGTGCCAACACCCACATCTCCAGCCATTGCTCCTCCAACAGAGACCATGGCTCCTCCAGTCAGGGATCCTGTTCCTGGGAAACCCACGGTCACCATCCGGACTCGAGGCGCCATTATTCAGACCCCAACCCTAGGCCCCATCCAGCCTACTCGGGTGTCAGAAGCTGGCACCACAGTTCCTGGCCAGATTCGCCCAACGATGACCATTCCTGGCTATGTGGAGCCTACTGCAGTTGCTACCCCTCCCACAACCACCACCAAGAAGCCACGAGTATCCACACCAAAACCAGCAACGCCTTCAACTGACTCTTCCACCACCACAACTCGCAGGCCAACCAAGAAACCACGGACACCCCGGCCAGTGCCCCGGGTCACCACCAAAGTTCCTATCACCAGATTGGAAACTGCCTCACCGCCTACTCGTATTCGCACCACCACCAGTGGAGTGCCCCGTGGCGGAGAACCCAACCAGCGCCCAGAGCTCAAGAACCATATTGACAGGGTAGATGCCTGGGTTGGCACCTACTTTGAGGTGAAGATCCCGTCAGACACTTTCTACGACCATGAGGACACCACCACTGACAAGCTGAAACTGACCCTAAAACTGCGGGAGCAGCAGCTGGTGGGCGAGAAGTCCTGGGTACAGTTCAACAGCAACAGCCAGCTCATGTATGGCCTTCCCGACAGCAGCCACGTGGGCAAACACGAGTATTTCATGCATGCCACAGACAAGGGGGGCCTGTCGGCTGTGGATGCCTTCGAGATCCATGTCCATAGGCGCCCCCAAGGGGATAGGGCTCCTGTAAGGTTCAAGGCCAAGTTTGTGGGTGACCCGGCACTGGTGTTGAATGACATCCACAAGAAGATTGCCTTGGTAAAGAAACTGGCCTTCGCCTTTGGAGACCGAAACTGTAGCACCGTCACCCTGCAGAATATCACCCGGGGCTCCATCGTGGTGGAATGGACCAACAACACACTGCCCTTGGAGCCCTGCCCCAAGGAGCAGATCGCTGGGCTGAGCCGCCGGATCGCTGAGGATGATGGAAAACCTCGGCCTGCCTTCTCCAACGCCCTAGAGCCTGACTTTAAGGCCACGAGCATCGCTGTGATGGGCTCTGGCAGTTGTCGGCACCTACAGTTTATTCCTGTGGCACCACCCAGGAGAGTGCCCTCAGAGGCGCCGCCCACAGAGGTGCCTGACAGGGACCCTGAGAAGAGCAGTGAGGATGATGTCTACCTGCACACAGTCATTCCGGCCGTGGTGGTCGCAGCCATCCTGCTCATTGCTGGCATCATTGCCATGATCTGCTACCGCAAGAAGCGGAAGGGCAAGCTTACCCTTGAGGACCAGGCCACCTTCATCAAGAAGGGGGTGCCTATCATCTTTGCGGACGAACTGGACGACTCCAAGCCCCCACCCTCCTCCAGCATGCCACTCATTCTGCAGGAGGAGAAGGCTCCCCTACCCCCTCCCGAGTACCCCAACCAGAGTGTGCCCGAGACCACTCCTCTGAACCAGGACACCGTGGGAGAGTACACGCCCCTGCGGGATGAGGATCCCAATGCGCCTCCCTACCAGCCCCCACCGCCCTTCACAGCACCCATGGAGGGCAAGGGCTCCCGTCCCAAGAACATGACCCCATACCGGTCACCTCCTCCCTATGTCCCTCCTTAACCCGCAAGCGCCTGGGTGGAGGCAGGGTAGGGCAGGGGCCTGGAGACAACATGGTGTTGTCTGTGGAGACCGGTGGCCTGCAGACCATCACCCACCGGAAGCCGACACCTGACCTAGCACACACTGACACGGGCCTGGACAAGCCCGCCCTCTCTGGTCCTCCCAAACCCCAAAGCAGCTGGAGAGACTTTGGGGACTTTTTTATTTTTATTTTTTGCCTAACAGCTTTTGGTTTGTTCATAGAGAATTCTTCGCTTCGTTTTTGATGGCTGGTTCTGAAAGCACCATGTGGAGTGGAGGTGGAGGGAGCGAGGAACCATGAATGAACTCGCAGGCAGTGCCGGGTGGCCCCCTGGCTCTCTGCGTTTTGCCTTTAACACTAACTGTACTGTTTTTTCTATTCACGTGTGTCTAGCTGCAGGATGTAACATGGAAAACAGTAACTAAAGATTAAATTCAAAGGACTTTCAGAAGTTAAGGTTAAGTTTTTACATTTAATCTGCTGTTTACCTAAACTTGTATGTATAATTTTTGGGTGGGTATGGGGAATTGCTTTGCTAAAAATAAGCTCCCAGGGTGTTTCAAACTTAGAGAAGACCAAGGGACAGTATTTTTTATCAAAGGAATCCTATTTTTTCACACTACGTCAACTTGGTTGCTCTGATACTCCAGAGCCTGATTGGGGGCCTCCCGGCCCTGGCTCATGCCAGGTCCTTGGTGCTGGGTTTGCTCTCCCGCTGTTGCCAGGGGCTGGAAGCTGGAGGGGTCTCTTGGGCCATGGACATCCCCACTTCCAGCCCACGTACACTAGTGGCCCACCACCAAGGGGTCTTCATTTCCATGAAAAAGGGACTCCAAGAGGCAGCGGTGGCTGTGGCCCCCAACTTTGGTGCTCCAGGATGGGCCAGCTGCTTGTGGGGTCACCCGGGAGGTCGAAGGTCTCGACCACATCAACCTATTTTGTTTTACCCTTCTGTGCGTGCGTTGTTGGTTTTTTTTTTCCTCCTAAAAGGAATACCACGGTTTTTTGAAACACTCAGTGGGGGACATTTTGGTGAAGATGCAATATTTTTATGTCATGTGATGCTCTTTCCTCACTTGACCTTGGCCGCTTTGTCCTAACAGTCCACAACCCTACCTGGACCCACCCCATCCCTTTTCTCTGGCACTCCAGTCCCAGGCCTTGGGCCTGAACTACTGGAAAAGGTCTGGTGGCTGGGGAGGAGTGCCAGCAATAGTTCATAATAAAAAATCTGTGAGCTCTCAAAGCTAATTTTTTACTAAAGTTTTTATACAGCCTCAAATTGTTTTATTAAAAAGATTAAAAATGGTGATGCTTACAGCAGTTTGTACGAGCTCTTAGTGTTGATTCCATGGAACTGACGGCTTTGCTTATTTTGATTTTTTCCCCCTACTTTTCCTAATGTTTAAATTCTGGAATTACACTGGGGTTCTTTTGCCTTTTTTAGCAGAACATCCGTCCGTCCATCTGCATCTCTGTCCCATGACTCAGGGGCGCCCACTCTGCTTTGATTCTCCTGTGGAAGAAACCATTTTGAGCATGACTTTTCTTGATGTCTGAGAGTTATTTTGGGTACCTTTTAGGGAGGAATGCCTTTTGCAATAATGTATCCCTTCCCTGATTGAGGGTGGGTGGGTGGACCCAGGCTCCCTTTGCACACGGAGCAGCTACTTCTAAGCCATATCGACTGTTCTGCAGAGGATTGGTGTGTGCTGCCTCAGGAGGGGAGGGCTGAGAGGAGGGGAGGGGTCTCCGTCCTACTGTTCTCCAGAGGGCATTTCCCCTTGCGCCTTCTCCCACAGGGCCCAGCCCCTCTCCCCTGCCCCAGTCCCCAGGGGTACTCTGGATTGAGCAGTGCTCCTGTGGGGGAGCCTGTAAATGCAGGCTCAGTGGACCACTGGTGACTGGGCTCATGCCTCCAAGTCAGAGTTTCCTTGGTGCCCCCAGAGACAGGAGCACAAGTGGGATCTGACCTGGTGAGATTATTTCTGATGACCTCATCAAAAAATAAACAATTCCCAATGTTCCAGGTGAGGGCTTTGAAAGGCCTTCCAAACAGCTCCGTTGCCCCTAGCAACTCCACCATTGGGCACTGCCATGCAAGAGACGTGGCTGGCCCAGAATGGCCAGTTGCCATAGCAACTGGAGGCGATGGGGCAGTGAACAGAATAACAACAGCAACAATGCCTTTGCAGGCAGCCTGCTCCCCTGAGTGCTGGGCTGCTGATGGCCGCTGGACTCTGTGAGATGGAGAGCCAATCTCACATTCAAGTGTTCACCAACCACTGATGTGTTTTTATTTCCTTCTATATGATTTTAAGATGTGTTTTCTGCATTCTGTAAAGAAACATATCAAACTAAATAAAAGCAGTGTCTTTATTACAACGCTGTTGCCTCTGGGCATCTGTTTCCCTGGCATCTGGAGAGGTTCCTGGACATGAGGGGTTGGGGGCTCATGTGACAGGGGGAAGAGGAGACTCAGCCAGGTCCACTTGGGGTTGGCCCAGTGGCCTCCACGTAAGCCTTACCATTTATGTGCTGGGAGGGCTGGGTGTGCACTCCAGAAACTCTGCCGACATGTAATGCCCCCTTTGCCCCTCTTCTGCCTGTGAGCCAGCTAAAACAAGTCTTCATCCTCAGTCCCCCATCTGTAAGGGGTGGGGAATAGCAGATAACCCAGTGAGACTGGCTGGGAAGGAGGATGGTGGGAAAGATGTCACAGGTTTTCTGCCCCAGAGTGGGTCAGCCCCTGTACCTCCTGGGTAGGGGTCCTTCAGGCCAGGTCTCTGAAGATGGGGACCTAGGGATGCCTCTGGCTGCAGCTCTACCCCAGCTCCTGCCCACATTGTCTTGTGGGCTTGGGAATGGCTAGTCTCCCAGGTAGTCTCAAGGCAGGTTTGTGTTGGCCTCGGGGTGGGAACAATAGTTTCTGGCCAGGCTGCTCTGCCTTGGTTGACCTGTAGGTTCTGGGGGTTGGGGGGTGACCTTCAGTGTCTGGCTTGCGATGGACAGGCCAGCTGGGTAGGCTGATCATGACTCAGTGCCCAGGAAGGGGCAGATGGGTTGTCCTAGGACACTGCCCGGAGTGTGGGCGGCAGGAGATGCAGCAGCTGTATTTCAAGGAGCAAAGGGGCAGAATCGAGTGATTGGTCACAGAACAACTGGTGCCTCTTCTGGGCTCAACTCTGCCATCACTGGCTCCTTACCATGCCCCCTGCTCCTCTGCTCAAAGCTTTCAAGACCCAGAGAGGCAGATAAGAGCTGAGTCCCAGGGTCGGGGGTTGTTGAAGGTCCAACAACTACTTGGAGTTAAGACCTGAATGTGCACCACGCTAAGCGCTGGGAAAGGCTGTCCCCAGCACACACTTCACTCCCTAGGCCTAGCAGCAGGGGCCCAGGAAATTACCCCATCCTTACTCTCTTGACCTCAGGAGGTTTTGCTTAACATCTAACCTGAAGCCACTGGGTAATGAGTGGACTCACTGTTCTGAACTCAAGTAAGGGAATACTTGATCTTGGCAGAGAACATTAAGGCCAGAAGGACCTCTGGCCTTGCCCTGCCTTGCCTCCTTTGGGGGATGGGGGAATATACCCTCTTTAGCCCAGCAGACCCTTGACCCCTGGCACTCCTGCCAGATCCCTGTTCCTTGATTTGGATGAGGACTGCTCAGGTCTTTTAAGCTGGGGTTAGAGGGTCGTAGACAGGAGGGCAGGAAAGAAGGAACATCAGACCTGCAGGAATCTACCTTCCCACATTCCTCTGACCTGGAATGACTCTGGCCTGGCTTGGAGACAGTGCTGGTCTTGGAAAATTCTAGAGGAATCTGCATTTTCTCTTGGCGTAAAGGCACTGCCTTGGGCCTAGATCTTTGAGCTAGTCTTGGGATCAGGGCTGTTAGCTGGAAAATCTTGTGATGTGTTTAGGCCAACCTGGCCTCTAGAATACCACCAGTTTGGGACCGGGAACCGTAGCTCACAGCTGTAATCCCAGCACTTTGGGAGGCCAAGGCGGGCGGATCATGAGGTCAGGAGATGAGACCATTCTGGCCAACATGGTGAAACCCCGTTTCTACTAAAAAATACAAAAAATTTAGCTGGGCATGGTGGCAGGCGCCTGTAGTCCGGGCTACTCGGGAGGCTGAGGCAGGAGAATGGCATGAACCATGGAGGCGGAGCTTGCAGTGAGCTGAGATGGCGCCATTGCACTGCACTCTAGCCTGGGTGACAAGAGCGAGACTCTGTCTAAAAAAAAAAAAAAAAGAAAAAAAGAATACCACCAGTCTTGGGGGGACTGGAGGCTCCACACTACTTACCTCATTGCAGCCCACAGCCTTGCCTCCCCTTGTTGCCAACAGGTTGAACAAGCTCCTAGGAGAGGCCCTTTCCTAGCTCCCCTAAAGCATAGAAGGCCCAATTCAAGCATCAGTCTTTCGAGAGTAAGGTTCATTTCTCTATTTCTTTTCTTTTCTTTTTTTTTTTTGTTTTTTTTTTTTTTTTTTTTTTTTTTTTTTTTTTGAGACGGAGTCTCACGCTGTTGCCCAGGCTGGAGTGCAGTGGCGCGATCTCGGCTCACTGCAAGCTCCGCCTCCCAGGTTCCCGCCATTCTCCTGCCTCAGCCTCCTGAGTAGCTGGGACTACAGGCGCCCGCCACCGCGCCCGGCTAATTTTTTGTATTTTTAGTAGAGACGGGGTTTCACTGTGGTCTCGATCTCCTGACCTTGTGATCCGCCCGCCTCGGCCTCCCAAAGTGCTGGGATTACAGGCTTGAGCCACCGCGCCCGGCCCTGTTTTTTGTTTTTTTAAGAGACTGAGTCTTGCTCTGTCGCCCAGGCTGGAGTGCAGTGGCATGATCTCAGTTCACTGCAACCTCAGCCTCCTGGGTTCTAGCAATTCTCCTGCCTCAGCCTCCTGAGTAGCTGGGACTACAGGTGCAAGCTGCCATGCCTGGCTAGTTTTTTGTATTTTAGTAGAGATGGGGTTTCACCATGTGGCCCAGGCTGGTCTCGAACTCCTGAACTCAGGCAATCCACCCGCCTCGGCCTCCCAAAGTGCTAGGATTATAGGCATGAGCCACCGCATCAGGCCTATTTCCCTCCCCTCCCCTCCCATTCCTTTCCTTTCCTTTCCTTCTTTTCTTTTCTTTCATTTTTTTTTTTTTTTTTTTTTTTTGAGACAGTCTCGCTCTGTGGCCCAGGCTAGAGTGCAGTGGCGTGATCTTGGCTCACTGCAACCTCTGCCTCCCAGGTTAAAGCAATTCTCATGTCTCAGCCTCCCAAGTTGCTAGGACTACAGGCATGTGCTACCACACCCGGCTAATTTTTGTATTGTTTTTTGTAGAAATGGGGTTTTGCCATCTTGGCTAGGCTGGTTTGAAACTCCTGACTTCAAGTAAGTCATCATTCCACCTCGGCCTCCCAAAGCGCTGGGATTTCCTTTTTTTTTTTTTTTTTTTTTTTGAGACGGAGTCTTGTTCTGTTGCCCAGGCTGGAGTTCAGTGGCACCATCTTGGCTCACTGCAACCTCCGCCACCCAGGTTCAAGGGATTCACCTGCCTCAGCCTCCCAAGTAGCTGGGACTACAGGTGCGTGCCACCACGCCTGGCTCATTTTTTGTACTATTATTATTATTTTGAGACGGAGTCTTGCTTGCTCTGTTGCCCAGGCTGGTGCAGTGGTGCAGTTTTGACTCACTGCAAGCTCTGCCTCCCGGGTTCACGCCATTCTCCTGCCTCAGCCTCGCGACTAGCTGGGACTACAGGTGCCCGCCACCACACCTGGCTAATTTTTTTGTATTTTTAATAGAGACGGGGTTTCACCATTTTAGCCAGGATGGCCTCGATCTCCTGACCTTGTGATCCACCCGCCTCGGTGTCCCAGAGTGCTAGGATGACAGGCGTGAGCCACCGCGCCTGGCCTGGGATTTCAATATCTTAAAAATCCAAATCCATTGGTGACTCTTTCCCTGTTTTGCTCACTTTCTTGACAACTACCTTGAGGCAAAGGGACTGAGGCCCAGAGAGGGCAAGGGAGTTAGTTGGTCCGGGTCTTGTGGCTAGTGTGAGGCGTGTTCAGTTCTAAGTGTGACCCAAACACTTTAGGTATTATTATTATTATTATTATTATTTTGAGACAGTGTCTTGCTCTGTCGGCCAGGCTGGAGTGCAGTGACGCCATCTGGGCTCACTGCAACCTCCACTTCCCGGGTTCAAGCGATTCTCCTGCCTCAACCTCAGGAGTAGCTGGGATTACAGGCATCCGCCACCACAGCCGCCTAATTTATATATATATATATATTTTTAGGCGGAGTCTCACTCTGTCGCCCAGGCTGGAGTGCCGTGGCGCAATCTCGGCTCACTGCAAGCTCCGCCTCCTGGGTTCACGCCATTCTCCTGCCTCAGCCTCCTGAGTAGCTGGGACTACAGGCGCCCGCCACCACGCCTGGCTAATGTTTTGTATTTTTAGTAGAGACGGGGTTTCACCATGTTGGCCAGGCTGGTCTTGAAGTCCTGACCTCAGGTGATCCACTCACCTCGGCCTCCCAAAGTGCTGGGATTACAGGCGTGAGCTACCGTGCCCGGCCAGGTTTAATTCTGATCATGAAATTTTGTTTCTGTTGTAGAGCAGCAAAGAATTATTTGAAGCACCTATGGAGAAATGCTGGGTACCATTTCCCTGTGGGGAAGCTCCCATCAGCTGGAGTTCGGGAGCTCCTGCAGGAGGGGCCCTCCCAAGGACAGCCTAGGGCATGGGCAGCATGGAGAGCCGGTTGCTGGGGCCCTGGTTAGTAGCTCCACTACCCCTTTGGTGGCAATTATCCTAGAGTCTCAGTTCGGATCGGAGGAATTATTCCGTCCATGTCCCGGTGAAGGCTCCGTGTGGCGAGACGCATGGCCTTGGGCAGGTTCGGGCTGGGGATAGGAAGATCTTCCAACCTTGGTAGTGGCTCCAGATGCCCCCCAGGTGAGCCCAGCAGAGTGGACTGCCAGCAGCAGCTCTGTGCCGAAGAGGGAAACAGTGTCCGCTGCCTCCCAGGAGGTGGCGCCAGAGGATTAAGCCGCCAACGGTGGGCGGGGCTGAAGAGTCGCGCTGTGGGCGGGGCTAAGAACGCCGCCAGCTCCCGGAAAGCGCTAGCCGCAGGAGGCCGGCCGTGGGTCGAGCTGAGACGGCTCGGGAGTGGACGAAAGTCTCGGGCAGTGCGGGGCCGAACGAGGCTGTGGGCAGGGCTAAGGCCGTGGGGCGGGCGGGGCGGAGCCCGCGAGTAGCCCAACCGCTGGCAGCCTGTCTGAGCGCGGCCGCGGGCTGGTGGTGTAACTAGACTTGTCGTCTTTTTTTTTTTTTTTTTTT
Source organism: Macaca mulatta (assembly GCF_049350105.2). NCBI lineage: Eukaryota > Metazoa > Chordata > Mammalia > Primates > Cercopithecidae > Macaca > Macaca mulatta. The sequence goes on from NC_133407.1 coordinate 113,004,608, forward strand.
TTTTTTTTTTTTTTGAGACGGAGTCTCGCTCTGTCGCCCAGGCTGGAGTGCAGTGGCCGGATCTCAGCTCACTGCAAGCTCCGCCTCCCGGGTTCACGCCATTCTCCTGCCTCAGCCTCCCGAGTAGCTGGGACGACAGGCGCCCGCCACCTCGCCCGGCTAGTTTTTTGTATTTTTTTAGTAGAGACGGGGTTTCACCGTGTTAGCCAGGATGGTCTCGATCTCCCGACCTCGTGATCCGCCCGTCTCGGCCTCCCAAAGTGCTGGGATTACAGGCTTGAGCCACCGCGCCCGGCCTAGACTTGTCTTCTGTCCACCACTGCCGCACAGCCCCTGAGGGCATCGGGGCGAGTGTAGCTGCAACCCGGGGAACCTGTGATTCGCCAGTGCCCTTCTCCCTGGGCAAGGGAAGCCGGCAGGCAATAAGAGGGGCGAGTCTGGGGCCCAGGCTTCCGCTCCCGAGACCCAAGTCAGCAAACCTTGAATTCAGAGGGCTCCAATAAGGAGCCCTCCTGTGCGCAGTCCCTCGCCTTAGCGTTTGCCTGCCTCCAGGCCCCGTGCCCCGCGGAGCCCAGCGAGTGACCTGCACACCGTATAGATAGAGCTCAGCGCTTAGAGGAGGCTCTCTGTCTCTCCCTCCTCCAGCCAAAGAGCTCCTGAGGGCACCACCTAAGGGGGGTAGCCTGATAGGGTACTGTGAGATCTGGGAGGGTACTGGATGGAGATGAGGTGCCTCCACTTGTGTGATTGGATCCCCCTACTTGGCACTAGAAGCAGACGGGGGATGAGGCTGCTGGCGACTTACTCTTTCCCTGAGTGGGGGTACCCTGAAGCCCCAGGAAACACCTTTCCCAAGGCTGTCTTCACAGCTCCAGGCACGCATTGGGACAGCAGGGAACATGCAGTTGGGAGCTGGCCAGGGCCAGGGGTGAGGGTGCTGTTGTCTTCGGTCCGCATGGTGTCACATCCTTAGGCTATAGAGGGCAAAACCAAGTTTGGGGCCTGCCAAAATGGTCCAGAGCTCACGCCACACCAGCTCCCTTTCTAGGGAATTGGAACCAGTAGTCCAGGATCACTTCCCACTTCTATTGCAAAAGGTCTTGAGAGAGGCCAGGTGTAGTGGCTCAAGCCTGTAATCCCAGCACTTTGGGAGGGCGAGGCGGGTGGATCACCTGAGGTTAGGAGTTCAAGACCAGCCTGGCCAACATGGTGAAACCCCGTCTCTACTAAAAATGTAAAAACTAGCCAGGTGTGGTGGCACACGCCTGTAGTCCCAGCTACTTGGGAGGCTGATGCAGAAGAACTGCTTGAACCTGGGAGGTGGAGGTTGCAGTGAGCCGGGATCTCACCACTGCATTCCAGCCTGGGCGAAACTCTGTCAAAAAAACAAAAACAAAAACAACAAAATCAACATTCAACTGGGACTTACTGACAATATAAAACCTAAACAGTTAATTTTCTTCTGCACTGTGGCCTGGCCACAGTACAAATTGAATAATGGCAGTTACTGGCCGGAAAGTGGCACTTTCAATCTCCAAATTCAATGCAATCTTTTTTTTTTTTTTTTTTTTTTTTGAGGTGGAGTTTCGCTCTGTCATCCAGGCTGGAGTGCAGTGGTACAATCTCAGCTCACTGCAACCTCTGCCTTCCACGTTCAAGAGATTCTCTTGCCTCAGCCTCCTTAGTAGCTGGGATTACAGGCATGCACCACCACACCCGGCTAATTTTTTGTATTTTTAGTAGAGATGGGGTTTCACCATGTTGGCCAGGATGGTCTTGATTTCTTGACCTCATGATCTGCCCATCTCGGCCTCCCAAAGTGCTGAGATAACAGGCATGAGCCACCGCACCTGGCCCAGCCCAAGCAATTTTAACAATTTCTTACAATGAAATGGCAACTGGTCTGAGGTCCCCTATATCTAAGATTTCATGTATTTACACTCAAAACCTTCCCTCTATCAGTCTTGCTCCCTTCATCAAGTTTTATTGCTAAATGAAAACTCCCAGTCCCCTTTTCACCCCTCCCCTTCAGCCCCTGAAAGGAATTTTGACCCTGCTGAGGAATGTCCACCATATCTCCAGCCCCAGGCTCCCCAAGAGCCACCAGCACTATCGCCACCACCCTCATTGCCCTATCCTGCTGTCACTTGTTCAAAAAACAATCAGGGCTGGGTGTGGTGGCTCATGCCTGTAATCCCAGCACTTTGGGAGGCCGAGGCAGACAGATCACCTGATATCAGGAGTTCAAGACCAGCCTGACCAACATGGAGAAACCCCATCTCTACTAAAAATACAAAATTAGCCCAGCGTGGTGGCACATGCCTGTAATCCCAGCTACTTGGGAGTCTGAGGCAGGAGAATCTCTTGAACCCAGGAAGCAGAGGTTGTGGTGAGCCGAGACTGCACCATTGCACTCCAGCCTGGGCAACAAGAGTGAAACTCTGTCTCAAAAAAAAAAAAAAAAAAAAAAAATCAGACCCTGGCCACCCTTTCCCTCTGCGAAGTAGCCGGGGCAGAAGGCATAGTCAGGGTTCATGTTACCTTTTCAATCTCAGACATGTTGGCGATTAAGAGGCTCCTTGACTCTTTTTCCACTGGCCCATCCCACTTCCAGAAGGAATTTCTTTATATTACTCAGTCATATAATCTTACTTGGCACGACATTTATGTTATCCACTCTCACCCCAGATGAGAAAGAGCACATTTGGCTAGCTGCTGAAGCCCATGCTGACACACTTAATCAGCAGAATACAGTCCATAATTCTGTTGCGGCCATTGCTGTTCCCCTAGCTGATCCTGAGTGAACTTACCAACAGGGGGACCCTGGCATCCAATGCCATAACCATATGGTCACTTGTCTCCTGGCTGGCATAGAAAAATGTGCCCATAAGGCAGTAAATTATGAAAAAAATTAGAGAAATAACCCAAAGCCCAAATGAAAATCCAGTTCTTTTCCTATCAAAGTTATTAGAGACTATGCTCAAATACACAAAACTAGACCCTGAATCACAAGAGGGTCAAACCTATTTTCACTTACATTTCATTTCACAGTCAGCGCCAGATATCAGGAAACAGCTGCAAAAACTAGAGGAGGAACCCCAAACCCCACAAAGGGACCTTTTAAATCTGGCCTTCAAGGTCTTCAGCAACAGGGAGAAAGAACATAAAGTGCAAAAGGAGAAACAGGCTAAGATTAAATACCAGATGCTGGCCATTGCCCTCTAGAAGGAAAAATCACCTTCTCAGGGCCCTGGCACCTGTTTTTGATGCGGCAATCTGGGACATTGGGCAAAGGCCTGCCCAAACCCATGACCTCCAACAAAGCCTTGCCCTATATGTGGCATATGGGGACATTGGAAAATGAACCGCTCTCAACAAGAATGCCCTTCCCATTCAACAGCACCCTCCAGTCAGTCCCCAAACCCAACGCAGGGACACCTCTCCTCTTTGTTGGCACTAGCGGCCGAAGACTGATGGTGCCCGGGATTGCTTGTACCCATGCCATGTGAGTCTCCAGAACCCGGGGTAATTAGGATGGCATCTGGTAAGCCAATCTCCTTCTTATTGGATACTGAGGCAAGTTTCTCAGTTCTTCCAGAGTATGATGGACCCCTAAATTGTTCCCCCATTTCTGTAGTTGGGGTTGATGGCCACCCTACCACTCACTCTCAAACACCTCCATTATACCACACCTTATTCAATACTGCCTTTACTCACTCATTTGTAGTAATTCCACAGTGTCCTACACCTCTTATTAGAAGAGATATACTCAATAAATCTGGGGCCACATTACAATTGAATGCCCTACCTCAGGTGCCTGCATACTTGCTCCTTTGCCAGCCAGAAAACAATGAAGCCCAAACCCAGTCCTCAACAATTTCAGTCCAAGGGGTTAGCCCAATGGTATGGGACACTTCTCAGCCCACTGTTGCCATATACCACCAGCCATTTCTAATAAAACTTAAGTACCCCTCCCAAATTGTTTCACAACCCCAATATCCCCTCAGTCAGGCTGGACTTAAGGGAATAAAACCCATCATCACAGGTTACTAAAAGGTGGCATTTTGACAACCACCAATTCCCCCACTGCAACAAAATTAAATGGCATAGCTCCCTGGATACATTTCTCAAAACTTAAAAGGGCTCCTCCTCTTAAACTCAACATGTCTCAATTTTCTTGTTTTCTTACAGGACCCAACAAACTCAAGATCACTTGACTCCCCACAATTCTTTAACCTCCAACTCTTCCAGTAATTTTATTTGCTGCCTTGTAGAAGACCTTTCCTGGTATCCAGGCTCCCCCCACCCCTCATAATTTATTTCTCCTCCTTTCATGAGGCATGGCTGCAGGAAACTTTTGCAGATTACACCCCATCTCAAATATCCTTTTTTTTCTTTTGTTCTTTGTCTCCTTCTAGTACCACTCTTTCCTTTTACTTAAACCATACCTTGCAGCTATCTTACAACTTACTAAAATAGGCCAACTTAGGCTCCACAGACCTCTGTTGGGTCTGCATGCTGCCCTTGTCCCCAATATACCATTATCTCCCTGGACCTTTAGAAGCCTGGGCCAATTCCTTGGCAACCCTCACCATTACCAAAACTACCTTAGGATCTGCATTCTGGGAATGAAGTACAAATCCTGTCACGGTCATAGCCGAAAAGGAACGTCAGGCCGTTCTCAAACAACTAACAACTTTATCACCTATCCAAAGTCACGTGGTTACAGGACCTGTGGGAACCACCACTCTACTCACTACTCAGGCTCCTATATGTTTCACCTGCTTCTTAAACGGAGTTCCAGTAGGGTCTTTAAAATGCTCGGACTGTAACCTCCCTCTTTCTTTCTCTCTCTTACACAACAGAGTCTAGTTATTCCTCTACAACAGGAGGAAGTGACCCATTCTCATCAGTGACCCAACTCATCAGCCATAGCCACTCCCCCTTACCCCTTCAGATTTTCTCTCCCTACATATAATAACGCTTATGAATGTAACCAAGGGTCAGATTTTTTTTTTTTTTTTTGGAGATGGAGTCTTTCTCTGTTGCCCAGACTGGAGTGCAGTGGCACAATCTTGGCTCACTGCAACCTCTGCCTCCCAGGTTCAAGCAATTCTCCTGCCTCAGCCTCCCAAGTAACCAGTATTACAGGCACACACTACCACTCCTGGTTAATTTTTGTATTTTTAGTAGAGACGGGGTTTCACCATGTTGGCTAGGCTGGTTTTGAACTCCTGACCTCAAGTGATCCACCCACCTCGGTCTCCCAAATTGCTGGGATTATAGGCGCAAGCCACTGCACTCAGCCTCAAGGGTCAGATTTTTGCAGTGGGTGAGGGCCAGCTAATACATTGCCTTTATTCAATATCTATGGTAGACATGAAAAATCCAAATGCCAACTTCTTCCCCTTCCAGGTCCAACCCGATTCTTTCTCGATTCATCTGAACACAAACTATTCTCAGAAATACCTTTGGTAACTCATTACCCCCTTCTCCAACTATTAACCGATGCCCACCTAGCTTCCTCCTTTGTGTCATTTGAACGGGAAGGAGGATCAGGTCGGGATGCCTCAAACTACCACCTGTTAATTATTTTTTTTTTTTGAGACGGAGTCTCACGCTGTTGCCCAGGCTGGAGTGCAGTGGCGCGATCTCGGCTCACTGCAAGCGCCGCCTCCTGGGTTCACGCCATTCTCCTGCCTCAGCCTCCTGAGTAGCTAGGACTACAGGCGCCCGCCACCGCGCCCGGCTAATTTTTTGTATTTTTAGTAGAGACGGGGTTTCACTGTGGTCTCGATCTCCTGACCTTGTGATCCGCCCGCCTCGGCCTCCCAAAGTGCTGGGATTACAGGCTTGAGCCACCGCGCCCGGCACCACCTGTTATTTTAAGCAGATGTTGCTGCCTGTCTAGCCCCCTCCAGCCCTTATTTCTTCTTATGTTGACATAATTTCTACAGCTGCCTGTCTGCTAATTGGACTGGAACTTGCACTTTGGCTTAGTTACGCCTCCCTCGTCTGTTGCCACAAAGGACCAAGAATTTCTCCTCCCACCACACACACACACACATACACACACACGTGTGCGTGCACCAAAATAAAAAGGGCAATCCAGCTAATTCCAATCCTCGCTGCTCTCGGAATCTCTTCTGCAATAGGCTTTAGTTCCACAAGTTTATAGCTTTTTCAGTTCCCCTGTCTACCCAACTAAAGGAGGGACTAATGGAAATAGCAACTCAACTGGATCATATATAAGATCAAATAAACTCCCTTGCAGCAGTAGTACTTCAAAACCATAGGGGACTAGACATCCTCACTGCAAAAAAGGGAGGTCTATGCCTCTTCCTACAAGAAGAATACTGTTTCTTTCTTTTGTTTCTTTCTTTCTCTCTCTCTCTCTTTCTTTCTTGCTTTCTTTTTGAGATGAACTTTCACTCTTGTTGCCCAGGCTGGAGTGCAATAGCATGATCTTGGCTCACTGCAACCTCTGCCTCCTGGGTTCAAGCGATTCTCCTGCCTCAGCCTCCCAAATAGCTGGGAGTACAGGCATGTGCCACCACACTGGGCTAATTTTGTATTTTTAGTGGATACAGGGGTTCTCCATATTGGTCAGGCTGCTCTCAAACTCCTGACCTCAGGTGATCCGCCTGCCTCGGCCTCCCAAAATGCTGGGATTACAGGCATGAGCCACAGTGCCCAGCCAAGAATGCTGTTTCTTTACAAACAAATCTAGCTTGGTAAAAGAAGGAATATCCAAACCTAGATTGCAGAACGTCTACCCAAACAACCCGCCAATAACTTTTTCGGTTCTTTCATCCCTTGGGTACTCCTTTTCGTCAGCCCTTTCATTGTTTTTACCCTGCTTGCTAAACTGTTTTCTTTTTTTTTCTTTCTTTTTTTTTTTTTTTTTTGATACAGAGTCTTGCTCTGTCGCCTGGGCTGGAGTGCGGTGGCTCGATCTCAGCTCACTGCAAGCTCCGCCTTTGGGGTTCATGACATTCTCCTGCCTCAGCCTCCCGAGTAGCTGGGACTACAGGCGACTGCCACCACGCCCGGCTAATTTTTTGTATTTTTAGTAGAGATGGAGTTTCACCGTGTTAGCCAGGATGGTCTCAATCTCCTGACCTCGTGATCCGCCCACCTCAGCCTCCCAAAGTGCTGGGATCACAGGCGTGAGCCACCATGCCCGGCTGCTAAATTGTTTTCAAAAGTTCATTTTAGAAACAGTTACTTCTTTTTTTTTTTTTTTTTTGAGACGGAGTCTCGCTCTGTCGCCCAGGCTGGAGTGCAGTGGCGGGATCTCGGCTCACTGCAAGCTCCGCCTCCCGGGTTTACGCCATTCTCCTGCCTCAGCCTCCCGAGTAGCTGGGACTACAGGCGCTGGCCACCTCGCCCGGCTAGTTTTTTTTTGTATTTTTTAGTAGAGACGGGGTTTCACCGCTTTAGCCAGGATGGTCTCGATTTCCTGACCTGGTGATCCGCCCGTCTCGGCCTCCCAAAGTGCTGGGATTACAGGCTTGAGGCACCGCGCCTGGCTAGAAACAGTTACTTCAATTGCTCGGGCCACCACAATGGGACATATAAAGGTGGCATTCCTGCCACACCAACAACGAATGACTTCATCACCAGAGGAAGGCTACCTCCCCCGACACCATCACCCCTAAACCAGCAGGAAGCAGTCAGAACGAGTAGCTGCCCCTCTGCTAAAAACCCTATCCAAAGAGATAATTAAAACAAAGAGGGGGAGAATATGAGGACTAACAATAGTTATGCCATTTTACAACCTTGGCTACTGTGTTCTCAGAAACAAAGCAAATGTCAACCCTGCCTATAGCTTCAACAGAGCATAAGGGCCCTAACTACATCTACCCCCAGCTGGAAAAGTCCACAACAGTCCCAGCCAGCCAGCACTTCCCCAACCCCTCCCCAACAGAAACTTTGTTACAAAAGCCTCAGCTTGTCATGATCAGAGCCAGATGCTGACTGCCAGGCAAACTCCTGACTGGGACCCCTTGCAGGCTTATTTCTGTAAATAAACCTGTTTGGCTGTTTAGTTGCCTCCTGTCTTTTGCTCTCTTCCTATGCATCTTCCTAACAGTTTCCTGGGGGGATGCTGAAGATGTGTATTCCTGAGCTTCTTTGAGGAGCACATGGTATGCTTGGGGCAGGGGGCAACTCTGCCTTCCTGTGTCTAATGTAATGATTAGAATGCATATGAGAGGTTGAAGAGGTACTGAGTGTGACCCCAGTGGCTCTGACTCAGCAATCACTGTGCCCCAAACCCTGTCCTGGGTTCAGGCAGCACATGAGCTTACTCCTGGAACTCCATCCTCCTCAGAGAGGCTCGTGATCATGCAGGGCTAGGAGAGGGATGTGTCAACCCTGTGAGCCCCAAGAAGATCCTTGGAGCAGAGCTGGAGATGGAAGGTGGGCCTGGTTGGAATCTCAGCTGAATGTGTGGCCTTTCTTGTTCTCTTGGTAGCAGATGATGTCCTTTGTCCAGCCTTAATAGGAATTCTCAGTCTGCACTGTCAGCTCATTGTCAGAAAGACTGCTTTCTCAGAAAGCTGATGTCCATTCCAGGCCTTCCAGCTGGAGGGGTTAATAATACATACATAGCTGTCATAACCCAGATGTGGCTACCTGACTGATACCTGCTACCACCCAGCCCAGAACCTGGAGGAGCCAAGAGGGGTTCTCCTCAGACAACCCTGATGCCTGAGTATGACTTTAGTGCTCATGGCCTGGCCTGGTGATGCTGTGACCACACCCACCACTACAGGACAGGGCAGTGGTCCTGTATTGAGGGCCAGAAGTCAAGTCCTCCAGGTTCAGGGCCTGGTTTGAGCAGCAGACAGGCAAAGGCCAGACTTTGAAATCACAAGCTCAGTGAGGCCAGAAGGGTTTAGCAGTCTTGGCTTCTGCTGTATCCTGGGGGCCTGGCACAGTGCTGTCCTCATCCTAGAGCTCAAAAAGTGCCAATTTTTTGTTTGTGAGACAGTCTCGCCCTATTGCCCAAGCTGGAGTGCAGTGGCATGATCTCAGCTTGCTGCAACCTCTGCCTGCCGGTCTCAAGTGATCCTCCTGCCTCAGCCTCCTGAGTAGCTGTGACTACAGGCTTATGCCACCACACCTGGCTAATTTTGTATTTTTTGTAGAGATGGGTTTCACCATGTTGTTAGGCTGGTCTTGAACTCCTGGGCTCAAGCCATTTGCCTACCTCAGCCTCCCAAAGTGCTGGAATTATAGGCATGAGCCACCATGCCTGGCCCTATGGACCTTTCTCCTTGCCACAAGGCTCTTGCTTCACTATCAGAGACTCACTCCCTACCCCATTCTGTCTATCTTTCCTGGAAGGCAGAAGCTTTTCCAGTGGCTTCTGGGAGCTCCCTGGGCACTTGGTAAAGATGATAGAACAAACAAGCCCCTACTACAATCCATTCTGATTAGGACAGAGATAGAGCTCAGTGGAGAGAGTGGCTATGTCCCATGGCCTGAGATTCCTGATGGTAAAGGGTGATTCTCAGAAATGTCCTTGGGTTTGCAGTAGAAGAACCACAGAGGAGTCAGGAGGTAGGGACCTCTCTGAGAGACTTCCCTAAAGACATGCAGAACTGAGTCTGATAGAGGGGCTGAGCAAGCTGCCCCTTCCCATGAGCAGTCAGAGTCATGCCTGAACTGCTGTTGTCTGGGGTGGGACATCTGGGCTGGTCAGGAGAGGGCATAAGTGCATGACTTTCCACCCGGGCCTGTTCTCCCCCAATCTACGAAGCAGAGATAGATGGGGACAGGATCACAATAGAGATTCTGGTGACATTTTCTATAGTTTATTGGAAACAATTTGTGTGCCTATCGCTGTCTTCCTGCAAACAGAGCTCCTCAAGGGCAGGTCTCACAGTCTTCTCTGGGCCTGGCATTATGTAGGAGTCAGGTATGCGCCGGCTGAAGGGGGATGAGCGCGTGCATGCATGAGACAGGCAAAGCCAGCCCAGAGGCTTGTCTGGGGGAACACAAAGGGACAAGGGATGCAGGATTTTTTTTTTTTTTTTTGAGATAGAGTCTTCCTCTGTCGCCCAAGGTACAGTGCAGTGGTGTGATCTCAGCTCATTGCAACCTCCGCCTCCCGGTTTCAAGTGATTCTCAGGCCTTAGCTTCCTGAGTAGCTAGGAGTACAGGCGCCTGCCACCGTGCCTGGCTAATTTTTGTATTTTTAGCAGAGACGGGGTTTCATCATCTTGGCCAGGCTGGTCTTGAACTCTTGACCTCGTGATCCGCCCGCCTTGGCCTCCCAAAATGCTGGGATTAGAGGCGTGAGACACCACACTCGGCTGGGATGCAGTATGTTTTGACTTGGATGCTTACGACTTGGAGGAACCGTGTCTTCATTATTTTTTCTTGTCATAACAAACCTTCAGAATCATGTAACTCTAATAGCAATGGGCCTTAATTAGCTTTCTCGGGAGCAATGCATGGGTGGTGGGGTTAGGCTGGTGGTAAACATTTCTGACAATTTTTTACCAACTTTTTTCACATAATGCAAGCAAAGAGTTGCAAATTGCAACAGTAAAGGAATTATGTAGGCAAGGCATCAAGCAAATTCTGTATCTTCCAGGCTTATTCCTTTCTCCTGCTTTCCCAAGGGCCATGGCCAGCTTAAGACCTCAGTATACCAATGAGGTTGTCCAGGCCAGCCCAGGTGGGCTGCTGAGCAGAATGAAGATACAATTACTTGTTTGTAGCCTCATGCCAGCCTAAGGCTTGCTTAGGGAACCGCCTTATTCTCTATGTTAGTGGGCAGTGCCAACAAACCTCGGCCAGGAAAGAAAACCTCTGTTTCTTTGGGCTTCCTTCCTTCCTCTTCAGTTCTGTTTCTCTCTCCCAAAGAAGGAACGGGGCAGGGAGCCAATTTCCTGAGTCGCTTCTCATTGGGAAGTGAGACAGGCCTCAGCAGCACTTTAGCAAAAAGAAGGGTGCAGAGTTCAAGGAGCCTTGTAGACAGGAGCCAGCTCTCTCAGCCTCTCTGGAATAGTCCAAAGTCCATGGCACTATATCCTCTAGATGTAGCCTATCCTGTGTCATCCTTCTCTATTGTCTTCCTCCTCTGATCTCTCTAATGCCTACTCTTGCCTGCAAAGTTTGCCATTCTTCTTCACCCCCATAGACATCTTCATCTTTGGATCTGGTGCCTCCCCATGGAGGCTGCCATGCTGAAAGGATCAGCCCAGGCTGAACTGGACTTATGGGGAAGCAGGGAAGAGTCTGAGCTCTACCTGTTCTCCCCTTCTTGGGGATGACCTGCATGGTGCTTTGCCCATGGCACAGCTGGCCTCTGGGTGTAGTTCCTAAGGTCCTGTCATCTCTTCATTCTTCCACGATTTGCCTTCTGGTGACTAATCATTTCCACTAATCCCAGCAGTGGGCTGGCTCTGATTGGGCCTTTTCCCACCTGAATTTTTTTGTTTCATTTTGTTTTGTTTTTTTGAGACAGGGTCTTGCTCTGTCACCCAGGTGGGAGTGCAGTGGCACCATCACAGCTCACTGAAGCTTCGACCTCCCAGGCTCAGGTGATCTACCCACCTTAGCCTCCCAAGTAGCTGGGACTACAGGTGCATGCCACCATACCCAACTAGTTTTTGTATTTAGTAGAGAAAGGGTTTAGCCACGTTGCCCAGGCTGGTCTCAAACTCCTGAGCTCAAGCAGTCCACCTGCCTTGGCCTCCCAAAGTGTTGGGATTACAGGAGTGAGCCACTGTGCATGGCCCTGGATGGTTTTTTGTTGTTGTTATTGTTTTCTGATTCCATTTTCCCTCTGGTCTTCTGCAAGTGTCTGAGAGCATAGGCTGGAGAAGCAAGCTGGGGGGTGTCCGTCAGTTCCATTTAGGCATGTGGATTGATTGTCCTCTCATCTGGCCATCTCCAAAATGGCTGCCATGTGTCACATGTTATGCTGAAGTGGGAAGATATTTCAGCAAGTGAAGCTTAGGGGACTGGGAAAATCCTGCAGGGTTTCTAGGTCCATCCTGTCCCTGGTGGGGCAGCAGTTGGACCCAGGAGGAAGCGATACTTGACATACCACACAGCTGGCTTGCACAAACTGAAAGGTTTGTTTATTCATTTGTCATAAAGCACAGTCAACCCTAGTGAATTCTCCTGGATGAGTGAAGACAGCTCATCAACAACCCCTCCATGAGGAGAAACCAAATGCAATCCCAGCACTCTCCCTGTTACTTATTAGGTCAGCAGCTAAAGCCAAAGATCTCTCTGGGTGTTTTTAAGCCTGGTGATTGGTGGACCCCTTAGAGGCACAGGTGAGGGAAATGCTCAGAGCGTCGTGGAGAATCCAGCACAACCATCAGCCTCAGAGGGCCTGCTGAAGGCCAGCCCAGGGGATAGGACCAGTCAGACAAGGTCCTGCTGTTGAGGAGCCCCAGTCTAGATCAAGAGAAGGTAAATAGCCTCTGGGACAGTGAATGAAAATGGGAGATTGAATCAGAGCCCCAGATAACCAGAGGCCAACACCATCCCATGGTCCGTAGGAGTCCCTGGGCTGAATGTTAGGGGTGTATGAACACAGGGCAGGCATGTTCCTGGGGATGCTCCTCAAAGGAAACAGAACTGGGAGAGTTTGAGAGGAGAGGAGGGGCACCTCTAACCTACATTTTCAGGTCCTCCTGGGTCCCCTGTGCTGTGCCCTTTGTCACCAAGGCAGCAGAGACCCTGAAGGTCTGCTAACAGCCAGGAATCCACTCTGAGGAGGGCAACTCCCCAGGCCTTCAGGCTGGGTAGAGCTAATTAACCACACAGGAACCAGAGGCATGTTGATTTAAATCTGTGGAAAGCCATAGCTCCTGTGGTTTCTACAAAAACAAAAAATACACATCCTTTCCCCCATTTCAAGTAGCCCAACCCACACTGACTGGGGTCTGTGAAGCTATAACAGCCTGGGTTGGGACAAGGTCAGGCCACTGGCCTGCCCATAATGTTTGTGAGCATATTCTTCCCCAGGAGGAAATATGTGGCATAAGACTGCCACATCCCAGACCAACACCAGGGAGACAACTAATAACAGAGTTGTCATATATGTGCCAGTCACTTGTCCTGGTGGTGTACCTACATCAGCCTGGGTGCACTGACTCATGCTCATAATCCCAGCACTTTGGGAGGCTAAGGTGGGTGGATCACCAGAGGTCAGGAGTTCAAGACCAGTCTGGCCAACATGGTGAAATCCTGTCTCTACTAAAAATACAAAAACTAGCCAGGAGTGTTGGTGGGCACCTGTAATCCCAGCTACTAGGGAGGCTGAGGCAAGAGAATCATTTGAACCCGGGAGACGGACGCTGCAGTGAGCTGAGATCGCACCACTGAACTCCAGCCTGTATGCTGGGTGACAGAGCGAGAATCTGTCTCAAAAAAAAAAAAAAAAAAAGAAAAAAATTAAGTATCTACATCAGCCACTTCACCCTTACAATCCCTCATATTCGAGGAGCTACTAAGATTCTAACTTTGCAGAATAGGAAATGGAGGCTCAGTGAGCCTAAGTCAGTTGCCAAGGGTCCTATCAGGGCTGAGATGTGGACTCTTTTGGAGCCTAAATGTGCACATGTAGTCACCACTCACGAAGCTGTATCAAACATCCTGCAGCACAGGAGGAAACACGGCAAGGACCATCATCTGCAGGAAGAGAGGCTCTCTTCATCCTAGGTCATCCCAGAGGGGCCAGGCAGTTTAGCGCAAAAGACGGGAGGTATAAAGTCAGGAGAAAGTGTCAGGAAGTGGGGGCTCTGCATTTCCTCTTTCTCTTACTTGCTCCATCCCAGAGGCCAGGAGTGGAGGGGGAGCAGCTTGGAGGGCACAGGGGAAGGCCCAGGGAGGGTCCTGGCTCCTCCTCACCAGAACTGACACCGCCACCAGTCTGCGCAGCAGGCTGGCTATCAGCATTCATTGGGATCCCTGGATTATTCTAGGTTCAGTTAGAACTGCTTACACCCGGCCGGGAGCGGTGGCTCAAGCCTGTAATCCCAGCACTTTGGGAAGCCGAGACGGGCGGATCACGAGGTCAGGAGATCGAGACCATCCCGGCTAACCCGGTGAAACCCCGTCTCTACTAAAAAATACAAAAAACTAGCCGGGCGAGGTGGCGGGCGCCTGTAGTCCCAGCTACTCGGGAGGCTGAGGCAGGAGAATGGCGTAAACCCGGGAGGCGGAGCTTGCGGTGAGCTGAGATCCGGCCACTGCACTCCAGCCTGGGCGACAGAGCGAGACTCCGTCTCAAAAACAAACAAAAAAAAGAACTGCTTACACCCTATGTGATATATTCCACAACATTAGGAGAATTAAATGGGTTTGTAAAATGGGTTCAAGTTACTCAAGCCTTTCTACACAGTCATGATTTATGAAGCCAGAGATGAACTGGAATATAGGGTGCATTTCCTAGGAAATATTCTCCCATAGGAAAGTACAGGCTTGTGTGAGAAGCCACCAAAGCACACAATCCTGAGTAGTGGGCAGACACCGGTTGTAAATGTGAGGCAGCGGGGAAGTAATTCGGAAAGCTCTCAGGATAATGCAGAGGCAACATTATCCTGAGAGACAGTCCTGGGATCCACAGCTCCAGGCCTGAGAACCATAAACTCCTTTTCTCCATTCCCCAAGGTCACTCTCCCAGGGCTGACTGAGGTGGCCTCCCAGCTGGCTTCACGCAGCCCTGTCACACCCTCCATCTGTGCCCGGGGCACTTCCTGAGACTCCAGTTCCTCAGTGTGAATCCCAGATGGTTCCCATCACCATCTGGATAAAGGTTCCACTCCCCAGCTGGCCTTAGAGACCCCCACAATCCGGCCCGACCACCAAGCACCCTCCCTCTCCTTCCCTCTACGACTTCGCATCTCTGAACACACTTGTTCCTCTGCCTTCCCAACTCCTATGCATCCTTTGAGCCATCCTTGGGCCCCTCTCCTCTCCGAGGCCTGTCGTCACGACGTCTGCCCGCTGTGGCACTCCAGTTACCCGGAGGAGAGTTGCTACTCTCGAGTTCACCGAGGCGGAAAGCGCCCCCGGCTCCAAAGCAGGGCTCAGCGCGACGACCCCGAGGCCGCTTCTAGTGGCAGGTGCCCCTCCTCACAGGGCCCTCGCAGCGATCCCGCCGGGCCCCGCCCGGCTCCTTCTCAGCACGCGACAGCCGCGTGGGTCCTGGACAGCGCATGCGCGGGCGCCGGCGGCCGTTTCCCAGCGACCCCGAGGCTGGCGCGTGGACACACGTCCTAGCGGGCTGGCGGGAGCGCGCACAGGGGGGAGGGGGCGTATGCAGGGACGGGGGCCGCGAGACGCGCATGCGCAGCGGCAGGCGGCGGCGCGAGCCGAGCTGGGAGATGGCGGCGGCGGCGGCGGCGGCGGCGCCGAGAGTGTGAGCACTGCCAGGCAGCCGCCGGCCCGGGCGCAGCGCGACCCCGACCCCGCCCGCCCGCCTGCCCGCCATGGGCAACGAGGCCAGCCTGGAGGGCGGCGCTGGCGACGGGCCGCTGCCGCCCGGAGGCGCCGGCCCCGGCCCCGGTCCCGGCCCCGGCCCCAGCCCCGGCGCAGGAAAGCCTCCTTCAGCACCGGCCGGCGGCGGACAGCTCCCCGCGGCTGGAGCAGCGCGGTCGACCGCTGTACCACCGGTCCCTGGCCCCGGCCCCGGCCCCGGCCCTGGCCCGGGCAGGTAAGCGCGTGTCTCGGCGCCCGGGGGGCGGTGAGCTGCAGCCTGAGGCCGGGGCCCGGGCCCAGGATCCCGCGATCTAGTGTGGACAGCGAGGTTCGACGTCCGGCCGCACTTTGAACCCTGCCGGACTGGTGTGAACTGGGTGGTCGCGGGAAGCGGCCCTTCCTTTCCAGCTGCCCCGCTTTGGCGTGGCAGGATGACGAGCGCAGGGTCAGTCGGGGCCTGCAGACCGTGACTCCGTCACGAACCCCAAATTCGTTTCTCCCCAACGCTCGGGCCTGACCGCTCAGGAGGGGCTTATGTAACCTTAGCCTGGTCCCTCCGCACAGGGGAGCAATGGGATGGAAAACGTCCTCCCTGTCTGCTGGTGTCTGCATGTGTCCATTGTGCTGGGCCGAGGAAAGAGCACAATGGGAGTGGCTGTCAGGGAAGATAAGTGTCACTGCGAGGAACAGAGAGATGAAAATAGTTGAACCATGAACTTGGTCTTGGGCTTTCCTTGGGCATTTAGTGGCTGTAATCACCTTTGGGGGAAAGGAAAATTGCCCACTGGACACCAAGAGGTGCTTATTTAGGCCCAACAATACTAATAGGATCATGTGCTTTCACCAAGGTTTAGGGAAACATTTTGGGGTGAAGCAAAAATGCTATTGAGTCATCCAGCACCAGATATGTTCTTGTTACCTTATGATTTAGATCAAACCAGTGGAAAAGCTGAAAGCCACACAGAATGCTTTAAACAGAACATATCTGATTAAATACTGTGAAACCAGTTTGTTTTAAATGTATGCCAACCCAGGTCCTGCAAAAACAGTCAAGTGGCAGTGAAGGCTGTAAGGGAATGCCAATATATAATAAGTTGTAGACTGAAAACTCAGGAAAACTACTAAGAGATGACAGGATAAAATGGAAGGCATTATCTTTGCACCAAATAGGCTTGGGGAGTAGCAAAACCCCCAGGGGGTGGGAGGGAGGTGCTTCCAGCTCCATGTGAGTCTGCTGATATATGTTGCCCTGGCTTTTCTGTGTGGGAGCACATAAACTGTGAGAATGCATAATTTTTTATTCTTTGGCTGCCCGACTGTATCTCTTGTGTGTTTATTTCCTCAGAAGTCATTTCTTAGACAACAAACAGTAATGAAAAGCTCTTAAGTAGCTTGAAACCTGCGGCAGACAGGTCAGCCTGTGAGCATCCTTTTTAGAGGTGGGATTTGTCCATTTTACACTAGCTATAATAGTAATGCAGTTGGATAGCACACAGCTCTTAGCACTGCAAACACTGTCCATTTTGCTGCGTGTTGAGTTGCTGTTTGGGTTTTAGCTTGACGGAGGCTCACCCAGGCTTTAGTGTTCTTCTTCTAAGGGAAAGCTTCTGTAGCTGAATGGAAAAACACCTTGTTGTTGAGAGTTCCCTGTATGGGGAATTTGTCATTTCTCTTCTGATAACCAAACAGGCTGCTCTGCTTGTAGTTTATCAGATGTTGCAGAGCCAATCATACAAAATTCTGGAAAGACCTGGGCAGCTCAGAGGGACTGTAAGAAGGCTGATGTCTATTGCTCATATGCCTTTTTAGTGTTTCATTTCTACTTCATCTGTACATTCTGCTGCAGGGCAGACCCATGAACCGCTGTGGGTGAGGGGAACCACGGACTCTTGCTGGATTTAGTAGTCATACAATATCTTACCTGGCTGTGGGCAAGGCTCATACCTGGGCCTGTGGTGCTGAGGTCCTGCGACTATCAGACTCAGGAAGTGAGAACCAGAGACCATTAGGAGGTGGGATTTACTCCTCCAGCTGATATTCAGCTTATCATAGCACCTCAGCTGAGCAGCACCTCCATGGCTTATCTCTCCTTCAGTATCACAATGGCTTCTACTTCCTCTCACTAGAGCATCTCAGGTACCTGATGCCAAATTTAGCATGTTCTCTTCTAAGATGCTACTGAACAGATTGGCCCATTGATGAGGAAAAAGCCCTGTAGATGTGCTTCTGGGCATTCAGGAAAGAGCATTAGCACAGAGACATATTTGCTTTCAGTAAGATTTTGAGTTTTGGGGCAGTCAGAAACCTCATAGAGGTGGGTAGAGGGCCAGGAAAAAGGGAGATGATTCTGGGGGAGTTAAATCCTATTGCCATATTACCTTGTCATCCCAGGCTGAATTAGTCTTTTCATCCTCATACTGAGCTGACTTGGACTCTGTGAGGAGGTGGCTCCAGCATTTGCCACTGAAAAGCCTGACTTGAATCCCATGAGTAGCAGTGCTGCCACACCCATAGTGCTGCCTCTTAGCCTGTTGGGATGATGTGGAGCTTTGGGCATTAGAGAATCCCTCAAGGAAGGTCTCTCTGTTTCTGGTGTCAAGGTGGCCATGTACAATTATATAATCTATGTCTTTTCCAAGGAGTGCTGGTTTGGGAGAAAGCTGAACTCTATCCCAGGCTCCACTTTCCAAGCTGTGTGCCCTGGTGTAGGCTGCATCCTCTTAAAGGAAGGGGCATCATTCACTCATTAATTCATTTACTTATTTATGGAGATATGCCTAATGTACAGTGGAACGCACATATTGATGGGATTTTGTTTATACATACACTCATGGCACACTACCAGATCAAGACAGAACTTTATCGGTACCTCAGAAAGTACTTTTTAAAATAATTGCATGAAGGAGCCATGTAGACCAGTGGCAGCCTATCTAGTTCACACCAGCTCTGCGGACTTGCACATGTTTTGTTGTTTGCAAATTGATATCTAGTCCATCAGCTAAGGTGTATTTGTCAGCTATCAAGAGCTATCAAGCACAGTTATTGGCTTTGTGGTGGGTATGGAAAGTATATATAGAGCTTCCCTGTCCTCCAGCAACTCACAGACTGGTTGGTCAGATAGCTCTTGAAGAGCCAAATCATGGAAGAACCCTAAGAGAGACACTGTGGGCAGCTCAGTGTCTGAGAAATGTCAAATAGGCAGTGCTTATAGGGTTGTTAATTGGGAAGAGTGGAGAGGCAGAGCTAGGCTTTAGGAGAAGTAGAGATGTAAGGCTGGAAAAGTGACTGGGTTAGGAGAGGTAGAGATAGAGAGAAATGGCATAAAGAATGTGATCTACACAGGCAGGGACAGTGACCAGAGAATGAGGCTGAGGTGGGGGAAAGCCAGGGCAAAGCCAAGAGAGGCCCTTCTCCCTCACTGCCCATCAGAATGCCAAATCAATGCCAAAGTCGCCTCTACTCACTTCTGGCCCATATGTTAAGGAGACAGACACCCTAAGCCAAAGGCAGCTAGGCACAGAGAACCTTGTTGTTTACTGGAAGGTGGGCAAGGCTGCTCTGAGAACCATACCCAGAATTCCTTTTTCAAAATGGATTTGTCAGGCATAGTATCTCTGGTCTGGGATTAGCCAGACTTGTTACATTTTATCAGCCAAGTCAGCCTCTAGAAAAATCTGACACTAACTTATAAAGATAAAATGAAAGGACATCATTGCCAGGTCTGGAAATAATGCTCCTTTGTCACTTAGAGATCTTCTTTGTCCCCAGTGGCTGGATCTCACAGAGGGTATGTCATGGAGTGTGACTTAAAGTAAACTTACATCTGAATGGTGATGATGTCAAAATTTTACCCAGAGGGCAACCATTTTTGCATTTCTCCATGGAAAGCAGGTTACTTTTGATAATACAGTTGCTCGCGGCATCATTAAGACTAATAAGGTGCTGTTGATTTAAAAAATGTAAAAATGTAATGGAGAGATTAGGAGGAGAAATACTATCTTTTGTTTGTTTGTTTGTTTTTTGTTTTTTTTTTTTTGAGACAGAGTCTTGCTCTGTCCCCCAGTCTGGAGTGCAGTGGTGTGATCTCGGGTCACTGCAACCTCCGCCTCCCGGGTTCAAGCGATTCTCCTGCCTCAGCCTCCTGAGTAGCTGGGATTATAGGCACCCACCACCATGCCCAGCTAATTTTTGTATTTTTAGTAGAGACAGGGTTTCACCACGTTGGCCAGGCTGGTCTCAAACGCCTGACTTCAGGTGATCTGTCTGCCTCAGCCTCCCAAAGTGCTGGGATTATAGGCATGAGCCACTGTGCCTGGCCGAGAAATGCTATCTTAAAATTTTTTTTTATTATGGAAAATTTCAAGCATACATGAAAGCAGTGGAAATAGTCTAGTGAACTTCTCTGTTTCCATTGCTTAGCCACTGCCATCATCAACTTATGGCCAATTGAGTTTAATTTATCTCTCTCACATCCTACCCCCTACAAAAGCAAATTCCAGACATCCCAAAATTTCACCATCAGTATTTCAGTTTGTATTCCCAAGAAATAAGGGCTTTGCATGAACCTAACCACAGCACCACAGCCACATCTAAATAGGATAATGATCTCTTCTTAAACTCAGCAAATATTCAGTCAGGATTCCATTTTTCTGATTGTCTTATGATTTACTTTTACAATTTATTTGAATTGTGATCTAAACAGGGTCTACACATTGAATTTGTCTGATGCATCTCTCTAGTTTCTTTATGCATTTTCTCTCCTTTTTTCTCCTTGCTGTTTATTATTAGAGAACTGTGTCATTTGTCCTGTGGTTTCTCATATTCAGAATTATGCTGATTGCATCCCTGTGGTGTCATTTAAGATGTTCCTCTGTCCCATAGTTTTCTTGTATACTGGGAATTCTATCTAGAAGCTAATCAGATTCAGATTTTATTCTTTTGGTCAAGAAAGTCTAGCTTTTTAAAAAATGGTTTCTTGAAGGCTTCAGACATGGAGAGGCTGAGAGTTCACTGAAAGCAGAGCCAGGGTTTGGGCTAATTGGGAGCCAAAGAACAATGCAGTGGACTACTTTTCTGTTCCTTTTCTAAAACTCTCCTTCCTCTGAGTCAGTTTGGTTCTCAGTTTAAGAAGCCTAAGCTTTCAGAGGAAAGCTTATTTTATTTTTATTTTTTTCCCAGAAAAGTCATGCCTTTCACCCCAGTTTGGGGGAGCCCTCCCTGCATATGTGAGTAGAAGGCTGCTGCTAGGATTTGGGGGCTTAATAAATCTTTCCCCTTATCACAGGTCCTGCATTTCTGAATTGGGCCCTTTCCTCTTGTTAGTTGTGGGGTGTGGAGGGCCAGACCTACTATGTGTGGGCTATGTGAGGGGAACCTGCTGCTGGAGCCTGCGGGCCATGTGCAGTAAGTTGGGGCTAACTGTGAAGGTAGGTTGCAACACTGTAATAGCAGTTATAACTACCATTACTGAATGACTGCCTTATCACAGACATTCTGCTAGGCGTTATATTTCTTATTCCACCTGCTTGGCCTTTCAGCTTCTGCAGGCCTTGCCTGTCCTGGCTTTACTTACTGCCTGGGGACTAACTTTTTAAATGATAAAATGGTGGCTAAACCCTGCATGCCTACAGCAAGGGCTGACTGTCACTTTAGGACATGAAGCCTTCTGGGTAAGCTGGGACTTGGTGGACAATCTAACTGTGGGGGACTCCTGCTCAGTCCTTCCATTTGGTGCCAGGAGCATGTGATGCTGGTATTGATCCTGCATTTGTAGCACTTGTCCAAGCTCCTTTTCTGGAGGGACCTCTGCTATCTCCGTTCACTAGCATAGTGGTTGAAGCTGTGGAGTGAATTGGGACACTGGCCTGTGGGCTCCTGCCTGTGGTAGGGGTGATAGAATTTTGGTGTCTCATTCTCTGTGGTTCCTTCTGTACAGATTGGGCTTCTAGTGGGTGTCTGTTGTCCCCTGGCATTCTCTTGGCCCATTTGTCTTATACTTTAGGTTCTGGTCAGCTGTGCTGTGGGATGGGATACTCTCTGACTCATGTGTTGTGCCTTGGGTTCCCAGGCTGGCCACAGGGCTGCTCTGATCTCTCCTTCTTATTCGTCTTTACGGGCACATAGGGTTCTAAAGACAGCTTTGCTCTAGCAGAGACCTGGTGCCCCTACTTCTTTCTAACAAGAGGGTCACATGGAGGCACACTGGAAGCCTCCAGGGAACTCTAGATCACCCCAGGATCAGATCAAATCTTGAATGGCCTGGAAAGGCCTGGCTGCCCCTGAAGTGGGTGGGACTGCTGTCAGGGCCAAAGGTGAAGAAGAGATTTTCCCTGAGGGGAAATAGAAGGGATGGCTTTTGGGTCTTGGTCCCAAACACTGAAAAGATCCAAGAGCCTCAGCAGCAAGGATCACCCCATGCAGTCCTATTTGGGACTGCCCCCTGTATACAGAGGAGCCCGAGCTCTTCAATGCCACTGGCTTGTGTGGGGAGCCAAACCTCCCAAAGATGTTGGAAGAACCACTAAGGCGTTTGGGTACTTGGAAGAAAGGGTAGGTGAGGAATTTCCTAATAGTTACACTGTTACATTTGTGTTTGCAGGCAGGTAACAAGGGTCACTCCCATTTAAAAATGTTTTTAAATTAATTATTTAAATTGACAAAAATTATATACTGTATATGTATTATATACAACCTGATGTTTTGAAATATGTACATATTATGATATATTATGGAATGGCTAAGTCAAGTGAATTAACATAGTCGTGACTTAACATACTTACCATTTTTGTGGTGAGAATGCTTAAAATCTATTAGCAGTGATTTACAAGAATGTAATACATTGGTGTTAGCTATAGTCACCATGTTGTACAGTAGATCTCTTGTGTTTTTTTTTTTTTTTGAGACAAAGTCTCATTCTGTCACCCAGGCTGGACTGCAGTGGTGTGATCTGGGCTCACTGCAACCTCTGCCTCTTGGGATCAAGTGATTCTCATGTCTCAGCCTCCTGAATAGCTGGGATTACAGGTGTGTGCCACCATGCCTGTCTAATTTTTGCATTTTTAGTAGAGACTGGGTTTCACCATGTTAACCAGGCTGGTCTTGAACTCCTGGCCTCAAGTTATCCATCTGCCTCAGCCTCCCAAAGTGTTGAGATTGCAGACATGAGCCAGCCAGCATGCCCGGCCTTGATCTCTTGAATTTATTCCTCCTATCTAACTGAAATATCTCTTCAACCTTCCCATATGCCTCCTACCCTGTCACCTACACTTTTTTGTGTATGGGAGTGGTTGTGGGGATTTTTACAGTTAGATTCTACATAGAAGTAGAACAATTTTAAAGTAAAATTTTATCCATGTATTCAGGAAACTCTGCTGAACATCTTTTGGATACCTATCCCTGGGTGAAGCGTGAGGAATAAAAGAAGGAGCACAAAATAGGCTCTGCCCTAAAGGGGCCCATGGTGTGGGGAGAGAGAACTCTTGTCCAGATCTTTAGCCTCAACTTCTTCTTCGTTAAATTAGAGATTGCTCCTGCCTTCTCTTTGTCTCACAGAGGTAAAAGAAATGAGAGTATGATTAAAAGGGGTTACATTATTTCATGTTCTAAAATAGTAGAGCATATATTTGTATGGTATTTTACAGCTTACAAAACACATTCATAACATTCACTTATTCTGTTGGGAAGCTCCAAAGGCCTAAGAGGAGTGATGTAGAAGAACAGCCAGCTAGCTAGCAGACTTTAGCAAACCAAAATGCCGAATGCTGCGGAAAACTGTGTGACTTCCCTGCCTCCTCCTCTGTGAAGATGGGAGATTTAGCAAGATGATGGGAACGGCTTTGAGGAGTGGGAAAGGGTCAGAAAGTAGGACATTTGACTAAAGGGCAGGGTAGGATGATGTGGAGGAAGAAGAATAGTGGAAGCATGCTGGCTGGGGGTTAGAAATTCGGTTTTTTTTTTTTTTTTTGAGATGGAGTCTCGCTCTGTTGCCCAGGCTGGAGTGCAGTGGCCGGATCTCAGCTCACTGCAAGCTCCGCCTCCCGGGTTTACACCATTCTCCTGCCTCAGCCTCCCGAGTAGCTGGGACTACAGGCGCCCGCCACCTCGCCTGGCTAGTTTTTTGTATTTGTTAGTAGAGAGGGGGTTTCACCGTGTTAGCCAGGATGGTCTCGATCTCTTAGCCTCATGATCCACCCGTCTCGGCCTCCCAAAGTGCTGGGATTACAGGCTTGAGCCACCGCGCCCAGCCAGAAATTCAGTTTTAATCAATCATGACGTTGCCCAAACTTGGCTATGCACATTGGATATGTCCTTGTTTTTTTCATCTGTAAAATGAGAGATTTAACTAGATGATCTCCATAGTCTCTTCCAGCCCCGATGGCTGATTTCTGTGAAATGTGTAAAAAGGAAGGGTTATGCTTCCCAGTGTTCTTCAGCCCCACTGAGCATAGAAAACAAGGTCTAAATCAAAAGTACCTTCTGTACTTTTTAATTTACTTTGTAGCAGTTCTAAATGAAGAGGCTTGCCCTTCCATTGTGCGGCAGCGATTCTTCAGAATGAACAAGATGACTGCACATTCAAACCTGGAGCCAGGGGAGGGGCTGGCTGGCAGCCTGCCTCTGGGTTGCTTCTGGTAGGCAGGGGCTCTCGAAAAGCTGATGGCCTCCTCGTGCTGGGTTGGTTGGCCAGCCATCAAGGCTCCTACCCAGACCTGCAGAGCCTGCTGCAGGCTCCCTGTTCCCAGCTGTGCTCGGCTGCTTATCTCCTGAGTGTTGTTCCACCCACTTTCTACAGGTGCTCTAGCAGCAGCCAGTGGGCCATGATTTCCAGGGGAACTGGGGTTGGCAAATGCTTTGTGATGGGGAAGGATGGGGCATGGGAAGGGCTAGCCTGAAAGAGACTTTAGATCTGCAGACTCCAGTTTGAGCAGACTCCTTCATTTGTAGAATGAAGAGATAGATGTGGTGCACTCTGCAGCTTCTGCAGCTGTATGGGTTCTGTGGGCTCAGGCCAGCTCTCCAATGTCAAAGTCCAGTATGTGAGGCTGCTTCCTTCGGAAGTGTGGTTTGGCTTCAGCAGGTTATATGTTTGCTCTGATACCCTTTTTTTTTTTTTTTTTTTTTTTTTTGAGACAGAGTCTGGCTCTGTCACCCAGGCTGGAGTGCAGTGGCGCGATCTCGGCTCACTGCAAGCTCCGCCTTCCGGGTTTACGCCATTCTCCTGCCTCAGCCTCCCGAGTAGCTGGGACTACAGGCGCCCGCCACCTCGCCCGGCTAGTTTTTTTTTTTTTTTTTTGTATTTTTTAGTAGAGACGGGGTTTCACCGTGTTAGCCAGGATGGTCTCGATCTCCTGACCTCGTGATCCGCCCGTCTCGGCCTCCCAAAGTGCTGGGATTACAGGCTTGAGCCACCGCGCCCGGCCTCTGATACCCTTTTATTTTGAGCATTGTATCCAACCCCCAACGAATGCCAGAATGTCTGTTGTCATACTCTGTATGGACTAGAGCTCTGCCTTGGTGTGAACACCCAAGATCAGCGGCCTTTGTTTCTTCTCAGGCAGATGATTCTATTGCTGGAGAATTCTTTTTTCCTGTTTGTCTGAAACAGGTTTCCTTACACCTCCTATCTGCTAGTCCTGGCCCTGCTCTCCAGCACTGTTGACTTATTTTTGCTCACAGGTTTAGCAGGCGCTCACTGTGCCTGCTATGTGCCAAGGCTGAGGACCCTGTGCTTACTTTCTCAGTCCTGATTTTCTTCTCTGGACTTCACTTCTCCAGCTCCTGTGGCTGCGATGGGACTCAGACCCTTGCCAGCCTGGACTGCCCTGCCCAAGGCTGTCAGTGTCCTCAAAGGACAGAGAGGACTTAGAGAACAGGGCCCAGGGCTCAGCATGTCACTTGGTCTATGAGTGACATAGTCTGAAGGACGTGGGGCCTTCCCTCTCACAGCATGAGAACACCCTTCCTACACCTTTATGAGAGCTTTTGGGAAGCTACTCCCACACTTATCCAGCCTCATGCCGGGCATCTTCACACGAAGTCTGGAGCCTTCCATCCTGGACTTACACAGCCCAAGTGTGAATCTGTGGAGGTCTGCATGAGTCTCTGCTGTTTTCTCTGGTTATACTTAGAGATCCTTTCCAACCTAGTGAGACTCTTGGAACCTGACTGTGTTCCATGAACTGGGGGTAATAACTAAGTCAATGTGCTTGTTTCAGGAACCATACTGTGAGAACTTCTCCCCTTCCTAGGGCCCTGTGAGCCTACTTTCTAAACCCCTGCATCTGACCTGGAGTGGGGTGGCCAGTGTTGGATGCTCAAGGCCAAGGCCTTGCCAGCTCAGGTTTGGAGTGATGATGGCTGAGTAGTGGGAGTAGCTGCCTGAGAGCACTCATAAATGTGTAGGAAGGGTGTTCTCATGCTGCAAGAGGAAGGCCCCTTGTCCTTCAGACTATGTCACTCATAGTTCAGGTGACATGACAGCTAGGGTTGGATTGGACAGGCAACCACCCCTTGCACCCTAACCATGGCAGCCCCTGTGCTCTGCAGAGGAAGCCCTTGTGCAGATTTGTCCTTTCCTGGTCAGCTATGTTATGCTGGCCTCTCTTTGGGGTGCACTGGCCTTTGGCTCTATAGGGTAGGTATCTCCAGGAGCAGCAAGTGCTCTGCAGATGAAAATTTCAAACACACATAAAAGGAGAAAGGTTAAAAAAAAAAAAGAAGAAAAAAAGGAGAAAGGATGGTAGGCTGAAGTCCCTCCTGCAAACCTACCACCTAGCTTCAACAATTATTATCATTTTGCCAACTTGTTTTATCTGTATTCCTCCACTTTTTTTTTTTTTTTTTTTGAGACAGAGTCTTGCTCTGCTGCCTAGGCTAGAGTGCAGTGGCATGATCTCGGCTCACTGCAATTTCTGCCTCCCGGGTTCACGCCATTCTCCTGCCTCAGCCTCCCAAGTAGCTGGGACTACAGGCGCCTGCCATCACGCCAGCTAATTTTTTGTATTTTTAAGTAGAGACGGGGTTTCACCATTTTAGCCAGGATGGTCTCGATCTCCTGACCTTGTGATCCACCTGCCTCGGCCTCCCAAAGTGCTAGGATTACAGTGTGAGCCACCGCACTGGCCTTTTTTGGCTAGAGGATTTTCATTCAAAATAGAAATATATCATTTCACTCATAGTTTAGGATGTACTTCTAGTAGTTAGAGGGTGCTTTTCTATTTAATTCAATGGTATTATCACAACCAACAAAGTTAACTTTAATTTCTTACTATAACCCAATACCCAGTCCATGTTTAATTTTTCTTTATTGTTCCAAAAATGACATTTTATTTAATTAATTAATTAATTAATTTATTTATTTTTTGAGACAGAGTCTCGTTCTGTCGCCCAGGCTGGAGTGCAGTGGTGTGATCTCGGCTCACTGCAAGCTCTGCCTCCCGAGTTCACACCATTCTCCTGCCTCAGCCTCCCAAGTAGCTGGGACTACAGGCGCCTGCCACCAGGCCCAGCTAAGTTTTTGTATTTTTAGTAGAGACAGGGTTCCACTGTGTTAGCCAGGATGGTCTCGATCTCCTGACCTTGTGATCTGCCCACCTTGGCCTCCCAAAGTGCTGGGATTACAGGCGTGAGCCACCACGCCAGGCCCTACATTTTATTTTATTTTATTTATTTTTTTGAGACGGAGTCTCACCCTATTGCCTAGGCTAGAGTGCAGTGGTGCCATCTTGACTCACTGTAACCTCAACCTCTTGGGTTTAAGCAATTCTCCCTGCCTCAGCCTCCTGAGTAGCTGGGACTACAGGCGCACACCACCATGCCTGGCTAATTTTTGTATTTTTTAACTAGAGATGGGGTTTTGTCATGTTGGCCAGGCTGGTCTTGAACTACTGACCTCAGGTGATCTGCCCACCTCGGCCTCCCAAAGTGTTGGGATTACAGGCATGAGCCACTGTGCCTGGCCCCAAAAATGACATGTTGGTTTGTTCAAACAGTATCCAAACAAAGTCTACATATTGCATTTGGTTGATGTGTTCTCTAAGTTGCTAACAGTCTCCTTGCTCCTTTTGTTTTCAAATGCCATTTATTTGGTGAAGACATCAGGACATTTATCCTAGACAACCTCTCACTTTGATTTTGGCTAAGCACATCCTCTTGAGGTTATTTTACTTGCTTCCTAGTGTCCCCATATTTCCTATAAACTGGTAGTTAGATCTAGATCAGAATAGATTCAATCTTTTTGGAAAGAACTCTTCATTGGTATTGTGTACTTCCTATTGCATCCCAGAAGGAGGCACTATGTCTGTCTCCTTGACCTGCTTTAGTGACGAAAAGATGGATCAGGCCTGGGTGCAATGGCTTATCCCTGTAATCTCAGCACTTTAGGAAGCTGGGACGGGTAGATTGCTTGAGCCCAGGAGTTTGAGACTAGCCTGGGCAACGTAGTGAGACCCCATCACTACAAAAAATACAAAAAAATTAGCCAGGCATGATGGCACATGTCTGTGGTCCCAGCTACTCGGGAGGCTGAGGTGGGAGGATCACTTGAAACTGGGAGGTCAAGACTGCAGTGAGCTGTAATCGTACCACTGCACTCCAGCCTGGGTGACAGAGTGAGACTGTGTTTCAGGAAAAAAAAAAAAAGAAAAGAAAAAAAGATGGATTAGGAGATTCAGGTAGTATCAGTGATTAATCCATTATAAAGTCCTTATCAACTTTTTGCCTGATGAATTTGGCATTCACTAATGATCCTTAGCTAGATCCATTATTTAATAATAGGTTGCAAATTAGCTGAAATTCTTCTATAAAATTATCTGTCAACCTTTATTTTTTAATGCACCAAACATTTATTAAACATTGCAGTCAACAGTAGAAACACAAGAAGGAAAAAGACACAGTCCTACCCTCAAGATGCCCTCCAAACTGGGTTGAATCTCCATGCTTGATGCTCCTTTCAATGGATTGTTTTTAAATAATAATGTAGATATTTTTATTAACGATAATACTCATGAATGGTTTAAAACTTCCTTGTGGTTCCCTTTTCCCTTAGGTTATCCCTTTTCAGGGATATATAGTTCTCTGTTTTAGAGTTATTAGAAATGATTCTTCTCTGTGTGGTTATATGATTAAGAAGATATAAAATTAAGCTCTTTTTTTTCCAGTTTGTGTTTAATTTGTAAGGATTACTTTTTGATCAGTTTTCTGCTGTTACCATCATTCTGCACAATAAACCAGCCCAAATCAGTAGCTTCAAATAGCAAATTTTTAATTCTCACTCATGCATCTGCATGCTGGCTAGAATTCACTGACCTAGGCTGGGCTCCAGGCTGCAGTTGGGTCCAGGTCAGATCCGTGTGTCTCTCATCTTCCCTGGACAGCAGCAGTCTAGCTGGGGCATGTTCTTCTTATGGTGATGAGAGACACACAAGAGGGTATGCCTAACCACACAGCACATTTCAAGCCTCTGATATTATGACACATCTGCTAACATTCCTTTAGTCAAGCAATTCATGGTTAAACCCAAGTCAAGGAGTTGTACTGCAGTTACTATGGCTGTGTAACACGTTACCCCAAAACTTAGTAGTGGAAAACAACCATTATTCTGGTCACAGATTCTGCAGGTCAGGAATTTGGGCAGGGCATAGTAGAATGGAGCTTGTTTCTGCTTCACAATGTCTGGACCTTCGGCTGGAAGACTTGAAGGCCAGAGATTAGAATCTTCTGAAGGCTCATCCTTATATGTTTGAGAGTTGATCCTGGCTGTTAGCTGGGAGCCCCAGGGCTTCTCCATATGATTTCTCCATATGGGCTAGTTTGGGCTGCCTCACAGCATGGCTGCTGAGTTCCAAGGGTGGGGAGAGGGCAAGGTAGGGTTTGGGAGACAGGTGGAAGACCATACTGACTTTTATGATTTAGTCTTAAAAGACATGCAGTGTCACTTCTGCCACATTCTATTCACTAACGCAGTCACAAGATCCTGCCTAGGTTTAAAAGGAGGGGACATGGACTCTGTAAGAACATGTGCGACTGGAAATCTTGCTGAGACCATTTTTGGAAAATATAGTCTGCCACAGCTGGAAAAAGTATATTCTGCCTGTAGTTGGAGGAACTGCAAAGACACATGGCAAAGAAGAGAAATCGATGGAAAGTAAGGAATTGAAAACAATGGCATATACCGTACTTTTTTTAAAATTTAATTTTTAAAAATTATATAAAACTATCAGGCCGGGCACGGTGGCTCAAGCCTGTAATCCCAGCACTTTGGGAGGCCGAGACGGGTGGATCACGAGGTCAGGAGATCGAGACCATCCTGGCGAACACCGTGAAACCCCGTCTCTACTAAAAAATACAAAAAACTAGCCGGGCGAGGTGGCGGGCGCCTGTAGTCCCAGCTACTCGGGAGGCTGAGGCAGGAGAATGGCATAAACCTGGGAGGTGGAGCTTGCAGTGAGCTGAGATCCGGCCACTGCACTCCAGCCCGGGCTACAGAGCGAGACTCTGTCTCAAAAAAAAAAAAAAAAAAAAAAAAAAAGCTATCATATGATTCCAAATAAAACAAGGTATATTGAGAGAAGTCTAATTCCATCTTGTTCCCTCTACTTTATTCTCTCTGCCTTTCTGGTAAGAAACAATTTTTATCAGATTTTTCCCACTGTTTCTTTTTGCAAATTTAAGGGAAAAATATATTTGTTTACCTTTCTTTTTTATGTAAAAGGTAGCAGACTCTAAGTACTCTTCTGTACTTTGCTTTTTTCCATGTAATCAATCTTGAAGATCACCCTGTAGCAGAATATAGAAATTCTCCTGATTCCTTTTTGCATCTGCACTGTGCCTCACCATGTGGATGTGCCATGGTTTATCCATGGACATTGGGCTGTGTCCAGTCTTTTGCTCTTACAAAAAGAACCACAGTGAGGAATCTGGTAAATATGGCATTTTGTAATATTACCAGTGTGTCTGTGAGATAGTTTCCTAGAAGTAGGATTGCTGAAACAAAATGGTAAATGTATAAGTTGTTTTTCTCTGTGTTGCTAAGACTGAGGGCCAAGGGCAGAAGCAGTAGTATTCAGGCATGAGAGGATGATCATGGTAGGGTGTGGGGGGTTTGCAGGACAGGGAGGTGGGAAGGGGCTGAGTAGTAAGAGTGATGAAAAGTGCTCAACTTCTGAATATATTCTGGAAATTGAGCCAGAAGGTTTGCTGAAGGGTTGACTGTGAAGAGTTGAAGAGAGGAGTCAGGAGGAGCTCTGAGTTTTGGCCTGGGCATCTGGTGTACACAGGGAGGAGGAGGAATGGGCCTAGACCAGGATTTTGTTCTTGGACAAGTTGTTTCTTAGAGGCACCCAAGTGATACGTTAGGTAGGCAGCTGGGTATTCAAGTCTGGGCTGAAAAAATTAAGTAGCACTTCACCTGCAAATGCTTTCATATTAATGCCACCTGGTTCCTACAAGTACCCTGAAAAAGAGATATGGGAGAGGAGGAAATTGGGGCAATACTAGGGTTCTAAGAGAGTGAATCAAGTGCATTCAATTAAACAAATATTTACCTTATCAAATGAAATGTTGGAAATGAAAGCACTCAGCATGAGGCCTGCCATTAAGTGCCTACTAGTTGATGTCAGGTTCCATGCCCAGGGCTGAGGATAGGAAGATGAACAGGTAGATTATGCCCTTATTTCCTACCCTAGATCATGTTTGAGTTAAACTTTATTGAGGGTATAGTCCCTGACCTCTGGGATCTCTGACTCAGTGGGGGATGCTTGGAGGGCCCAGGGGCCTACTGTGGTCCATCCTCCTCATCTTCACAGACAGCTGCTAAAACAGAATATAGAATCTGAGGCTCAGACTGGAGAGTTCACTTGAAAGGCCTGGCTCATTCTATTGGCTCTAGAATCTGCAGCTAGCCAGAGATGAAGCTCAGGCCACCAGAGCCACAGAGAATAGTCTCTGACTACAGGAAAAGTGTCAGTTTGATTCTTTAGCCCTCACTCCTGTTCAATAAACTTTATGTAGCCAGGTGGAGGGTGTTGGCCTTCAGCTGGGGTGACAGTCCTGTGGGACAGGCCCCCCTTGACAGATTTTGGGTATTGGGAAGAGGGCAGGAGGAAGGGAGTTTCAGGTCTGGGGCTGCTACTCTGGGGTTGTGATTTGCTGTTGGGCAGCTGAGCAGAGATACCATAATTTGACTTTGGGATATATATTTCTCTGGACTTAGGGATCAGGATGCAGGCTGTAGCACATGAAGCTGGCTCGGAAGCCAGCAGACTGGAATAGGACTTTCTCAATGGCCAAGCACTCATCTCTGCTCCCTTCCTGTGCTGAAAGCACTTTTTGCAAATGATGGTACTTAGCACTGATTGCCTGGCAGTCTAAGATACACCACCTATAGAGCAGAGTCAGAGGGGTTTCCTGCCAGGGCACTTTTGGGGAGCTGTGATGCAGGCTAAGCCAGTGGAAGAAAGGGAGGAAGGGAGTAGACAGAACAGGGAGGCTTGATCTGGTGCTCCCAACAGACCAGGTTTGCCACACTGCTTCCCTCCACCCCATCCCTTCCTCCCCAACTTTATTAGGGTGTGTGTTGGAGCCCACCCAAGGGTCCATGCTGTCATTAGTACTTTGCACCTACGTGGCCATTCTGTTGTTTACTTTGGTTTGAGCTGTGGAAACAGAGACTGAAGAGCAGCAGGCACCAGCCTCTCAGCTGTCCCTACTCAGGCCCCCATTTGGGAGTGAGGAGGCCTGGGAAGAGCATCCAAAGTTCCAGGGACAGATGCCAGAGCCACACAATCACCTCCTTTTCTAGATAGTAAAAAACGAAGAAAAACCCCTACACTCCTGAGAGTTGAGTGAGGAAAGCAAACATGTTCTCCCTGTATTCAACTTAGCCAGAGAGCCTGGTGGGGACTCTTGGGGACAACACCTCCCGTTCCAATGCCAAGACCCTGGCTCACTCCTCTGAGCCTGCCTGGTAGTGCTAATAACTTGTTTTCAGAGGCAAGAGGAAAGAGGAAACTAGAAGTTTGCCTTTTTGGAAAGCATCCTGTGCTACCTGCAGTCCCACATGAACACTGACTCTAGGGCTCCCAGGCCTGTGAAATGGAGCAGAAGCAACCCCAGGAGTACCAGAGCTGAGCCTTCCAGCAAAGTCTGGCAGGGAACGTGGGCCTCAGTCACACTCCTTCAGCTTCCTTTTCCTTAGTCCCTACTCGTGACTCAGAAAAAAACAAGAAGTTCAGATAGCGACATGCATTGCTTTTGAAAAGATAGTAACAGTACTTAGTAGTAACTCAGGAATTTTTAAAATACACTCCTCTTTTTTTTTTTAATTCTGTGTAGCTCTGGCCAATAGAGGGTTAAGATCACTGGTGGGATGGAAATACTAATTCCAGAGAGGTAGTGGGCATTTCCAAGCATCCCATAGCAAGTCAGGGGCAGGACAGGGAAGAGGAGCCTGGGTTTCCTAGCTCCAGCCTCTGCTTGGTGAATCTCCGTGGCTACTTTAGAATAAGAAAACTTTAGGCCAGGCGTGGTGGCTCAAGCCTGTAATCCCAGCACTTTGGGAGGCCGAGACGTGCAGATCACGAGGTCAGGAGATTGAGACCATCCTGGCTAACACGGTGAAACCCCGTCTCTACTAAAAGAATACAAAAAACTAGCCGGGCGAGGTGGTGGGCACCTGTAGTCCCAGCTACTTGGGAGGCTGAGGCAGGAGAATGGCGTGAACCCGGGAGGCGGAGCTTGCAGTGAGCCCAGATCGTGCCACTGCACTCCAGCCTGGGCGACAGAGTGAGACTCCATCTCAAAAAAAAAAAAAGAAGAAAACTTTCATGTGTACAGTGAAGGGTCAGGGCATCCAGTGGGTAAGAATGGCATACTTCCTGCTTCTGTTGCAGGGCACAGGCCTCTGGGTAGAGTAGACAGAGTAGACTGGGGTTGGGGAGTTGGGGATGGGCAGCTTCAAGTAGCTTTGGGGTATAAGGCTCCAGGGCCAGAAGAGCCCAGGTCTCATAGGAGGGAGTTTGGTGGCAAAGCCTCTGCCACAGTGAGACTACTTGGAACAGCCCACCTTGGTAGTGCACTCACTCTGAGCCAGGCCCCAGAGGCCTCAGGGTATAGTAGGGAATGAGGACAGAGATTGTTCATCCCTTTCTTCCTCCAACTGCCATGGACATGGGGGATAACTCTGTAAACAAGCCGACATGTTCTAGATGCATATGGAGCACACAGCCATCAGGAGTAAGACCCACACCATGTAAGTGATTCTGGTAAAGTGTACTGATTATTATTCGATGGCATGCCATGGGGGTGGGTTTAGGCATAAGGGATAGAGGCAGCACCACCAACTCCCCATATCCCAATAAATTAGCTTTTCCAGAGACCCTGCTTTATCCTCAGAGAAGGCTTTGCTCCCCAGAGCACACAGCATTTTGAGAATGTTGTTTCTTTGTCCATTCATTCAACAAGCATTTAGCCCCTGCTGTGTATCAGAATCTGCGCAGGCTCTGAGTTCACAGAGGAAACACAACAATCAAGCTAGTTGGATCCCACAGATTGTATGAGCACGGAGGGCTCAGCTAAAGCCACGTAGAGGAAGGGGCAGACTTCTCCACAGTTCTCACTGTGGGTCTCAGAGTGCTGATGTCCTGCCACCCTTGAGCAGGGTTTCTTTTGTGGCTGGGCAGGCCTGAGCTTCAGGTGATGGCTGCTCTGCCCCAACACAGGCGCGCTCACACACACACACACACACACACACACGTGCACACACCACACACCACATCCCACACTGATGCTGCTCCTAGGGCTTCAGGGATAACCTAATGGCCAGGTTCAGTGGATGCTCTCCTGTCTTTATCTGTGTAAACCTCTTTGTGGGGCTCAGATCCTTTTGACCACACTCTCCTAGAAATTCCCTTCTAGGTTTCTGTAGTGCCTCCTTGTTTACTTCTCAGTCTCCACTGTGGCACCACTTGCTCTGCCCGCCTAAGTCCCAGGACTCAGCCCTGAACCATCTCTGTTCTCCCTCTCACTGGCCCCCACACAGGGCTTCTGCTTGAGAGGTGCTGCATGCTGATGGTTCCAGACTGTCTTCAGCTCAGGTTCTCCAGTGCTCAGTGGACATCTCCTGGGCACCACCAGGCACCTCCCATGCAGAGTTCTATCACTTGCCCCCTTCGCTCCCCCTATTTCAGTATTTCAATACTGAAATAGCGTTGACCATTGGACTTGTAGGAGCTCTTTTCTTGGGAAAACTTTAGTCTATAATATGATGGAATTAATCTGACATAAAAGTTTTTTTGTTTTTTTTTTTTTTTGAGACAGAGTCTCGCTCTGTCGCCCAGGCTGGAGTGCAGTGGCACAATCTCGGCTCACTGCAAGCTCTGCCTCCTGGGTTCACGCCATTCTCCTGCCTCAGCCTCCCGAGTAGCTGGGACTACAGACGCCCGCCACCACGCCCGGCTAATTTTTTGTATTTTTAGTAGAGACGGGGTTTCACCGTGTTAGCCAGGATGGTCTCGATCTCCTGACCTCGTGGTCCGCCCGCCTTGGCCTCCCAAAGTGCTGGGATTACAGGTGTGCGCCACCGTGCCCAGCCGACATAAAAACTTTTTGAGGACAAAAATCAATGATTTTGTTTATTGTCCATAAGAGATCTTAAAAAGTCTTTTGTTTGAGAATGGAACCTCTTCTCAGACCCAGGTTTGGGCTCCCTAGGGCCTCAAAGTCAGTGGGAGCAGCTGAGTAGGGTGTGGCTGATGGATCAAGGAACACTTTTAGAGGGAAATATCACAATCCAACTTGGACAGCCTCAGTTCAAAAGTGGGTGATATTTTAAGATCAAAGTGGTATCCTTTGGAACTCAAGGGTAGTTTGCAACCAGGTCTTGGACAAAGATGAGGAATCAGGGAAACCATCCCCTGTATCTACTTTCTTTCTTTCTTTTTGTTTTTTGAGATGGAGTCTCACTCTGTCACCCAAGCTGGAGTGCAATGGTGTGATCTCGGCTGACTGCAACCTCTGCCTCCCAGGTTCAAGCGATTCTCCTGCCTCAGCCTCCCGAGTAGTGGTTCAAGGGCTTCTCCTGCCTCAGCCTCCGGAGTAGCTGGGATTACAGGTGCCCACCACCATGCCTGGCTAATTTTTATGTTTTTAGTAGAGACATAGTTTCACCATGTTGGCCAGGCTGGTCTTGAACTCCGACCTCTAGTGATCCACCCGCCTCGGTCTCCCAAAGTGCTGGGATTACAGGTGTGAGCCACTGCGCCCAACCCCTACTTTCTTTCTTAATCTCCCTGCTTCTTCTTTCTCTTTCTGTAACCCGGCCATTTGGGCTTCTCCAGGCTGGTGGAATCTTGGCAACCCATGGCTCACATGCTCCTCTGCCTGCTCTCCTTTCTCTCCCGTTTTAGGTTTCCAGGGGGGCAATGTGGGCCAGGGACTAGCATCAGCTCTGAGCTGAAGTGCAGGTGGGGCTGCATCATACATGATCTGCACAGGACCTTCTGCAGATCTAGGGGGTGGTCCTAAAGGCAGCCTCTACAGTTGGGCAGGAGAGACAGAGATAAGAGATGAACTCGGGGGAAAATTCTGAAAGGTAAATTCATCTTTCTCACTCTCTTTCTCCTCTCCTCTCTCCCCCTCCTCTCTTAAGGCAAGACTAACCTCAGGGCCCTGTTCATTCTATTCTAGCCTGGCCCCCAAGGGTCTTGAGGCCTTCAGTCCCTGTTTGTCCACTGAGCCAGCTTCTCCAGTTTAGAGCTGTCCCTGCAGGGCTCATCTCAGTCTCTGCTTTCATAGATGATGGAATTGTGCTGCTCTTGCCAGTCCCTTTTTTTTCTTTTTTTTTTTGAGATGGAGTCTCGCTCTTTCACCCAGGCTGGAGTGCAGTGACGCGATCTCGGCTCACTGCAAGCTCCGCCTCCTGGGATCACACCATTCTCCTGCCTCAGCCTACCGTGTAGCTGGGACTACAGGGGCCCGCCACCATGCCCGGCTAATTTTTTGTGTTTTTAGTAGAGATGGGGTTTCACCATGTTAGCCAGGATAGTCTCGATCTCCTGACCTCGTGATCCGCCTGCCTCGGCCCCCAAGGTGCTGGGATTACAGGCATGAGCCACCGCACCCAGCCACCTTGCATTTTCTTTTTTTTTCTTTTTTTTTTTTTTTTTTTTGAGACGGAGTCTGGCTCCGTTGCCCAGGCTGGAGTGCAGTGGCCGGATCTCAGCTCACTGCAAGCTCCGCCTCCCGGGTTTGCGCCATTCTCCTGCCTCAGCCTCCCGAGTAGCTGGGACTACAGGCGCCCGCCACGTCGCCCAGCTAGTTTTTTGTATTTTTTAGTAGAAACGGGGTTTCACTGTGTTAGCCAGGATGGTCTCGATCTCCTGACCTCGTGATCCGCCCGTCTCGGCCTCCCAAAGTGCTGGGATTACAGGCTTGAGCCACCGCGCCCGGCCACCACCTTGCATTTTCATGGGCTCCTCAGATCCCTCAGCTGTGTGTGCAGAAGAAAGGGGAAAGGCCGGTGAATAGGCAGCAGCCTCTGCCAAGTACCTCTTTTGGGGATGACTCTCAGGTATTCTGAGACTGGGGGAGGCCAAGTCTTAGAGTACCTCAGGGACCCAGGCTCGTGGAGACGTCTCCACTCTATCTTTCCTAGGCGCTATGCTAGGGTCTCGGATGTAGTGGTGCGCAAAGCTGAAAATGCAGCCCTATTCTTAAGGAGATAAGGGCCTAATGGGAGAGACTAACTTTAATCACATACAAATCAAAATCAAAATGCTATTGAAGGAGTAGGACCAGAAGCCATGAGAACTCATGCCCAGAGGCAGTGATGCCAGGTGAAGACATGTGTGTGGCATGTGTCTGAGGGGTGAATAGGAATCAAGGAAATAGGTAGGTGGGGAGAAAAGGAGGTCAATCCTTTTAGGCAGGTGGAACCACATGTGCAAAGGCCCTGAGGCTCATGATTAAAGAAACAGGACATGACTTTTCAGTGGAAGATGGACCAGAAAGATGGAGGGGAGCAAAGGGACATGTTCTGGCAATGGTACACACAGCCTACTTCTAGCCAGGACATCCTCCTGCTATGATTGCTGGGGCTGGTTGTTCTGCCTCTCCTGTCCCCTTTAATTCCTCCCCAGCTTTTTCCTCTGGGCTCCAACAGGAGCTGACTGCCCCTCCCTGCTTTGGGGCTATTTGTCCAGCTAGTTGCTCCTGCCACTATGGGAGGACACCAAAATAGTTGTTGCCCCCCTGAGGAGAGGTAGAGAGGTAGCAGCAGTACTTTCTCTCTGTTTTTTTTTTTTTTTTTTTTTTTTGAGACAGAATTTCGCTCTTGTTGCCCAGGCTGGAGTGCAATGGCGCAATCTTGGCTCACCGCAACTTCTGCCTCCTGGGTTCAAGCGATTCTCCTGCCTCAGCCTCCCGAGTAGCTGGTATTACAGTCATGTGCCACCATACCCAGATAATTTTGTATTTTTAGTAGAAACAGGGTTTCTCCATGTTGGTCAGGCTGGTCTCGAACTCCTGACCTCAGGTGATCCACCTGCCTCAGCCTCCCAAAGTGCTGGGATTACAGGTGTGAGCCACTGCTCCTGGCCTCTCTGTTTTTGAGATGGAGTCTTGCTGCATTGCCCAGGCTGGAGTGCAGTGGTGCAATCATGGCCCATTGCAGCCTCAACCTCCCGGGCTCAAATGGTCCTCCCACCTCAGCCTCCTGGGTTGCTGGGACTAGTGGTGTGCATCACCACGTCTGGCTAATTTTTGTATTTTTTTTTTTTGTAGAGACAGGGTTTAGCCATGTTGCCCAGGCTGGTCTTGAACTCCTGGGCTAAAGTGATCTGCCTGCCTCAGCCTCCCAAAGTGTTGGGATTATAGGCATGAGCCACTGTGCCCAGCCAACAGTACTTTTAAAAACGTTTTTGGATGCATAGTGCCCATCCTCTCAGATTCTTTCTTCCCAGAGTCCTGCTTCAGGGGCCCCTTCTTTTGTTCTGGGACCATGAGTGTGCTTGATTGCTGTTTTCTACCCTGGAGTCCCCAACTTCCTTTGCTCCCCAGCCAGGTCCTTGTTGCTGGTCCCATTCTGTTTTCTATAAGTATACCTTCACCATGACATGGAGCCTCTGCCTGTGGCTGTGGCCTTAGTCCATGTCTTCATCTGTTCTTGTTGCTATAACAAAATGCCTGAGACTGGGTAATTTATAAAGAACAGAAATTTATTTTCTCATCATTTTGGATGCTAGAAGCCCCAGATCAAGGCACTAGCAGGTTCAGTGTCAGGTGAAGGTCAGGTCTCTGCTTCAAAGATGGCACCTTATTGCTGCAATCTCTGGAGGGGGCGAATGTTGTGTCCTCACTTGGCAGGAGGGACAGAAGGCAAAGAAGAGCCTAGCTAGTTCTCTCCACCTCTTTTATAAGGTTACTAATCCTATCCATGATGGCTCTGCTCTCATGACTTAATCATCTCTGAAAGGCCCCACCTCCTGATACTATCACTTTGGAGTTTGAGTTCCAACATAAATTTTGGAGGAGACAAACATTTAAACCATAGCAGTCCAAAAACTTGGGACTGGGAGTGGGTGCAAGGAAAAGCTTGCTCCCTCCTTGTCTCATAGCAAAGCAGTGCTGAGAGGCTATCAGTAGCTACTGGGGCTCACTCACCAGGCTTCTCAAGGGCAAGAACTCCGTGTTACCCATCAGGAAACACTGGGGAGGAATGGAGCTCAGGGTCACCATAGCAAATTGTGGCCTCACTGTGGAGAAGCCTTGGCAGTGGGTGAACCCAGGTGTTTCTCCTGGAGTTGGAGGCTTGGTCTGTTTCATCTAAGGTTACTGCCCACTTCCCCTCTCTAAGCAGGTGTACAGCAAGGGCAGTAGCCCTCATTAGCTATACCAGCCTGTCACAGGGTTCATAGGGAAGCCTTTGTTGCCAGTTTAGTCGAAAGACAAACCTCTTGAAACCCCAACAGCACAAGCTACACCTTTAGGAAGCCAAGACCAGACCTGCACACAGATGTAACAGGGACCCCCAGGGCTGACTCCATTGGTCTGCTGAGTTCATGAAGAAGAGATGTGGAGGGAAGAGACAGGAAGTGCATTGCAGGGGTGGGGACAGGAAAGCCTGCACATAGTAGCTTTTTTCAGGTGATTATGACACCATTGACCACAGTTGGAGTGCAATGGCGTGGTCTCGGCTCACTGCAACCTCCTCCTCCTGGGTTCAAGTGAGTCTCCTGCCTCAGCCTCTCTAGTAACTGGGATTACAGGCACCTGCCACCACACCTGGCTAATTTTTGTGTTTTTCGTAGAGGTGGGGTTTCTTTTTTCTTTTTTCTTTTTTTTGTGAGACAGAGTCTCACTCTGTCACCCAGGCTGTAGTGCAGTGGCACAATCTTGGCTCACTGCAACCTCTGCCTCCTGCGTTCAAGCGATTCTTTTGCCCCAGCGAGTAGCTGGGACTACAGGCGTGTGCCACCATGCTCAGCTAATTTTTTTTTTTTCTTTTTAAGTAGAGATGGGGTTTCACTATGTTGGCCAGACTGGTCTTGAACTCCTGACCTCAAGTGATCTGCCCGCCTTGGCCTCCCAAAGTGCTGGGATTACAGGCATGAGCCACTGTACCCAGCTGGGGTCCCTTTTTTATATTACTCTTCTGAGTTCTGATATGTCCAGTACTTTTTAGTTTTGACTATGTTGATAAGATTCTTCTGGAATTTTTTCTTTTGGCTTAAAATTAGAAAAAAAATTATACAAGTTAGGCTGGATGTGTAATGCCAGCACTTTGGGAGGCCAAGGCAGGCATATCACTTGAGGTCGGGCATGAGTTGCCAAAGACCAGCCTGGGCAAAATTGCAAAATCCCGTCTCTACTAAAAATACAAAAATTAGCCAGGCATGGTGGTGGATGCCTGTGATCCCAGCTACTAGGGAGGCTGAGGCAGGAGAATCACTTGAACCTGGGAGACAGAGGTTGCAGTGACCCGAGATCGCACCACTGCACTCCAACCTGGGCAAGAGAATGAGACTCTGTTTCAAAAAAAAAAAAAAATTATACAAGTAAGACACAAACACATTCTTGGAGTAATATTCAAACAATTTAGTCATATATTGAAGTACAAGATCTACTGCCCTTTTTTTTTAGTGCAGTCCATCTCCACCTGGGGTCAACTTCCACTGCCCCATCCTTTTCCAGCATTATTACTTTTCTGTGCATATTTCTAGGATCTTTTTAGAGGATTCTGGGATCTTTTTAGAAGATCCTAGAAATATGCATTTATATCTGTGAACCTATTGTGAATATACACACTCATACTTTTTTGAAGAAATGAGATCATTCTAAATGCATTGCTTTGCACCTTGCTTTTTTCACTGAACAATATGGGAGATACTTCTCCCCACCCTCCCACTTTTCAGAGAATTAGCTGTTTTGGTCCCAGATTGTCTCTTACTGAATTAGAGTAACCCCTGGTGCCTTTTGGGGCTGTTGGCTACCCCTATGTCCCAGGTGAATCTCCAAGTAAACCACTGTATCCTCTGTTCTAGCTGGATTCCTACTTGCTCCGTCTTTGAGGGCACTGTGAGCTGCAGCAGCATCCTACTTGGGGAGGACAGTGGCCTTGTCACTTAGGTTCTGCCTTTGGACTCCAGAGAGCTTCCAGGCTCTTGTCTCCCTTTCCGGCCAGGGCTGTCTCTCGAATGCAGGAATTTCTGGGAAATTCCCTGTTTCTTCCTTGGTATGAGGTGTGAATTCACTTTTCTTTTTTTTTCTTTTTTTTTTTTGGGGGGGGACAGTGTCTTGCTCTGTCACTCAGGCTGGAATGCAGTGGCACGATCTCAGCTCACTGTAACCTCCATCTCCTGGGTTCAAGCGATTCTTCCGCTTCAGCCTCCCAAGTAGCTGGGATTACAGGCACCCACCACGATGCTTAGCAAATTTTTTGAAATTTTAGTAGAGATGGGGTTTCACCATGTTGGCCAGGCTGGTCTTGAACTCCTGGCCTCAGGTGATCCACCCACCTTGGCCTCCGAAAGTGCTGGGATTACAGGCATGAGCCATTGAGCCTGGCCTCACTTTCTTTATTCATACCTTCATATCTGGGCAGTCTGCCTTGCTCAGACTGTTACTCATCTGAGCAGAAGACTGCTTTCAGAGGTTCCCTGGGAGCAGGGCCATTGCAGCATGAGCAGTCATTTACAGCCAGCATCCTGCCTTTCTTCTTGATGCCAGATGGTGCCCTACATTGGTATATGCTGCCTATGTCCCTTCAGAGACTCAACCCCAATCCGGAAGGAGGGTGGTTCCCATCTCTCTGGAACTCTTCTCCATTAAGGGTTTTGGTGTTTGGAATTTGAAATTTTTTTCTAGTGCAGTCCATCTCCACCTCGGGTCAGACCTCCTCTCCAGGACAGGATAGTGCTTGGGGTCATTCATTTATTCAACAAATATGTATTGAACACCTGCTACATGCCAAACACTGTTCTAGGCAGTACTTAATGTTGGCTACTGATTATGTCCTGCTCCCGAATTTCTTCTCTATCTTGCTTGTTTCCCTACGGCTTGTGAGAGGCTTCTGCCTCTAAATTTACCCCAGGAATACGAATTTTGAATTACCAGACAATCAGATTACAAGAGTTTGTTCCAGGGCTTTAACTCAAATTCTACCTTACTAGGAACCTTTTTTATCTTCTATGAAATGGCAAACAGCTAGGAGACATGTTTCCTATGAACTGGCCTTCTTGGTGCATTTCAGAGGAAGCACTTCCTTTCAGAGGATTGAGATCATGAGAGTAGGGCTTAGAGGCCAGGAGTTCCCAGGCCAGGTCCTAGCCTTGCTGCCTGTTGTTCTGTTGACCTTCAGCTACTTTGTTTCTTTTTTCTTTTCTTTTCTTTTTTTTTTTTTGTAAGACAGAGTCTCGCTCTGTTATCCAGGCTGGGAGTGCAGTGGCACAATCATGGCTTACTACAACCTCCACCTCCCAGGTTAAAGCGATTCTCCTGCCTCAGTCTCCCAAGTAGCTGGGATTACAGGCACGCACCACCATGCCTGGCTACTTTTTATATTTTTAGTAGAGAAGGGGTTTCACCATGTTGCCCAGGCTGGTCTCAAACTCCTCACCTCAAGTAATCCGCCCACCTTGGCCTCCCAAAGTGCTGGGATTACAGGCGTGAGCCACCGCGTCAGCTTGCTTTGTTTCTTTCTTTTTTTTTTTTTGAAGTGAAGTTTCGCTCCTGTTGCCAGGCTGGAGTGCAGTGGCACGATCTCGGCTCACTGCAGCCTCTGCCTCCCGGGTTCAAGCGATTCTCCGTCCTCAGCCTCCTGAGTAGCTGGGATTACAGGCGCCCGCCACCACGCCCGGCTAAGTTTTGTATATCTAGTAGAGACAGGGTTTCACCATGTTGACCAGGCCGGTCTTGAACTTCTGACCTCAGGTGATCCACCTGCCTCGGCCTCCCAAAGTGCTGGGATTACAGGCGTGAGCCAACACGCCCAGCAGCTTTGTTTCTTTAATCTTTAACTTTCTTGGAAAAAATGGAAATGATAAGAATACCCACCTGTGTGGTTGTTAGGCAGGTATTATGTAAAGGAAGAGCTTGGTACATAGAGTGAGCTGAGAACTGCTGGGCGTAGTGGGGTTACTGTCCTGATTCCCAGCAATGAAAGGCATTTAAATCATTACAGGTTTCACACCTAAGTTTTATTTTTTCATTTTAAACATCACTTGTTATTTTCTAATTTTGTGGATGCTTAATACATTAGCACAGTAATACATGCTTACAATTTAGAAATGAGTATTGCATATTTGGGGGCTGCAGTTTCAGCTATCCTTTTCTTAAAGACAGGGTCTTCCTTGTTGCCCACCCAGGCTGGTCTCAAACTCCTGGCCTCAATCCTGCCACAGCCTCCCAAGTAACTGGGATTATAGACGGCAAGCCACACTGTGCCTGGCTACTCTTTTAAAAATATCTTCCTGAGATATAATTCACTTACCATAGAATTCACCCATTTTAACTGTGCCATCCAATGGTTTTTAGTGGACTTAGAGTTCTACAACCAAAGCTACAATTTTTTTGTTGTTGTTGTTGACGGAGTCTCTCTCTGTCGCCCAGGCTGGAGTGCAGTGGTATGATCTTGGCTCACTGCAACTTCCGCCTCCTGGGTTCATGCCATTCTCCTGCCTCAGCCTCCCCAGTAGCTGGGACTACAGGCGCCCACCACCTTGCCCAGCCAATTTTTTTTTTATTTTTAGTAGAGACAGGGTTTCACTGTGTTAGCCAGGATGGTCTCAATCTCCTGACCTCGTGATTCACCTGCCTCAGCCTCCCAAAGTGCTGGGATTACAGCTGTGAGTCACCGCGCCCGGCCCAAAGCTACAATTTGAGAACATTTTCATCACCAAAAGAAACCCCATACCCAAAATGTCACTTTCCATTCTTCCCCCTCTATTTACCCTCCAGGCCTAAGGCAACCAGTAATCTACTATCCACCTCTGTGGATTTGCCTATTCTGGACATTTCATATAAATGGAATCCATGCAATATGTGTTTTTGGGGTTTGGCTTTTTTCACTTAGTGTGTTTTCCAAGGCTCATCCAGAATGTAATATGTAGTGTGTATCAGCACTTCATTCCTTTATTCATTTATTTGTTTAGAGAGGGAATCTTACTCTGTCACCCAGAGGACATGGAGGCTGGAGTACAGTGGCATGATCATGGCTCACTGTAACCTCAAACTCCTGGGCTCAAGAGATCCTCCTATCTCAGCCTGCCAAGCAGCTAGGACTACAGGCATGCACCACCATGCTTGGCTAATTTTTTTTTTTATAGTGACAGAATCTTTCTATGTTGCCCACGCTGGTCTCAAATTCATGGCTTCAAGTGATTCTTCTGCCTCAGCCTCCCAAAGTGCTAGGATTATAGGCATGAGCCACTGCACTCAGCCAGTACTTCATTCCTTCTTATTGCCCAGTGATATTTCATTGTATGGATGTACCACATTTTATCCATTTATCAATAAGTATAATTTTAGGTATGCGTTTTTCAC
Organism: Macaca mulatta; assembly: GCF_049350105.2. NCBI lineage: Eukaryota > Metazoa > Chordata > Mammalia > Primates > Cercopithecidae > Macaca > Macaca mulatta. The sequence goes on from NC_133407.1 coordinate 113,049,101, forward strand.
AGATGCACTTTACAATTTTTTTTTTTTGAGACGAAGTCTCACACTGTCATCCAGGCTGGAGTGCAGTGGCACGATCTCTACTCACTGCAGCCTCTGACTCCAGGGTTCAAGCAATTCTCCTGCCTCAGCTTCCCATGTAGCTGAGATTACAAATGCCCATCACCACGCCCGGCTGATTTTTTTTTTCTTTTTTTGTTTTTGTATTTTTAGTAGAGACAAGGTTTCACCATGTTGGTCAGGCTGATCTCAAACTCCTGACCTCGTGATCCGCCCACCTCAGCCTCCCAAAAGTGCTGGGATTACAGGCGTGAGCCACCGCGCCTGGCCAGATGCACTTTAAAAAAATTGAAGTTCCTTTCTATTTCTAGTCTGTTAAATGTTTTAATCATAAAAAGGTATTGAATTGGAAAAGGTGTGAAATGCTTTCTGCATCTATCAAGATGATCATGTAGTTTTTGTAATCTTGATAGATGGTTTTTGTCCATCATTCTATTAATATGCTATATTAATTGATTTTTTAGATGTTAAACCATAATTGCATGTCTGAGAAAAATTCATTTGGTTATTATGTTAAATCCTTTCTATATGTCACTGGATTTGTTTTGCTAGTATGTTGTTTATAATTTTTGCATCTATAATAACAAGATATATTGGTCTATAGTTTTCTTGTGATGTTTATGTCTTTTTTTTACAAATTTAATTTAATTATTTTATTTTGTTTATTTCATTTTATTTAGATACAGGGTCTCATTATGTTTCTGAGGCTAGATTCAAACTCCTGGGCTCAAGTGATCCTCCTATCTTATCCTCCTGAGTAGCTGGGACTACAGGCGCATGCCACCACATCCAACTTAAGTGTGGTTTTGATATCAGGGTAATTGTGGCCTCATGGAATGAATTGAGAAGTGTTTTATCCTGTTCTATTTTTTGGAAGAGTTTGTGAAAGATTAATATGAAATCTTCTTAAGACAGTTTTATTGAGATATAATTAATATGCCAGAAAATTTACCCATTTAAAGAGTATAATTCAGTGGTTTATTATATATTACATTATAAATTTTTTTTTGAGACAGGATCTTGCTGTGTTGCCCAGGCTGGAGTGCAGTAGTGTGATCACGACTCACTGCAGCCTCAGCCTCCTGGGCTCAAGCAGTCCTCCCATCTCAGCCTCCCAAAGGAACTACAGGCATGCACCACCATGCTTGGCTAATTATTTTTTATTTTGAAGAGATAAGATATAGGTCCAGGCTGATCTCGAGCTACTAGACTCAAGCAATCCTCCTGCCTCTGCCTCCCAAAGTGCTGGGATTTACAGGCATGAGCCACTGTGCCTGGTCACATTATTAATCTTTTAAAAATGGTGATAAAATATAAATATCATAAATTTGCCATTTTAACCATTTTAAGTGTACAATTTAGTGGCATTAATTACTGCATATTCATGATGTTGTGCAACCATCACCACTGTCTATTTCTAAAACTTTTCTTCACCGCAAACTCTGACCATTAACCAGTATCTCCCCATTCACCCCTTTCTTCAGCACCTGTTACCTTTTTTTTTTTTTTTTTTTTTGAGACAGAGTCTCGCTCTGTCGCCCAGGCTGGAGTGCAGTGGCCGGATCTCAGCTCACTGCAAGCTCCGCCTCCCGGGTTCACGCCATTCTCCTGCCTCAGCCTCCCGAGTAGCTGGGACTACAGGCGCCCACCACCTCGCCCGGCTATTTTTTTGTATTTTTTTAGTAGAGACGGGGTTTCACCGTGTTAGCCAGGATGGTCTCGATCTCCTGACCTCGTGATCCACCCGTCTCGGCCTCCCAAAGTGCTGGGATTACAGGCTTGAGCCACCGCGCCCGGCCACCTTTTTTTTTTTTTCCTTTTTAAGACAGAGTTTCACTCTTGTCACTCAGGCTGGAGTGCAGTGGTGTAATCTTGGCTCCCCGCCCGGGCTCAAATGATTCTCATGCTTCAGACTCCCAAGTAGCTGGGACTATAGGCGTGTGCTACCATGCCAGGCTAATTTTTGTATTTTTAGTAGTAAAGACTGGGTTTCACCATGTTGGCCAGGCTGGTCTTGAACTCCTGACCTCAAGTGATCTGCTCACCTCAGCCTCCTAAAATGCTGAAATTACAGGCATGAACCATCGTGCCCAGCCTATCTATTCAGTTATTGATGGACACTTGGGTTGTTTCTACTTTTTGACTCCAGTAGTCCCCCCTTATCTGCAGTCTTGCTTTCTGTGGTTTTAGTTACCCATGGTATGGTACAATCAGATATTTTGAGAGACAGAACACTTTCATATAGCATTTATTACAGTATATTGTTGTAACTTCTATTTTATTATTAGTTATGGTGAATCTCTTATTATGCCTAATTTATACATTAAACTTCATCATAGGTTTGTATATGTAGGAAAAAACAAGGCCGGTCATGGTGGCTTATGCCTGTAATCCCAGCACTTTGGGAAGCCGAGATGGGCGGATCACAAGGTCAGGAGATCAAGACCATCCTAGCCAACATGGTGAAACCCTGTCTCTACTAAAAATACAGAAATTAGCTGGGCATGGTGGCACGCACCTGTAATCCCAGCTACTTGGGAGGCTGAGGCAGGAGAATTGCTTGAACCCAGGAGGCAGAGGTTGCAGTGAGCCGAGATCACGCCACTGCACTCTAGCCTGAAGAGAGAGCGAGATTTTGTTTCAAAACAAAACAAAACAAAACAAAAAAAACAACTTTGTGCATATAGGCATCTACTGGGGGTCTTGGAACATGTCCCCTGAGGATAAGTGGGGGCTACTATATTGTGAATAATGGTGTAATAAACATTGGCATTCAAGTATCTGTTCAAGTCCCTGGTTTTACTTCCTCTGGATATAAACCTAAGAGTGGAATTGCTGGATCATATGGTAATTTTATGTTTAGCTTTTTTTTTTTTTTTTTTTTTTGAGACGGAGTCTTGCTCTGTAGCCCGGGCTGGAGTGCAGTGGCCGGATCTCAGCTCACTGCAAGCTCCGCCTCCCGGGTTTACGCCATTTTCCTACCTCAGCCTCCGGAGTAGCTGGGACTACAGGCGCCCGCCACCTCGCCCGGCTAGTTTTTTTTTTTTTTTTTGTATTTTTAGTAGAGACGGGGTTTCACCGTGTTAGCCAGGATGGTCTCAATCTCCTGACCTCGTGATCCGCCCGTCTCGGCCTCCCAAAGTGCTGGGATTACAGGCTTGAGCCACCGCGCCCGGCCTATGTTTAGCTTTTCGAGGAGCTGCCAAAAATTTTTCTGTAGCAGCTGTACCATTTTACATTTCCACCATCATTGTATGAGGGTTCCAATTTTTCCACATCCTTGTCAACACTTGTTATTTTCTGTTTATTCTGTTTGTTTTTAGTAATAGCCTAAAGAGTATGAAGTAGTATCTTATTGTAGTTTTGATTTGCATTTTTCTAATCAATGGCTTACTGGCCATTTGTAAGTCTTTGGAGAAATGTCTATTCAAGTCCTTTGCCTATTTTTTTTTTTTCAAGACAGGGTCTTGCTGTGTTGCCCAGGCTGGAGTGCAGTGGTTATTTACATTTGCAGCCATAACACACTACAGGCTCAAATTTCTGGGCTCAAGCAATCCTTTTGCTTCAGCCTGCTGAGGAACTGGAACTGCAGGCCCAGCTGAAATGAAACTGACTTTTGTGTGTTGATTTTGTATCCTTCAACTTTGCTAAAGCTGTTTATTAGTTCAAACTTTTTCTGTGGCCTGTTTAGGGTTATCTACATGTAAGATCATGTGGTCTGCAGGTAGAGGTAATTTTACTTCTTCCTTTCCAATTTGGATGTCTTTTTTTTTTTTCTTGCCCAATAGCTCTGACTAGGACTTCCAGTACTATGTTAGATAGAAATGGTAAAACATCCTTGCACATTGTTGTCTTGTTTATGATTGTAGAGGGAAAGCTTCTAGTTTTTCACTGTTGAGTATTGTGTTAGCTGTGAACTTTTCATAAATACCCCTTATCATATTGAGAAAGTTCCCTTCTATTTCTAGCTTAAGTCTTTTGAATCATGAATGCGTATTGACTTTTGTCAAATACTTTTTCTGCATCAATTGAGATAAACATACGGTTTCTTCCTTTCATTCCCTTCATTCTATTAATATGGGGTATTACATTTATTTATTTATTTATTTATTTATTTATTTATTTATTTATTTTTGAGACAGGGTCTTGCTCTGTTCCCCAGGCTGGAGTACAGTGGCACAATCTTGGCTCACTGCAGCCTCTGCCTCCCAGGTTCAGGAGATTCTCCTGCTTCAGCCTCCAGAGTAGCTGGATTACAGGTGTGCGCCATTACGCCTGGCTAATTTTTGTATTTTTAGTAGAGACGGGGTTTCACTATGTTGGCCAGGCTGGTCTCAAACTCCTGGCCTCAAGTGATTTGCCCACCTCTGCCTCCCAAAGTGCTGGGATTACAGGTGTGAGCCACTGTGCCCAGAACATTGATTGATTTTTGAAAGTTCAATCAACCTTGCATTCCAGAAACAAAGCCCAATAGAAGGATGTATAATCCTTCTAATATGCTGCTGAATTCAGTGTGCTAGTATTTTCTTAAGGATGTTTGCATCTCTATTCATAAGGAAAACTGACCTGTAGTTTTCTTGTAGTATCTTTGTTGATATTAATTTATTTTTGGCTGGGCACAGTGGCTCATGCTTCTAATCCCAGCACTGTGGGAGGCTGAGGTGGGAGGATCACTTGAACTCAGGAGTTCGAGGCTGCAGTGAACTATGATCCTGTCACTGCACTCCAGCCTGGATGACAGAGCAAGACCCTGTCTATTATAAAATAAAAATTTTAAAAAATAAATTCTTTTTCAATGGCTAGTGGAATGCACCAGTGAAGACAACTGAGCATAAGCTTTTCTTTATGGGAAGTTCTAAAATTACTTGTTCAGTTTATTTATGTGTTATAGGTCTATTCCAATTTTTCGTTTCTTCCTGAGTCAGTTTTGATAGTTTGCATCTTTCTTGGAATTTGTCAATTTCATCTAAATTGCCTAAGGACTTATGGTTGTTCATAGTATTCTCTTGCAATCCTATTTATTTATTTATTTATTTGAGATGGAGTCTTGCGCTGTCACCCAGGCTGGAGTACAGTGGTGTGATCTCGACTCACTGCAAGCTCTGCCACCCTTGTTCACGCCATTCTCCTGCCTCAGCCTCCTGAGTAGCTGGGACTACAGGCGCCCACCACTACGCCTGGCTAATTTTTTTTTTTTTTTCGTATTTTTAGTAGAGACAGGGTTTCACCATATTAGCCAGGATGATCTCGATCTCCTGACCTCGTGATCCACCCACTTTGGCCTCCCAAAGTGCTGGGATTATAGGCGTGAGCCACCACGCCCGGCCAAATCTTCATTTTCAATGACATTTGTTTTGTGTTGTAAAGTCTGTTTAGTCTGGTATTAGTATAGCCATTACAGCACTCTGTGGTTGCTGTTTGCATGATAATCTTTGCCCATTAAAAAAAATTTCAACCTATTTGTTTCTTTGAATCTAAAATATCTCCTTTAGATAGCATTTTGTTGGATTCTTTAAAAAAAAATCAAATCTGATAATCTCTGCCTTTAGATTAGATTATTTAATCCATTTTCATTTAATTAACATTATTGATATGGTTGGATTTATATCTGGCATTTTGTTTTTTTATTATTTGTCTCATGCTTTTTTATCTATCTCTTCCACTGTAATTTACTACTTTCTTTTTTTATTAAGTGGGCATTTTCTAGTGTAACTTTTTTTTTTTTTTTTTTTTGAGACGGAGTCTAGCTCTGTCGCCCAGGCTGGAGCACAGTGGCCGGATCTCGGCTCACTGCAAGCTCTGCCTCCCGAGTTTACGCCATTCTCCTGCCTCAGCCTCCGGAGTAGCTGGGACTACAGGCGCCCGCCACTTCGCCCGGCTAGTTTTTTTTGTATTTTGTAGTAGAGACGGGGTTTCACCGTGTTAGCCAGGATGGTCTTGATATCCTGACCTTGTGATCCACCCTCCTCGGCCTCCCAAAGTGCTGGGATTACAGGCGTGAGCCACCGCGCCGGGCCACGTAATTTAAAAATATATAACTAAAATGTTACACTAGGCTGGGTGCCTCCCGGGTTCAAGCGATTCTCCTGCCTCAGCCTCCCGAGTATCTGGGATTACAGGCATGCACCACCACGCCTGGCTAATTTTTGTATTTTTAGTAGAGACGGGGTTTTGCCATGTTGACCAGGCTAGTCTCGCACTTCTGACCTCAGGTGATCCACCCGCCTCAGGCTCCAAACTGCTGGGATTACAGCTGTGAGCCACCTTCCCTACCAATTATTTTTCAATTTTTTAAAAGTTGAGTTTCACATGCAGCTCTAAGAAATAATACAGAGAGATTCTTTTTACATTTTGCCCAATTTTTCTTAGTGGTAATGTTTAGCAAAATGGTGCGGTATTTATAACCGATATTCATAAAATCCACCAATCTTACTCAGATTTTTCTAGTTTAACTTGTACTTATTTGTGTGTGCTTAAGTTGTATACAATTTTATCACTTGTGTAGGTTTGTGTATCTATGACCACAGTCAAGATACTGAGCAGTTTTAAGCACAAGGATCCTTTGTGTTTTCTTTTTACAACTACATTCACCTCCTTTTGCCCAACCCTTCTACCCCATCCCTAATCCCTGGCAACCACAAATCTGTCCTCCATTAAAATAAAATGTGTCATTTCAAACATGTAGTTAAAGTGGAATAATACAATATGTAACCTTTTGGGGCTGGCTTTTTTCACTCAGTATAATTCTCTAGAGATTCATCCACTTGTATCTGTCAATAGTTCATTCCATTTTATTGCTGAGTAGTATTTCATGGTATGTATGTATCACAGTTTGTTCAGCCATTCACTGTTGAAGGTCATCTGGGCTGACTCCAGTGTTGGTCTATTACAAGTAAACCTTTTATGAACATTGATGCACAGATTTTTGTGCACATGTAAGTCTTCATTTTTCTGGTATAAATGTCCAGGAATAAAATCACTGGGTCATTTGGTAGTCGCATGCTTAATTTTTAAAGAAATTGCCAAACTTTTCCAGGTTGATTGTGTCACTTACATTTCCACCAGCAACGTAAGAGTGATTCGGTCTCTCTGCATCTTTGTAAGTATTTGGTTGTTTTTCATTTTAGTTATCATTATAGGTCTGTAGTGAATCTTGTTGTGGTTTTAATTTGTATTTCCCTAATGGCTAATGATGTTGAACATCTTTTCATACCCTTTTTGCCATGTATATATCCTCTTCAGTATGCCTGTTCATGTTTTTGCTGTTTTCTAAATTTTTTTCTTCTGTTGAGTTTTGAGAGTTCTTTATATATTCTTGATATTAGTTTTTAAAAATTAGATATGTAGTTTCACATACATTCTCCCAGTCCGTAGCTTTTCATTCTCTTCACATGGGCTTTAACAAAGCAAAACCTTTTAAATTTGATGAGATCTAATTTGTCAGTCTTTCCTGTAATGGCTTATGCTTTCAGTATCAAGTCTAAGAACTCTTTGTCTAGTTGTAGATCCTGAAACTTTTCCTGACATTTAAGTCTATTCGCCATTGTTAGTTAATTCTTATATAAGGTTTCAGGCTTAGGCCAAAATTTATTTTTAAAAACAAATATGGATATCCCATTGTTCTAGCACCATTTGTTGAAAAGGCTATCTTTCCTCCATTGAGTTGTTTTTGCAGCTTTATAAAAAATCAGTTGAGTATATCTGTGTGGATCTATTTCTGAATTCTCTATTCTAAATCCTCTATTGATTTATGTGTTTATCCTTCCACCAATCGTATACTGTTTTTATTACTGTAACTACACAAGAAATCTTAAATTGGGTAGAATAATTTCTCCCACTTTATTCTTTTTTGACAAGATTATTTTAGTATTCCAGGGTCCATGCCTTTCTATGTAAATTTCAGTATGAGTTTGTCTATGTCTATGAAAAATACTATGGAGATTTTGATAGGACTTGAATTAAATTTATGGATTAATTTGGGAAAAATGAACTCTTTTCTTTGTTTTTTTTTTTTTTTTTTGAGACGAAGTCTTGCTCTGTCGCCCAGGCTGGAGTGCAGTGGTGCAATCTCGGCTCACTGCAAGCTCCGCCTCCTGGGTTCACACCATTCTCCTGCCTCAGCCTCCCAAGTAGCTGGGACCACAGGTGCCCGCCACCACGCCCGGCTAATTTTTTGCATTTTTAGTAGAGATGGGGTTTCACTGTGTTAGCCAGGATGGTCTTGATCTCCTGACCTCATGATCTGCCCGCCTTGGCCTCCCAAAGTGCTGGGATTACAGACGTGAGCCACTGTGCCTGGCAGAATGAACTCTTTTCTACACTATGTTCAGTCCATGAACATAGTATATCTTCCCATTTATTTAGGTTTTTAAAAAATTTCTTTCATCAGCATTTTATAATTTTTAGCATACAGATCCTACAATTTTTTTGTGTGTGTTTAGAGTCTTGCTCTGTCACCAGGCTGGAGTGTAGTGGCACAGTCTCAGCTCACTGTCATCTCTGTCTCCCAGGTTCAAGTGATTCCCCTGGCTCAGCATCCCAAGTAGCTAGGACCACAGGTGTGCACCACCACCCGTGGCTAATTTTTTGTATTTTAGTAGAGATAGGGTTTCACCGTGTTGGCCAGGGTGGTCTTGATCTCCTGACCTTGTGATCCACGTGCCTTGGCCTCCCAAAGTGCTGGGATTACAGGCCTGAGCACCCTGGCCACAAATTTTTTTTTTTTTTTTTTGAGAGACAATGTTTTGCTTTGTTGTTCAGGCTAGAGTGCAGTGGCGTAATCATAGCTCACTGCAGCCTTGAACTCCTGGGCTCAAGGCATCCTCCCACTTTGGCCTCCCAAAATGCTGGGATTACAGGCATGAGCCACCACACCCAGCCCCTGTAAATGTTTTTTAAGTATATTCGTATTTCATTTTATTTGGAATTATTGTAAGTGGTGTTGTATTTTTATTTTGATTTCTTCACCTTCATTGTTAGTATATAGATATGTCATTGATTTTTATGTGTGTATTTTGTATCCTGCAACCTTGCTGAACTGGCTTAATAATTTTACATTGTTTTTTTTGGTAGATTGTTTTTTTTCCTTTTTTTTTTTCTTGAGACAGAGTCTCGGTCTGTTGCCCAGGCTGGAGTACAGTGGCGTGATCTCGGCTCACAGCAAGCTCCGCCTCCTGGGTTCACGCCATTCTCCTGCCTCAGCCTCCCCAGTAGCTGGGACTACAGGCACCTGCCACCACGCCTGGCTAATTTTTGTGTTTTTAATAGAGACGGAGTTTCACCTTGTTAGCTAGGATGGTCTTGATCTCCTGACCTCATGATCTGCCCACCTCAGCCTCCCAAAGTGCTGGGATTATAGGCGTGAGCCACCTCACCTGGCCTGGTGGATTCTTTAGGATGTTCTACATAGACAATTATGTCATCTGCAAATATATAGTTTTTCCAACTGGTTGTGTTTAAATATTAAAAATAGAAAGAAATATGTAGTTTTATTTCTTCCTTTCTAATCTATATGCCTTTTATTTCTTCTACTTATTTTATTTGCCTTATTGCAGTGACTAGAACTTCCATTACTATGTTGAATAACAATAGTGAGAGTATATCTTTGCATCGTACACAGTTTTATGGGGAAAGCATTCTGTTTTTCACCATTAAGTATAATGGTGGTGGCCAGGTGTGATGGCTCATGCCTGTAATCCCAGCACTTTGGGAGGCTGAGGTGGGTGGATCACGAGGTCAGGAGACTGAGACCATCCTGGCTAACATGGTGAAACCCCATCTCTACTAAAAATAAAAAAGGTAGTCGGGCATGTTGGCAGGCACCTGTAGTCCCAGCTCCTGGGGAGGCTGAGGCAGGAGAATGGCGTGAACCTGGGAGGCAGAGCTTGCAGTGAGCCGAGACTGCACCACTGTACTCCAGCCTGGGTGACAGAGCAAGACTCAGTCTCAAAAAAAAAAAAAAAAAGTATAATGGTGGCTCTGGTTTTTTTGTATGTGCTCTTTATGAAGTTGCAATAATTCCCTGTTATTCCTACTTGATGAGACTTTTTAAAATTAAAAACAATGTTTGTAATTTTAATTTTTTGTAGAGATGAGGTCTCACTGTGTTGCCTTGAACTTTTGGCCCCAAGCAATCCTCCCAGCTTGGCCTCCCAAAGTGCTGGGATTACAGGCGTGAGGCACCATGCCTGGCCCTTTTGTAAACTCTAGAGAGGGTCTCGCTCTTTTGCTCAGGCTGGAGTGCAATCCTAGTCACAGATGTGATCATACCACACTACAGCCTTGAACTTCTAACATCAAGTGATCATGCTGTCTCAGCCTCCCAAGTAGCTGGGACTACAGCTGGGACTGCACCACTGCAACTGGTTTGCCGAAACTTTTTTTTTTTTTTAAGTCATGAGTGGGTGTTAGCTTTTGTCAAATACTTTTTCTGTGTCAATTGATGATATTATTAGATTTTTTTCCTTGTATTGTTGATGTGGTGGTTTACAATAATGGATTTTCAAAAGTTAAACCATTTGCTTTCATTTTTGAAAGATAGTTTTGCTGGATGTTAAACTCTTGATTGTCAGTTGAGCTTCTTAAATGTTTAGATTAATGTTTTCATCAAATTTGGGAACTTTTCAGACATTATTTCTTCGAACATTTTTTATGTTTCTTTATGTCTTATCCTTGTGTTCCCATATGTTGATACACTTAATGGTGTCCCACATTTATTTGAGGCTCTGTTCATTTTTCTTTATTCTTTTTTCTCTCTGTTCTGCAGATTGCCCAACCTTACTGATCTATATTTGAGTTCACTGTCTCTTTCTCCTGCCAGCTCAAATGTAGGATTTTTTTTTTTTTTCGTTTCCATTAATGTACTTTTCTTTTCTTTTTTTAGAGATAGGGTCTTGCTCTGTCACCTGGGCTAGAGTGAAGTGGCATATTCACATCTTACTACAGCGTCGACTTCCCAGGCTCAAGCAATTCTCCCACGTCAGCCCCCTCTCCCCAACCCCCAGTAGCTGGGACTACAGGTGTGCCCCACCATGCCTAGCAAATTTTAAAATTTTTTTGTAGAGACAGGGTCTCACTATGTTGCCCAGGCTGGTCTTGAACTTCTGGCCTCAAGTGATCCTCTTGCCTTGGCCTCTCAAAGTGCTGAGATTACAGACATGAGCCACTGCACTTGGTTCATTATTGTACTTTTCAACACCATAATTTCTAGTTTATTTTTATAATTTCTGTTTATTGATAATCTTTATCTGATAAGACTTTGACATCATAGCTTCCTTTAATTCTTTTAGATGTGGTTTTCTTTGGTTCTTTGAACATATTTGTAATTGTTGCTTTGAAGTCTTTGCTAAGTTCAACATATAGACTCAAAAACAGTTTATATTGCTTAATTCATTTTCTGTGTATGAATGGGTTACATTTTCCTGTTGCTTCGCATGTCTCATAATTTTTTGTTGAAAACTGGACATTTTAGGTAATATATTGTACAACTTGTTATTGAATCTGCCCTCTTTCAGGGTTTGATATTGTTGCTATTGTTTGCTTGGTCATTTGTTTAGTGATGTGGCTAAACTGACTCTATGGAGTCTGTTTTCCCTGAAGTGTGCAATTTCTGATATCAGATTTTTTTCTTGTTTTAATTTTTTATCCTAGGGGTCACCCCTGGGTCAGAGATCAAAGGTCAACAATTGATGAACTCTTGTGCTTAAGCCTCTTTGACCAGTCAGATTTTTACCCTTGAACTTTTGACCTCAAGCAGTCCTCCTGTCTTGGCCTCCCAAAGTGCTGGGATTATAGGAGTAAGGCACCATGCCTGGCCTTTTTGTAAATTCTAGAGAGGGTCTTGCTATTTTGCCCAGGCCAGAGGGATCCACTCACCTCGGCCTCCCAAAGTGCTGGGATTACAGGCATGAGCCACTGTGCCTGGCAACAACCATTAACTTAATGGTGAAAAACTGAATGCTTTCCCCGTAAAACTGTGTACAAAGCAAAGATATACTCTCACTATTGTTATTCAACATAGTAATGGAAGTTCTAGTCATTGCAATAAGGCAAATACAATAAGAAAAAGAAATAAAAGGCATATATATTAGAAAGGAAGAAATAAAACTACATATTTATTTCTTTTTTTTTTAATATTTAATACATTGGATATACACATGTTTTGGAGGCGGCTATCACAGTTCAAGGAGTTTACGTTTTGCCCCACAGTCAGCCAGAAACTAGCAGGTTGGATTTTGATTGCTTCTGAGAGGTTGGAGCCTTGGGTATGTATAGAGTCTTCCAGGCAACTAGGGATGTGTGTAATTTTGCTTTTAAGCCTGTTTGCCACTGGGTCTGAGTAGCTTTATTGCTCCATCAGTGTTTGGTCAGAGGTTGTGCTGAGGTCCTTCGTACCAGTGAGGCTTCCTCCTTTTATTGATAGAGACATTTGTTGCTTGGGGAATGTTTTCAAATCTGCCTTACATCCTGCTCTGATTGCTCATGAGTGAATGAGGCCTAGTGCATGTCCACAGCCTTCCTAATCCCTGGGGTTGACAGTGATCCTAAGCGGTATTTTCTTGGATATATCTTTCCCTGGAATACAGCTTCAGCAATGTGAACCTTTTTGGGGGTGGGTGTTGAGAAACCTGGAGGTCTGCCTCTCTTGGGGTGAAATTGTAGTCTTAAACTGGAAGTTGGGAGGAAAGGGAGCCCCATCTTCTTGGCCATACCTGCTGGGGGTAGAGCATCTGAAATAGCATTTTCATAAGACAGAGCTAGGGATGGGGGAGGGAATGAGTTGTAGTCCAAACACCACAGACTCTCACTGTTCTTACCAAGATTTAGTAGACTTTCTCGATTGAATATTTTTCCATTTGCTGTATGCCCTTAGGACAGTTAGCAGAGACTTTAAATGATTGTTCGTTATAATTTTCTCCACTTAAGTTGTTTTGTTGGAGAAATTGTTTACCAGCCTCTTCTCTCCACCATTCTAGAAGTCCTTTCCTAAGTTATTTTAAAATATTCTGTAACTCCTCAGCATAAAGCCAAATGTTCTTCCTTATCAATTCTTATTTACTCCATGCATGGCCCTAGGAATCTTCCTGGGTGGGTAACATGGACTCTGTCGTTAAGGATTTGTCCAGTGGAGTAAAAAGAAGCAAAACACCTTGAATTTGCTTCCCCATATAAGCAACGAGGAAGGCCTGCTCTGTGCTTAGGCCCTGGCCTGCTGCCGGGGCCTGCACAGGGATAGGCCCTTTGTATTCAAGGAGCCAGAAGAAACCTCAGTGAGTGGCAAGCAAACCTCAGTGAGAGGCAAGCTCATCATCAAGTAATTTGCTGTGTAATGTATGAATTGGGAATGAAATGGTGGGTCGATGATTCCCACGACAACAGCTGTGTCAGTACTGGAGGAGGAGACAGAGGAGCTCAGAGGCAGATCCTGAATTGGCAGCCTGAGCCCAGGCCTTGAAGAACCAGGCCTTGAGCCTGGGCCTAGGGCTGGGATGTTGGCAGGGGAATGGGGGAGTGTTTAGGGAATGGGGGTCCAGGTAAGGAAGTCAGTGAAAGGATAATTATCTGTGCAGTGTGCAGGGGCTGTGAGGAGGCCAGCCTGACTGGAAAGGAGGGCTGGGCTAAGGGATCTCCATACATGAGATTGAGTAGGGTGGTAAGATCAGAAGCCAAGGGCTTGGAATGTCAGGCTAAAGCATTTAGACTTGAGTCTAAAGGTGGCAGAGGACCAGGTGCGGTGGCTTTGGGAGGCTAACACTTTGGGAGGCTGAGGTGGAAGGATCCTGTGCTCAAGCAAAATTCTTTGGCTGGAGCACAGGATTTTGGGACCGGCACAGGCAACACAGTAAGACCCTGTCTTCACAAAGGTAAAAATAAAAATAAAAAAATTGCCTGGTTGTAGTAAAGCATGCCTGTAATCTTAGCTACTCTGTAGGCTGAGACAGGAGGATTGCTTGAGCTGGGGAGGTTGAGGCTCCAGTGAGCTGTGATCACATCACTGCACTCCAGCCTGGGTGGCAGAGCAAGGCCCCATCTCTAAAAAATAAATAAATAAATAAAGGCAGCAGAGGAACCCTTAAGATTGCTGAGGTTTGTTAGGGAAATTCTTCTGGCTACTGTGTATGGTGTGCATGGAGGAGGGGAGCCTGTAGCCCTGGGAATGAGTGGAGGCTGTAGTCATAACCCAGAGGCCTCGTCTTGGAGCCAGTGACAGAGGTGACTGAGACAGAAGAATGGCCCCCCAGGAATGAGGAAGGAGTAGGTGAGGAGCCATCCCCAAGGTTTAGTCAAGGCAGGGCAAGAAGCCCCATTTATTTATACTTAGCTCCTGCGATATGGTCAGTAGCCAGTGGTAGATATCAACTCTCTCAGAGAAACTCCTCTAGGGCAGCAAACAGGAGAGCTGGTTCTCCAAGAGAAAGGCAAGTAGGGAGTGTCCTGGGCTCCAGAGAAAGGCAGCTAGTGGCTTAGAAATACGGCCAGAAAAACTGGAGGGACAGAGGAGGTGGTTTGCAGTGCAGGTAGCAATCATTAGAGCCATCTGGATGTCACATATGAGACCTTCCCCTTGAAGGTTGTGCAGGAGTTAAGGAGGTTCTTGTACTTCTGGGCATGACATGTGCTCAGCTCTGCCTTCCTTTCCAAGGTTTCATGGGATGTATCAGTGGCTGGAAGCCTGGAGAGACCTGAATAAGAGCATGGCTTCTTTGAGGTTGGTCTTCTGAGTATAGCACCTTCCTCCAGTGCCACCTTGTGACTCTGTGTCTTGGCCAAAAAGTTAAGGGTGAAGCCAAGTCTGGCAAATAGAGCCCAAGGCTTGGATGGGAGGACCAGGAGCTAATTCCTCTGGAGGCCATCGTTCTTACGGAAGCTGCTCCATGGTGTCGCTTTCAGAGTGAAGGCTGATTCTGAGTGTAACCTGGTTTATATCCAGTCTCAGAATGACACCAGAACAGTTTTCCAGTTTTTATATATATCACTAGCATGGTTTGCTTCTGAAGTATTTATTCTTTTTTTTTCTTTGTCTCGCTCTGCCGCCCAGGCTGGAGTGCAGTGGCGTGATCTCAGCTCACTGCAAGCTCTGCCTCCCAGATTAACGCCATCCTCCTGTCTCAGCCTCCCAAGTAGCTGGGACTACAGACACATGCCACCATGCCCGGCTAATTTTTTTGTATTTTTAGTAGAGACGGGGTTTCACCGTGTTAGCCAGGATGGTCTCGATCTCCTGACCTTGTGATCCGCCCACCTCAGCCTCCCAAAATGCTGGGATTACAGGCGTGAGCCACCGCACCCAGTCGTATTTATTCGTTTATTTTTCAATAGGAGGTAGTTATTAGATTTCTGAAAACTGTAGGATTTGTTTAAATGAGTCACAGCATTTGGCTGAAATAGAGAGGACTCCATCTGTTGCTTTTGCGTGGTCCCCAGTTCTGTTCTATGACTGAGCTATAAGAGAAGCAGGAGAACTTGATGTTCCCTGAGCTCACCATCACTGGCCCTGCCTGTCCGACAAGCCCTGCTCTAGTAGAGATGTGGGGAAGTGGGCCCTGTTTCCTGAGAGCCTCTCTACTTGGGACCCCTTTAATTAGCCTACTGTGTTTGGATGAGTTGGGTTAGGGGCTGGAGCCAAGGGCTCCTCATCCACTGAACTCTGCCAGCTCTTTCCTTGGAGTGCCCTTGAATTTGCCCCTTGGATCAGAAAGAGGAGCATCCATTGCAGGGTGATTTCCTCAGGTCCTCTTGACCTGCTGTGCCCTGATGCTCTCCTCTGTGTCCCTAGGGCAGCAGGACAACTCATTCTGACTGAATCTGCCCCAGGGCAGCTGGCAGTGCCTCAAGTCAGGAAGGGTCATGGGAGTATGAAACAATACAAGGGAAACAGCATCGGCTTGGGGAAGGAGAGACCTAGGTACCAATCCTTGCTCTGCCTTATGTGCGTCACATCCTCTCTTTAAATCCTTTTTGTTTTCTTTTTTTGAGCCAGAGTCTCACTCTGTCTCCCAGGCTGGAGTGCAATGATGCTGTCTGGGCTCACTACAAACTCCGCCTCCTGGGTTCAAGTGATTCTCTTGCCTCAGCCTCACAAATAGCTGGGATTACAGGCTCACACCACCATGCCCAGCTAATTTTTGTATTTTTAGTAGAGATGGGATTTCACCATGTTGGCCAGGCTGATCTTGAACTTCTGACCTCAAGTGATCCATCCACCTTGGCCTCCTAAAATGCTGGGATCACAGGTGTGAGCCATCGCACCTGACCCTCTGTTTAAATCTCGATTTCCTCGTCTGTACCTCCAGTGCAGTGCTGTTAGGAGGATGATTAACTGATGGGTGTAAAATGTCTGGCGCATGCTAAAAAACAACCAGTTTCCTGATCTTCTCCCATAGTCTGGCCTCCTCCCTTCTGCACACTCTGCCTCTTCTTCAGATCATGCTCATGAGCAGAGTGAAGGGAGAGGTGTGCTGTGAGTCAGGGCATGGCATGGAAGATGCTGACATCCCACGCAGCTCCCTGCAGGGTTGCTCCTGGCACTTCATGCTTGGCCAGCAGATCAGCCTGCTGATCAGACCCACTTGGCCATACCTGCCTCTCACTGGACAGCTGGGGCCTGGTCTTCCACATCTGTGGCCAGGGCTGGGCCCCTCAAGTCATGCCCCTCCACTGCTGGCCCCTCCAGGACAACCAGCCTGGGAACTTGAGGGCCCCAGGTCCCACCCTGCTGCCTTCCTGCTCTGCACTAGGCCTGGGGACAGTCTCTGAGCTGTCACAGGAAGTGTGCTTGCCTCTGTAACTCACTCATCTCTGGTTGTTGGTGGTTGCTACATGGCTACTGTGGGATCTAGGTAAACTGTTCCTCCTGTAGGGCCAGTTGAAGTGGTGGTGAGCAGATGCCACCAGCCTTGCCCAATTCCTTCTTCGGTTCCTGACTTCTCAAGGTGTATCTTAGGAGTTGCTTGCTGAGGTTGCCACCCTAGGCAGTGTAGACCTGTTAGATTATACCACGATTATTGAATGAGCAAATGACTGGAGCTTTGTCTAAGAGGGGCCTCATGTATGAGGAGTGCTGAGTAGACCCTGTGGGTCAGAAAGAGGATGAAGGTCTGCAGGTTTGTTGGTGTGTTAGGTGAAGCCTACCTCATGGTAGGAGCAAGGTGAGGATCTCTGCAGTCAATTAGAAGTGTTCTCTGATCTTACACGTAAATTCTTTCTCTGAAATTCACATCACATAAAATTAACCAATTTAAAGTGAACAATTCAGTGGTATTTAATACATTCACAATGTTATGCAACCATCACCTCTATCTAGTTCCAAACCATTTTTGTCACCCCAAAAGAAAAACCTACACTCATTAAACAGTTGCTCCCCATTTCCCCCTCCCCTTCTAACCACTAGTCTGCTTTGTGTCTCTATGGATTTATCTATTTTGGATAGTTCATATAAATGGAATCATAAAATAGGTATCCTTTTGTACCTGGCTTTTCTCTTACTTAGCCTAAAGTTTTTGAGGTTCATCTGCATTGTAGTATGCATGTATCAGTACTTCATTCCTTTTGTTTTATCTTGTTTTGTTTTATTTATTGTGGTTAAAATATATAAATACACGTCACATAAAATGTACCTTTTTTTTTTTTCTTCTAAAGAGATAGGATCTCACTATGTTACCCAGGCTGGCCTTCAACTCCTGGGCTCAGGTGATCCTCTTGCCTCGGCCTCCTGAGTAGCTGGGACTACAGGCACGTGCCACTGTGCCCAGCTCAAAATGTGTCATTTTAACCATTTTTAAGTGTACAATTCAGTGATATTAGATAAATTCACATTGTTGTGCAGCCATCACCACCATCCATCTCCAGAACTTTTTCATCATCCCAAATAGAAACTCTATACCCATTGAATAGTAGTAACTCCTCATTTTCCCCCAGCTTATGATAACTACTGTTTTAGTTTCTATCTCTATGAATTTGACAATTCTAGATACCTCGTGTAAGTAGAATTCTACAGTATTTGTCCTTTTGTGACTGGCAAATTTCACTTACCATCATTTCTTGAAGGTTCCTCCATATTGTAGCATGTATCAGAATTTCCTTCCTTTTTAGGGTTGAATAATACTCCACTGCATGTATATACCACATTTTTTTTTACCCATTCATCTATCAGTGGACATGGTTGCTTTCACCTTTTGGCTAGTGTGAATGATGCATGGATTCTTGAGTGCTGCAACAGGCTGGTGGACAGCTGGAGGAGGGACATACATTTGAGCACTGGACAAGATGCTGAGGTTTCCAAATGGGTCCAGGAACACAGTCTGCTCCCATTTTCCAGGCCTCCCACACCTACATCCCCTACCCCACCTCTCCCCATATTTCCCCTGACTATACCCCTCCAGCCATACTAGCCTGCTTGCTGCTCCCCACCTGCAATCCACAACCCTGCCTCAAAGCCTAAGACCCTGTCATTTCTTCCTCTGGGATGCCCTTCCTAGGGCCTTGGCATGGCCTCTCCCAATATATTAATATTTGCAGGCTTTTGCCATGCAGACATGGTGGTGGGTGCCTGTAATCCTAGCTACTTGGGAGGCTGAGGCAGAAGAATCGCTTGAGCCCGGGAGGCAGAAGTTGCAGTGGAGACCATGCCATTGCACTCCAGCCTGGGCAACAAGAGCGAAACTCCGTTAAAACAAAAAAAAATCTATATCTATATATATCTATATCTATATCTATATTTATTTATTTGCATGACTCTGCTCAGGGGTCCCCTTTTCAGAAGTGCCCCCTGACCCACCAGGGTAGTTTCCCTTCTTTCTCATTCATATTGTTCTTCTAAGCACCTATCATACTCTGAATGAATTGGATTTACCTATTTGTCTTCTTGGTCTTTGCTTGTATCCTGCACCATAAGACGAGTCCTGTGAAATAAGTGGCCTTGTCTGCCTTGCTCACTACTAGGTAGCCAGCATCTGTAGTGCAGCCCAGTGCCAGGGGCCGTGAAGCTCCCAGTGAGGACCTGACATGCGGTAAAGCCACACACTTGTGCTGCTCTGGCCACCATTGGAGCCCTGACCCCTTCCACCTCCCCCTTTTGTATTTGGATTTGTATTCACATCCTCCATCCCCGGTACCCCACTCTGTTCTCTGGAACTCTCAAGCTGCCCTGAGTCCCCAGCACCTTCCCCAGACATTCCCTTTACCTTCTGCTAGGTAAAAACCTGGCCATGCCAAAATATTATTTGCAGGCCGCGTATAGGCTCACACCTGTAATCCCAGCACTTTGGGAGGCCGAGGCGGGCGGATCACCTGAGGTCAGGAGTTGGAGACCAGCCTGGCCAACATGGTGAAACCCTGTCTCTACTAAAAATACAAAAATCAGTCGGACATGGTGGTGGGCGCCTCAGTATGCAATATTATTCTTATTCCCTCAGCAGGGCTGTGCGAACCTCCGTGCACTTGCCTGATCATCTGGGCCAGGGGGCCTTTGCATGAGCTTGGCTCTCAGACCCTGGTCTCCTCTTTTGTCAGACACAGGCCATACAGTTCTACCATTATCTCTCCCTTAGCACTGCTGCCTGGACTTCTTATTACTTCCCACTACCCTGAAGATTTTGGCAAAAGAATCCAGGCTTCCTGCCCACTCCACTTGTTGTCAAGCCAGGGAAGGAAGAAAGGGAGGAAGGCAAGGCTAATGTTTTTCTCAGTGCCTACTGGGCACTTGGCACTGCATTTCCTCATGCTGGGGTAGCCCTGGCCCCTCTGTTGGCTCAATCCGGCCCAGGCATTCTGGGTGTGGTGACTCAGGGCTGGGCTAGTCCCTCAGAGACTTGCCCTTCTCTCTGGGAGCAGGACTGCTTGGCAGTATATTACTCACTAGTCAGTGGCTAGCTACGTGCCATGGAGAGTGTGACATATGCTGTCACATGCTCTAACACACATGCACACAGTGCATGTGCATACTCACGTGTGAGCACACACTACGTGTGCACACAGTAGCTCATCATGCTTTTTTCTCAGGTTTTAGTCACCACTCTCAGATCAACAGGCGGATATTTCCTTTTTGAGAGCATCTGTCTTGATGGAATTTAGGCCACAGTAGCTGAATTTAATGGTCTCAATGTGTGAAAACATGTCAGGTAGGAACATGGGCATCCCTGAATCTGTGCTCCCCAGACGCAGAGCCCTAGAAAGGGGAAGAGAGTAGAGGAGGGAGCTCCTGGTGGTCTACCGGGGGAGGGCCTCTTCTAGTCAAGGGTGGGTCCAGTCACCTGAAAGGGATTGATGGCTCCTTGGATGGGAGGTTTTGGCCTTAGGCCGGGCCTTTGTGGCTGTTACCCCACATCAGGCTGAACAGTGAGGGGGACTGAGAATCAATCTCTGAGGCAGGAGGGAAGAATGGGAGGAAGGTATGGAGTGACGGCGGTCATCTGCAGGAAGCCTCTCACTGGGTGGTCTCTGCCTGCAGGAGGCAATCTCCCCAAGTGACCAATAGGGGAATTGTCCACAGGGAGAATCTGGAAATGAACCCCCAGCACCCTCCTGACTCTCACAGGCTGAGAGAGAAGGAAAGGCAGGAACCAAAGTGCCACAGATAGGTATTAGATTTCTCCTTCTGAGTTAGACCCCTCAAAAGTGAAAAACAAGAAAACCACAGAGGAAAGACTGCATAGTTGGCAAGAAAGGAAAACAAGCCACCATCTATGCACATTTTTCTGCAACTAGGCTGATAGGCATGTGGAACCATGGACATGGTAATGTCAAAGGCTGAAAAGTGGTGGATGGCTTTCCTTTTTAAATGTCCTTTGATGTTGCAGTAGATATTATTTAGAAGAGGGGTTGTTTTTCCTGCTGGAATCTTGAGTCTCAGTTACTGTCTTGAGATGGCATTTTTTAATCATTCTCATCATCTTTCATAAGCCTTATAAAGAACTGTATTCAGGCTGGGCGTGATGGCTCATGCCTATAATCCCAGCACTTTGGGAGGCTGAGGCGGGTGGATCACGAGGTCAGGAGTTTGAGACCAGCCTGGCCAACATGGTGAAACCCTATCTATACTAAAAATACAAAAATTAGCCAGGCGTGGTGGTGGGTGCCTGTAATCCCTGCTACTCAGGAGGCTGAGGCAGGAGAATTGCTTGAACCCGGGAGGCAGAGGTTGCAGTGAGCCGAGATCGTGCTACTGCACTCTAGCCTGGGTGACAGAGCAAGACTCTGTCTTGAAAAAAAAAAAAAAAAGAATTACAGTCAATGGGTCAATACGTCCTTAACACCAACCCTGTCTGGGCATTTAGCTTCATGCTGCATGCAGGTGAGGGGAGAGAGGGAGTCCAGAGGGAGCCCACAAGCACACAAGGAGCCCTCCCTCATGAGGCCATGAAAAGTCTGCAGGAAGGCACAGCAGATTTCTGGGAACTGAGGAATCTTGTGAGGGTCCATAGCGGGCAGGATACTTAAACCAGGTTTTGAAGGTTAAATTGACTTTTTTTTTTTTTTTTTTTTTTTTTTGAGACAGAATCTTACTCTGTCACCTAGGTTGGATTGCAGAGCACAGTGGTGCAATCATAGCTTACTGCAACCTCAACCTCCTAGGCTCAAGGGATCCATTTGTCTCAGCCTCTCAAGAAGCTGGAACCACAGGCACATGCCACCATGCCTGGGTAATTTTTTTTTATTTTTTGTAGAGATGGGATCTCCCTATGTTGCCCAGGTTGGTCTCAAACTCCTAGGCACAAGGGATCCTCCCACCTCAGCCTCCCAAAGTGCTGGGACTATAGGTGTGAGCCACCGCACGCCTGGCCTGAATTGGCTTTTAAGGAAACTGCCTTGTAGAAAGAGAACACAGCATGAGCTGGTAGAGGTGGGGGTCAGATGAGGAGCCTCAGGAATCCCTGCTGAAGGCAGTGCAAGAAGAGGAAAAACTGCCTAGTTAGGAGGAGCCACATGGTAGAGTGCTTTGAAGGCTGTGGACAAGTGTGTCCAGGGTGGGGTGGTAACCCCGGATATGCTGCTGTGCCTGACATGCATATGGTGGGATTAGGTGGGAAGAGTGAGCACTTAGCATAATATAACTGGTGCAAGCTTTCACACGTGTGACTATGATCATGGCAGCTACCATAGGAAAGCCAGGCCTTTTTCAAACAGACTGTCTGAGTGAGACTCCTAAGCAGGGCCTACTCTCATGTCTCTGTACCAGGCTTCAGAGTCTTTTCTCCCCCAGACTTGTCTATCATCGGCCTGGGATGCCCTTGCAGGACCCGGGATTATTGCAGTGGGTCCTCTGTGTTCTATGCTCAGTGTGTCAGCCACTGCTACCACACAGAGCCTCTGCTTTCCTGATCAATCACCCGAGCCCATGGGCCATTCAGTCCACAAACATTTACTGAGCCCTGCTCTGGGCCAGGCCCTGTGCCAAACTCTAAGGACTCTGTGGTCACTGTGTGTAGAGGAAAGCCAGATGGCCCACTTTTCTCTGGAACCACCCCCCTTCCCCATGGCTTCCTCTAGGATTTTCTGGGACTCTGCCAGCCCACATTGATTTCTCCTTCTGGGAGCCCCCGGACCACAGACCCCTCCCACCACACACACACATGCACATTCAAGTTCCCATGCTTTTGTGTGTAACACTTGCTTTGTATTCTTTTGATGGCAATAAATTTGAAGTTGCAAGGCAAAGGTAGAGTTCAGAGGGTTTCATTCTCATTTTACTACCTGTTATTTCTAGGCGGGTGGATCACTTGAAATCAGGAGTTCAAGACCAGCTTGGCCAACATGGCGAAACTCCATCTCTACTAAAAATACAAAAAATTAGCTGGGCGTGGTGGCTGAGGGCTGTAATCCCAGCTACTCGGGAGGCTGAGTCAGGAGAATTGCTTGAACCTGGGAGGCGGAGGTTGCAGTGAGCCAAGATCACACCACTGCACTCCAGCCTGGGCAGCAAGAGCAAAATTTTGTCTCAAAAAAAAAAAAAAAAAGCAGACCTGATTTCTGGACAGAGAGGTTTTTAACATAGGATGAATAGATATTAGTTTGGTGTTTCTCCCACAAAATAGACAATAGGCATTATTTTTTAATTCCACTGATTTCCCATGAGAAATGTATTAAGGGGTCCCAGGCAGGGTTTCCCTGGAAGTCTCAAACAGGAGGCTCTGGGATGCCTCATACACTGGGATGTTTCTGGGGCCAGTCCAGTCCCCTGAGCACAGCGGATGTTCAGTGAATTCATGCATGCATTTAGTGTCTGCAAAGTGACGCAGACACTGGGTGATCTTGCCAACTGCATTGTTGGCCTGTATCTCTCTTCCTGTGCCTAGAGCAGGGCTGAGTGTGAAGTATACCCTTAGCCATCTTTGTGGGATAAAGACATGTCCAGGCAGCCCCTAAGGGCAGGCTGAGTGCTGAGTCTGTCATCAGTATTGGGTGTGATGACCGGTCAGGAACTTGAGCTTTCTGGGCCAGAGTCCTGGCTTCTGCCCTGTTGGGGGCAGGACTATGGGAAGTGGCTTGCTTCCTCCCTACTCACAAAGGCTTGCAGTTTTCTCTTAGTTTATCTTGACTTCCAGATTGCAGCAAAGTTTTGAAGAGAGCTGACAAGCACAGCATTGTCCCCTTGGTAAAAGGCTGCAGTAGTAGGATTTGCAGTAGCTGGAACCTGGGAAAAGCTGGCTCAGCTTTATGTAATGACTTCAGTCTCCTGATTTGAGCTTCCTAGCTTTAGGAGCTGACCTGGGTCAGAACACTGTTATGCTACACAACCCAAAGTTGTGTAGGCAGAGTCTCGCTCTGCCACCCAGGCTGGAGTGCAGTGGCCGGATCTCAGCTCACTGCAAGCTCCGCCTCCCGGGTTCACGCCATTCTCCTGCCTCAGCCTCCCGAGTAGCTGGGACTACAGGCGCCCGCCACCGCGCCCGGCTAGATTTTTGTATTTTTTAGTAGAGACGGGGTTTCACCGTGTTAGCCAGGATGGTCTCGATCTCCTGACCTCGTGATCTGCCCGTCTCGGCCTCCCAAAGTGCTGGGATTACAGGCTTGAGCCACCGCGCCCGGCCTTAGAACACTCTTAAAAGGTGCCCCAGTCACTGTAGACTGGAAAGGCCAGGAAGGTCTTAGTGCAGGAATGCACTGTGACTTCTCAGAGAAGTGTCAATGTCTTGGGTTCTTCTGGTGTCCCAGGCCAGGGTCATCTGGAGAGTCTAGGAGATCATAGGGGGAGCTCCTCAAGGAACTGCTGACCCAGGTCTTGGCTCTGGGTGGTGACTCTGGCCTGGCCACCTGCCTGCCTTCTCTTCCCTCCTCTGCTTCTCTTGGCTCCCAGCATGGGCTCCCACCTGTCCTAGCTCCCCTAGGAATTTCCTGCTGATGAGCTATTACCTAAGTCTGATGACTAGGTAGGAAAAAAGACATTTTTTCCTTCCAAAAACTGCAAGAAGAATAAGAAACAGAAAAGAAAACTCTACCTTCAACAAAAATAACAAACACCTGTAACCTGAAATACAACAAACAAAGATTGATTTTTGTTTGTTTGTTTTGTTTTTTTGTTTTTGAGACAGTCTTGCTCTGTCACCCAGGCTGGAGTGCAGTGGCATGCTCTTGGCTCACTGCAAGCTCCGCCTCCCAGGTTCACGCCATCCTCCTGCCTCAGCCTCCGAAGTAGCTGGGACTACAGGCGCATGCTGCCACGCTTGGCTAATTTTTTGTATTTTTGGTAGAGATGGGGTTTCACCGTGTTAGCCAGAATGGTCTCGATCTCCTGACCTTGTGATCTGCCTGCCTCAGCCTCCCAAAGTGCTGGGATTACAGGCGTGAGCCACCGCACCAGGCCAAACAATAATTTTCAAGTCCAGGATCAAAATCCGTCCAGGATGGAGGATTTTAGGAGGGGATACTTGTCAGAGTCCAGAGGACCAAAACAAATAACAATCTATTGGACGGGTTAGCAAAGCCAACATATGCGGACAAGCTTAGGGAGTATCTTTGAACCCTGTGTGATGCCAAGGAGTTACTAGGGAGGTGGAGTTACCCAAGGAATTGAGCAGAGTGTGGCAGGTGAGGGGAAAACTATGGGTTGCCAGCAGTTCAGACAATGGAAAAACAAAGGAAATTCAAAATAGGTGTAATTGGTATCTCCGGAGAAGAGAACAAAACAAATGGAACACAAAAATATTCAAAGATACAATAGAAGAAAACTTTCCCCCTGAAATAAAAGAACACATAAATCTTTTGTTTGAAAGGCTGGGGGCTGGGCATGGTGGCTCACGCCTATAATCCCAGCACTTTGGGAGGCCAAGGCAGGCAGATTACCTGAGGTTGGGAGTTTCAGACGAGCCTGACCAACATGGAGAAACCCCATCTCTACTAAAAATACAAAAAACTACCTGGGTGTTGTGGTGCATGCCTATAATCCCAGCTATTCAGGAGACTGAGGCAGGAGAATTTCTTGAACCTGGGAGGCAGAGGTTGCAGTGAGTAGAGACAGTGCCATTGCACTCCAGACTGGGCAACAAGAGTGAAACTCCATCTAAGAAAAAAAGAAAGGCCAGACTGAATTTTAGGAAAAATATACATATTTAACCCAAAAACATGTCTTGGTGGTGTCACTGAATTCCAAAGAGAAAAAAATAGTTCTATTGCATCCAGAGGGGAAAAGTTTTTATATATATATATATATATATATATATATATATATATAAAAAAAACCCAGAGCTCTCCACAGTAATAATCAATGATAGAAAACAGAGGGGCTAGCTATATCTCCAAAGTCCTCATGGAGAGAAAGTGTAAACCCAGAATTTATATCCAGCCAACGTGTTCAAGTTTATTTTTTCATTATTATTATTATTTGGGACAGAGTTTTTGCTCTGTTGCCCAGGCTGGAGTGGAGTGGTGCATTCTCAGCTCACTGCAACCTCCACCTCCTGGGTTCAAGAGATTCTCCTGCCTCAACCTCCCAAGTAGCTGGGACTACAGGTATGTGCCACCATGCCTGGCTAATTTTTCTTTCTTTCTTTTCTTTTCTTTTTTTTTTTTTTGTATTTTTAGTAGAGACAGATTTTCTCCATGTTGGCCAGGCTGATCTCAAACTCCTGACCTCAGGTGATTGCCTGCCTTGGCCTCCCAAAGTGCTGGGATTACAGGCGTGAGCCCCCGTGCCCAGCTGTAGTTCAAGTGTAAAGGTCATGAAGATGTGTTCTGACAATCAAGAACTCAGGAGACGTGGTTTCTATGAGTTCTTTTTAAATGAATGAATGAATAAAAACTTCTAGAGATAAATTCTATAAGACATACATGGAGATGCTGTGATTAAAGGAGTAGTAACCTCACCACCACTTACTTGCCCTCAGATGAGCCATCAATCACACAGTGCCTATTACAGGCACCTTGGTGCAAGAGACATTCAGTCTTTTTTTTTTTTTTTTTTTTTTGAGATGGAATCTCGCTCTGTCACCCAGACTGGAGTGCAGTGGTGCGATCTTGGCTCACTGCAAGCTCTGCCTGCCGGGTTCACGCCATTCTTCTGCCTCAGCCTCCTGAGTAGCTGGGACTACAGGCACCTGCCACAACGTCCAGCTAATTTTTTGAAATTTTAGTAGAGACAGGGTTTCACCATGTTAGTCAGGATGGTCTCGATCTCCTGACCTCGTGATCCACCCGCCTTGGCCTCCCAAAGTGCTGGGATTACAGGCGTGAGCCACTGCGCCTGGCCAACATTCAGTCTTTAAAGTTATACTGAACTCATGGCATTTGACACTTCAGCTGACTCGTGGCCACATATATCTCTTGCTATTCTGGAAAAGCCATGGGATAGAGGTGAAAATGGGACTGAGGGGAAGATCAAAGGTAGACTCTACATGAACCACTACTGTATACCCACTGGTCTCTTTCTAGAATTTGGCCTGAGGTGGGCCTGGTGCAATTCTTAGTGAGACACTACAAGAATATGGATGTCACTTGAGGCAGGTCTAAGGGTTTGGTTTTGTTCTACATCATGGATGACAAGCCCATGACCTTTGTGCTTAATTGATGGCAACAATCTTTCCCGTGAATCCTTCCTGAACCTACCTCCCAGGCAGTCACTACCAATTCATTGGGGTTAAAGGAAAGTTACCCTTATTTCCCATCCTTGCTCTGGATTCTGGAGACTAGCTGGTCCCAGAGGAAACCAAAAGCAAATCAATTTGCCTGAGAGATGTTTTTTTTTTTTTTTTTTTTTTTTTTTTTTGAGACGGAGTCTTGCTCTGTCGCCCAGGCTGGAGCGCAGTGACCAGATCTCGGCTCACTGCAAGCTCCGCCTCCCGGGTTCCCGCCATTCTCCTGCCTCAGCCTCCCGAGTAGCTGGGACTACAGGCGCCCGCCACCTCGCCCGGCTAGTTTTTTGTATTTTTTAGTGGAGACGGGGTTTCACCGTGTTAGCCAGGATGGTCTCGATCTCCTGACCTCGTGATCCACCCGTCTCGGCCTCCCAAAGTGCTGGGATTACAGGCTTGAGCCACCGCACCCGGCTCTGAGAGATGTTCTTAATCTAGTAGACCCACTCAGGCCCCAGGGCTGGGGAATGAGGTCTCCAGGGTTTACTCTTGTGGCAGTTATGCCCTGGCTTCCCTTTGCTCTCAGACTTCTGGTAGTCTCCCCCTCTGATGCTGGCAGCTTCTTCTAGCCTATGTTTAATGGCAGCAAGTCTTGTTCCTACCAGTCCCTCTTGTCACATTCTCCCCTTGCTGACCCACCTGCAGTCTCATGCTGGATTCTTTCTCTCAGCAACAGCACAGCAGTCAGAGCTCACTGCCTTAAACATGTTCTCTTCTGGCCCAAACAGGCTGGCCTGGAACAAATTGAGCCTTGTTGTTTGGCCACAGGAAGAGTCCCACCTGCCAGACATTTCTGAGTGGAAAGGATGAGTGGAGGTGGCAGGTACCTGGTAACACTGATGGTTCCTTCATATGGGTTTGTCTGCTCAGGGGTGTTGAGTGCATGTCTGCCCAAGGGCATCAGTATACACCTAGCATCACTGGGCCATCATGGTGCTTTGTCCCCAGCTCTACCAAGGACCTAGCTCTCTGGGTTATCTGGAGTCTTTAGGGTCTTGAAAACTTACCATCAGAGTGGGACTACAACTTATAGGGGCTGGGAAGTTAGGAAGAGAAGATGTCAGCCTCAAGGGAGCTCTTGCCTGTGGCATGACCTCTCACCCTGCCCAGGAACCCTGGGTGTGGTACCTTACCTACCCAGCCAGCAGACAGCACCTTAGAGGCTTTGAGCCCATGATACCATCTTCTTGGGCTCTTTCTGTGGCTGTGGCTGCGTGTTATGGAGATCCTTACCCTTGTGCTGTTGCTGTCAGTACTCCAAGTTCTTTTTGGCCCATAGGGCAATCAGGAAGCTGATGAGGCCAGCCCTTGATGGCTGGGGGCCTCCCTGTCACTGACCTAAGTACACTTTCCATGGAGCCTGGTGGAGGGTAGGACTGAATCTGGTCTGGGAAACCAACAGAAACTATTTTAAGGACTGGAGAGTGAGAGTTTAAGAATTTTCGGCCGGGCGCGGTGGCTCAAGCCAGTAATCACAGCACTTTGGGAGGCCGAGACGGGTGGATCACGAGGTCAGAAGATCGAGACCATCCTGGCGAACACAGTGAAACCCCGTCTCTACTAAAAAATACAAAAAACTAGCCGGGCGAGATGGCGGGCGCCTGTAGTCCCAGCTACTCGGGAGGCTGAGGCAGGAGAATGGCGTAAACCCGGGAGGCGGAGCTTGCGGTGAGCTGAGATCCGGCCACTGCACTCCAGCCCGGGCGACAGAGCGAGACTCCGTCTCAAAAAAAAAAAAAAAAAAAAAAGAATTTTCGTAGCAGTGGCCTCAACTAGGACACATATGCCAAGGGGTTGAGGGATAGGGGAGGGACAAGGCAGAACATATGGAAATTTCTATTTACATTTATTGTCTATCCATCTTTTAAAACTTTTCTATTTGGGGAGGTGGGTTTTATAAAAAATAAGCATTTATATAATTGGTAGATGAATATTCACATGTTGGAGATGCTGAAACATGTTTTATTGATAGAGGCACATGATTAAAAAGGCAGGAGGCCACTGACTTGAAGGCTGGGCAGGCCAGGACATGTTTTCTTGTGCAAAAACTGGAATCTTTTTTCTAAGCCTAAACTTTCTAGATTTTCATATCCATTCCTGAGAGAGGAGCTCTAGGACACTGGACCTGGCCCCAGCACCCACTGCTCTGTAGCCTCTGCTGCCTGGGTGCACAGGAACCACTGGGGTAGCCCAGTAGTCCTTCCTGCCCTGGGCCTCAAAGGAGAGGGTCCTCCCACAGCATCTGCCCATCTCTAATTGCCCATTACAGAAAGGTCAGCCATGAATTTATCAAAACCTCTTTTGAAGCTTTGGGGCTTTTCTGTACACTCTGACTTAGAGAAACAGTTTCTTTAAGTTCACTGCCCTCCTGGTGAACAAAGACAGCCGTTTATTAATGGGAAACATTTCTTTCAAATCCTCAACTGAAGGTGGTGGGGGGCATGCTCTGGAATGCTGCCTTGTGGAGCCCAGGTTGGTTTTCCCTCTGGCGCCTGCACTGGCCCCATGCCTGGCTGCTTTTCCTTCTGATCTGAATCAGCCTGGTCAGGCTCTCCTTCCCACTGTGTATCAGGGCAGCCACATCTCTCCTGGTGGTTCTGCCATTATAGATGTCCCTGGTGTCTGAAGCATTTTTTAGTCACTGACGCTTGCTGTCCTCATGCCTTTCTGGGGGCTTCTGACAGAGGGGAGCCTAGCCTCTCACCCGTGCAGTTGGGATTATGTCTCCCAGCAGTGGTCATGGGATGGGACAGGAGGCCACAGGGTACTAAGGATTGGTACGGGAGAGGCTAACTGAATTTGCTCTGTTCCCCTTCTTAGCAGCCCTCCTGTGGCCAGGGTGCTCCTTCCTGCCTTGGCAAACAGCCCTGAGTTAAGATTGTTTCTGATCAACTAATAGCCTTAAATGCTGAAAGGAAGAAAAGCTGGTAGAAATCCGGCTGTTTCTACATTGTTTACCTTTCTTGGCCATCTTAAAAATATATTTGTCCCAATACCTAATGCATATGGGGCCTAAAACCTAGATGACAGGTTGATAGATGCAGCAAACCACCGTGGTACATGTGTACCTATGTAACAAACCTGCACGTTCTGCACATGTGTCCCAGAACTTAAAGTAAAATAAAAAATTATATAGATAATTATATATATATATATCCCTAGATAAGGCATTTCTAGTCTTCCCTGTTTGGCTTCTAGCCACTCCTTCATCTTTCTGCCCTTTCCCTCCTGCACCTGCCTGTCTCCTGTGTGTCCTTTATGGCGGCACCCCTTTCCCCTCCTTGCTTACACACCCTTAAACTGGCCCTCCCCAGCAGTAGGGCTCCCATGGCTGCTGGGAGGAGCACTGGCTTCAAGGGGCCTCTCTGCTGATGAGGCCACATCCACGAGACCAAGTCTTCCTTGTGGGTCCTGCCTGTGGACACCTCCCTCTCTTTTTCCTCATTCCCTTCTTTCTCCTGCCCAGCAGCCATATTTTGGTGGAGACCTTTGTTTGTGTCTCTTAAGAAGAGCCTCCTGGAGGGCTTACCTCTTTCCTCCTGAGGAGGCCTTGGATGGTTGTAGTCACTGTGGCTCCCATGGAACGTGTGTTCAGGTGTATGGCACAGACAGTTATGACCCCTGGAGCTCCTGCCACAGTGGGCCCTCGTGTTCAGCTGGAGAAGGAACTGGCCCTTCCTAAGCTGGACTGGTTTGGGACAGGACTTGGGCATTTATGGTGTGTAGCCCTCATGGGTGTAGCCTTTCTTCCTGTGACTTCTTGGCTTTCATATATGTAGATTCATCATGGCAGGGGGCATTGTTGAGTGCTCCTCCTCATGGAAACTTCTATAACCCTGTGGGGTCATTCTCTTTTTTCTCCTTTCTCTGACTTCTCTGGTTCTGACATCTCCTCTACTCCTACCAGCTTTGGTCCTCCCTACAAAGCTTTCTTGGACCACTGCTCTCTGGGTGATTTCTAGCCTGAGAATTGTCTGTGAACAAGACCTATAAGTCTCCCAGATAAAAATATCTACACTTATCTGAATTGAACTGAAGCTGTGACCCATCTCTTAATGTCTCTTACCCCCTACCCCCACCTCAACACAACCAAACCCAAACTTGTGATTTTGTGATTTCACTTCCCATTTCTCACCCACTAATTGACTTCTCTCCTTGGATTCCCCATCTCAATTTAAAGGAACACTTCTCCCTGGAGCCAAAGCCAGAACACCTGCTGCTGTACCTTCCCTTCCTCTTGCCACGCAGACTATTTCCTGGGCCAGTGCCTTATTCTCATTGGTTTCCCTACCTCATCATCTTCTTGAAAAGACCCTAAACATTCCCCTACGTGAAAACCTTACAGGCTCTGTTCATTTTAGCTTTTAGCTTCCCAATTGGCTCAGGTAGTTCAACACACACTATCACATGATTGCTGGGAGCTGTTCTAGGTGCTGGGAGCAGCAAAGACTGACGTCTTCCAAGCTTACCCTGCATAGCTACTCAGACTGAGCATGCTCTGCTGTGCCTCTGAGTCTTCGTGCATGTTGTTGCCTCTGCCTAGCATGCCCTGTCACCTTGGCATGAACAGCCCATCTTTTAAGGCCCAGTTTAAATGTCTTCTCATCCTCAAAGACTTCTGCTTCTGTCCATCACTGGACCAGTGTGTCTTGCAGGGATTTGTTTGCACATCTGTCTCTACTCTAGACCAGAGGCTCTTGGAGGACTGGACTCCTATATGAATCATTTTTTAAAAAAATTATTTTAATTAAATATTAAATGACTGTTTATAAAGAATACAAGAATACTTAAACAACATGTATAAGATGTGAAGAATAACAATATGAACACCTGTGGACCCACCTTCCATTGAAGAGATATAATTCCTTTATACCATCAATACCTATTATAGGGCCTGGAAGTAATCCAGGGGTCAGTAAATGTGAATGCCTGAATGAATGAACATCTGTTGTTGGAGTCATTTTCTCTATGAGTCTCTCAGCGTTGCTAGTTAAGTCCCAGGTGAATGGTGTCATGGCCCTAGCCCAGCCCCACTCCGTGAGCCCATTCTACTGTTCACACATTGTTCTGGTCATTGTGCATGTCCTTATTGAGTGTCCACTCAATGCCAAGCGTGGCGCTGGGTCCTAAGGATATAGTGGGGAGCAAAATGGTGAAACCTCTTCCCAGGGAGCTTCCATGTAAGCAGCTCTTCAGAAAAAATAATCCAAAGAACCCAAACTGCAGTGTTTTCTACCCCCTCTACAGCTACATGGTGTTCCCCTGAAAGGCAGTGTGGGACATGGTTAAGGACATGGACTGGTGACCTAGATTTTGGAATCCCAGCTCCACCATTTGCAAGTCATGATGGCTTTGCATGTTACTTAACTTTTATGTATGGCAGTTTTCTCATCTGTAAAATGGGCAAAATAGATGCTATTCAGTGAATTTGCTGTGAGGCTTAATGCAGTTACTATGTGACAGGTGGCTCATGGTGAGGGCTCGGTCAGCATTACCACAATTATTGTCAGCAGAGCCTTCTATGGTATGGCTGGGGGTGTAGCCAACTGCTGTGGGGAGGAACTTTAGGTATTATTCCTGAAGTTCTCTCCTGCATGAAGTCAGACCCAGAGAAGGGCCGAGTGCCATGCCAGGCACTTGCCGTGTTTCCTCAGCTTTAAAACTTTGGGGCCACATTTTACTACTCTGAGTCATTTAGTGCCTACAGTCAACCCATTCAGGAAATACATATCGAGTATCCAGTTTGTGCCAGGCACTGTGGTAGGCCCTGGGACACAGCTGTGAGGAAAGCACACGCAGGCCGTGCCCACACAGAACTGGCAGTTTAATTCAGGGATCCCAGAGGATATACAAAAGCAATAAATTTGTTATATGATGGGTCAGAAGGTGCTCAGTGCCACAGAGAACAAAGAGGCAGGGGAGACAAGTGCAGTTTTAAATACAGTCAGGTTAAGTGTCCCTGAAAGTATGCCACCAGAGCAAAGACTTGAGAGGGAGCAAGCGTCTGCAGAAAAAACAGCAAATCTGAGGCGGGCAGATCACAAGGTCAGGAGTTCAAGACCAGCCTGGCCAATATGGTTAAACCTTGTGTCTACTAAAAATACAAAAATTAACTGGGCGTGGTGGCTCATGCCTGTAGTCCCAGCTACTTGGGAGACTGAGACAGAAGAATCTCTTGAACCCAGGAGGGGGAGGTTGCTGTGAGTTGAGATCGTGGCACTGCACTCCAGCCTGGGTGACAGAGTGAGACTCTGTCTCAAAAACAAAACAAAACAAAACAAAAAAAAAGAAAAAAGAAGAAGAAGAAAGAACAGCAAATCCAATGGCCAAATACACATGTCAGGAGTGGGCCTGGCATAAGGGAAGTGGAGTCGGGGAGAGGGTAATCAGAGAGGAGGCCAGAGGGAAAGGGGCTAAATCTCATGGGGCCTTGTGGGCCATTGTAAGACTTTTGGCTTTTCTTTTGGGAGGTAAAGGAAGCCAGTGCAGGGCTTAAGCAAAGTAGAGAAGTCAAGCAAAGCCTGACTCGTGTATTTAAAGCCTTATCGCGGGACTGGGCGTGGTGGCTCATGCCTGTAATCCCAGCACTTTGGGAGGCCGAGGTGGGTGGATCACTTCAGGTCAGGAGTTCGAGACCAGCCTGGCCAACATGGCAAAACTCTGACTCTACTAAAAATACAAAAAATTAGCCAAGTGTGCTGGTGTGCACCTGTAGTCCCAGCTACGTTGCAGTGAGCCGAGACTGCACCACTGCACTCCAGCCTGGGCAATAGAAGGAGACTCTCTCTCACACACACACACACACAAAGCCTTATCCTGGCAACTGAGAATGGCTCAAACCAGGTGGGGTGAGGAGGAGGGTGTAGGTAGTAGTGGCCAGCTTCAGAAACTAACAAGATATACTGCTGGATTGACTTAGGATGAGACAGGAAGGGAGGCAGAGACGGCACCAAGGGGGAGACTAGGAGGCCCACATTTAGGGGCAAGATCAGGGGCTCAGCTTGGGTGTGTCAAGGTGAAGATGCCTACAGGGCATCTCTGTGAAGATGTGGAGTTGGCAGTTAAACAGGTGAAGAGTTCAGAGCAGAGTTCTGGGCCAGAGATAGACATTTAGTGGGTATCAGTGGAAAGTGGATTTAAAGCCCTGAGACTGGGTAAGTCTTGAGACTTAGGGATTGTGAGTACTCACAGAAGCACATTTGTGTAAAGACTGAGCCCTGGGTCTCTCCAGTGTAAGGAGTGGGGTTCTGGGGTTGGCATATGAGGAAGAACCTGCAAAAGAGATTAGAAAAGTGTGGCCAGGCAGGAGGAGGAAATTCAGGAGAAGGTGGTATTCCTGAAGGCAAATAGAGAACTTATCTCAGGAAGGATGGAGTGATCATCTGGGATCAAGTGCTGCTGATGGTCAAATGAGATGAGAAACTGAGATGTGACTGTCGGATTTGACGATGTGGAGGTCCCTACTGACTGTGACCTGAGGAATGTCTGTGGAGTGATGGGCAAAAGCCAGATTGGAGGGGTGGGTTGAGAGGGAGAGAGGAGAGGAGTGGGAGGTAGTGAGTGGAGGCAGTTCTTTTATTATTTATTTTAGAGACAGAGTCTTGCTCTGTCACTCAGGCTGGAGCGTAGTGGCATCGTCCTAGCTCACTGTAACCTTGATCTCCTGGGCTCAAGAGATCCTCCTGCCTCAGTCTCCCAAGTTGGGGTTACAGGTGCAAGTCACCTTGTCAGGCAAGTGGAGATAATTATTTTAAGGAGTTTTGCTGTAAAGAAGAGGAGAGAAATGGGGCAGTAGCTGAAGGAGTAGTGGAGCAAAGTGCTGCTGCTTCTACTTTTTTGTTTTTTAGGATGGGAGAAGCTTGTTTGTATGATAATTGAAATGATCCAATAGAGAGGGGGAAATGGATGATGAAGGAGAGGGGAGAATTTGTGAAGGTGAGAAGTGGGCCTTGGGATCAGGAGGCAGGTGAACACTGGGGGACAGGAATACGGAGGCTGAAGTTGTGCAGGTTTCTTCTGGTGGGTCCAACTTTCTTTGTGAGATGGTGAGCAGGTCATCAGTGGCAGTTAAGAGACAGAAGGAGGTGTTTGGAAGCTTGAAGATCAAGGAGAGGGTATAAGGAAGCATCTAGGAAGACAGGAGAGTACAAAGACCATGGGCATATATTGCGATCTCCAGGTGTCATGATGGCTACCATGAGGCGTGTGGGCACACATCAATGCCAGGAACATTGCCCTCGCATGCAGACTTTGCTGGGTGCAGAAGACATTGTTTGTTTATTCACTGTCACCACGGCTGAGTTTAGAACCCTAATCTTCATAAAAAATGTCACTGTGATACAACATTGATTTAAAAAGTCGCTGTGTATATAGATTGCCTGCTACTTATTGGGCAACACAAATACAATAGAAGTGGCTACATTTCTCAGAAGGCTTGCGCAGTCTGGAGAGGGGTGGGGGCCACAGCCCATTCACATGTTTATAAAAGGCTCTCAATGTCTTCTGATTTGCTTTCAAGGGCTGCCTTTAAACTCCAGTCCCAAATAATTTAAGTAAAAAATGAAACTTAATTTGGACAAGTGGGAAATATTTCTTTAGGATACCTAGAAATTAGTATACTGAAAGGGCTCAGAGAAGCCCAGGTTCCCAATGTGGGCCACAGATGCTATGGCCACCACCATGCTAGGCTTCATAGCTGGTGGCAAAGATGGCCCTGAGGGGTTGGACTCAAACTCTGGTTGTCTTGCTGAAGAAGAAATTGGTGGGTCTGTGACTGGATGATTAGGTCTATGCTATTGATGGCTGATGACAGGAATGTTAAACACTGTAATAGTGTTTCTTTTTTTTTTTTTTTTTTTTTTTGAGGCGGAGTCTTCACTCTGTCGCCCAGGCTGGAGTACAGTGGCGCGATCTCGGCTCCCGGGTTCGCGCCATTCTCCTGCCTCAGCCTCCCGAGTAGCTGGGACTACAGGCGCCCGCCACCGCGCCCGGCTAATTTTTTGTATTTTAGTAGAGACGGGGTTTCACTGTGTTAGCCAGGATGGTCTCGATCTCCTGACCTCATGATCCGCCCGCCTCGGCCTCCCAAAGTGCAGGGATTACAGGCGTGAGCCACCGCGCCCGGCCTAGTGTTTCTTTTTTTTAGGAGAGTCTTTATTAGATCAAGGATATGTTTCTCTACCTGCCAGTTCCTCAGAAGGGAGGAAGGACTGCAAAGTATCTTGGGGTCAGTGTCCCCAGGCGGGCTCCTCATCTTCCCCCTGAAATGACTTGTCCTAAGATACCCTACCAGTTGGCTCTTAACTCTTTGGCAAGCAGATGGCCTTCAGATGGGGGCAGCAAACTTAGAATCTTCTCCTGTCAGTCAGACCCTGGGGCACTGAGGCAGAAGCTACCAGGGCAGTCTCCTGCACAGGCTAGGCCTCCACACTGCTCTCAGCAAGTCAGCCCTGTTTCCTGAGTGCCGGCATTCACCCCAATGAGTACAGACTAAAGCAGGAAGAGAATTTCAGGGAAGCAGTATAAAGCATTGCCTTTGGCTTTTTGTGCTCATCCTCTTTCAAACTAGAAAAGAGGAAAATTGCAGAGATGAACTTAAGTTGGGTCAAAGGAGAAGGAATATATGATTGACTTTTAGCCTGACAATTTGCTTTCTACCTCATGGAACTACCCAACACTCCTGGCTCCTCTGCAGCCAGATTGGGATGGAGGTGAGGGTTAGATGCATTGGATCTCACTCAGTGGTTCCTCAAGGCTGGATCCTGGAACTCCAACCCTACCCAACTTCACACTAGTGGAAAAGTAACACTTTATCCCATCTTGGTAGATTTGGTCTGGCATCAGGCTTGCCAGAGGGCTACCAGAAGGAAGGCTCCTTTGTGTAGAGGCAGGCCCCTGGTACAGGAGATGGCATTAACTAGGCATTGCAGTATCCCCCATCCCCAGCGATCTAGGTTCAGCCTCTGAAGGGGTTCAAGGCAGGATATAACAGATCGGCCAGTATAGTATCTCAGTATAGTAACTTGGGCTCATGTTGGAATCACCTAGGGAAGAAAAAATACTAATGCCAGGGTCCTGCCTCCACAGAATTTTATGTAATTCAATTTTTATATAATTCGGGGTGCAGTCTGGGAGTCAGAATTTTAAAAATCACCCTAGCTATTTCTTTCTTTTTTTTTTTGAAACAGAGTCTCACTCTGTAGCCCAGGCTGGAGTGCAGTGGCACTATCTCGGCTCACTGCAAGCTCCACCTCCTGGGTTCACGCCATTCTTCTGCCTTAGCCTCCCAACTAGCTGGGACTACAGGCGCCCGCCATCACACTTGGCTAATTTTTTGTATTTTTAGTAGAGACAGGGTTTCACTGTGTTAGCCAGGATGGTCTCGATCTCCTGACCTCTTGATCCGCATGTGCTGGGATTCCAGGCATGAGCCACCGTGCCCGGCCCCCCCTTTTTTTTTTTTTTTTTAAGACCGGGTCTCACTCTCTTGCCCAGGCTGGAGTGCAGTGGCACGATCTTTGCTCACTGCAACCTCTGCCTCCCGAGTTGAAGTGATTCTCCCACCTCAGCCTTCCATGTAGCTGGGATTACAGGTGTCACCACCAAGCCCAGCTAATTTTTGTAATTTTAGTAGAGACGGAGTTTCACCATGTTGGCCAGGCTGGTCTTGAACTCCTGACCTCAAGTGATCTGCCTACCTCGGCCTCCCAAAATGCTGGGATTACAGGCTTGAGCCACCATACCTGGCCCATCCAGGTATTTCTAATGTGTAGGTTTAGAATCTTGGTATTCAAAGCATGGGCCTCAGACCAGAGTACTGGCATCACCTTAGAGCTTCTTACAATGCAGACCCTACTCAGATCTACTGAATCAGAGTCTGTACTTTATCAGAATGTGAGAGGACATGTTCTGATCCTGCCTCATGCCCTGGTGCCAAGGGTTCAAGTTGGAGATGCTTGTCAAGGCTCAGCACAGGACACAGCAAATGAGGGCTATGATGATTCTTCTGGGCAGGAGGAGGAGGGTAGTGATGGGGCTTGGCAGGGTCACCTAGCTTGGTAGAGACCTCTGCAAGCTGATTGTTTAAGGTGTATCTCTAACAGTCATTTTCAATGTCATTTCAGCACTTCCCGGAGACTGGACCCCAAGGAATCCCTGGGTAGCCAGAGAGCAGCTTCCCCAACTCCGAAACAAGCTTCTGCTACCACTCCTGGCCAAGAGAGCCCCCGGGAGACAAGGGCACAGGGACCAGCAGGCCAGGAGGCTGATGGTCCCCGCAGGACACTGCAGGTAGACAGCAGGACACAGAGATCAGGGCGGTCCCCCTCAGTGTCACCGGACAGAGGCAGCACCCCTACATCACCCTACTCCGTCCCTCAGATCGCTCCCCTTCCCAGCAGCACACTATGTCCCATATGCAAGACTTCGGACCTCACGTCGACCCCCAGCCAGCCAAACTTCAACACCTGCACCCAGTGTCACAACAAGGTCTGCAACCAGTGTGGGTTCAACCCCAACCCTCATCTCACCCAGGTAACCACCTCTGCGCCGGCTCCCCACTCACCTGCCACCTCATTAGCATGCCTCCCCTGGTTTCCTTCCCCTCTTTCACCAACTCTCTTTTCCTGGTCGTTTCCCTTGATCACCAGCATCTGTGTCCTCCTGCAGGGATGTGTCCTGGTTCCAAGATGTGGCAGCAAAGAACAGGGCCTGGTCCCAGATCTCCCAAGGGATTTCTGCATCCCCTGAAAGCTTGGGCAGAGTCTGAGAGTAGAAGATACTTTCTAACCTGGTCCAAGTTTGGTCTGGAAAAATGGCCTTCGAGAGGACCAAATTGTTCTTATGAACAATTTTTCCCAATGGAACTTATTTGGAGTGGGCCATGAGCAGCTATAGGATACAGAGGGAGGCAAATTTCCCTGATCTAGGCCAGAAGGCCTCTCTCTTTGACAACAGTCTCTAGAGGGGGATGCTGGTGAGGGGAGAAAGGTTTCATGGGAGGCAGGAAACTGCTCTGGGAAGCACCTCCTCTGGGCTTTAGTTCTAGTCAGCTGGGGACCTGAGGTGGTGGGGCAGCTACCCCATCCCTAAAGAAATGACCTTAGGGTAAAGAACCAGGCTGGGAACCAAGCATTCACCAAGGATGACAGTGTCCCACACTCGCCAAGAAGCCACTGTAAGACCATTTCTGTGAGTTTGGCTTCTTTTTCACCCAAGAGGACAAGAGGACTCTGGGTCCACAGCCCCAGCCTGGCTTTGTTCAGGATGCTTTCAATGACTGTGGGATGTCTCACCAAGTGAATCGGGGCCGTCGCTTTAAAATGAACAGAGTAGGTCTGCTGATTTCCTCCTACTCCTCTGGGAGTGGAAGCCTCTGTTTCTCCCCATAAGGATCTGTCTTTGGATAGAATGGAGAGAGGCTGGCTGTAGGCACGGGCATGGCTGCCTCTGGAATTAACAGCAGCTGGAGCTGTTTGGACCATGTGGGAGGGGGCTGAGTGAGAATAATTGTTCACAGGTCAGGGTCTATATATGCCATGAGGTGCTGTGGGTGTGGGATGTGTGGTTTGTGAGAGGTAAGTGTGAGATTCTGAGGAAGGAGCTTTCGGTGTGGGGAGATGACTCAGTGCCTTTGGAGTCGCTCCTGGAGTGTGGAGGCTTCCTGAGGAGGCGTGCACGCTCGTGATTATTGCATCTGTGATTAGAAACAGGCCATCCTGCACTGTTCAGTTAGGTAAGCGCTTGCTGTTCAGAATTTAGAACAATACGATTAAGGCCAGGGAAGCTCACCTGTGTGTTTCTGCCAGTGAGAAGCCAGAAGCCCCTCACAGGAACAGGGAGGCTTGGCAGGTGGACTGTACCACTATGGGAAAACCCCCTCCTTATGCTGGCCTTGCCCCTCTGGGTTCCAGCTCCCTTGAGATGCACTGCAGCACCTGGACAACTCCGGGTGAGGTGGGTGGGGATAAGGAAGAGTCACACATGGTGGCTCCAGGCTCCTGGTGGGCATCCCATTCCTCACCAAACCATGGCCCCTGTCTGTAGGCTGTCCAAGCCCAGGACCTTCAGTGAGGTGGGAAGGGAGCCAGTCTTTGACTGTGCCTGGAAAAACAGCAGAGTAGGAAGACCTTGGAGACACTCAGTTCATCTGCCTCATTGTGCTGGGAGGAAGCTGAGGCTCAGGGCCAGCTCAGGAGAAGATGGGGCCTCACACTTACTGCAGATCCATAGTGTTTTGTGAGGGGTGGATCTCAGCCAAATACTTCAAACAAATGCTGGGCCGGACAAATGAAATGTTTCTTTACTATGAGATTCCTTAGGACTTTCAGTGTCCTGAGGGGTACCACAGAGTTCCAGGACAGGACCGTGGTTGGCAGCCTTTCCCAGACTTGCTTTCACAGAACATCTTAGGAGCTGCTGTTCCATGGCACCCAGTTTGGGAATTGCTGACCTGGTCCCTTCTCCAAGTTCACACATTGTGAATACCCTTTTGTGCTGGGATTTTCAGGTAGAACCTTCACTTCTCCAGAGTTGGCTTTCAGTGTTGTTCTTGTCAAGGAAAAATAATCCTTGGCACATCTTCCCGAGGGGTGGCAAAGCATAATTCTTGAACCAGTGCAGTTGTTCTTTGTCACTTTGCTAAGAGCAGGTTCACCTTCCTGGTCATGCTTCCATGTGATGAGAAAACAGGTTTGCAGGCTTTGCTCACACACCTGCTGTTAGATCTGTTCTAGTCAGACTACATCTGTCCTGGCCACTTCTAACTTGATGTTATGTCAGCCAAGAAGGCTGGGAGTGCCCTGGTGTCTGTGGGCTGAACTCCTGCCTGGTCTGAAGTTCTGGGCATGTGTAAGGGGCTGGTTCTGAAGTTAGGTGTCTGGGTGACAGGGGGTCAGAGAGAGTGACTTTTTCCAGGAAACTCAGCTATAGCACTCACTTTCTTTTTCAGTTCCTCACTTCCCAGGAGTGGCCCAATCAGAGTAGAAAAAGATAGGGGTACTGCCAGACCCAGCGCAGATGCACTGCAGACCCTGGCCACTGGAGAGTGTCCTGGGGACCCTGTGTGGACTGGGGAGTGTGCCTGGAGCTGCTAGTGTAGTCACTCTGAGCCTGGTTGAGGAGGTCCGGCAGCCTGGGTGCTGTGTCCAGGGCATGTCAGCAGGATGCATTGTTCCTCAACTTTCCAGTGGACAGAGGGATATAGCAGTCCCAGAGAAGGACGTGGGCCACACAAGTGACATGGAGGCTTTCAGGGCCTCTCCAAGACCACTAGTGAAACTGCTTGGAACTTTGAAATGTGACCACAGATAATGGAACTTTGTTCATGTGTGTCACTAATAGAGACTCACTGGCTGGTGTGGAACTCAAGCTGCTGCATAGATCTGGAGTGTGATTGAACAGTTGTGCCTAATGGCTGCATGAGGACAAATGCACAGAAAGGAGGGAAAGAACTTGGCCCCACTGGGCAGTGGTCACCAGGACTTGGTGTTTTTGTTTTTGTGTATGATGGCATCAGTCAGAGTTATTACTTTAGCTGAGTACTTCAGAAACAGCAGACCAGGTCTGGAGATGGGAATCACACACAGTTAGCCCCATTTGGCTAGAAGCAGTGTCTGAGATCTGGAATCACTGTTTTTCTGGCCAGCGGACCCAAGTTTCCCCTATCAGCCCTAGGCTGCTGGAGAGCTACTACACTCACACAGACTGACATGGTACTCACCATTCTGCCCATCCAACAGAGAGGAGGAAGCCTGCGCATGTAGTTTGGTGGGTTTCTGAGAGCCTGGAGCATGTTGAGACTGCATGGAAACTGGGGAAGGAGCTCAGAGCACAGTCCCTGTTTACAGATGAGGAGACTGAGTCTTAGAAAGTCTTGGCTTATTCTGGGTTATTCTGGAGCAAAAGAGCTGTGGACCTAGACCAGTGGCTTGGTCTCCAGCTTTCCCCCAGGGATATGCAGCCTCATTTTCCCCATTCATAGTCCATTTTGCTCAGGCTGAAGCTGGTTCAGAACAAATAGGGCAGTCCCAGATACTCTTCTTGGTGGGGGCCATTTCTTTCCGGATTTCCCCAGTCCTGGTAGCTCAGGGTAAGTGAGTAATCTAACCTGTCCGAAACCACAGAGAAAGACTGGGTGTTTCTGTTTGAGGCCTCAACATTTCTCACCACTCACAAGAGATCCTCCCTCTGACAATGCACTGATGCCAGGGGGCCAGAGGTGTTAGCATTCAGTCCTCACTGATGAGGAGAAGGCAGGAAGACCATTCTCCTTTTCTCTCTATAGATGTGGGGTTTTAGACAAGTACTTGAATTTCTTGAATGTCAGATTTCTCTGAAGGAAAAGCAGGAATCCAGGGATTGGCGTCAGTGGCTTTTCTAATGCCCATGCCTGCTCAGGCCTGTGAGTTCACCTCTCCATTCTTTAGTGACTTACATGTAGGCCCGCCACCCCTTTCTGCACCAGAAGGGTGGCCCGTGTTGCCCTTGTTGGGCTTCTATTCCAACAGCTGGGAGTGGGAGACAAGGCATGGGCCTGAGCCTGCTAAGTAGAAGATGGGAAGGTGCAGTTGGGGTGGGCAGTGGGAATGGGAGTGAGTTGCTGGAGAATATGAACCATGGCCTGGAGCAGGCACAGCCTGCTTCTATAGGCCTCTCAGGGGCTTCCATGCCCCACTCAGAGCAGCCCCAGAAGCACATCCTAGCCTGGAGCTCCTCCAGATGCCAGTCTGTCCTCATCCTCAGAGCGGCATCCCAGGAGTGAGTGTGGTACAGAGGCCGCGTTGCCTGCATGCCCGAGCCTCCAGTCTGATCAGCTGAATCCTCCCAGAGCACCATCTAGAGTGAAGGGGCCCACCCTCTGCCCCTGTGGGGAGCAGCAGGGCTGCCACCCCATCCCCAGCCTTCCAGGCCAAGGTGGTCCATCTGCCTCCCACCACCCTTGCTCTAGTCAGAATTACTTATAAGCCTCTCTAGGAAAACTACAGAGGAGTAAGCGTGGTCTTCCCTCACCCATTCCAAGGTCTGGACTTTGCTGAGGCCAAGCCAAGGATGTTTAACCCATACCATCCCCTATTGCTACCCAATGGCAAGCCATGAGCCTATGCAGTTTCCCAGAGTGGGCGGCGTGGAGAAGGGAGGGAGAAAATGCAGGGGCTCTGAGCCTCTCTCTCTCCTGCCTGCATCCCACTGCTTTCCGGCAAGGGCCAGGGCACCAGATGGCTCGGGGGTGGTGCTGTGAGTTCAGCACAGATCCCTTTGCTGCAGCCAGCAGCCTTGTCTCATTCCCTCTGCTCCCTTCTGGCCACACTGCTGCCTGGGCCAGAGAGGAATGAGGAGCAGGTTTCAGGATATGGGACCATTGTACTGAGGGGAAGTAAAGGTGTCTTCCTCTTTCCTGGGCCTAGGGGTGTGTCTGCCCAGCCTTCCAGTGCTCACCTCCAAACAAAATGGAAGTGGACCTCTAGGTGGTAGGCTCTCCAGGAGGCCTTTCTCCCACCAAATAGCTAGTCCTTGGGCAATTTGCTTTAGAGTAGCCACTTTGACCTAAACAGTCTCCAAGTCAATAGAGAAATGCTCTCCAAACTTCAGTCACTCTGGAGCAGCCAGCCCTGTTGCTTAGTGCATGCCCCGAGGTGGTCCATGTTCCCAGAAGACAGGACCTTTGGCCTACTTACTTGCTTGGAACATGCAGGGTGGAGGCCAGAGCCACTGGGGCCATGAGGAGACAACAGGCATGGAATTCTACCTTTTAGTTATGGAAGAGGGCCATAAGTTAAGCTAAGAATGAATGTAAAATTAATTCAGATCTGAAAATATGAAATTTTACTCCTAAAA
The DNA here is from genome assembly GCF_049350105.2 of Macaca mulatta. Taxonomy (NCBI): domain Eukaryota; kingdom Metazoa; phylum Chordata; class Mammalia; order Primates; family Cercopithecidae; genus Macaca; species Macaca mulatta. Next base: position 113,093,053 of record NC_133407.1, read on the forward strand.
CACTTGTTTTCATATCTAAGGGCAAAGGAAACAGAATAAAAAGAACATGCAGTAAAAATGGTAGAGAAAAAGAGAAATCCATAAATAAAGTAGGAGTGGGAAGAAGTGGAAGAAGGCACAAGAAGGGGAGGCAGGAAAAGGAGGTGATGGAAAGAGAGCCAGAGGCAGGAAGAGGCAGGGAACAGGAAATCTTGGTAAAGTTCCCAGTTGCTGGCTAGTAACCTGTTGGTTTTGCTGCTTCCACTCTTTATTTTGCTCAGCCTTTGGCCTGGACAGGCATGCTTAACCTACTGAGTCAGAGGGTAGCCCTCTCCCTTCTTCCTGTCCTTGCCTCCCTTCACAGTGCTTTTCAGTCCTACTGATAGTCGGGAACTGTCCCAGACACTGGAGAAACAGGTAGAAATGAAGCAGATGTGTTGCTCAGCTCTGTGAAGCCTTCAGGCCAGTGCAGGAGGCACCACTGCCACCAAGAACCACACAAGCAAACACACAATCACATCTGGGGTCAAGGAGGGGAAGGTTGTGGGGGGTGCTGTTGGTACGATGCTGAGACAAGATTCCTGGAAGTAGCTGGGCATGGTGGCTCACACCTGTAATCCCAACACTTTGAGCAGCCAAGATGGGCAAATCGCTTGAGCCCGGGAGTTCAAGACTAGTGTGGGCAACAACATGGCAAAACCCCATCTCTATAGTATTTGGGAGGCTGAGATGAGAAGATCACTTGAACCTGGGAAGGTCTAGGCTGCATGAGCCAATGATCATGCCACTGCTCTCCAGCCCAGGCGACAGAGTAAGACCCTGTCTCAAAAAAAAAGAAAAAAAAATTATTGGGGGCTTCTCCAAAGAGTGAGCATTAGGCTGTAGAATGTTAGAACTGCTAGACAGGAGGCAGTTGGAAAAGAGGAGGCCTGAGGGGAGGTGCTTGGTCCATGTGAGGGCTTGGGAGCAAAGGTCCAGGACAGCTGTACCACAGGACAGGACCAGAAGGCATGCAGGTCCTGCTGGCTTGCTGGGGTCTCCTGATGCACTCCCACGGTTTGGGAAGGTGGAAGTAGGAAGGTCAGATGTGTGTTTAAAACACCCCTCTGGGCCGGGCGCGGTGGCTCAAGCCTGTAATCCCAGCACTTTGGGAGGCCGAGATGGGTGGATCACAAGGTCAGGAGATCGAGACCATCCTGGCTAACACGGTGAAACCCCGTCTCTACTAAAAAATACAAAAAACTAGCCAGGCGAGGTGGCGGGCGCCTGTAGTCCCAGCTACTCGGGAGGCTGAGGCAGGAGAATGGCTTGAACCTGGGAGGCGGAGCTTGCAGTGAGCTGAGATCCGGCCACTGCACTCCAGCCTGGGTGACAGAGCCAGACTCCGTCTCAAAAAACAAAACAAAACAAAAAAACACCCCTCTGATGCAATCTCAAGGGCCCTTCAAATAGCCAAAACAATTGTGAAAAAGAAGAAGAAAGCTGAAGAACTCACATTTCCTGATTTCAAAACTTACTACAAAGTTACAGTAATAAAAACAGTATGGTACTGGCATAAAGAGAGACATGTAGACCAATGGAGTAGAATACATAGCCCAGAAATAAACCCTCACATATATGGTCAGATGATTTTTGGTAAGAGTGCCAAGACCATTCAGTAGGGAAAGAACAATCTTTCAACAAATGGTGTTGGGAAAACTGGATATCTACATGCAAAAAAATGAAGTTGGACCTTTTCCTTACATCATATACAAAAATTAACTCAAAATAGATCGAATACCTAAACATAAAAGCTAAAACTATAAAACTCTTAGAAGACAACATAGGGGATAAGCTTCACAACGTTGGATTTGGCAGTGATTTCTTGGATATGACACCAACAGCACAGGCAACAAAAGAAAAAATAGACAAAATAGACTTCATGAAAATTTTAAAATTTTTTACAGCTGAAGGCACTATCAACAGAGTAAAAAGGCAACCCACAGAATGGGAAAAAATACTTGCTAATTATGTACTTGATAAGGGATCGATATCCAGAATATACGGAGAAGTCCTACAACTCAACAACAAAAATAAACAAACTAACAAAAATCCAATTAAAAGTGGGCAAAGAGGCCAGACACAGTGGCTCACGCCTGTAATCCCAGGACTTTGGGAGGCTGAGGCAGGTGGATCGCCTGAGCTCAGGAGTTTGAGACCAGCTTGAGCAACACGGCGAAGCCCCATCTCTACTAAAAATACAAACATTAGCTGGGCATGGTGGTGGGCACCTGTGGTCCCAGCTACTCAGGTGGCTGAGGCAGGAGAATTGCTTGAGCCCAGGAGGCAGAGGTTGCAGTGAATCAAGATTGCACTACTGGGTGGCAGAGCCAGACTGTGTCTAAAAAAAAAAGGGCATGGGGCAAAGAGGAGTCAGGTGTGGTGACACACACCTGTAGTCCCAGCTACTTTAGAGGCTAAGGCAGGAGGACATCTTGAGCCTAGGAGTTTGAGACCAGCCTAGGCAGATAGCTAGACCCTGTCTCTGAAAACCAAAATGGGCACAGGACTTGAAGAAACATTTCTCCAAGGAAGATATACAAATGGTCAATAACCTCCCAAAAGATACTCAACATAGGTTGGCTGTGGTGGCTCATGCCTGTAATCCCAGCACTTTGGGTGGCCGAGGCGGGTGGATCACCTGAGGTCAGGAGTTTGAGACTGGCCAACAAGGTGAAACTCCATCTCTACTAAAAATACAAAAAGTTAGCTGGGTGTGGTGGTGGGCACCTGTAATCCCAGTTGCTCAGGAGGCTGAGGCAAGGAGAATCGCTTGAACCCAGGAGGCGGAGGTTGCAGTGAGCTGAGATCACACCGCTGCACTCTAGCCTGGGCAACTGAGTGAGACTCTGTCTCAAAAAAAAAAAAAAAAAAAGAAAAAGAAAAAAAGAAAATATACTCAACATGACTAATCATTAGAGAAATTCAAATTGAAACTACAATGAGATACCATTTCATACTTGTTAAGGATGGCTGCTATAAAAAAAACCCAGAAAATAAATGTTGGCAAGAATGTGGAGAAATTGGAACCCTTGTGCACTGTTTTTGGGAATGTAAAATGGTACAGCCACTCTGGAAAACAGTATGGCAGTTCCTCAAAAAATTATAAATAGAATTACCATATGATCCAACAATTCCACTTCTGGGTGTACACTCAAATGAATTGAAAGGAAGGTCTTGAAGAGATATTTGTACACCCATGTTCATAGCAGCATTTTTCACAATAGCTAAAATGTGAAAACAACCAACAGCCCATTGACAAATGAACAAATAAGCAAAAAATATATATATAGATACATACACACAATGGAATATCACTCTGCCTTAAAAGAGGAAGGACAATCTGACACATGATACAACATAGACGAACCTTAAGGACATTATGCTAAGTGAAATAAGCCAGTCACAAAAAGACAAATATGAGGTAGTCAGAGTAGTCAAAGTCACAGAGACAGAAAGTAGAATGGTAGTTGTCAAGAGCTGGAGGAACAGGGAGCCGGGTGCGGTGGCTCACGCCTGTAATCCCAGCACTTTGGGAGGCTGAGGCGGGCGGATCAGAAGGTCAGGAGATTGAGACCAGCTTGGCCAACATGGTGAAACCTCATCTCTACTAAAATACAAAAAAAATTAGCCGGGCATGGGCCACCATGTAGTCCCAGCTACTTGGGAGGCTGAGGCAGGGGAATTGCTTGAACCTGGGAGGTGGAGGTTGCAGTGAGCTGAGATAGTGCCACTGCACTCCAGCCTGGTAACAGAGCAAGACTCTACCTCAGGAAAAAAAAAAAAAAAAAAAAAAAGAGCTGGAGGAATGGGGAGTTTCATGGGCACAGTTTCAGATTTACAGGATGGAAAGAATTACAAAGATGAATGGTGGTGATGGTTGCACAGCATTATGAATATATTACCACCGACCTGTACACTTAAAAATGGTTAAGGTAGTAAATTTATGTATATTTTACCACAATAAAAACAATGCAAATTTTTGTTTATTTGTTCGTTTGAGACGGAGTCTCGCTCGAGTGCAGTGGCGCAATCTCGGCTCACTGCAACCTCCGCCTCCAGCCTCCCAAGTAGCTGAGATTACAGGCATGTGCCACCACGCCCAGCTAAGTTTTGTATTTTTAGTAGAGATGGGGTTTAACCACATTGGCCAGACTGGTCTCGAAATCCTGACCTCAAGTGATCCACGCACCTCACCCTCCCAAAGTGTGTGAGCCACAGTGTCCGGCCAAAAATAATGCAAATTTTAAAAACCCTCTGGAAATAGAGGTGATGGTTACACATTATGAATTATTAATACCACTGAACTGTATACTTTAAGATGGTTAAAATGGCAATTTTATATTTATTTTAACACACACTGTATATGTATGTGCATATATATACATATACACTAAAACAACACACACACATACACACACATATATATACACCACCATCCCCCACCAGCTGCTATGTGAAGAACAGCCTGTAGGGGTAGCGGGTGGGCGCTGGAAACCAGAGTGGCAGAAGGGGCTGAGGCTGAGGTTGGGGTAGTGGCAATGATGACTGTGAAGAGCCATGAGAGATTCCTGGTGTGTTTGGGTCCCTAAACAGACAGAATTGGATTGGATGTGGAGGGTAAGAGATGGAGACAGGGTATTTTTCTGTTTGGGCCATTACCAAGTTGAAGGTGCCTGACACATCTAAGACCCTGGCATGAAGCAGGCAGGTTGGGATGGAGACTTCTGTTTCATATTCACAAGCATATAATGACATTTAAAGTGCCATAGAAGAGATGTGGACAGAGAGAAGAGGTGCCAGGATCTGGGCTCCCCAGCACTGAGAAGAACCCAGCAAAGGTGGCTGGCAAGGATAAGCAAAGAAGAGTAGAAAGGCCAGCAAGTGGAGGGCCGAGGGATCCAGGAGGGGAGAATATCTGGGCAGTAGTAGGGAGTCAACTGCCAAGAGCCCATCACAGGAGCTCTTGATGCCTTGCTGGGTGGAGCAACACAGAACAACCAGGTCAACAACTCTTTTACTCCCAACATCATGTTATGAACATTTTCAAGCCACAAAGTTGTTGAAAGAATTGTACAAGGAACACCCACAAAGCTACTATCTGGATTTATAATGAACCCCTCCTTTCCTGGCTTTATCACATATCCATTCTACCATCTATTTGTTTTTCTGTCTGTCCATCTATCCATACATCTTTTTGTTGAATGTCAAAGTATATTGCAGTGTGCCAGGCATGGTTGCTCATGCCTGTAATACCAGCACTTTGAGAGGCAAAGGTGGGAAGATTGCTTGACCCCAGGGATTCAAGACCAGCCTGAGTAACATGACAAAACCCTGCCTCTACCAAAAAAATACAAAAATTAGCTGGATGTGGTGGCACCATGCCTGTAGTCCCAGCTACTCGGGAGGCTGAGGTGGGAGGATCACTTGAGCCTGGGAGGTGGAGGTTGTAGTGAGCCGTGATCATGGCGCTGCACTTCAGAACCAGAACCTGTCTCAAAAAAAAAATAAATAAAAGTACATCGCCGATATCAGTATACTTCCCACTAAGCACTTCACCAAGCATATCATTAACTAGAGTTCAGTATTTATTTAAGGTTTCTTTTTTTTTAGGTAAAATTTACATATAATGCAATGTACAGAGGTTAATTATTCCGGTCGGTGAGCTTTGAGAAGCGGTCTGCAGCTCAGCCTCATGTGGGTTGCAGGTCATCTGGAGTGACCATGGGAGTCATTTAGCAGGAGTTTAAGAGGTGAGGGCCAAGGACTTGCAAGCCAGGATAAAGGGGCCTGGAGGGAGGGCAGCAGAAACCAGGAGGGAAAGCCGGGGATGAACCAAAGGGTCCTGGGGATTTTAAGGAGAAGTTGAGGCTAGTCCAAGGGTCCAGCCTCTCCTGGAAAGGGTGACTGGGGACTAAGAGGAGTGTGTATAGGGAAGGTGCAGGGGAGATGGCCGGTCATGGATGGGGTGTGTTACAGGGTGCACTGGATTGTCCTGTTGTTGTGGGGGAGGGGAGGCTGTCCAGAGCAGTGTGGGAGGGGTTGAGAGATATTGAGGGCAGAGAGACACATGTGTCCAGGGATCAGCAAGGGGATGGATCCTCTCCTTTCATGGAGATCCAAGCCAGTGAGGCCTTCTAGCCCCAGGAGCGATTAGTTTCAGCCTCCACTCCCCAGATCCTGACCTCAGGTGCTGGGCAAGTTCCCAAGACCTTCCTCAGGGCTCTGATAGATTGGCACAGGCCTCCCCTGGCTGGTCCAGCTCTGGATCAGTGTGACCCTGCCCACTGGGACCCTGTGGTACCTGCTTCCTAACCCTGAGGTCAGCCAGCTGACAGTAAGATGCTAGATGGGGCAGGCGACATGTCCATTGCTGTACCAGTGTGAATATCCAGGCCAGGCCTAACTCCTTCCCTCTCAGCTGCCACCTTAGCTGCCCTTCTGCACATTGGCCTGTCCTTGTTGTCCAGGGGGCATGGGAAGGTATGTTCCTCCTGCTGAGACCTGGCCAGTGACTCATAACCCAGAAAGGCATATAGTCACACTGGCCAGTGGGGACCTCCCAGGAACCTCTAGATTCCTGCGGAGAGGGCTCCTTTATGAGCTGTTTCTGTGATGTTTCAACTTGTACCAAAATGAAAAGCATGAATGCGGCATCAGGCATGATGTCAGTGCTGAGTGATCTGAAACATTGAATGCCTGCTCTCCCTGGTAGGGCTGGGTCTCTCCACAGGAAGAAGGCTGAGTGACGTCTGTAACCCTCCTTTTCCTTGCTGCTGGGGGAGGTGAGAGGAGGGGAGTGGGAAGAGAACTTGTGACTTCGGGGGGCTCTCAGAGCTTCCTGACAGCCATGGAGGTGACCGTGAGGTAGACTCCACCCTGTGAGCATCCTTTGGGGCCAGATATGGCAAGCAAGTCTGAGTCCCACTCTTGAGGGCTGAGGCACTCTGTGTAGCCAGTGTTCCTGCAGGGAAGATGTAGAAGCTCTTCCCAGAACTGCCCTCCTTGCTCCAGAGCCCAGTGGAGGAATTAGCAGGGAGTGACCATTGCAGACAGATCATAGCTGCTCATTCAACTTAGAGTTCATATAGCCTCCAGCTTGGGCCTCAAGCCTCTGGATCCTTGGCCAGTACCACCTTAGCTGCCCTTCTGCACACTGAATAGTTTGAGTAAGGAAGCAGCTAAGAAAGACTCTTCTCAGGGAGAAAGTCCTCTCAGAGCTACAGAGCCCACAGGGTCCTACCTTTCCAATTCCCTAGCAGACTCATGGCAGAGCAGGTGGCAGTGGCTCCCTGAAAAGCCTGTAGGAAGGCTTCCTGTAGCTTCTGCTTCCCCCACCTCTTAAACCACCTCTTGACCTTGTACTGCACTGAGCCTTCCCATCCTTACTGCCACCTAGGCCCCCGCTGGGCCAGGGTGCACAGGCTTCCATGGAGGTCCCTACCAGTTCTTGGAGATGGAAAGATGGGCTTCTTGCTAGCAAGAAGAGTCAGCTCGATCAAAGCTAATGTCTGGCAGAGCTGTCCACCTTAGGGTAGCCCCAGGAAGGCTCCTGAGACATGAGGCTCATGGCTGGTAGCCTGCACATCTCCTGCCCATGTGCCAGATCAGGATCTTGGAGGTATTAGATAGCAGAACCCTAGCTGAGGCATCTTGTCACACTGGTAAAAGTATAGTCCCTCTGATTCTAGTGGAGAGCCAGCTTGAGAGGGCCTAGGAGCCACAGGGAGCCTTCTGGGTTCAACCTCCTGATGAGGAGGCATCACTGTGTGCAGCTAAGGAAGGCTCTAATTGTACTGGCACTGAGGCCAGGGGAGTCTGCCACAGAACTATTCATGTATACCCAGGCTGGGTGGGCGGGGATAGGGCCTTGCAGTAGGGAGGAAGAGGCTTAGGTTGGGCTCCTCCCAGGAAACTCCTGGGGAGGCAGAGAGGGGGAAGTCTTGCTGGCCTCAGAAAGCTCCCTCAGCCAGTGTCCTCCTTAGGAGGCCTTGCATGCTGGGCCTGAGCCTGGGAGGGGTTGTGGGGAGGGTGCGGTCAAGGTTCCTCACTGTCTGGAAAAGGCTGGATAGAAATAGCTGCACCCATCTGGGCGATGAGTCACTGAGGGGCGTTTCAGCCTTTTCTTGGAGAAATTCTATTTTAGGTGAGATGCCTGTGCCACAGCCTGGATGATGGGGGCTGGGGAAAGGAAAGTTCTGGTGGTGAGTGCAGGAGGTTTGGCATGTGCCTTTGTTCAGCCTGATTCAGAACCCCAGGGAGAGTCACCCCAAAGTCCCAGGATAAGAAGCCTTACCTCCTAAATCCCCTTTCCCAGGAATAAGTCTCACCTCAGGATACGCTGCAGTGCCCAGGTGAATGAGAGCGATGGGACCTTGGGTGTGGGCTGGGCACCCACAGCAAGAACTGAATTTGTGGCTGCCACCCTGGGCCAGAGGCTGAGCTTCCCCTCTGGGGAGTAATCCCCTTCCAGAGTTCCTCTCCGAATGAGTAGAAATGGCCTGCTCTTGGGAACTCCCACTTTGATGGGAATAAGCCTCTCCCTCCCAAGAATGACCTTTCTAAAAAGGTCTTTAGACTGGGTTCAGGGACTGAAATTGTTTTCTCTCTGGCTTTCTCTGCCCAAACATAGACAAATAGACAAAGCTGCCTTGCTTCTTTTTTTTTTTCTTTTCTTTTTTTTTTTTTTGAGACAGAGTCTTGCTCTGTTGCCCAGGCTGGAGTGTAGTGGCATGATCTCAGCTCACTGCAACCTCTGTCTCCCGGGTTTGAGTGATTCTCCTGCTCAGCCTCCCAAGTAGCTGGGACTACAGGTGTGTGCCACAATGCCCAGCTAATTTTTTGTATTTTTAGTAGAGACAGGATTTCACCGTGTTAGCCAGGATGGTCTCTATCTCTTGACCTCGTGATCCACCCGCCTCGGCCTCCCAAAGTGCTGGGATTCCAGGCGTGAGCCACCGTGCCCGTCCTGCCTTGCTTCTTAAAAAGCATCTGGGTGGGTTAATGGTTCCCAGCTAGGGGGATGGCTTCTCACCTCACTGCCTCAGCATCACTGTTCTTAGAGTTTCTAGAACTGGGATTGGCCTGTGGAGGGCTCTGCCAGGGTTTGCAGTGCTGACTTCTAGAGCCTGATTTGCCCTTTGGAAGAGGCAGGACTGCAGAAGGCACCAGGCTCCAGGCTGTCCAGGCTGCGGTTTAAGAGCTGCACAGAACTGTCAGGGCTGATCTTGCCAGCAGCAACACTTCCTAGCCAGGGAACCATTGAGAGCACGTTGCTAAAACATCTCAGATCTTGGTTTTCTCTCCTGTGAGGACAAAATGAGAGAATGCCTGTGAACATGCCCTTTGTGGTGCTTGGCACAAGAGGGTGCTCGCCAAAGTGCAGTGTTCTTCCTCTTCTTGGCTGCTGCTCTTGGGTTGCTGGGATAAGGCACCTGAGCCCAGGCCCCCTAACTGGCAAGTCAACCTGCAGCAGTAGCCCTGGGGCCTCAAGGCAGAGAGCAGGGCTGGAGTCACATGTGCGAGTAAATAAAAGGGGCCTTCTGCCCCAGAGATGAGACGACACCTTCCCTTCATAATGAATGGGTGGCCAACAGGGTGCATTCAGAACCTCTGGCTGCAACCACAGACAGAGAACAACCTTGGCCTCCAGCCTTGGCTCTGGCTGATGAGGAGGAGCCTTTTCATTGAGGCACCAAATCTCGGGACTTCCACCTTGTTGAGCTGTGACCCGCATGACCAAATTGCCAGGATGAATGAAGCAAGCCCCTCTGGGATGAGCCCTGCTCTGTACCACATGTTGTGTGCAGCCCTAAGAACACCCTATCAACGAGAGCTCATGGGCTGCTTTGGGGGACAGGAGAAACCTCATAAACAACAAATTAGTAGACACTTTGAGAAAGAATGAGCACTATGAAGAAAATAAGCTGGGTGATTTGATGCAGAGTACCCAGAGGGTGTTTTATTTTTATTTATTTATTTAATTATCTTGAGATGGACCTTCGCTCTGTTGCTCAGGCTGGAGTACAGTGGCACAGTCTTGGCTTACTGCAACCTCCGCCTCCTGGGTTCAAGCAATTCTCCTGCCTCAGCCTCCCAAGTAGCTGAGATGACAGGCGTTCGCCACCACACCCGGCCAATTCTTACTATTTTCAGTAGAGATGGGATTTCACCATATTGGTCAGTCTGTCTCGAGCTCCTGACCTCAAATGATCCTCCTGCCTCTGCCTCCAAAGTACCTGGATTACAGGTGTGAGCCACCGCACCTGGCTAAAGGAGAGCGTTTTAGATTGTGTGGCCAGAGGAGTCCCTGGTGGGAAAGTGATACCTCATCTGAAATCTATAGAAGCTGGGCCAGGGAGCAGAGGGAATAAGGAGTACAAAGGCCCTGGTACAGAAATGAGCTCAGGGGACCACTTGGCAGAGCAGACAGCCTAGAGCATCTGCAGTGAGACAGCCAAGGGGAGATGGCAGGAAAAGAGGCCAGAGAGAGGGGGAGGCTGGGGTGGGTGACAGGGTTGTGCTGAAGAGTTCCCAAGGTGTTGTGGAAATCCACTTGGAGTGTTTGATCCTATTGGTGAGATGCTCTGATTTACATGTGGGCTTTTTGCAGAAAAATTATTGGCTCATGTACCTGGAAGTCCAAGGGTAGACTTGAGGCATAGCCAGATCCAGGGAATGGAATGAAGTCATCAGATCTACTCCTTTCTCCTTTCCTTGACTCCTACCATCTATGGATGTCATTCTTAGCATCTCTCCATATGTTGGGAAAGAAGACTACTACTGCTCCAAAGCTATATCCTTCTGATTAGTAATCCAAAGGAAAAGGAATAAAGGCCCTCTCTCCTGTTGTTCATTACCAGATAACGTGGAGGGCTCTAACTGACTCTTTGCCAGGTCATGTGCCCATCTCTGCATGGGGCTAATGACAGAGGGAAACTATGTGTTTATCATGTGGATAGTGGCACGTGTCTCCTTTGCTCTGGAGGCATGAATTATCCCATTTCTTTAAAAAGCTATCTTCCTTAAGGGAAAAAAAAGGCTTTTAAAAATTCTACTTAACACCAGTCACTTACATTGCATTACTTTACCCTCACTTATTTTGTTTTCAAGATTTTTCATTCTGTCTCTTGTTTCTTCAGCTAGACTCTAAGCTCCTTCAGGATAGAAATCATGGGTTCTTTTTATTCTCTATGCCTCCTTCTCCCACGTATTACTCTTCACTTATTTATTCATTCTGCGAGTTTTTACTGAATACCCATTGCGTACAGGCACTGCTCTAGGGCCATGCCTTTCCTCTTGGATTAGGTTTTAAAAGATCACTCTGGTTGCTGTGTGCAAATGGCCTGAAGTGGGAAGCAGGGGAAGGCTACTGGGTTCATCCAAGCAAGGAGGTTGGGGTGCACAGATCTGAGGCACTGCCAGGGGGTGGCAGGGATGACTCTCAAGCAGGAGGGTCTGGCAGGCAGTGGGTTGGTGGTTGGGGTGGGGTTGGGGGATGGGACTGCCTCCGCTCTGCCTCACATGCCTGGCAACTCCTAGAGGGCAGGGGAGTGCCATCTGTCCTTCAACCCTGCCCCCGGCAGCCCAGAAATACCTGAGCAGGACTTGGTGCTCCTGCCTGTGCTAGGAGTGGCCTTGGCTGCTGTGAGACCTGCACTGACCTGAGCCATGAGTACCGCCAGTCCTGGCCACCCTACTGACTATTTTGCTTCTCTCTTCAGGTGAAGGAGTGGCTCTGTCTGAACTGTCAGATGCAGAGGGCTCTGGGAATGGACATGACCACTGCACCTCGCTCCAAGAGCCAGCAGCAGCTGCACTCCCCAGCCCTGTCTCCTGCCCACTCCCCGGCCAAACAGCCCCTGGGGAAGTCAGAGCAAGAGAGATCTCGGGGTCCAGGAGGACTACAGCCTGGGTCCCACCAGGGTGAGATGGCCAGGGCCACCTCAGTGCCGGAGCCTGCCCAAGCAGCTGCCCCTCCAGAGGTGGGGAGGGTGTCTCCTCAGCCCCCTCAACCCACCAAGCCTTCCACAGCTGAGCCCAGGCCACCTGCAGGAGAGGCCCCAGCCAAAAGTGCCACTGCAGTGCCCACTGGTCTTGGTGCCACCGAGCAGACCCAGGAGGGCCTCACTGGTAAGCTCTTTGGCCTTGGCGCGTCGCTGCTAACCCAGGCGAGCACCCTCATGTCTGTGCAACCTGAGGCTGACACCCAGGGCCAGCCTGCCCCCAGCAAGGGGTCACCCAAGATCGTCTTCAGTGATGCCAGCAAGGAGGCTGGCCCAAAACCCTTGGGCTTAGGGCCTGGACCTGGGCCAGCACCTGGAGCCAAAACTGAGCCTGGGGCTAGAACGGGTCCTGGATCTGGACCTGGAGCCCTGCCGAAAACTGGGGGAACAACCAGTCCAAAGCATGGAAGAGCAGAACATCAGGCAGCATCGAAGGCTGCTGCCAAGCCAAAGACCATGCCGAAGGAAAGGGCCACCTGCCCACTGTGCCAAGCCGAGCTCAATGTGGGCAGCAAGAGCCCAGCCAACTATAACACATGCACTACCTGCAGGCTCCAGGTGTGCAACCTGTGTGGCTTTAACCCAACACCCCACTTGGTGGAGGTAAGAGCTAGACCAAGCATGCTCCCTTGAGCCTTGATGAGAGGCTGGGCCTGGGTAGTGGGTGGCATGGGAACCAGAAAGAGTACTGGGTCTGCAGCAGCCATGGGGCTGCCCCTGCACAATGAATGCTGCAGAGGGGCTGCATTCCTTTTCCTGTCCCTACCTCAGGCCCCAGTTCTACTCAGAACTAACTTTCACTCAGAGAACTAACTGGCACAGTAGTTGGGGGTAATGGTGCCTACTGACTCTGACTAGTGCCTTAAGGCTGATCCCAGAGTCCCTGAGCTGGCCTCCCCATTTCCAGCTACCATGGGCATGGCCCTGATGAAAGACACCACCCTCCCCTGCTCAGATAGGAGAGCCTGAGGTCCCACACTGCCAGGGACCTGTGACCTTCAGAAGGGTAGGGATTGAATGGCCATGGGGTAGACGGTTGTGTCCCATGTCCAGGGTCAGGTGGGAGGCTTTCTCACAATGGGGCAGGGCATGTCCCACTGTCCAGGCTCCAGCCCAGCTAGGTAGTATTCAACCTTGATTGTCTCTTCTGAGGTCATAAGTGTTGATGTCTGCTTGTCAAAGTCACAGCCTTTGGTCTACATATTTTACCCAGGGTGGGCCTGGGCTCTCCTTAGAGCTGCTGGTGGGATGCTCAGAGATGCTCCTCTTTCCCACAGGAAGGTTTGAGACAGACCTGGGGTTGTGGCTGTTCTCTCTGCAGTCCCTGCTCCAGGGAAGGGCACTGGGCACTGTGCTGCGCTAGGCAGGAGGGAGCAGGAGGCCCAGTGTAAGGCTCAGTGTTCTCTCGAAGCCTGGAGTCCAGCCCAAGAGGCTCAGAAGGTGAAGGTGCCCTGGCAGAACTAGACCAGCCTGGGCCAGGAGCAGATGCTGCTTCTGCTCCTCCCTCAGTCCTGTGGCCCACTCTTCCTGGCCCAGGGCCACCCATGTGATCCCTACCATGCTGCCTTGGGTATAGCTTGGTGTGTCTCCTTCCTTAGAGTGCCCTCAGTCTTGATAGGTGAATGTGTTTCCCAGCTGTGTCACGTTAGGAGATGTTCGAGCCAAGGCCTTGCATCTTGCACATGGGCAGCCACCTGAGCCCTCTGGTCTCTTGGGCTGAGCCATTTGTAGCTGATGGTGGCGCAGGGGTGTGTGGAGTGCAAACCACCACTGGCCCAGGATGGGACAAGAGAGGACAGCATGGTGTTGCCATGGCCTCTGTGGCACCTTGTTCTGAATTCCCTTGGACCAGGACTCCACAGGAGTCCCCATGAGACCCCAGGGTGACAGGAAGACTACTTTGGCCATCAAAGGCCACACTTTCCAATATGCAGGGAAGGGCAGCCCTGAGCAAGACAACTGACTTCCTCATGTGGCACCCATGTGGCCTTCTTGGTGCCACGAAGCCAACTCTCCAAGCTCTAGGTCTGGTGGCTCACTGGTGACAGTTTTGCCTCACTGGCTCGGGGGAAGGGGTGCACCAGGGTGTCACCACAAGACCAGGAGAACCCTAGCTGGCTGCTCTGCCCAGAGACCTCCAGGCACAAGCTCACTGCTGGTCAGGTGGGGCACCCTGACACTGAGCTATTGTGAGCCCCAGTGGACTTCTGAGTTGGCCTGGCCTGGAGGACTCCTGTCCCCAAGAGACCTTCCAGCCCACATTTCCTTATTAAGCAGAATGAGCATGAATGGGAGGGGAAAACTGTCTCTGTCCAGGAGCATAAATGTTCCTGACAGCTCCTCTTGGCGGCCCCTGGGCCAGGCCATGGGAAGTGCTGATTCTGCCCAAACAGAAGAGTTTCGTCCACACACTGACTAGATGAAATGTCTGGATTCTGACCTAGGCCTCTCATTAGCTGCTTGGTCCTGGCTTTCCTGGACCCTGGAGCTTCTGTCTCTTGATGGCCAGTGTTTCCCCCCATCACACTCCTCTCAATTTCCTGCTGTCTCCATGTCCTGCCCCACTGCCCCCTCCTTAGCCAGGACTACTCTCGTCTCCACAGGGTCTGATGGGTCCCATGGGCCTGAAAGCAAAGCTGGGGGATGTCCTGGTCCTAGTCCTGGTCCTACCTCATCCCCAGCCCAGGCTGCTCCTGACAGCAGTCAGGGGTGATGAAGTCTCTCTAACTCCTTTCTCGTAGCTCTCCCTGTCAATGCTGCTGTCCCCAGAGGGCCTGTGGCTGTTCTGGGGAAGGTGTGGATAGGCGGCCCTAATGCCCCTCCCATGGTTCCCACCATAGAGATTGTACCACCATCCACCACCAGAGACACAAGCCAGCAGCTCGGGGTCATCCTCACCTCCTCCTCTTTAACCTCTGCACCTGCTCCGTGGACCAAACCCTGCCAGCTCTGTCTCCCCACTGTCACAAGAATCTGGCCTCTCTCCCACCCATGGTCACAGCCTTAGTCCTTCCATCCTTATCCTGCCTTACCCACACAATGACCAAAACCTCTGTGTAGCTTCACCTGACTTGGGTCTAACGAGGGGCTGGTGTTGATATGTTCCCCATTCCCTCAGCATTGCTTTTCTTTATTGAGGCCCCTAACCAGGCCGTGGGCTGTCTTGGATCTCACCTCAGCCAATGGCCACTTGGCATCCTGAGCAATTTTGTGCTTCCCTGTGACCTACTTTGTGTGTTCTTGGTTAGAGGTTTCTGATTTCTCAGCACTTGCCAGAGACACTTACCCTGCCTTGGGAGTGTGGTGGTAAGGCCAGCAGGTCCTTCTCCGGGTCCTAAGGGTGGGTCTGCCATGGCTGTCTCTCTCTGGACCTTGCTGGCTCAAGAATGACTGTGCTGTGTCTCTGTGCACAAAGAAGGGACAGACCAGTGGAGCCCCACTCATAGCTCCCCACAGCCCTGTTAGACCTCCTGGGACTCCACCTGAGGCCAGAGTCAACCATCTGGGCTAATGGGTTGGGAATTTTCCCCATAGGTTGGAAATTTTCCTGAACATTTCTGAGCTGTAAAAGTCTTTCTTTCTAGATTGGGAGTTCAGAGCACACAGTAGAGGAGGGAGTAAAATTGGATCCTTTTTCCTTTTGAACTTTCCTCTGAAAAAAATAACCATAGTGCTATTTAGTAAGCCATTTCATAAAATTAAGAGTTGTTGATTCCAATTTTTTTTTACCTATTTATCTTTTAGAAGGATAATAGTACCCTCTGGCTTAATTTTTGATTGACTTTCAGTTCAAAATAGAGTTTGTGAAGAAATTAGTAGAATTGGAATTGTGACAGTAACATTACCAGTCTCTTATTGTATCATCATTGCCAAAATTCCAGCTGTGCCCTCGAGAAGTCGGGCCTCCCTGGGCAAAGTCCCTTGCACTTGTGATATGTGGGGCTGGGCTTGCTCATTGGGGCAGGGGTTGCAGCAGGGGCATCAGGCCAGAGGCCCTGTTACCTCCCATGTAGAATAGGGACCACAATACTCCCTCTTAGGTTTCTGTGAGAACCAGGTGAGATGCTGTACCTCAGATACTTATGCAAGGCCTGACACAGTCGGCCCTTAAGCCAGGATATTGGAACAGGAGTGTCCTAAAAGAGGGTCTCTGTGTGAGACAGGAAGCGTCCCCACGAGCCCCTATCTGGCTGTGGATGGACCCTGTGCCCAGTGTAAGCTCTTGGTATCATGAGGGATGCCCCACAGGGAATGAACACATTTTGTGCTGGGGAGTGTGGGGGGTACAGCCCAGCCACAAGGATACACACTGGGGACACCAGGGACGGTTTATTTTATGAGAGGAAGAGGCCGAGAAAGAAGGAGCTTAGGCATGTCCAATGACAGGGAGGCTCAGGGTAGCAGAGTCAGGAGAGGAATAGCAGCACCAGTGATGGCCATCCTTGTGGTCCAGTGTCCTCCAAGATGACCCCTGGGCATCCTTTTCTCTAGAGTTCTCATTCACAGCCCCCTGGTCTGGCAGCAGGGCTGAGGGTGTTTAGGGCCAGGCAGCTGGCCATAGGGCATTGACTGGGATTGGTGTCACCATAACCATACTGGCATGCAGGCCAGCTCCACACATGAAGAGATTACGTGGACTGCAGGTTTATTTAGACGATAGCAGACAGTGCAGGATCTGTCCCGAGTCACAAGGCACAATAGCAAGTGGTCCCAGAAGGCAGCAGCTCTCACGTGCCTAGAAGGTACCCCACTAACTCAGTCATCTCATTTCCCCTCCTTTACCCTAAATAGTGATGCCCTGAGCCACTGAGTGCCATCTGATGGCATACACACCTGCCTCTCCCACTGTTAGGTAATGATTGTCCTTAGGGAATTTGTACCTTTCTGCCCCAGAAAGGAACTGGACAGAGGGAGTGAGACAGAAGTAGTCATCAGAGCCACCCCATTATCCATCCCCTGCCCTTTTGTCAAAGAGGCCAGGTGAAGGGGTAAGCAGGCAGCACTTTCCCAAGGACTGGGGCTGGCATGGGCTGAGTGAGGCCGAGTACAAGAGGGCTGTGCGATCAATGGATGGCTGAATGAGAAATGAACACTGAAACTGGGGAATGGAAACGAGCAGAAGAATAAGGAAATGAACTATTGGGATGGAGGTAGGGGTATGTTGGGGTTGGAGAAAGTGAGAATAGAATGAATAAAGAAATTGGAACCCCAGCAACTGTGTCCCCGCCCGCAGACACAGAGATTCTACATGGCCTGCCTTCCACCTGATTCTCATTCCCCAGAAGACTTGGGCCTGGGCCAGGTCTCCCCTGGCTCTACTACCAGCACCAGTGCCCTGTACCCTTCTTCCCCACTCCCAGGGGGCTTGTGAAGGGCCTCCAGCAGCCAGGTCAATGTTTATTTTTAGCCCTTACTTTACACGCCTCTTCCTGCCTGCTCTCCCTTCCCCACTGCCTACTACAGCAGAGCCAGGAGCAAGAGGGCCTGCCAGGCAACCTGCAACCTGGCTGTCTCCGTGAATAAGTGTATGAAGGAGCAAAGCCCCAGGGAGCATGTGACCACAGGTAACATCTCTGCTGAGGGCTGGGCCTCTGGGCTCAGGCAAGCAGGCCTCTCCAGCATTTGGTCAGAGCACTTAGCATTAGGTCTGCCTCCTCCATCCAGACCACCCTTCCAAGGTGACTTGTTTCATTTAGACTGTTGCTTCTGTGTGGGGTTTCCAGGCCAGAGATGGAGTTAGGGGTTTGCCAGGCCACCAAGGTAGGCCAGGGCAGATAACCAAACTTTAAGAGGCCTAACATGGGATGGGTGTGCACAGGGCTCCAAAGTGGAGTTAGGGCAGCATTGCCTTGGTCCAGCCCACTGGGCCTAGATCCTAAACCCATCATGCTGACCATAGGGCTGGGGAAGGGGCTGTTTGCTTATTTCCAGAGCTCTCTCTCTTGGTCTTTGCCTATAGCCCTGCCATCTCTCCGGGGTCATTTTGCCACCTCACAGTCCTTTCTGACATGGGGGAATTTCCATTGTGTACACAGGTGATGCTGGGGGCGTGTGAGCTAGGGTTCCTGGATCAGGCTGTGTGCTCTCCTATGTCTTGTTCTTCTGGGGCTTGGTCTCAACCTATCCAGAATTCTCCCCAGGCACTTCTGGGGGTACACCCTGCCAGGCCAAGTGAGCCCAGGTCCTGGCCAGTGGCCAGCACTTACTGCCTCGTGGGTTTTTTGTGGAGACACATTGAGCGTCAGATAAGGTTCAAGGGAGTCAAAAGTGGTGTTAGGGCTGGGCTGTGCAGAGAACAGAGTGAATATATGTATGTAGGGCATCTAAAGGGTTCCCCTCCACAGCTGGGCCACTGCCCCATTCCTCTGCCTGGGACTTGTGCATAGGGTTGGGCCTTGGGGAAGAGCAGAAGCTCCAGTGGGAAAGAAGCAGTCTCGACCCTGAGTAACCAGCCTGCGGAGCAAGCCTGTCCCTCAGCACACACCAAGGCCCTACCACCTGCCCAGCCTGTCCTCTGCTGAAGCCTAGAGAAGAGAAGTGGAGTGTAGCTCTCTGTGGACAGCAAACCAGGGCAGAATCATTGACATGTTATCTGCCATGGTGGCCCTAGGATGCCAGGCTGAGGCAGGCACCCTAGGGGTACCAGACTTCCAAGGCTGTAAGAGGCAGCATGTGAGGTGAGGGTACTGAAGTTGTTAGCCTTCCTGGGGGTGGCAAGGGCCAAGGGTCACCTCCTTTTCCAGTTCTCTGGCTTTGTGACCTTGTGATTCTTATAGTCCATCTCAGTGACAGAGTTGCTGGTGGGAGCCTATATGTCCAGGCACCTGGCATGAGTGAGCTCCCTGCAGGACGGAGGGAGTAATAAGGCTCTGTGCCTCAGAGTAAGAACAGGCACAGGTGTCTGTGGGACCCTGCTCTGGGCTCCCCTGTAACTCTCATTTCCCATCGCATGTGGGCCAGGGAAGGACTTCAAATCCTGCCAAGGAGGAACCCTGACTCTGGAGGAGGCTACTGGGAGACATGCCCCTGTCAGCCTCAGACCTGCTTCAGGAATCACCCATTTAGGCCACAGAGATGCCCAAACCCTACACCTGTACAAGGCAGCTGGGGCTGGGAGACTTGGACTTCGCTTCTTGTATTCTGGGAGCTTCACCATTAATACCTGTGTCATACTTGTAAATGACCTGTTTGGGGTTGTGGGCTCCAGAAAGGCTGCATGCCAGTGCCTGTCTGTCTGCTGAGTCATGGCTGTCTTCAGCTCCCAACCCTGGGCCTGAAACAGTAGAGGATCCTGAGAGTGGTGGACTGATGGTTGAGAATTTGATCCCAGTCCAGCTCTGGAAGGAGCAGGGCCCCTGACACAAGGACCACCACACATAGTCCCCATCAGAGGAACAGTCCAGTGCCCTGGGGGCAGGAAGAAGCCTCTACCTAAGGGTCTCTGCTGGCCTTAGACAAGGTGACTTGGGCTGGGGATTTGAGCAGGGAGGACTGCACAGCCCCTCTGTCCTCCACCAAGCAGGGCTACTCCCAGATAGCCTCCCCTGGCCCCAGGAGTCTGCACCCTGTCTAGCATAGCCCTTACCTGGGGAAGAGTGTGGAGAAGGAGGGAGTCAGACCTGAGAGCTGGGAGGCAGGGGAAGAGTAGTGCCTCCAGGAAGTGCTCCATGCTTGGATGCCACTCCTGTTCTGCAAGAGTTCTCAACTGCCCGCTAGGAGCTGTTTGCTCCCTCAGATTGAGACCTCAGCTTCCACCTGTGCTTAGGGCTAGACCCTCCCATTCCCCACAGATCTTCCCCTTTTCTGGCTGGGTGAAAAGTTCTCTGTGGGTCAAGGAAAGTACTCTTCTTTGGGGTTGTTACTTACATTTTGACTTTGTGTATGTTCATCTTAAGGATAGGGGAGTTGGTTATTTGGGGGTAGTAAATCGATCTGTCTTTTTTTCCTTATGTCTTTGGTGTCATGCTTTGAAAGTTCTCTCCTCCCTAAGGTTACAGAAATAGTTATGGAAATATTATTTGAGGACTTCAGTGTCTTTTTAATTTTCATCAACCCCGTCTCCCATTTCCTTGCAGAAAACAGAGTGGCTGTGTCTGAACTGCCAAACCAAGCGGCTACTGGAGGGCAGCCTGGGAGAGCCGACCCCTGTGCTGCCACCCACCTCACAGCAGCCCCCTGTGGGGGCCCCTCACCGTGCATCTGGAGCATCCCCTCTGAAGCAGAAAGGGTCACAGGGGCTGGGCCAGCCATCAGGCCCCCTGCCTGCCAAGGCCAGCCCTTTACCCACCAAGGCCAGCCCTCTGCCCACCAAGGCCAGCCCCCAGGCCAAGCCCCTCAGGGCTTCTGAACCCAGCAAGACCCCAAGCAGTGCCCAGGAAAAGAAGACCGGAGTCCCCACTAAAGCTGAGCCCATGCCGAAGCCACCTCCAGAGACTACCCCAACCCCTGGGACTCCTAAAGTAAAGAGTGGGGTGAGGAGGGCTGAACCTGCCACCCCTGTCGTCAAGGCTGTTCCAGAAGCCCCCAAGGGTGGGGAGGCGGAGGTCAGTCCCATTCACTTCCCAGAGACCCTAGCTTTCAGATAGGACAGTCTATGGAAAGGCTTACCTCCCTGGGTGGCTGAGACTGTAGGCTCAGGACAGGTGCCTTGGGGCCACACAGGAGGGAAGGGACACAATAGGAGGAAAGTCTAGATGAGGTTCTGGCAAGCTTGGAGACTGTGAGTTTTACACTGGTGCTGTGTCCGGCACCTTGTTAGATGCTTTGCTGGGTTTTGATACTCTTTGATCTAGTAAAGTTTCTCTTTGAAGACCAAGGGCTGGTTTGGGCCTGCCATGGATCCTTCAGATTATTCAAGGCCAGAAGGAGATAGGGTGGGTGGCGGGCCCTAAACCCTTGGGAAATGGACAGACTCTTCCCCAGGGTCCTGGGATTGACAGGGAGGGTTGGGTTCCCACCACAGGCTTTGCCATGGGGAGTCAGTGTCTGCTTTTCACCCTGCTGCAGGACCTGGTGGGCAAGCCTTACTCTCAGGACATGTCTCGGAGCCCACAGAGCCTCAGTGACACAGGCTATTCCTCCGACGGCATCTCTAGCTCCCAGAGTGAGATCACAGGAGTCGTGCAGCAGGAGGTGGAACAGCTGGACAGTGCAGGGGTGACAGGGCCACATCCACCCAGCCCCTCCGAGATCCACAAGGTGGGGAGCAGCATGCGGCCTTTGCTGCAGGCCCAGGGCCTGGCCCCCAGTGGTGAGCGGAGCAAGCCACTCTCCAGCAGTACTGGCGAGGAGCAGAAGCAGCGGCCCCACTCCTTGTCCATCACGCCTGAGGCCTTTGACTCTGATGAGGAGCTGGAGGATATCCTGGAGGAAGACGAAGACTCTGTTGAGTGGAGGCGCCGGAGAGAGAAGCAGGACACTGCTGAGTCCTCAGACGACTTTGGCAGCCAACTGAGGCACGACTATGTGGAGGACAGCAGTGAGGGTGGCCTGTCACCTCTTCCACCCCAGCCCCCAGCCCGGGCAGCAGAACTGACTGATGAGGAGTTCATGCGACGGCAGATTCTGGAGATGAGCGCCGAGGAAGACAACCTGGAGGAGGATGACACTGCCACCTCCAGGCGTGGCCTGGCCAAACATGGCACCCAGAAGGGTGGCCCCAGACCCAGGCCTGAGCCTAGCCAAGAACCAGCAGCACTGCCCAAGAGGCGCCTGCCCCACAATGCCACCACAGGCTATGAGGAGCTGCTCCCTGAGGGAGGCCCAGCAGAAGCTACCGATGGCAGTGGGGCCCTGCAGGGTGGGCTCCGTCGCTTCAAGACCATTGAGCTCAACAGCACGGGCAGTTATAGTCATGAGCTGGACCTGGGCCAAGGCCCAGACCCCAGTCTGGACCGGGAGCCCGAGTTGGAGATGGAGAGCCTGACGGGCTCCCCTGAGGACCGTTCCCGTGGTGAGCACTCCTCTACACTGCCTGCCTCCACACCCAGCTACACCTCAGGCACCTCTCCCACCTCTCTGTCCTCCCTAGAGGAGGACAGTGACAGCAGCCCCAGCCGCAGGCAGCGTCTAGAAGAAGCGAAGCAGCAGCGCAAGGCCCGGCACCGCTCCCATGGGCCCCTGCTACCCACCATTGAGGACTCTTCAGAGGAGGAGGAGCTGCGGGAGGAAGAGGAGCTACTGCGTGAGCAAGAGAAGATGCGGGAGGTGGAGCAGCAGCGCATCCGCAGCACGGCCCGCAAGACCCGGCGGGACAAGGAAGAACTGCGGGCCCAGCGGAGGCGAGAGCGCTCCAAGACACCACCCAGTAACTTGTCACCCATTGAGGACGCCTCCCCCACGGAGGAGCTGAGGCAGGCGGCCGAGATGGAGGAGCTGCACCGCTCCTCCTGCTCTGAGTACTCACCCTCGCCCTCCCTTGACTCTGAGGCTGAGGCCTTGGATGGTGGCCCTAGCCGGCTTTACAAGTCAGGCAGTGAGTACAACCTGCCCACCTTCATGTCCCTCTACTCACCAACCGAGACACCCTCTGGCAGCTCCACCACTCCCAGTTCCGGACGGCCCCTCAAGAGCGCCGAGGAGGCTTATGAGGAGATGATGCGCAAAGCTGAGCTGCTTCAGAGGCAGCAAGGCCAGGCGGCAGGGGCCCGGGGACCCCATGGCGGCCCCTCTCAGCCCACAAGCCCCAGGGGCCTGGGCTCCTTCGAATATCAAGACACTGCAGACCGTGACTATGGCCGGGCTGCTCAGCCTGTCGCAGAGGGCACGCCAGCCAGCCTGGGAGCAGCCATGTATGAAGAAATCCTTCAGACATCACAGAGCATAGTCCGCATGCGGCAGGCCTCCTCACGAGACCTGGCTTTTGCTGAGGACAAAAAGAAGGAGAAGCAGTTTCTAAATGCTGAGAGTGCATACATGGACCCAATGAAGCAAAATGGCGGCCCCCTTACCCCTGGTACCAGTCCCACCCAGCTCACGGCCCCTGTGTCCTTCTCTACCCCCACCTCCTCAGACAGCAGCGGGGGCCGAGTTATTCCCGATGTCCGTGTCACTCAGCATTTTGCAAAGGAGACTCAGGACCCCCTCAAGCTGCACAGCTCTCCTGCCTCCCCCAGCTTAACCTCCAAGGAGGTAGGCATGCCCTTTTCCCAGGGCCCTGGGACCCCAGCCACCACAGCTGTGGCTCCTTGTCCAGCTGGGCTGCCACGAGGATATATGACTCCAGCCTCCCCAGCAGGCTCCGAGCGCAGTCCTTCACCATCTTCCACAGCCCACAGCTATGGACACAGCCCAACCACTGCAAACTATGGGTCCCAAACTGAGGATCTACCCCAGGCCCCCATTGGCCTTGCTGCAGCTGGACAGGCTGCTAGAGAGAAGCCCCTGAGTGCGAGTGATGGTGAGGGTGGCACTCCTCAGCCTTCCCGGGCATATTCCTATGTTGCAAGCTCCAGCCCACCTCTCTCCCCATCTTCCCCCTCAGAGAGTCCCACATTCTCCCCTGGCAAGCTGGGCCCAAGGGCCACAGCAGAGTTCTCTACACAGACGCCAAGTCCAGCCCCTGCCTCAGACATGCCACGGAGCCCTGGTGCCCCCACTCCATCACCTATGGTAGCCCAGGGCACACAAACACCACATCGACCCAGCACGCCTCGCCTGGTGTGGCAGGAGTCCTCTCAGGAGGCTCCCTTTATGGTCATCACACTGGCATCAGACGCCTCCAGCCAGACCAGAATGGTACATGCCAGTGCCTCCACCTCCCCGCTCTGCTCACCTACTGAAATCCAGCCCACCACCCATGGCTACAGCCAGACAACACCTCCGAGTGTGTCTCAGCTGCCCCCAGAGCCACCTGGGCCACCTGGCTTTCCACGGGCACCCAGTGCTGGTGCGGACGGGCCCCTGGCACTATATGGCTGGGGTGCCCTCCCTGCTGAGAACATCTCCCTGTGCCGGATCTCCTCTGTCCCTGGGACATCTAGGGTTGAGCCAGGCCCCAGGCCCCCTGGCACTGCAGTGGTAGACCTCCGCACAGCTGTCAAGCCCACTCCCATCATCCTCACTGACCAGGGCATGGACCTCACCTCTCTTGCTGTGGAAGCGAGGAAGTATGGTCTTGCCCTGGATCCAATCCCAGGACGGCAGTCGACTGCCGTGCAGCCCTTGGTTATCAACCTCAATGCCCAGGAGCAGACCCATACCTTCCTTGCCACTGCCACCACAGTGAGCATCACCATGGCCTCGTCTGTGCTCATGGCTCAACAAAAGCAGCCTGTGGTCTATGGAGACCCCTACCAGAGCCGCCTTGATTTTGGCCAGGGTGGGGGTAGCCCTGTGTGCCTGGCCCAGGTCAAACAAGTAGAGCAGGCTGTCCAGACAGCCCCATACCGAAGTGGGCCCCGGGGAAGACCCAGGGAGGCCAAGTTTGCCAGATATAATCTGCCCAACCAAGTAGCACCTCTGGCCAGAAGGGACGTTTTGATCACTCAGATGGGCACCGCCCAGAGCATTGGCCTCAAGCCAGGCCCAGTGCCAGAGCTGGGTGCCGAGCCCCACCGGGCTACCCCTGCAGAGTTGCGGTCACATGCTCTGCCAGGTGCCAGGAAGCCACACACAGTGGTGGTACAGATGGGAGAGGGCACAGCAGGCACTGTGACCACACTGCTCCCAGAGGAGCCTGCGGGTGCCCTGGACCTTACCGGGATGAGGCCTGAGAGCCAGCTGGCATGCTGTGACATGGTCTACAAGCTCCCCTTTGGCAGCAGCTGCACTGGCACCTTCCACCCAGCCCCCAGTGTGCCTGAGAAGAGCATGGCAGATGCTGCCCCACCTGGCCAAAGCAGTGGCCCCTTCTATGGTCCCCGGGACCCTGAGCCTCCTGAGCCCCCCACCTACCGGGCACAGGGGGCTGTGGGGCCTGGGCCCCATGAGGAGCAGAGGCCCTACCCACAAGGCCTGCCTGGTAGGCTGTACTCCTCCATGTCTGACACCAATTTGGCTGAGGCTGGCCTCAACTACCATGCCCAGAGGATCGGGCAGCTCTTCCAGGGTCCTGGACGAGAGTCAGCTATGGATCTCAGCTCGCTGAAGCACTCCTACAGTCTGGGCTTTGCGGACGGACGCTACCTAGGGCAGGGCTTGCAGTATGGCTCAGTCACGGACCTGCGTCATCCTACAGACCTTTTGGCTCACCCGCTTCCCATGCGGCGCTATAGCTCAGTGTCAAACATCTATTCAGACCACAGGTACGGCCCACGGGGAGAGGCAATTGGCTTCCAGGAGGCCAGCCTGGCTCAGTACAGTGCCACCACAGCCCGTGAAATCAGTCGCATGTGCGCTGCCCTCAACTCCATGGACCAGTATGGTGGGCGGCATGGCATTGGTGGTGGTGGCCCTGACCTTGTGCAGTACCAGCCTCAGCACGGGCCCGGGCTCAGTGCTCCGCAGAGTCTGGCTCCCCTCAGACCTGGACTCCTTGGTAACCCCACCTTTCCAGAGGGCCACCCAAGTCCTGGGAACTTTGCCCAGTATGGGCCTGCAGCAGGCCAGGGAACAGCAGTCAGACAGCTGCTGCCGTCCACAGCCACTGTACGTGCAGCTGATGGCATGATCTACTCGACTATCAATACCCCAATTGCTGCAACACTGCCCATCACCACCCAGCCTGCCTCAGTCCTGCGGCCCATGGTGCGTGGTGGCATGTACAGGCCTTATGCATCTGGTGGAATCACAGCCGTGCCACTCACCAGTCTGACACGTGTGCCCATGATTGCCCCCCGGGTACCTCTTGGACCCACAGGGCTGTACCGATATCCTGCACCAAGTAGATTTCCCATTGCTTCCAGTGTTCCACCTGCAGAAGGGCCTGTCTATCTGGGGAAACCTGCTGCTGCCAAGGCCTCTGGGGCTGGGGGCCCTCCAAGGCCAGAGATACCAGTAGGGGCTGTACGAGAAGAGCCTCTTCCCACAACCACCCCTGCTGCCATCAAGGAGGCTGCAGGAGCCCCAGCTCCTGCCCCACTAGCTGGCCGGAAGCCACCAGTAGATGCTGCTCCTGGGGGTGGCAGCGGGGCCCTCAGCCGGTCAGGGCTCGAGAAAGAGGAAGCATCACAGGAGGAGAGGCAGCGGAAGCAACAGGAGCAGCTGCTCCAGCTAGAGCGGGAGCGGGTGGAGTTGGAGAAGCTGCGACAACTTCGGCTGCAAGAGGAGCTAGAGCGGGAACGTGTGGAGCTGCAGAGACACCGTGAGGAGGAGCAGCTGCTGGTGCAGCGGGAGTTGCAGGAACTGCAGACCATCAAGCACCATGTGCTGCAGCAGCAGCAAGAGGAACGCCAGGCTCAATTTGCACTGCAGCGGGAACAGCTAGCGCAGCAGCGTCTGCAGCTGGAGCAGATCCAGCAGCTGCAGCAGCAGCTGCAGCAGCAGCTAGAGGAGCAGAAGCAGCGGCAGAAGGCTCCCTTTCCTGCAGCCTGTGAGGCACCTGGCCGAGGACCTCCCCTAGCGGCTGCTGAGCTGGCCCAGAATGGCCAGTATTGGCCCCCACTTACCCATGCAGCCTTCATTGCCATGGCAGGGCCTGAAGGACCTGGCCAACCTCGTGAGCCTGTGTTGCACCGGGGTCTCCCCAGCTCTGCCTCAGACATGTCACTGCAAACAGAGGAGCAGTGGGAGGCCAGCCGTGGTGGCATCAAGAAGCGGCACTCCATGCCACGCCTGCGGGATGCCTGTGAGCCAGAGTCTGCGGCTGAGCCCTGTATGGTCAGGAGGATTACCGACAGCAGCGTGCAGACAGACGATGAGGATGGGGAGGGCCGCTACCTCTTGAGTCGGCGACGCCGGGCACGGCGGAGTGCTGACTGCAGCGTGCAGACGGACGACGAGGACAGTGCTGAGTGGGAGCAGCCAGTGCGCCGCCGCAGGTCTCGTCTTCCCCGCCACTCAGACTCAGGCTCTGACAGCAAGCACGATGCCACTGCCTCGTCATCCAGTGCTGCTGCCACTGTGAGGGCCATGAGCAGCGTGGGCATCCAGACCATCAGTGACTGCTCTGTGCAGACGGAGCCTGACCAGCTGCCCAGGGTCTCTCCAGCCATCCACATCACAGCTGCCACCGATCCCAAGGTGGAGATCATCAGGTACATATCGGCGCCAGAGAAGACTGGGCGCGGGGAGAGCCTGGCCTGCCAGACGGAGCCAGATGGGCAGGCCCAGGGTGTAGCCGGGCCGCAGCTTGTAGGGCCAACTGCCATCAGCCCCTACCTGCCTGGCATCCAGATCGTCACCCCAGGGCCTCTGGGCAGATTTGAAAAAAAGAAGCCAGATCCCCTGGAGATTGGGTACCAGGCCCACCTGCCTCCGGAGTCTCTCTCACAGCTTGTGAGCCGCCAGCCTCCCAAGTCCCCTCAGGTCCTCTACTCACCAGTCTCACCCCTGTCCCCTCACCGGCTCCTGGACACCTCCTTTGCTTCCAGTGAGAGGCTGAACAAGGCTCATGTGAGTCCCCAGAAGCACTTCACGGCTGACAGCGCTCTCCGCCAGCAGACGCTGCCTCGCCCCATGAAGACCCTGCAGCGGTCCTTGTCTGACCCTAAGCCCCTCAGCCCCACCGCTGAAGAGTCTGCCAAAGAGAGATTCTCCCTCTACCAGCACCAGGGGGGACTGGGTAGCCAGGTATGGGAACAGGGGCTGTTCCAGGGTGGGACAGGGGTCTCTGCCTAGCCTGAGGGGCCCCCACAGGGAGGGGCTTCTTCTGGGGTGGGAGTAGAGGCATCTTTGGCCCCAGAGGCCCAGGGGAAGGTGTCAATGAGCAGATGCTCCTTGGTGCACATCTGATAGAGCCTGCAGCCCGGCAGACAGCCTGGCAGATACAGACACACACATGGGCCCCCACAGCCTTCCAGCCATATACCCCACTAGGAGCTTCAGCCTCCTCCCAGCACTGTCCCTTCACCATCCATACCTGGTCCACCCCTGCTGCCTCCCCACTTCAGGCTTCTTCAGCTCTCACTTCTAGTCTAGACCCCTTCCACTCCAAACTTCATCTATGGGCGTTTCCTAAGAAGATCAGTCACATGGACTTGGCAGGGGTGCTCTCATCCTCTCAGTCCTGGCCTGGTTTCCACTGCCCCACAGGAAGCCCACGCCCCCATGGCCTAGCACTATGGGCCCATCCCAGCGGGCTGCAGTGTGCTCTCTGCCCCAGGGTGTTCCCTGCCCCTACCTGGCCCTCGGTAAATCTGTTTACACACCTGTCTGCTCCCCTAGATAGGGGATTCAGAAGCATAAAATAACCCTTGGCTGTGGCTTTATTTGCCAGTGATGGAAGGGGACTGTGAGAAGTGGCTTGGCTGTGGGCTGCAGCAGAAGTGAGAATAGGGGGTTGTGAGGGCCTAATGCCAACAACTGAGTGCCAGGCTGAGGAGGGTTGGCTTTTCCTAAAGACCCTGGAAGCCTCTGGAGGTTTTAGGCAGGTGAGATGGGACAAAGCAGATGTTTTGGAAAGTTTCCTGGGCAGAATGTGGGATGATGGGCTGAAGGAAGAGATCTGGCAGAGGAGTCAGGAACCAGAGGCATCGTGAGGTAGATTTGCCCATTTTCAGGGTGTGATGCAGAGAGGAGAAAAGTGGGGCCTTAGAATGGATTTGTGGAGGTGATGACCTTGGGTAGTGAATAGTCTTGGTATATGCAGGCCATATAGGGGTGTGGGTGGGATCAGGGACTCTAGGCTGGCAGGGAGGGCAGGTCAGACAGGCAGGGTGGTCCTTGCTGCAGGCACAGAGGTCCCATGGGCTGGCCATGTGAGACCAGGCCATGATAGGCACTCATGATGCGTGGCCAGAATAAGAAAAGAGATAACAGAGTGAGGGGTTCAAAAGGCTAAATTTATTCCATAAAAGGCCCACCCTGAAATTTTGGGGGCACACTCTAATTTTTATTATGACACATGGTGGACATAGTTGGGAGGTTTTTAGGTAGTTACTTGGCAAGGTAAAAAGTAAGAATCCGGCTGGGCGCGGTGGCTCACGCCTGTAATCCCAACACTTTGGGAGGCCGAGGCGGGTGGATTACCTGAGGTCAGGAGTTCAAGACTAGCCTGGCCAACATGGTGAAACGCCGTCTCTACTAAAAATACAAAAATGAGCCAGGCGTGGTGGCACACCCCTGTAATCCCAGCAACTCAGGAGGCTGAGACAAGAGAATTGCTTGAGCCTGAGAGGCAGAGGTTGCAGTGAGCCGAGATCGTGCCACTGCACTCCAGCCTGGCTGACAGAGTGAGACTCTGTCTCAAAAAAAAAAAAGTAAGAATCCTGTATGAGTCACTTCCCAGTATATTTTGGAATTTGGGTGGTCCATGAAACCCAAGGGTATGGGGCATTCTGGGAAGGCTAGGAGCTAGAGAAAAAGGGAGAAGGCAGAGTGAACTGCCAGGCAATGTGGACCTTCAGGCAATGCAGAGTATCTAGGGTAGGCACTGTTAGGGAACCTTGACCAGGAAGCCATGCTGCTGGAGGTAGGGCTGGAGAGGACTTACAGGTGCGCTGGTGGCTCCAGAGAACAGCAGGTTGACCGAGGGACATGGAGGGAGCTGGGGACCAGGCCAAGAGCACAGCCCAAAGGGTTTGGCAGAGGGTGGTGCAGGGCACTAGAGGAAGAGGGTGGGCAGGCAGCTGAGAAGCCTGCCACTTTAGAGAGGACTAGAGCAGGATGCAGAATGACTTAGAGCCTGCCACGATTGGCATACAGTCCACATGTGTCCCTTCCCATGATCCTCTAGGGAGCCTGGCGGGCCCAGGACCCTCTCCACTCCATGCCTCCTGTTCATACTCCACTGATCTCAACCCCTGTCAGCTGCTAGGCCCCAGACCCAGAGCCACAGCTGTATTCTCACCTCAATGTGAAGCAGAGGGTGGCAGGCCCACTGAAGATGTGCAGGGGTTCTCAAAGCAATGTGCTGGGCCAGTACAGGACATTGGCATGAAGGGAACCTGCCCCTACCCTCCTGCTTCCCAGAGCTCTGGGGAAGAGAAAGGCTGTAAAATATCACAGATCTTCCCTCCATGGCAAAGAAAACAAGGCCTATGGGTGGGCAGGGTAGGCCTCCAGGCTGCCTGGTAAATCAGGGCACCAGCAGGATGGAACCCAGCTCCTTCCCCAGCCCAGGCCTGGGTTCTGTCACCCCACACCCCGTCAAGTCACCACACCTTGGGTCTCAGTGCTGCCCACCCTTCCCTCTGTCTCAGGTGTCGGCGTTGCCACCCAACAGCCTGGTCCGCAAGGTGAAGCGGACACTGCCCAGCCCCCCTCCAGAGGAGGCTCACCTTCCCCTGGCTGGCCAGGCCTCCCCACAGCTGTATGCAGCCAGCCTGCTGCAGCGAGGGCTGACGGGGCCCACCTCTGTCCCTGCTACCAAGGCCAGCCTGCTCCGGGAGCTGGACCGGGACCTGCGGCTGGTGGAGCATGAGTCCACCAAGCTGCGCAAGAAGCAGGCGGAGCTGGATGAGGAGGAGAAGGAGATTGACGCCAAGCTCAAGTACCTGGAGCTGGGTATCACACAACGCAAAGAGTCTTTGGCCAAAGACCGGGGTGGCCGTGACTACCCACCCTTGCGTGGTCTTGGTGAGCATCGTGACTACCTGTCGGACAGTGAACTCAACCAGCTGCGGCTCCAGGGCTGCACCACTCCCGCTGGCCAGTACGTGGACTTCCCTGCCACTGCCACTGCTCCTGCCGCCCCCTCTGGTCCCACTGCCTTCCAGCAGCCCCGCTTCCAGCCTCCGACCCCACAGTATTCTGCAGGCAGTGGTGGGCCAACTCAGAATGGATTCCCTGCCCACCAGGCCCCCACCTACCCTGGCCCCAACACATACCCAGCTCCTGCCTTTCCTCCTGGCACCAGTTACCCAGCTGAGCCTGGCCTGCCAAACCAGCAGGCTTTCCATCCCACAGGCCACTATGCAGGTCAAACACCCATGCCAACCACACAGAGCACCCTTTTTCCAGTCCCCGCTGATAGCCGTGCCCCACTGCAGAAGCCACACCAGACATCGCTAGCTGACTTGGAGCAGAAGGTGCCCACCAACTATGAGGTGATCGCCAGCCCAGTTGTGGCCATGTCTTCAGCCCCATCTGAAACCAGCTACAGTGGCTCAGCAGTGAGCAGCAGCTATGAGCAGGGCAAGGTCCCTGAGGTGCCCCGGGCTAGTGAACGTGGCAGTGCAAGCCAGAGCCCAGCCCCCACTTACCCCTCTGATTCACACTATACCAGTCTGGAGCAGAACGTTCCTCGAAACTACGTAATGATCGATGACATCAGTGAACTGACCAAGGACAGCACCTCTACTGCTCCTGATAGCCAGCGGCTGGAGCCCCTGGGGCCAGGCAGCAGTGGGCGTCCAGGGAAGGAGCTTGGAGAACCAGGTGTCCTTGAGGGGCCTACACTGCCCTGCTGCTATGCCAGAGGAGAAGAGGAATCTGAGGAGGACTCATACGACCCCCGCGGGAAGGGTGGCCACCTCCGGAGCATGGAGAGCAATGGTCGACCAGCCAGTAGCCACTACTATGGTGACAGTGACTACAGGCATGGGGCTCGAGCAGAGAAGTATGGTCCAGGGCCCATGGGGCCCAAGCATCCCTCCAAGAGCCTGGCTCCAGCTGCCATCTCCTCAAAGCGCAGCAAGCACCGGAAGCAGGGCATGGAACAAAAGATCTCCAAGTTCTCACCTATTGAAGAGGCCAAGGATGTGGAGTCAGACCTGGCGTCCTACCCCCCACCTGCAGTCAGCAGCAGCCTGGTCTCTCGGGGCAGGAAGTTCCAGGATGAAATCACCTATGGGCTCAAGAAGAACGTGTATGAGCAGCAGAGATATTATGGGATGTCCACCCGGGACACAGTGGAGGAGGACGACCGCATTTATGGTGGGAGCAGCCGGTCCCGGGCACCTTCTGCATACAGTGGGGAGAAGCTGTCCAGCCACGACTTCAGTGGCCGGGGCAAGGGGTATGAAAGGGAACGGGAGGCTGTGGAGCGACTTCAAAAAGCGGGCCCCAAGCCCTCATCCCTAAGTATGGCCCACAGCCGGGCACGACCCCCCATGCGGAGCCAGGCCTCTGAAGAGGAGAGCCCTGTCAGCCCCTTGGGGAGGCCCCGCCCTGCCGGAGGGCCCCTCCCTCCCAGCGGGGATACCTGCCCACAGTTCTGCTCCAGTCACTCCATGCCTGATGTCCAGGAGCATGTCAAGGACGGACCTCGGGCCCACGCATATAAGCGTGAGGAGGGCTACATCCTGGATGATTCCCACTGCGTGGTTTCCGACAGCGAAGGTAATGGCAGCCAGGGGTGATTTCTGCGGATACTCAGCACCTGGGGGGCCTGCCTGCCTGTGGGGCCCTGGGCCCTGAGATGTCCCAGCAGGGTCTGGTCTGGTGCCTCATCTGCTGGGCCCTGCTGCAGGCAGGCTGCCCTTGCCTGCTCCATCTGTGCCCTGGTCCCTGGTTGCGGGAGGGTGGGCTGGGGGCCTGTTGATCTGCTTGTGGCTGTGGCACCCACTCTCTTGGTTTCTTTGCATGGCTTCAGCTAGGCCTCCCCCTGCGGCCAGCCCGGGGGTTGATGGTATTCTGTTTTTGGTCTCTGAAGCTTATCACCTGGGCCAGGAGGAGACGGACTGGTTTGATAAGCCCCGGGATGCCCGCTCTGACCGGTTCAGGCACCACGGGGGCCATGCAGTTTCCTCCTCCTCCCAGAAGCGAGGCCCTGCCAGGCACAGCTACCATGACTACGATGAACCCCCTGAGGAGGGCCTGTGGCCTCATGATGAGGGTGGCCCAGGCCGCCATGCCTCAGCCAAGGAACACCGGCATCACGGTGACCACGGGCGGCACTCAGGCCGCCACACTGGTGAGGAGCCAGGACGGCGTGCTGCCAAACCACACGCTCGGGACCTGGGTCGCCATGAGGCCCGGCCCCACTCTCAGCCCAGCTCTGCTCCAGCTATGCCGAAGAAGGGTCAGCCTGGGTACCCCAGCTCTGCTGAGTACTCACAGCCATCCCGTGCTCCATCCGCATACCATCATGCCTCTGACAGCAAGAAGGGCTCCCGGCAAGCCCACTCCGGGCCCGCTGCACTGCAGTCAAAAGCAGAACCCCAGGCACAGCCACAGTTGCAAGGTCGGCAGGCAGCTCCAGGACCACAACAGTCACAGTCACCATCATCCAGGCAAATGCCCTCTGGGGCAGCATCGCGCCAGCCACAGCCACAGCAGCAGCAGCAGCAGCAGCAGCAGCAGCAGCAGCAGCAGCAGCAGCAAGGTCTTGGGCTGCAGCCCCCACAGCAGGCTCCGACGCAGGCTCGGCTGCAGCAACAGAGCCAGCCAACCGCCCGGGGCTCAGCCCCTGCTGCCAGCCAGCCTGCAGGGAAGCCTCAGCCAGGCCCCACCACAGCCACAGGCCCTCAACTAGCAGGACCGGTAAGCAGAGCTCCCATGTATGGGTTGTAACCAGGGCAGATGTTATGAATGAAGCTTGGACATCCCTTTGGTTCCAGGCTGGGCATGGGCAGAATCTTAGCTATAGGTTCTGTGTTGCAGCCACGGGCAGAACAGACAAATGGCTCTAAAGGGACAGCCAAAGCACCACAACAGGGGAGGGCTCCTCAGGCCCAGCCAACGCCAGGACCTGGACCTGCAGGTGAGCCTATCCTTTGGCACCCTCGGCTATGGCCCAGAGCACCCAGGCTGTTCTCTCTCTATACCACCTGTGCCCTGGGTGGTATATGCACCTCACACTGCATATCCTCAATAATCCCTGAGAAGGTACCCCACGGGCTGTAGACTGACCCAGCAGAAAACAAGCCTGGGGTTAGAATAAGCCAATGAGGTCACCAGCACAGGGGCTTTAGGGCCCAAGCAGCTCTGGGCAGAGAAGCTGGAAGGCACTGGTGAGCATAGGGTGGGGACCATGGCTTCTTGCTCCCTCCTTCCTTCCCCTTTCCTCCTCTTCTCTGCCTTTTCTTCCCTTTCTTCTTCTTTGCCTTCCTCAACCTCCTTTTTTCTGCCTCCTCCCACCCCTTGTCTTCCTGTTCTTACCTTCTTCTCCTTATTCCCCTAGCCTCCTTCTCACCTTCCCACCTCATGGGGTACCTGTGTTTGGTTTCCCTTGTGGCTACTTGCCCTCTCAGACCCTAAAGAGCCAGGCCATGCATAGCTCATTATGGTGATTTCTTTCCTCCTAGGTGTGAAGGCTGGAGCCAGGCCTGGAGGAACCCCAGGGGCTCCCGCCAGCCAGCCAGGTGCCGATGGGGAGAGCGTGTTCTCCAAGATCCTCCCTGGCGGGGCAGCAGAGCAAGCTGGCAAACTGACGGAAGGTATGCACTGCCTGTAACTGGGTCTGTGGTGGGTGGCTGCTGTGGTATAGGCTGGGTCTGTGAGATGATTCCAGACTCAGTCACCCAGGCAGAAGCCAGCCAGAGGGCCCACCTGCTGATGCCCAGTTGTTCTCCAGGCAGTCCCTGCCCCTTGGGCTGAGCTTGGCTTCACTGTGCCAAGTGGCCCTGACTGGGAGGGGTCTGGCCCAATTTCCTGATGGCTGTCTCCTCTTTCTATGTCACAGCTGTCTCTGCTTTTGGCAAAAAATTTTCCTCATTCTGGTGACCATGCCCAGCATGGTGAGTACAAGCAGCCTGTACCTTGCCTCTTCTGGGAAAGGCCCGAGGAACTGGGGGTGGGGGTGGGGCTCTAAGTCCCAAGGGGTCTTCTGGGAGGAGTTTGGTCTTCGGCTGGTTCAGTGCCCAGAGCTGCAATGTTCCCTTCTCTGAATGTGGGAGGAGAAGAAGGAGGGACGCTGTGCACAGAGCCCCTACCATGGGGCCAACACAGTAGGAGTCCCCAGCAAAGGAGGGGCCAAAGCCAGGGCCAATGCCCCCTTGTCTTTCAAACCATCTGCTATCCCCTGCAGGGCTGTCATAGCACTGGGCTGGCACTGGGTTGTAGGTAGGCCTCCAGGGATGCAGCTCCTCTCCAGCCCTCCTCTGTAAATGCTCCACAGGCTCTTGAAGAAATGAAGAGAGGTATCATTGCTGTGGAAAAATCTCTGGAGTCAGAGGTCTGGGCGCAGCTCTGGACTCTGCGTATAACAGTGAGTATCAGGATCAGGGTGAAATGGGCCAGAGGAGGGGTGAAGGGCCAAGGCCTAGCTGATGACAGCTAGCCAGTTCTGACAAGTGTGAACTGGGAAGAGCCTGGTGGGTTTCCTTCAGCTGTGATGGGTCAGCAGCCCTCCACCCCGCAGAGGCAGGGGCCACAGAGCTGCCTGAGATGTTGCCGGATAAGTCAGGTGGCACCCTTGGAGAAGAGCCCAGCACGGCCAACTGCACCCCACAACTTGAAGTCTATGTGCTGAGCACTGAGTTCAAAGTCGTCCTGAAGGACATGGTGGTCTGTGGCACCTGTAGGGGAACATGCTTCTTCCCTGATGTCTGCTGCTGGTGCCTTTGCTCCAGCCACTTGGAAGAGATTAGAGTCCCCAAACCCTGCAGAGCTGCATCTGCAGCTCTGAGAATGAAGTCAAAACACTCCTGGCTTCACAGGCTGAGCTTGTGGCCCACAGGATAGAAGAGTGGAAGGAGTAGAGAGGCAGACAGGAAGGGACATAGAGGAAAGGAAGTCTCAGCCCCAGACTAAGTCAGCTCAGGGAGAGGGCAGAAGGGCCTCAGGATGGGAGCCCTGGCCCTGTCTGGGCTGCAGTGGCCAAGGCAGGATGGGATACCACTTCCTGGAGCCTGCCCTGGCCCTGGCCTTGACCCTGCCTCTGTGGGAGGAGGAGGAAGTGCATCATCCTGGGTGGGAGGAGAATTGCCTGGCTGTTGGTACAGCTCTGTGCACAGCCAGGACCACTGACCACCATCCCATAGCCCTCGGGCCCTCCTCTTCTCCCTCCTTGCCCCTTCAGGATGCTTCTCACAGTGCACAGGCATATATGTGTTATCCATGGCGAGGCCTGGCCGTCAATGAGCAGGTCACTTCAAGGGAGCCCTGGGGCCAGCAGATGCTGGGCCCAGACCAGCATTGGTTGTGGGAGGGAAGGAGCTAGGTGTGATACCTCACAGGCTACCTCTCTCTGGAAAAGCAGTGGGGCTCTGGAAAGGCCCAGGCTTCCATCCATTTATTCAACAAATGTTTGTCAAGCCCCAGGTATGTGCCAGGCACTCTTCCAGGCTCTGGGGATATGGCAGAGAACAAAACCAACTCCCTGCCCTCTGAAGCTGACAATCCATTAAAGAAGATAGAGAATAAATAAGTTTAAAAATAAAATTCAGGCCGGGCGCGGTGGCTCAAGCCTGTAATCCCAGCACTTTGGGAGGCCGAGGCGGGCGGATCACAAGGTCAGGAGATCGAGACCACAGTGAAACCCCGTCTCTACTAAAAATACAAAAAAGTAGCCGGGCGTGGTGGCGGGCGCCTGTAGTCCCAGCTACTCAGGAGGCTGAGGCAGGAGAATGGCGGGAACCCGGGAGGCGGAGCTTGCAGTGAGCTGAGATCGCGCCACTGCACTCCAGCCTGGGCAACAGCGTGAGACTCCGTCTCAAAACAAAAAAAAATAAAAATAAAAAATAAATAAAAATTTTTATTAAATTTTTTTAATAAAATTAAAAAGGTACTTTCTGAAAGGGATAAGTGTTATAAAGCCAGCAAGGCAGAGCTATGGAAGCAGTGGGGTCTGCTCTAGTCAAAGTGCAGTTATGTGAAGATATGTGAGGGAAGCTTGAGGGAGGAGGACGGCTGCTGTGGGATGAAAAAAGGGGAGGGAACAGCACTGATGGATGATCGGATGCTGGGATGGGACGGGGGGGCACCAGGGACAGGGAAAAGGCCAGCACAGCCAGGGCCACAGTGCAGTGGAGAGGTGCAAGGGGGTGGCAGCCAGCTGGGATGGGTTGTACAGGCCAAGTAAGGAGCCTGGAATTTATTCTAATTACAGTAGCCATAATGCAGTCCTCAGCGTTCTTCCTGCCTTCACCCTCCCACAGCGGGCTTCCTGCAGCTTTCCACTTAGCCGATGTTTCCTTGGAGTTGCCCTGGAACAGATGTGAAATCACAAGTGATGCTAAGAGGAGGGGAAGGAGGGACAGCCCATGGCCTGGATTCATGGCAGTACCTACCTTGGGTTTGGGGCCAGGGTATGGTTCCTGAACAGGGAAAGGAAGCACAGACACAGCTTTGTTCTGCGTCCTGCCACATGGTGTGGGTGGGCCACTGAGACCACTCACCTTATAGTTAAAGAAATCTCCCTCGAATTCTAGCATTCGGCTAATGATTGGGTCAAGTGGACAGTGCTGCCGTGAGTATCCCTCTCCTGAAGTTCTTTATGACAATTTCAGAGATGGGCTTGGAGAGGTTTGCCATTTCAAACCAAATCCCATCTCCATCACTCTTAAGCCAAAAAAAAAAAAAAGGAACTTTTGTTACATTAAAAGAAGTGTCCCTTCCTGGCTGACCTGATTCTTCTTTCTTGCTGTCCTCTCTGTGACCTCCAACCTGCCCAAGCACCCATTTCCCCAAGCCTAAGTGGCATGGCACCTCATGGGTGAGGAGGTGGCCACTGGCACAGGCAGATGGCTGAGAGAAATGTGAGGGTGAGAAGCAGCTATCTACAGTTCTTGACAGAATCCTTTCTTTTCTTCTTTCCTTCCTCCCTCCCTCCTTTTCTCTTTCAAGCATCTACAATCTGGCACACCCTTGGCCCAAAGACTCACCAGGTGGGACGTGGCAGGCAGGCCTCAGTTGAGGACGTGATGTTTTCTCACAGCAGCTGCCTGGGTGAAGCATCTGTTGGACAAGTTGGACCATTGGCCGGGGGACCTTTAATTGTCTTTCCAGAGATGCTGCTCTCTGCAGGGCACCACCTTCAAGGCACAGCTCTCGTTGGGAGGGAGGACCCTCTCTAGAAACCTTGCCACCACGTTGTCTTGCCGTACTTCCCACAGCCGCCTTTTTGCGGCCTGGCCGGCCAGGCTTCCAATGCGTTATACACAGAGTTTGGGCACACACTGCCCTCCCTCCAAGATGCCAGAAGTTTTTCCACAGCCTTGGAGCGGGGCTTTGACTGAGGGCTGGGGTCCCCAGCTCCGTTTCCTTCACATTCCAGCTGGCCCGGATCCCTCTGTGGCACAGGGCCCTGCCCCTGTCACCTGCCCTCTGGGTGACATTGGAGCAGACCTCCATGTGGCCAGCATGGGGTTGGGAGAACTTTACAAACATTAGGACCTAACACTGTCTCATCGCTGAAATAAGAGGCCATAGCACCGAAAAGCAGCGTGGGCGCCGGCTGAGGCTTCTCCCAGCCCGTGGGTGGCAGCGTGCTAGCACACTGCCACCATTTCAAAGCCATCCCCCTAGCCATCGTGAGCATCCCAGCGGCACCACCATTGTCTCAACCAGCCGGCTCCTCATCCGTACACCTGGGGATTTCTTTTGATTTCAAGAACAGCCTTAATCATTCCAGTTTGATTTACGTGTATACCTCATAAACATTTTTCTTTTGTTTCTCTCTTCCCCTTTCTCTCTTCTCTTGGCTCACTCCCTTGCCTCTCCCCCTCCAACACCACCTTGTGACTGATGGTTCGGTTTCCTCTCTGCTCTGCCCCTGCTCAGCACAGGGAGAATGCTGACTTAGAAGCAATAGGGGGCAGCAGGCCACCAAGAGCACAACCCCAGGGCGAGGTCTAGGGAGGCCCCCCAGCCTGCCTCTGTTTACTGTGCAATTCCAGTCCTTCTTAAGCCATCACCAGTGGGTGTACTCAGAGCAGAGGGGCCAGGACTTCTGCCAGCCAAGGGAAAGACCCAGAGCCCTGTACAGGGGAATGTGGCACTGTCTATCCATCTGGTGGACTGGGCGGCATTCCTCCCCAAGGCCCTTCCCTTGGGGGCCTCCTTTCATCTGGGGCACAGCCACAAGTCTCATCTCTAACGTTCTATGCAATGAAATATAAACCCTCAATGACAACTGTTAATATTTAATAAATTCCATGTTATGTATAAGGAGTTAATTGCAAACACGCAATTGAGAAACTGGATAGATATGCTCATATCACCCCCACCCCCCTATCCACCCCTGCTCCCATTGTGTGTGTGAAATTCTCAGTCTGTGGCATGTTTGACCTGTGGCAGGACTCGCTGCTGCCAGGTGAGTCACCGCCTGTCCCGCAGTGGAGCATGCACAGCTCGCAGCCTCTTTGCACGATTTCATCCATTTTAAATGCTCGACCCTCTTGCTTGGAGTTCTTTTTGCCTCAGAACCTCTCCTTCAGGAGCACTTCTAGTTGACTTCTGCACAAGCTAGTGAGGACCTGCCAGAATTGTTGCCTGAGCGTGCCAGGCTGCAGGGCAGGCAGTATAAGGCCCCCACATACCCTGCAGTTTTCTCTGTCCAGGATAGCAGGTAAAAAGGAGTCCCCAGAGCAGACTCAATGGTAGGAGCCTGCACAGGATGTGTGTGTATGGACATTCTGAAGGTTTGCTATAGGATTTCTGTCTGTCTGTCATTTTTCCCTTCCTACCCCAACCCTGAGCCAGAGGCATCTGACAGCCCTTTCCCAGAGGGCACTACACAAGGGCAGAGCTGGGCAGCATCCATGGCCAGAGAGGCAGAGGCAAGAGTAGAGCCAGGCTGTGCCTGAGGGACCCCAGCTCTAGATTGCACCTGTTTCATGCCTCTCCTCTGTGGCTAGGAGGCTCAAAGGACTGTAAGGCAGGAGATCTGGGCTGGAGCTAGGGGGTCAATGGATGCTCAGGAAGAGCTGGGCCTTTGGCACTTGTGGTGAGAACAGTTGACAATGGTCATCTGCAACTGTTCATATAAACAATGGCTTCAAGCTAAGTTTCTTGTGAAGTTTCTCAATAGCAAATCTTACAGAAGGTCCTGTGTGACCCTCTCTGCATCTGTCCCCAGGATCTATGCTCCCTGCCCACCCCCTTCTCCAAAGCCCAAGCGTCCTGCTGCTCATCAGCTTTTTTTACCACTGAGCCAGGAGTGCGGCAGGCAGTAGCTGCCTGGCCCTTCAAGGCCTGACCTTCATCCAGAGTGCTCTGGTTTGCACGATGCATTTCTCAGGGGTCCGCATTTCTCATGCTTTTCTATAAGGTCTACACATCCCTTCAGAGAGGGCTCCTCGCTCACCTCTGGTAGCTATGGATGGGACAGGAAGCTGCCAACCTTTGTGTTGGACTTAACAACCTTGCCTTTCTGGAACTTGACCTCACCCAACCCATGGAATACCTGCCTCATCCCAGAGATCAGGTATGGACTGAATGCAGCCATCTGAGCAAGGGCAGAGGGAAGCCATCATCTAACACCTCTGGCCACCCAGGACCAGGTCTGTGTGGGGATGTGCCTTGGAGACCAAGGCAATAGTCCTTTCCACTACAGGCCAGGGGATGGGACAAGAAGCAGGGAACAGGCAGGGAAATGTTAGGAGGTCAGCCTCCAGCAGGCCCAGTCTCAACGCTCTAAAGTACTGACTTTTCAGCAAATTTCCTTTCTGGCAAAGCCCTCTGAGTTTGAAATTCTGACATCTGCCACTCCTCATCCCTCACTGTACCCACAGCATACATCATCGCCCCTCTGTGAAGGCGGCTGGAGCAGGCCTCTGGTCCATGGACTGTCCTTCCTGGCCCTTGCATGGATGCAGTTGTGACTCTGGGGACAATGCAGCCAGAAGCTGAGGGACCAGCATTCGGTGCCTTGGAAAGTAGAGAGCAACAGACACATCTCCAAATGGGCAAGGAGTCTCTAGCATGCAGCCCAGGACTTCTCCATACCCCTCTCCCCAGCATCATGAGCAAGGGCATTGCCTCCTCTCTCTGCCCACTTCAGGGCCCAGTGCACTCACTTTACAGTGACAGATCTCCCCCTACCATCATCCTTTTAGTCCTTGGGCAGAGCATGTGGTCTCAGGGCCCACAGTGAAAGAAGAGCAGTGGTGGCAACTATGCCTTGTCTTCTGGAGCCTGTAGGGAGTTTTCCAGGCAGGTCCTTTGCCATGACAGCATGGTCTGGCCCTGTTGGCCCCTCCCCTCTCCTGTTACCCACCCCCGTGCTGTAAATACTTGTCATCATGGACTCCAACAGGGTCAGAGGGACAGGCCTAATCAACTAAAACTCCTCGGAGATGCCATCTCTGTCTCCCTGGGTGCCAGCAGCCCTGCTGCCATGTGCACTGGGGTGGCACTGGAGAGCCATGGAAGTTGTGAGATATTGTGTGTGTATGCACATATGTGTGTGTGTGTGTGTGTGTGTGTGTGTATATGTTTCTGCCTCATTCAGTTTCCGGGGTGAAATCAGCTCCTTCTCTCCAAATGCACTACCCTGGAGAGTGGTGGCCACTCAATACCTTTTCCTCTAGCTTTCATGTCTTGGTTTTTGCTTTCCCCTTCCTCCTCCCTCTCTCCCTTTCTTTCCTTCTCTCCTTCTTTATTTGAGGGGGGAAGAGTGCTGTACAAAGTCAAACAAACAAGTTTACAGTTGTAAGTGCAATGACCCGAGTCCTCCACATGACCTTGTGAATTGTGTGCTGTCCTCCTGTGCTCTGTGAGAACTCGTGGTACTTCAGTGTCCCTCCCCCTGTATTGTGACAAGGTAATTCTGTGGTATCAGAATAAAAGGACTTGATATAAACAATCTACAGACTGTTTCTGGAATGCTTTCTCAAGTGGGAAGGCTTAGCTGAAGGAGCAAATCCCCAAATTTGCGACAATCCTGTCCATGGTTAAAGGGAAAAGGATGGACAGAGTTGCAGAAGTGCTGGCACAGCATGGGGCTGAGTCCACACCAAGCCATCCAAAGACACTGGGCCCTCCACAAAGGTGCCCAAGGGGAGGTCCCAAGCTTGGACCTGGAGCAGGCAGTCAGTGCGCAGGCTGTTAAGGGACAGCACCTCCATGGCCTTTAGGTGTGTTGGCTGCACACACAGCTTTCTGTGTGTTCCTGTGGTTCCACGGAGGCAGTGAACAAATGCTGCCCCCTGGTGCTGCCAACAAGCCCTACACCTCTCTGCCTTTCTCTGATTTTTCCGACCCCCAAACTCTTGCTGGCTGTCAGACCTTAGGCCTTCCTCAGATGGTCAGGAGTACCTCCTTACCAAAGTCACCCAGAGTTGTTAGATTTTTTTTTTTTTTAACACAGATAAACAAG
This sequence comes from Macaca mulatta, assembly GCF_049350105.2. NCBI lineage: Eukaryota > Metazoa > Chordata > Mammalia > Primates > Cercopithecidae > Macaca > Macaca mulatta. Next base: position 113,135,257 of record NC_133407.1, read on the forward strand.
AATCCCAGCTCCACCTCTGGCCCTCTCCCCAGAGTTAACATCTTGATGCATGTCCTTCTTTCCTGTTTGTTGTTCCAGTCTTCATTTTAAACCGAAGCCAGAAGGTGCAATATATCCTGTTTTCTAGCTTTCTGTTTATTTCCACATGTTTATTTCAGGTACTTAAATGTTCGTCTTCCAGTGCTCAACCTCCAGAGAGATACATGAGTTCGTAGCCAGTCTACCACACACAACCTTAGGAACAGGTGCTATGTTCCCAGTGTTCCTATCATAAACAATGCTTGATGAACAGCCTAGTTTCCAATCTTTCCACCCAAACTGGTGGCTGGGGCCACTCGTTCTACTCCTGTTTCTGGCCTTGATACAGTCCTGTACATACTCACAAATGCAGTGGCGTCAGAAAGTTGGTACTCTTTTTTTTTTTCCTTGAGACAGAGTTTCACTCTTGTTGCCCAGGCTAGAGTGCAATGGCACGATCTCGGCTCATTGCAACCTCCACCTCCCAGGTTCAAGAGATTCTCCTGCCTCAGCCTCCCAAGTAGCTGGGATCACAGGCGCATGCCACCACACTCCACTAATTTTTGTATTTTTAGTAGAGACAGGATTTCACCGTGTTGGCCAGGCTGGTCTTGAACTCCTGGCCTCAGGTGATCCACCCGCCTCGGCCCTCCAAAGTGCTGGAATTATAGGCGTGAGCCACCGCGCCCGGCCGGAACTTTTTTTTTTTTTTTTTTTTGAGACAGAGTCTCACTCTGTCACCCAGGCTGGAGTGCAGTGGCACGATTCTCGGCTCACTGCAAGCTCCGCCTCCTAGGTTCCCGCCATTCTCCTGCCTCAGCCTCCCGAGTAGCTGGGACTACAGGCGCCTGCCACCACACCCAGCTAATTTTTTGTATTTTTAGTAGAGACGGGGTTTCACCATGTTAGCCAGGATGATTTCTATCTCCTGACCTCGTGATCCGCCCGCCTTGGCCTCCCAAAGTGCTGGGATTACAGGCGTGAGCCAGTGCGCCCGGCCGGCCAGGACTCTTTTTTTTAACTTAACTAGTAATCTTGAGTAAGTAATGATGCGGCTGATGGGAAAGGGGAAGCTGCAGGCCAGACAGGTGGACTCTCAATCACAAGCACACCATGGAGCAGGGAGCCAGGGCCCTGATGTGGAAGACCAGCCAGACTCAGGTATATGGAGGGGACATCCTTACTGTCCAGCCTCTCCTGATCTCTGCTGGCACCTTAGCCCAGCCAATCCTGTGTCACGTGCACAGGAAGCCTGCCTGCCTAGGTTCTTTCCACAGGAAGCTCCCTGGACCTTGGTGGAGTCTGAGCCCACCAGGGTCCCCACACCCAAGAGCTCAGGTTGAGGCCTAGGGAGGAGGGGAAGGAACCCACCGGCTCACAGTCCCCAACAAGGAGCCACTGAGAAGGGTGGGTAAAGGCTGCGGGGATAGATAGCTCTTGCGGCAGGCCTGGTGACTGATAAGCCCAGGCAGCACCCTGAGAGTTGGCACTCGCCCCTCTGCCCCGCACCCCAGGGCTTTGCTTTGCGCCCTCCGCCCGGACTCTGGCCTTTCTCTTCTTCGTCTGCCTGGGAGTCCCTCCAGGGCAGGGCCTGGCACTGTCTAGTGAATGTCGGCTCGTAGTGGACCCGAAGGAACCCTACAGTCAGCCCCAGAGCCGCGGGAGATCCACGATGCGGCCGGCTCCCCCCTCCCCGCCCTCACCCTCACGGGCTCCCGGCTCCTCATTCCTCGCGGGGCTCCACTCTGGACCCGCCCGCCTCGCCCTTCATCCTCAGAGACTCATTGGTCCCATTCCCCTCGGGCCTCGCCCTTCAGGTGCTCGGGCCATGCCCGTCCGACCGCGCTGCTTCCGCCTCGCAGTCCTGTCTCACCCGCTTCTCTCGTAGGCCCTTCTACCCCCCCCGAAGCCCGGCTCCCGGGTTCCGCTTCCACAGGCCCGCCCTCTCTCCTCCGAGATCCAACGCCTCGCCCCACGGCCCCGCCCCCCACTTGACTAGTCCGCCCCTGGAAGGCCAGCTCCTCCTCTCGACGCCCCTGCTCTCTCCACCCGGGACTTCTCGCTGCCAGGCCGGGTCCTCTCACCGTCAAGGCCCGCCCCTTGCCAACGGTTCTCGCCTATTCGCCGAAAGCCCCCCCTCCCAGATTGCCGCAGGGCAGGGGCGGAGACAGCCCGGGCGGTCCCAGGCTCCGCCCCCGGAAGCCTCACTTCCGGGCGCGAGCACCCCCCCGCCCCGCCTCGCCCAGGCGGCAGAGAGGAGACTATGGAACGTCAGGTGAGGGCTCGGCCCGCGGTCCCCGTGGTCCCTGCAGCCCGGACCGGGCCTGACCCTGGTGTGTCCCCTGCGCAGGTGCTGCTGAGCGAGCCCGAGGAGGCGGCGGCTCTGTATCGGGGCCTTAGCCGCCAGCCCGCGCTGAGCGCCGCCTGCCTGGGCCCGGAGGTCACCACACAGTACGGCGGCCAGTACCGGACGGTGCACACTGGTGTGTGTGCGAAGGGGAACTGGCTGGCGACGGGGTCGCGCACTGGGGTGGGAAGGAAGCGGGTGTGGAGGGCTCGCTGCTTGACAGTGTGTAAGGGTGTATGGGGAGCCGGCCTGTACTTGGAGGATACACTCCCACAGGTCCCTGCACACAGGTGTGTGGGGAGGCGGGGGCGTGCGGGGCGTTATCGGATGGTGCCCATGAGTGCACGAGATGATGGTGTAGGGGTAGAATTCAAACCTGGGTTCAGGGCGTGGACTTTGTAGGGTGCTCCGCCAACACTCCATCCCATACACATGCCAGGCTGCCCTCAAGATTCCAGGGTGGGTGCTGGGGTTACTAGGGGGTTCTCTCAAAGAGGCTGTCAGCTCAGGCTCTGGAGGCCTGGACTAGGGTTGTGGACAAGTGTTGTCCAGCCCGCAGCCAGGGTGTCAGTGTCTGGAGACAGATTGAGAGACTGAGGAAGATCTAGGCCTTCCTGGGTCAGGTGGGCTGGGGGGCAGTAGCCAGGAGTAGCCAAGACAAGGTGAGCAGCCTCATGCCTCCCCTCACAGAGTGGACCCAGAGGGACCTGGAACGCATGGAGAACATTCGATTCTGCCGCCAATACCTGGTGTTCCATGACGGGGACTCAGTGGTGTTTGCCGGACCTGCAGGCAACAGTGTGGAGACCCGGGGGGAGTAAGTTTGAGGAAGGAATCTTGTGAGCAAGGCCACAGCGTCTGCAATGCAAGTCTTTTGTGAATGCCCACCATGTGCCTAGAAGGGAGACCAGGAGCCAGATTCTTGCCCCCTTGGGAGCTCATTCAGTTTCTGGTGACATGGCCTGATAAGCAACGGAGGCTTGCTCCAAACTCACCTGGACTAGAGCCTGTGGTGGCCTGGGGGAGCTGGGGAGAGTAGAGTCTCTGCCTCAGGGAGGAAAGGCAAGGTACTCCAGAAGCTGGTGTGGGGCCAGAGCCTCAAGAATCTCTCCTAAGAGGTGGTGCCCAGTAAGGGAGCAGGAAGGGGTTATTGCAAGATACTCCTGACCTGTGCTACCCCATGTCCACAGACTGCTGAGCAGAGAGTCTCCTTCAGGCAGCATGAAAGCTGTGCTGCGCAAGGCTGGAGGCACGGGCCCTGGGGAAGAGAAGCAGTTCCTGGAGGTGAGTCTACATGGGACCAGGTAGTGGGTGACTAGAGAGAGGCTCTGCCCCACAGATAAGGCTCTGTTAGCGGGCAAACAGCCTAATGCCCAGATGTCCTCAGGTCTGGGAGAAGAACCGGAAGCTCAAGAGTTTCAACCTATCAGTGCTGGAGAAACATGGGCCTGTTTATGAGGATGGTGAGGCATCTGGCTGGTGAGCAGGCAGGGTGGACAGGAGGGGTAGCCGTAGCCCTGGGCCCCCCCCTGATTGGCCCTCCCTGCACCCAGACTGTTTTGGCTGCCTGTCCTGGTCGCACTCGGAGACACACTTGTTGTATGTGGCAGAGAGGAAGCGCCCCAAGGCCGAGTCCTTCTTTCAGACCAAAGCCTTGGACGTCAGTGCCAGCGATGATGAGATAGCCAGGCTGAAGAAGCCAGACCAACCCATCAAGGTGCTCGTGGTCAATCCACGAAGGCCCAGCAGGGCAGCCCTGGGGCTCAGTGTGCTCCCTTCCCATACTGTGCTTGTCAGACCTGGGGAGGCACTAGCTTCTAGGAAGCAGAGCAGGTCCTATAGACAGGCTGGGCATTGAGTATCTTGTGTTCTCAGGGGGATCAGTTTGTGTTTTACGAAGACTGGGGAGAAAACATGGTTTCCAAAAGCATCCCTGTGCTCTGCGTGCTGGATGTCGAGAGTGGCAACATCTCTGTGCTTGAGGGGGTCCCTGAGAATGTGTCCCCTGGACAGGTCAGCAGCAACAGCCTATGTCCCTCCTGGAGTCTGGGGCCCTTCTTCAGCTACCATCCCTTGTTCACTTCTGCCCTGTGATCTTGTTTGCAGGCATTCTGGGCCCCTGGAGATGCTGGTGTGGTGTTTGTGGGCTGGTGGCATGAGCCCTTCCGGTTGGGCATCCGCTTTTGCACCAATCGCAGGTGAGGGAGTGGGGCAAGGCAAGGGACCTTGCAGCCCAGCTGGCCTTGAGACTGAATGTCTGTCTCGCGGTTCCAGGTCAGCCCTGTACTATGTGGACCTCATCGGGGGGAAGTGTGGTAAGTGGCTGATGCCCACCTGTGCTTTGCTGACACATGTTGGCCCTGCCAGCCTGCGTGATGCTCTTGTTTCCATCTGGCCCAGAGCTCCTCTCAGATGATTCCCTGGCTGTCTCTTCTCCCCGGCTGAGCCCAGACCAATGTCGCATTGTCTACCTGCAGTACCCATCTCTGATCCCCCATCATCAGTGCAGCCAGCTGTGCCTGGTGAGCTGGAGGTGGCGGGGATGGGAGGATGGTCAGCAAGAAGATGGTATGGTGGATGAGAGCTGAAGGGCCAGCATCATCTCCCCATGGGCCCTCAGTAGGTGCCCTTCTGTCCTCAGTGCAGCAGCAGTGTGAGTTCTGCCTGTCCTCTCAAGGCAGGGCCTAGAGGTTGAGAGTGCTGCCATGGAGAGCTTTGCACTGCAAGAATGCTCCTCCCCTTGGCTCTCAACTGCATGTAACCAGGCTCTGCAAGGGGCTGGGATATAGTGGGGAGTTACACAATCCCAGACCCTCCCCAGGAAGAGCTCTGAGCCCCTAGTAAAAGTCAGAGGGACGGCCGGGCGCGGTGGCTCAAGCCTGTAATCCCAGCACTTTGGGAGGCCGAGACGGGCGGATCACGAGGTCAGGAGATCGAGACCATCCTGGGTAACACAGTGAAACCCCGTCTCTACTAAAAATACAAAAACTTAGCCGGGCGAGGTGGCAGGCGCCTGTAGTCCCAGCTACTCGGGAGGCTGAGGCAGGAGAATGGCGTGAACCCGGGAGGCGGAGCTTGCAGTGAGTTGAGATCCGGCCACTGCACTCCAGCCTGGGTGACAGAGCGAGACTCCGTCTCAAAAAAAAAAAAAAAAAAAAAAAAAAAAAAAAGTCAGAGGGACATGCCTATCTGAGGCCCCTTGGGCATCTGGTCCAGGTCACCAGAAAAGAGATATATCAGGCTTATTCCAGTTCCCTCCTCCCCTGGGGCTACCTGAGGCAAAAGGGGATAGGCACGGGGCACTGTGCCCGAAGGGAACTGCCTGTCCCCTACTGGGCCTGACCATTGTGTTCTCTTGCAGTATGACTGGTATACCAAGGTTACCTCAGTGGTGGTAGACATTGTGCCTCGGCAGCTGGGAGGTAAGGCATACCTGGCTGGGTGGGTGCAGTGGGGCCTGTAGCTCTGCTTTCCTGCCATCTGTTGCATCCCGCCCCGTTCTTCTTTCCTAGGTTCCTTCTGAGGGCCCTCCCTCCCTGCTGGGCCAGCCCTATGCCCAGCATCCTCAGGGAGTGGGGCTGTCACCATAGGGAACAATTCGATAGCAAGGAGTTGTAGGACCAAGCTGAGATCAGAGTGGCCCAAGCTGATGATGTGTTATTTCCTGTGCTGCAGGTCATAAATAGATTTTTCTTATTTTTCCAATGGCTGGTTCAAACCAAAACCATGATTCCTTCGAGTGGGTCTCAGGAAGTGCACTAGGTTGGAATGTCACACTTGAGAGGCTCTGGACCCAAGGGCATGATATTATCCTGTCCGCCATCCTAACCCCAGCAACCTTTGTCCAGCTCTGAAGTCAGCTGGGTCTTCAGGAGGGTGGCTCTTGGCTGAGAGACTCCTGTCTTGAGTGTTCATAGCTCTGCTTGGATTCTCCTGGAACATCTCAAGGATGAGTCTCTTGTTTTCTCAGGCCACCCGGCCAGTTCCAGGAGTTCAGTGGATGAGGGATAGCCTCTTTGTCTTCTCTTTGGGTTGCAGGGATGCAGTGGTGGGAACGTAGTATGAATCCCAGCTCTGCCCTAAATTAGCTATGTCCTCGGACAGGGTCCTGGCCTCCCTGAGCTCCCATTTCTTCATGGAGGGGTGATTATGTCTGCCTGCCTCATAGGATTATAGTGAGCGTTAAGTGAGTGATGATATTAAAGGATAGGATTTACTGAGCCCCCTGTGCCAAACGCTGTGCTAAGCACCACAGTGGAGATAAGACAGACAAATGATATCTTGGTTAAAGCACCTGGTACCTACCTGGGCTCAACTGAAGCAACTCAGGAGAGCAAGTGCTTTTCCTCTCAGCACCCACGGTTTCTCTCTGGAGCTCTTGAGCTCTGCCTCTCTGGGTCCCCAGAGGCCTCTGCCCCTCAGCCACCACTCAGGCAGTTCCTCATCGCGTAGGGTGCCCCCATGTGTGCCACAAGCTGCAGGGGCCCGACTGGTGCCTGAGCAGGGCCCTGGGTGAATTCCCCAGTACCCTAGCCTGCCTTGTAGACTTGACCCTCCCTACCTCTACTGCTGGATGCAGCCCCAGCCCTCCTGTCTTTACAGAGAACTTCTCTGGGATCTACTGCAGCCTTCTGCCTCTGGGATGCTGGTCAGCTGACAGCCAGAGAGTGGTCTTTGACTCGGCTCAGCGCAGCCGGCAGGTGAGGGACACTGATGGTGTTGAGGGGCAGCCCCTGTGGTCAACCCCCAGGAGCCCTGCGCCCCGAGACATAGCACGTGCATGCCCCTGGGTGAAATGCCCAGCCACAAAGTCTCATCAGCCCCTTAAAACCCTGCCTGCCCATCCTGGACTCATTTCTCTTGGAAGGGACAGGCTGGCCTGGTACACCACAGCAGAACTCAGGCCTTTTCATCTGAGGCAGAGATGCAACCCCTCCCAGGCATTTCTAGCTGGGGGTCAAGGGGACTGCCACTGGGGTGGGTCCCTGAACACACTGTAATGGCAGCTGATGGGGACAGGACTGAGCCCTTCCCCCAGGGATGGAGTAAAGGCACCCACAGTGTGCCAGGCTCCTTTTGGGTGTGATATTTGGTGCTCGTGCCAACTCAAAGGGGCTCAAAGCCATTCCTTACCTTGCCCAGGGTCACCCAGCAAGTTGTGATGGTGCTGGGATTTGAACCCAAGCCCTCACGCTACTCCCTACTGCACTGAGTAACCATCACCATAGCTGTCCACAGCCTTGGTCTGGCCAGGGCTCTCCAAGACGGTAGAGAGGAGGTAGGGGAGGGACCCATAGGTAGAGGGAGTACTCTTGGATGTGGTCCCACATGTGGCCTCCTCTCTGCTTCAGGACCTGTTTGCTGTGGACACCCAAGTGGGCACTGTGACCTCCCTCACAGCTGGTGAGCAAGGCTTTGGGGATGGTGGTAAGGACAGGGCTGGTGAGCAAGCCTGCCAGGCAGTGGGGGACTGGAGCTCCAGCATGTGGGGCAGTGATGGCATTCTCAGCCACTCAGCACCACTGACTGTTCCACAGCCTTTACTAACAGGTCCCCAAAGGCCCTGTCCGTGCAGACCCTTACCCAACCAACAGACTAGCTTCCCTGCTCTACTGCCCTTTAGCACTTAACTCTGCTCCATGTGTCCTGGCCCAGCCTCAGCATGGCCCCTACCTCTGCTCCTAAAACCCACAAAACTCTCTCTTACCAAGATCTGCCAGAGTCATCTTTCTCCCTCTGCAAACCTTGGGTGCCTGTCTCAGGCAGAGGCAGCTCTGTCACCTCAGGGCCCAGGAAAAGCCCAGTGTTGACTCCTGCATCTTCCCCATACTTAGGCCTGGTGATTCTGCCCTTGAGATGTGTTTTGAGTCCTCCACCTGACCTGACTGTACCCGCTCCTCCACAAAGCTACCAAAATATTATTCCAAAGCTACATCTCATTGTACAACTGCTTCAGAATCTGCTTGGACACCACTGCCCCAAATCAGCACACTCCCCGGTCCCAGCTGCCACCCTGCACACAGCAGCCACCAAGGGACAGGCAGATGTGTCTGCATGGTCTGATGTATCTCAAGGTCTGGCAGTTCCCAGCCCAGCCAGTGTCTGTCAGATGAACAAGGGACTGAGAGCAGGAGGCTCATCCAGGGCCATGTGCAGTTGGGTACCTTCTTGGGCACCTTTCCATAGAATCTCCAGCCTGGGACTCTGTTAAAGAGAAGCAGGTAAGAAAGGTGATGGCTCCTGCTAAGCACTTAGTGGCATCTGCCTTTTCCAGGAGGGTCAGGTGGGAGCTGGAAGCTGCTCACAATTGACCGGGACCTCATGGTGGCACAGTTTTCCACACCCAGCCTACCTCCAACCCTGGTGAGTGTCGGTGGGTCCCAGGCCGTGGAGGCAGGGGGTCTGGGCAGGCCAAGCTCACCAGGTCAGGGAATTGGCCCCCGAGTCTGACCATGGCTGGTCAGCATACAGATGGGCCAAGACACAGGCCCAGCTTGGCATGGTCCATGAGGGTTTGGCACTCACAGGGACGAACTACTAGGCTAGAATCTGCTCTGTACAGAACAAGGTGCCTGGGGAAGTACCCAGTCCTGGTATTATAGATCTAAGGAGACAACAGAGCCTAAAAGCTGAGGAGGGAAGGGTGTGCCTGTGTGTGATTGTATGAGTGTGAATACCTTGGTATATACCATCCCACAACAGGAAGCCATGCTATACCCTCTGGAGGTGGGTGGAGGGCCCAGCATAGTGAGAGCTGCCTATTTCCCACTGTGGGCAAAAGGGAAGGGCAGGGAGGCAGCCAGGCCACCTGTGACATATTCCTTCCCCTTGGCAGAAAGTTGGGTTCCTGCCTTCTGCAGGGAAGGAGCAGTCAGTGTTGTGGGTGTCCCTGGAGGAGGCCGAGCCCATTCCTGACATCCACTGGGGCATCCGGGTGCTACAGCCACCCCCAGAGCAAGAGAATGTGCAGTATGGTGAGCTGGGCCAGGGGCAGAGGGATGTCTTCTCCAGGTTCCCCAGCACAAAGCCTCTGCGGTGACCTTTGCTACCTCCTGTCTCACATTGTGGGGTTTCTGGGGATGACCTCTAAGAGGTTTTCTGTTCCTCTTGTGGATGGGCATGGGAAGTAGCATCTAGACATCTGAGCGCCTGCTCTGGGTATCACCTGGGCTCCACCAGGCCAAATCATGTGTGGTGGGAAGACCCAGGTCCAAAGAAAATAGGCCTCATACAAGTCTCAGTGACCACACCTCATCCTGAATGCTGTCCCTGCAGGGTGGGGCTCCCTGACGAGGGCAGAAGCAGCATGAGACTTCTGGGGTCCATGTGTCATGGTGTGGACTACCTTGGCCAGGTCTCTGACCCAGAGGTCAGCCCCAGACCTGCAGCTACAGATGGGCCCTTGGTTGGGGAAGCCCCTAGGCTGGCCCTGCTGACTGCTGCCCTCTCCTTGCAGCTGGCCTTGACTTTGAAGCAATCCTACTGCAGCCCTGCAACCCTCCAGATAAGACCCAGGTGCCCATGGTGGTTATGCCCCACGGTAGGCATCTGGTGTTAAAGAGCCCTTGCCCTCCCAGCCCTCCTCCTAGCTGGCCCTTTCACCCTCTGCTCCCTGTCTGCAGGGGGGCCCCATTCATCCTTTGTCACTGCCTGGATGCTGTTCCCAGCCATGCTTTGCAAGATGGGCTTTGCGGTACTACTAGGTGAGTGAGCAGGGACCCACAGCTCTGTTAGGACTGTGGTGGAGTGAGAGGGGTGGACCTGGTTTGTACAAGCACCATGGGTGCCACTCTAGTCTCCAGGTCTTTCTGTAGCCCAGACCTAGTAACCACTACCAGGAACTGCCGGGGCCCAGCCTCTGGTTCTGTGGCATAGTGATAACAAGGACTAACTTGGGACTTCCAGGGGAAGGGCACTGTGGTTACTCGGTGGCAGCCTCAAATCTCTGGGTCCCTTCCCCTTGACAGTCTGTGGTATAGCTGGCCCCAGGGCCTACTTCACAGATGTGTGGAAAGGGTGTCCAGGGGGCTGGGAATGTTGCCTGACTACACTGTCTGGTCCCTCCCCGCCCTCAGTGAACTATCGTGGCTCCACGGGCTTTGGCCAGGACAGCATCCTCTCCCTCCCAGGCAATGTGGGCCACCAGGATGTGAAGGATGTCCAGGTAGCAGGGGCTGGGGCTTCTGGACAGGCTGAAACATGGGCTGCCAGGGGGATGCCCCCATTCAGCTGAGTGGGCAGCTGGCTGCAGCATGCTTTGCCCCACCCTACAGTTTGCAGTGGAACAGGTGCTCCAGGAGGAACACTTTGATGCAAGCCATGTGGCCCTTATGGGTGGTTCCCATGGTGGCTTCATCTCCTGCCACTTGATTGGTCAGTACCCAGAAACCTACAGGGCCTGCGTGGCCCGGAACCCTGTGATCAACATCGCCTCCATGTTGGGCTCCACTGACATCCCTGACTGGTAGGCATACACCACAGGTCCCTGCCCTTCCCTCCTCTACCTCATATTCTCATGGAGCCCTGCAGGCCTAGAATTCCTGGGTCTGCATCAGCTCAGTGTCTTGCAGGTGCGTGGTGGAGGCTGGCTTTCCTTTCAGCAGTGACTGCCTGCCAGACCTCAGCGTGTGGGCTGAGATGCTGGACAAATCGCCCATCAAATACATCCCTCAGGTATGCAGCCCCCTCCTTGCCCTGTGTGCTGCCCATCCATCCAGAACCCAGGGCCCAGCTCAACACAGCTCCCCACTCCTCTCCGAACACCCAGGTGAAGACACCACTGTTACTGATGTTGGGCCAGGAGGACCGGCGTGTGCCCTTCAAGCAGGGCATGGAGTATTACCGTGCCCTCAAGACCCGGAATGTGCCTGTTCGGTGAGTGCAGCAGGAAGGCCCTGGCAGCTGGTGGGCAGGTGAGCATAGGAGGACCCTCCAACCTTAAATGTTGCTGACTAATTTCTACAGGCTCCTGCTCTATCCCAAAAGCACCCACGCACTATCAGAGGTGGAGGTGGAGTCAGACAGCTTCATGAATGCTGTGCTCTGGCTACGCACACACTTGGGCAGCTGAAGCCCTGCCATTCTGCATGAGCTGATCAGCCTATGCCACACTTCGCTCTTGGGGAGCTCCAAGGTCTGGCAGGGCAACAGGAGGCTTTCTGGGCTCTGGACTCCACGGATGCGTGGGCAGAGGAATGTGGGCTATGTAGTCATAATAAATTAGGACACAGAGCCTGGTTCCTGCTGGTACTTTGTACCAAGCCAATCCCAACACCACCTCCCACCCTGGTGTGCAGAGACCCTAGGTTCTGGGTGTGGTAGCCACAAGGGCTTCATCTGCCTCCAGTGTGAGAAGGGAAGGAACAGTGAGAGGCTTAGCCTCTGCCTGTCCTGGCAACCAGGACTCTGTACGAGCCTAGCTTCCCTGTTGCAGCCCCTTCCATTAGCAACGACTCTGCACCACCCTTCCCAAGAGTATGTCTGGGGGACTAGTGAGACCCTGCCTTTCCACGGCACCCATGGGCAAAAGTAGTCCCAGGGACAGATCACCTAGCCCAGGGTGTGCTGGGCTCAAGCCACCCAGGCCCTAGCAAGGAGTCACTGACTCATTTCCTGGAAGCAGAGGCTAAGAAGCATCTGTACAGGCGTAAAGAGGAAAAGTGGCTTTATGTCTGACAAGAAGTTTTGTCCTTCCCAAGGCATATGGGGTCAAGGCTGGGCCTAAGCCAGTCTCATGACCTTGTGAATCCAGTCCACAAACACAGAGACACGCGTGAAGACGGCTGGCCAGCGGGACCTTGCGCACACTCGGTTGGGGATTATAATTCCTTCCAGGACCCAGCAGTTGTGGGTAAAGCAGGCAAGTGGGCCCCCGTAGTCACCCTGGCAAGTAGGAGAACTGATGAGGGCCCTGGGCCACAGCAATGACTAGCCCCCTTCATGATAAAATAGTTCATTTCTAGCCCCCCCATACCCTCCCAGGGCTGGTCCAGGGCCCTGCCACCAACCTCACAGGCCCCCACAGGGGCCAACAGTCCATCAGTGCACATCTCGCTCTCCCGCACACGTCCTCGGTGCTTGATGTTACACTCCTGGTTGGAGATGACGTTCAGCAAGGCCACATTTAGGACTGTGTCATTACCCGTACCTGCATTGAGGCGAATGGGGAGAAGGAGAGGGCCCTGGAGGAAGATCCAAGGCTGGGCTTCCTGGCCACGAGCAGTCCTGTGCACTGTGCTCTTACCTTTGGTCTCACCCCAGCCTGCAATCTCACACTTGGTCCCTGGAGGCACCACATACCATTCAGGGGGCAGGCAGATCAGGGCCACACGCTGGTTCAGGGTCACAGATCTTTAGCAAGAATGGGGGCACTCAGGGTCTGAGGCCACAAGGCCCAGTCCCACCTCACACCCTCCCAGGTTGTCCACATACCTCTCCAGCTTGAGCAGGACAAGCTGGGAGCCTGAGGGCCCACACACCATCTTGGCTACTGGGACCCGCTGTAGGCCTGGCTCTCCATGCTGTGGGTTCTGGAACAGGGTGCCCAACCATACCTCATAGCCCATGAGAGGCATATGGCTGGGAGAGAAGCTCTGTTAGGTCATTTGTGACTCTCAGTCCATTGCCACAAGGCTCACTGGTTAGCTTGCCTGGGGAAGGGGGAAGGTGGGATGAGACTGGGTCCCCAAACACAGGGGAGGCTCACCAGGAGGAGAAGCACTGCCGGGCAGTCAGTATCCACTGTTCCTTCACTAGAGACCCGCCACAGAAATGCTGGCCCTGCCTGGAGGAGTGGGGAATTAGGACAGGGAACAGAGTCCTGGGACAGATGCTAGACCTGCCATCTTCTGGCTAGGACCTCTAGGGGCAGGGATAGATTCCCAACCCCCAGTGGGATAACTACAGAGGACACAACCTTAGCTGTTCTCGGTGGGAGACAAGCAGTTGTGCCTCACCGATTCCGCAAGCTGACTGTCCAGGGTGAGTTGCCCGGATGGCCTCCAACCACACGCAGCTTGGAACGACGCTGATCCAGTCGATCCACCCTCTTGCCACACTTCTCAAACTGCACCTGGTCTGTGGGACGGGATGGGCTGGATGAAACCCAGACTGTGTGGATGTGGTGGGCTAAAGGGCCTGACCCATAACTGGCCCAACTCCTAACCTGGGGGGTCCAGGATTGATGGCGGCTGGTCATCAGCTGAAAGACAAAGTTCACTGGGGTTAAGGGAGCCAGTCTTTGGTGGTGGGGGTTGAGGCAGGGTCATGGGGGAAGCATCACTAGTGCTCACCGCAGCGTCGCAGGGCACAGTAGTCGAATGGGGTCCCTGGGTCCATCGTGTAGCACCAGGGCCCATGGCTATCCCCATCTGGGTTCCGGCAGAAGTTCTCCTCCAGTTGTGCGTGCGGTTCAGGGGTAAACGTGAACCTAGGAGCGGGAGCAAAATCGTGGCAGAGTAGTGTCAACCATCTCCAGGCTCTGGTCCCAGACACCAAAACATGCCGCCCCGGGGTTAGGGCCCTGGCGGGGCCGGGAGCACCAGGAACTCACTGCGGCTTGTGCGGTGTCTCAGCGGACCAGCGCTGGCACTGGACACCCTTGCGGGTCTTGCTGACCGTGCCGCGGTACTGCTCCCCTGTGCCGTGGTAGCAGTCTGCGGCGGGTGGGGGCAGCCATCAGGCCAAGACCTCGCCCTGGCCCTCCGGTTCCAGGCTTCCAGCCCCGGCTCTAGCCCCCAAGCTTGGGCCTCACCCTGGGGCCGCACGTCGTCCGCACAACGCCGAATCTGGTAGCAAAAGGCCACGCGCATGCCGGGCCGCAGTGTAAAGCACCAGGGCGCCTCTGAGCCGTCGGGGTTCCGGCAGAAGTTCTCCCGAAGGTCTCTAAGCAGGCGCTCCACTCAGTCCTAGCCCGCCAGCCTCCAGCCCTAAGCCCGTGACTACCCTCCTCCCGTCTCACCCGCGGCAGCACGTCCCAACACCCGCCCCCCACCTCACTTGCACGCGTATTTTTCTGGCGTAAATCGGTGCTGATGCGGGATTTGCGCGTCCCAACGCTGGCAAGGTACGCCCGCGGTGGTGGTGTTGGCTGTGCCCCGGTAGCCCTCACCCTTCCCGCGGAAGCAGCTGACAGTCGTGGCCTCGTGGCGGGGCTGTGCCTCGGACCCTTGGATGGACCGAGATAGGTCAGACCCCGAGCTATAGCTGAGATCCCTCTGGGGCTGGGACCAAACCCGCCTTTCGCAGGTGTACGGTACTCCAAGGGATATGCTCTCAGGTCACGACCAGCCCCTCTTCCCTCCCCAGTCAAGCCACGCCCCTCCCCAAGGTTCCCAGGTACCCTCCCAGGCCCGGTTCCCACCGCCTACCGCAGCGGGGAAGGTCACAGAACTCTCGCTCGAGCTGCGGATCCGTAGTGTAGCACCAGGGCCGCTCCGAGCCGTCAGGATTCCGGCAATAGTTGTCGTCTAGACCTTGGTCGAGGAATCTGGGGGCGGTAATGGGGCGTGAACAAGACCCTGGGACTCAGGCTTGTCTGGCCCCGCCCAATTGCCCTACACGGAGCCCTGCCCCTGGAGTCCTGGACCTTCCCTAGCCCGGCCCCCTGGGTGCCGACACCGCCTGCGCGTACTTGCCCGGCTCGAAGGGGTGCTGGTGCGGGTGCTGGAGATCCCAGCGCTGGCACTCGCGCCCTGACTCCGTGCGATCCACCGCGCCGCGGTAATCCTCGCCATTGCACCAAACACACGCGGCTGGAGACAAACAGCCAGTGGGTTGGTGGACGGGCGTGGGATTGTCCCTCCACTCTCCCAGCTTGACCCGGCGCCGCTTACCCTCCCGGCAGGATTTGATGCCGCAGCTCTGGAAGCGCACGGCAGGGTTTATTGTGTAGCACCAAGGACCTCCGGGGTCGCCATCAGGGTTACGGCAGAAGTTATCTTCCAGGCCATTCCGGAGCGTGGGCGTGTATCTGAGGGCCCAGAACAGCACTATAGTGTGTGCCGGGGGAAGGCCCCAGGCCGGGACGGAGGGAAGGTGTTTGTCTCACCTGTGATCATTCGGGAACTTGTGGCTCCAAGCCTGGCAGGGCAGGCCATCTACGGTTGTGGCCACGGTGCCCCGGTACCCAACCCCATTGTCCATGATGCAGGTCCGTATGTAGTCTGGGAGCAAGAGACAGAAAATCAACTTGGGCTGAGGTCCCCTATCTCCCACCCTGTCCCTCTCCACCCCTACTCGCCTTTCTTCTGGAAGAGGTCACAGCGCCCAGAATGCCGCAGCCTCGTGTGGGGCGAGTGTTGAGTCCATGGCAGCAGTTGGCAACCATGGCTGCTCACATTGTAGTGGAAGGCCCTGGAGAAGGCACAGGGTAACGCCACAGCCCAGCCTGCCCTGCCCCCAGTCTTATCTAGGCCCAGTGGCCACTCACTGGCAGTCCAGTAAGGGCCCACAGCGACCAGCACATTCTTCAGCATCTGACACATCCTCCTGCCAAGGCTCGGGCACCACTGCATGTAGCAGGTGCTGTAGCTCTGTGCCCCGGAGCACCTGGAAGTCATTCAATGGCGAGCGCTGCCCTGCAGAGTGGGCATGAGTGGGTGCGGGTCAGGTGGGCATACATGTCAGTAATGTGTATTGGTATGTCCATACTTTGTTCATGCAGGGGATCAAAGCTACAAGAGTTCTGGGATGGACCCTGTATGCACTTTCAAGGGCCAGTCTAGCTGCCCTGCACAGATACTTGTGAAAAAAATTTCCCCTGGGAAGCAGGCCCAGACTTGGTAGTTATCACCAGTGCCTCTGTTTAGTGGCAGGCACCGGGCTCAGATCTAACATGTACGCTCTGTGAGAGCAGTTGGTGATGGAGCCTGCCCCATCTCATCTCTCAAATGAGAATGCTAAGGCCCAGAGCCATCACATTACCCAGCCAGGGGCCCTGGCTAGGCATTCAGACACCAAATCTGGGCTCTCACCTGCACAGAGGCATATGCTAGGTTAGAGGGGTAGATCAGGCTCAGGAGAGGTCACTACCTGCTGTGTGCATGCATCTGTGTGGTCCCAACACTGCCTCAGTGCTAGAGCAGATGTGCTAATAGAGGCCTAAGTGGGCAATGTATGTGTGTTCCTAGGGCTTCCCAGCTGTGCTCAAGAGGCCAAGGTCACTGCCCCATGTACACTGAGCCTCTGGCTCCCCAGCTTTTTTCTCATCCTAGGAGGATGGGCCCAACCCCCTCCTGAAGGTAGATGGAGATCAGGGTGGGAGGCACTCACCAGGGACCCCTAAGCATTGGGTCAGAAGCAGCAGGAGTGGGAGCCACTCCATCCTTCTGGCTGGAGGCTGCACTGTGACCCACCACAGCCCCATCCGCGAAGTTGTGAAACCTGTCCCTACGGGATTGGGTGGCTCTGGCTCCACATGTCAGGTCAGGGCCGCTGGACCCTGACCTGAGACCTGGTGACAGGAGCCATGAGGGGCCAGGCCTCAGGTCCCATAGATCAGTTGCAAGGGTCAGTTACAGCTAATCCCCTGAGAGGCCTCCCTACTAAGTGGACAGGTGTTAGGAAGGTTTGGTGGGGACACTTGAGGTGTCCTGGGGTTGGGGTGAAACCCCTCTGCAGCCTAGTCGCCCAAGGGCATTGTGAAAGTGAGAGCTGCTAAAGTTCTGGGTTCCAGCCCCTGGGTGACATTAAACTTTTCTGAATTTCAGTTTTTCCCTGTAAATTGGGGAAAATTACTTGCCCCAGCTTCAACACTGCCTCCCCTCCACCCTTTTGCTGCCACCTTATCAGGCCCCAGCTGTAGGCAGGTCAGCCCACGCCCGGCTGCAGAGCCCAGGGAGGCCCATCTCACCCGCCAGAAGTGTCATCCCAGGGATGAGCGAGGCTGTCCACTAGGACTAAATAAGGGTAGAGGTAACAGGTAGCAGGGACTCTGGCAGGAACGGCCTTTCAGACGTTTTAAGGACCGTCTGAGCGGGGCCTCCAAGTATGGGTAGGAGACAGGTGGCCTAGGGATTCCGGTTAGCACTTCGCATTCTGCCGCAGCAGGGCTGGGAGCATCCCCAGAGCAGGCGGAGGTCGGAGGTGGTGTGGCCTTCCGGCAAAGCTGAGGCCTGGAACAACCCTGTGGGAGGCCCTGGAGGGGATCCACTAGCGCAGGCTGGGCTCGGGCCAGTGCGCGTGCGCGGCTGGAGGCGCTGCGCGCGATCGTGCGCGTGATTTGGCCCTGGACGGACGCCGTAGCCAAGAGGTTGGGCGGATGTTGTGAGCCGGGTCGCGGCGGCCGAGGCTCGGGGTGAGTGAGGGGCGGCTGGGCTCTGAGCCTGGCGGGTTCCGGCTGCTCCCTTCGCGGTCCAGGCTAGTCCAGTGCGAGGGCAGCTGCAGCACAGGGATCGTGGTGCTAAACTCCGAGCGGGAGCTGTTCTGGCAGGTCCTCTGGAGCTTGGGGCCAGGCGGGGGCGACTTGGGGGAGCCATACCCCGCCCTCGCTGTCCTTGGGCTCCCAGACGGCGGAGTAGGTTAGGTTTTGAGCCCGAATACCCCGGCGGGGCTGGATGGGATAGCTGTGACAGGGAGTCCCCGGGCGGGGACAAGGTCCGTCTCTCACCTGGGTCCTCAGCAACTGACACCCGGAGTGGGTGTCTCGAAGGTTTGCTCATCAAATGAATGACTGCGTTTAATCAGACCTTCAACTACTCTGGTAGTGAAGGGGCACCGATCACGGACGCCCACCGAGGGCCCGAGGTCGGGAAAACCACCTTCCCGAGGGGCAGGCGTGGTGCAGACCCACAAGGGTTTGTGGCGGGAGTAGAGGGTCTGTTTGGGGTGAGATAAGAGGCTGAGCTGCAGAGTAGGGAGTGCTGGCTAAGGCAGTGCTGCAGAGCGAAACTCTAGACCTGCGCTGTCTAATAGAACTTTATATCGTGGTGGGAATGTCCTACCTTTGTGCTGTCCAATAAAGTAACCATTAGCCACTTGCGGTCATTGAACTCTTGAAATGTGGCTAAGGCAACTGAGAAATCTAATTGTTAATTTTTACAACTTTAAATTTAAGTAACCTCATGTGGATGATGGCTGCTGTGTTGGACAGCACAGCTACACATCAGTGAGACCAGCACCAGGGACTCAGTGCAGGTTCTGGGGCAGCTGCAGCAGCAACATGATATGAGGGATAGATGCACTAGGAGGACCAGTGGAGTTTGCCATGAGGGCTGGGCAAAGGTGGTGCTTGGATGAGGTGGGAGGCCCCATGTGTGAGTGGAAACAGGGGAACTATCAGGACCATGGATAAAAGAAGGGAGGAACCCAGGGCTGAGGAAAGAGCCTCCAGCCTTGTGGGGAGTAAGTGGGACTTATGGCTAGAGATGACCAGACCAGTGGTGGTCTGCACTTGGGGGAATGTGTAGGACTCTCGCTTCTGGTTGTGAGCTGGACTCAGGATGGCTTACAACTGAGATGGAAACAGGGGCTCTGCCCCAGGACACCTCACTTATGACATTTTGGTCTGATTTCCACAGAGCTGAGACATTTAGTTATGGTTCAGCAAAAATGTATCTGGTACCTGCTCTCTGCCCAGGCCTGTGCTGGGCACAGGGACACTGGAGAACAAGAAGTGGTCCCTGTCACATGGGCCTAGACCCCGGCTACCCTCCCTGTGTAGGAAGCTGGGAGCCCCTGCATTCTCCTGCCCTATGTGTTAGTGTGCATGCCCCTGGCCTCACCTGCTCCCAAGCCTTCCTGCCATGGCAGGACTGAGGTCAGGTTTGGGGGCCCCTGGCTGGCCCTGAGTAGACAGGCTGTGTGTCTGGCTCAGCCTCCAGGACCACTGGCTGCCCATAAGAGATGAAGGATGGCATCCAAGGGGGCCGGCATGTCTTTCTCCCGCAAGAGCTATAGGCTGACCTCAGATGCTGAGAAATCCAGGGTCACAGGTAAGGGCTGGCAGGGAAGGAAGGAGGCTCCTCTTGTTGGGAGGAGAAGGAAGGGACAAAGGCCTCAGGCCTTGCTGCATCTGTGGCTGGCCTAAGACCAGAAGTCTCTGGGGCCTGCAGGGGCCAGGAGCTACACTGATCATGTGGCCCTTTTCTCCTTTCTGACTTGTGGCTCAGGCATTGTGCAGGAGAAGCTGCTGAATGACTACCTGAACCGCATCTTTTCCTCTTCTGACCATGTACCCCCAGCAGCCACCAGCAGGTATGGCTGGGTGGGTGGCCCCTCCTCACTCCGCTGGACCAGACCAGAGCAGGGAGGCTGCAGTTGTAGGGAAAGGGAGCCTGGGCTCTGGACAGATAGGCTTAGGCTCTGTTCTTACTGTGCTCCTGGCTGCAAGATCTCTGGCCAGAGAGTCTGCCTTGCATACTCTGTCTGTTTCTTCCTGTCTCCAGGCAGTGCTAGTTCCTTCTGAGAATCAGGGAGCAGAGGTCAGGGAGCAGGTGCACATTCATGCCCAGCTAGCACCTGGCACCTACTCCACACCCAGCATCTGGCCTTGCATGTACCTGCCCACACCTTGGCCTCAGCCTGGCCCCTTGTAGCTTCTGACTGATCTTGTAAAGAACAAACCCCTCCAGGGCCTTTTCTTTACAAGTTTAATACTTTGAAGTGTACTCAGTATAAAAGTTACAAGTACATTTTAGCAGAAACTTAGAGACAGAGGGCCAGGCACAGTGGTTCACACCTGTAATCCCAGCACTTTGGGAGGCCAAGGTGGGTGGATTGCTTGAGTCCAGGAGTTCAAGACCAGCCTGAGCAACATGGCGAGACCCCATCTCTACAATAAAATATAGAAATTAACTGGGCATGGTGGCGTGCACCTGTAGTCCCACTATTAGGGAGGATGATGTGGGAGGATCACTTGAGCCTAGGAGGTTGAGGCTGCAGTGAGCTGGCCTCTGCATGCCGCTGCACTCTAGCCTGGGTGACAGAGCAAGACGCTGTCTCAAAAAAA
Source organism: Macaca mulatta (assembly GCF_049350105.2). Taxonomy (NCBI): domain Eukaryota; kingdom Metazoa; phylum Chordata; class Mammalia; order Primates; family Cercopithecidae; genus Macaca; species Macaca mulatta. The sequence continues at coordinate 113,155,569 of NC_133407.1, forward strand.
AGAAGGAAAAGCACCTGCTATCTTGTTATTTTAACATGACCATTCAAATGTGATTCTTTTCTGTTTTCTTTGTGTTACATTTTTAATTTTTAATTTTTGTGGGTATATAGTAGGTATATGTATTTATGGGGTACCTGAGATACTTTGATACAGGCATGCAATGCATAATAACCACATCATGGGAAATGGGGTATCCATCCCCTCAAGCATTTATCCTTTGTGTTATAAACAATCTAGTTATACTCTTTTAGTTATTTTTAAATGTACAATTATTATTTACTGTAGTCACTCTGTTCTGCTACCAGATAGGTCTTATTAATTCTATTTTTTTGTACCCATTAGCCATCTCCATCTCCCCACAAGCCCTACACTACCCTTCCAAGCCTCTGGTAACCATCCAATACTTTGCCTGCATGAGTTCAATTGTTTTAATTTTTAGCTCTCGCAAGTAAGTGATAACATGCAATGTTTGTCTTTTTCTGCCTGGCTTATTTCACTTAACATAGTGACCTCCAGTTCCATCCATGTTGTTGCAAATGACAGGATCTCATTCTTTTTTATGGCTGAATAGTACTCCGTTGTGTATATGTACCATGTTTTCTTTATTCATTTGCTGATGGACACTTAGATTGCTTCCAAATCTTGGCTATTGTGAACAGTGCTGCAACAAACATGGGAATGCAGATATCTCTTCGATATACTGATTTCCCTTCTTTCAGGTATATACCCAGCAATGGGACTGCTGGATCTTATGGTAGCTCAGTTTTTAGTTTAGCTTTTTTTTTTTTTTGAGACGGAGTTTTGCTCTTGTTGCCCAGGCTGGAGTGCAGTGGCATGATCTTGGCTCACTACAGCCTCCCGAGTTCTAGCGATTCTCCTGCCTCAGCCTCCCGAGTAGCTGGGATTACAGACACACCACCACGCCCTGCTAATTTTGGTATTTTTAGTAGAGATGGGGTTTCACCACGTTGGCCAGGCTGGTCTCGAACTCCTGGCCTCAGGTGATCCTCCCACTTCGACGTCCCAAAGTGCTGAGATTACAGGCATGAGCCACCACACCTGGCCAATTTTTAGTTTTTTAAGGAACCTCCAAACTGTTCTTGATAGTGATTGCACTATCATAATTTACATTCCCACTAACAGCGTACAGGGGTTCCCTTGTTCCACATCCTCGCCAGCATTTGTTATTTCCTGTCTTTTGGATATAAGTCATTTTAACTGGGGTGAGATGATATCTCATTGTAGTTTTGATTTGCATTTCTCTGATGACCAGTGACATTGAATACCTTTTCTTTTTTTTTTTTTTTTTTTTTGAGATGGAGTCTCACTCTGTCGCCCAGGCTGGAGTGCAGTGGCCAGATCTCGACTCACTGCAAGCTCCGCCTCCCGGGTTCATGCCATTCTCCTGCCTCAGCCTCCCAAGTAGCTGGGACTACAGGCGCCCGCCACCTCGCCCAGCTAGTTTTTTGTATTTTTTAGTAGAGACCGGGTTTCACCGTGTTAGCCAGGATGGTCTCGATCTCCTGACCTCGTAATCCGCCCGTCTCGGCCTCCCAAAGTGCTGGGATTACAGGCTTGAGCCACCGCGCCCAGCGAATACCTTTTCATATGCCTGTTTACCATTCGTATGTTTTCTTTTTTTCTTTTTCTTTTTTTTTTTTTTTGAGACGGAGTCTCACTTTGTCGCCCAGGCTGGAGTGCAGTGGCGCGATTTCGGCTCACTGCAAGCTCCGCTTCCCGGGTTCACGCCATTCTCCTGCCTCTGCCTCCCGAGTAGCTGGGACTACAGGTGCCCGCCACCGCGCCAGGCTAATTTTTTTGTATTTTTAGTAGAGACAGGGTTTCACCGTGTTAGCCAGGATGGTCTTGATCTCCTGACCTCGTGATCCGCCCGCCTCGGCCTCCCAAAGTGCTGGGATTACAGGCATGAGCCACCATGCCTGGCCCATTCGTATGATTTCTTTTGAGAAATGCCTATTCGTATATTTTCCCCATCTTTTGATGGAATTATTAGTTTTTTTCCTATAGAGTTGTTTGCGTTCTTTATATATTCTGGTTATTAATCCCTTGTCAGATGGGTAGTTTGCAAATATTTTCTCCCATTTGTGGGCTGTCTCTTCACTTTGTTGATCATTTACTCTGCTCTGCAGAAGCTTTTTAACTTCATGTCTGTTTTCTTTATCTCATAATGTATGTAGTTCAGATTATGCTGTATAGAAAACTTTAAAAAAATTTGTCACCTTTAGTTCTTAAAACATTTTTATTGAGCTATGATTAATATACAATAAACTACACATATTTAAAGTATACAATTTGATAAGTGTTAACATATAACCCGTGAAACCATCACTACTCTCAAGGTAATGGACATGTCCCTCACTTCCAAAAGTTTATAGAAGTTTGCATCCTATTTTTATCATCAAATGTTATCCCGAGAGTATTTTTCCACATTATCAATTTATCTTACTGAGCGTCTTTAGGGCCGGGGGTCTGCTGTGGCCCATACAACTGCCCTAGTTTGGAAGGACTTTTGCTTTTGTAAACAATGCTGTGAGGATGCCCAGGGCTGGAGTCGTGTGGCTAGAGTGTTTGAATTGCAGTCACTTTTAAGACTGTTGCCAGATTACTTCTTCAGAGGATCAAGTAGGTTCTCCCTCCCTGCAGTGAGGCACGGTTGTCCCTGTCTCTCACCCCCTCAGCAGCCTTAGCTGTTCTGTCTTTCACAACTTCTGCTCTTTAGGCAGGTCCAAAAGGCAGCATCATTACCTGTTCCATTTAAGTAGCTGTGGTGGTCAGAAAGTTCCTGCTTGCAGAGAGTTCCTGCCCACCCCCACCCCATACTCAGTCCTGGCCTGTTCCCAGAGCCATCTGATCCCTACCTCATGTGATACCAGAGATGGTCCTGCTGCTGCTGCTGCTGCTGTGGCCGCCAGGAGAGAGAGCAGGTGGTAGGGCCATCAGTCAGTGGTTATGGGGTTTCAGGGCCCTGAACTGGGGCCTAGGAGATCCAAAAAGGTCAGGCAAGTTGCTAGTCTTGGCCAAATGGGCAGCGCTGCAGGCACTCAGTGGTGGCTCTCAGGCCGACTGCCCACAGATATGTGCAGTCTGCTGTCAGGATCAGGCACACGACTTTTGGGGTCTGATACAAGAGTAGCCATCCCAAGTGTGGGCTTGTTAAGAATTGTTTTCTTTTGAGACAGGGTCTCACTATGTCACAGTCATAGCTGACTGCAACCTTAAAGTCCCTGGCTCAAGGAATCCTCCCACCTAAGCCTCCCACATATCTGGGACCACAAGCACATGCTACAGCACCCAACTAATTTTTTTTTTTTTTTTTTTTAAGAGACAGGGTCTTACTGTGTCACCCAGGCTGGTCTCAAACCCCTGGGCTCAAGTGATTCTCCCACCTCAGCCTCCCAAAGTGCTGAGACTACAGGTGTGAGCCACCATGCTTGGCCTATAACTGCTTTTGAGGAAGGCTGCTTTATCCTTGGGCCCACTGGGGTATTCAGAGATGGGGTTGGCTTTAGTCTTCTGTGCCGCTAGCTGAGCACCCCAACTGCATAGCCACCACCTGGCCTTGGCCTGGGACTGAGCAGGAGTGGGGAGGGCCCTTTGTGCATCTCCGCTCCTATAGCTCAGGGCTGGGAGTGACTTACACTGGGGGAATATGTGATCCTTGAGCCTGGGTAGTGGCTACCTTGTCAGGGTGCTTTGTCCCATCTTCGTCCCCTTCCAGAGCCTTCTGTCTGTGTGGATGAGTAGGGAGAAACTGGCATTAAAGGTGGAAGAGCAGGTGGTGGCAGCCTGTGGGTAGCCAGGTATGTAATGGGCCTCCGTTCTGCCTGAGTCCTGCTGGTTACCACCACCTCACTCCCTGCTATTCTTGGGAGCTGAGCTCAGGACAGCACTGACTGGCATTAGACAGTACCCTTTTCCCTCTAGGCATGTGTGTTGAGAGGATGAGGGGGCCACCCAGACAGATTTTTCCCAACTCTTTTGGCTCGAGTAGGTGGGACATGTGCTCTGCTGATGATTTATGGATTGGCGGGTACAGGACAAAGCCATCCAGCAGCTCAGAGGGCTGAGCCTTTCATACTTCCAGGACATGTCCCATTCAACACAGACTCCCCTGGCTGGGTGGTGGCGAGACTGGAATCTGCCCCAAAGGAACCACAGGCCTAGGGGCAAGGGCTGGACTAGGTAGCCTTGGTACTGACCACTTTGGGAACCAGCATTTCTCCCAGCCTCCTTCTTCCAGACGTCATCAACACAGCCACCTTTGAGAGTGGGCAGGTTATGTGCTATGCAGACAGCACATGTTATTCCCTGGGCTCTTCACAGCATCTCTGACATAAGCCTTTATTCTGTTTTTACAGATGAAGGAATTAAGACTTAGAGAGGGCTACTATATAGTATATAAAATATGTATATAGATAGTTATATGTAAATATAATACACTATATATGTATATATGTGTACATATATATATATGTATTTTTTTTTTGGAGACTTATTTTTTTTTTTGAGTCTTATTCTGTCACCCAGGCTGGAGTGCAGTGGCGCTATCATGGCTCACTGCAACCTCTACCTCCCGGGTTCAAACAATTCTCCTGCCTCTGCCTCCCAAGTAGCTGGGATTACAGGTACACACCACCAAGCCCAGCTACTTTTTGTATTTTTAGTAGAGTTGGGATTTCACCATGTTGGCCAGGCTGGTTTTGAGCTACTGACTTCGTGATCTGCTCACTTCAGCCTCCCAAAGTGCTGGGATTGCAAGAGTGAGCCACCACACCGGCCCCTATTTTTTTTTTTTTTTTTTTTTGAGTCTCACTCTGTCCCCCTGGCTGGAGTGCAGTGGCGCGATCTTGGCTCACTGCAAGCTCCGCCTCCTGGGATCATGCCATTCTCCTGCCTCAGCCTCCTGAGTAGCTGGGACTACAGGTGCCCGCCACCGCACCCAGCTAATGTTTTGTATTTTTTTTTTAAATTTTTATTTATTTATCTATTTATTTTTTTGAGACAGAGTCTCGCTCTGTCACCCAGGCTGGAGTGCAGTGGCCGGATCTCAGCTCACTGCAAGCTCCGCCTCCCGGGTTTACGCCATTCTCCTGCCTCAGCCTCCCGAGTAGCTGGGACTATAGGCGCCCGCCACCTCGCCCAGCTAGTTTTTTGTATTTTTTAGTAGAGACGGGGTTTCACCGTGTTAGCCAGGATGGTCTCCATCTCCTGACCTCGTGATCCACCCGTCTCAGCCTCCCAAAGTGCTGGGATTACAGGTTTGAGCCACCGCGCCCGACTATTTTTTGTATTTTTAGTAGAGACAGGGTTTCACCGTGGTCTCGATCTCCTGCCCTTGTGATCCGCCTGCCTCGGCCTCCCAAAGTACTGGGATTACAAGTGTGAGCCACCGCGCCTGGCCTATTTTTTTTAACAGTCCTGAAGTGCACCAGGTTGAACCGATTGTGCTTTTTTTTTTTTTTTTGGAGATAGAGTCTCACTCTTGTTGCCCGGGCTGGAGTGCAATGACACGATCTCGGCTCACTACAACCTCTGCCCCACCAAGGTTCAAGTGATTCTCCTGCCTCTGCCTCCCAAGTAGCTGGGATTGTATGTACACACCACCACACCCAGCTAATTTTTGTATTTTAGTAGGGATGGGGTTTTACTATGTGGCCAGACTGGTCTCGAACTCCTGACCTCAGGTGATCAGCCTGCCTTGGCCTCCCAAAGTGCTGGGATTACAGGCATGGGCCACCATGCCCGGCCTGGACTGGTTATACTTTTGAATTTAGTGGATAATTCAGCCTTCTGACCTGCGTGCCAGAGTCTAGGACTAGGCACAGCCCTTTTTCTGGAGTCTAGGCAGCCACACTGTGAGCTCAGGGGAAAGGATGGGATTTAGTGTCATCTGGCTGATTTCAAGGACTTGTGGACCCCTGGCAGCCTCTCACTCTCCCCAGGAAACCCCTGAACTTCCAGAACCTGCCAGAACATTTGGACCAGTTGCTACAGGTGGACAATGAAGAGGAGGAAAGCCAGGGTATGTGGCCGCCTCTGTAGTGGGGTTGGGAGCTGCAGAGCTGGGACCTAGGGGACCTGGAGACATCTGGTGAGCTCAGGACACCCTATGCATCCTTTCAAATGCTCTTCCCTGCCTGATCCCACCTCTCCCCTTTTCAGGACAGGTTGAAGGGCGGCTTGGCCCATCCACTGTGGTCCTGGACCACACAGGTGGCTTTGAGGGGCTTCTCCTGGTGGATGATGACCTGCTGGGGGTGAGTGAGAGTGAGGTTTGGAGACCCAGATCCAGCCCCTTCTGACACAGCCCCAAGCTCCTCCTGATGTGGCCCTAGTCTCTCTACTCATCTTGATGGGGCTGCAGCCAAAACTTGCCCTGACATGACCCCAGACCATTGTGTTCTCAGTCCTCAAACTCTCCCACCAAAGCCCTGAAACAGTCTTGATGTGGCCTCAGCCCCCAGCCCTTCCCAGCACAGCCTTGAGTCCCTCTCTCATCCTGCCCTGGCCCAGGATCCCTCCTGATACAAGCGTACCCCCTCCCACCATCCTCAGGCACAGTGCAGTGTTGGCCACCACAGGCAAATACCACCAGGGCTGGCTCAGTTGGGGATGGGGTCTTTTTCCCCTGGGGAGATGCTCTGTGTGCCTGGGAGCAAGCCCACCACCCCTCTTCTTCACCTAGGTGATTGGACACAGCAACTTTGGCACCATCCGCTCTACCACATGCGTGTACAAAGGTGAGACCTTACCCTGCTGTGGCCTAGGTAGTTGGGAGAAAGTTTAAGGGCCCAGGCATGAGGCAAGAGGCAGTCTTTGTCCACCTCGTGGCCCTAACTCAGCTCTTTCCAGGGAAATGGGTCTACGAGGTCCTCATCTCCTCCCAGGGGCTCATGCAGATCGGCTGGTGCACCATCAGCTGCCGCTTCAACCAGGAGGTACAAGTTGGGGAGGGGACCCCTCCCTGGGCCCAGGGAGAGCTTCTCCTGCCGCAGGCCTCATCAGGTCTCTGGATCCCCTCAGAACTGCCCAGGACCCTAACCAACCTGGACTACCCTCTGGAGAAGAAACATGTCCAACCCCATCCCAGGCACCCTAGTTCAGAGAACACCCCTTACTCTTTCCCTCAGATCATCTGTTCCCTTCTCTAGAGCCATATGCGTCCAAGGCTGGTGATTGGTGGGCTCTAGCCCAGGCCCTGCCTGCCTCACCAGGGACCTCACAGGCATTTCCTCCCTAGGAGGGGGTTGGAGATACACACAACTCCTATGCCTATGATGGCAACCGCGTGCGCAAGTGGAACGTGACCACGACGAATTATGGCAAGGTGAGAGCCAAGCCCCCTGTGGGTCATCCGCCCCATGACTGTCACTACAGCTTATTTGGAGCCACTGGGAAGCCATAAGGACTATAGGGCACCAGGGAAGGGTCAGGGACCCAGGTCCTTTGTCCTTGTGGCCAGTCTCCCCTGGGTGGTTCTGGAAACGCAGCTGGGGTTCAGAGCCAGCAGGCTGCTGGGCTTCTGTGCATCTGATGAGGCCTCCTCTCATGGCAGGCGTGGGCAGCGGGGGACATTGTGAGCTGCCTGATCGACCTGGATGATGGCACTCTGTCCTTCTGCCTGTGAGTTTCCTGTCTCTATGCCCAGGCCTGGTCCCTGGGGCCTCCCAAGACTGCCCCCAGTTTCCTGGGCCCTGTAAGGGGCCAGGCTGAGTTTGATAGCCTGAGGTGGGCAGCCACATCCTTAGCACTGGCTCACAGACCCACCCTTCTCCCCAGGAATGGTGTATCACTGGGCACTGCCTTTGAGAACCTGTCCAGGGGCCTGGGCATGGCCTACTTCCCAGCCATCAGCCTCTCTTTCAAGGAGTCCGTGGCCTTCAACTTTGGCAGCCGTCCTCTGCGATATCATTTTGTGAAGATGGCTGTGGGCTGCTCAGAAGCTCTTGGGGGAGCTGGGATGAGGGACTCCCTACCCCAGGGATGCCATGGGCTGGTGGCAGGCCCTGGCTGCTGCAGAGTTAGTGGGGGGCCATGTAGGGTGTCGAAGACAACTTTCCTTGCAGTAGCCTGGTTGGTTGGGTGCCCTTGTCTCCATTGAACAGATGAGGAATGTGAAGCGTCCTCCCTAGGGAGAGTAAGTGGGCAAGTTGTGATGCAAACCAGCCCTGCCTTAGAGCCCAGGCCCCTGAGGGGGTGGGCAGTGGAGAGGGAGTGGGCAGTGGAGAGGGAGTGGGCATGTCTGAGCCACAGATAAGGCGTTGCTGGCTTAACTCTGGCACCTACCCAGTGGCGGGCTACCGGCCCCTGCAGGACCCACCGAGTGCTGACCTAGTGCGGGCACAGAGGTTGCTGGGCTGCTTCCGGGCAGTGCTGAGTGTGGAGCTGGATCCTGTGGTGAGCTGGGGTCTGGGCCTGGCAGGCTGGGGGACCTCCACAGCCTCCTGCCCCTCACACTTCTCCCTCCTCCCCCCTCCACACAGGAGGGACGGCTGTTGGACAAGGAGAGCTCCAAGTGGCGGTTGCGGGGCCAGCCCACCGTCCTCCTCACACTGGCCCACATCTTCCATCGCTTCGCACCGCTCCTGGTGAGCAGCATTGGGAGGGGAGGAGACACGCCATGCTAGACACGCCCATGGTAGATGTGCCTTCACTTGGGGCTGCGGTACTGAGGTGTCCGAGGTCCCATAGCATTACCTGGTAGGGGCCCCATGTGACCAGGGCCCTCAGACCTCAAAGTCAGTCCTCCAGGGAAACGGGGACATTGCCAACCAAGGACATCAGGGGATGTCCTGGAAGGAAGACTGAAGGATCATAACATCACAGGCCAAGGAAACTGCATGTGCCAAGCCTTAGAGGAGCCACGGGGCAATGGCCTTCTTGTCCCTCAGTCAGACCCTGGAAGGGCTCACCTATGTTTGGTGTTGCTCAAGTGGCTCAAGGCTCTGTGCCTGAGGCTTCTGCCTCGGCCATATGCCAGGGCAGGGGTGCCTTGACCAGAGTGGAAGGCTGCCACCTCACCAGTGCCTGGCCTTGGTGCAGCGCAAGGTGTACCTGGTGGAGGCTGTGCTCATGAGCTTCCTGCTGGGCATCGTGGAGAAGGGCACACCCGCACAGGCACAGTCCGTGGTGCACCAGGTCCTGGACCTCTTGTGGCTCTTCATGGAGGTGAGGCTCCTGACCTCAGGCCTCAGGCCTGGCAGTCAATCTTCACTGGGGTCGGGAAAATACAGGGAGAATCTTGGAAAAGGCCCCAATCATGGCTGCCTTGGCATCTGTTCCCCCAGGACTATGAGGTACAAGATTGCCTCAAGCAGTTGATGATGTCCCTGCTTCGGCTGTACCGGTTCTCGCCCATTGTCCCAGACCTGGGCCTACAGGTGGGAGCCCCTGCCCCTGCCCTGATTCCCCTGGGACTCGCCTGTCCACTCTGAACACCCCCTCTCCACAGATCCATTACCTGCGGCTCACTATCGCCATCCTGAGGCATGAGAAGTCCCGCAAGTTTCTGCTTAGCAATGTTCTGTATCCTTTCCTTGCTACCAGGCAGGCCAGACATGGGGTGCCCTCTGGATTCAGCAGAGGCCAGGAAGGAGAGTGTCCATCAGGCCAGGGGTCCCCTGGGAGGATCAGGAGGACCAGAGCTGCCCAACATGTGGCACTTTCTCTACAGAGCAAGGACGAGAGAGCAAAGGACTGAGCCTGGCCAGCCAGCCTAGCCAGGGGGTTCCGAATGACTGCAGACTCGGGCTATGTGGAGGTGTGGGAGGGGCCACAGGGCCTGCCCTCTTCAGCCACAGCCCAGCACTTTTGTTCATGTTCCACATTGGGGATTCCTGCAAGATCTTTAAGGAGGCAGCTCTTCCTGCTTCCCAAAATTGTTGAGAACTGCATGAGTGAGTGAGAGAGCATAGCTTTGAGCCCCTGACTGGGAAGCCTGAGCTCATAGCCGTTTTCTTGGTCTGGGGTCTTCCAGCCTCCAGGGGGCAGATACAAAGCTGGAAGACACAGAGGTCAGAGTTGGGGCCTGAGAAAAGGCCCCCAGGCCCTCTCTCCAGCTTATCCGACAGTCATGTGTTCCTGTGACAAGCCCTTATTGTGCACCTGCTTTGTACTGGACCTGGTGGGCTTAACCACCACAGCTTTTTGTCAGGGAGCATGCCCTGGGGGTCAGACACATAGCAGCAGCATGCCCCTGTGGTGGTGGGAGAGCTGCGGTAGGCACATCCAGGGATGGGCTCCCGGGGAGGACTCTTGAGGGTGTGCAGAGTGCCCTTGGGCAAGCAGAGCCTTGCCTTGACACCCGCCAGCTTCGATGTGCTCCGCTCCGTCGTCTTCTTTTACATCAAGAGCCCCCTGCGTGTGGAGGAGGCCGGCCTGCAGGAGCTCATTCCTACCACCTGGTGGCCCCACCGCTCCAGTAGGGAGGTGGGTGCACCCCAAATGAGATGAGCAGAGGTCATGGTGAGGGCTGGCCTGGGCACCTGGCCACCAGGCACCTAGCATGAGACCTTTTCACTGGCCCTGGTCCTTGGAGCCCTGGGGATGGGGTGTGGGTGTTCTGAGTGAAGGAGGCCTGGCTAGGTCCTGCGTGACCCTGCTGTATTCCACCTGCTACCCCTGCCTAGGGCAAAGAGAGCACAGAGATGAAGGAGGAGACCGCAGAGGAGCGGCTGCGGCGGCGAGCCTACGAACGGGGCTGCCAGCGGCTCAGGAAGCGCATCGAAGGTCGGCCTGCTTTGGGCACAGGGTAGGGTGGGAGGTGTGTGTATGCACATGAAGGCGCTTGGAGGTGCCCATGTCTAGGTGGGACTCGGGGAACCCTGGTGGTGGAGCCCTGGCCCAAACCTGCTCCCCATCCACCCATGAGCCTGAGGGCCATGTTCCTCACTTTACCTCCAGTGGTGGAAGAACTACAGGTCCAAATCCTGAAGCTGCTGCTGGACAATAAAGATGACAATGGGGTGAGCGACTCCCAGAGCCCTGGGTGGGGCCCTGTGGGGAGGGATGCTGCACTGGGCCTTAAGACCCAGAGGGTGGGGACTGGCTTTGGTTCACATGGCAGGGGCTGGGGGAAGGTGCATCACTGAGCCAGCCCAGTCTGGGCCTGCATTCTCAGCTCAGCACAGCCTCACTTTTCCCTCCCTCAAAGGGCGAAGCTTCTAGGTACATCTTCCTGACCAAGTTTCGCAAGTTTCTGCAGGAGAACGCCAGTGGCCGGGGGGTAGGTGTCCTCCAGGCCAGCCCACTGTGGACCCCTGGCTGCACTACACAGGCCACGCCCTCAGCACCTGGTGCCTCTCGGACTGCCTTGTCCCTGCCTAGCCCCGAGCTTTTCTCTGCTGCTTTTCCCTCCCTGCTAAACCCTTGACCCTCGGGCAGGACCTTGGATGAGGAATGGGCGAAGCTCTGGGTTGGTACCAATGCATGTTTCATGCCTGGTGCCCACAGAACATGCCCGTGCTCTGCCCCCCTGAGTATATGGTTTGCTTCTTACACCGGCTGATCTCTGCCCTGCGCTACTATTGGGATGAATACAAGGCTTCCAATCCCCATGCTTCCTTCAGTGAGGGTGAGTGGCACTGGGGCCCCAGGTCAGTGAGGCTAGACAGAGCCAGGCGTAAGGTAGCCCCTAATGTTAGTGCTGAGCTGAGGGCCTGTGGGGAGCTGTCTCCAGCATCCTGCCTGGTTGAGTCCTACCTAGCCGCAGGTGCCTTCTCCACTGGGGCAGCAAGAGCCCTTCACCCCAGGCCTGCCGATCCTGTGTTAGCTCTGACTGTCCCACGGGCTCTTACCGCTATGGGCTCTTTTCTTTGGTCCTCGCCCCCCATTTCTCTGTGTGTCCTTTATAGGGCTGCCTTGGGTGGGTGCTGGGGGGCCCTGTGTTTGAGTCCCCAAGGGTCAGTGGGAGCCTTACCTGCCCTGGATTGGGGGATATCCCACAGGGCTGAGACTGGGCCTCTCTGCTTCTCCCGAGTGAACAGCTGCCATGAGTACCCCCATGACCCCAAGTTATGCAGCTGCTGGCTCTGACCTGAAATGGCAGGGGTGGGGAGGAGGTAGAGGAGGTCTGGGCTCTGATTCCTCTGTCTGTCTGGGTGGGTGGGTGGCCAAGCCCAGAATTCCCAGGCTGTGCTAGGCCAGATTGGAGGGGAGGGCTGTGGGGAGGGTCTTCCTGCTGGGCCCTGACCACTGGTCTGGCCTCCTCAACTCCTCGCAGAGGCCTACATCCCTCCCCAGGTCTTCTATAATGGCAAGGTGGACTACTTTGACCTGCAGCGTCTGGGGGGCCTCCTCTCGCACCTGCGGAAGACCCTCAAAGGTGTGTGCAGTCCTGTGGGTTGAGAACAGGTCTGGGGCCAGGTTGGGGACTGTCCCTGAGCCTGCTTAGCTGTGGATGCTGAGCCATCCTATGGCCACCAGAGGGTGCCCGAGTCTCCACCCACTCAGGCTGGGAGATACTGATCCACCTGCCCCGCATCTGGGCAGCTTCTCTTTCCCTCCGGCACCCATGCCATAGGGGTCAGGCGTGCCTGGCAGGGGACCAGGGATCTTGGTGAGGTGTGGTTGGGGTGTGCAGGTGCTGCCGGAGCTGCCTTCAGGGATGAGCACAAGCTGCTCTGGTGCAGGGCTGAGGGCACAGCGAGAGCAAGGCCCTGAGCCAGGCATGAGAGTGTGTCTGTGCTGTCAGAACCTCTCTCTGGCACCGCAGTGTGGACACCGGAGTGTAGGGGCTGAGAGACAGGGAGGTCAGGTGTCCACACACAGGAGATAAGGGCCTGCCCCAGGGAGGTAGGAGAGGGCACAGGTGGAGAGGAGGAGTCAGGATGACCCCAGGCTTCCTGCCAGAGGTTGTGTGGATAGGGCTCCATCAGGGAGAGTGGCTGCAGGAGGTGGTGGAGATGAGAAATTCTGTGTTGGACACAGCACATTTAGCGGGGAGCAAGGCCTGGGCTGGAGGCAGTGAAGGCGGGGTCGGTTGTTAGCATGGAAGTGGGGATGAACCTGGGATGAGGCTTGGCTCCCAGTGGGAGTGCCCAGAATGAAGCAGCCCTGGCATCTCCTTTTGTTTATTGAGTAGTCAGAGTAGAGGAGGCCCTGGAGAACAGGAGGTCCTGGGAAACAAAACCGGGGACTGGCAGGAAGGGCATGATGGGCTTACATCTATGAAGAATAAAGAAAGTCAATTTGGGGCCGGGCGCGGTGGCTCAAGCCTGTAATCCCAGCACTTTGGGAGGCCGAGACGGGCGAATCACGAGGTCAGGAGATCGAGACCATCCTGGCGAACACGGTGAAACCCCGTTTCTACTAAAAAAATACAAAAAAAAAAAACTAGCCGGGCGAGGTGGCGGGCGCCTGTAGTCCCAGCTACACAGGAGGCTGAGGCAGGAGAATGGCGTAAACCCGGGAGGCGGAGCTTGCAGTGAGCTGAGATCCGGCCACTGCGCTCCAGCCCCGGCGACAGAGCGAGACTCCGTCTCAAAAAAAAAAAAAAAAAAAAAAAGAAAGTCAATTTGGGCTGGGCGCTGTGACTCAGGCCTGTAATCCCAGCACTTTGGGAGGCCGAGGCGGGCAGATCACAAGGTCAGGAGATCGAGAACATCCTGGCTAACATGGTGAAACCCTGTCTCTAATTTTAAAAAAATACAAAAAATTAGCCAGGCGTGGTGGCAGGCGCCTGTAGTCCCAGCTACTCGGGAGGCTGAGGCAGGAGAATGGCATGAACCCGGGAGGCGGAGCTTGCAGTGAGCCGAGATGGCACCACTGCACCTCCAACCTGGGCGGCAGAGCGAGACTCCGTCTCAAAAAAAAGAAAAAAAAGAAAGTCAATTTGAAAATAAATGAAAAAGAAGAGTATGATGGGGAAGGCCTCCTGCTATTGAGTGGCAGCTAGACGGGGCCCTTGAGATTCAGAGTGAAGGCTGGGTGGAGCAGGCAGAGGGATAAGGGACAGATACGGTGCTAAACCAGGCTCTGCAAGGCCTCCTGCCCAGCGTGCTGGGCTCTCTCACCATCCTGGGCACTTCCACTGTGGCCTCTTGTACCACCACTGGCCTGAGAACCCTCCTGCTCTTCCTCCCAGATGACCTTGCTTCCAAAGCCAACATTGTGATCGACCCACTGGAGCTCCAGTCAACCACCATGGATGACCTAGACGAGGATGAGGAGCCAGCCCCAGCTATGGCCCAGGTGCCGCAATGGCTGCAGGTGGTGGGATTTGTGTTGGGCTTTACCTGTATCTTGTGGGCAGGAGTCTCATCCAGGGCCACCTCCCACTCCATGCAGGCAAGGGGTTTCTCACCAGGCTGGTCCCTCGCTGTGGGTGGAGGCATGGACCCTCCCTCATGATTCTCGAGCCCCGTGGGCCAAGGGAACCTTGAGCCAGCCCTGGTCCTGGCCTCCTTTCTTCACTGCAGCGCCCCATGCAGGCCCTGGCTGTTGGGGGGCCACTGCCCCTGCCCCGGCCCGGCTGGCTCAGTTCTCCAACTTTGGGCCGAGCCAACCGCTTCCTCAGCACAGCGGCTGTGAGCCTCATGACCCCACGGCGGCCTCTGAGCACCTCGGAGAAAGTGAAGGTCCGCACACTGAGCGTGGAACAGAGGACCCGTGAGGACAGTAGGTGCTGGGTGGGGTCAGGCAGGTCCCCAAAGGACCCTTCGACAGTGTACAATCCCCGCCCCAGGCAAAGCCAAAATACACCCCGTGCCCTCCCAGCCCTGTGGCCTGGCAGCATCCCAGGAGTGCAGGAATCACACTCTGAGGGCAGGAGATCAATGCCACAGAAATAGGTCCTGGTACCGCAGGCCTTGCCCTGTACCCCACCCCACCCCCATGCCCCCATGGGCTCCCTGCGGGTCCCTCCTTGGGCACAGGAATGGGAGAGACAATTTCCTTTCCTGCTGTGAGGAAGGCTCAGGAGAGCTGGGATGGCCCTACCCTTGACCCTGCCCTCCCTGACTCCCCAGTTGAAGGCAGCCACTGGAACGAGGGCTTGCTGCTGGGGCGGCCCCCCGAGGAGCCTGAGCAGCCCCTCACCGAGAACTCGCTGCTGGAAGTCCTAGATGGGGCAGTCATGATGTACAACCTCAGCGTACACCAGCAGCTGGGCAAGGTCGTGCACTCTTGGACCCCGCGTTGGGTGGGGGGTGGTGTGCGTGTTTGGTGGTGTGTGTGTATGCCTGTATGCACATGGGCCTGCAGGGCTGCCTATGCAAGACCGTGCATGGGAGCACATGCCTCAGTGAGGCTGATTTCTGCTCCTGCTGCCTCAGTCTGACCTGCTGACTGTTGTGGGAATGGGACCGCCCTGGGCCTCAGGTTGGGACCTTGGCAGGGCTGGGGTGGTCCACACTGGGTCTGAAGAAGCCTGGATGAAGTGCCTAAGGGGCCCTCTGGACACGTGGTCCCATGCTGTGTAGATGGTGGGTGTCTCCGATGATGTCAATGAATACGCTATGGCTCTGAGGGACACAGAGGACAAGCTCCGCCGGTGCCCCAAGCGGGTAAGGCCCACATAGTCTCGGTGGGGGGCAGCTTGCTTACTCGTATGAGTAACCACAGATGAAGTCTGGTTCTGGGGGCTGCCCTGGTAGTTCTCATCCCCACCCTAACCCTGGCCATAGCACGCCAGTGAGAGTGGGGCTGGCAGCAAGGCCTGGCACCTATCACCAGTGTGGCCTGTGCCTAGGTGCCCCCCACCCCCTGGGCCCAATAAGTGCTGAAGCACACCCAGTCTCCTCATAAATTATGCATTGACCCTGAGTGCTTCCTCGGCCACTTGCAGAGTCAGCAGGAAGCGGGGCCTGGCTCCGCTGCACCCTCCGGAGCCCTCTGCTGTAGCTGCCCTGGCCTAGGAAGGTGGGGCCCAGTGTGCCCAGGCTGAGCTTCCTTGACAGCTCCCACCCACCCCCACCTGTCAGCAGATCCCTGGGCCTGGCAGCTGGGGGAGCAGTGGTTCTGATATCAGCTCCCTGGGTGCTCTGGCCAGGGGCTCACAGACCCCCAGCTGGGCCTTACTTCCATGTCATGAGGGGACCACCATGGCCCTGTTCTGAGGCTGGCTCAGGGTCACCAGAGGGTCAGTGGCAGAAGAAGGTTTTGAAAAAGGGAGCCCAATCCCTTGCCCACTCCAGGCACTAGAGGGCCCTTCCTAGGCTGCCTGCAGGGTTAGGGTTAGGGTGGACGTGAGCATGGGACCATGTCTTGATTGTCCTCCTTTCCCCTTGGGTGGCAGAGGAAGGACATCCTTGCAGAGTTGACGAAGAGCCAGAAGGTTTTCTCAGAAAAGCTGGACCACCTGAGCCGTCGTCTTGCCTGGGTCCACGCCACTGTCTACTCTCAGGTAAGCCAGTATTGCAGCTGCCCCTCCCCGACCTCACTGGCCAGGTTGTGCCAGGGCCCTTGATGCCCCTGCCCTCGCGGGCCTCTGGCACACACATGTCCCTTCCCACTTCAGACTCCATCACCCCATGCCATGTTCCCTGTACTCCTCATGCCCTGTGGACTGAGGAAGCGCTGTTTCTGGACTTTCAGTACGCCTCATAGACCTGTCCTTCGAGGAACAAGCTTGCTCTGTCTGCCTCCCCTGCTCCCACCCCCTCCCAGTTTCTTGGCTCCCCTCCTTCTCTCCCAGTGCATCAGGGGCTCTGCAGTCTTTCCCGGAGCCACACCCCACCCTCTGTGTCTGCCTCTGTCTGACTCATTACCACCCAAGGCCACTGGCTTGTTCTCTACTCACTCGCTCATTCACTTGCTCATTCATTCAATAACATGCACCCAAAACCTGGTGTGTGCCAGGTGCTGTCCTGGACACTAGGGACACACACACATTAATAAATCAGAAAGACGAGCTTCTGCCCTCCCAAGGCACTCAGCCTGGTCAGATACATGGATGGACAGACGGATGGATGGGGCACTCCTGCTATGACTGAAGTTTTATCCCCAGGCCTCAGACCCTCTGGACTTGTTTCCTCTCCCTGCCTCTCCTGGCATCTCTTCCCCCACCAGTGAATGCCTTGAGGATCTCTTAAGGTGCCCAGTTCAGGGTATCTGCTGTCTTCTTGGCCGTACCCCTGCATGACTGGGTGATTGAGGCCTTTGGGGTCCCCATTTCTATCATCTCTGCTTGCTGTTTCTTCTCATGGCTCCTCCCCAAAACCCAAACCACCTCCACCTTTTTCCCAATCCTGACTCTCTTGCTACCCTGGATGACTGTGCTTACTGCCCCATGCCGAGAACTTCCTCTCCCTTCTGTCCTGAGATTTCCTGCCTGCCCACCTCCCTCAGAAGTTTGGCTGCCCTCTCCCACACTATCTTCTCAAGACCCTCTCCCTCTCATCTCTCTGCCTTTTTTTAGTTGTGCTAAAATATGTGTGACATAACATTTACTATCTTAGCTTTTTTTTTTTTTTTTTTTTTTGGAGACAGAGTCTCACCCTGTTGCCCAGGCTGGAGTGCAATGGCATGATCTTGGCTCACTGCAACCTCCATCTCCTGGGTTCAAGCACTTCTCCTGGATTATAGGCGTGCCACTGTGCCTAGCTAATTTTTGTATTTTTTAGTAGAGACAGGGTTTTGCTATGTTGGCATGGCTGGTCTCGAACTCCTGGCCTCGTGTGATCCTCCCACCTCGGCCTCCCAAAGTGCTAGGGTTACAGGCGTGCGTCACCGTGCCCGGCCACCCATGATAGCCATTTTTAAGTGTTAAGTCTGTTCACATTGTCGTACAGCCAATCTCCAGACTCATTTCATCTTGCAAAACTGATACTCTGTGCCCGTTAAACAGAACCTCCTGTTCTCCCCTCCCCAGCCCCTGGCAACCACCATCCTACTTTCTGTCTCTGAATTTGACTATCCTAAGCACCTCATCTAGGGAGAATCATACACTATTCGTTTTTTTGTGTCTGGCTTTAGCATAATGTCCTCAAGCTTCATTTGTGTTATAGCATGTGTCAGAATTTCTTCGTTTTCCAGGCTGAATAATATTCCACTGTATGGACACCACATTTCGTGTATCCAGTCCTTTGTTGATGGACGCTTGAGTTGCTTCTACTTTGGGCTACTGTGAATAATGCTGTAATGAACATGGGTGTGCAAGGATCTCTTTAAGACCCTAATTTCAATTCTTTTGGTTATATACCCAGAAGTGGAATTGCTATATCATATGGTAATTCTGTTTTTTATTTTATTTTATTTTATTTTTGAGATGGAGTCTCACTCTGTTGCCCAGGCTGGAGTGCAATGGCGCGACTCAGCTCACATCCTGGGTTCAGGTGTTCTCCTGCCTCAGCCTCCCATGTAGCTGGGACTACAGGCGCGCACCACAATGCTCGGCTAATTTTTTATTTATTTATTTATTTTTTTTGAGGTGGAGTTTTGCTCTTGTTGCCCAGGCTGGAGTGCAATGGCGCGATCTCGGCTCATGGCAGCCTCTCCCTCCCAGGTTCAAGTGATTCTCCTGCCTCAGCCTCTTGAGTAGCTGGGATTACAGGCATGCGCCACCATGCCTGGCTAATTTTGTATTTTTTTTTAGTAGAGATGGGGTTTCTTCATGTTGATCAGGCTGGTCTTGAACTCCCGACCTCAGGTGATTTGACAGCCTCGGCCTCCCAAAGTGCTGGGGTTACAGGCATGAGCCACTGCGCCTGGCAATTTTTGTATTTTTTGTAGAGATGGGGTTTCACTATGTTGGTCAGGATGACCTTGAACTCCTGACCTCAGGTGATCCGCCTGCCTCAGCCTCCCAAAGTGCTGGGATTACAAGCATGAGCCACTGTGCCTAGCCAATTCTGCTTTTTAATTTTTTGGAAACTACCATATTGTTTCTACAGTGGCTGTGCCTGTTACATTCTCACCAGTAGTGCACGAGGGTTCCAATTTTTCCATACATATCCTTACTAACACTTGTTATTTTCTGCCCTGCTTTTTTCTTGGTAGAGACGGGGTCTCACTATGTTGCCCAGTTGTCAAACTCCTGGGTTCAAGGAATCCTCCTGCATCGGCCTCCCAAAGTGCTGGGATTATAGGCATGAGCCACCACACCTGGCAGTTTCTACTTTTTTAATAGTAAATCCTAATGGGTAGGATATGGTACCTCATTGTGGTTCGGCATTTTCCTAATGATTAGTGATATTATAGCAAATAGTACCTTTATATGCACTTATTGGCCATTTGCATATCTTTTTGTTTGTTTGTTTGTTTTGTTTGAGAGTCTCGCTCTGTGGCCCAGGCTGGAGTGCAGTGGCAAGATTTTGGCTCACTGCAACCTCTGCCTCCCAGGTAGCTGGGACTATAGGCATGCGCCACCACACCCAGCTAATTTTTGTATTTTTAGTAGATACGGGGTTTCACCTTGTTGGTCAGGCTGGTCTCAAACTCCTGACCGCCTGCCTCGGTCATCAGGTGATCCGCCTGCCTCGGCCTCCCAAAGTGCTGGGATTGCAGGTATGAGCCACCACGCCCAGCCTGCTGTAAGTTTTGAAATCAGGAAGTGAGACCTCCAACTTTGTTGTTTTTCTTTTTTCTTTTTTTTTTAACTTTGTTGTTTTTCAAGGTTGTTTTGGCTATTTGAGGTCCTTTGAAATTCCATATTAATTTTTAGAGGAGTATTTCTGTTTCTGCAGAAAATACCACTGGGCTTTTGATAGAGATTGCATGAATACATAGATTCCTTTGAGTGGTATTGACATCTTAACAATGTTAACAGTTCATGAACACAGGATGGCTTTCCATTTATTTAGATCTTTAATTTCTTTTAGCAGCATTTTGTAGTTTTCAAGATAGCTTCAAGTCTTTTGCTTCCTTGGTTAAGTTTATTCCAGTGTATTTTATTCTTTTTTTGATGCTATTGTAAATGGGATTGTTTTCTTGATTACTTTGCAGGTTTTCACCTGTGTCTTTCTAATCCCATTATGCCTATAGTCCCAGCTACCTGGGAGGCAGAGGTTGCAGTGAGCCAAAATCTTGCCACTGCACTCCAGCATAGTGATTTTGCATAGTGATTTTGTATCCTACAATTTTTTTTTTTTTTTTTAGACAGAGTCTCTGTCATCTGGGCTGGAGTGCAGTGGCACAATGGCACAATCTCAGCTCACTGCAGCCTCTGCCTCCTGGGTTCAAGCAAGTCTCCTGCCTCAGCTTCCTGAGTAGCTGGGATTACAGATGCCTGCCACTGCCCACGGCTAATTTTTGTATTTTTAGTAGAGATGGGGTTTTACCATGTTGGCCAGGCTGATCTTGAACTCCTGACCTCAGGTGATCTGCCTGCCTCGGCCTCCCAAAGTGCTAGGATTACAGGCTTGAGCCACTGCACCTGACCATATCCTATAATTTTGCTGAATTTATTTATTAATCCTAGTTGGGGTTTTTTTTGTGTGTGTGTATCTTTAGGATTTTCTACTTATAAAATCATGTCTGTGAACAGAGATAATTTTACTTTATCCTTTCTAGTGTGGTTTCCTTTCTTTTTCATGCTTAGTTGCTGTGGCTGGGATTTCCAGGAGTATGCTGAGCAGAAGTAGAGAAAGTGGCACACTTGTCTTGTTCTTGTTCTGAGGGAGGGAGAGATTACAGTCTGTTGCCATTGAGTGTGATGTTAGATGGAGGCTTTTCATATGGTCTTTATTATGTTGAACCGCCTTCATTCTCCACATCTTCAGCACTAACTCACCTGTGTCTTTCTAATCCCATTATTAATGGAAAGATTCACTCTTGTAGAACAGCTCTTTGGGAGGCTGAAGCGTGAGGATCGCTTGAAGCCAGGAGTTCATGAGCAGCCTGGACAACCCATCTTTACAAAAAAAAAAAAAAAATCAATTAGCGGGGCATGGCGATGCATACCTGTAGTCTCAGCTACTCTGAGGTCAGGAGTTCAAGACCAGCCTGGCCAACATGGCAAAACCCCATCTCTACTAAAAATACAAAAATTAGCCGGGCATGGTATCACATACCTGTAGTCCCAGCTACTCTAGAGGCTGAGGCAGGAGGATCACATGAGCTCAGGAGTTCCAGGTTGCAGTGAACTGTGATTGTGCCACTGCACTCCAGCCTTGACTCTACATGTGCCCAAAAGTTATGCTGTCTCCTTCTTTCTCTGTCTTAGCTGCTTCATCTTCTCCTTCATCTCCCTCTAGCATGGGCTCTTCCCCACCTCTGAAACAGTCTCACCAGGGTCTCTGTCTGCCCCCATCTCAATCCAGCTGGCACATTTCCATCTCCCTTGCATTGATGCCTTAGCTCTCATGGGGCCATTGCCATCCACTTGCCAGACCCAATCTTCCCTGGCCTTCTGTAGCAGCAGGATCATCGTTGCCTAGGTTTGCACCCAGGCCCGCCCCTTAAACTCTTGCTTACATCTTCTAAGCTCCTTGGGTTTTAGGGCACATCAGAGAGCTGGTGTGAAGCCCAGGTGCTCCGACCGCACTCCAAGACACACAGGTGCTGTGGGTCTGGGCTGGAACCTGAGGCCGCATTCTTGCCTGGGCTCCCTGACATGGACTCTGTGGAAACCACATTGTGGGGAGCAGGGCCCTCAGCAGGTTTTGTCTGTTTCCTGTGACCTCTGTTCCACCAGTCACACTGCCCCCTGCCTTCCCACCACCTTCTCCTTTGCACTCCAGATCAAATTTCTGCCTGCCTGCTTACCATTGCCAGCTCTCTTGGGCCCTCCATGCATCTTGTACTCCACTTTTCAACACAGACTTCTGGTCACAGCACTCTCTTGCCTAAAACTTGCTTACGGGCTGAGGCAGGTGAATCACCTGAGGTCAGGAGTTCAAGATCAGCCTGGCCTACGTGGCAAAACCCTATCTCTACTAAAAATGCAAAAATTAGCTGGGCGTGGTATCACATACCTGTAGTCCCAGCTACTTGGGAGGCTGAGGCAAGACAATCCCTTGAACTTGGGAGGCGGAGGTTCCAGTGAGCCGAGATGGCGTCACTACACTCCAGCCTGGGCGACTCAATCTCAAAAAAAAAAAAAAGAACTTGCTTACAAATATGCTGACCAGAGTTCTGGCTGGGTTGCAGTAATACGCCCTCCAGACTGAGTGCGTCCCTCTTGCCTGCTGAGGACTCGATTGCCCTGCTTAAGCCACTGCTCGTGCTTCCTGAAATCCAGGTCTCAGTTGTGCTGTCATAGGCCTGGGGAGGCCTTTCCTGATCCCCAGGCCAGGACATGAGCCCAAGACCCCACTGGTGCACAACCCAGCAGCACCCCATGTGCCTCCTGCAGGAGAAGATGCTGGACATCTACTGGCTGCTGCGCGTCTGCCTGCAGACCATTGAGCACGGTGATCGCACAGGGTCTCTCTTTGCCTTCATGCCCGAGTTCTACCTGAGCGTGGCCATCAACAGCTACAGTGCTCTCAAGAATTACTTCGGTCCCGTGCACAGCATGGAGGAGCTCCCAGGTGATGGAACCATTCAGGCTGGGGCAGAAGCAGAAAAGGGGTCTCTAGTGTGAGCCCTAGGAGCCCTGGTCTGAGACCTCTGTGGCCCAGCAACACACATCCGTGGGGGGCAGGGAGGGGAGGAGCTTCCTCTATGGTTCACCCTGCAGCAAACAAATGTTTGCACCCTGCCCTGGGACCTGCAGCCACAGATCCAACAGCTCCCTGGCAAAGGAAAACAGACAAGATGGAACACAGTGGGTGGAGACCCCTTGGCTTTCACTTCCTTCCTAGTGCTATGAGCAACTGCTGTGGTGCAGCAGCCAGCTGGCCCTGCACCCTGACTCCCTGGCACTGGTCACAAAGCGTGGCAGTTGGTCAGGGGCAGAATGGTTTGTCTTGGTAAATCACAGCAGGGGGTGGACCCTGCTACGGTCCACATCCGAACCTGGGCTTCTCGCAGCCCACTGATTCCAGGCTAAGCTGTACTGTGTATGTCTGGATCAGGCAGTGAGCTGTCATAGCCCCTAGCCCACCCCCTGCCTAGCCCCAGGCCTCGGTGTAGGCTTTGTCTTCAAAGACAGAGCTGTAGGCCGGGCGCGGTGGCTCAAGCCTGTAATCCCAGCACTTTGGGAGGCCGAGACCATCCTGGCTAACCTGGTGAAACCCCGTCTCTACTAAAAAATACAAAAAAAAACTAGCCGGGCGAGGTGGCGGGCGCCTGTAGTCCCAGCTACTCGGGAGGCTGAGGCAGGAGAATGGCGTAAACCCGGGAGGCGGAGCTTGCAGTGAGCTGAGATCCGGCCACTGCACTCCAGCCCGGGCGACAGAGCGAGACTCCGTCTCAAAAAAATAAATAAATAAAAAATAAAAATAAAAAACAAAGACAGAGCTGTGGGTGCCCAAGGAGCTTTGACTGCTCATCAGGTGTGTGTGCTGAGATGGGTTTGAGCCCAGGTCAGGGCTCCTGCCAGGGCCTGTCATCCCCTCACAGTGAGCCTATGCCTTAGCCCCTCCACAGCCACCAATGAATGCCTTGCCTGATGTCCCCAGATGCCAGCCTGGGTCCAGGCTGGGCTTGGGAGCCAGCTCTAGAGCCTGCTACCCAAGCCCACCCAACCTGCTGACATGCCTGCCTCTGGAGCCCCCACTCCTAGCCAACACGTCTCAATTCCTACCCTTGCAGGCTATGAAGAGACTCTGACCCGCCTGGCTGCCATTCTCGCCAAACACTTTGCTGACACACGCATCGTGGGCACTGGTGAGGGGCCCTACAGAGGGTACAGGGGGAAGGGGATGGGATGGCACCTCTGGTTGGCTTTCTTCTATGAAAAA
Source organism: Macaca mulatta (assembly GCF_049350105.2). NCBI lineage: Eukaryota > Metazoa > Chordata > Mammalia > Primates > Cercopithecidae > Macaca > Macaca mulatta. The sequence goes on from NC_133407.1 coordinate 113,179,313, forward strand.
TGTGGCCAGGTGGGCATGAGACATGGGTCCAGGGCTCATGCCAAGCCCCTACTGAGGCACGGCGTCTCCCCGCAGACATCCGAGACTCGCTGATGCAGGCCCTGGCCAGCTACGTGTGCTACCCACACTCCCTGCGGGCTGTGGAGCGAATCCCTGAGGAGCAGTGAGTGGGGCCTGGGAGGCACACACCCTGGCCACAAGCACCGTGCCCAGCCTCACCCCATGTCTCTCCCCTCCTTGCCCTCACAGGCGTATCGCCATGGTGAGGAACCTCCTGGCACCCTATGAGCAGCGGCCCTGGGCCCAGACCAACTGGATCCTGGTGCGGCTCTGGAGGGTAAGCCTGACTCAAGGGGAGGTGGCTGAGACTGGCTGAAGGGAGAGGGTGCCCTGTCCCATTGACCTGAGCACCGACCCCCACCTCCACAGGGCTGTGGCTTCGGGTACCGCTATACACGGCTGCCACATCTGCTGAAAACCAAACTTGAGGATGCCAATTTGCCCAGCCTCCAGAGTGAGTATCTGGGTTGGTGGAGTCCTGAGCAAGGCAGGCGGGGGTGTTTACCCCCTACCCATGGGTTCTTTCAGACTCTCCAGTTCTTCAGCCCCTCTCTGGTTCCCCCATTGGGTCCCAGACTCCCTACTTGTCCCCTGGGGTTTCCACTTTCCTTGCTTCCTTCCAGCCCAAGGATGCTCGGGCTGGGACTCCCCCTCCCCCACCTTGCCTACAGTCCTACATGTGCCCTTTGGGCCTGGACGCTCTACATGGGTCATGGTGAGAGGTGGCACCATCTTCCTGGCCTGCCGCAGCTCAGGCAGACTGAATACTCTGTCCCTTGCCCTCAAAGCTAGCTCCCTGACCTCCAGCCTTGTCCCAGCACCATGTCCTTCTGCTTCTTTTTTGCTCTCTGCTGGTGCCAGACCCTGGCCTTGGCTTCGGCCTTGGACACCTGAGTCCAGTGGGAGCACAGATTGGAGGTTGGCCAGGTGCCCAGAGGGTATTCATGGGGGTTCCTGGAGGAAGGGACATTTAGTTGGGAGCAGAGGGCAAGTATCATGAGCCTGAGGATTTTACCCTAGGCCTGGCCCTTGCAGAGTGCCTACCACACACTGTCTTCACCCTTCATGGTGGCTCTTCTTGGCTCATGTAGTCTGTTTCTGCCCTTGTGGGCAGTGTTTTGATCTGAAGGGTGTCCCCAGAGAGGCTGAGTGTCTTGTGCTAAGTCACACAGCAAGTCCTTGCCAGTTGCTGTGGTCCTGCCTCCAGGGTGGAACTGAGCTGCAAGTGGAGAGCAGCAGTGGGGCCAGGCCCGTCCTGCTGCTGCGGGAACTATTGATTTGCATCAAGCTGGTGGGGAGGTGCGCCGGGCCAGTTGCAGCTGAGGGCTCTGGTTACTGCTGCCTGCCAGCCCAGACTTGGCGCCCACCACCTTGGCCATATGCCAAGGCCAGGCCAAGGGCAGCAGAGGACAGTAGAGGACAGCAGGTTTGCAGCAGGGCTCAGAGTAGGCTCTTGGAGGAGCTGGCCTTGGTGCTGGTGGGGAAGCGTCTAAGCCACCCTGTCTAGGTCTGACCCTATCTGAAGGGTATGTGACCCAGAACTTGCTGAGGGTCAGGCTCTGGCTATGTGGCTGCTCCAGGCCTGGGGTGGATGGTGTGGTGTCAGAGCTGGAAACAACTGCAGCCTGGAGTTTGCCTACTAGAAGGAGGGGACAGATTCTGTCCTAACTACAAGGCAGCTGTCCCCTGTCCCCTGCTTTCATGACCTGAGCATTCCTAGGGAGCTGTCTTTCTGTCCTTATACCAAAGTCTCAATGGGCGAGGACAGAGGCAAACAGGCAGAGGCCACTGCAGTGGAGTCCCTGATGATGCTACCTCCTGTCCCCCTGCAGAGCCCTGCCCCTCCACCCTGCTGCAGCAGCACATGGCGGACCTCCTGCAGCAGGGTCCTGATGTGGCGCCCAGCTTCCTCAACAGTGTCCTCAATCAGCTCAACTGGGCCTTCTCTGAATTCATTGGCATGATCCAGGAGGTGGGCTGTGGTGCAGCCTCGTGGGTTAGGGTGGTGCAGGGGATGAGGCCTGGTCCCGGGCTAGAGCCAGGTGCTGACCGCTGCATGTCCACGTGTTGGTGGATCAGATCCAGCAGGCTGCTGAGCGCCTGGAGCGGAACTTTGTGGACAGTCGGCAGCTCAAGGTATGTGCCACCTGCTTTGACCTCTCAGTCAGCCTGCTGCGTGTCTTGGAGATGACTATCACACTGGTGCCTGAGATATTCCTTGACTGGACCCGGCCTACCTCCGAGATGCTGCTGCGGCGTCTTGCACAGGTGTGGCCATCTGGGCAGCAAGGGTGGGACCCTCGGAATGCCCCTTTCATCAGTGGTGGCGCTCCCCATCCACCAATGGACTCCTGCTCCCCTCACAGCTGCTAAACCAGGTGCTGAACCGAGTGACAGCTGAGAGGAACCTGTTTGATCGTGTGGTCACCCTACGGCTGCCTGGTGAGGACCTAGATGCCCTGCACCCCAACACACTACAGGCCTTGGTTCCTCTGCTAGGAACAGTGATGCCCAATTCCACATTCTGCCCCCGGACAGCCAGGCTTGGCGCTCTGCAGCCTTGGCTCACCCTTCTGTAGGGAGGGCAGTGGGCAGGGTGGACCGTGTCAGGCCCGGAGTCCTTGCAGCAGGAGTGTGTGGGTGGCTCATGTCCTTCTTCCCCTTCCCCTCAGGCTTAGAGAGCGTGGACCACTACCCCATTCTGGTGGCAGTGACGGGCATCCTGGTGCAGCTCCTGGTGCGTGGCCCAGCCTCAGAGTGAGTGTTTGGGACCGTGGGCCCCTGTGGGAGCTGGGTGTGTCTGGTGAGAAGGGGCTGGACAGGGCCTCCTGGTACCTCAGTTTCCTCATCTGGAAAATGGACCTCAGTATCAGGTTTTGAGGCAGAGGGAAGGTAGTGAGGTGTGAACGGCCTAAATAGGGGTCAGAGGGAGCTTCTCTAAGTAGAAGAATCTGGGACCCCAGCAGGACAGGTGGCCCTGGCCCACAGAGCCACTGGTTTGTGGCCATGCCTCAGGCCGGGCATGGGAGGCAGGACTCCGGAAGGTGTGTCATCCTGTGGTGGACAGGGCCAGGCCGCCGGGAGAGCTGAACACACACAGGACCGCCATTGTCTGCAAAGGCTCCAGCAATAAGCACGTGCTGCCTTTATTAAGAAACTCTGGAGCAGTGGGGCCCAGGATGGCCATGGGGGCCCCCAGCTCGGCCCTACACATGAAGGGCTCCCAGACACCCATTCCCTGCCCTCCCGCAGTGGGAGCAGTGAGATGCATGTGAAGCCAGGGCACCGCCTCAGCCATTAGGCTGAGACCAGTGCCAGCCCTTAAGAGGCCCCTGCTCTCGAGGGACATGGAGTTCCGGCTCGGCCCTCCCAACTTGGCCATGCTCTCCAGGCTTTTTGGGCTTTTTACTGCTGAAAAGCAGGGGCGCAGGCCATGATCCCCTTCACTGTGTCTTGTAAGCCCACGGAATGGGCTGTGCCTTCAGAACAACAGCTGGATGCCCCGGGCCAGAGAGAGCAGGGCCTCTGACTGGGGCTTAGGCCAGCCCCCCCAGGAGTCTCTTGAGGAGCCTTTCCTGCCTAGTTCCTGCCCACTGGACTCTGCGTGAATCTGTGAAGCTTTCAGGCGGTTGGGAGGGAGTCCCATTTCACCAGAGGGCGGGCTTGTTTCCTCTTTCTGTCCTGGGGTGTGGGCGACATCTTCCTTCAGAGCCGTCGTCTTTTCCCTGTGGGCCCACTCCCTCCCACCGCCTTGGGAAGGGGAGATGACCCTGCGTCAGCTCTTCAGCACCACTCCTGGAGAGCTGCCTCGGCCCCTGAGGGTGGACAGGGGGCTCTGCTACAGGGGTTCTTCCACAGGCTGTAGAAGAACACAGCTACTTCCACGGCTGTGCTGTGTTGAAAGCCACAGGGGCCTGGGTCTCTCAGGCTCACAGGGCATTTGGGCACTAGGAAGTCCCCGGGAAAGCAGGCACTAGCACAGCTTGCAGGGCCTGGGGCCTTTGGGTCCTGTGCAGGGGCAGAGCAGAAGGCAGGTTGGGGACTACGACGCCTGTCTCTACCAGTGAGTGAGAAAGCCCATTGTGTTTCGAGGCCCATACAGGAAGCTGGGGGGCCAGGCACAGTGCTTCCCACCAGCATCTGCCAGTTCTCTGGACCGAAGCAGACAGCAGGGCGAGCAGCAAGAGGGTGGGGGCCTGGGTGGTGGCCCTGGGCAGTCTAGGTCGTCATGGGACCCTCGGAGCCTATGGAGCTAGCGGACTCAGAGCCAGCCTTCAGCTGCAAGTCTCCAGGGTTGCAGAGATCAAATTCCTCAGCTACTGCCAGCTGCACGCGGCCATTGAGGCCCCTCCGGCCTGGCTCCAGAAAGACTACGTGCTTGTGGACGCTGGCCTTGCGGCTGGGTGCGTCTGGCGGTGTGGTGCTGAGTACTGAGGACTGTGCGCTCAGCTCGTGGAGAGGGCTGGGTGTTCGGGGCCAGCGGCGGCAGCGGCAGGCACGGCGGCAGCAGCAGCAGGGTGGTGCGAACAGGTAGAGCAGCACGAGCACCAGGCCCACAGCGCAGCCCAGCAGTGTGGTGAAGCCTGTGTTGAAAGCCTCGGGCTCTGGGCGCGGGAAGTGCACGCTCACGTTGTACTCGTGCGTCTGGTTGTGGTGCAGGCGGGGCCCAGTGGCCAGGCACACGAAGAGTCCGGCATGCTGCTCCTGCACGTTGCCTATGGCCAAGCTGCCGTCGGCCAGCACAGCGATGCTGCCATCGCGGGATCCTGGCGCCCTGAGAAGCTCCTGCTGCGGCGAAACCCAGGCAATGCGCATGGCCGGGACGCTGGTGTTGCAGTAAAGCCTTAAGGACCGACCCACCAGCGCGTACAGGTGCTCTTCCGGCCGCTCTAGGCCAAGAGCTGGGGCCGATGAGCAGTTCTCAAAGACGCGGCTGTGCTGGAAGAAGCGCACACGGGACGCGGGTACCTTGAAGGCCAAGCATATGTACTCGCGCGCAAAATCGCGCACGGCGCTCAGGCCCCGCTGGTGCCAGCGCTGTAGCAGGTGGTAGAGGCGGCAGTCGCAGGGTAATGGGTTGTTGTGCAAGTAGAGGCCGTTCTTGAGGAAGGCCGGCAGCGCGGCCAGCTCAGGTACAGAGATGTGTCCCAGCCGGTTGGAGGAGAGGTCCAGAGTAAGCAGGTGGGTGGCGCTCAGACCGTGCAGGTGGTCGAAAGAGAACGAGGCAAGTTCGTTGCAGCCCAGGTAGAGATGGCTGAGCGCGCTCAGGCCGTGGAAGGCATGCTCGTCCAAGTGCACCAAGCGGTTATTGAACAGAAGCAGCTTCTCCAGCGCCCCCAGCCCGTCGAGGTCATGGCGGCCAAGCGCCCGCAACGCGTTAGATGATAGATCGAGTAGCCTCAGGCCGCTGGCGTTGGCGAAGACGCCGAGACCCAGCGCTTCTAGTTCGTTGTGGCCTAGATGCAGGGCGCGCAGCTGGAAGAGGGGCGCCAACCAGCCGGGGCGCAGGCGCTGGAGCGCGTTGTGGCTCAGGTCGAGGTCCGCAGTAGCGGCAGGTAACTCGGCCGGCACATCCTGCAGCCCTAGGCCAGTGCAGCTTAGCAGGTCGGCAGCGCAGATACATTTGTGGGGGCAGTTGTGGGGCGTACGGGGCGGGAAACCCTCGGAGTCCGGGGTGCCTAACCCAACGCACAGCATGCAGAGCAGTGCCCCCAGCAGCATCAGCCAGGTCATGGCGGCGACCACCAGGGACAGGACAGAGCAGCTCTGTGCAGGTCGCAGTTCCAGGACTCACCCACTTCTGCTCTAGTGCGACATGGGTGGCACCGGATGGCCCTTGCCGAGGAGGCACGGCGGGTTCTGGCCGGCCGACGGCCCCTACTGTGCGGTTCCCAGGTTGTGAGGCGGGGCTGCACTTCTCTCCGTGCTCCCTTCGGCTTCCCGAGCCCTCTCCAAGCGAGTTCCTGATCGGCTCCTAAATACTCCCCCAGGGGCGGGGCTCGGGCTCCTATTGGCTCCCGTTTGAGGAGGCGGGGCGGCTGCATCCCCTAGTGCCCAATGGCCCCACATGACCGCCAGATGAGGAGTGAGCCCAACCCCAAAGCCCCAGTCTGCCTTTGGCTGGCAGCTCTCCGCCGCTCCTTTTTCCTCGAGGAGTAAAAGGGGGAGTCTGGAAGAATGTCTCCAAGCTGCTGTTAGTGTTTATTAGAAATGACTTATTTGAGTGATATATTATGGGGCAGATGGACTCTCTTAAGGTGGCTCCCCTGAGCCCTCTTAAAGTGGTACCCCAGGCCGGGTGCGGTGGCTCACGCCTGTAATCCCAGCACTTTTGGAAGCCGAGGCGGGTGAATCACCTGAGGTCAGGAATTCGAGACCACCCTGGCCAACCTGGTGAAACCTCGTCTGTGCTAAAAATACAACAATTAGCCGGGCGTAGTGGTGGGCGCCTGTAATACCAGCTACTCCGGGGGCTGAGGCAGGAGAATCACTTGAACCCAGGAGGTAGAAGTTGCAGTGAGCCTAGATCGCGCCATCGCACTCCAGCCTGGGCAACAGGGCCAGACTCCCTCTCAGACCCCAGGCTGTGTGGCACCTTACTAGAATACAGGACTTGGGGCTTGGGAAGCAGGGAGACGGAAAGGATGCAGGGGGGCGGTGATTATGTACAAGCCGTGGCACTCCTCATTGGCAATCCCAATAGAGACTACTTTTAGCCAGGCCCCAAGCCTTCTGACTGCCCTTGCACCATCCCCTACCTAGGAGAGAGCGAGCCACATCAGTACTCCTGGCAGATCCCTGCTTCCAGCTACGCTCAATATGCTATCTCCTGGGACAGCCAGAGCCCCCAGCACCTGGCACTGCCCTGCCAGCCCCTGATCGGAAGCGCTTCTCCCTGCAGAGCTGTGAGTGGGCTGGTGGGGGGGGTCAGGGAGATCTGGGGCTGGATCGGGTCAGGAACCTTAAGAACAGCAAAGTCCTAGGCTGGGAATATTTAAAAGGCATGACATCCTCATCTACCTGACTTGACACTACCTACCACTCCCCAGATGCGGATTATATCAGTGCCGATGAGCTGGCCCAAGTGGAACAGATGCTGGCACACCTGACCTCTGCATCTGCCCAGGCAGCAGCTGCCTCTCTGGTGAGTGGGACCATGGTGCACAGGTCCATGCCACTTGAATATGTGTGCACTCCTACATAGGCACAGCAGACATCCACACAGCCAGGCATCCAACTCCAGCCCACCCTTCACTCTCCTCCCTGCAGCCCACCAGTGAGGAGGACCTCTGCCCCATCTGCTATGCCCACCCCATCTCTGCTGTGTTCCAGCCCTGTGGCCACAAGTCGTGCAAGTAAGTGGTCCCCACAGCTTGGTAGTGGGGAGAGCAGTAGATACATGCAGGGCAGTCCTCATCCCCTCCCCTGTTGTAGAGCCTGCATCAACCAGCACCTGATGAACAACAAGGACTGCTTCTTCTGCAAAGCCACCATCGTGTCTGTAGAGGACTGGGCCAATACGAGTACTACCTCCTCAGCTGCCTAGGCCTCACAGCCTGTGCCATCCTGGAACCTCCACCCTGGAACCCAGAGCCAGGCTGGGCCCTATTTATGAGCTCCCTTTGCCCTTCTCCTGTATCTGCCCCCCCCCGCAACCGCCACCACCACCACATTCAACCTCCTTGCCTGCCTGTATCCTCATTGGTGGGAGCCCAGCCATGGCCCTAATTGTGCCTGAGCTTGACTCTCAGTCAGGGCCACAGTCAGCATTAAATTATTATTCCATACAGCCCTGGCCCTGGCCCTTCTTGAGGGAGTAGGGTTTGTGGGGTGTGCCCAGCAGGGATCCTGCCAGATGATGTCCACATGAGAAGGCAGGTGTCCAACAGCTTCAGCTTCACCCAGTGCCCCCCAGACAGATAACAAGTCCAGGGTCTTCTGATGTGTCAGGCCAGCACTCTCCCCTTGCTGATGGGAAAACCGGGGCTTGGCCAGCCCCACTGCATCCCCTTACATGATGATACGAGGCTCTGGCACTGACTCGCCAATAGACTTGTGGGGCAGCACGCTGGCTCCGTTGAGGTAGAGCTCATCGTTAACTATGACGTCCTCACCCAGCACTGTCACGTTCTCCATGCGAACCTCCAGGAGAGGATAGGCCTTGTCAGGGAGACAGGCACACTCCCCGCCCCTCTCCCCACCTGGCCCAGCCCACAGGCTTACCCACTGGCCCACACGGCAGCGCCAGCCCACAATGCAGGACTCAAGCCATGAATGGGAGCGGATCCGGGCATCCCGCAGCACCGTGCACCGCCGGATACACACACCATCTTCGACCACCACGCCAGGTCCCAGGCTCACATTGGGGCCAATGCTGCAGTTCTGGCCAATGCGGGCACTTGGGTCCTGAGAGTGGTGGGAAAAATACAAGTGGGCCACTTGTCTCCCAAGACTGAGGGGGTTAATGATGGGCTGGGCAAGGGCCTCACCACCAGCACGTTGCCCACAATGCCAGGGCCTGAGTACAACCGCTCAGGGTGCTTCTGCCTCAGTGACTGCAGGAAGAGGCACATGCCAGTGAGGAAGTCCTTGGGCTGCCCAATGTCCATCCAGAAGCCTGTAGGGAGGGATGTATCAGGGCCCTCAGCCCAGCCACAGACCACCCCCACCCTGTGGCCTCCCTGCCTCACCCTGCAACTCCATGGCATATAGCTGCCCCTCCTTGGCCATAATGGGGAAGACCTCCTTCTCAATGGACGTAGGCTGCAGCTGTGGGAGTGGGCAGCTTGTGAGCAGGGTCATGGCGGTGATGGCCTGCCCCACCACAGCCCACCGACAGCTGTCTCCTACTACACACCTGGATGCGCCGCAGCACCGCAGGGCTCAGGATGTACATGCCTGCGTTGATCTTATTGGACACAAACACCTGCGGCTTCTCCACAAACCGGTGAATTCGGCCTGTGTCAGCCTCACACACCACCACACCGTACTTGGAGGGTTCCTCCACCTTGGTTACCTGAATGCAAGGAAGGGGACCTCGGACCTAGTCCAGTGTTCCTGAGCCTTGATATACATGCCGTTCCAGATCTCAGAGACTCTGCCCCAAGTGCTTAAAGATACATACTGCACAGCTCTGTACCCATAACATCCGAAGGCAGATGAAGGCTAGGGGGCAGGGGAGGCTGGGCGTGGAGGGTGGAAGTGTCAAGAGAAACAAGACCTGGCGCCTTACCAGGATGGAGCCCTCCTGGCCATGGTGCCGGTGGAACTGCACCATGGCTTGGAAGGGGAAATCGCAGATCACATCACTGTTGAGGACGAAGAAAGGGTCTGCAGTCTCAGAGAGCAGGTCACGGGCCAGCGCCAGGGGCCCAGCTGGGGGAAAGGGACAGGTCACAACCTTGCTGGAGGTCTGAGTCCCTGGATTCAGGCTCAACAGGCCCAATGCAGGCTGGGTCTTACCCTTTTCCTGGCCTTAAACCCTCCCCAAGGGACCTTTCTCTACTGACCTGTCCCCAAAGGCTCCTCTTCATGGGACATGGAGATTCGGATTCCCAGCTGGAAGGAAGAGGACCCCCAGTCAGGTTCTACCAGGATGGGAAGTTGGGTGGGGACCGAGGATAAGGGCCAAGAGTCCGTGCCTCACCCTCTGCTCCTGTGCCTTCATTTCCTTCTCCAGCACCTGCGACATGTAGCTCACGGCCAGGATCACGTGGTCCACGCCTGCCTGTCAGAACGCAGGCCAACGGGCGGGCTCAGTCAGAAGGTACGGGAGCCCCTGACCCCCTAGTCACTGGCCATCCCTAGTCCTGCCAGATCCAAAAGCGACTCCGATCCCGACCCAGGGTCTTACCGCAGCTAGCGCCTCCACTTGGTGCAGCAAGATGGGCTTATTGCAGAAGTCCACCAGTGGCTTCGGGGTGCTCAGTGTCAGCGGCCGTAGCCGCGTCCCATAGCCCCCCACTAAGATCAGTGCCTTCATCGCGCCTGCGGACGTTGAGGGGGTGTCCCGGGCTCTGAGGTGCCTGCAGCCCGTCTAGTCGGTCCCTGCAGCGCACTCCCAACGCCGTGCCCGGCCCCGCGCCCTTCACCAACCCGTCTGACCGACTCTGGCTCCACCTCGTCCTCCCGGTCGCCCTGACGCCGGATCCAGGGCCGCCACAACCCAGAACGCGACGCCGGGTGGACGGCTGCTGGCCACGAACTCAGGGCGGACCCGGCGCGGGCAGTGACGCGAGCACCGCGGGCCAATCGGCTGCCGCGTACGTGGCACGGCCGCCGGCGACGGAGCGTTGGGTCGCAGCGCTGCGACACACGTAGCCAATGAGCGCCCGAGTACGCCGGGCTGCCATGGAGACCCGGGCCGGGACCCGCGGGTCAGCTGGCCATTGGCGGATCCAAAGGCGGAACTGGCGCCAAGGGTGAGGCCTAGTTCCCTGCTTCGCGCCGTCCAGCAGCCGCCAGCCCCGCCCCACCCCGCGGCCCGCCCCCACGGCCCGCGTCGCGGCCCAGCCCCGAGGGAGAGTGATCAGGGAAGGCTCCCGGACCACGGGATTTTCACAAAGACAGACTCGCCTCCGTTTCTAGCGGCTTTATTTTTGACATACACGACCTCAGACACAAGCGGGGCGGGCAGCGCTAGGTGTACAGAAAGGAGCGGGCTCGGACCGAGCACCCCTCACGCAAGGTCCAAAGCAAACACTACTGCGGCGGGAGCCACGGGTTAGTGTCCGGGCGCAGACCTCGGGCGGTGGGGACAGGCTTAGCTTCCAAGAAGAGGAGCAGAGAGCGATTCCCAGAACGCGGGGGCTTACAGTTCCCCGAGAAGCAAAAGAACCAGGTCCTTCCCAGGGTTGTCCATTTTTTTTCTCATTAAAATATTTTTTAAGTCAGCACAAACATAACCAAATTGTACAGCTTTAAAGTTCAAAGCAATCTGCATCTAGGGAACGTGCATGTGGTCAGGAGTGAGCGCGTGAACAGCAGCTACGGAACTAGCACAGGCGCCAGGCCCCATGATGGGAATCCCCACGCCCATTGCACAGGCCCAGAGAGGGAAGGGTGGGGGTCCCTAGCAATTTGCTACACTGGTCCCCTTCCTCTTTTAAGCACCACCCGTCCCACCCCACCCTCAGGGGCTGGTGTCAGCTTGGCCCAGGGAAGCACTATAGAGAGGGGTCACCGGAGCACCCCAACCCATGATCCCATGTTGCACTTTGGTCCCAAGTTGGGGCTAAGGCAGGGCCTGGCAGGGAGAGGGCTCTGGCATGGGGCAGGGAGAAAGCAGTGGCAGACAGTATGCACACACACTTGCCCACTACCATTAAATAACAGGGCTGGGTCTCCAGGTGTCCAAAGTGCTGAAAAGAGGGGCCCTGCTCTAGGGGAGCAGCAGCAAATCCCAGGCCTTCCCACTCTTTGTAGTGCCAGGAAAATACTGAATATAAGTGGATGAAGCCTTTGCTCGCTGTGAGGAGCAGCAGAATGTGGCAGCCTCTCCTCCCAGAATCTAGGAACCTGGGAGGCACAGGACATCCCCAAAACCCCAAAAGGTCCCAAACAGCTCCAGACCCTATGCCTTACCCTCCACCCTACCAGGGAATGACTAAGTCTACACTAATGAAGGGCTACTGCCCCCATGGCTGAAGCCACAGAATGGTACAGGAGAGAAAACCGTAATTTCTGACCAGAAACAGCCAAGCTGTCCCTCCCAGCCCCAAAGAATGGGAACCTGCCCACCAGTGGCACCAGAGCCGGGGGCTAGGAGAGATGGCATCCATCAAGGAGCCCTTAAGAAGCTGCATCTCTAAGGACCAGGAAATGAGTCCATCAGTTACCAAGGCCTCTCACAGCTGGCAGGCTTACCTTTAATGCCAAACAGGCACTTGCCTAAAGTGACAATGAACAGTGACCCTAGGCTCAAAGGAGAGGGTGCTAACCCTGGCAATGGCTGAAATCGGTGTCATGTCCTGGCCATCTGTTTTAGAAGCAGCAGGTCTGTGCCATTAAGGGCTGGCAGCCAAAATGACTAAAACCATGAGAAAAGAAGGGTCACTCCTCAAGCCCTCACTGTCCCACTGTCAGTGTTGAGGGCCATATTCTAGGCCCACAGAAAGGGTGCTGGGTCAACAGGGAAACACCACCAGTTTATTCTGCTATCAGGTCTTTATAAAAAGGCAACACCTGTGGAGGAAGGGCATGAGGCAAAAGCTCACCTCAGAAGTGGGAGTGTTCTGCTGAGGAAAGCATGAAGGAATGAGTATATACTAATGAACAAGGCTACACCCCAGAGGAAGGATCCCGAGGGACAGGGGCTGGCAGCTGGACACATGGACAAACTGATGGACCCAGGACTGATCAGACAAAGCTCTCATTAGCAGAATGTGGGCACCTGCACCCAGAGCCCACACCATGTCCCTGTGAGCAAAAAAGCTTAAAGTTCTCCCTCTAGGCCCAGGGCCAAGAGCGCCTCACAAAGAGCTGCCGCCTTGAACTTGGCCTGGGGAAATGAGACCCTGAGCGGACCACAGCCCTTGAGCCCTGGGAGGAGCAGCCCATCCAGCAGCAGCACAGCTGCCGAAACTTAAAGAAGACGACTCCCACCCATAGCACAAGAACTGCAAATACTGTCTAGGCCAGAGCCACCAGAGGCCCTGAGGCCTGCTAGGACACCGACTATCCCCCACTTCAGTGGGGTAGGAGGGAGTGGTCTTCTTAGGCAAGGGAACTTGGTGAGAGAGGCTGGCTGTTTCAGGAATAGGACAGGTGCCAACCTGTCACATGCCAACAGGTACCTGGGGAACCCAGGGCCTGCCCTCTGCCATAAGTTGGCCTCAGCCCAGCTTCATTAATCTAGCCCCACACTAAGATCAGACCCAAGGATGGGTCCAGCTTTGTGCAGTAAGCCCTGTGGTGCCCTGAGGGCACCTATTAAAGAGCTAGCTGACACCCACAGCATAAGACCAGAAAGCCCCCAAGAAATGGGCACCCAAAGCCCTCTACTTCTGGGGAACAAGGGAAGAGTGGGCATGGAGGGGCCCTGCACCAGCCCAGGGCTTTACCCTACAATCAGCAGAGCCCTGCAGCCACAGACCTCAAAGATCTAGACAAGAGAAACCAATGTCCAAGGGCACCCTGTCCCTGCTGCCAAGCCCACCAGGGGCACCTCTTCCTTCCTAAGGCAGCCTGGACACACCAATCAGAGCCACAAAGCTGAGGAGCCTGGCTGAGAGGGCGTGTGGTCTACCCTCCTTCACTTTATATATATGGATTCCAGGCTACCGCTAAAAACATTTCTTTTAGTTTACACCAAAGAGAAATATAACCCTTTAAAATCAAGTCTGTGTGTCCTCACGGCAAGTTCAGAACAATGGTCCCTGCCTGCGGGTGGAGAGGAAGGGGTTCTGGGGGCCCAGAACAGGGCCTACTGGTTCTCGTCCCGCATCTGTTCCATGATGCTGATGAGGTTCTCCAGGCCAAACACATAGCCTCTGTCTGGCCCATCATGCACGGTGGGGTCATCCCGGAAGCCCTTGAACGTGCTGTGTGCAAAGTCAATCATGCGGACATCCACCTTGGGCTGAGAGGAGGGACCCGCCTCGGGGCTGGTGTTGCTGGGGCTGGTGCTGGGGCCACAGGATGACGCCACCTCAGGGAGCACCATGTCCAGGTGCTTGAGACGCATCTCAGACCGGCGGTCCAGGCAGGACTCAGCCCGGCACTCCTTGCCATCATAGATGACAAGCAGGGAACTGGAGTAGAAGCGGTAGGAAGCCTGCCGCTCCAGCACAGCTTTCAGGCCTCGTAGTTTGCTCAGGATAGGCTCAAACAGGTCACGTCGCAGGTCCAGGCCATTGTGCAGATATTGATACAGGGCATTGCGGAAGCCTTCAATGGAGAGCCCACGGCCATAGTACTTGTTCCTGCAGAGGTAATGCCCTGTGTCCAGCTGGTACACCTGAAACCCCAGGAGACAGACAGGGTGAATGCCAGGGAAGTCTGAAGAGCTCACAGTGCCCTGGGCAAGCACTGTCTGAAAGCACTTTGACCAACCTGAGTTTTTCTGCTCACCTATCTAAGTGGAACTGGGCAGGCCACATTCACCCTGGGTTTTCCCATTGCAGAACCAAGAGAAAGCAATACCAGGCCTATGGGTTCCCTGCCACCAGCTTTGGAGCCCCCTCCTCCAACATCAGAACATCTTGTTGACAGGCAAGAGTCTTACGTGTCCCAATGTCAAGGCAGCAGGCTCTCACAGTGGTCCTGCACCTGAGGCCCATAGCAAGGTCAACAGGTAAGGACAGAAGGGCTCAGGAGGACACACTTGGCATAGATCGCACGCAGGTATGAGCACAACCCAAATCATGCAAGTGGCAGCACCTAGGCTCTGAGCAGAGGTAACTCACCTGCATGCCGCAGACCCTGACGCCCAGCGTGGCTGATGTGCTCTGCTCACATTTCCGCATCTGCCGGGCTGCCTTCTCAGCTGATGCGTCATCGCCATGCTGCCGCGTGCCCATCTTCAGGTCCAACACACAGGGGTACTTGAAGTGGTGCACCACGTTCTCAAGCAGGAGGAACTCTGGGCCACGGTCAAGAAGAATGACAACCACACTCACCATCAGCCCCAGCCAGGAAAGCACAACCCAGTTTTTCTATAAAAGGGCGCTTTTACCTAATGCAGTATGTACTTGTCTCAGAAACTCTCAAATGTGGGTTTCACACCACTGGCTTATTACTTCTTAACCAAAACAAACTGTGGTAAAATATACATAAAATTTACTTCAGCCATTTTTAAGTGTACAATTCAGTGGCATGAAGTATATTTACTCTGTTGTACAACCATCACAACCATCTATCTCTAGAGCTTTTTCTTTTTTCTTTTTTTTTTTTTTTTTTTGAGATGGAGTCTCACTCTGTTGCCCAGGCTAGAATGCAGTGGAGTGATCTCGGCTCACTGCAACCTCTGCATCCCAGGTTCAAGCTATTCTCCTGCCTCAGCCGCTTGAGTAGCTGAGATTACAAGTGCCCGCCACTACACCCGCTTATTTTTGTATTTTTAGTAGAGACGGTGTTTCACCATGTTGGCCAGGCTGGTCTCAAACTCCTGAACTTGTGATTCACCTGCCTCAGTCTCCCAAAGTGCTGGGATTACAGGCGTAAGCCACCACACCTAGCTAGAACTTTTTCTCTGTTTTTTTTTTTTTTTTTTTGAGACGGAGTCTCGCTCTGTCACCCAAGCTGGAGTGCAGTGGCCAGATCTCAGCTCACTGCAAGCTCCACCTCCCGGGTTCGCGCCATTCTCCTGCCTCAGCCTCCCTAGTAGCTTTTTTGTATTTTTTTAGTAGAGACGGGGTTTCACCGTGTTAGCCAGGATGGTCTCGATCTCCTGACCTTGTGATCCGCCCGTCTCGGCCTCCCAAAGTGCTGGGATTATAGGCTTGAGCCACTGCGCCCGGCAGAACTTTTTCATCTTCCCCAAATGAAAAGAGATCCTCCCACCCTCAGCCTCTGGAACAACTAGGACTACAGGCATGCCTAATTTTTTTTTTTTTTTAGATGGAGTCTCGTCCTGTTGCCCAGGCTGGAGTGCAGTGGCGCCATCTCGGTTCACTGCAACCTCTGCCTCAGGGGATTCAAGCTATTCTCCTGCCTGTATCCATTAAATAGAACTAAACAGTGACTCCTCATTTTCCCTCCTCCCAGCCCCTGGGAACCTCTAGTCTACTTTCTGTCTCTATAAATTTATCTTTCCTAGGTATCTCATAAGTGGAATCATACAGTATTTGTCATTTTATATCTGGCTTATTTCACTTAGCAAAATGTATTCAAGATTCATTTATGTTATAAGTATGTATCAAAATTTCATTCCTTTTTCTGGCTAATTTTCCATTGTATGTATATACCACATCCTTTTTGTTGTTGTTGTTTTTTGGTTGTTTTCTGGTTTTTTAACCTAAGCTCTACAGTACTTTTATGTTTATTTTTGCTATTTTTTATTTTTTTTGAGACGGAGTTTCGCTCTTGTTGCCCAGGCTGAAGTGCAATGGCGCTATCTTGGCTCACCACAACCTCCGCCTCTTGGGTTCAAGTGATTCTCCTGCCTCAGCCTCCCGGTAGCTGGGATTACAGGCATGCGCCACCACGCCCGGCCAATTTTGTATTTTTAGTAGAGACGGGGTTTCTCCATGTTGGTCAGGTTGGTCTTGACCTCAAGTGATCTGCCTGCCTTGGCATCCCAAAGTGCTGGGATTACAGGCGTGAGTCCCTGTGCCTGGCCTTTTTTTTTTTTTTTTTTTTTAGGAGATGCGCTCTCACTCTGTTGCCCAGGCTGGAGTGCAGTGGCTGGATCCAGAGCTCACGGTAGCACTGACCACTGGGCTCAAGAGATCCTCCCACCCTCAGCCTTTGGAACAGCTAGGACTACAGGCATGCCTTATTTATTTTTTATTTTTTTATTTTTTTTTGAGACAGAGTCTTGCTCTGTCACCCAGGCTGGAGTGCAGCGGTACAATCTCAGCTCACTACAACCTCTGCCTCCTGGGTTCAAGCCATTCTCCTGCCTCAGCCTCCAAGTAGCTGAGACTACAGGTACCCGCCACCACCCTGAGCTAATTTTTTGTATTTTGAGTAGAGACAGGGTTTTACCACATTGGCCAGACTGGTCTGGAACTCTTGACTCCAGGTGATCTGCCTACCTTGGCCTCCCAAAGTGCTGGGATTATAGGCATGAGCCACCATGCCCAGCCGCCTACCTAATTTTTAATGTTTTTTTTTTAGAGACAGGGTCTCACTATGTTGTCTAGGCTGGTCTCGAACTCCTAGCCTCAAGTGATCCTCCCACCCTGACCTCCAAAAGAACTGAGATAACAGATGTGGGCCACCACACCCAGCCTATGTTATCTTTAGATCTATCTTGCAGGCAATATGCAAACTAAAGATTTGGATACATCCCTCACCATCAGTGAACCAAGGCCCTACTCAAGCCAGCACCTTGCCCAGGCCTAAGAAATAAGGAAGACATCTTGGTAGCACTACAACAAAAACAAGGAAACCAGATTCTAACATTTCCAAATAGGAATCTTTAGAAAAAACTGGATTTATTTTTTTTCTTTTTCTTTCTTTAGGATGCCATCTTGCTCTGTTGCCCAGGCTGGAGTGCAGTAGCACAATTTCAGCTCACTGCAACTTCCGCCTCCCAGGTTCAAGTGATCCTCCTGCCTTAGCCTCCCAAGTAGCTGGAACTATAGGCGCATGCCACCATGACTGACTCATTTTTTTAACTTTTTTTTTTTTTTTTGAGACGGAGTTTCACTCTTGTTGCCTAGGCTGGAGTGCAATGGCACAATCTTGGCTCAATGCAACCTCTGCCTCTTGGGTTCAGATGATTCTCCTGCCTCAGCCTCCCGAGTAGCTGGCATGCACCACTACGCCTGGCTAATTTTGTGTAGAGATGGGGTTTTTCTCCATGTTGATCAGGCTAGTCTCAAACTCCCAACCTCAGGTGATCTGCCGGCCTCGGCCTCCCAAAGTGCTGGGATTACAGGCGTTGGCTACCATGCCGTCAATTTTTTGTATTTTTAGTAGAGACGGGGTTTCACCAGGCTGGTCTCAAACTCCTGACCTAAGTGATCCACCCACTTCAGCCTCCCAAAGTAAAGTGCTGGGATTACTGGCATGAGCCACTACACACCCAGCCCGGATTTATATTTCTGTCTTGCCATTTCTCACTAAATTTGAACAAGTGAATGAGAGACAGAGAGACAGAGATCTCGTTCATTGGTTTCAAATATATATATATACACACACACACACACACATACACACACACACACACACATATACACACACACACATATACACACACACACATATACACACACACACACACACATATACACACACACATATACACACACACACATATACACACACACACATATACACACACACACACACACACACATATACACACACACACACATACACACACACACACACACACACACACACACATATATTTTTTTTGAGACGGAATTTTGCTCTTGTTGCCCAGGCTGGAGTGCAATGGTGTGATCTCAGCTCACTGCAGCCTCCATCTCCCAGGTTCAAGCAATTCTCCTGCCTCAGCCTCCCGAGTAGCTGGGATTACAGGCGCACACCACTACACCCGGATAATTTGTGTATGTTTAACAGAGATGGGGTTTTGCCGTGTTGGCCAGGCTGATCTTGAACTCCTAACCTCAGGTGATGCACCTGCCTTGGCCTCCCAAAGTGCTGGGATTACAGGCGTGAGCCACCACGCCTGGCCATATAAATACACATAAAATACAAATATATATAAATTTATCCCTTAATAGTTCTATAACCTTCTGCTCAAAGCGATCTATGGTCCTAATTCATTTACATACATGTCTTTATTCCAATATATCCCATTTGCAACAATCTTATCTTTCTACTTTTGTGTAAAGGTACAGACTTATCATATGTCTGCCAAAAGTCACTGGGTCTCATAGCCCAGGCCTCAAATCCATCCACAGAGTAATCACATCTTAGAGGATAGACACTCACCATCACTGTGATGATGAACATTTCATTCTTTTGAAAGTAACTTTTAAATTTGGCCTGAATCAATTCTGTTGCCTGCTATTACCTATAAACACATGATGGTAAAATATGAAGGAGGGTGTAGAAATATCTCAACACCCTGGAAGCACAGGCTCTGGAATCCTGCCTTGACCACTCACTACCTCTAGGCACAACACTTAATCCCCCTGTGCTTCTATTTCTTCATCTATAACACGGGAATGATGACAGTTCCTTCCTCAAAAGATTGCTGTGAAAATTAACTATGTACAAAAGGTTCAGCACACTTTCCCTCAGTTTCTTAGAATAATCAGTTGTTATTTGTCTACTACTTCAAAACACTAACAATTGTAAGAATTCCCATTCTAGGCCGGATGTGGTGGCTCACACCTGTAATCCCAGCACTTTGGGAGGCCAAAGCAGGCGGATCACTTGAGGTCAGGAGTTCGATACTAGCATGGCCAACATGGTGAAACCCTGTCTCTACTCAAAATACAAAAATTGGCTGGGCGAGGTGGCGTGCGCCTGTAATCCCAGCTACTGGGGTGGCTAAGGCACGAGAATCTCTTGAACCCGGGAGGCGGATGTTGCAGTGAGCCGAGATTGCACCACTGCACTTTGACCTGGGCAACAGAATGAGACTCTGTCTCAAAAAAAAGGAATTCCCATGCCATAATACTTTTTTATCTTTTCTGGAGATGAGAGAGGGTCTTGCTGTGTCGCCAAGGCTAGAAGTTAGAATGTAGTGGATGCCATCATGGCTCACTGCAGTCTCGACTTCCTGGGCTCAAGCAATCTTCCCACCTCAGAGCTGGGACTATGACAAGCACACACCACCACATCCAGCTAATATTTTTAGTTTTTGTAGAGATGAGGTCTCATTATGTTGCCCAGGCTGATCTCAAACACCTGGTCTCAAGTGATCTTCCTGCCTCAGCCTCCCAAAGTGCTGGAATTACAGGTGTGAGCCACCATGCCCAGCTATCTTTAACATTTTAAATCTATTTTATGGTGTTTATCATCAGATAAAAATCTCACCAAAGTCATATATATCACCCTGAAACTATTAATCCCTTGGGAGGGGAAAACTACACATGTGCAAACAAGCGCACACGGGCACATACACAGATCTCTGATTGTGGACATGATCAATATAGTACCACTAGCCACACTAACCAAATGATTTAAATTTTAATTAATAAAATTTAAATTAACTGCCTTAGTCATAGTAGCCACATTTTAGCCACTCAGTATGGCCAGTGGCCACCATATTGAAAAGCACAGACACAGAATTACAGACAGTTCTATCAGACAACACTGTTCTAGACTGCCAAGTTTTAAGCTTCAATCTTACCAAATCCAAAAGGCAGGAAAAAACATGTTGATGGAAGTAAACGAAGGAAGAGGAGTCTATGAAAAAGGGAGATGAAACCAAAGAGGGACCCTAGACAAAGACCTCAGCCATAGGCAGAATGGTGCCCCAACACATGACCCATGGACCCAGCAGACACTCCTGAAGGAGGGGCAACGAGGATACTGTAGAGCTTTCGGTCCTTGGACTCAGAGCGCATGCGGCTCAGCTGCTGCTTGTGACAGCGCAGGCTCCAGGGGTTATGGCTGATCTTCTCAGAACTCAAGCCACTGTTGCCATCTAGCATCTGGAAAGGGACCTCTGAGTGGCTGTGCAGCTCCACCTTCGGACTCTTTGCCTCCTGTGAGCTAAGAAGGAAGAACATACACATCACTAAGAAACTCAGGCAAGTCATCCTCTGGGGTCTCACTGCACAGGGCACAGGTCTGTCTATAACAACAGACCCACAGACCCTGCTAATGGGTTGCATGAAGGTCCCATGAGCCAATAAAAATGAGTAAATGTTACAAGTAGTGTTCTTCCTATGTCTCTTAAAACTATCTGTAAAATAACGTTTTTGTCAAATTATGTGATGAAAATACCACTTCGCATCCATTAGGATGGCTACTATCAAAGAAGAAAGTGGAACAAGTGTCCAGTATGTGAAGAAACTAGAACTCTCATACACTGCTGGTAGGAATGTAAAATGATGCAGCCACCAAAAAGTTTGGTGGTTTCTCAAAAAGTTAAACACAGATTATAACTCAGCAATTCCATTCCTAGGTATATACCCAAAAGAAATGACAAGGATCCAAACAGACACTTTACATCAACATTCACAGCAGCACTACTCACAATAAACAAAAGGTAGAAACAACCAAGCATCCATCAACAGATGGATAAGCAGAATGTGGGATATACATACAATGGAATATTATTCAGCAATAAAAAGGAATTAAATTCCTATACATGCTACAACATATATGAACTTGAAAACATTTTGCTAAGTGAAATAAGCCAGACACAAAAGGATAAATATTGCGTGATTCTACTCATGTGAAGTAACTGCAAATCCATTAAGACAGAAACTAGAAAAGTGGTTGCCACAGGCTGGGGGAAGGAGGAATGGGGAGTTAGTTGCACAACAATGTGAATGTACGTAATGCTACCAAACTGCACCCAGCCGAGGAAGGAGATTTTATTTCTAAAATAAGTCAAGGCCAGGCACCATGGGTCACAACTGTAATCCCAACACTTTGGGAGGCCAAGGTGGGAGGATCACTTGAGCCTAGGTGTTCAAGACCAGCCTGGGCAACATGTCAAAACTCCATCTCTACAAAAAATTTAAAAATTAGCTGGGCATGGTGGCTTGTGTCTGTAGTTCCAGCCAGCTAGCCACTTGGGAGGCTAAGGTGGGAGGATCACCTGAGCCCAAGGGGCTGAGGATGCACTGAGCCGTGATCATGCTACTACACTCCAGCCTGGGCAACAGAGACAGACCATGTCTCAAAAATAAATAAATAATAAAATAAATCAAACCACAAAGGAGTTTTTGTGAGAAAGCAACTTCAACTGAAAATACTGGAACTTTGCCAACAATTTCATTATGCCCCAACATAAAAATCTTTGCTTGAAGTAACCAACAACACTGTTTATCATACTGAAAGGCCAAGAAAACCACACTACTGGTGAAGCCATGTGCCCTGCAAATTACAGAGCAAGCCTGCAGCTCACAGCAGAGGTGGAACATTACAGTAATTTCTTTTTTTTCTTTTTGAGACAGCATCTCGCTGTGACGCCCATCAACTTCAAATGCCACTCTCCTCTCCAGAACTGCAGGCCTCTCCTCTAACTGTGTGGCATGAGTTGCACAGATTCAAGCTAACACCAGGGCTGGTGTGTGCTGGAAATGATGACCCTCCCCAGCAAGGGTCAGCTGTGCAACACTGGTGAAGAGGTAGTGGCAGAGACCCCACTTCCACCTAACTGAAAGTAGAGGAGGCTGGGCGCGGTGGCTCAAGCCTGTAATCCCAGCACTTTGGGAGGCCGAGACGGGCGGATCACGAGGTCAGGAGATCGAGACCATCCTGGCTAACACGGTGAAACCCCGTCTCTACTAAAAACTACAAAAAACTAGCCGGGCGAGGTGGCAGCCGCCTGTAGTCCCAGCTACTCGGGAGGCTGAGGCAGGAGAATGGCGTGAACCCGGGAGGCGGAGCTTGCAGTGAGTGAGCTGAGATCCGGCCACTGCACTCCAGCCCGGGCGACAGAGCGAGACTCTGTCTCAAAAAAAAAAAAAAAAAAAAAGAAAGTAGAGGAGCCCACCAATGCCTCTCAGAATGATAAAACCCTTACTTTCTTCTGGTGACAGCACTGTTGAGGCCATTCAAACATGTCTTTTCTGTGAAACCCTTTAGGAAACAGAAAGGTGGACTTATTTGCCATGTAAACCCAAGGAAGTTCTCTGCGTCTGGATGAAGCCCCCACGATACTTGGTATCACCCTCGGTGTTGCAGCCCTGGTTCTGTGAAGAAAAAAGCCCCACCCCTGGAATGACAGTCTCTCTGCTAACAGGCCAGACAGTGGTTTGGTCAGTACAGGTAGAGCTGTCACCTTCAGAGCAGGACCTTGAACCTGGACATAGGCAGACAGTGATGTTATTCTAGGTGATGTTATTCTATAGCTTTTCACCAAATGACTCATGAAGCAACCTCTGTACCTCTGGAGGACAATTAAAAAAGCCCACTCTAGGCTGGGCGCAGTGGCTCACACCTATAATCCTCACGCTTTGGGAGGCCAAGGTGGGAGGATTGCTTGAAGCCAGGAGTTTGAGACCATGCCGGGCAACAAAGTGAGACCCTATCTCTACAAAAAATTTAAAAATTAGCTGAGTGCAGTGGTGTGCACCTGTAGTCCCAGCTACTTGGGAGGCTGAGGTGAAAGGATAGGATGGCTTGAGCCCAGTATTCAAGGCTGCAGTGAGTCACTGATGATGCCACTGCACTCTAGGCTGGGTGACAGAGCAAGACCTTGTCTCTTTTAGAGTAGGGGGAAAAGTCACTCTGAGCGCTGCTCAGAGAGAACTATCAATTGTCAGCTACAGACTTGGGGGAAAATTCTTTGTCACTTGAACGACCAAGTTAGGTCCCAAAGACATTAGTCAAGAAGCAGCCTCTTGGGGAGTGAAGGGGAAGCACCAGAAGAAGGGCTTCTGTGGGCTGGAAGCCATCTGAACAAAGAATGTTTGACATTTGAAGACCCTGCTTACTAAGAAGTGGATATGAAGCTCTCTACTTGCATGAAAGATGCAGACCTGGCCAAAGAGGATCTGCTGACTGAGGACACGGAAAATGACACATAACCCACTCAGCCAGTGTCTCATGGGGTTCTGTACTCCTTGACATGGGCGTATCCTTGTTCAACAAACTGAGTGAGAAGAACTGGAGTGTCCTGGGCCTTTACAAAGCTTCAGGGGCACAGGTATGTAGCATGTATTGGTGAACTGATCTGATATCACAGATGAACTATGTACTGTCACATCTAAGGAAATTCCCAATTTCAGCTTCTAAGTCAAGTCACAAAGCATCTTACTAAAACCTTTTTTTCTTGAGACAGAGTTTTTGCTCTTGTTGCCCAGGCTGGAGTGCAATGGTGTAATCTCAGCTCACTGCAACCTGGGTTCAACCCTCCTGGGTTCAAGTGGTTCAAGTGATTCTCCTGCCTCAGTCTCCCAAGTAGCTGGGATTACAGGCACACGCCACCACACCTGGCTAATTTTTTTGTATTTACTAGAGATGGGGTTTCACCATGTTGGTCAGGCTGGTCTCGAACTCCTGACCTCAGGTGATCCACCCGCCTCGGCCTCCCAAAGTGCTGGAATTACAGATGTGAGACACCATGCCTGGTTCATAATTCTGTTATTTTTTTTTTATTTTTACAATTCTGTGGTTTTTTAGTGGATTCACAAGATTGTAAAACATCACCACCACCTAATTTTCAGAATATTTCATGACCCTAAAATCAAAACCATCATCATTAGCAGTCACTCCCTATTTCCCACTACTTCCAGCTCCTAACCACTAACAGAAAGCAACCACTAACCTACCTTTTCTCTCTATAGATTTGCCTGATGTGAACAATTTACATAAATGGCATTGTACATATGTGGTCTTGTGTGTCTGGTTTCTTTCATTTAACATAATGTTTTCATGATTCATCCATGTTGTAGCATGTACCAGCACTCCATTCCTTTTTAGGGCTGAGTAACATTCCATTACATGGATGTACCATGTATTGTTTATCCATTCACCAGTTGATGGACACTTGGGTTAGCCAGAAACTGGAAACAACCCTAATATAAATAATGTTAAGAACATTTTTGTACAAATTTTGTGGGAATATATGTATTCAACTCTTTTGGGTATATACCTAAAAGAAGAATTACTGGTTTAACTTTTGGGTTTGTTTTTTTTTTTTTTCTGAGACGGAGACTTGCTCTGTCACCCAGGCTGGAGTGCAGTGGCGTGATCTCGGTTCACTGCAAGCTCCGCCTCCCAGGTTCAAGTCATTCTCCTGCCTTAGCTTCCCGAGTAGCTGGGACTACAGGTGCCTGCCACCATGCCTGGCTAATTTTTTTGTATTTTTAGTAGAGATGGGGTTTCACCGTGTTGGCCAGGATGGTCTCGATCTCCTGACCTTGTGATCTGCCTGCCTTGGCCTCCGAAAGTGCTGGGATTAAAGGCGTGAGCCACTGCGCCCAGCCTTTTTTTTTTTTTTCTAAAGAGATGGGGTCTCACTATGTTGCCCAGGCTGGTCTGGAACTCCTGGCCTCAAAGGATCCTACCGTCTCAGACTCCTGAAGCATTAGGATTACAAGTGTGAGCCATAGCACTCAGCCTGGTTTAACTTTCTGAAGAACTGCTAAATTGTTTCCCAAGTGGCTGTACCACCTTACCTTCCTACCAGCAGTGTAGGAGGGTTCCAATTTCTCCACATCCTGTCAACACTTTTATTGTCTGTCCTTTTGATTATACCCATCCTAGTGGGAGTTCATATTAATTCTTGCATGAAATTATCAAGACACATAATTTGAGGCTGGGTACAGTGGTTCACGCCTATAATCCCAGCACTTTGGGAAGCCAAGGCAGGTGAATCACCTGAGGTCAGGAGTTCGAGACCAGCCCAGCCAACATGGTGAAACAACGTCTCCACTAAAAATACAAAAATTAGCTGGGCGTGGTGGTGCACACCTATAATCCCAGCTACTCGGGAGGCTGAGGCAGGAGAATTACTTGAACCCAGGAGTGAGGCAAGATGATGCCACTGTATTCCACTGCATTCCAGCCTAACAGAGCACGACTCCATCTCAAAACAAACAAAAAAAACATAATTTGAACTTATAAGAAAAATCAATTTCCAACACAATGGAAACTAAATTTTAGTTGCAGGGAAAGGGTTAATGACTGATATGATTCTCAGAGGTCTGACACAAAACCATTAGGGAACTCCTGTTTAGTTGGACTCATAGCCCTTGGGCTTGGACATCCTGCAGGTCAGAAAGCATTTGGAGCCTCACTACGAACTAATGTATTTCAACCTTCTGTCCTGTGGCTGGCAAGGCACAAAAAAAAGCCAGAGAACCTTTTGTCACCAGCACAGGTGTCCCTGATTCCAAAGGGCTGAGAGAGCTTCACTTCCTCTCTCAACCAGCTATAGCTAGACCCAGAAAGAGGCATCACTGGGGTGATATGACACAGAGAAGAGGCCACACTTGTGTGGGTATCCCAAGAACACCAGTCATCTTATCCAACCTGGACCGTGAGCCCTGCTTCCCCATGATGTGTCAGGACTCTGGAGATGTCTTGAGTGCTTGTATCAGCAGGATGAGACATGTACCTCTTACCTCTCAGAGGTCTCAAGGGACAGGCTGGCTTTTTCCTCCTTGTGGTCACTGCCACTGCCTGACCGGTGCAGGCTCCGGCGGGAGTGTTTGCGCCGAGGTTGCTCCCGTTCTGGTGTGTCATCCTGTTCCACAGTCTCGCTTTCCACATAAGGATAGGCCACTAAGTTGATGTAACCATCACTGTCCCCCTCAAAACAGACAGATACCACGCCTGTTAAAAAAAAAAAAAAAAAAGGGGGAACTGGTAAACAAATGTCAACACAGGCTGAGTCTATGCAGCACAGACTGGCGGAGCTCACTTGCCCACACAGCAAGAAGACATCAGCTGCCCTCAACCAACTACAGATCAATGTCAGAACAATGGCCAGCAGACAGCGACTTCCAGAAAATAGATGACTGTCCATGCCCAAGCTAAATCTGATGCTTACTTTTGTTCCCGGATAAGTCTATGTTTATTTCCCCCTCTCTTATCTGGCCTTCTCCCTTTCGATTACTGACTTTTTGTACCATTCAAAAGAACTGTGTTCTCTAGGTGACACCCACACCTGGCATGACTTAACCCTCTAGTTAACTTAAGTGCTTTATGCTGCCATTTACTGTGTGTGTCCTCCTTTAGATCTAGTTTCCTTCTGCCTGACAGTGTCAGCCAAAGGGACGTCAACACTTCTCCCTCCTAGAGGGTCCAAAAAAATCTGTGTTCTGCCCACACTGAGCATCAGGCTATCCTAGCCTCACTACACAGAACTTCCAGCCCTGGCATCTCGAAGATAAAACATCTTTCTGTTTGCCATGCTGTATCTGTAATACTTTTTTGTGCCCACTGTAATCAAACAGGTTGTTTGTAGTGTCTTCTGGACCATAGTGAGTTAAAACACAAGTAAGACTCTTCTCAAGTGTTCTTAATACAATTAAAAAATACATATATCCAGAAACTTGAGGAAGAGGTTTTGAAGGGAAAAAAAAGTAACTTGGTCTCACTTCCACATCCCACCTTTTGTCTGTCAGCTACATTTCTACTTTTACACTCCCAGATGTACACAGTTGGCTCTATAATCTGAAAATCAGTGAGAAGCATTTATGGTTTATTTTTTGTAGAGACAGTATCTCCCTATGTTTTGTCAACTTCTTTTACATTGTAGAACAATTATTGGCTTAAAGTTCTTTATAATATTCTTCTTCTTTTTTTAAGAGACAGGGTCCCATTGAAGTGCAGTGGTGCCATCATAGCTCACTACAACCTCAAACTCCTGAACTCAAGTGATCTTCCTGCCTCAGCCTCCCACGTAGCTGGGACTATAGGCACATGCCACCACACCTGGCTAATTT
Organism: Macaca mulatta; assembly: GCF_049350105.2. Classification (NCBI taxonomy): domain Eukaryota; kingdom Metazoa; phylum Chordata; class Mammalia; order Primates; family Cercopithecidae; genus Macaca; species Macaca mulatta. The sequence goes on from NC_133407.1 coordinate 113,206,537, forward strand.
TTCAATTTTTTTATAGAGATGGGGTCTCGCTTTGTTGCCCAGGTTGCTCTTGAACTACTGGCCTCATGCAATCCTCCTGCCTCAGCCCTTCAAAGTGTTGAGATTATAGGCATGAGCCACCATGCTGGCCCATAATATTCTTCTACCTTTTAAATATCTGTAGAATCTACAGTAATGATACCTCTATCATTCCTGACACTAGAAATTTGTGCCTTCTCTTTTTCCTCATCAGTCTGGCAAGAGCTTTATCAATACTACTGCTTTCGTCAAAGAATCAGTCTTTAGTTTTTACTGATTTTCTTTATTCTTGCCCATTTTTCTATTTAGTTGTCTCTTATTCACTTGTACAAGTTTATATATATATATATATATATATATATATATATTTTTTTTTTTTTTTTTTTTTTTTTTTTTGAGATGGAGTCTCGCTCTGTCACCCAGGCTGGAATGCAGTGGTGCAATCGTGGCTCACTGCAAGCTCCACCTCCCAGGGTCACGCCATTCTCCTGCCTCAGCCTCCCGAGTAGCTGGGACTACAGGCGCCCGCCACCACGCCCGGCTAATTTTTTGTATTTTTAGTAGAGATGGGGTTTCACCGTGTTAGCCAGGATGGTCTTGATCTCCTGACCTCATGATCCACCCGCCTCAGCCTCCCAAAGTGTTGGGATTACAGGCGTGAGCCACTACACCTGGCCTTCATATATATATTCTTATATTATAGAAATGAAATCTTTGTCAGTACAGAAAAACAAATATCTCTATCCATTTTCTTTAAAGGTATATCTTGATGAATATAAGCTTTTTATTTTACATATGTATCACTCTCTCCTTTTATAATTTGCTCTTTCCTTTTCGTCTTGCAGGGCCACATAATGCTGTACTAAAAACCTCTTAATGTGTTTGTTAGACAAGCAAATAACACTGAGCACCCTAACATACCCCTGGCTGACACAGATCATCATACCTGGTCGGGGGAGAAATGGCAGTTGGATAGAGCAGAAGATGCCTTTACCAAGAGTAAGTAAGATTTGGTAATTAAATAAGTCATGCAATCTATCAGTAAAAAAAATTTTTTTTGGTCCTGACCTTTTTTGACCTTGTCACTCATACCTAGTTTGAATGAAGTTAGGAAAATGAAAAGCAATGGTCTTTTAATTCATCTGACATAAACCCTAATTTCCTTGGCATTTGTAAGACTGATTGAAATAGAGACAGGTTACATTTGGGTAGAGGTTTTATTATTGTTTTGAGTTATACTTTTTATTTACTTTTAAAATTGTGGGCAGGGCGTGATGGCTCACGCCTGTAATCCCAGCACTTTGAGAGGCCGAGGCGAGTGGATCACCTGAGGTCAGGAGTTCGACACCAGCCTGGCCGACATGTCAAAACCCTGTCTCTACTAAAAATACAACAATTATCCAGGCATGGCGGTGTGCGCCTGTAATCCCAGCTACTCAGGAGGCTGAGGCAGGAGAATAGCTTGAAGCCGGGAGGCAGAGGTTGCAGTGAGCCAAGATCACGCCACTGCACTCCAGCCTGGGCAACAGAGCAACACTCCATCTCAAAAGAAATAAAATAAAAATAAAATAAAATTGTGGTGTTTGGGCCAGGCACAGTGGCTCGCGCTATAATTCCAGCACTTTGGGAGGTCAAGGCAGGAGGACTGCTTGAGCACAGGAGCTCATTTGCCATTTAATTCTTTTTTTTCTTTGGTAGAGACAAGACTTGCTATGCTGACCAGTCCCAGTCTGGTCTCAAACTCCTGGCCTCAAACAATCCTCTTGCCTTAGCTTCCCAAAGTGCTAGGATTACTGGTGTGAGCCACCATGCCCAGCCACTTAATCATTTTTAAATGTACAATTCAGTGGGCATTAAGTACATTGACAATATTGAATAACCACCACCATTATCTATTTCTAAAAAGTTTTTCATGACCTCAAACAAAAATGCTGTACCCATTAAGCAGTAACTCCCCATTTTCCCTTCCTCCTAGCCCTAGTAACCAAATCTACTTTCTATCTCTACAGATTTGCCTACTATGCATATTTCATATAAGTGAAATCATACAAGTTTTCTTCTTTTGTGTCTGGCCTAGTTCACTTAGCATAGTGTTGGCAAGGTTCATCTGTGTCACAGCATGTATCAGAACTTCCATTCTTTTTTATGGCTGAATAGTATTCCATTGTAAGTATATATCACATCTATTATGTGTTATCTATATTGATGGACACTTGGGTTGTTTTCACCTTTTAGCTATTATGAATGATGCTGCTGTGAACACTGGCTTACAACAATCCATTTGAATCCCTGTTTTTTTTCTTTTCTTTTTTTGAGACAGAATCTTGCTCTGTCACCCAGGCTGGAATGCAGTGGTGCGACCTTAGCTCACTGCAATCTCTGCCTCCCAAGGTGATTCTCCTGCCTCAGCCTCCTGAGGAGCTGGGATTACAGGCGCCTGCCACCACGCCCGGCTAATTTTTCTATTTTTTAGTAGAGATAGGGTTTTGCCATGTTGGCCAGGCTGGACTTGAACTCCTGACCTCAGGTGATCTGCCCCCCTCCCAAAGTACTAGGATTACAGGCGTGAGACACTATGCCTGGCCACAGTCCCTGTTTTCAATTCTTTTTTTTTTTTTTTTTTTTTTTGAGACGGAGTCTCGCTCTGCCGCCCAGGCTGGAGTGCAGTGGCCGGATCTCAGCTCACTGCAAGCTCCGCCTCCCGGGTTCACGCCATTCTCCTGCCTCAGCCTCCCGAGTAGCTGGGACTACAGGCGCCCGCCACCGCGCCCGGCTAGTTTTTTTGTACTTTTTTAGTAGAGACGGGGTTTCACCGTGTTAGCCAGGATGGTCTCGATCTCCTGACCTCGTGATCCGCCCGTCTCGGCCTCCCAAAGTGCTGGGATTACAGGCTTGAGCCACTGCGCCCGGCCCAATTCTTTTGGATATATATGTAGAAGTGGAATTGCTAGATCATATGGTTTCTGTGTTCACCTTTGGGAGGAACTGCCAAACTGTTTTCCACAGTGGCTACAACACTTTACATTTTCATCAGCAATGTTCCCATTTCTCCAAATCCTTGCCAACAGTTATTTCCCTTTTTTCTTTAAACTATTATAGCCATACTAGGTAAAATAAGATACCTAATATGAAGTGGTATCTGATTTTGGTTTTGATTTGCATTTCTTAATGACTAATCATGTTGATGTGCTACTGGCCATCTGTATGTCTTCTGTGGAAAAATCTCTATTCAAGTCCTTTGTGCAGTTTTGAAACTGTGTGATTTTTATTGCTTTCAAAACACAATCAGAAGAATACTAAATTTAGAAAAATAAATATTCTAAAGTTGCTAAATAAGAACAAAGCCAGAAATAAACACACTGCTTTCTCCAAGTGGCTAGGAAACTTTAACGGTCCCAAACACTTTATAAATATAGATTCAGCCACCTATCCATCCACACTCAAAACACCAAAGGCCAAACATTCTGCCACAAATATGCCAAAGCCAGAAATAAAACTAGGCCCTGTCAGTTCATGGAGTCCTTCTGATGCTAAGGAAAAAATCCCTTAAAAGGTAAATGAGCCCGGCTTCCAGATAAATGTTCTCTAAATTACACCATCAGAATTGGGATATGACAAGTTAGAACTTCAAGGTGCCTCCCAGGGAAGGGGTGGCAGTCTCTAGCACTGGTTCAGTATTTCCTCACACCTTCCTCCTCTCAAACTGAGTAACAGGTATCTTTAAAGGCCATAACATGGGAGGATGCTTGAGGCCAGGAGTTTGAGGCTGCAGTGAGCCATGACTGCACCACTGTACTCCAGCCTGGGCGACACAGCAAGACCCTGCCTCAAAATAAAAATAAAAAAATGAAAGCCACAGTAAATTCTTAGGATCTACTTTATTTTCTTTGCTTAGGCTACATTTTCACTAGGAAAGAATTAATATGCTAGCTCAAAAGTACAATTCAATTAAACTACAATTAATCCCTTCTTTCTAAGTCAAATGAAGCCCAATTTAGTCAAAGAAAATAAAAGCATAGGCCGGGTGAGGTGGCTCACGCCTGTAATCCCAGCACTTTGGGAGGCCGAGATGGGCGGATCACGAGGTCAGATCGAGACCATCCTGGCTAACATGGTGAAACCCCGTCTCTACTAAAAATACAAAAAATTAGCCAGGCATGGTGGCGGCACCTGTAGTCCCAGCTACTCAGAAGCCTGAGGCAGGAGAATGGCATGAACCCAGGACGTAGACCTTGCAGTGAGCCAAGATTGCGCCACAGAACTCCAGCCTGGGCGACAGAGCAAGACTCCATCTCAAAAAAAAAAAAAAAAGAAAGAAAATAGAAGCATAGTGGAAGATATTATTAGTCAAATTAATCTATTTCAGGGCCGGGCATGGTGGCTCACATCTGTAATTCCAGCACTTTGGGAGGCCAAGGCAGGCAGATCACTTGAGCCTAGGAGTTTGAGACCAGCCTGGGCAACATGGTGAGACTCTGTCTCTACAATATACAAAAAAAAAAAAAAAAAAAAGGCCAGAGCACACCTGTGGTCCCAGCTACTCCAGAGGCTGAGGGCTAAGGTAGGAGAATCACTTCAGCCCAGGAGGTCAAGGCTGTGGTGAGTTAAGATCATGCCACTGCATTTCAGTCTCAGCGACAGAGTGAGACTCTGTCTCAAAATAGTATATAAATAAATAAATTGGACTAAAATTTTATATGAAAAAAAATACAGTCCAGCCACAGTGGCTCAAGCCTGTAATCCAGGCACTTTGGGAGGACAAGGCAAGTGGGTCACTTGAGGTCAGGAGTTCGAGACCAACCTGACCAACATGGTGAAACCCCATCTCTACTAAAAATACAAAAATCAGCCAGGAATGGTGGCAGGCGCCTGTAAGCCCCAGCTACTCGGAAGGCTGAGGTAGGAGAACCACTTGAACCCGGGAGGCAGAGGTTGCAGTGAGCCGAGATCATACCACTACACTCTAGCCTAGGCAATGAAGCAAAACCCTGTCTCAAAACAAAACAAAAAACAAAAAACAAACAAAAACAAAATACACACAAACACACACACACACACACACACACATACATCTTGCAGCTGGGAGCTCACACCTGTGATCCCAGCTACTCGGTAGGCCGAGGTATCATGCCTGAGGCTACATGGGAGGATCACTTGAGACCAGGAGTTCAAGACCAGCCCAGGAAACATAGTGAGATCCGATCTCTTAAATCTCAGCACTGTGAAAGGCCAAGGTGGGAGGATTTCTTGAGGCTAGAAGTTCAAAACCGGCCTGGATAACAAAGCAAGACCCTGTCACTACAAAAAAGTTTAAAAATTACCCAGGTAGCCAGGCGCGGTGGCTCAAGCCTGTAATCCCAGCACTTTGGGGGGCCGAGACAGGCGGATCACGAGGTCAGGAGATCGAGACCATCCTGGCTAACACGGTGAAACCCCGTCTCTACTAAAAAAAATACAAAAAACTAGCCAGGCGAGGTGGCGGGCGCCTGTAGTCCCAGCTACTCGGGAGGCTGAGGCAGGAGAATGACGTAAACCCGGGAGGCGGAGCTTGCAGTGAGCTGAGATCCGGCCACTGCACTCCAGCCTGGGCTACAGAGCGAGACTCCGTCTCAAAAAAAAAAAAAAAAAAAAATTACCCAGGTATAGTGGCGTGCCTGTAGTCCCATCTACTCGGGGCTGAGGTGGGAGGATCACTTGAGTCATAGTTTCTTTTTTTTTTTTTTTTTTGAGACAAGAGTTTTACTCTTGTTGCCCAGGCTGGATGGAGTGCAATGGTGTGGTCTCGGCTCACTGCAACCTCTGCCTCCCGGGTTCAAGTGATTCTTCTGCCTCAGCCTCTCAAGTAACTGGGATTACAGGCACCTGCCAGCACACCCAGCTAAGTTTTGGATTTTTAGTAGAGACAGGGTTTCACCATGTTGGTCAGGCTGGTCTCGAACTCCTGACCTCAGGTGATCCGCTTGCCTCGGCCTCCCAAAGTGCTAGGATCACAGGCATGAGCCACCATGCCCGGCCAAGCCATGGTTTCGAGGCTGCAGTGAGGTATGATTGCACCGCTGCACACTGCCACAATTATTACTGTGTTGTAATGTCTAATGATGCGTGTAATACCTAATGGTGTGTGCTGAATGGTATTACTGTGTTGTCTGCCTAATGGTGACTTCTATTCCCATCATTCCTTCTATATTTATTAATTAAATTAGAATTCTGGCCAGGCGCAGTGGCTCACGCCTGTAATCCCAGCACTTTGGGAGGCCGAGGCTGGTGGATCACGAGGTCAGGAGATCAAGACCATCCTGGCTAACACAGTGAAACCCTGCCTCTACTAAAAATACAAAAAATTAGCCGGGCATGGTGGTGGGAGTCTGTAGTCCCAGCTACAGGCAGGAGAATGGCGTGAACCCGGGAGGCAGAGCTTGCAGTGAGCTGAGATCGCACCACTGTACTCCAACCTGGACAACAGAGCGAGATTCTGTCTCCAAAAAAAAAAAAGAAATTAGAATTCTATAAGGAAGAATTGTTCCTTTGTATCCATGTATCTATCAGTATAGACTTGTGGATATTTTGTTGTTTAAATTCTTCTAGATTGGGCCCCTCAACTCCTTTAAAGTTAGCTCTTTGTACTTCTGACATCATTTTTGACCACTTCTTTACTGTCTGTCACTGTAAGATGTTCTAGGCTTGTCTTATAATTTTCCTGCCCCAACTCAGGAACCAACCATTTCACCAAGGAGCTCTGTTTCTTTTTATTGTAAGAATGGTATTTAGAAAACTCAGGATTTGGTTGCTAGATGTACTGATTGCTACTGAAGTACCACTGCTTTTAGGCCCTTTCAGCACACGGAGCTAGGAAATACATGTATGATAAGAGCCCACACACATACACACATCTAATTACTGCTATCAGCACAGGTGTTTAAGCTCAATTAAGTTAAGAAAAAGTGTCAATAATATTTCATATCTTGGCAGGTTTAAAAACAAATTTTCATTTATTTGGTAAGACCAGCTGTAATCATCAACTATTAGTGCTTGCAGTACTAAATGTGAAGTTCAAGGCTTCTGGACATTTATGCAAATAAGCTTTGCCTCATTCTTTTATCAAGTATTTACTGACCATCTACTAGATGCCAGGGCCCAAGCTCATTAGTATAAAAGACAAAAAAAAAAAAAATCCATGCCTTCAAGGAGCTTCCATACTAATGTGAAAAACAAACATATAGACAAAAATACAGATTGTGGTAAGTCCTATGAAGAAACTAAGTAAGGCTCTATAATCGAAAATATGGTTTCCAGAGCAGAATATAATAAATATAGGATATCAGGGAAGAAGTGTCTGGGGAGATCTGATAAACTAAAGATTGGAGGAGCAGGTGTGGATAAGGATACTAGAAAGGACATTTCAAGCATAAGTAAAAGCCCTGAGGTTAATTAAAATAAAAATAAAATTTAAAAAGCTTGGGATATTCTAAAAACTGGTTCACTTCTTTCTGCCCATTAAGAAACAACCCAGGCCAGGCACGGTGGCTCACGCCTATAATCCCAACACTTTAGGAGGCCGAGGCAGATAGGTCACCTGAGTTGAATTCGAGACCAGCCTGGCCAACATGGCGAAACCCCATCTCTACTAAAAATACAAAAATTAGCCAGACATGGTGGCGCATGACTGTAATCCCAGCACTTTGGGAGGCCAAAGCAGGCAAATCACCTAAGGTCAGGAGTTCGTGACCAGCCTGCCCAACATGGTAAAATGCTGTCTCTACTAAAAATACAAAATTTAGCTAGGCGTGGTGGCGCATGCCTGTAATCCCAGCTACTTAGGAGGCTGAGGCAGAAGAATCGCTTGAACCCGGAAGTGGAGATTGCAGTGAGCTGAGATCGCACTACTGCACTCCAGCCTGGGTGACAGAGCAAGACTCTTTCTCAAAAAAAAAAAAAAAAGAAAGAAACAGCCCAATACAACATGGTCAAAAGACTTGAATAGACATTTCTTTAAGAAGGTATGCCAACAGTCAATAACAAAAAAATGCTCTGCATCATTCATTAGACATTAGGGAAAAGTAAATCAAAGCCACAGATACCACACACACCCACTAGGATGGCTACAAAAAGAAAAGAAAAGCAGTGTTGGTAAGGATGTGGAGAAATAGGGACCCTTGTACGCTGCTGGTAAGATGGCAAAGTGGTGCAGCCACTGTGGGAAACAGTTTGGCAGTTCCTCCGAAAGGTAAACAAAGAACTTCCACACGATCTGACAATTCCACTCCTAGGTATATACCCAAAAGAATTAAAAGCAGTGACTCAAATGGACACTTGTAAGACAATGTTCACAGCAGCATTATTCATAATAGCCAAAAGGTGGAACAATCTAGGTGTCCATCAACAGATGAATGAATAAACAAAGTGTGGTATACACTTACAATGAAATATTATTCAGCTATAAAAAAGAATGAAGTGGGCCAGGCACGGTGGCTCACGCCTGTAATCCCAGCACTTTGGGAGGCCAAGGCGGGCAGATCACAAGGTCAGGAGATGGAGACCATCCGGGCTAACACGGTGAAGCCCTGTCTCTACTAAAAATTCAAAAAATTAGCTGGGCGTGGTGGCAGCACCTGTAGTCCCAGCTACTGGGGAGGCTGAGGCAGGAGAACGGCATGAACCCGGGAGACAGAGCTTGCAGTGAGCCAAGATCATACCACTGCACTCCAGCCTGGGCGATAGAGCTAGACTCCGTCTCAAAAAAAAAAAAAAAAAAATTAATGAAGTGTGTTTTTGTTTTTTGAGACAGAGTCTCACTCTGTTGCCCAGGCTAGAGTGCAGTGGCACAATCTTGGCTCACTGTAACCTCCACCTCCTGGGTTCAAGATACTCTCCCGCCTCAGCCTTCCAAGTAGCTGGGATTACAGGCACACACCACCACACCCGGCTAATTTTTGTATTTTTTGTTGAAACACGGTTTTGCCATGTTGGTCAGGCTGGTCTCGAACCCTTGATCTCAAGTGATCCGCCTGCCTTGGCCTCCCAAAGTGCTAGGACTGGCCAGGCGTGGTGGCTCATGCCTGTAATCCCAACACCAGGAGTTGGAGGTTGCAGTGAGCCGAGATCGCACCACTGCACTCCAGCCTGGCAACAGAGCAAGACTGTCTCAAAAAAAAAAAAAAAAAAAAAAAGTGCTAAGAATACAGATGCGAGCCACTGCGCCTGGCCAAGAATGAAGTTTTACTACACACTATGACATGAACGAACCTTGTAAACATTAAGCTAAGTGAACCAAGCCAGACACAAAAGGTCAAAAATTGTAACGATTTCACTTTTTTTTTTTTTTTTTTTTTTTTTTTTTGAGACGGAGTCTCGCTCTGTGGCCCAGGCTGGAGTGCAGTGGCGCGATCTCGGCTCACTGCAAGCTCCGCCTCCAGCGTTCACGCCATTCTCCTGCCTCAGCCTCCTGAGTAGCTGGAACTACAGGCGCCCGCTACCGCGCCCGGCTAATTTTTTGTATTTTTAGTAGAGACGGGGTTTCACCATGGTCTTGATCTCCTGACCTTGTGATCCGCCCGCCTCGGCCTCCCAAAGTGCTGGGATTACAGGCGTGAGGCACCGCGCCCAGCACGATTTCACTTTTATGAAATATCTACAATAGGCAAATCTGTAGAGACAAAGTAAACAAGAGGTTACCAGGGGATCAGACGATGGAAGAATGCGGAGTTATTATTTAATACATACAGAGTTTACTTCAAATGATGAAAAATTCAGGAAATGGAGAATGGCTATACAACATTGTGAATGTGCTTAATGCCACTAAATTATACACTTTAAAATGGCAAATGTTATGTTAGGTACATTTTACCAAAAATTTTTTTAAAAAGTTAAGGAAACAAAAAGTTAATTCTATGGCACTGGTTTTTCTAAATTGAAACTCTCCTAAGTAAAGGACGGTGTTAACCTAACTGAAATCATACAACTTTAAGTTACAAAGCAGAACGTAAAAAAAAAAAACTTACACACAATGAGCAATCATAAAAATTTATAAACACTGACAAAGATCAGATTTTAAAATACAGTTAGTTAATTCTGGTATAGTTAATATTCATGAGGTTCTTTTCTATAAAGTTTACTTATATTTTAAAATAAATTATTTTTCCTTCAAATATCAGGATTTCCAGGCCCCAGAAAGTCCCTGCATTTCTTACCAACAATTCTTTGCCCCAGCACATACAGACACAGGCTTCACACAGCCCCACTGCCAGCCATCCAACCACTTTAACCTGGGAAGTACCCATTCCTTCTCTGAGATGAGAGAAATGTTCCCTCTTCTCTCCTAGACTAGTGTTGCAGCAATTGGGAAAACTCATTGACAACAGCATGCTCTTTTCCACCAATGGAACTTAATGCTATGACTTTTTCTCAGCTTCACCTATTAATAAATTCAATTTTCAAGATCTGAAGACCTTGCTGATGCTTTCAGCCTAATTTTACCTAATAAAGTGACTTAGTGCTTTGAGAAAAAAGACCTACAATGATATAATATGGCAAACAAACCAAGAAAAACTGTGGCAAGGGGTCTATAAGCCCAAGGCTGCTGCTTTCATTAAACTGGCCAGTGACTGACCTTTGTATTCAGGGGTGAACTCCTTCATTTCGGGAGGGAGGGACTCGTAGAAGCGCTGTTCCCGAGAGATGAGGGGCTTGCACACAGTGTGATCGTCGTAGCGCATCATGCTGCTGTGTCCGCCTACTTGGTGGATGAAGGGCTCCAGGAGGACTCCCCGGTCTCCAGCCCGACTTGCATTCTTGCCATACTGCCCCACTTCCATGGTTTGACAAACACACATTGCGTTGGGGGCCAGTTGCACACTGAGGGCAGAGGATGCAGCACATGGGCCACAAAAGGAAAGCTAGGTAGAAGGTCCTGGCCAGCTGAAAGCCAATGGTCAGATTCTATTCGGCTTATGATTCTGTCCTACAGAAGAGAAGAGAGGAAGAAGGAATCAAAACACTGAGTGAGTCACAATTCCCCTGGAGCTCCATGAGTGAGAGCAGGGACTCTGTTTTGTTCTCTGCTATGTGTATCCCCAGCACGTACAATACTACGTGGCACATTAAAGGTAGTTGGTTAAATTTTTGCTGAATGATGCAACCTTGGCCTCTTCCATCTATCTTGTGCACAGAAGCCCACATTCTCTGCCTTTCCTAGTTCTCACCTCCCTTCTGAGTTATCTAAAGGATTTTATTTTAGAGCTACAGCACATTACAACCATCAGGAAAGCAACTATCCCGGTTTATTTCACACCCAAAGATGAGATCAGAAAAAAAACAGAAGGCAAAGGGAATTTGTTTTGTTCAGGTATCCTAAGGATTCTCCTTAGGATACCCAGTACTGGTAACGGTCTCTCCTTCACTCAGAGGAAGGGTTTCTGTCTGAGGAATTAGGTCACATGAGATTCCCAAATTCTCCACTGAAGGTGCCAAGGACCAGGCAGGAAGCCATTCCTTGCTGAGCTGTAGGACAGTGGTCCCCAACTTTTTTGGCAGCAGGAACCAGTTTCATGGAAGACAATTTTTCCATGGACCAGCTGTGGGGGCGATGGTTTCAGGATGATTAAGGCACATTACATTTATTGTACACTGTATTTCTATTATTATTACATTGTAATATATAATGAAATAATTATACAACTCACCATAATGTAGAATCCTTGGGAGCTCTAAGATTGTTTTCCTGCAACTAAACGGTCCCATCTTGAGGTGATGGAAGACAATGACAGATCATCAGGCATTAGATTCTCATAAGGAGCACTCAACCTAGATCCCTCACATGTGCAGTCCACAATAGGGTTCATGCTCCTATGAGAATCTAATGCCACTGCTGATCTGACAGGAGGCAGAGCTCCGGCGGTAATGCAAGCAAGGGGAGCAGCTGTAAATACAGATGAAGCTTTGCTTGCTTGCTCACCCACCACTCACCTCCTACTGTGAGGCCCAGTTCCTAACAGGCCATGGACCAGTACCCAGGGACCCCTGCTATAGGATCATTAAGGTTTTACTTTTCCCAAAGGAATTCAGGCTTCAGATTTCTTCTACTTTAAATCTATGATTGTCAATTTATGACCATTCCCTTTCTGTCTGACTCCATACCAACCAGTGGGACAAGGAAGAAGCTCCCTGTACTCAAACTCCCTCTTTATAATGTCAATTTTCTCTCAAAAAATTTAAAGTAGTTGGCAAATTTCGTAACACTGAGTGTATTTTTAAATTAGGAATGTAGTCAGCAAGACTACATCAGAAAGATTAAGATAGAAAAAAAAAAAAAAAAGTAGGCTGGGCGCGGTGGCTCAAGCCTGTAATCCCAGCACTTTGGGAGGCCGAGACGGGCGGATCACGAGGTCAGGAGATCGAGACCATCCTGGCTAACACGGTGAAACCCCGTCTCTACTAAAAAATACAAAAAACTAGCCAGGCGAGGTGGCGGGTGCCTGTAGTCCCAGCTACTCGGGAGGCTGAGGCAGGAGAATGGCGGGAACCCGGGAGGCGGAGCTTGCAGTGAGCTGAGATCCGGCCACTGCACTCCAGCCTGGGTGACAGAGCGAGACTCCGTCTCAAAAAAATAAAAAAAAAATAAAAAATTTAAAAAAAGAAAAAAAAAAGTATTAGTAGAGCAGGAATATGGTCCCATGTGTAAGAGACAAACCATCGGGTTTTTTGTTGTTGTTGTTGTTGTTTTTTCTGGACCTTGTAATTATGGACAAAATGGGGTACAAAAATACCACTGCTGAGCTGTGATCGCACTACTGCATTCCAGCCTGCATGACAGAGCAAGACCCTTTCTCAAAAAAAGAAAGAAAAAACTACTGCAAAACTGCAAAATCTTAACCCAAAGCTGCCCAGGCAGCTAGCTATGTTTTATTTCACTGCTATCACCAAAATAAATTATTCTGTACTCCCAGTCCCCAGATTGCACTATTTTAATGCACATACACTTTTTTTTTTTTTTTTTGCCTAGTTATCCTTAATAAAGTCTAGGAATACTACCTGGGACAAGGCAATACTGCCTTCAGGACAAGGCAACTCTGCCCCAGGTAATATTCCTAGACTCCATTCTCTCCAAACCTGAGTATAGGGTATACATCTATGGCTCCTAAGGTACCCTATGCCAGCTCTACCACATCACTATACCACTGTGCTGTCATCTATTAACTCACTGTCATCACCACCAAACCATTCTCTCTCATTTCCACAGCAAAGGTCCAAGGCAGTTTCCACCATGTAGTAAATACTTTAAAAAAAAAAAAAAGAGTTGTTGGATTGTGGAGGGCAGGTCAGGGTCTCTGGAGGTGGTCATTGCAGCCGTACTGCATTGTTCAGTGCTGTAGACTGGCTCCTGTCCTGGCCCCGGTCAGGCTGAAGGAGACCTATCTCTGGCTGTGCTTCTCCCTGGGAATGCTTCTGACTACGGACACAAGGAAAGTGCTAAACTTTCTAGCCTGAGTCATTGGGTGGCTGGGAAAAGAGAGGGGTCACAGTGCCAGGTGCCCCAGAAGAGTGGTGCAGGAGGAGAGCCAAGGAAATAGGCCGGGTGCAGTGGTTCACACCTGTAATCCCAGCACTTTGGGAGACCGAGGCAGGTAGATCACCTGAGGTCAGGAGTTCAAGACCAGCCTGGCCAACATGGTGAAACTCTCTCTTCTAAAAATACACATACACACAAAAAATTAGCTGAGCATGGTGCGTGCCTGTAATCTCAGCTACTTGGGAGGCTGAGGCACAAGAATAGCTTGAACCCAGAAGGCAGAGGTATCAGTGAGCCAAGATTGCGCCACTACACTCCAGCCCTGGGCAACAGAGCAGGACTCCTTCTTAAAAAAGGGAAAAAAGGCCCGGCGCAGTGGCTCAAGCCTGTAATCCCAGCACTTGGGGAGACCAAGACGGGCGGATCACGAGGTCAGGAGATCGAGACCATCCTGGCTAACACGGTGAAACCCCGTCTCTACTAAAAAAACACAAAAAACTAGCTGGGCGTGGTGGCAGGCGCCTGTAGTCCGAGCTACTCGGGAGGCTGAGGCAGGAGAATGGCATGAACCCGGGAGGCGGAGCTTGCAGTGAGCTGAGATCTGGCCACTGCACTCCACCCTGGGAGACAGAGCGAGACTCCGTCTCAAAAAAACAAAAAAAAAACAAAAAAAAACAAAAATTGAAATAGCCCTTCCCCTGACTGAGAGATCTGTGGCAACTATGCAGCTTCCACAGGACTGAGGGCAGAGTCCACTCTTCAGTCTATCTAGACATTTGGTATTTTGTTTCCATATGATGTCAACATAAAGTCATGGCATTGTTTCTGTGTTTGAAATAGTCTCCCTAAGAGTAAATATACCACGTATCTATAACTTTGTTTTGATGTTACTTTTTTAATAACCCTGGAATCTGAAATAGTGGAAGTACCCAGAATCCTCTCAAGCTCTGTGAAGCCTTGCTTTACAAGGTGTGGGTGGAGCCTCATAAGTCACTTAACTTTTCCAAGTCTCCTCACACTCCTAACCCTGTGGGATTTGCAGATGCAGGTAAAGGGCTTGGGCTTGCCCCACCTAGTGTCCAGCCCTGGAAATAGCAACAGCTCTGACTATTTTTTTGAGATGGAGTCTCGCTCCGTCCCTAGGCTGGAGTGCAGTGGCGCGATCTCAGCTCCCAGCAACCTCTACCTCCCGGGTTCAAGCGATTCTCCTGCCTCAGCCTCCTGAGTAGCTAGGATTACAGGTGCACGCCACCACGCTCAGCTAATTTTTGTATTTTTAGTACAGACGGGGTTTCACCATGTTGGCCAGGATGGTATCGATCTCTTGACCTCATGATTCACCCGCCTCAGCCTCCCACAATGCTGGGATTACAGGCATAAACCACCACGCCCAACCCTGATTCTTTTTTATCAACCAGAGGTTACTTCTGAAGTCTGGTGTCCACAGAGGCTACTGTGAAAACTACTGTCGGAGAAGGCCATAGATGATGATTATGTTGGTTGCCTGCATAACGTCTTTCTCTGCTACTTCATTGCTAATAGAGCCCCCATCTTATTCAGGTAGCCAACTGCAAAGTGTCTGCTCCCTGAGAGGTTATGGGGTTCGACTGCTCTGCTATGGGTTTATGCACCTCTCAGCTACAATAGAGACTCTGTCCTTGGTTTGCTTTGTAATATTTTAGTTATACAGTTTAAGATAATTATTGTATAAAATGCAAAGAATGTTATTTATGAAAAGAACTTGCTGAGATTCTGATTTTTTTCTCACTAGTGAATTGCAACAAATGGAAACAAATTTTTACTGCAAAAATATTAGTTACAATAGTTAGGCTGACTTTCTGGTTACAATAACAAACTCCTTGAACATATCATTGAACTCCAAAATGAATTATGTCTCCATTGAAGTAAAAAGAAGTTTCTCATGTTAATGAGATGTAATTTTTTTTTTTTTTTTTTTTTTTTGAGACGGAGTCTCGCTCTGTCGCCCAGCCCCAGGCTGGAGTGCAGTGGCGCAATCTCGGCTCACTGCAAGCTCCGCCTCCCGGGTTCACGCCATTCTCCTGCCTCAGCCTCCCGAGTAGCTGGGACTACAGGCGCCCACAACCGCGCCCGGCTAATTTTTTGTATTTTTAGTAGAGACGGGGTTTCACCGTGGTCTCGATCTCCTGACCTTGTGATCCGCCCGCCTCGGCCTCCCAAAGTGCTGGGATTACAGGCGTGAGCCACCGCGCCCGGCCAAGATGTAATTTTTTGTTGTTGTTTTGCTTTTTAGAGTTGGGGTCTGTCGCCCAGGCTGGAGTACAGCGGTATGATCATGGCTCACTGCAGCCTCTAACTCCTGGGATCAAGGGATCCTTTCACCTCAGCCTCTAAAGTAGCTGGGACTACAAGTATATTCACCAAGCCTGGCTAACTTAAAAAAATTTTTTTTGCCAGGTGCGGTGGCTCACGCCTGCAATCCCAGCACTTTGGGAGGCCGAGGCAGGCGGATCACGAGGTCAGGAGATCGAGACCATCCTGGCAAACACGATGAAACCTCGTCTCTATTAAAAATACAGGCCGGGCGCGGTGGCTCAAGCCTGTAATCCCAGCACTTTGGGAGGCCGAGACGGGCGGATCACGAGGTCAGGAGATCGAGACCATCCTGGCGAACATGGTGAAACCCCGTCTCTACTAAAAAATACAAAAAAACCTAGCCGGGTGAGGTGGCGGGTGCCTGTAGTCCCAGCTACTCGGGAGGCTGAGGCAGGAGAATGGCGTGAACCCGGGAGGCGGAGCTTGCAGTGAGCTGAGATCCGGCCACTGCACTCCAGCTCGGGAGACAGAGCGAGACTCCGTCTCAAAAAAAAAAAAAAAAAAAAAAAAATTAGCCAGGCGTGGTGGCGGGGGCCTGTAGTCCCAGCTACTCGGGAGGCTGAGGCAGGAGAATGGCGTGAACCCGGGAGGCGGAGCTTGCAGTGAGCCGAGATTGCACCACTGCACTCTAGCCTGGGCGACAGAGCGAGACTCCGTCTCAAAAAATAAAAATAAAATAAAATAAAAAGTTTGTTTTTAAAGACAGCGTTGGCTGGGCACGGTGGCTCACACCTGTAATCCCAGCACTTTGGGAAGCCAAGGCAGGCAGATCACGAGGTCAGGAGATCAAGACCATCTTGGCTAACACAGTGAAACCCCATTTCTACTAAAAATACAAAAAATTAGCCAGGCGTGGTGGCAGGCGCCTGGAGTCCCAGCTACTCGGGAGGCTGAGGCAGGAGAATGGCATAAACTCAGAAGGCAGAACTTGCAGTGAGCCAAGATAGTGGCACCGCACTCCAGCCTGGGTGGCAGAGCAAGACACCGTCTCCCCAAAAAAAAAAGACAGGGTTTTGCTATGTCACCCAAGCTGGTCTCAAACTCCTGGCTTTAAGTGATCCTCCCACCTCAGCCCCTGGAGTCTCTGGGATTACATATATGAGCCATTACAGCTGGCTTAAATTTGTATATTAATGTTTTCCTTTTTCAAAGCAAGAGCTGTCGGTGACATGAAATGACTATCAAGTTTTATTATGGCTTGTAAATTAATAAATAGGATATTTAATTCTGTAAAAAACTTAAAATGGATAAACTGTGGTATATTCATACAACAGAATACTACAAAGAAATGAAAAAGAACCAACTACTGTCACATACGACACAGATGTATCTCACAGATATGATGTGGCAAGAGAAATCTAGACACTAAGGAAGCTATTTATACGAAAATGTAGTGTAATTCTATTCATACAAAATTCAAAATGATGACAGAGACAACAGCAGTTACTCGGAAAATATTGATTGAGAAGGAGCACAAAGGTGGAGGTGACATGGTGAATACTATAAAAATCCACTGAGCTGTGCACTCAAATTTGTGAATATTACTGTTAAGACTAATAGGAGCCTGTAATCCCAGCAGTTTGGGAGGCTGAGGTAGGTGGATCACCTGAGGTCAGGAGTTCGAGACCTGCCTGGCCAACATGGTGAAACCCCGTCTCTACTAAAAATACAAACTTAGCTGGGCATGGTGGTGCTCATCTGTAATCCCAGCTACCTGGGAGGCTGAGGCAGGGGAATCACTTGAACCTGGGAGGCAGAGGTTGCAGTGAGCCGAGATCGTGCCACCACACTCCAGCCTGGGTGACAGAGTGAGGCTCCATCTCAAAAAAAAAAAAAAAAAAAAAAAGAGTATTAAGAGAAGAAAAATCAGTAATGTTCCTCTATACCAGCAAAAAGCAATTCGAAAATGAAAACTGTTTAAATATATACCATTCATAATAGCAACCAAAACTACAAATACCTATAAATCTTTAAAAATTATGCAACAAGCCGGGCGCCGGTGGCTCACGCCTGTAATCCCAGCACTTTGGGAGACTGAGGCAGGCGGATCACGAGGTCAGGAGATCGAGACCATCCTGGCTAACATGGTGAAACCCCGTCTCTACTAAAAATACAAAAAATTAGCAAGGCGTGGTGGCAGGTGCCTGTAGTCCCAGCTACTCAGGAGGCTGAGGCAGAAGAATGGCATGAACCCAGGAGGCGGAGCTTGCAGTGAGCCGAGATCGTGCCACTACACTCCAGCCTAGGCAATAGAGCAAGACTCTGTCTCAAAAAAAAAAAAAAAAATTATGTGACAAATAATGAAACTACTGAAGGATCTAAAAGAAGACATATTCTTGATTCAAGCACCAAAGACAGAAAAAAAAAAATTTAATAATAAAAGACATTTATGTGAGGGAGGATTCAATATTGAAACACATTGCAATTTCAATCAAAATCCCAAGATAATTTTCTAATGAATTTGACAAGCTGACACTATTGGGTGGAACAGTAAAAGCCAAGTGTAGCTAAATAGCAATGTCAAAGAGTAATGAGAGACAACTTACCTTCTCAGACAGGAAGGCTTTTTATGAAATTATAGCAATTAAAACAGTGTGATATTTTGCAGAGAGATCAACAAAACAGAATAGAGATCTTAGACAAATTGACATGGGAGTGGAGGGTGTGACTGAGGTAGTATTAAAATCCCCATTTAATCAAAGGGGAAAAGATTATTTATGTCATAGATGGAGCAAGAATAACTGGATCTATATACGGATAAAACTACATCGCTACCTCCAACAGTACTCCAAAGTAAATTCCCAACATATTAAAGACCTAAATGTGCAAAATAAAATCTTAAACTAGGCCAGGTGTGGTGACTCAGGCCTGTAATCCCAGCAGGAGAGGCCGAGGCCGGCTGATCACCTGAGGTCAGGAGTTCAAGACCAGCAAACCCCATCTCTACTAAAAATAAAAAAATTAGCCAAGTGTTATGGCGTGCACCTGTAGTCCCAGCTACTCATGAGGCTGAGGCAGGAGAATCGCTTGAACCTGGAAGGCAGAGGTTGCAGTGAGCCGAGACCGTGTCACTGTACTCCAGCCTGAGTGACAGAGCAAGACGCTGTCTCAAAAAGAAAATAAACTTTAACTAGAAAAAGTTTTTAAATTCCTTTTGACCACAGACTAGGGAAAATTCCATAAACAAAACAGAAAATACACAAACCACAATAGAAAGTTGGAAATATGGAAATTAGGCCATATTAAAATTATATACATTAAAAATTTTTTAATTTTAATTCCTTCCTAGTTAAGCAGATTCCAAATATTACTTAAACTTTAACAGCTTTTATTGAACTATAATTTACATACCATAAAATTCACTAAGTATACAGTACAATGACTTTTTTTTTTTTTTTTTTTTTTTGAGACGGAGTCTCGCTCTGTCGCCCAGGCTGGAGTGCAGTGGCACGATCTCCGCTCACTGCAAGCTCCGTTGCCTCCCGGGTTCACGCCATTCTCCTGCCTCAGCCTCCCTAGAAGCTGGGACTACAGGCGCCCGCCACCACACCCGGCTAATTTTTTTATATTTTTAGTAGAGACGGGGTTTCACCGTGTTCGCCAGGATGGTCTCGATCTCCTGACCTCGCGATCCACCCACCTCGGCCTCCCAAAGTGCTGGGATTACAGGCGTGAGCCACCGCGCCCGGCACAGTACAATGACTTTTAGTAAATTTTACAGGATTGTACAACCATCTCTCAAATCCAATTTTAAAACATTTCTGTTACCCCAAAAAGAACTCTCATGCCCATTTGCAATCCCTGTTCCCACTCTCAGCCAAACTAAATTTATTTTTTCGCATAGGAGAACCATAAGTGAAGATAAGAGTCAGATGAGGAGATAGTTTTGTTTGTTTGTTTGAAAACAGTCTTGCTCTGTCACCAGGTTGGAGTTCAGTGGTGTGATCTCGGCTTACTGCAGACTTGACCTCCCAGGTTCAAGCCATCCTCCTACCTCAGCACCCCCAAGTAGCTGAGACTACAGGCATGCATCACCACGTCCAGCTAATTTTTGTATTTTTTGTAGAGACGGGGGTTTCACCATGTTCCCCAGGCTGGTCTCGAACTCCTGAGCTCAAGTGATCTGCTCGCCTAGGCCTCCCAAAGTACCAGGATTACAAGCGTAAGCCACAGCACCCGGCCTGCAATTTTTACAGCTAGCAAAATAATAAACAGAGCACATGAAGAATTTCTACAAAGTAGAAAAAAAAAAGGAAAAAAAGCAATTCACAAAAGAGTAGCCTCAGATGGTCAATGAACATGTGAAAAGACATCCTCCCTTCACAATTAATCAAGGAAATTCAAATTAAAACAAGAAACCATTTTACTTTTTTGTGTGTGTGTGAGACGGAGTTTCGCTCTTCTTGCCCAGGCTGGAGTGGCAATGGCGCGATCTCGGCTCACCTCAACCTCCACCTCCCGGGTTCAAGCGATTCTCCTACCGCAGAGACGGAGTTTCTCATGTTGGCCAGGCTGGTCTTTAACTCCCGACCTCAGGGGGATCTGCCCGCCTCAACCTCCCAAAGTGCTGGGATTACAGGCATGAGTCACTGTGCCTGGTCTTTTTTTTTTTTTTTTTTTTTTTTTTGAGACAGAGTCTCATTCCGTCAACCAGGCTGGAGTATAGTGGTGCGATCTTGGCTCACTGCAACCTCCACCTCTTGGGTTCAGGCAATTCTCGTGCCTCAGCCTCCCAAGTAGCTGGGACTACAGGCGCACCCCACCATGCCCAGCTAATTTTATTTTTGTATTTTTAGTAGAGACGGGGTTTTGTCATGTTGGCCAGGCTGGTCTGAAACTTCTGACCTCAAGATGACCTGCCTGCCTCAGCCTCCCAAAGTGCTGCAATTACAGGCATGAGCCACCGTGCCTGGCCATTTTACTTTTTGCCATGAGACTGTCAAAAAATAAAAAGTCCATAAGCTCTGCATTCTTTCCCACTCCCATTTTCTTTCTGCCTTCACTTCTCACCCCTCTCCCCGTTGCTTATTATCCCACTCCAGCCATACTGGCCTTCATGATGTTCCTCAAACACATCAGGCATATATACACTCCCCAGGTTCTCTGCACTAGTCATTCCCTCTGCCTAAACATTCTTCCCCCAGATATCCACATGGCCAACTCCCTCACCTCCTTCAAAGTCTTTGATCAAAACATCTCTTTCTCAATGAAAGGTCTACCCTACCCTCCCTAGTTTAAACTGCAACACCACCTGCACCCTCCACCCCCTTTAATTGGCTCTACTTTTTCTTTTCTTCATTAAGGCATTTATCCCCTTCTGGCATATTACATGCTTTACTTACTGATGATGTTTACTGTTTATTATTTATTATGATGATGTCAGTTATATGAGTATCCTAAGTGCCCAGAGTAGTACCTGGCACATAGTAAATACACAATAAATCTGGCAGAATAAATATATGTATGTTTATGATATACATAACAGATGTATATAGTAGCATAAATATATAACATATGAAAAAATGTTTATGAAGGGACAAGTTCTTTTTGTTTTAAAATATTAGGGTTGTAAACCAAAAAAGTTTACATTTCTAATCTAGACCTAGCAAAAACCAGAACAAACGGGTCATGTGACTTTATGAAAAACAAAATATGTTGGCCACATGACAGAATTCCAAGTCAGCAAATAAAGAGAACATAAAATTCTGTGTTTTAACTTTAAAAAGGTTTGATATATGAAGGAAAAATAGGTTTAAATGTACCCAAATAACAATTGCCACAACAAGAAGGACAAAATCAAAGCAAAATACAGAAGGAAAAACACAACCTATGAAGAGGAAGACTAGACTGTTTTTATCAATGATACAAAAGAGATTAAAAAGGGGGAAAAATCAGGCAAACACATAAATAATCTCAACTATAAAAGATGAATCAGGCCAGCCATGGTAGTCATGTAATCTTAGCACTCTGGGTGGCCAAGGCTGGAGGATCACTTGAGCCCAGGAGTTTGAGACCAGCATGGGCAACATGGCAAAACTTCATTTTTACCAAAAAAAAAAAAAAAAAAAAAAAAAAAAAATTAGCCAGGCATGGTGGTGTACACCTATAGTCCCAGCTACTCAGGAGACTGAGATGGGAGGATGGCTTAAGCCCAGGAGGTGGAGGCTGCAATGAGCTGAAATCATGCCACAGCACTCCAGCCTGGGTGACAGATTCAGATCCTGTCTCAAAAAAGAAAAAAAAAAAAAAGATGAATCAGGCCGGTCATGGTGGCTCACACCTATAATCCTAACACTTTGGAAGGCCAAGGTAGAAGTACTGCTTGAGGCCAGGAGTTCAAGACCAGTCTGCGCAACATAGCAAGACGCTGTCTCAATGACAATAATAATGATAGTAAGGAGAAGAACCAGACTAAAGAACTTGTTAAACCAAATTTAGGAGAAATCATATGACTATTTTTTTTTTTTGGTCTATTTTAATGCAACAACACAGCAAGCCTAGAAAGTGACAATGAATAAAAAACCTTGGCAGAGAAAGAGACTGCAATCAGATATGGTGGTGAACAAGGTCAGGACTATTTTAAGAGCTAGGAAGGCACTGTCTCCACAGCAACTGCAAGACAATACCTGGTAACCAGATTCTTTAGTTAGGCAGGCACAGACGCACAATAAAAATGCAGATCAGCAGGTATAGACTCTAAGAAGTTCAGTTAGAATTCCAAATGATTTGGCCAACATATTTTTACAACCTCAGATTAACCACTTGGGTGTGATATGCAATCTTTTTTTTTTTTTTTTTTTTTTTTTTTTTGAGACAGGGTCTCACACTGTTGTCCAGGCTAGAGTGCAGTGGTGCAACACGGTTCACTACAGCCTCGACCTCCTGGGCTCAAGTGATCCTTCCATATCATCAGCCTTCCAAGTAGCTGAAAACAAAGGTGTGTGCCACCAAGCCTGGCTTTTTTTTTTTTTCTTTTTTGTAGAGACAGGGTTTCACCATGTTGCCCAGGCTAGTCTCAAACTCCTGAGCTCAAGAGATCCACCTGTCTCGGCCTCCCAAAGTGCTGGGATTACAAGCATGAGCCACCATGCCCAGCTACATTTGCAATATTTTTATAGAATAAAGTGAAGCATCTTTTGTGCCTTCACATTTCACAGGTATATTTGTAGATTTCCCTCAACATTTCATTAAAACTTAGTTTATAAATCCAGTATTTCTATTACCTCTTCTAAAATTAAATATATCCACTTAAGCACTATAAGTATCATGACAAAGTATCATACCCTTTTTAAAATTCATAAAATTTGTGTAATTAAAGTTAAACTTGGTAAGTCAAGAATGCTAATTAAATTCTGGCAACAGTATTTTTGGTTTTGGCAAATGTGTCTTTATTTTTTACTGTCTCATACAATTCAAAGGAAAAATAATAAAATTACTTGAACTGAAAAGAACACAATAAACTGGTAAGTCACTCTAACAGAAAAGAACAACACATAAAACTTGGGCTATACAGCTCTGGATTTTATGAAAACTAATTTCCAGGCCGGGCGTGGTGGCTCAAGCCTGTAATCCCAGCACTTTGGGAGGCTGAGACGGGCGGATCACGAGGTCAGAAGATCGAGACCATCCTGGCTAACACAGTGAAACCCCGTCTCTACTAAAAAATACAAAAAAACTAGCCGGGTGAGGTGGCGGGCGCCTGTAGTCCCAGCTACTCGGGAGGCTGAGGCAGGAGAATGGCGTAAACCCGGGAGGCGGAGCTTGCAGTGAGCTGAGATCCGGCCACTGCACTCCAGCCCGGGCGGCAGAGCAAGACTCCGTCTCAAAAAAAAAAAAAAGAAAACTAATTTCCAATTAATTTCAGAAATAAAAAAGCATTGACATGGACTTTGACAGGAAAAGATACCAAAACACCTTCAAAAATCATGGACAAAAACACTACAGCAGAAAACTAACATGAAAACACGTTTGTTCTCTAAATCTTATAACCAAAGGAATCTAATGATTTCTTAAATTCAAGCCCATTCTTCCCTTTGTATATGAACTGTAGGCACTGATATAGATTAGGCATAGTTATGAGGGTGAGAGAGAACAATCCTCCTGTACTTCGAGGAGGAGGGGAAACATAGGGAGTATTCTTCATGTAAGTAGGGCTGTTAACCCTACTTGGAACCAGTCCTTCCAAGCTACTAGGGACTGGCACATCCCTCAGAAACCAGAAATGTGTATAGACATCTAGAGTAATCTGGGAGAAGAAAGAGAGGGAATCTATGTTGTCATTTGCCTCTAAAGAAGAGATGAAAGATTGTTTAGATCCCTGGGTCCTATCCCATGAGCTAGGAAACCATGGCATCCTGAGGCCACCTGGCTAAGAACAAACAGGGAACAAGGAAAAAAGGAAACTTAGCAAGGGACCTGAGATGTGCCAGCCCATCAACGAACAGCAAGAACAGAATTAATTTAGGTCAAGGAGAGAATCTAGAGTCCACTGAACCTCTTTCCTGTTTTTACTGGATTCCCAAAGATTAGAAATCTGTGCTTCCCTAAATACATTCTTAGTAAAGACCCTTTTGAAATCAGCTGTGTCAAATGTGCTAAGAAGTGGGGGAAAGGAGGTATGTGAAGAATTTTCAGAACTGATGTCCAAAGTGATACAGGGGAAATCAAAATGAAATGCACAAAAACAAAGGAGAAGGGCCGGGCGCAGTGGCTCACGCCTGTAATCCCAGCACTCTGGGAGGCCAAGATGGGTGGATCACCTGAGGTCAGGGTTTCGAGACCAGCCTGGCCAACATGGAGAAACCCTGTCTCTACTAATAATACAAAAAATTAGCCAGGCATGGTGGCGGGTGCCTGTAATCCCACTACTGGGGAGGCTGAGGCAGGAGAATCGCTTGAACCCCGGAGGCAGAGGTTTAGGTGAGCCGAGATCACACCACTACACTCCAGCCTGGGCAACAAGAGCAAAACTCCATCTCAAAAAAAAGAAAAAAAGAAAGAAAGGAGGAACAAAGGGGCTCATCCTTCTCACCTGACACATTCTCTGCTCATGATTATGCTTTAATAAGAAGCCACCGGATTACCTGTGCTGTGACTAAATAGTACATGCAAGCCATCCCTGAATCAGCTAAGTCTCACCTAGCACATTTACAACTGAACGAAAATATGGTCAAATCTAGAAAGCACACATGTAGAAGGATGGGAAAAATGGTTCCAAAAGGAACAAAAAACCACAGAGCACTTAAAATTAGATGGTCTAGGCTGCTCACATATGAAATGACGAGCTTCCTGGACTTACTTCCTACCACCAATCCCACTGAAGACCAAAGCTCAAGAGAGAAGCTTCCATACAACTGAAAGAAAGATGCAAAAGCCTGGTCTCACAGATTAGATTTCTGGCATGAATGGTAAACTCTGACTCCTTTTCTTCACCACTATCCTACTGTAGCTTAACTGAGTTAAGCACAGTGGGGACAAGTTGACAGGACTAAGGCACAGGTAAACAAGCTCTAAGGTTACTGCGAGACTGCTGTACACACCTCCCTACTGGGGAATTTTTCCTCACCATGTTATCTTTTGAAAAACCTTTGCTATCTCTGCTAGGCAGGGCGGCTCACATCTGTAATCTTAGCACTTTGGGAGGCTGAGATGTGTGGATCGCCTGAGCTCAGGAGTTTGAGACCAGCTTGGGCAACATGGTAAAACACTGTCTCTACAAAAAAAAAAAAAATTAGCCAGGCTTGGTGGCTCATGCCTATAGTCCCAGCTACTTGGGGGGCTGAGACAGGAGGATTGCTTGAGCCTGGAAGGCGGAGGTTGCAGTGGGCCAAGACTGCCCCACTACACTCCAGCCTGGGTAACAAAGTGAGCCCCCGTCTCAAAAATAAAAATAAAAATAAAAAATAAAAAATAAAACTGCTCTCTCTCCATTTCAGAACACAAACAAAAGAATAGTAACTCTTGTCACTCATGCTAATTTCAATTATCTATAACACTGGTTTTTTTTTTTTTTTTTTTTTTTTTTGAGACGGAGTCTCACTCAGGTTGCCCAGGCTGGAGTGCAGCAGCGTGATCTCAGCTCACTGCAAGCTCCGCCTCCCGGGTTCCCGCCATTCTCCTGCCTCAGCCTCCCAAGTAGCTGGGAATACAGGCGGCTGCCACCACGCCTGGCTCAATTTTTGTATTTTTAGTAGAGATGGGGTTTCACCTTGTTAGCCAGGATGGTGTTGATCTCCTGACCTCATGATCTGCCCGCCTCGGCGTCCCAAAGTGCGGGGATTACAGGCGTGAGCCACCGCGCCGGCTATAACGCCGGTTTTATACATGGAGTTCATCCTAGGTACAAATCTACTACCTTATATTAGCAATATTCACATTTGTCCTATTAAAAGAGGGAAAACATGGAAATAAAATTTCCTACATCTAGGAAAGGTGAAACCAAAGCTCTTGTCACAGCATTGACCTTTTTAGATTACCTAGGGGCTTTATTTAGGACCCCCTATCAAAAATGGTTACTAGTAGCTGGGCGCAGTGGCTTACGCCTGTAATTTCAGCACTCTGGGAGGCCAAGGCGGGCGGATCACAATGTCAGGAGATCAAGACCATCCTGGCCAACACGGTGAAACCCCGTCTCTACTAAAAATACAAAATATTAGCTAGGCGTGGTGGTGGGCACCTGTAGTCCCAGTTACTTGAGAGGCTGAAGCAGAGGAATCGCTTGAGCCTGGGAGGTGGAGGTTGCAATGAGCTGAGATTGCGCCACTGCATTCCAGCCTGGGCAACAGAGCAAGACTCCATCTCAAAAAAAAAAAGGTTACTAGCTTAAAACAAGAAAACTCTCCAGACTCTCCAGAGTAAGGAATTATGCAACTATGAAACAGCTGCTGGCCATCCATTTCTCCATCAGCCAGGAAGGACACTGGTAATGAAGCTGACATACCAAGCACAGTAACTACCATGGCACGTCTGCAGTTTCGTATTGTTGGAGCATTCGTTGTACCCTGGGGAGCTGTAGTTCTCTGTAAATTTGCTGTGGCTGAAACAAGAAAGAAGGCATACCCAGATTTCTACAGAAATTATGACTTCATGAAAGAATTTTAGATGAGAAAATCTGGTATCTTTCAGAGTGCACAGTGATTTTGGAATATAAGAAGTTTCTTGTCCAGGCGCGGTGGCTCACACCTGTAATCCCAGCACTTTGGGAGGCCGAGGCGGGAGGATCACGAGCTCAGGAGATCGAGACCATCCTGCTAACACAGTGAAACCCTGTCTCTACTAAAAATACAAAAATTAGCCGGGCGTGGTGGCGGGCGCCTGTAGTCCCAGCTACTCCGAGGCTGAGGCAGGAGAATGGCGGGAACCTGGGAGGCGGAGCTTGCAGTGAGCCGAGATCGCGCCACTGCACTCCAGCCTGGGCGACAAAGCGAGACTCTGTCTCAAAAAAAAAAGAAGTTTCTTTGGCCAGGTGTAATGGCTCATGCCTATAATCCCAACCCTTTGGGAGGCTGAGGCAGGCGGATCACCTGAGGTCAGGAGTTTGATATCAGTCTGGCCAACATGGTGAAACCTCGTCTCTCCTAAAAATACAAATACAGCCGATGTGGTGGCGCATGCCTGTAATCCCAGCTACTCCGGGAGGCTGAGGCAGGAGAACCGCTTGAACCCAGGAGGCGGAGGTTACAGTGAGCTAAGATCCAGCCTGGGTGACAAAGCAAGACTCCGTCAAAAAAAAAAAAAAAAACAGTTTCTTTGGGTTGAATTACCTATTAGTTTTGTCACTAACCTGTGTTCCTGAACTATGAAACATGAATATGTGGGCTAGCAAATAGTTTCTCTTGATAAATAAACAATTTTAAAAAAAAAGAAATACCTTCTGTCTTTCTATGGTATCTCAGTGACATCACAAAACTGTTAGGACTCCAAAGGGGTTTTAAATCACGGAATTCTGAGAGGCACCAAGAGGCAATATACATCTAAAAATCAGACATGGCTAAAATCTGGAAGACTCTTCCTTTGGGGGTGAAATCATTTAAATGCCTTGATGCTTATACTACTCTGAAGATTATCTGAAAATATAGTCAAAGATGAAATTCTTCAGACACAGACACTGAGATGTATTCAGCTGCAGTTAGAGACTAAGGCAAAACAAAATACAGCTCCAATGAGTTTTATTCTTTTGAGATAATGTGCTGTTACTCCCACTTATGGCCAGGGACCAGCTCCAGTTCTCTCCTCCAAGGACCAAGTTCCTGGCATCCTGTGTTCCTACTGGACCTCCATCTCAAGGGCCACACAACATATTTCTTACATAGTTAGACATTTAGAAAACAGTGTAAGGAGATTTCAGGGCACAAACTCTACAAGAACTCCCTCTTTCAGACACCACACATCCTGGAGGCAACATAATGACCATCTATTTGAACATCCATCATGTAGAGACTATGTGAAGTAAATATGTGAAGAAAACCTGTAACAGAAGAGGTGAACAACCAGCATGATGCCTCACAAAATGCGATCAGGTTTGACTGCTTCAAGCAGATTAGATTCCAGCTGTCTTCCAACCCTCTAGTGAAATACCAGAATTAATGTTTTTTTCTTTCTTTCTTTTGAGACAGGGCTCACTCTGTCACCCAGGATGAAATGCAGTGGGACAATCACGGGTTACTACAACTTGAATTCTTGGGCTCCGGCGATCCTTCCCACCTCAGCCTCCTGAGTGGCTGGGACTGCAGGCATGTGCTACCACACCCAGCTATTTTCCTTTTCTTTTTTTGTAGAGATGAGGTCTCACTTTATTGCCCACGCTGGTCTCCATCTCCCAGCTTCAGGCGATCCTCCTACCTTGGCCTCCCAAAGTGCTGCAATTACAGGCCTGAGCCACCATGGCCAGCCTAATTATTACTTTTAAGTACTTTAAATATTAGAAAAGCACTTGTCTACCTCATAGACAACCCATAATTCCAGAGATGGGGACTAACCTTCACCTACACAAACCCATCAACAACTTCCCAACTTAGAAAAGCAGACAGGTGGAAGCTGGACACAGTGGCTCAAGCCTGTAATCCCAACCCTTTGGGAGGCCGAGGCGGGCAGATCACTTGAGGTCAGGAGTTCAAGACCAGTCTGGTTAACATGGTGAAACCCCATCTTTACTAAAAATACAAAAATCAGTCAGGCACGGTGGCAGGCGCCTGTAATCCCAGCTACTCAGGAGGCTGAGGCAGGAGAATCACTTGAACCCGGGAGGCAGAGGTTGCAGTGAGCTGCCTCGGCAACAAAGTGAGACTCCGTCTCAAAAAAAAAAAAAGTGAAAAGCAAAAAGCGGAGAGGTGGTTCCAAAGATACTTCCTTAAGAGAAGTTTCCAAACTTCTCCAAACTTCTCCACTCCCTCAACTTTCTTTCCTGACTCTCATGTGACATCAGGAATTAAACAGCCTGAACATGCAGAGCTCTCAGGATTCTGGGAGTCAGAAACCATGTGAAAAAATCAATGGCACAATTAACAAATTATGTACCCTTCAATATGCCTCACCTATATTCCCTGTCAACAGATTTGAGATTATCTACTTCTCAGACTGAGGTAATATATGAAAAAACATTTTTCAAATATATGCTATACTGACGCAGCTAAAGCAATGCTAACGTTTTAAAGTCTGAAGAGTATTACAAAAAACCTATAAAATTGGCCAGACGAGGTGGCTCACACCTAAAATCCCAGCACTTTGAGAGGCCAAGGCGACTGGATCACGAGGTCAAGAGATCAAGACCATCCTGGCCAACATGGTGAAACCCCATCTCTACTAAAAATATAAAAAATTAGCCAGGCATGGTGGTGGGCGCCTGCAGTCCCAGCTACTCGGGAGGCTGAGGCAGGAGAATCACTTGAACCCAGGACGCAGAGGTTGCAGTGAGTAGGGATTGCGCCACTGCACTCCAGCCTGGCAACAGAGCGAGACTCTGTCTCCAAAAAAAAAAACAACTATAAAATTAGTGACCTGGGCCGGGCGCGGTGGCTCAAGCCTGTAATCCCAGCACTTTGGGAGGCCGAGACGGGCGGATCACGAGGTCGGGAGATCGAGACCATCCTGGCTAACATGGTGAAACCCCGTCTCTACTAAAAAATACAAAAAACTAGCCGGGCGAGGTGGCGGGCGCCTGTAGTCCCAGCTACTGGGGAGGCTGAGGCAGGAGAATGGCGGGAACCCGGGAGGCGGAGCTTGCAGTGAGCTGAGATCCGGCCACTGCACTCCAGCCTGGGCGGCAGAGCGAGACTCCATCTCAAAAAAAAAAAAAAAAAAAAAATTAGTGACCTGGCGGGGCGCGGTGGCTCACTCCTGTAATCCAAGCACTTTGGGAGGCCAAGGCAGGCGGATCACGAGGACAGGAGATCAAGACCATGGTGAAACCCCGTCTCTACTAAAAATACAAAACATTAGCCGGGCGCAGTGGCAGGCACCTGTAGTCCCAGCTACTTGGGAGGCTGAGGCAGGAGAATGGCGTGAACCCGGGAGGCGGAGCTTGCAGTGAGCCGATATCGTGTCACTGCACTCCAGCCTGGGCGACAGAGCAAGACTCCGTCTCAAAAAACAAAACAAAACAAAAAATTAATGACCTAGGTTCTCATTAACCAGTTCGAAAAAGGCCAGGTATGGTGGCTCGCACCTGTAAACCCACCATTTCGGGAGATCAAGGCAGGAGGATGACTTGAGGCCAGGAGTTCAAGAGCAGCCTGGTCAACAAAGCAAGACCCTGTCTCTACAGAAAATATGAAAATTAGGCAGGCATGGTGGTACATGCAGTCCCAGTTTGGAGGCTGAGGCACCAAGATTATTTAAGACCAGGAGTTTGAGGTTACAGTAAGCCATGACTGCACCACTGCACTCCAGCCTGGGCGACAGAGTGAAACCCTGTCTCTCTCTCTTTTATTTATTTTTTTGGTGAGATGGGGTCTCGCTGTTGCCCAGGCTGGAGTGCCCTGGCACAATCTTGGCTCACTGTAATCTCTGCTTCCTGGGCTCAAACGATCCTCCCAGCTCAGCCCTGAGAGTAACTAAAACTACAGGCATGCACCACCGTGCCCAGCTAATTTTTGTATTTTTTGTAGAGACAGGATTTCATCAAGTGGCCCAGACTGGTCTCAAACTCCTGTACTCAAGTGATCCACCCGCCTCAGCCTCCCAAAGTGCTGGGATTACAGGCAAGGCCACGAGCATCTTTAAGAAAGAACAGGCCGGGTGTGGTGGCTCACGCCTGTAGTCCCAGCACTTTGGGAGGCTGAGGCACGCGGCCCATGAGGTCAGGAGATTGAGACCATCCTTGCCAACATGGTGAAACCCCATCTCTACTAAAAATACAAAAATTAGCCGGCGTGGTGGTGGGCGCCTGTAATCACAGCTACTTGCCCTACTTGGGAGGCTGAGGCAGAAGAATCACTTGAACCCAGGAGATGGAGGTTACAGTGGGCCAAGACCGTAACACTGCACTCCAGCTGGGGCAAAAGAGCGAGACGCTATCTCAAAAAAGAAAAACAAATAATAATAATCTGAATAGTTCTGTATCTATTAAGAAAACTGAATTTGCTATCAAAAATTTTTCCACGAAGAAAACTCCAGACTAGGTTTCATTAGTGAATTCTATCAAACTTTTAAGAAAGAAATATCAATCTTACTTAAGTTTTTTTCAGAAAACAGAAAGAGAGTAGTTCCCAACTTGTTTTACAAGGTCATTTATTGGTTTTTTTTTTTTTTTTTTTTTGAGACATAATCTTACTCTGTGACCCAGGCTGGAGTGCAGTGGCACAATCTCAGCTCACTGCAGCCTCTGTCTCCCAGGTTCAAGTGATTCTCCTGCCTCAGCCTCCTGAGTAGCTGGGATTACAGGAGCACGCAACCACGCCCAGCTAATTTGTGTATTTTTAGTAGAGACGGGGTTTCACCATGTTGGCCAGACTGGTCTCGAACTCCTGACCTCAAGTGATCCACTTGCCTCAGCCTCCCAAAGTGCTGGGATTATAGGCGTGAGCCACCATGCCTGGCCAAGGTCAATTATTTCTAATAACAAAACCTAAAAAAGAACCTTACCAAAATAAATAAGAAAAAAGATTATAGAACAATATCCTTCATGAATATAGACACAAAAATTTTCAAAATTTTTTTAGCAAAATAATTCCAATGATATATAGAAAGAATACCTCGGCCAGATGCAGTGGCTCACGCCTGTAATCCCAGCACTTTGGGAGGCTGAGGCGGGTGGATCACGAGGTCAGGAGATTGAGACCATCCTGGCTAACACGGTGAAACCCCGTCTCTACTAAAAATACAAAAAATTAGCCAGGCAAGGTGGCGGGCACCTGTAGTCCCAGCTACTTGGGAGGCTGAGGCAGCAGAATTGCTGGAACCCGGGAGGCAAAGATTGCAGTGAGTCAAGATCGCGCCACTGCACTCCAGTGTGGGCAACAGAGCAAGACTGTCTCTAAAAAAAAAAAAAAAAAAAAAAAACCTCTCAACAAACTAAAGATAGAGGGAAACTTCCTCACTTAATAAAGGGTATTTATGAAAACCCTATAGCTACTGGGTGCGGTGGCTCACACCTGTAATTGCAACACTGGGAGGTGAATGTGAGAGGATCACTTGAGCCCAGGAGTTTGAAACCAGCGTGAGCAACATAGTGAGACCCCATCTCTACGAAAGAAAAAAAAAAATAGCCAGTGGTGGTGACAAACACCTATAATCTCAGCTACTCAGGAGGCTGAGGTGGGAGGATTGCTTGATTTCAGGAGTTCAATGCTGCAGTGAGTTATGATTGTACCACTGCACTCCAGCCCGGGCAATGAAGCAAGACCCTGTCTCTAAAAAGAAAAAAATTTAAAAATATATACAACACACAAATTATATACTGATTGTGTATGTTATCAGTGAGGCTTCCAGTCAACAGTAGGCTACTAGTAATTAAGCTCTGAGGGAGTCAGAAGTTACATGCAGATTTTTGACTCTGTGGGGAGTTGACACCCCAACCCCCACACTGTACAAGAGTCAACTATATACATTCAAGAACCCCAATGAAGTCCAGGCGTGGTGGCTCACGCCTGTAATGCCAGCACTTTGGGAGGCCAAGGCAAGCAGATCACTTGAGGTTGGGAGTTTGAGACCAGCCTGGCCAACATGGCACAACCCCATGTCTACTACAAATACAAAAATTAGCCTGGCGTGGTAGTGTGCACCTGTGATCGCAGCCACTAGGAAGGCTGAGACATAAGAATCACTTGAGCTTGGGAGGTGGAGGTTGCAGTGAGCCGAGATTGCACCACTGCACTCTAGCCTGGGCGACAGAGTGAAACTCTCTCTTGAAAAAAAAAAAAAGAATCCCAATGAACCCAAATAGGATAAACTCAAAGAGACCCATATGAGACACATTACAAAACAAAAACATGTTATGAAACTATTGAAACCAAAAGACAAGAACAAATATTTAAAGCAGCAAGAGAAAACTGGTGCCTCAAATATAAAAGCTCCTAAATGAGATTAACAGCACATTTCTCCTCAGAAACCTCCAAAAGGCAGTAGGATAACATATGAAAGTCCTAAAGGAAAATACTGTCAACCAAGAATTCTACATCTGAAAATACCATCCTACCAAAAATGAAAGAGAAATTAAGACATTTCCAGATAAACAAAAACTAAGGGAGTTGCTAACTACTAGACCAGAGCTACAAGAAACGCTAAAGGGAGTCCTTCAGGCTAAAATGAAAGGACACTAGACAGTAGCTAAAAAGAAAAAATATAGAACACTGGTAAGGGTAACTACATAAGTAAACTTAAAAGCCACTGTAGGCAGGACGCGGTGGCTCATGCCTGTAATCCCAGCACTTTGGGAGGCCGAGGCGGGCGGATCACGAGGTCAGAAGATGGAGACCATCCTGGCCAACATGGTGAAATCCTGTCTCTACTAAAAAAAAAAAAAATTAGCTGGGCGTGGTGGCACGTGCCTGTAATCCCAGCTACTCGGGAGGCTGAGGCAGGAGAATCACTTGAACATGGGAATCAGAGGTTGCAGTGAGCCGAGATGGCACCACTGCACTCCAGCCTGGCAACAGAGCGAGACTCATCTTAAAAAAAAAAAAAAAAAAAAAAAAGGCCACTGTCACTGTACCTTTGGTTTATCATTTATCTCTTTTTCACATACCACTTAATAGTCAACTGATACATACAACTATGTGAAAATCTACATTGGCCAGGCACTGTGGCTCACACCTGTAATCCCAGCACTATGGGAGGCTGGGGCAGGTCAGTCACTTGAGGCCAGGAGTTCAAGACCAGACTGGGCAACACAGCGAAACCCCATATCTAAAGGCCAGGCGCAATGGCTCACGCCTATAATCCCAACACTTTGGGAGGCCAAGGTGGGCAGATCATGAGCTCAGGAGATCAAGACCATCCTGGCTAACATGGTGAAACCCCATCTCTACTAAAAATACAAAAAATTAGCCGGGCGTGGTGGCGGGCACCTGTAGTCCCAGCTACTTGGCAGGCTGAAGCAGAATGGCTTAAACCCAGGAGGCGGAGCTTGCTGTGAGCCGCGATTGCGCCACTGCACTCCAGCCTGGGCTACAGAGCGAGACTCCATCTCAAAAAAAAAACACACACAAAAAATAGCTGGGTGTGGTGGCAGGTGCCTGTAGTCCCAGGATCTCAGGAGTCTGGCGGAGGTGGGAGGATCACTCGAGTCCAAGAGATCAAGTCTGCAGTGAGCTGAGATCGAGCCACTGCACTCCAGCCTGGATGACAAGAGCGAAACTCTAAAAAAAAAAAAAAAGGCCAGGCATGGTGGCTCACACCTGTAATCTCAGCACTTTGGGAGGCTGAGGCAGGTGGATCACTTGAGTCAGGAGTTCGAGACCAGTCTGGCCAAGCTGGTAAAATCCCGTCTCTACTAAAAATATAAACACCAGTTGGGTGTGGTGGTGGGCACCTGTAATCCCAGCTACTCAGGAGGCTGAGGCAGGAGAATTGCTTGAACCCAGGAGGCAGAGGTTGCAGTGAGCCAAGATCACGCCACTGCACTCCAGCCTGGGTGACAGAACGAGACTCCATCTTGAAAAAAAAAGAGAAAAGAAAGAAATCGGCCAGGCACAGTGGCTCACGCCTGTAATCCCAGCACTTTGGGAGGTCGAGGCGGGCAGATCACTAGGTCAGGAGTTCGAGACCAGCCTGGCCAACATGGCAAAACCTTGTCTCTACTAAAAATACAAAAATTAGCTGGGCGTGGTGGGCGCCTGTAATCCCAGCTACTCAGGAGGCTAAGGCAGGAGAATCACCTGAACCCGGGAGGTGGAGGTTGCAGTGAGCCAAGATTGTGCCATTGCACTCCAGCCTGGGTGACAAGAGCAAGACTCCGTTGGGGAGGGGAGGGGGAAAAAAGAAAAGGAAAAGAGAGAAGAAAAGAGAAGAGAAAAGAAAAAATAAAAGATGGCCGGGCGCAGTGGCTCAAGCCTGTAATCCCAGCTCTTTGGGAGGCCGAGACGGGCGGATCACGAGGTCAGGAGATCGAGACCATCCTGGCTAACATGGTGAAACCCCGTCTCTACTAAAAAATACAAAAAACTAGCCGGGCGAGGTGGCGGGCGCCTGTAGTCCCAGCTACTCGGGAGGCTGAGGCAGGAGAATGGCGTAAACCCGGGAGGTGGAGCTTGCAGTGAGCTGAGATCCGGCCACTGCACTCCAGCGTGGGCCACAGAGCGAGACTCCGCCTTAAAAAAAAAAAAAAAAGAAAAAAGGAAAGAAAAGAAAAAAGAAAAGAAAAAAGAAATCAATCCAAGGGCCTGAAATCCTACAATTTTGGGAAACCATGGCAAGAGGATTGCTTAAGCTCAGTTTGAGACCAGCCTGGGCAACATAACAAGATTCCATCTCTGCAAAAAAACTTTTTCATTTTTAAACAAATCAGCTGAGTTGCACTGGCTCATACCAGTAGTCTCGGCTACTTGGAAGGTTGAGGCAGGTAGGCAGTCACTTGAGCCCAGGAATTTGAGGCTGCAGTGAGCTACATTCATACCACTCATTCCAGCCTGGGTGACAGGGTGAGACCCTGTCTCAAA
Organism: Macaca mulatta; assembly: GCF_049350105.2. Taxonomy (NCBI): domain Eukaryota; kingdom Metazoa; phylum Chordata; class Mammalia; order Primates; family Cercopithecidae; genus Macaca; species Macaca mulatta. The sequence goes on from NC_133407.1 coordinate 113,242,507, forward strand.
AAATAATAATAATTGGTCAGGCACGGTGGCTCATGCCTGTAATCCCAACACTTTGGGAGGCTGAGTGGGCAGATCACCTGAGGTCAGGAGTTCAAGACCAGCGTGGCTAACATGGTGAAACCCCATCTCTACTAAAAATACAAAAAAGTAGCTGGTTGTGGTGGCATGTGCCTGTAATCCCAGGTACTCGGGGGGCTGAAACAGGAGAATTGCTTGAACCGGGAGGCGGAATTTGTGGTGAGCAGAGATCGTGCCACTGCACTCCAGGCTGGGCAACACAGTGAGACTCCATCTCAAAAATAATAATAATAATAATAGTAATAATAACTTAAAAAAATAAAATTAGTCTGGGTGCAGTGGCTCATACCTGTAATCTCAACACTTTGGGAGGCTGATGCAGGTGGATCACTTAAGCCCAAGAGTTTGAGACCACCCTAAGCAATATCGTGAGATCCCATCTCTATTCTAAAAAATTGATCAATTAATTTAAAAAGAGTGAAAACACCACCCACGGAATGGCAGAAAATATTTGCAGATCATACATCTGATAAAGGATTAACATATAGAACATATGAAGTACTTGTATAACTCAACAACAACAAAAATAACCCAATTCATAAATGGGCAAAGGTCTTAGACAATTCTCTAAAGATTTACAAATGGCCAAAAAATATGCAAAAAGATGCTCAACATCATTAGTCATTAGGGAAATGCAAATCAAAGCCACAATGAGAAACTACTTCACACCCAAGTTATAAAAAAATTAAAAATTAAAAATTAAAAAAATAGAAAATAAGTGTTGGCAAGGATATGAAGAAATTGTAACACTTGTGCACTGCTGGTGAAAATGTAAAGAAGACAGTATGGCAATTCCTCAAAAAGTTAAACATAGAATTACCATATGATTCAACAATTCCACTTTTAGGTCTATACCCAAAAGAACTGAAAGGAGGAATCCAAAACAGATATTCATACACCAATGTTCAGAGCATTATTCACAATAACCAAATGGTGTCTATGACCCATGTCCATCAACAGATAAATGGATAAAGATATGTCATGTATACATACAGTGAAATATTATTCAGCCTTAAAAAGAAATGAAATTCTGATGCATGTCACAACATGGATGAATCTTGAAAACATTGTGCTAAGTGAAATAAGCCAGGCACAAAAGGGAAAAAATTGTATAATTATAATTCTACTTACATAAAATAAAACAGGGCGGGGCACGGTGGCTTAAGCTTGTAATTCCAGCACTTTGGGAGGGTGAGGCAGGCGGATCACTTGAGGTCAGGAGTTCAAGATCGACCTGGCCAACATAGTGAAACCCTGTCTTCACTAAAAATACAAAAATTAGTCAGGTGTGGTGGCGGGCACCTGTAATCCCAGCTACTTGGGAGGCTGAGGCAGGAGAATCACTTAAACCCGGGAGGCGGGCCGGGCGCGGTGGCTCAAGCCTGTAATCCCAGCACTTTGGGAGGCTGAGACGGGCGGATCACGAGGTCAGGAGATCGAGACCATCCTGGCTAACATGGTGAAACCCCGTCTCTACTAAAAAATACAAAAAACTAGCCGGGCGAGGTGGCAGGCGCCTGTAGTCCCAGCTACTCGGGAGGCTGAGGCAGGAGAATGGCATAAACCCGGGAGGCGGAGCTTGCAGTGAGCTGAGATCCCGCCACTGCACTCCAGCCCGGGCGACAGAGCAAGACTCCGTCTCAAAAAAAAAAAAAAACCCGGGAGGCGGAGGTTGCAGTGAGCTGAGACTGGGCCACTGCACTCCAGCCTTGGTGACAGAGTGAGATTGAGTCTCGAAAACAAAACAGGCAAATTCATCGAGACAAAAAGAAAATTATTAAGAGCGTACAAGGGGCTGGGGGAGGTGAGAATCGGGTGTTACCATATAACGGGTAGAGTTTCTATTTGGCATGATGAAAGTAGTTCTCAAAACAGCATTGTGAATATATTTAATATCACTGCAACATACCCTTCAAAATAGTTAAAATTCTACATTTTCTTATGTATATTTACTACAATTTAAAAATTTCATTTACAATAGCATCAAAAAAACCAAATGTCTTGGGTCAAATTTAACAAAATGTGAAAGAACTCTACACTAAAAACAATCAAATAATGTAGCAAAATATTAAAGAATGCATAAATCAAGAAATATGCCACATACAGCACATGGATAAGACTCAATACAGTTAAGATGTCAATTCTCCCCAAGTGAATCTATAAATTCAATAGAATCGCAACCATAATGCCAGCAGACTTTTTTACAGAAATTGACAAGCTAATTCTAAAATTTATACGGTAGTAAAAAGAAATTATAATATTCAAATAAATCTTGATAAACAATAAAGTTGGATTATTTACACTGACTGATGTCAAGACTTGCTATAAAGCTGCAGTAGTGGGGTACTGGCATACGGATAAACAAATAGATCAATGGAACAGAACACAGATTTCAGAAACAGGCCCATATCTACAGAGTCAATTGTTCGTGGGTTTTTTGCCAGCAACAAATCAGGATATAACAGTCAATTGTTTTTCGACAAAAGTACCAAAGCAAACCAATGGGACGAGACAATTTTGGTGGTTTTAAACTATATCAATTTTTTTTACATACTTCCCTCTAAAAAGTGAAATCCTCCTCTCTCCTTGAGTACAAGCTAGACTCCTTGAGTACAGGCTAGACTTAGTGACTCATTCTAATGAAAAGAACATGGCAGAAGTGATAGTGTATGACTAGGTCATAAGAAGCATCATGGTTTCTTCCTTAGTTTGTCTTAGATCATTTCTGGAGGAGATAACTGCATGCCATGAGGAAACTCAAAGAGCCCTGGGTATAACTTGTTAGCTTGAAAGTAGGATAAAATTTAAAAAAAAAAAAAAAAAGAGCCCTGGGTAGAGATAAACCACATGGAACTGAGGCCTCCTGCAAAGAGCTTTACGAATAAGTCATCTTGAACACAGATCCTCTAAGCCAAGCACGGTGGCTCAGGCCTATAATCCCAACACCTTGGGAGGCCAACAGGGAAAGATCACTTGAGCCCTGGAGTTCAAAACCAGCCTGGGCAACAAAGTGAGACCCCATATCTACAAAAACATAGGAAAAATTAGCCCCGCATGGTGGTGCATGCCTATAGTTCCAGCTACTTGGGAGGCTGAGCTGGGAAGATCACTCAAGCCCAGGAGGCCAGGGCTGCAGTAAGCTGTGATCACACCACTGCACTCCAGCCTGGGCCACTTCTGAATTCCTAGCCCTCAGAAACTGAGGTAATAACTTTTTGCTGTTTTAAATTGCTAATTTTTGAAAAATTTGTTACAGAGCAATAGATAATACACAAGTCTTTTCTTTTTTTTTTTTTTTTTTTTGAGACGGAGTCTCGCTGTGTCTCCCAGGCTGGAGTGCAGTGGCGCGATCTCGGCTCACTGCAAGCTCCGCCCCCTTGGTTCACGCCATTCTCCCGCCTCAGCCTCCTAAGTAGCTGGGACTACAGGCGCCCGCTACCACGCCCGGCTAATTTTTTGTATTTTTAGTAGAGACGGGGTTTCACCGTGTTAGCCAGGATAGTCTCGATCTCCTGACCTCGTGATCCACCCGCCTCGGCCTCCCAAAGTTCTGGGATTACAGGCTTGAGCCACCGCGCCCGGCCTACACAAGTCTTTTCAACAAATGTTGCTAGTAATGGAACAATCAGTTATCTATGTGGGGGAAAAATAAATACCAGCTCCAATCTCACATAATAACAAAAATTAACTTAAAATGACTCAGAGACCAAAATATAAAAGCTAAAACTATAATGCTTTTAGGTGAAAACACAAAAAATAAAGTTAGGCTGGGCATGGTGGCTCACACCTATAATCCCAGCACTTTGGGAGGCCAAGGTGGGCAGAGCTCACCTGGGAGAACAGCTTGAGCCCAAGAAGTGGAGGCTCTAGTGAGCGGAGATCGTGCCACTGCACTCCAGCCTGGGTGACAAGAACCAGACCCTGTCTCAAAAAAAATAAAGTTACATGACTTACACTACCTGACTTCAAGTCTTGCTAGAAATGTCCAACACTTAGAGGTAGGCAAGGTATCCCCAGACACTTAGGACATAGAAAGCAATAATCATAACAGAAATTATTGATAGATCAAACTTCATCAAAACTGAAAACCTCTCATTATTTATTTATTTATTTATGAGATGAAGTCTCACTCTGTCGCCCAGACTAGAGTGCAGTGGCATGATCTCGGCTCACTGCAATCTCCGTCGCCTGGGTTCAAGAGATTCTCCTGCCTCGGTTTCCCAAGTAGCTGAGACGACAGGCGCCCACCACCACATCTGGCTTTTTTTTTTTTTTCACTCTGTCGCCCAGCGCCCAGGCTGAAGTGCGGTGGCGCAATCTCGGTTCATTGCAAGCTCCGCCTCCCGGGTTCAAGCCGTTCTCCTGCCTCAGCCTCCCAAGTAGCTGGGACTACAGGCATTTGCCAGCACGACCAGCTATTTTTTTTTTCTTTTTTTTTTTTTGTATTTTTAATAGAGATGGAGTTTCACCGTGTTAGCCAGGATAGTCTTGATCTCCTGACCTCGTGATCTGCCCGCCTCGGCCTCCCAAAATGTTGCGATTACAGGCATGAGCCACCGCACCCGGCAGCTTTTGAACTTTTTTTTTTTTTTTTTTTGAGACGGAGTCTCGCTCTGTTGCCCAGGCTGGAGTGCAGTGGCCAAATCTTAGCTCACTGCAAGTTCCGCCTCCCGGGTCCACGCCATTCTCTGGCCTCAGCCTCCAGAGTAGCTGGGACTACAGGCGCCCGCCACCACGCCCGGCTAGTTTTTTGTATTTTTTTTTTAGTAGAGACGGGGTTTCACCGTGTTAGCCAGGATGGTCTCGATCTCCTGACCTCGTGATCCGCCCATCTCGGCCTCTCAAACTGCTGGGATTACAGGCTTGAGCCACCACGCCCGGTCCCGTTTTGAACTTCTAAGTTCAACTGATCCTCCTGCCTCAGCCTCTCAAAGTGCTATAATTACAGGCATGAGCCATTGCAGCTGGCCAATTAATAATTCTTTATATAGTCCCAATTCTACCAATGAAAAGTAATACTGTAAACAGTCAAGTTAATATGTTTAAGGGTCCAACTGGTCCTGCCTGGTACACTCTGCTTCATGAAATTACTCAAACTTAGTATTGGCTCCCTGGCACAAAGGTCAGCACTTATTTTGGAGATACATGCAAAATATATAAGATAGTCACATATTGGCTGGGTGCGGTGGCTCACGCCTGTAATCCCAGCACTTTGGGAGGCGGAGGCAGGCGGATTATGAGGTCAGGAGATCGAGACCATCCTGGCTAACGTGGTGAAACCCCGTCTCTACTAAAAATACAAAAAATTGGCCGGACGCGGTGGCTCACGCCTGTAATCCCAGCACTTTGGGAGGCCGAGGCGGGCGGATCACGAGGTCAGGAGATCGAGACCATCCTGGCACACATGGTGAAACCCCGTCTCTACTAAAAATACAAAAAAAAATTAGCCAGGCGTGGTGGCGGGCGCCTGTAGTCCCAGCTTCTCAGGAGGCTGAGGCAGGAGAATGGTGTGAACCCAGGAGGCGGCAGAGCTTGCAGTGAGCCGAGATCGCGCCACTGCACTCCACCCTGGGTGACAGAGCGAGACTCTGTCTCAAAAAAACAAACAAACAAACAAACAAAAAAAATTAGCCGGGTGTGGTGGCAGGCACCTATAGTCCCAGCTACTTGGAAGGCTGAGGCAGGAGAATGGCATGAACCCGGGAGGCAGAGCCTGCAGTGAGCCAGTAAGCAGAGATCGCGCCACTGCACTCCAGCCTGGGCAACAGAGCGAGACTCTGTCTCAAAGAAAGAAAAAAAAAAGATAGCCACATATTTCATAATACATCTTCCCAAACAGAGAAGCAGCTTTTTAATATTCATTATATTTTCTATGCTAATGAACCCACTTTAATTTTTGCTGCACTGTCTTCAGGTAAAGTACCAAAAAAAGGAAACCAAAATAGCCTAGGTATATCCTGCCTACTATGCTGCTTGGCCCTGGTCCATACAACATCTTCTAGTTGAGCATAAGTCTTTATAAATAAGTTTCAGAATATTCACTAGCTAGGCATCGTGGTACACATGGGAGGCTGAGGCAGCAGGATCACTTGAGCCCAGGAATTCAAGACCAGCATGGGTAACATAGCAAGACTCTCTCTAACACACACACACACACACACACACACACACACACACACACACACACACAAACGGAATACTCACCACCAAACCAATTTTTTGTCCGAATTGCAACTATAAAGTCTCCAAATCAGTCAGGGACCATTAAATTTAAATGTGCAAAAAAAAAAATTTTTTTTATGTACTTACATGATCAAATACATATTGAGTACCTACAGAGTAAGACCATGTAGTACATTATTACTAAGAAAACAAAAATTTGTTCTCTTGCCTTCAGAGAACCGAAAGTCAGCATAGCCCAAGAAGTTAATGGTGAAACAATGAAATATTACAAACTGAGCTACGCATAATAGGTGAGCTGTGGAAATGACTTTTAATGGGAGAGGGAATTTAAGGGATGAATACTTATCAACAAAAGCACTGCCTGTGGCTCCCAGACATTAAAGCCTAGAACACTTAGCTAGGGCTCTGACACAAGCGACTATACAGTCAGTTCTCATTACTGATGGTAATTATGTTTTATAAAGTCACTGTGTACAATGAGTTACTGAACACTGAGTCACTGCACCTAGACAAAATAAATGTTTAAATTCCTGTAAGCCTCTGGTCACATTTCCTTTTTTTTTTTAATAAACTGTTAACCAGGGGAAGATGATCTAGTCATATTTTCATCAACCAATCAATATATAACCTTCCAGATCTACACACATACAATATAAAACCTTTTAGGTATGTTTCTGTTTAAAGACACCTTATTTAATATAAATTACTGATTCATTAACACTGAACTCATAGTCGACAGCATTACAACTCAAGCCTGAACAAAACTTACCTAACACATTCGTTGTAAGGTAATCAAAGCCTTCTTGTGCTTAGAAACACCAGGCAGCACTTCAATACGACATTTGGGGGCCATTTTAAGCATCAAAATCACCAACAAGGCCAGGTGCAGTGGCTAATACCTGTAAGCTGTCTCAAAAAAAATAAAAAAACAGGCTTCCGGTGGCCGGCTTCATTGGGAACTATGGCTAAACATCATCCTGATTTGATCTTTTGCCGCAAGCAGGCTGGTGTTGTCATTGGAAGATTGTGTGAAAAATGTGACAGCAAATGTGTGATTTGTGTCCCTGCACTCTGGTACGCGTATGTGATGACTGTAACTACGTATCTTACTGGGGTGCTGTGTGATCTGTGGGGGCCCTGGGGTATCCGGTGCCTATTATTGTAAGGAGCGTACCATCCAGGAGAAGGATAGAGATGGCTGCCCTGCCGGGCGCGGTGGCTCACACCTGTAATCCCAGCACTTTGGGAGGCCGAGGCAGGCGGATCACAAGGTCAGGAGATCGAGACCACGGTGAAACCCCGTCTCTACTAAAAATTACAAAAAATTAGCCGGGCGCGGTTGTGGGCACCTGTAGTCCCAGCTACTCGGGAGGCTGAGGCAGGAGAATGGCGTGAACCCGGGAGGCGGAGCTTGCAGTGAGCCGAGATCGCGCCACTGCACTCCAGCCTGGGCTGGGCGACAGAGCGAGACTCCGTCTCAAAAAAACAAAAAAAAAAACAAAACAAAACAACAACAACAACAACAACAACAAAAAAGAGATGGCTGCCCAAAGATTGTCAATTTGGGGAGCTCTAAGACAGACCTCTTCTATGAACACAAAAAATACAGCTTCAAGAAGAGGTGATTAGTGGGTGGACCTTTCCTCCCCGCAATATCAAGCTGCTGCAGAGGCTAGAAAAGATGCCTACTACTACCAGCAGAAAGGGAGCAGAGCCCAGAGCATCACCAGGAGTGCCTGCCAGTGTACTGGCAGCTTGCCACCCCTCCTCTCCCTTCACCCAGACACGTGGTAGGGATGGAAAACGATTCTTCACAGAGCACTCTGGCACACTGTATTGGAGAAAACCTGATAGATTAGTCAGGCCAGGTGCGGTGGCTCACGCCTGTAATCCCAGCACTTTGGGAGGCCGAGGCGGGTGGATCACGAGGTCAAGAGATCGAGACAATCCTGGCTAACATGGTGAAACCCCGTCTCTATTAAAAAAAATACAAAAAAAATTAGCCGGGCATGGCGGCGGGCGCCTGTAGTTCCAGCTACTTGGGAGGCTGAGGCAGAACGGTGTGAACCCAGGAGGCGGAGCTTGCAGTGAGCCAAGACCGCGCCACTGCACTCCGGCCTGGGCGACAGAGTGAGACTCTGTCTCAAAAAAAAAAAAAAAAATTGGCCGGGCGCGGTGGCTCAAGCCTGTAATCCCAGCACTTTGGGAGGCCGAGACGGGCGGATCACGAGGTCAGGAGATCGAGACCATCCTGACTAACACGGTGAAACCCCATCTCTACTAAAAAATACAAAAAACTAGCCGGGCGTGGTGGCGGGCGCCTGTAGTCCCAGCTACTCGGGAGGCTGAGGCAGGAGAATGGCGTAAACCCGGGAGGCGGAGCTTGCAGTGAGCTGAGATCCGGCCACTACACTACAGCCTGAACGGCAGAGCGAGACTCCGTCTCAAAAAAGAAAAAAAAAAAAAAATTGATAGATTAGTTAATGGTTTTTCTTGAATTTGAGAAGCAAAGATCTGTTCTCCATATTGATATGTTCTCCCTCAACCAAGATCTTCCAAGAAATAATATTTTAGTCTTCTGCTTGAGGAGCTGACCGTGAAGCTACACTCAGTGAAAAACATGTTCTTGCAGCAGCTCCAGTGGCAGCTGTCCTTGAAGAACCTTTGGTGTGTGGTGGGAAGCTATCAGAACAAGAAATGTAGCCATTTACTCTTTTAACACTTGCACTATTGTCATGTTATTTTCCTTCTGAGAAACTGGAAATCCTTTCTGTTGCTATTACATTAATAAAGTTGGTGTTTATTTTCTGGTAAGATAAACAAAAATGGGCCGGGCGCGGTGGCTCAAGCCTGTAATCCCAGCACTCTGGGAGGCCGAGACGGGCGGATCACGAGGTCAGGAGATCGAGACCATCCTGGGTAACACAGTGAAACCCCGTCTCTACTAAAAATACAAAAACTTAGCCGGGCGAGGTGGCAGGCGCCTGTAGTCCCAGCTACTCGGGAGGCTGAGGCAGGAGAATGGCGTGAACCCAGGAGGCGGAGCTTGCAGTGAGCTGAGATCCGGCCACTGCACTCCAGCCTGGGTGACAGAGCAAGACTCCGTCTCAAAAAAAAAAAAAAAAAAGATAAACAAAAATGAAAACAACCATTAAAAATCACCAACAAAAAGCAAATCAGGCCAGCTGCAGTGGCTTACGAATGTAATCCCAGCACTTTGGGAGGCCGAGATGGGCGGATCACTTGAGGCCAGGAGCTCAAGACCAGCCTGGACAACATGGTGAAACTTCATCTCTACTAAAAATACAAAAATTAGCCAGGCATGGTGATGCATGTCTGTAATCCCAACCACAAGCAAGGCTAAGGCAGGAAAATTACTTGAACCTGGTAGGCAGAGGTTGCAGTGAGCCGAGATAGCAACACCGTACTCCAGCCTGGGTGACAGGGCAAGACTCAGTCTCAGAAAAAAAAAGCAAATAAATGCCAAAAAAAACCATAGTACTAAATAGACCAAGAAAAGGACACTTATTTACAATATGGTAATTGAAAAGAAGACAGCAGCATGTTGCCTTGTCTAACCTCAGCTGGGAACACACAACTCAAAATTTTTGTCACTCTGTGCATATCTATAAATGATAGCAAAAGCACCAAAAGTATTGATTTTGGGGTTACAAGTAAATTTTAGCAGGTTTGCAAACTTGAAAATACAAACTCCGTGAATAATGAGGATCAACTGTATAATTACAATTCCATTTTGGAAACTTCTAAGAATCGCAAATTTAATCTACAGTGATAGAAATATCAGCACCTGTCTGTGTCCAAGGAAGCAGGCTGGGGTTGACTGGAAAGGGAAATAGGAGTACCTTCTACAACTAACTGACATCTTTTCACTGGGCCAGGCACAGTGGCTCATGCCTGTAATTCCAGCACTTGGGGAGGCCAAGGTGGGTGGATCACTTGAGGTCAGGAGTTCAAGACAAGCCTGGTCAACATGGCAAAACCCCATCTCTACTAAAAAAATACAAATATCAGTCCATTGTGGTGGCACATGCCTGTAATCCCTGCTACTCTGGAGGCTGAGGCACAAAAATCACTTGAACGCAGGAGGCGGAGGTTGCAGTGAGCCAAGATGGCACCAGTACACCCCTGCCAGGGCGACAGAGCAAGACTCTGTCTCCAAAAAAAGAAATCTTTTCACTGAAGTGAAATAAACATCTGTTGGGCCAGGCGCAGTGGTTCACGCCTGTAATCCCAACACTTTGGGAGGCCGAAGTGGGTGGATCGCCTGAGGTCAGGAGTTCAAAATCATCCTGGACAACATGGTGAAACCCCATCTCTACTAAAAATACAAAAATTAGCTGCGCATGGTGGCATGTGCCTGTAGTCTCAGCTACTTGGGAGGCTGAGGCAGCAGAATTGCTTGAATCTGGAAGGTAGACGTTGCAGTGAGCAGTGAGCTGAGATCTAGCCACTGCACTCCAGCCTGGCAACAGAGCGAGACTCCATCTCAAAAAAAAAAAAAAAAAAAATGCCGAGTTTGGTGGCTCAGGCCTGTTATCCCATCACTTTGGGAGGCCAAGGTGGGTGGATCACGAGGTCAGGAGATTGAAACCATCCTGGCTAACACAGTGAAACCCCCTCTCTACTAAAAATACAAAAAATTAGCCGGGCGTGGTAGCACACACCTGTAGTCCCAGCTACTCGGGAGGCTGAAGCAGGAGAATCACTTGAACCCGGGAGGTGGAGGTTGCAGTGAGCGGAGATCGTGCCACTGCACTCGAGCCTGGGCGACAGAGCGAGACTCCATCTCAAAACAAAAGAAAGAAAAAAAAATTATACCTCAATAAAGTTGGAAATTTCTTTAAAAACAATGATAAAGCATAAAGATCAAAGATCAGAGATCAGCTGGCCATTTCTGGTGTGCAGGGGATTTTCTTTAACAGTGAAATGGGCCGGGCGCGGTGGCTCAAGCCTGTAATCCCAGCACTTTGGGAGGCCGAGACGGGCGGATCACGAGGTCAGGAGATCGAGACCATCCTGGCTAACACGGTGAAACCCCGTCTCTACTAAAAAATACAAAAAACTAGCCGGGCGCGGTGGCGGGCGCCTGTAGTCCCAGCTACTCGGGAGGCTGAGGCCGGAGAATGGCGTGAACCCGGGAGGCGGAGCTTGCAGTGAGCTGAGATCCAGCCACTGCACTCCAGCCTGGGCGACAGAGCGAGACTCCGTCTCAAAAAAAAAAAAAAAAAAAAAAAAAAAAAAACAGTGAAATGACTTTTTTTTTAAGACAGGGTCTCTTGGCTGGGCATGGTGGCTCACGCCTGTAATCCCAGCACTTTGGAAGGCCAAGGCGGGTGGATCACAAGGTCAGGAGATCAAGACCATCCTGGCCAACATGGTGATACCCCATCTGTACTAAAAATACAAAAATTAGCTGAGCGTAGTGGTACGTGCCCGTAAATCCCAGCTACTCAGGAGGCTGAGGCAGGAGAATCGCTTGAACCCGGGAGGCGGAGGCTGCAGTGAGCCGAGATCGCGCCACTGCACTCCAGCCTGAGCAACAAGAGTGAGATTCTGTCTCAAAAAAAAAAAAAAAAAAAGACAGGGTCTCAGCAAGGTGTGGTGGCTCATGCCTGTAATTCCGGCACTTTGGGAGGCCAAGGCAGGTAGATGGCTTGAGGTCAGGAGGTCAAGACTAGCCTGGTCAACATCGTGAAACCTCGTCTCTACTAAAAATACAAAAAATTAGCTGGGCATGGTGATAGGTGCCTGTAATCCCAGCTGCTCGGGAGGCTGAGGCAGGAAAATCACTCGAACCTGGGAGGCAGAGGTTGTAGTGAGCAGAGATCGCACCTCTGCTCTCCAGCCTGGGTGACAAAACGAGACTTCGTCTCAAGAGAAAAAAAGATAGGGTCCTACTCCGTCACCCAGGCTGAAGTGCAATGGCCCAACCATAGCTTACTGCAGCTTCAAACTCCCAGACTCAAGCGATCCTCCCATCTTAAGACTCCTCAGTAGCTGGGGTTACAGCCACGCACCACCATGCCCGGCTAATTTTTTTATTTTTTGTATCGATGGGGTCTCACTATGTTTCCAGAGCTGGTCTCGAACCCCTGGGCTCAAGTGATCCTACTGCCTCAGCCTCCCAAAGTGCAAGGATTACAGGGATGAGCCACCATGTCCAGCCAATACATTAACAGCTTTATTATTATTCACACAACATACAATTCACCCATTAAGGTGTACAATTCAATGATTTTAAGTATAAGATATTCAGAGATAGGAGCAACCATCACCACAATTTTAGAATGTTTTAATCATCTCAAAAAGAAATCCCATACCCTTAAGCTATCATTTTCTCTATCCCCCACAACTACCTCTAAGCCCTAAGCAATCACTAATCTACTTTGTTTCTATAGAATCGTCTATTCTGGATATTTCACATAAATGAAATCATATAAATGTGAACTTCTCCATCTGACTTCTTTCACTTAACATGCTTTCAAGATTCATCCATGTTGTAACATGTATCAGCACTTTGCTCCTTTTTATTGCAGAATAATGTTCCCTTGAATGTATATACCACATTTTATCTGTCAGTTGATGGACACTTGGGTTGCTTCTCCTCTTGGTTATTATGAATAACGCTGCCATAAACATTTGTGCACAAGTTTTTGTGTGAACATTTGTTTTCACTTCTCTTGGGTAGACAGCCAGGAGGGAGATTGCTGGGTCATATGGTAACTCTATGTTTAACCATATAAAGACTGTTTTCCCAAGTGGCCCACTTGACATTCCCACCAACAGTGTATGAGGTCTCTAATTTCCCCATATTTCCATCAACATATGACATCATCTGATTTTTTTATTACAGAGTAAGTTGTTTAATAATTTTTCATTCAATCATAATACACCCAAATTTTTCTTTTCTTTTCTCTTTAGAGACAGGGTCTTGTTTCTGTCATCCAGGCAGGAATGCAGTGGCACAATGATGGCTCACTGCAGCTTCAACCCCTGGGCTCAAGCAATTCTCCCACCTCCGCCTCCCAAGTAGCCAGGAATACAGGGGCATGCCACCATGCTCGTTTAATTTTACATTTGTGTGTGTGTGTGTGTGTGTGTGTGTGTGTGTGTAGACGGGGTCTCACTATGTTGCCCAGGCTGGTCTCAAACTCCTGGGCTCAAGCAATTTGCCTGCTTCAACCTCCAAAAGTTCTGGAATTACGGGCATGAGCCATGGTACCTGGCCTACACCTAGATTTTTATGTATTTATAAGGTGTTCTTATTCATTAACATCGAATTTTAGACTTGAAAAGAGTCCAGTCCTAGACCTGCTCCCCTACCCTGCCCTCCTTTTATATAATGAGACAGGAATAAATAAGCTAAACCCACAAATAAAATTTTACAAAAGAGATCAGCAGATTTTCTAGGCACTCAACAAAACAATGTTCCTAACAGAGATCCAGCACTGAAGTGAACACATGTTCCCATGAAAGCTCATTTGTTATGTCTTCTAAATAAATGCAACTTCAAACCACAGTAGCAGACCTGAGAGTCTTTATCATCTTTCATACACACACACACACACACACACACACACACACAGAGTCTTAGGCTTTCCTACCCAGAATCTATTGCTTAAATTCTGCTACAGTAGGAGAAATGAAAACCTATATTTAAAAATCAGTGCAAAAGCACAGATCCACAGCCACAAAGACACAAAATGCCGGACTGCTTCCTTGTTCCAAGTCAGAAATGGAGTGTACTGTGCAGTCGTTCCCCAACTCTGCCCATCACTGTTCCTTATAGTGTCAGGGCTGCACCAGGAGGAGGTCAGGCAGCAAACACTGCCATTTACAGCAGCCCAAGGAGGCAGTGAGATCAAGACCCAGCAAAGAAAAGGGCCTAAGAATGTTTGCATCCAGTGCCATATTCACAGAAATGTTTTCCTAGAAAACTGGCATTTTAACAAGGAAGGGCTCTTTTTAGGCCTTAGTTCTGCCCTTTGAGCAAGTTCTGTCTCTGTTCTGCAGCACTAAGGGACAGCCCTGCCTCTATAAAACACACTTCAAGGCAAGGCAGGGTGGAGGTAGAAATTCACAGCCACCAAATCTCTATTTCTACTCGCCCACTCCCTTCTATTTCCCTGTTTAATTACAAAAGGTGTTTCCAACTCACACAAATCTAGTACATATTTATAAATATTTGGTCCTCATCTACAGGTGCAAAAAGACACAAGAAGTGTAAAATACAGTCCCTGTCAGAAAAGGATTAGGCCCTACCAGAGGAAACAAACAAACAAACAAACAAAATATATATATATATATATATATATATATATATATTTTTTTTTTTTAGACGGACTTTCGCTCTTGTTGCCCAGGCTGGAGTGCAATGGTGCAATCTCGGCTCACTGCAACCTCGGCCTCCCGGGTTCAAGTGATTCTACTGCTTCAATCTCCCAAGTAGCTGGGATTACAGGCGCCCGCCACCACACCCGGCTAATTTTTTGTATTTTCAGTAGAGACAGGGTTTCACCATGTTGGCCAGGCTGGTCTCTAATTCCTGGCCTCAGGTGATCCACCTGCCTTGGCTTCCCAAAGTGCTGGGATTACAGGCATGAACCACTGTGCTGGCCTAATAAATTATTCTTAAAAGAGCAAATACTATTTTGATATTTGTTTCAGGGCAATAATGCCACTGCAGTTCGAAGAGTATGGAATATATCCCCAGGAGCTGAAATGTTTTGGGGACATTTCATAAAGAGGTAGGTAGAAATGGAGCTGGACTATGGACAAGAGAGAAGCTGAAGGAAAAGGTCATCTCCACAGGCCATAGGTCACTGGATTCAGCCATGAGAGGATTTGTGTAAAGAAAGAGTACATATGGAATGTTTAGCAAACCATTTGGTTAGTGGGGATTAGGATAAACCCTGAGGAGGTAGGCTGGAGTCAGCTGGACTATATCGCCTTAAATGCCACATTAGGACATCAGATCTCATCCCATAAGCCTGTAGTAGTTCCTGATTTCAGTGCAGGATCTCCACAGTCTGCACAGTGTGAAAAAGTCCTGAAATTGGCCAGGCAAGGTGACTCACATCCGTAATCCAGCATTTTGGGAGGCTGAGGTGGGAGGATCACTCCAACCAAGGAGCTAGAGGCCAGCCTGGGCAACAAGCAAGACTCCGTGTCCATTTAAAAAAAAAAAATTAAAATTAAGAATTAGCTGAGCACAGTAGTGCCCACCTGTAGTTCAAGCTATTCTGGAGGCTGAGGCAGGAGAATCACCTAAGCCCAGGAGTTCGAGGCTGCAGTGAGCTACGATCGAGCCACTGCACTCCAGCTGGGCAACAGACTAAGACCTGTCTCAAAAAAAAATTAAGTAATTAAAAGTACTAAAGTTTGCCGGGCGCAGTAGCTCAAGCCTGTAATCCCAGCACTTTGGGAGGCCGAGACAGGCGGATCACGAGGTCAGGAGATCGAGACCATCCTGGCTAACATGGTGACACCCCGTCTCTACTAAAAAAATACAAAAAACTAGCAGGGCACGGTGGCCGGCGCCTGTAGTCCCAGCTACTTGGGAGGCTGAGGCAGGAGAATGGTGTAAACCCGGGAGGCGGAGCTTGCAGTGACCTGAGATCAGGCCACTGCACTCCAGCCTGGGTGACAGAGCGAGACTCCATCTCAAAAAAAAAAAAATACTAAAGTTTACAGATAAATTATGCAAAGATAAAGAACAGTGGATGGAAAGTCTACTTTTTTTTTTTTTTTTTTGAGATGGAGTCTAGCTCGTCGCCCAGGCTGGAGTGCAATGGCACAATCTTGGCTCACTGCAACCTCCACCTCCCAAGTTCAAGCAATTCTCCTGCCTTAGCCTCCTGAGTAGCTGGGATTACAGGCACGCGCCACCAGGCCCGGCTAATCTTTGTATTTTTAGTAAAGACGATGCTTCACCATGTTGGTCAGGTTGGTCTCGACCTCCTGACCTCGTGATCCACCCACCTCGGCCTCCCACAGTGCTGGGACTACAGGCATGAGCCACCACGCCTGGCCTGGAGGGTCTACTATTATAACAACAGTCTGACACATTTGCACTTAAAAATGCCCATCACAAACCAGGCACAGTGGCTCATGCCTGTACTTTAGGTACCCGAGGCAGGAGGATAGTTTGCACCCAGGAGTTTGAGACTAGCCTAAGCAACATAGTGAGACCCCCATCTCTACAAAAAATTAAGACAAAGAAAATTAGCCAGGCATAGTGGCACACATGTGTAGTCTTAACTACTTGGGAAGCTGAGGCAAGAGAATCACTTGAGCCCAGGAGTTGGAAGCTGCAGTGAGCTACAACTGGGCCACTACACTCCAGCCTAGGAGTTTTTGAAGAGACCGTCTCTTAAAAAAGCCAGGCGTGGTGGCTCACACCTGTAATCCCAGCACTTTGGGAGGCTAAGGTGAGCGGATCACCTGAGGTCAGGAGTTTGAGACCAGCCTGGCCAACACAGCAAAACCCCAGGTCTACCAAAAAATAATAATAATACAAAAATTAGCCAGGCGTGCTAGTGCACGCCTGTAGTCCCAGCTACTCAGGAGGCTGAGGCAGGAGAATCACTTGAACCCAGGAGGCAGAAGTTGCAGTGAGGCAAGATCACGCCACTGCATTCCAGCCTGGGCGACAGAGTGAGACTCCGTCTCAAAAAAAAAAAAAAAAAAAAAAAAAAAAAAAGGCCAGGCGTGGTGGCTCATGCCTGTAATCCCAGCACTTTGGGAGGCCAAGACAGGAGAATCACTTGAGACTAGGAGTTCAAGCCCAGTCTGGGCAACTGAGACCCCGTCTCTACTTAAAATGCAAATGACAGCCAGTGCAGTGGCTCACCCCTGTAATCCCAGGCCAAGGTTGAGGCAGATGAATCAGGAGTTCAAGACCAGCCTGGCCAACATGGTGAAACCCCGTCTCAGGAGAAAAAAAAAAAAAGCAGGGGCTTGGGACAATTTTGAAAATCTCCTAATATTTTAGTATCCCCCTTCTTTCTTTTCAAGAACTGCCCAAGGAACTGGTCTTACCAAGATTAAAACACACTAAAGATTTAAAAAATGGCCCTGAAGGATAATGAAATAAATAAAGACTACTCAACTTCTCCCTTGCCTCACAAGTGCAGTATAAACTCAGTCGAACAGCAACAAGCAGCCAGCCTCCTCTGGGTTCAGCACCTGCTTTCCTAAAGGATCTCCTGACCAAGGAGGTAGTTTCTTTCAAAATTATTTTTTTTATTTTTATTTTATTATTTTTTTTCCTGAGACTGAGTCTCACTCTGTTGCCCAGGCTGGAGTGCAGTGACGTGATGTCGCCTCACTGCAACCTCCACTTTCCGGGTTCAGGCGATTCTACTGCCTCAGCCTCCAAAGAGCTGGGACTACAAGCATGCACCATCACGCCCAGCTAATTTTTGTATTTTTAGTAGAGATGGGATTTCGCCATTTTGGCCAGGCTAGTCTCGAACTCCTGACCTCAGGTGATCCGCCTGCCTCAGCCTCCCAAAGTGCTGGGATTACAGACATGAGCCACCACGTCTGGCCTTTCAAAATTATACATTCAGAGGTGACAAGACCTGATAGAAGTGCACAAAGTAGGCTGGGTGCGTGGCGGGGCACAGTGGCTCACGCCTATAAGTAATACCAGCAATTTGGGAGGCCGAGGCGGGCAGATCACGAGTTCAGGTGTTCAAGACCAGTCTGGCCAACATAGTGAAACCCCATCTCTACTAAAAATAAAAAAATTAGCTGGGCATGATGGCATGTGCCTGTAATCCCAGCTACTCGGGAGGCTGAGGCAGGAGAACTGCTTGAACCAGGGAGTCAGAGGTTGCAGTGAGCCGAGATCGCACCACTGTTATCCAGTCTGGCAAAGGAGCGAGACTCCGTCTCAAAAAAAAAAAAAGAAAAAAAAAGTGCACAAAGTATTGTCGCTTGACTTCTTAGTCATCTCATGCAGGCATGTTGTATGACCACGTACAAGAAGACTGTGCAAAGAACCAGAGGCCACAGGTCAAGAGAAATGTGTTTTGTAACAATCAGAACTCTTCCTAGACTAGCACACTCTGCTGAGGCTCTCCAACCTACCCACATTCACAGGAAAGGGGCCTGAAGGTCTGTTTTCACTGAGCAAGGTAATTTTACTACTGTTAAAAGTTAATTTGCACCGGGCGCAGTAGCTCACACTTGTAATCCCAGCACTTTGGGAGGCTGAGGAGGGAGGCTCACGAGGTCAGGAGTTCGAGACCAGCCTGGCCAAAATGGTGAAACCCCGTATCTACTAAAAATACAAATATTAGCCGGGCATTGGTGGCGCGCGCCTGTAGTCCTAGCTACTCAGGAGGCTGCGGCAGGATAATCGCTTGAACCCGGGAGGCGGAGGTTGTGGTGAGCCGAGACTGCGCCACTGCACTCCGGCCTGGGCAACAGAGCCGAGAGACTGTCGCAAAAAAAAAAAAAAAAGTTGATTTGCCAGTTAGATACCATCTACAACAAAAGTTTCATTTATTTTTCCGATTCTAAGACACTCCTACATTTCCTTTGTCTCCTATGGCGAGTATCTCTTTAGGAGAAAAAAAATCAATCAAGTTATCACCATAATATTCACTTTCTCCTAAAGCAAAAAGAGGAAGACATTACCACTCTTCAAAAAGTGGTGGTGAAGAACCAAAGAAATTATGTTCCAAAATAGAACTCAGCCATTATGGACATTTAACCAGGCTCTTTGGTAGGAAACAAACGGTGAGCTTCGAGGTACACGAGAGGTTCCGAACGGGTCTCGGGAAGCAGCAGCCAGGCAGAGGGTCCCCCTTGCCAGAATCACAGGGCCGTGACACCGGCCTGCCTGGCTCGCGGGGGCTTTGGCTTGATTCGTCTAGTCTTAGCATCCAGCGTCCTGAAAATCACTCGCAGGAGCGCTATCTAAGAAAGAGGTAAGTCTATTTCTCAGCCAGGAGCAACACAACTCCCAGGAGAGCATCAGGGTGGCACCGGACACACTTCAGCGCTCCGGATCAGCAGAGTCCAGAGCTTCGGTCAGAGAAGCTGGTTTCCCGCTACTAGCCGGCCAGACCTCAGGCACTGGCGCTCTCCGACCTCCACACCGGCTGTTCCCCGGCTTCGGTGCCAGCATCTAGGAGGCTCGGCGGGCGGCCGGTCAGGACGCTCGAGCGATGTTCCAGTGATGCTCCACCGGAGCCCCGACCCCACGCGCGCCCACTCCAACGCCGCGCCCGCCACCGCCCTCCCCGCGGGCGTCAGGCCGGTCTATCGGCCCGGCTCCTGTCACTCACCCGCCCGGCCCGGGTACCGGGCGCCCACGGCTCCCTACGGGAGCTGGGCCCCCCGGGCCTCCAGGTTTCGGCCCGCCCCCTGGCAGGCAGCACAGGCGGCTGAGCCCCGCTACAGCGGCCTCTCACCGGCCGCTTGGTCCAGCTCCCGGCGCTGCCCACTGGGTACGGATCAACAACAAGATGGCGGCTAGCCGAGGGGGCGGGGGCCGGGCGTCATAGTAACCAGGACTGCAAAGAACCCGCCCCCGAGGAGTGCCATCCCCAATCAACAGTCTTTTTGCTCGTCGCCAGGGGAAGTGCTTCCCACTGACAGGTCAGCTCACCTGTCAGTCAGAGTCTGCCTCTCAGTGCCTGTGCCGAAAGCGTGGGGCACGTGACTGTGACGGCATGGGTTTGCGCATGCGCTTCGTTCTCGCTGTGGCTGGCGGAGCTTTTGCTGGCGACTCCGAAGCCAGCTCGCCCTTGGCCTCTCTGCGTGTCTGGCCCCGGTGCGGTATCGGCGGCGTCTTCTCATACGTTTGCGCACACACAGGGAATCTAAGCGGTGTGCTATTCGTTTTTTTGTCACCCACTCTGGGAGAAGGGGGGTGCAACCCCAGTTCACTCTGGAGAGGAAACTGAGGCTCAGAGAGGGGAGGCCGAGCCAAGGTCACACCACCTCTAGAAATGGAGGTGCTGGGTCTCGCACCTCCTCCTACTGGTTTCAGTGTGAGGAGCCTCTATCCCGGCTTCCCGCGCTTTGTCCCTTAGTAGCCTCGAGGTACAGCAGTCTGTGCTGCCACAGCAGCCTCTGGCTCATTGCCCATGCTTTCCTGCCTGAGGTTTAGTGCCTAGCACAAGTCCTGACACACAGCGGGCACTCCCTTTTCTCAGTCCTAGAGCATCTTGTCTTGAGATCCTATGACAGCATCTTTTGCCCTGGATTGTCATGACCGGCCTCATAGTAATGGTCCCAGGAAGATGGTCACACCTTGCTCCCCATATAGAACACCTAACTCTGGGCTTGGCTTCAGGCTTAGAACACCAGATGAAGTTACCTGGCCTGGGCCCACACCCAAATGCCCCAACTAGCTAACTCTTTTGAGCCTTAGCCTTTCTTTAGCTTTGGTTGCCCCATCTGTAGAATGAAAATAAAAGTGGAGCTTCTCAGAGGAAGATTTAATGAACCCTTAGAGCAGGGGAAGAACTCAGGAAAAATCTGCCTACAACCACTTCCTGCAACGACCTGCTTCCAGAAGTTGCTGTTGCTGAGGCGTGCCTTAAAACACTAACTTTGGGCCGGGCGCGGTGGCTCACGCCTGTAATCCCAGCACTTTGGGAGGCCGAGGCGGGCGGATCACAAGGTCAGGAGATCGAGACCACGGTGAAACCCCGTCTCTACTAAAAATACAAAAAATTAGCCGGGCGCGGTTGTGGGCGCCTGTAGTCCCAGCTACTCGGGAGGCTGAGGCAGGAGAATGGCGTGAACCCGGGAGGCGGAGCTTGCAGTGAGCCGAGATCGCGCCACTGCACTCCAGCCTGGGCCACAGAGCGAGACTCCGTCTCAAAAAAAAAAAAAAAAAAAAAAAAACAACACTAACTTTGGTGGAAGCCCCATGAAGGGTTTTTGTTTTGTTTTGTTCCCACAGAAGACACTCAGCTTCTTCCTGGCCCTGGGATACCATAACTGGTTCAGAAAGGGAGGCCCTCCTAGCCAGGTGCGGTGGCTCATGCCTGCAATCCAGCACTTTGGGAGGCCAAAGCGGGCGGATCACTTGAGGTCCGGGGTTCGAGACCAGCCTGGCCAAAATGGCGAAACCCCGTCCCTACTAAAAATACAAAAATTAGGCCGGGCGCGGTGGCTCAAGCCTGTAATCCCAGCACTTTGGGAGGCCGAGACGGGTGGATCACGAGGTCAGGAGATCGAGACTATCCTGGCTAACACGATGAAACCCCGTCTCTACTAAAAAATACAAAAAACTAGCCGGGCGAGGTGGTGGGCGCCTGTAGTCCCAGCTACTCGGGAGGCTGAGGCAAGAGAATGGCGTAAACCTGGGAAGCGGAGCTTGCAGTGAGCCGAGATCCGGCCACTGCACTCCAGCCTGGGCGAGAGAGAGAGACTCCGTCTCAAAAAAAAAAAAAAAAAAAAAAAAAAATACAAAAATTAGCCAGATGTGGTGGCAGGTACCTGTAATCCCAGCTACTCAGGAGGCTGAGGCAGGAGAATCACTTGAACCTGGGAGGCAAAGGTTCAGTGAGCTGAGATCACGCCATTACACTCTAGCCTGGGCAACAGAGCAAAATTCTGTCTCAAAAGAAAAGGAAAGAAAGTGAGGTTCTCCAGTGCCCTGAGGAGGTTCGGGCCCACAGACTCAACAGAGGAGGAAAGACTGTGATAACTTGGATTTACCACAGTAAGGTCCTCTTGGAGAGCTGGCAGAAGCCTGAGACCTGATGTCAGGCTGGGCATGGAGAGTGGGCCAACATTGCACCCAGCAAGACCTGCCCACTAGCAGATTGTTGCAGGCCACCTGGCTACATGCAATAGCTCAGGTCAGCACAGGGAGAGGTGAGAGCAGAGGAACCAGAAGAAACATCAGGAAGAAAAGTCAACAACCCTCAAAAGGGGGATTCTGCTAATCCTCCAGGACCAGCCACGCCACAGGATTCTCAAGTCTGCATCACCCCTCACCCCAGTGCAAAAGCTCCAAATCCTTCCCAAGAAAACCTCCACATACAGTTGGCAAATTGCCCTGAAGTTTGATGGGGTCCTCAAAAAGCAAAAAGCAACAGTGGTATAACTACCATGGATAACAGTTTGGAGGTTCCTCAGAAAACTATAAATACAGTTACCACATGATCCAGCAATCCTATTGCTGGGTATGTACCCAAAGGAAAGAAAATCAGTATATCAAAAAGATATCTGCACTTCCGTGTTTGCTGCAGCGCCATTCACAATAGCCAAGATTTGGAAGCAACCTAAGTGTCCATCAACAGATGAACAAATAAAGAAAATATGGTACATATGGGCCAGGCGTGGTAGCTCACGCCTGTAATCCCAGCACTTTGGGAGGCTGAGGCAGGCAGATCACGAGGTCAGGAGATCGAGACCATCCTGGCTAACATGGTGAAACCCCATCTCTACTAAAAATACAAAAAATTAGCCGGGCTTGGTGGTGAGCACCTGTAGTCCCAGCTACTCAGGAGGCTGAGGCAGGAGAATGGCGTGAACCCAGGAGGCGGAGCTTGCAGTGAGATGAAATCACGCCACTGCACTCCAGCCTGGGCAACAGAGTGAGACTCTATCTCAAAAAAATAATAAAATGTACATATGCAGAATGGAGTATTATTCAACCATGAAAAAGGATGAAATTGACTGGTGTGGTGGCTCACACCTGTAATCCCAGAACTCTGGGAGGCCGAGGCAGGAGGATCACCTGAGGTCAGGAGTTCAAGACCAACCTGGCCAACATGGTAAAACCCCGTCTCTACTAAAAGTAAAAAATAAAAAGCCAGGTGTGGTGGCATGCACCTGGGGTCCCAGCTACTCAGGAGACTGAGGCATGAGAATTGCTTGAACATGAGAGGCGGAGGTTGCAGTGAGCCAAGACCCTACCACTGTACTCCAGCCTGGGTGACAAAGTAAGACTCCGTCTCAAAAAAAAAGGAAAAAGATTTAAACAAAACTTTTTTTTTTTTTTTTTTTTTGAGACGGAGTCTCGCTCTGTTGCCCAGGCTGGAGTGCAGTGGCCGAATATCAGCTCACTGCAAGCTCCACCTCCTGGGTTTACGCCATTCTCCTGCCTCAGCCTCCCGAGTAGCTGGGACTATAGGCGCCCGCCACCTCGCCCGGCTATTTTTTTGTATTTTTTATTTTATTTTATTTTATTTTTTTTTTTTTGAGACGGAGTCTCGCTCTGTCGCCCAGGCTGGAGTGCAGTGGCATGTGATCTCGGCTCACTGCAAGCTCCGCCTCCCGGGTTCACGCCATTCTCCCGCCTCAGCCTCCCAAGTAGCTGAGACTACAGGCGCCCGCCACCACGCCCGGCTAGTTTTTTGTATTTTTAGTAGAGACGGGGTTTCACCATGTTAGCCAGGATAGTCTCGATCTCCTGACCTCGTGATCCACCCGCCTCGGCCTCCCAAAGTGCTGGGATTACAGGCTTGAGCCACCGCGCCCGGCCTTTTTTGTATTTTTTAGTAGAGACAGGGTTTCATCGTGTTAGCCAGGATGGTCTCGATCTCCTGACCTCGTGATCCTCCCGTCTCGGCCTCCCAAAGTGCTGGGATTACAGGCTTGAGCCACCGCGCCCGGCCAACAAAACAATTTAATTCATGGAGATAGTGAGTAAAAGGATAGTTACCAGAGTCTGGAAGGGGTGGGGAGGCGGGATGGTTAATGGGCACCAGAAAAAAAAGAAAAATGAATGAGACCTAGTGTTTTGATAGCACAACAGAGTGACTATAGTCAATAATAACTTAATTGTACATTTTAAAATAACTAAAATAGTATAATTGGATTATTTGTAACACAAAGGATAAATACTTCCAGAGATGGATACCCCATTTTCGATGAAGTGATTATTAAGCATTACATGCCTTATCAAAACATCTCATGTACCTCCAAATTTATATACCTATGTACCCACAAAAATTAAAAATTAAGAAAAAAATTAAAAAGAGGAACATCTCAACAACAAAAAAAGCAACAGTAATCCCAGACACCTGTAATACCAGCATTTTGGGAGGCTGAAGCAAGAGGATCACTTGGACCCAGGAATTCAAGAACAGCCTGGTCAACATAGAGAGACCCCATCTCTACAAAAAAATTAAAAATTAGCCAGGCATGGTGGTCCATGCCTGTAGTCCCACCTACTGGGAATGTGAGTAGGAGGATCGATTGAACCTGGGAGGTCAAGACTACAGTGAGCCAAGATCACACAGTTGCCCTCCAGCCTGGGCAACAAAGCCAGACCCTATCTCCTCTCTCTCACTCACACACACACACACACACACACACACACACACACACACACCATTGTTCTCTCTCTTTTGGATAGGAAAAGGAAGTAGGTGGCCCTGAGTAGATATGCTGATTGGAGGCCCCTCAGTCACTGATAAGGATGATAGCCTATTATCTCTATACAGCATCAGTCACACTGTCAGTCCAAGCATCATACAATACCTTCTTAAAATAAAAATAAATCCAGGTGCAGTGCTGCGCCCATAGTCCCAGCTACTTAGGAGGCTGAGATGAGAGGCTCTCTTGAAGCCAGGAGTTAGAGGCTATAGTGTGCTATAACACCTGTGAATAGCCTCTGCACTCCAACCTGGGCACCATAGTGAGATCCTGTCTTTAAAACAAACAAACAAACAAACAAAAAACCTGAAAGAAAAGGAAAACCTTACTGCTCCCCAGAGTCTGCTCACAAGATAGGGAGTTCTCCAAGTGAGAACAAGGAGGCACAGATTTCAGAGCTTCTCCCACGTGTTGGCTACAAGGCTAGAACTTTTCTATTTGTAATTTTGTTTATTATGAATCAGCTTGAAAACACAGCCCATGATGGTGTGAAAAAGAAATTCCACACATGGTAAAGCAGCTACTTGGCCTCAGAGCCAGCGCCAGGCTCCTGTGCGTGTGTTAAACAGGTAGTCTCTTCCTGTACTTAAAACCTGTAGGAGAGAGAGGAGAGCAGGGGATGCTGCTGGCCCCAGGAGAACTGCCTCCCTTTCCTCTTACCTAAGGGTAGGAGATCATTCCTTCAGGACCCTCAGTGTGACACCCCACCTTCGTTGGAATCTAACCTGTCCCCTCCCTCCCTTCTCAGCAAATTCTCTGAACTCTGTCTCAAATGCACAGGAAGCCTCCTTGATTCACCAACACTGGACACCAGCTTCCCTAAGGCCAATGCCAGATTACTCTCCCATAATTCACTGGTGACACTGGACTATCTGGGGGCCTCTCCCCTCACCATCATCCCTCCTCCTGTTGTAGGCAGAGACCAGACCAGATATGAGTCATCTCCTGACCCCCTAGATATTTGACAAAGGACGGATGAAGCGTGAGTGGGGGTGAGAGCAGACCCCATTCAGGAAAAAAGCAGATAGATGGTGGGTTCCTGGGAGTAGGAGGAGATATTGAGATGAGGTAAAGAGAGGAGGAGATACTCAGATTGGGTGAGGGCCCAGGCAGAGAATAGTTTAGGAAGAGGGGGACTCACGGGAGTCCTGTGCTCTGCCATCAAAATGCTGCTGAGGGGAAAAAAAAAAAGGTGCAATGAATTGAACCCTGCCCACAGGAGAGCAGATGAAGACCTGCCCCTAGGGGCCAGAAGCCCACCTGCCTCCTCCATCCTTATGGTGCTAGTGTGGGCACTTCCACAGGGATAGCCATTCACGGGAAAAGGGGCAAGCTTGGTGGGGGCAGGGGAGTACTCTGGAGCAGCCTTGGTGCCCACTACTTGAGATGGTGAGCTGACATACCAGACTCATGATGCTGCTGGGTGCCTGGGACATCTCCATCTTCGGTGCCTCCATGAAACCCTCGATGTATCCCTCAGTTCCCTGGATGCTGGGGCAAAGTAGGAGCAAAAGTACAGGGCAAAGCTCTGGGCCCCAACCTGAGTTTAAGAGATGGGCTCCCAGGCATAGAAGTATGCAAAGGAGACTGACCTGTTTAGCAGCAAAACCTGGGCTGGTTTGCTGGGTGCCTGCAGCAGCCGGGCCAACCTAAAATGCCAGGAGGAGTAACCAAGCAGTGAAGGCAGTAGGCCTACTGGCTCCAGGAACCAGTATCATTCACCTGTCCCCTTTTATTGGGAATAACCAGTGTCTGTATGCAGTGCCCACATCATTACATCCCCATTCCCCGGGCTCAGTCCTATGTCCACAAGGAACTTCAGAGTCTACAGGAGCAGGAAAGCTTTCCAGTGGAGGGCAGAAGTCAGGAATAGGGGTAAATGCCCAATGCATGACAGACTCACAGTTTCAAGCCCTGAGCTTATCAACCCTCCCCCCATTTCAAGACTGGATTCTGCTGGTGATGGAAGTTGCTTCCTCCCAGTGTCCCTCTGACCCTAATTTAAAGACCTCTGGAGGGAGAGCAGCCCTCCTCAATATCAGTTTGTCACCCACCCACTTGGGCATTGTCGTCTAATCTTGGGTGAAACCACCCATCACAACTGGGGTCCATAGGTGGGTTGGGGGCAGGTAGGGAGCACAAGGATAGGATCCCTACCCCTGGAGGAGCCTGCCAAGAAGCCAGTCTCGGGCCAAGAGGAGAAGAGCACCAGTTGCTGTCAACACCACCACAAACCAGGGCTGTGGTTGCCAGAAAGCCTCTGTGTCTGTCACGAGCATGGGTGTCATCATTGAGGGCACCTGAAAAGGAGGCCACAGCCTCACCACTGCCTTGCCAAAATGCCCTGACCATCCAGCCTTCCAACCCCTCCCTGGGCTAGGCCACCCCACACCCGTGATTTGCTCTTCAACACCTCTGGGCTCTCTGCACTCAGCACTTCCCTCTGAACTGCCTTTCCCATAGTTCCACCCGAAAAACTGGGTCTCCTCACTTTCCAAGGTCCACCCTTCCCACCCCACTGAGGGCCCAAGGAGCCTCCTCACTGTGGTTCTGTGGGTGCTGGTGGCCACTGTGCTGGCCCTCCGGTGAACTAGATGCACAATAATGGTGGCTGTGGTGCTGAGGTCAGGGGTGGAGCGGCCTGCATCAGCCACACAGATCAGTAGCTCATAGGTACAGGGCTGCTGTGGCCAGAAGGGCCCCAACACAAGGTCACTGTGTACCAGGATGGCCTCTTGCAGGATGAATCAGTTCTGGCTATTCCCTGAAATCAGAGTGACAGGAGGAAGAGACCATTGCTGGCCTTGGCCTGCCCCTCACTCACAACCTGGTGGTGCCCATGTCCCCTTCCTCCCACGATGCTATAGGAATAGGTCAGGTGCTGTGGCTCCTGAGGGATCCGGCATGACACCTTGGTCACCTCCACACTACAGCCCAGAGGAGCATAGATGGTGAGTTCCTGAAATGGGGGCTCACATTCTGGGGCATGGTCATTCACATCCTGCAGAAAGGAACCAGGTTAGGAGTGGGTAGAACCCACCCCCTAAACCTCCGAGTCAGCCCCTCAACTTCTTCTCACCACAGCTGGAGCCTAGGCATTAAGGGATCAAAGCATCACACAACAGGCTCCAGAGCTTTCCACAATTAGGCCCCACTCCTCTCCAGCCAACTTGTAGAAGAAACCAAGGCACAGAGTGGAAAAACAGAACACCACAGGGCGATCTGAACTCCTATCTTTCCAAGTATTTATTTCCAAAGCCTTAGGACACAGTTACCTCAACCTTGATGGTAATGGTACAGGAGCCTGAGCGGTGATAGTTGGGGTTCTGTTCTTGGCCATGGTCAATCAACCTTGGCAGGACAGTGAGCCTGTACAGCCTCTGCTGCTCATAGTCCAAAGGTCCCAGAAGGTAAACTTCCCCTAGAAGGGGAGACCACAGCCTCAGCCTGCAGAGCCAACTCTGGCTCGCCGTTTCCATCCAAGCCCTGGGGTGGATGTACCACTGAGATTGTCCACAGCAAAGGTGGTAGGACCACCAGAGGTGTAGTACTCAATGTTGTCATGAGGATAATCCATATCCATGCCCACCACAAAGCCCAGCAGAGTGTGGGGCACTGCATCCTCCTGAACCTGGAACGTGCGAGGGGCACAGGCTGGGGAGAACTCGTTGATGGGTGTCACCATCACCAGTACTGGCGCTTCAGCTGTAGGTCATTTGGCAGTCAAGGAGCTGGCCTGGGATGCCTATCCCTGAACTGGGGGTCTGAGGGGCCCTGCCCTGGAGGGTCTAAAGAGTGAGAGGGTCTAAAGGTAGGGCAGAAGCCTTCCTCTGCTGGGGGTCTAAGAGATATATTCTCAGGGTCTGAAATGGAGACAACCCTGCCCTACTGGATTCTAAAGGAGGAGAGATGACCCTGTCCTGAGCATGGGAAGCAGGAGGACAGAACAGCCTTGTCCTAGGTGTCCAGGCTGGGTGTGGTTACTCACTGGTCATCTGGGGCTGGCCACAATCGAGCACCAGGATGAAGGCTGCATGCTGGAAGCAGGTTCCAGGAGTGTCACAGTCCAGTGTGGCATTCACCTAGCCAAAGGGACTAGAAAGTGAGGTCCAGTCAGGGCCTGAGAGAGCCCTGAGCCACACGGGGCTGCTGCAGGCCAGGGCATCCACAAATATCCTGCCCGGATCCTGTTTTCCAGACTGCAACACAGGTTGGCTCAACAGCCATCCCTCCCACCCCCACTCCCATGGTCTCAGCTCTCAGAGACCCTTGGCCCACCCATGCCTTCCCACTGCAAGCACCCTGCAAGTGGGTCTGGGAGCTGGGACTGGGCACCTCAAGGACTCTGTCATAAAGGCAGAGACTGGCAGGGTTGGAAGAGCTGTGGAACCACAGCTTGTAGTCCAGGGTGGTGTCAACAGAGTCCAGATCTTCACAAGTGAGAATATTCAGCACGGCGCCCACAGGTGCAGTCTCGGGGATTTGGAACCTGAGAGTATGCCGTGGCAGCAAGGCGGGAGTCTGGCAGCACCCTGAGTCATGGCTGTGGCCCCAGCAGCCCAGGTAAGGTTCCTGTGTACTCACACCAGAAGCACTGGGAGGCAGCGTGGAGGTCAGAGGTTGACCAGCCGCACATTCATGGTGAGCTTGAGCTTGGCACTGGCCCACAGCTGGTGCTGCTCAAAGGCCTTCACCTGCAGCCTGGAAACCGAAGTGCCTGGGTTGTGAGCTAACTCCAGGGCATCGTGGTCTGGACCACACTGTCTGCTGCATGGGGTGAGAGGGTCAGGGAACACAGAGATCAGCCCCGCTCCCAGCTCAGTCCCACTCCCACCAGCCCACCAGATCCATAGGCAAAGGAGGCCGCTGAGCCTGGCCCTCTTGCTGCCTTCTCCAAGACCAGGCCCCCAAACAGGAAGGTGAAAAGGTACTACGGGTCACCTCTGGACCAGCCACAGAGGCATCCCAGTACCCGCCCCTCCCTCAACACCTCTCATCATGACCGATGGAGAAGATCTGCAGCTGGAAGACCTGTGGTGCACCCAGAACAGAAAAGGAGCCGGAGTGTGTGTGTGTCCACCTCTTTGTCTATGCCCAGTCCTCCCCTTAAATAGGCAATCTCACTTAGGATCTGCAAAAGAAGCCTCAACTTCCACTCTTTCCCATGATCCCCATGACCTGTCACTCTGCTGACAAGTATTCCTTTGAGCCCCATATCTTTGGGCCATAAATTATTCCATTAGGATGCAAACAGCCCAAGAGTGATATCTGAATCATTGACAATGTGAATTATCATCTTAGAGTTGCTGAAAGCCACCTCCAGACTGCACTGACCACTTTACTCAGAACTTTTTTTTTTTTTTTTTGCCCAGGTTAGAGCACAGTAGTATGATCTCGGCTCACTGCAACCTCCATCCCCTGGGTTCAAGCAATTCTCCTGCCTCAGCCTCCTGAGTAGCTGGGATTACAGGCATGTGCCACCACACTCGGCTAATTTTTATATTTTTAGTAGAGACGAGGTTTCTCCATGTTGGCCAGGCTGGTCTTGAACCCCTGAACTCAGGTGACAACACCCACCTCAGCCTCCCAAAGTGCTAGGATTACATGGGTGAGCTACCATGCCCGGCCATTACCCAAGACTTTCTTTTACTGTGTGATTGCCCTAAACACATTTCTTTCTATTAGAGGGCTTGTGAATTCCCAGAGAGAGGGATTTCTCTTCTTTCTAGAACTCCAGAGCCCATCACAGAACCAAGCTAAGGTGGGAGGACAACCAGCATGGAGCAGCAGGTCCAGGTCTGAGAAAGTCAGTGTTAGTTGAGGAGGCCAAGGAGGCCAAGAATAAACAAATTTCTAAAAGGTAGGAGCTCTACCCAATCCATGGACACCCCCAGATTCCAGGTCATGCTCACCTTTCGAGCCTGGCCTAGGAGGCCCTGGGATGGTGCCTGCAGCCAACCTTGCTCATTGATGGAGAAAGGTACAGGGAAGTGTGGCAGGTCCTGGGCACTGATAATGCTCAACTGACAGAACAGAGATGCTGGCAACCCCATTCAACCCCAAGTGCCCTGAGCACCCCCATCAACAACCCAGCAGCAACCCTCCAGCAACCCAGCAGGCACCTGCCTACACCCAACTTATTTTCTTTTCTTTTCCTTTTTCTTCCTTCCTTCCTTCCTTCCTTCCTTCCTTCCTTCCTTCCTTCCTTCCCTCCCTCCCTCCCTCCCTCCTTCCCTTCCTTCCTTTTTTCTTTCTTTCCTTCTCTCTCTGCTTCCTTCCTTCCTTCTTTCCTTCTTTCTTTCTTTCCTTCCTTCTTTTTTTTTGAGACAGAGTCTCACTCTGTCACCCAAGCTGGAGTGCAGTGGTGCGATCTCAGCTCACTGCAACCTCCACTTCCTGGGTTCAAGCGATTCTCCTGCCTCAACCTCCTGAATAGCTGGGATTACACACCAGTGCCAGCACACCCAGCTAATTTCTTTCTTTCCTTCTTTCCTGCCTGCCTGCCTGCCTGCCTCCACCTCCTGGGTTCAAGTGATTCTTCAGTCTCAGCCTCCTGAATAGCTGAGATTACAGGTGCCCACCACCACGCCTGGCTAATTTTGGTATTTTTAGTAGAGATAGGGTTTCACCATGTTGGCCAGGATGGTCACGAACTCCTGACTTCCAGTGATCCACCCGCCTCGGCCTCCCAAAATGCTGGGATTACAGGTGTGAGCCACTGCGCCCAGCCTCACACCCAATTTTCTCATGCTTCACCACTGACCCTTATCCCAGCCTGGGCTCCAGCCCAGGTCCTGGTCACAATCTCTTCCTTCCAGCCCAAGCCCTGGCCACAATCCTCAATCCTTTTTGCTTTTAAGCGAGTTACTGTTTTTAAATACTTTTTTTTTTTTTTTTGAGACAGAGTCTTATTCTGTCAGCCAGGCTGGAGCAGTGGCACAATCTTGGCTCACTGCAACCTCCACCTCCCAGGTTCAAGCGATTCTCCTGCCTCAGCTTCCCAAGTAGCTGGGATTACAGGCACATGCCACCACACCCGGCTAATCTTTGTATTTTTAGTAGAGACAGAGTCTCACCATGATGGCCAGGCTGGTCTCGAACTCCTGAGCCCACCTGCCTCAGCCTCCCAAAGTGCTGGGATTATAGGTGTGAGCCACCGTGCCTGGCCATTACCTATATATATATTTTTTATTACAGAAATGATACAGAATTGTCATAGAGAACTGAGAACACATAACAGATCTTGAAAGAACTCAGCCTCTGAGATGTCCCTGTGGGAACAGCCATGGTCACTGGGGAGTGAGCAGCCCTCAGCAGCTCTCTCCAAGAACATGCATCATGTAGAGGCTCATCTGTGCCTCTGCTGCAAGGTTCCTCTGCAGGCTGTGCCTGGCCGGGCAGGGGTTAATTTATTCTCTCCATCCCCCCTGCCCCCATCCTGTCACCCACCATCCCATGTCCTGGGCTCACCTGGGCTCTGTAGAGTTCTAAGTCTGGGAGGAGCAGAGCGTACAGCCGAGCCCCAGGTGTGACTGTCTCTGGCACCTGAATCATTTCCGCAGTTGGCCAGAGTGGAGGTCAGGGAAGATCTGTTCAGGCCATGCCTGCCCACCCCTGCTGACAGCCTCACCTGGGCTGGCAAATTGACCAGCACACTGGATATGGCTAAGGTCCCGATGCACATTCACAGAGAGTGATCCCTCCGTCACATGGTTGCCACATGTGAACTTCAGCTGCAGCTTGTAGTGGTTCACCATAAGGGCATCCAACCGAGCAGAGCTGCTCAAGGTCAACTGGGGTAGGTGGGCAGTGCCATGTGGGGCTTGGAAATTTTAGGTCTGCCTTTGTGCCCCCACAGTCCCCAGTTGTACACATGACCTTACCTTGCCCACATAGGTCCCTTGCCACCTGGCCAAGCTGGGTGGGTTGAAGAAGGTGGTGGGTGGCTGGACATTGAGCAACTCCAGGGTGGGTGTGGGCATGTAGGAGGAACAGTTGAAGGAGAAAAACTGAAGGATTGTGCCAGGGCCCTGGTTCTCAGAGACATTTATAAACCTGCAGAGGTCTGTGAAGAGCAGAGAATTCAGGTTGGAGGCCCCCAGGCTGATGGAACCCCCCAGGCTGATGGAACCACATATACTAGCATAGTCCTGTCCTTTTGCTACAGGGCCTGACCATGCCACGGGGCCACACAGCTAAGGCCTTTCCTTATATCCAGCATCCAACATTTCACAGATGGGGAGTGAGAACTTGGTTGAGGAAGCAGCCAAGATAAGGGGTGAGGGCCAGGGGTTCAGATTCTTATACTTTCCTACCTCTCCCCCAATCCCTGTCCTCCATGGTAGCTTATCTGGGAAGGGTCAGGACTCCAAGGGAAAACTAGGGTTCCCCCACCCATCACCTCCTCACCAGAGACCACCAGAGCAAAGAGGAACACAAGAAGCCTGAGCAGCACCAGGATGACCTGAAGACACAGACAGCAGAGGAGGCTTCAGAAAGCTAGGCTGTTTGTCTGACTCACTCTGTTGCCAGGTCAGTTGCTCAAACATAGCTGGGCAGGTGGGACTCCTGGGCCTCCCAGATTCTATCCCCGCCCATTCCTGGTGACTGAGTTCTAGACCTCTGTCAGGCTTCCAGAGGCTCAGAATATCCCATTTTCCATTGCCCCCATTCATTACAACTCTAAGGGCATGGAAGGAGAGGAGGATTAAGGTTCAGATGAGGAAACTGGTAATGCAATCCTTGGAGATAGAGCAATCACAGCACCCAGGAAAATTGGGCCCAGGACCTGCTACCCCACAGAGTCTCAACTCCAGCTGGACCCCCTCTATTAGAACATTATCTGCCTATAAAAAATGAGCCCAACCATCAACAAAATCTTTGAAAACTTGCTGGGTGTGGTGGCTCACATCTGTAATCCCAGCACTTTGGGAGGCTGAGGTGAGAGGATCACTTGAGCTCGGGAGTTCGATATCAGCCTGGGCAACAAAGTGAGACCCCATCTTTACAAAAAATTAGTTGGGTGTGGTGATCCAGGCCTGTAGTCCCAGCTACTTAGGAGGCTGAGGTAAAAGGACCGCTTGAACCCAAGAGATCAAGGCTGCAGTGAGCCATGATTATGCCACTGTACTCCAACCTGAGTGACAGAGCAAGACCCTGTCTCAAAAAAAAAAAAAAAAAAAAAGCTGTCTACATCCAATAAGCAAAAGGAATCCTTTATGATAGAAATACAAATACTGGTTACCGTTGGGAATATCAATTGGATAGGGCACCAGATGGCATCCAGGAGTTGCTGAGGATGTTCTATACCTTTATCTGGGTGGCAGCTGCACAAGTATCTACAGATTTTAACATTTATTGAGCTATAACTCTGAGATCTGTCCATTTATTGTATTTGTATGTCATTTTTTAAAGTTTTCTGGCCAGGCACAGTAGCTTATGCCTGTAGGGGAGGCCAAGGCAGGAGGATCATCTGAGATCAGGAGTTCGAGACCAGCCTGTACAACATGGTGAAACCCTGTCTCTTAAAAAAAAAAAAAAAAAAAAAAATTAGCTGGGTGTGGTGGCACATGCCTGTAGTCCCAGTTACTTGAGAGGCTGAGATAGGAGGGTCACTTGAGCAAAGAGATCGAGGCTGCAGTGAGCCAAGATTATGCCACTGCACTTCAGCCTGGGCGACAGAGTGAGGCCTTGTCTCAAAAAAAAAAAAAAAAAAAAAAAAAAAACGGTTGTCTTTATTTGCCGTCTCCAGTTCTTCAGCCCTCACTCTCTTCTCCACACACTCTAATCAGGTTTGTCCCTCTCTACATAAAACTGCCCTTGTCAGGGTTCCCAATGACCTATGCACTGCCGAATCCAGTGGTTTGTTCTTCACCCTCACTGCCTCGGCAGCATTCAATGCTTGCTCCCCTTGGCTCCTGAGTCCCCACATTCTCAGATTTCTCCTGGTTGTTTCTGCTCAGCTTCTTTGATAGTTCTGCTTCATATCTCCCCTACCTCCACCTCGTGGAATGTCCCAGGGCACAGTCCTGATTGCTGTCTCCCTCTACACTCATTTCCTCCCACCCCACCTCATCCAGGCCTATGGCCTTACATACCATCCTTTCACTCACTATTCCTCCCAGATCCAAGGCTCCAGTGCTGATCTCTGTCCTGAAGTCCAGAGTCATACACCTAGCAGCTGACTCTGCAACTCCTCTTGGATGTCTATCAGGCATCTCAAGGATTACATGTCCATAAATGATCATTGGATTTTCCTCTCCAAATCCACTCTTCTCCAGTCTTTCCCAGATCAGTTTATGGCAATTTCATCCAACCAGCTGTTAATGCCAGAAATGTAGGAGTCATGCTTGATGCCTCTTTTCCTGCCCACATCCATGCATCAGCAAGACTTGATTTTAGCTCCAAAGCATACCCCAAAGTGACCCCCCTTCAGTGCACCTGCCCTGCCCAGGCCTAGGCCCTCCCCTTCGTTGCCTGGATGACGGCAGGGGCTTCCACTCTTATTGCAGAATCCTTTTCTGAAAGCAGCTGGGATTATCTAAACAAGAGCTAGCCCAGGTCATTCCTGCTCAGAGGCCCCCATTGCTCCTCATCACACCAAGAACAAAACCCACATTCTGCTCTAAGGCCGTTAGAGCCTGGTTTTGCTGACCTTTTCCCTTCTGCCGCCACCACCAATCACAGACACCTGGGCCTTCTTTATGTTTGGCCCTGTCCAGCTCCTGTCCCTCGGGGTCTTTTCCCTGGCTGCTCCTTCTGCCTAGAATGCCCCTCCTCTTGATTGCATCCTGATGTCACCTCCTCTGAGATTGCCCTTCCCCAGGCTAGCCCATGGCCCTCATTCCCTGGTATTTTCCTGTAGCTGGTATGTCCAGTCTGTCTGCAGCTACACTACTCTTGAGCCTAGCCTGTTTGATAGAGCAACCTCAGGAGACAGGCTCACCCCAGCACCCACCCTCAGTCTGCACCTGGTACCGGCAGAGGGCATGCCGATGGTCGCGGGTCGCCGCTGGACTCGCGACTAGCCGAGCACTCCCCACTAGAGGGCAGTCCCGTCTAGCTCGGTTGGAACGCGGCTGAGGCCCCGCCAGTGCGCTGCCACAAAGTCCCACCCTCTCTGAGTCCTCAGGCCGAACCCCACTTCCATCCTGTTCAGGGAGTGCCGAGGCCAGCCTCAGGAATGGGTCCCGTGGGTCAGGCCCCGAGTGGGCCACAACCTCTCTGGGTCCGACCATACGGGGCGCTCTGCCTATGTGCGGGCGCAGCATGACGCCCCGTTAGAGGGACCGCTATTTCACCATTGAACAAATGGGGAGGATGAGGCCCCCGCACGGAGGCGACCTGTCCTGCGTCACGCAGCAAATGCAGGGTCCACACAACCATCTGGGGGCTTGGGTATCCCGGGCCCGACCCCGTCCGGCTTCCAGCTACGACCCCGCCCTTCCCCCAAGAACGGCGGCGGAGTCCGGAGGGACGCCGGGTTTTAGCCCCTCCCCCTTTGGCCGTGGGGCCGGGGCGGGGCGCGGCTGCCAGATGTCGGGGCGGCGGCGGCGGGAGCTACGGAGAGCGAGGAGCCGCGCAGCCAGGCGGAGGCTGAGGGCGCCGCTGGCCGGCCCGCCCAGCCCTCTCCGCGCGGCTCCGCCGGGGTTCCCAGAGGAGCCAGCAGGCTCAGTTGGGGCCCCGGCACGGACATGCACAGCGCTCGGCTTGACAGCTTCCTCAGCCAGCTCCGCTGGGAACTGGTGAGGCTCGGGAGCGGGTGCGGTTAGGGAGGACGCGTGCGGGGTGCCAGGCTGCTGCCCGGCCGGAACAGCAGACGGGTGCGGGGTGGCTGCAGCGTGCCCGTCCGAGGCGGGATGGGGGCGGCGCGGGGTGGGGGCGGCGCGGCTCATATGGCTCAGATGGTCCGCGTCGGATTTCGGAGGGTTGGGAACTGCGCTGAGCATCAGATAACAGCATCCAGCTGGCCGTGCTGCTGGAACGGCGCGGGAGGAGAGAGTGGAAGGGGAACTTCTTTGGGGGTGGGGCATGGGGCGGCAAGGGACTAACGAGGTGCTAGCACTGCGGTGAACGCCCCGTACTTCAGGCTG
This sequence comes from Macaca mulatta, assembly GCF_049350105.2. NCBI lineage: Eukaryota > Metazoa > Chordata > Mammalia > Primates > Cercopithecidae > Macaca > Macaca mulatta. Next base: position 113,279,241 of record NC_133407.1, read on the forward strand.
GCCTATGCCTCCCTTCTCCACCCCTCACCTAGCAAGCGCTCTTTCTGTGAAAAACGCTTTGGGCTTTGGGAGCTGAATCCCCCTCCAGTCCTGGGCAGGACCTACTTCCCTGCTCAGGCCCACAACACTGCCTGCCCGCCCGCCCGCCCTGGTGGCGGGTGTCGACTTGCCCAGCCCTGCGTGCTGCAGCCTGCCGGACTGCCACCAGGTCGGTGAATGAGAACCACACCAGCTTCGAGTGCCAGCACCCCATGCCTGCCCTGTGCTCACTAGCACCCTGCTGCCCAGGCCAGCAGGCCTATCTAACCCTCCTGGACCCTCTGTACTCTGGGCTGACCTGGTGACAAGTGATACCTCTCTGACTTCTGCCCTCTCTTCCCCTCAGTTGTGTGGTCGGGACACAGGCTCACCCCCGATGCCTGGTCCCCTGCAGCCAACCCCCCAAACTGGCCCAGATGTGCAGCCCCGCCACCAGCTTAGGGCCTCAGGTGCTTTGGAAGAAGACTCAGTCTGCTGTGTGGAGGAGGAGGAAGAAGAGGCAGTGGTGACAGAAGACAGGGGTGCAGCCTTGGGAGGCCCCAGGGAGCATGCCCTGGACTGGGACTCTGGCTTCTCGGAGGTGTCAGGCAGCACATGGCGAGAGGAAGAACTACCTGTTCCCCAGCGCCCAGCACCCTCAGCACAGCCCCTTCGTAGGCAGCGCCTCTCAGTCAGTGGCCTCCCCATGCCCAGCAGGGCCCCTGTAGCCAGTGTACCACCTGTCCACCGTCCACGGCCCAAGTCCACCCCAGACGCCTGCCTGGAGCACTGGCAGGGACTGGAAGCAGAGGACTGGACAGCAGCCCTACTGAATAGGGGTCGCAGTCGCCAGCCCCTGGTACTGGGGGACAATTGCTTTGCTGACTTGGTGCACAACTGGATGGAGCTGCCTGAGACAGGGAGTGAAGGAGGTGATGGAGGTGGGCACCGTGCCCATGCTCGGCCCCCTCAGTTCCTGCTTGGCCTCTCCGAGCAGCTTCGGCGCCGGCTGGCCAGGGCTCGGCGGACAGCTATGGCAGGAAAGCGGCTGTCATGCCCACCTCGCCCAGAACCTGAAATGCCTGCGGATGTCTCACGCTTCGCAGCCCTCATGAGCTGCCGTAGTCGCCAGCCCATCATCTGCAATGATGTCAGCTACCTCTGACCCTGCCCTCCAGCCTGGGACAATAAAAGCCTTATTTCTAGACTGTCCTGGCTTCATACCCCTGAGGCACTAAGAGGCAGCCCCAGCCCTGTGAGGCACTGCCCAGGCAGACAAATCTGAAGAGCTTTTTGTCTCTGTGTGAAGGTCCCTGTCATGCCCATGTCACACCTGTGTGCATTAGTGCACTGTGTTCTATCATCCATCCTCTCCACTATGCCTTCCTTCAACAAGCATTTATTGAGTGCCTACTGTGGGCTTACAATGCAGTGCTTGGGATCCAGGGCTCCATTGAGCTAGGTGATGGGGTGGCTGCCTTGTCACAGCTCATAGTGCAGAGGTGGAAAGGCAGTGTCTTCCTCTTCACCCTCACAGCTCAGCTCCAGCACCAACACCCGCAGCCCAGGAGCAAGTACCTGGCCTGTCACCTGCTGAACCAGTTCTGTCACCCTAGTGGGGGTGGGGTTTAGGGGAGATTGGAGAGGTGAGCAGTGGCAGGCAGTGGGCAGCCTGGCATGGACTAGAGAGGGTGCTGGCAGGCCATCAGGAGCCCAAGCCAGGAGCAAGAGCTACTCAAGACAGGAAACATCTGAAACTATTTTAGGAGCAGCTGGTGAGGCAAGCAGGAGGCAGGAAGCTATGGGTCCCTTGGGAGTGGGCTGTGAAAGGGGGGCTGTGCAGCGTGTGGGGAGCCCATGGGGCTGGCCAAGTAGGCAGCTCCTGAAGACTCCTCCTCAGGCTCTCGGCCCTCACCCCACCTCCAGCCTTTTTTGCTGGCTCCATTTGGCAAAAGAATGCTTGGGAAGATGTGAGGAGCCCAGAATGGGGCTGGGAAGACAGAAGGCTGTGTGGCCCCTAGCCCCAGCCTCCAGGGACTGGTGGGGCCTGTCTAAAGCCCCAGGTGGGCTCACCTGAGGGGCAGGCGCAGGGCCTGCTTTTCAGGCGACCATCCGGCGGAATAGAGCAGGGCTGGGCCGTGCAGCAGCATCCTCACCCTCAACCCGTGCTGCTCCTAGAGGGAGAAAGGTCAGACACCAGCTGGGCCGGGCTGGGCTGAGCCTGGGCGTTGGGGTAGGGACAGGGCACACCTGAAGATGAGCCAGCAGCAACTCCAGGGTCCTCTCAGGCTGCCCAGCTGGTACCTTCAGACGGTCCCAACAGGTCCACTTCAGGTGATGGAACTGGAATGAGGTAGAGGAGGAGTGAGAGACTTCTTACCTACCCCCAACCCCCATCCCAGTTACCAGCAGCCTTTCCTAGGGGAAGAGCTGGACTAGCAGGAAGCAGGAGCCAAGGGGTGGAGGGTGGGGGGGAGGTGGGATCTGGGCCCAGAGTCTCAGCCCCCTCCCCGCCCAGGCTGGGGCCAGCACAGGAAATGGGGCTATGGGGCCCGCACAGGGAAACAGACGATCCATCACACGGGCCAGTCGTGAGGGTGGGGGATGAGGGGGTGGTGCTTCCTGAGGAAACCCACAGCAGGGCCCCTGCAGCCTCTGATAAAGCTGCTTGTTCCTCAGAGACAAGGCTGGGAGCTGAGGGGCACATCCTGTCCCCCAATCTTATATGTATTGCCAGTGCCTTGGGCTACTCATTGGGACACGGGCAAAGGCCACAGTGACCACCAGGGCCCCACTGTCCCAGAGACCCCAGCAGGGATACAATGCATACAGGCTTCCTCCTCCTGTCCCCTCTTTCCTTCCAAGAGTCTTGGGGTTCTGGTACCTAGAGCTAAGGACAGAAGGGCAGCTAGCAGGTATCTAGAGACAAGGACAGGGGGTGCCTATCAGCCCCCAAGAAAACACTGGGGTCAAGCTGAGACTAGGCTAGAGGTGAGATGGGGGCTTCTCCTTGCCCTGCTCCACTCCGTGGACAAAGGCAGCCTGTGTGCTGGTTAGGGGCAGGGTGCCTTAACAAAGGGGCTCTGTGTACTATGTCCAGAGGGACCCCAGGCTGCTGAGCAGAAGCCCAGTGCTGGCCCATGACCTCTGCCCTCTCCCCTCGTGAGGGCATTCCTTCTACCCCCATCCTTGCCCCAAGGAAATGCCAGCTGCAGAGCCTGAGCACATGGCTGGAGGCATTCACAGCCCTGCAGTCACAAGAACACAAATCCCCACAAGCCCAGGAACACACACGTGTGCCCACATGTATCTCCATGCAGACCCACATTGAGGACACAGGAAGATGGAAACCCTGCACTCCCATCTGACACACAGATGTGCAAACTTGCTCCTTCCATACCCACACTCCAGGGATACCCAGACCCCGGGTGCACTCACACCTGTGACACAAACACAGGGCTGCAGACACCACACCTCTAGTGGCAAGCCTATTACCCTTTAACTCAGCTTGCAGGAGGTAGGCCAGGGCCCCTGTACCATGCAGGGGGAAGCTAGACTCTTTCTGGGGCTGAGGCCCTGGTCCCCTCCCCCCCACCTACCCCTCAGGGGTACTCCAAGGAAGGAGGGGACTGTAGGGGATGTCTGGCTCCACTAATGAGTTAAAGCTGCAGCTCCCCCAGATCCTGGGCTTTGGAGGGTTGGGGGTGGGGATGGCTGACGGCTGCTTCCTGTGTCTGACGGGTCCCAGCCTGGCTTCATAGCAGGAAGAAGGCTGGAGGGAGTCTTCAGGACTCCTGCACAGTCTGAGTCTCAGTGAGAGCTGGCAGCTAGATTGGGGCCTGTGTGGGCAGGTGCAGGGGAAACCTAGGCCTAGTGGGGCTAAGGGTGGGGTATCATGGGCTCACCGTCTGGATGGCTGGGGCGAAAGGCATATAGCGGATGAGGTAGTTTTCAGCCAGATGGACGTAGCTGTGGCGAAAGGCACTACGAGGCCGTGGCCCACCCACCACCTTATACAGCTCTAGGCCCAACAGGCCTGCCACGGCTGCTGTAGTGGTGGCAATGGCTGGGATAATCTGGCCCACAATTCGCTTACTCTGCCAAGAACAAGAGATTTTGTGTGGGCCCAAGGCGTAGGGCCAGGGTTTGGCCCCCACCTCCAGGCCCGAGCCTCAAGGGGTAGGGTTACCTGGGCACGGCTGACAGGTGGAATCCCATAGTTCTGACATCGCAGGCTAGCTGCCGCTGCCACAAAGTCCACATGGAAGTTGCTGTCATCATCCTGTAAGGTCCAAGTCAAAGTAGTGTTAACACTGCAGCCGTGCCCCTCACCATGGCCCACTGTGTGCCACTGCACAGGTCTCCACACAGTTCTGTGGGGGGGTGCCCCCCATCTCCTCTTGATCAGACAGGCTGAGGTTCAGGGAATGTGAGCTGCTTCCAGGGCCTTGCTGGGAGAATTCAGGCCAAGGAGCTCCAAAACTACCTTATTAGCTCCTGACTTTTCTCCACAAACTCCCCAGCCCCACTCCTCACTGCCACTTGGGCTCCCACCTTCTCAAACATCAGAGGTTTCAGGGGAGGGCCCACAGTCCAGAATTCCAGGGCTTTGTTCAGTTCCTTCAGCTGCTCAGGGCCTGTCAGGGGAGGGGATGTTGAGGCAGTCCTTAGCCCCTGTCTCCTGCACTCTTCCTGGAGCCCTGTGCCTATTCTTGGTCTTTGCCAAGCCTGTCACTATTCCCTGATCAAATCAAGAAGCCCCCTTAATTAATGCTACAATCTCCCCTCTAGAAGCCCCAGTCTTCACCCATTTGTGTGCATGACCTCTGTGACTCTGTCCTCACTTGCAGGCCATAGCTAGGCACTCCCCAGGAGCCAATGGATTTATTTACTTATTTATTTTGCCAAGAATCTGCCACAAGAACTGGGATGTGGTATAGGCAGCAGGGAGAAGACCTACTGAGGGACCAGAGAATAAGCCTGAAACTATGGAGGAGTGAGGTTAGGAGGCCTGAGAGGTAGCAAATTGGCTGTAGATCCCCTAGGGCCTATCTTCCTTCTGCAGCACAGGCTGAGGACAGTTCAGGTTCAGGCCTTTGAAAGACAGCATGGGGGGCCAGGGCCAGGAGCCTCACCAAACTCAGCAGAAGCTGAAATCAGCTCTAGATTACTAGCAAAGATGGGGGCCATCTGTTGGGGGTCAGGCTGTGGCAGCAGCTTCAGCAGCTCCCTGAGTGCAGTTGAGTCCTGTGAGCCAGGCAGCCCATGCATCTGGGCATACAGGTTGGCAGCTGCCAGTATGTAGAGGAGGTGCATGTCCTGCAGCCAGACCAAGAACAGGAGCAGAGGCATGGGTGTGAGTGAGCATGTATGGGTGCATGGGGTAGGGGTCACTCTCCATTTGTGGATCTGTTTGAGTGCCTGCCTTTGCCTCACATGTAGACACCCATATGTGCACAAGCATGGCTGTCTCTGGGCATCTGCGCATCTCTGCAGAATGCAGAAATGCCAACCTCTGCTCTGAGGGGCCACATCTCTATCTTGGAGCTCCCTAGGGAATCCCACTCACTTGGTTGGTGTCAAACTCCAAGGGCTGGGGACACTGTTTGGGACCCGACCAGAAGGGAGTTCCATCCTCAAGCACCTAGGTAGGTAAGTAGAAGCTGCTGGGCTCAGTCTGGTCCCTCTGAGCCCCCAGCATCCCAACCCCTAGCCACACACTTTATTAGGTGGGAAGTGCCTCAGCAGCTGTTTGATGCCATAATGGAAGCAGAGTTTCCAGTGGCCAAGAGCCCACGCCACACAGTCTTGCCAGTTCTGTGCACGCACTCTCAGGACCCCAAGCACCGGCTTCAGTAAAGTGAGTGTCTGTGGCCCATCCATGTCTGCCAGGGAAGTGTGTGCCCTGCAGAGAGAGGAAAAAGTGTGAGACTGAGTCCTGCAGACTCGTACTTGGAGCCCTGGACTCCTATCTGCCTCTGGTGGCCTTACTGTTGGTGGTGGTTGATGGTCTCTGCAGACAGTCGGAAGAGTCCCTCAAACTCATCCCGGGCCCACTGTGGAGGAGGGAGGAAGAGTGAGGTGTCAGGTGGAGAACAGGTCTGCAGCTGAGGGCTGAGCTGGGTAGGGTGGGAGTCTCCAGGGTGCTTCCTACCTGCAAGGTGTGCTCGGCTGTGCTAGGGAAGTGCCGCACGGTACAGACAGGGTAGGGGGCATCCTCAGAAGCTGCAGCTGAGGCAGGGGCTCTGTAGGCCTCAGTCACATGTGGCATGAATACTTTAGCACTGCCCCGGGTGCCCAATGTGCCTGCCTCCAGCAGTGGCTTCAGATAGTGGGTGCAACGAGCAGCTACATAGCGCCCTGGCAAGGGAACAGCGGGTCAGAAGTGGGGCTGGCACAGCTGTGGGCAAGGGACTGATCTCCAAAGTCAAGCACTCACGGGCCTGGAAACTGTCCAGGGCAGCAGCCACGCCATCCACATGGGAGAAAAAGTTATCCCCATAGATGTGCTCTGTGGTGGGATCCAGTGGGTAGGTAAGCGGGATCACCTGTAAGTCTGGGTTCAGGCGCCGGGCAGCTGCTGCAGCCACCTCTGCCTTGGGTCTCTGGGAAGACGGCAGGAAGATGTTGGGTAGGAAGCTGTATGGGAGGACGGTCTGGGATGCAGGAGTGTGGGGAGGGATCAGTACTCACACCAATGTCCTGGGACCTGAAAAGGAACTGACGGCTGAGATTGGAGCGCTCTATGTGGTCCATGTCGACAACAGTCAAGCCCCCGCTGTTCCTGGCCCCCAGTCCCACTAGGGCAAAGACTTTGAGCAGCTCACAACCAATGGCACCAGCACCCACCTGTTGGCAGGAACAGCCTTAGCCAGAGAGGCTGGGCTGGCTCTTCTAAAGGCACTCCCAGTCTCACCCCACAGCTCACCAAGAGGTAGTGCTGGCGGCTCAGTTTCTCCTGAAAACCAGCCCCAAACACTGCAATTTGCCCATCATAGCGGCTGCCTCTCTAGGGGACAGAGATAGGGGTCAGTGATGGCTACTGGCCTGCATCTCCTTCTTACAATGAGTTTTCTGAATCAGGACCGGGAGGCCATTCCTTATGTTTCTCCCCTAGTCCTGATTTTGGACAAGGCTTGTACCCCTATCCCAGGCTCTCACCGGGGCGCAGTCCTCAGGACTGGGAAGGAGCTCCCCATCTTCCGGAAGACAATCGAGGGCATCAAAGTAAAGCCACTGGTCCAGAGGCATGAACTTCCTGGAGATTGCCTAGGGGCAGCACTTCAGGCTGGGCACTGCTGCCACCTCCTGACCCCTTCAGATCCTGGCTGGAGGCTACACCCAGGTTGGTGAAGCCTCCAGGGCTGCTATCTGGTGCTGGGTGCCCTCTGACACACACACCGATCTCCACATCTTCCCAGTACCCCCCACACCTATGCCTGTGCCTACCTTCAGCACTTCCTGGGCAGCTACTGCACCCAGCATGGCCACCATAGGGCTCAAGACACCTCCACTGCTTAGGGCAACTGTCCGCACTAGGGCCTCATCCAGTGGCTGTTCCAGTGGCTCTTCCTCTGTCCACTTCAGTGGTTCCAGGTCCTGGGCCAGGCCCACCACGGTCTCTGCATCAACCTGTTGGTAGGACTCTGTGGCACAGTAGCCCCAGCCTGAGCTCCACTCCTGACTCAAATCCTTCCAGCCACCCTCCATCTACCCTGTTCCACAGAAGAGGAAGCAGAAGCCTGGGTGGGAAGGCCTGGCCCTGCTGCCAGCCTGTGCAGCACCACCAGAGGATGTCCAGTACCAGACAGCAGCACAAGAGGCTTCACTAATCTAAGTGCAGCTTCCAACACAGATCTGAGGCATCAGGGTGTAGCAGGGGTCCCCAGGATGTGTGCCTGGCACTTCCATGGAACCAGCCTCTACTCTAAAGGCTGCAGTGTTGGAAGATCAAACTTGGATTTGTGAACGGTCATTGTTACCTCTGGCAGATGGGACCCCAATAAATGACAGAGGCTGGGGGTGGGAGCAACAGGGCCACTCACAGGATCCCAGGGCTGGGGTGGCCGGCCATGGAGATGCTGGAACTTGTGCAGTGCACAGAAGGCCTGATGCAGGCAGTGGGCACGGTGAACTTCCTGGGAGCTCTGGGCCACCACATGGGGCTGGAGCAGGGCTGTGTCCAGGGACTTCTGCAAGGGCACCTGGCTCAGGGTCTAGTCCAGAATGCTACGGGCCCCTCAAGGCAACCAAGCTCCCCTACCTCAGATGCACTTGCACTCACATGTCTCACAGTCTTGGGTCTCTTGACTTCAGTGATAGCCCCACCACGCAAGTACCGAGAGAAAGTTGTTGTGTCTCCGATCTCCAGGGACCCATCCTCTGAGGGAGGTCCAGTCTAGTCAGTATGATCCTTGAGCCTGAGTAGTTCCCACACCCCATCCTATCTTGCATCTGTGTCCCAGACCTTGCTGCACCCTATAGAAGATGGAGGGAGAAAAACCCATTCCAAGGGCCAGGCTGTGCTCACTCCCAGTGGAGGCTTGGGTGCTGCGCCTGGAGTTGGAATGGGATTGGCTTACCCCGCACATGGATAGACCGGGGATCACAGTCGTTGAGCTCAACCATTCCCTCAATTCCTGAGAAAGTCACCAAGTCTCCGTCACGGAAGTAGTGGGTATTGGCCCCTTTCCTCAGAGTGAGAATTCCAGGGGAGCCCTGAGTAGGAGGAGGCTTGGCTCAGGGGTGCCCGGACCTGCCTTCCACAGGCCCTGGCAGCCTTTCCTTGGTCAGCAAGTGAATGTCTACAGCTCAGCACCCACCTGGGAGATGTGCTGGATGGCAGCTGTCAGGGGTTCTGCCTCTGTGGGGTCCTGCACAGTGAAGTCCTCACCAAAGTCACAGAACAACTGCCTGAGATGGGGTGGTAGGGGTCACTGAGGCAGCTTACAGGTTGTACTTAAGGATAGGGGATACTAGGGCAGGGCCAGAGGGCCAGAATTGGGAAAGGAATGCAAGGAGAGGCTTGGGAACTAGAATTTGAGAGGGTTACTGGAGCAGGTCTGGAGGTTAGGTTGGAGGAACCAGAGGGCAGGACTGGGAACCAGAATCAGAAAGGCATGCTGGTATAGACCTGAGGCTGGTTGGAGGGGCACTGGAGCAAGCCTGGAGCTGAGGACAGCATGGGGCCAGTTGCTGGCTATAATACGGTAGGCCGGGCAGGCAGTCTTACTCACCCCACAAGGCCTCGGGTGTCAGCCGCCAGAAAGCAAACTCCATGCTTATGGCACAAGGTACCCACCTTCAGCTGCTCCTCCAGCTTCGCAGCAGTCAGCACCACCACCTGGGTGGACACTGTGATCAGCAGGGCTAAAACCACTGCCCAGCCCTTCCTGCTCTTGAGGGCTGCAGGCCTGAGCTGACCTGGAAGTCCAACAGCAGGTCCTCAGTGATGTCACCCGTGTGCACAACGACCTGGACAGCTCTGTTGAGCTGAGCCAAGAGCTCTTGAGAGGCCTCAGCTCTGCTCCTTTCCAAGTCCTGCTCTGAGAGGAGAAACTAGGGAGAGAGCCAGTGCAGCCTGAGCAAAGACAGGAGTCCTCTTGGGCCATGCCCCCACCTTGGTCTGGCAGCCCATAGCCCCCCAGGACACTTACCTGGGCAGCCAGGTCGGACCAGCAGGTGGGGTGAGGATCATGCAGAGTAAGGCTGCCCACACCCATCAGGACCAAGTTCTTGGCCACCTCAGCCCCCAGGCCCTGCAGGCCTGACACCAGGACCCTGGCTCCCTGAATCCTCTGCATGGCAGGTGAGCCCAGCACATACCTGTGGATGGGAAGCAGGAGGCAAGCAGTTGCAGATCAAGGTCTGAAGACCATCCCCCATTCTCCACCCCTCACCTCGGGCCTCACAGCTGTCTTGAATACAGCTCCTCATCCAGCAGCTTCGAAGCATCTAGGGCATCCATCCTCAAACCTGGGGCCGAACAGTAGGCTGCAGCGCTCAGAGAGAGGGTCTTTGTTTAGGAGGCGGTGACAGTAGGGGCCAGTGCCCTGCTGTAGCTAGTGCAAACAAGAACCAAGGCCAAGGGAATAAGGGACGCTGCTGGTCACAGCTCTCTTCCTGGCTCCTCTGGAGAAAAGAAAAGTGAAAGTGAAACTACGCTCTGAGCAGGCTCCTGATCCTGCCTCCAGACTCCGGCCCCAGACAGGCCAATCAGGGTCTAAAACCTGGGATGAGTTCCAGGACTCCAAGAGGTGATCAGTCTCTGAGTGTCAGACCTGAGGGTGGGAGGCATGGGGCAGCCACATTCATACATGTTCTTATTTTCCTTTTAGACTTTTATTTTGAAATAATTATAGACTTGCAAGAAGTTGCACAAAAAATAGTGCAGAGAGGGCCTGTGTACCCTTCACAGGTGTGTCCTTTTGCCTTCTTTTTTTTTTTTTTTTTTTTTTTTTGAGACGGAGCCTCACTCTGTTGCCCAGGCTGGAGTGCAGTGGCAGGATCTCAGCTCACTGCAAGCTCCAATTCCCGGGTTCATGCCATTCTCCTGCCTCAGCCTCCCCAGTAGCTGCGGCCATAGGCGCCCGCCACCTCGCCCGGCTAATTTTCTGTATTTTTTAGTAGAGACAGCGTTTCACCATGTTAGCCAGGATGGTCTCGATCTCCTGACCTAGTGATCCGCCCGTCTCGGCCTCCCAAAGTGCTGGGATTACAGGCTTGAGCCACCGCGCCCGGCCCCTTTTGCCTTCTTAGGAACCTGGGGCCAGTTCTCTGGGAGATGGACCACTGTTTCTCACGAAACTTCATAATAGCCAAACCAAGTGCTGTCTTAAGTTCTTTTTCGTTGTTGTTGTTAATTTAGGTGAAATTCATGTAACATAAAATTAACCATTTTAAAGTGTACAATTCAGTGGCATTTAGTGCATCCACAGTGTTGTTCAACCATCACGTCTATCTAGTTCCACAATTTTTCATCACCCACAACGAACATACCAAACACATTCAATAATTACCATATATGTGGCTGGGCGTGGTGGCTCACGCCTGTAATCCTAACACTTTGGGAGGCCAAGGCGGGTGGACCACCTGAGGTCTGGAGTTCGAGACCAGCCTGGCCAACGTGGTGAAACCCCATCTCTACTAAAAGTACAAAAATTAGCCAGGCATGGTGGCACGTGCCTACATGTAATCCCAGCTACTCGGGAGGCTGAGGCAGGAGAATTGCTTGAATTTGGGAGATGGAGGTTGCAGTGAGCTGAGATCAAGCCACTGTACTCCAGCCTAGGCAACAGAGTAAGATGCAGTCTCAAAAAAAAAAAAAAAAAAAAAAAAAAAAGAATTGCAAAACGTAACCTCTTATGTCTATTTTCTTTCACTTAGAATGTTTTCAAGGTTCACAGAGTTTATAGCCTGTATCAATATTTTGTTCCTTTTAATGGCTGAATAACAGTCCATTATATGTATCATACCACAATTTGTTTATCCATTCATCTTTTGATGGACATCTGGGTTATTTCTAACTTTCGGATTTGTGAATAGTGCTGCTATGTCCTTTTTTATTTATTTATTTATTTATTTATTTATTTATTTATTTTTTGAGACAGAGTCTCACTCTATTGCCCAGGCTGGACTGCAGTGGCATAATCACAGCTCACTGCAGCCTCAATCTCCCGGGCTCAAGTGATCCTGCTGCCTCAACCTCCCAAGTAGCTGGGACTAGAGGTGTGCACCACCACACTCAGTTAAAGTGGTTTTTGTTTGTTTGTTTGTTTGTTTTTGAGATAGGGTCTTACTCTGGTTGCCCAGGCTGGAGTGCAGTGGTGTGATCATTGCTCACTGCAGCCTCAGTGTCTTGGGCTCAAACAATCCTCCCACCACAGCCTCCTGAGTAGCTGGGACCACAGGCATGCACCACCACATCCAGCTAATTTTTCTTTTTTTTTTTTTTGAGACGGAGTCTCGCTCTGTCACCCAGACTGCACGATCTTGGTTCACTGCAACCTCCGCCTCCTGGATTCAAGTGATTCTTCCGACCCAGCCTCCCGAGTAGCTGGGATTACAGGCACCTGCCATCATGCCTGGCTAACTTTTGTATTTTTGTAGAGATGGGGTTTCACCATGTTAGCCAGGCTGGTCTTGAACTCCTGACCTCAGGTGATCCACCCGCCTTGGCCTCCCAAAGTGCAAATTTTCTTTTTTTATTTTTAGTAGAGACGGGGTTTTGCCATGTTGCCTAGGCTGGTCTCGAATCTCTGGACTTAAGCAATCTGCCCACCTCAGCCTCCCAAAGTGCTGGGACTACAGGTGTGAGCCACCGCACCTGGCTTTGGCTAATTTCTTAATTAATTACTTGTTTTTGTAGAGATTGGGGGGTGGGTATTGCTATCTTGCCCAGGCTGGTCTCGATGAATGCCTGGCCTCAAGCGATCCTCCCACCTCGCCTTCCCAAAGTGCTGGGATTACAGGTGTGAGCCACCGTGCCCAGCCTGATTCTTGAACAAGTACTATGTTGCCCAGGCTGGTCTCAAAATCCTGGGGTCAAGTGCCTCGGCCTCCTAAAGTGCTGGGATTACAGGCTTGAGCCACCGCGCCCGGCCTGTTTGTTTTCATTCAATAACATTTACTGGGTGTGACAGAAGTACTAGGTACAGAAACCAGGGCTGGATTTTGAAGTAAAATGCTATCTTTAATAGACTCCAAAGAGTATTTAAGGAAATTCAGTATCCATTCCTGCTTTTTAAAACTCTCATTAAAATAGAAAGAGATAAAAATTTTAAATTGTGGTAAAATATACATAAGATAGAATTTACCATTTACACATTTAAGTGTGTAATTCAGTGACATTTAAGTACATTCACAATGCTGTGTAACTATCACCACTATCTATTTTTAGATCTTTTTTTTTTTTTTTGAGACAGGGTCTGGCTGTGTTGCCCAGGCTGGAGTGCAGTGACGCCATTTCGGCTCACTGCAACCTCTGCCTCCCAGCCTCAAACCATCCTCCCACTTCAGCCTCTGGAGTAGCTGGGACTACAGGCACAGTGCTACCACGCCCAGCTAATTTTTGTATTTTTTGTGGAGACAGGATTTCGCCACATTGCCCAAGATGGTCTCCGACTCCTGAGCTCAAATGATCTGCCTGCCTTAGCCTCCCAAAGTGTTGGAATTACTGGTATGAACCACCATGCCCAGCCAAAAATTGTTTTAAATTAGCTGGGCATGGGCCAGGCATGGTGGCTCATGCCTGTAATCCCAGCACTTTGGGAGGCCGTGGTGGGCGGCCTTAGGTTAGGAGTTCGAGACCAGCCTGGCCAACATGGCGAAACCTCGTATCTACCAAAAATACAAAAATTAGCTGGGCGTGGTGGTGGGCATCTGTAATCCCAGCTACTCAGGAGGCTGAGGCAAGAGAATTGCTTGAACCCAGGAGGCAGAGGTTGCAGTGAGCTGAGATTGTACCACTGCACTACAGCCTGGGCAACAGAGTGAGACTCCATCTCAAAAAAAAAAAAATTAGCTGGGCATGGTGGTGTGCTTCCTTAGTCCCAGCTACGGAGGAGGCTGAGGCAGGAGGGTCTCTTGAGCCCAAGAGGTGAAAGGTGCAATAAGCCATGACCACGCCAGTGCACTCCAGCCTAGGTGACAGCCCTTGTCTCAAAAAAAAAAAAGGTGGGGGACAGGCATGGTGGCTCACGCCTGTAATCCCAGCACTTTGGGAGGCTGAGGCAGGCAGATCACGAGGTCAGGAGATCAAGACCATCCTGGCTAACATGGTGAAAACCCATCTCTACTAAAAATATAAAAAATTAGCCGGGCGTGGTGGTGGGCCCCTGTAGTCCCAGCTACTTGGGAGGCTGAGGCAGGAGAATGGCGTGAACCTGGGAGGCGGAGCTTGTGGTGAGCCGAGATGGCGCCACTGCACTCCAGCCTGGGCGACAGAGCGAGAACTCCGTCTCAAAAAAAAAAAAAAGTGTGTCTCTCCCCATCCCCCCATTGTATCCCCGCATTGCATCCCCCATTGGCTTCTTCTCTTACCGTGTGGTCTCTGCACATGCCAGCTCCATGTTGTCTTCTGCTGAGTACAAGCAGCCTAACGTCTTCACCAGAAGCAGATGCTGCTGCCACACTTCTTGTACAGCCCAGACATCTGTAAGCCAAATAAAGTTTTCTTTTTTTTTTTTTTTTTGAGACGGTCTCACTCTGTCTCCCAAGTTGGAATGCAATGGTGAAAACATGGCTCACTGCAGACTCCTAGGCTCAAGGAATTCTCCCACTTCAGCCTACCAAGTAGCTGAGACCACAGGCGTGCACCACCATGCCCAGCTAATTTTTTAAAATTGTGTAGAGACGGGGTCTTACCATGTTGTCCAGGCTGGCCTCAAATTCTTGAAAGCAAGTGATCTTCCCATCTTGGCCTCCCAAAGTGCTGGGATTATAGGCGTGAGTCACCATGCTCAGCCGAGATTATTATTATTATTATTTTTTGAGACAGAGTCTCGGTCTGTTGCCCAGGCTGGAGTATAGTGGTGCAATCTCGGCTCACTGAAACTTCCACCTCCCCAGTTCAAGTGATTCTCCTGCCTCAGCCTCCCAAGTAGCTGGGATTATAGGCATGCGCCACCACGCCTGGTTAATATTTTTCTATTTTTAGTAAAGACGGGGGTTTTACCATGTTGGCCAGGCTGGTCTCGAACTCCTGAACTCAAGTGATCTGCCTGCCTCAGCTTCCCAAAATGCTGGGATTACAGCCGTGAGCCACTGTGCCCGGCTGAGATTTTGTATGACTGATTCAATACCCTTACTAGTTATAGGTCTATTCAGGTATTCTATTTCTACTTTGAGACAGTTTTTTTAGTTTTTGTGTTTCTAGGAATTTATCCATTTCGACTATGTTATATAATTTGTTGGCATAGAATTGTTCACCATATCCTCTTATAATTTTTTTTTTTTTTTTTTTTTTTTTTGAGACAGGGTCTCGCTCCGTCTCTCAGGCTGGAGTGCAGTGGCACGATCACAGCTTACTGCAGCCTCAACCTCCTGGGTTCAAGCAACCTTCCCATCCCAGCCTCTTGAGTAGCTGGGACCTGGGACCTGGGACCACAGGCCCGTGCCACCACACCCAGCTAATTTTAGTACTTTTAGTAGAGTTGGGGTTTCACCATGTTGGCCAGGCTGGTGTCCAACTCCTGGACTCAAGTAATCCACCTGCCTCAGCCTCCCAAAGTGTTGGCATTACAGGTGTGAACCACCTTGCCTAGACTAGTTTGTTCTTTTTCTAGTTCTTTCAGGTATACAGTGAAGTTACTGATTTTAGATCTTTTTGTTGTTTGTTTTTTGAGACAGGGCCTCACTTTGTAGCCCAGACTGGAATGCAGTGGCATGATCACTGCTCACTACAAATTCTGTGTCCTGGGTTCAAGTGATCCTCCCATCTCAGCCTCCCAAGTAGCTGGGACTACAGGCCTGCACCACCACGCCAGGATAATTTTTGTATATTTACTTTGGTAGAGATGAGAGGTTCACCATGTTGCCCAGGCTGGTCTCAAACTCCTGGGCTCAACTGATCCTCTCACCTTGGCCTCCCAAAGTGCTAGGATTACAGGCATGAACCACTGCACCCAGCGAGATCTTTTTTTAAAATACAGGTTTTTACAGTTATAAATTTCCCTTTTACAGCATCCCATAAATTTTGGTGTATTGTGTTTTCATTTTCATTCATCTCAAAGTGTTAATTTCCCTTGTGATTTCTTCTTCGACCTATTGATTGTTTAAGGTGTGTTGTTTGAAAGTCATGTGAGCTGGGCATGCTGGCTCACACCTGTAATCCCAGTACCATGGGAGGCTGAGGCAGGAAGATGACTTGAACCCAGGAGTCCAAGACCAGCCTGTGCAATATAGTGGGAACCTGTCCCTACAAACAAAGAACAAAAAAACCCTCTAGCCAGGTGTGGTGGTGTGCACTACTAGTCCCAGCTATTCAGGAGGTTGAGGCGGGAGGATCGCTTGAGCCCGGGAGGTCGACATTGCAGTAAGCCATGATCATGCCACTGTACTCCAGCCTGTGTGACAGAGTGAGACCTTGTCTCAGAAACAAAATAAAACAAAAAGTCTTATCAAGGAGGATGAAGGAGCAGAGAGTTCCAGGAATCCATCTCTCCACAGCAAAAATTGAGCTAGTTGAAACTATCTGAAGCAACCATTTTGGAAATCTGGTCTAGTAGAACATTTTCAGCATCCAGGGGAGAGGTTGATGAAGAAGCTGGTAAACTTCAGTAAATTTTCACTTTTCTCATAGCAGCTGCTGCCTCCAGTCCAGTGATAAACATCTACGTGGAGAGCTCCTATAGAACCTTTCTTCTACACACACAGTTTCCCCTATTGAAGTTGCTCCCAAGTTTTGGCAATTATAAATACAGCTGCCATAAATATTTATGTACTGAGTTTTGTGTAAACATCATTTTTTTAAATGCATTTGCTGACTTTAGGTTTTTAAAAACTTATTTGGGGCCCGGCGCGGTGGTTCACGCCTGTAATCCCAGCACTTTGGGAGGTTGAGGCGGGCAGATCACCTGAGGTCAGGAGTTTGAGACCAGCCTAGCCAACATGGCGAAACCCCGTCTCTACTAAAAATACATAAATTAGCCAGGCATGGTAGCAAGTGCCTGTAATTCAGGAGGCTGAGGCAGGGAGAATTACTTGAACCCAAAAAGCGGAGGTTGCAGTGAGCCAAGATCATGTCATTACACTCTAGCCTGGGCAACAGAGCAAGACTCAGTCTCAAAAACAAACAAACACTCATTTTGGTCTTTGGAAAATAATGAAAAGCACAATTGCTGCATTAAGACTACGTTTAGCTTTGTAAGGATGCCTTGGGTGTGGTGGCAATGCCGGGATTAAGACTACGTTTAACTTTGTAAGAATGCCACAGATGTGGTGGCTAGGCCGGGCACGGTGGCTCACACCTGTAATTCCAGCACTTTGGGAGGCCTAGGTGAGCGGATTGTCTGAGCTCAGGAGTTTGAGACCAGCCTGTGCAACATGGTGAAACCCCATCTCCTCTAAAAATACAAAAACATTAGCCAGGCATGGTGGTGCATGCCTGTAGTCTCAGCTACTCGGGAGGCTGAGACGGGAGAATCACTTGAACCCAGAAGGCAGAGGTTGCAGTGAGCCTAAATCAGGCCACTGCACTCCAGCCTGGGTGACAGAGTGAGACTCTGTCTCAAATAATAATAATAATAAAAATACAAGGCCGAGCGCAGTGTAATCCCAGCACTTTGGGAGGCAGAGGAAGGCAGATCACCTGAGGTCAGGAGTTCAAGACCAGCCTGGCCAACATGGTGAAACCCTGTCCCTACTAAAAATACAAAATTTAGCCAGGTGTGGTGGCACACACCTGTAATCGCAGCTACTCGAGAGGCTAAGGCAGGAGAATCACTTGAACTTGGGAGGTGGAGGTTGCAGTGAACCGAGATCACGCTACCGCACTCCAGCCTGGATGACAAGAGCGAGACTCCCTCTCAAATAAATAAATATACAAAAATTGTTGAGGTATGGTGGCAAGAATCTGTAATTCCAGCTACTCGGGAGGCTGAGGCAGGAGAATCACTTGAGCCCACGAGGTGGAGGTTGCAGTGAGGTGAAATCACCCCACTGCACTCCAGCCTGGGCTACAGAGCAAGACTCGGTCTCAAAACAAACAAACAAACAAACAACTGCCAAAGCGTCTTCCAAAATGGCCATATACCATTTTGCATTCCTACCAGCAATGAATGAGAATTCCTATTGCTTCACATCTTGTCAGCATTTGGTAGATGCTGACAAAACCCCATCTCTACTAAAAATGCCAAAAATTAGACAAGTGTGGTGGAGCACACCTGTAATCTTACCTACTCAGGGGTCTGAGGCATAAGAATCGCTTGAACCTGGGAGGTGGAGATTGCAGTGAGCCGAGATCACGCCACTGCACTCCAGTCTGGGTGACATAGACCCTGTCTCAAAATGAATAAATAAATAAAAATAAAATTTGAGTTATTTGTTTTCCTTTTTTTGTGTGTGAGACAGAGCCTCACTTTGTCAGCCAGGCTGGAGTAAAATGGTGCTATCTTGGCTCACTGCAACCTCCGCCTCCTGGGTTCAAGCAATTCTCCTGCTGGGATTACAGGTGCCTGCCACCAAACCCAGCTAATTTTTGTATTTTTATTAGAGACGGGGTTTCACCATGTTGGTCAGGCTGGTCTCAAACTCCTGACCTTGTGATCTGACTGCCTTGGCCTCCCAAAGTGCTAGGATTACAGGCGTGAACCACAGTGCCTGGCCTGTATTTTTTCTTAGAGATGGGGTTTCGCCATGTTGCCCAGGCTGGTTTCCAACTCCTTGGTTCAGGCGATCCTCCTGCCTCGGCCTCTCAAAGTGCTGGGATTACAGATGTGAGCCACTGCATCTGGTCTAATTCCAAAGTTTATATGGAAAAGCAAAAGGCCAAGAATAACCAATACAATATTGAAGAAGAGCAAAGTCAGAGGAATGACACTTCCTGACTTCAAGACTTACTACAAAGCTATAGTAATCAAGACAGTAAGAATTGGACATGGTGGTTCACATCTGTAATCCCAGCACTTTGGGGGGCTGAGGCAGGAGGATCACTTGAACCCAGGAGTTTGAGACCAGCCTGGCTACACGTGAGACCTGGTCTCTATGTTAAAAAAAAAAAAGGGTGGGGGGCTGGGTGTGGCAGCTCATGTCTGTAATCCCAGCACTTTGGAAGGCTGAGGCAGGCAAATCACCTGAGTCAGTTCAAGACCAGCCTGGCCAACATGGTGAAACCCTGTTTCTACTAAAAATATAAAAATTATCTGGGCATGGTGGCAGGCGCCTGTAATCCCAGCTACTTGGGAGGCTGAGGCAGGAGAATTGCTTGAACCTGGGAGGTGGAGGTTGCAGTGAGCCGAGATTGCGCCACTGCACTCCAGCCTGGGCAGCAGAGCGAAACTTCATCTCGAAAAAAAAAAAGAGAGAAAAAAAGAGAAGGAAAGAAAATCAAGACAGTATGGTATTGGCAAAAATAGACCAATGAAACAGAATAGAGCCCAGAAACAGACCCACACAAATATAGTCAACTGATCTTTGACAAAGGAGCAAAGGCAACTCAGTAGAGAAAGAGTAATCTTTTCACAAATAGTCCTGGAACAATTGGCCATCCATATGCAAAAATCAAAAAAAAAATCTAGACATATCTTAGACCTTTCACAAACATTAACTCAAAATGGGTCATAGACCTAAATGTAAAATACAAAACTATAAAACTCCTAAAAGATAACATAGGGGAAAATCTAGGTGACCTTGGTTTGGTGATGACTTTTTTCTTTTTTGTTTTTTTGAGACAGAGTCTTGCTCTGTTATCCAGGCTGGAGTGCAGTGGCACAATCTTAGCTCACTGAAAACCTATTTACTTTTCAACTTCAGAGTTTTTCAGGGATAGTTTGTCAAAAAAATTCTTCCTGTGGCCAGGTGCGGTGGCTCACGCCTGTAATCCCAGCACTTTGGGAGGCCGAGGCGGGTGGATCACCTGAGGTTGGGAGTTCGAGACCAGCCTGACCAACATGGAGAAACCCTGTCTCTACTAAAAATACAAAATTAGCTGGGCATAGTGGCACATGCCTGTAATCCCAGCTACTCAGGAGGCTGAGGCAGGAGAATTGCTTGAACCCAGGAGGCAGAGGTTGTAGTGAGCAGAAGTCACACCATTGCACTCCAGCCTGGGCAACAAGAGCGAAACTCCATCTCAAAAAAAAAAAAAAAAAAAAAAAGGCCGGGCTCAGTGGCTCATGCCTGTAATCCTAGCACTTTGGGAGGCTGAGGCTGGCAGATCACGAGGTCAGGAAATCGAGACCATCCTGGCTAACATGGTGAAACCCCGTCTCCACTAAAAAAATACAAAAAAAAATTAGCTGGGTGTGGTGGCGGGCGCCTGTAGTCCCAGCTACTCAGGAGTCTGAGGCAGGAGAATGGCAGGGACCCGGGAGGCGGAGCTTGCAGTGAGCTGAGATCGCGCCACTGCACTCCAGCAGCCTGGGCGACAGAGCGAGACTCCATCTCAAAAAAAAAAAAAAAAAAAAAAAAATTCCTGTGAGTAGGCCATACTTCCCTGTTTCTTCATATTCTTTATAATTTTTTTGAGAACTGAATATTCTGGCCAGGCACAGTGGCTCACACCTGTAATCCTAGCACTTTGAGAGACTGAGGCGGGCGGATCCCTTGAGTCCAGAAGTTTGAGAACAGTCTGGGCAATATGGTGAAACTCCATATCTACTAAAACTACAAAGAAATTAGGCCAGGTGCCGTGGCTCACACCTCTAATCCCAGCACTTTGGGAGGCCGAGGCAGGCGGATTACCTGAGGTCGGGAGTTCAAGACCAGCCTAACCAACATGAAGAAACCCCATCTCTACTAAAAATACAAAATTAGGCCAGGCACAGTGGCTCACACTTGTAATCCCAGCCCTTTGGGAAGCTGAGGGGGGGGGGGTGGATCACGAGGTCAGGAGTTCAAGACCAGCCTGGCCAAGATGGTGAAACCCTGTCTCTACTAAAAAAAATACAAAAATTAGCCAGGTGTGGTGGCAGGCACCTGTAATCCCTGCTAGTTGAGAGGCTGAAGCAGGGAATTGCTTGAACCTGGGAGGCAGAGGTTGCAGTGAGCCGAGATTGCACCGCTGCACTCCAGCCTGGGCAACAGAGCAAGACTCTGTCTCAACAACAACAACTAACCGGGTGTGGTGGCGCATGCCTATAATCCCAGCTACTCGGGAGGCTGAGGCAGGAGAATCGCTTGAACCTGGGAGGCAGAGGTTGCAGTGAGCTGAGATTGTGCCATTGCACTCCAGCGTGGGCAATAAGAGCGAAACTCTGTTTCAAAAAAATAATATTGCCAGATGTGGTGGCCCATGCCTGTAGTCCCAGCTATTCGGGAGACTGCAGCCTGGGTGACAGAGACCCTGTCTCAAAAAACAAAACAAAACAATAAAAATAGAACAAAAAACCACCCAAAACGGAATATTCCGAGTATTTTTTTGTGGCAACTCTGGAAATCTTATTCTCAAATTCCTCAGGGATTGTTCAATTTTTTTTTTTTTTTTTTGACACTGGCAACTCTGTTGTCCAGGATGGAGTGCAGTGGTACTATCTCGGCTCACTACAACCTCTGCCTCCCTGGTTCAAGTGATTCTCCTGCCTCAGCCTCCTGAGTAGATGGGATTACAGGCATGTGCCACTGCACCCAGCTAATTTTTTGTATTTGTAGTAGAGACGGGGTTTCACCATGTTGGCTCAGATGGTCTAGAACTCCTGACTTCAGGTGATCTGCCCACCTCGGGCTCCCAAAATGCTGGGATTACAGGTGTAAGCCACCGCACCAGGCCTAAATTTTTGCTTGTTGAGGGCTGGAGCCATCTGTGATTTTTCCAAACTAGTTATGCAAAGTGTGTGTCTCCTGTGTGTGTGTTGTCACTGAAGTTTGTTATCTCTTATAATGCTAAAAACCTCAATTACTTTTGCACCAATCTAATATTTTATTTTGCAGCAACCTAATTCATTTATTTATTTATGAGACAAGGTCTCACTCTGTTGCCCCAGCTGAACTGCAGTGGTATAATCACTGCTACTGCAGTCTCCAACTCCTGGAATCAAGCAATTCTCCTGCCTCAGACTCCCTAGCAGCTGGGAGTCTGCAGGCATGCACCACCACACCTGGCTAATTTTTAAATTTTTTGTGGAGACAGGGTCCCACTGTTTTGCTCAAGCTGGTCTTGAACTCCTAGGTTCAAGTATTCCTCCTGCCTCAGCCTCCCAAAGTGTGAGCCGCTGTGCCCAGCTTCTATTATCTCTGTAGTCAGCTAGTGAGTGAGCTCACAAAGATTTTTTGGCTTAAAAAACAAACAAAAAAAGGCACGGGTCCTTTAAATCTTCTGATATGTTGCCAAGGTGGGGTGGAGCGGGGTATTAATGCAGGAATTATATCTAAGAGGCTGAAACCAAGACAAGCATCTCAGAGTACCTCCAGGTCCACCAAAGCACACAACCCCCAAATTTTTGGAGGGCAAGGTCCCCAGACCTGTTCTGGCACCAGTCAGCTGCTTTCAGAACTGGTGCTGTTATCCCCACAGCCGGGTGGGGCTGAGGAATGGGAGTAGTAGCTGCTTGATTCACACTACTTTCTTCATCCAGCAACCCCCTTGTTAAATGTCTGATCAGGAACCAGAGTTCTGAAACAGTTGATTATAATCACTGCTCTTTTCAGCTCAATGCTTGCTTTGATCCAGGAACCAACCCCTGGAGCTTCCAGTTCCACCATTGTGCATGCCTTCGCTCCACACTCTTTTGATTATTATAGTTTTATAGTTAAGTTTTTAAATTGGGAAGAACTTTATCTTTTCTCTAAAACAATTTCAAAAAAATGTTTTGGCTATTCAGAGCCTCTTGCAATTCCATATAAATTTGAGAATTAGTTTTCAAATTTCTGCAAAAAACAAGGGCCACTGGAATTTTGATAGGGATTGTATTGAATTTGTAGAATGCTTTGGGGGTTATTGCCATCTTAATATTAAGTCTTCTAATCCAGGAACACAAGATGTCCATATATTCAGGTCATAAGTTCAATTTTTGGTAACCATCACACCTATTTCCAAAACTTTTTCATCACCCCAGACAGAAACTCTGTGACCATCAAGCAGTAACTCCCCTGCCCCCTCCCTCTATCCCATGCTAACTTCTATTCTGTCTCTGTGAACTTGCCTGTTCTAGACACTTCATGTAAGTGGAATCATACAATAGTTGTCTTTTTGTGTCTGGCTTATTTCACCTAGCTGCCATAAGTTCTTAACCTATACGCAACACAGATCCCCACTTTATTTTTATTTTGGGGAGTCTCGTTCTGTCGCTCAGGCTGGAGTGCAGCGGAATGATCTCAGCTCACTGCAGCCTTTGCCTCCTAGGGTCAGGTGATCCTCCCACCTCAGCCTCCCAAGTAGCTGGGACTACAGGTGCATACCACCATGCCCGGCTAATTTTTGAATTTTTGGAGAGATGGGGTTTCACTATGTTGGCCAGGCTGGTCTCGAACTCCTGGGCTCAAGCAATCTACCTGCTTTGGCCTCCCAAAGTGCTGGAATTATAGGTGTGAGTCACCATGCCTGGCCCAGATCCCTACTTTACAGATAAAGAAGCTGAGCACAGGGGCCAGGCACGGTGGCTCACGCCTGTAATCCCACCACTTTGGGAGGCTGAGGTGGGTGGATCACCTTAGGTCAGGAGTTTGAGACCAGCCTGGCCAACATGGTGAAACCCCGTCTCTACTACAAATACAAAAATTAGCCAGGCATGGTGGTGCGTGCCTGTAGTCCCAGCTACTCAGGAGGCTGAGGCAGGAGAATCGCTTGAACCCGGGAAGTGGAAGTTGCAGTGAGCTGAGATTGTGCCACTGCACTCCAGCCTGGGTAACAGACTGACTCTGTCTCAAAAAAAAAAAAAACAGAAGAAGCCGAGCACAGAGAGGCCAGGTAATTTACCTAAGGTCACTCAGCTGGACAGTGCTAGCGGCCAGCCCCTACACTCTTAACCTGATGCTTCACTTCACATCACTAAACTTCCTTGGCTCAAGTCAGCTGCAGAGGGGCCAAAACTCATAACCAAGAATGGTACCTCCTTGCCACAAAGCCCCATACTCCTCCAGATATGCTAGAGATCAGCTGGGCAACCTCCACTGCAGCATTCACTCACTCCCTGTGCTCTTAATCCCCATGCTGGGTCCTGGGAAAACAGGTGAACTCCTACCTAATAGTGGGAGAGGGAAATTTAGGGGACTTCACTCAGGCTGGGGGTCAAGAAGTGAAGCACTTGAAAGAAAGTGCCCTTGGCTGGGTGTGGTGGCTCACACCTATAATTCCAGCACTTTGGGAGGCCAAGGCAGAAGGATCGCTTGAGCTCAGGGGTTTGAGACCAGCATGGGCAACATAGCAGGACCCTGTCTCCACAAAAAGTAAAAATAAAAAAATTAGCCAGGTGAGGTGGCACATACCTGCAGTCCCAGCTACAGGTTGAGGTGGGAGGATCACCTGAGCCTGGGAGGTTGAGGCTGCAGTGAACTGTGATTGTGCCACTGCACTCCAGCCTGGGAGACAGAGGGAGACCCTGTTGCAAAAAGAAAAAAAAGAAAGAAAGAAAGTGCCTTTGCAGCCAAAAGTCAAAAGCTAGTAATTTGGCTGGTAGTGTTTAAACGTGGGGAGGAACGGAAGGTAGTGGTCGTTGGTTATTTGCTGTGAGTATCCCTGTATAGATAGATTTCTGTTTACTCATTCACTTTCCTACTTATGGCCTTTAGGCTATGCCTAGGTTAGAGATTGTGAGAAAAGCAGAAGTGATCTCATTTTTGCTAGAGTCTTCCTGTGCCCCATGAGAAGGCACATGCCTAGGGAAGGAACTGCTAGGTCTGAGGCTAGGTGATATTCCTGCTTTAGAAAGTCATGCCAAACAGTTTTCTAAAGTGTTGGTGCAAATTTACACTCTCAGAACCAGGAAGAAGATATTATTATTATTGTTTTTTAAAATTTTATTTTACATGAAAATCTTCCATCCTCTCCATACATCCCATTCTATCCTCCATTCCCCAACCTGCTTGGCCCAGGCTATGCCTAGCAGCAAGTCAAAGGCAGGTAGAAGCTCAGGCTGAGGCTGCCTGAGATGCCTCAAGTACTCTGGTCCACAGAGACAGTCAACAAGCGACCGTGGTCTCCAGGCCCAGAAAGAGTCTGACCACATCTGATCATGGCTATAAACAGAAGCCTGGCAACAGGAGCAGGCCCTGCTGACAGGATCAGTGGGCTGGTCATGTCAGCTTCCAGTCATGGGAGTGGGGCAGGGTGAGGGCAGGAAGAGCAGCCTCTGGGTGTCACACTCCCCCTCACCTGTTTGTCTGCCCTTACTCCTCAGGCTGGTCCCGAAAGTGGGGCTCTGCCCACAAAACCCCCTGCCTGGACAGTCCTTAAATCCTACAAGTTGGAGGCATGTGTCTGGCCACTGGTCAGACTCACTGTTCTCACGACCACAGGAAGGTGTCCAGCTTGGCCTGGGAGAGAGAAGGCACTGTCTTCACCCTCACTCTCTGCTTAGCCTTGGTCTTGGGCTTAACAGGCAATGGGCGGATCATGGCTGTGTCAGTCTGGAGGAGCTGTCAAGGAAGAGGCTTGGAGAAAGGACTGCAATGCAGGGCAAGAAAAGCTCTGAGCCGGGGCTGGGCAGCCCTGGTACACAGAATGAGGCCCAGCACTGCACACCTGAGGCTGTTGGCACTGGCAGGCTGGGAGTATAGGTGAGGCATAGTATGGGCTCCACAGCTCAGCTCAGCTCAACACCACAGAAAAAGGATACAGGCTGGATGAATTTTGTCCGGCCACCGAGCCCATCGAAGCCTGTCCTTACCTAGGGTGGAAAAAAGAGATGAGTGGGCCAGGCTAATGGGCTGGGTGGCTGGCCACCCATTTCTACCCAAAAGGGTTGGCTCCTGCCACTGTGAGAAGCCGTACTCACCACATCTTTGCTGCGACAGGACTCTGACCTGGGCCTCTTGGGCTGTTTCTGGCCCAGGATGGCATTCCGGACAAAAATAGGGAAGGCACCAACCAGTTCCTCATCTGGCTCTCCTGCACAGCTCTGGTCACCCAGTGAAAGCTGGGACTCCTGCAGGAAAGACCCCAGGGCCAGACTTGATAAGCCAGATGTCAGCAAAGGAGGGAGGATAGTGGTGGTGGAACAAGATCAGGATCTCTGATGCCTCACTAGGAGGCAGGAGGGATAATAAGTAGAATCCCAAGGGTGGCTCCAAAGTACCTCAGTTCTGGACCAGGAGTGACAGGGCTCTGGCAAGACCATGCCCTCCCAAAAGTCCAGTCCTGGCAACGGTTAGACTGTGCTTCTTCTAGAAAGCTCTTACCTTCTTGGGGCCTTTGCATATCTTCTTGGGGACATCCTGAATTGGGGAGCTACAAGAATGCGAGAGAAGGCAAGGGGTAGGTAAGAAAGACATGAGGGCAGGTGAACCAGGCTCAGCACACGTACCCTGGGGAGTTACCATGTGGCACTGCTGCTGCCATGCCTGCATTCTGGGCAAGGCACCTCAGTGATCCCACCCCAAGTGCAGGTCTGTTAACAGCTGGACAGTCACAGCTAGTAGGGTGGCAGAGACAGGGATGACTGGGGATGACTGGACCGTGTTCCAATCCTGTGGCTTCCACTCAAGGCCAAATTCCAATGCTCCTCAAGTCCTCGGGCACCTCACCATGTCCCAGGCTCTGTATGGGGCTGGAGAGCCCAACCAACTCACCACCCACGGGAGGAAAGCCAGTCATGCCCTGATATGAGCAAAAGGCATCTTATGAGCTCAGGCCTAGATATGCCTTCCCAGAGAGGGGACACTACCTCCAAGAGAGCCTCAGTAAGTTAGCCTTTCAGTAAAATCGCTCACAAACTCCTCTCAGAACACAGGGCCAGGCCATTTCCCTAAAGAGTGTGTGTAGGAAGGGCCTGGGGCAGAATAGCGCATGGCCCCAGGCCCTGGCCTCCCAATCCCAGCCCCAGAGCTGGAAACTGTATTTCCATCCAATTCCTGGGGAACCCAGCAGCTGGATACCCTCTCCTGGCGTTTTCCCTGGTGGGTGAGAAGATGGTGATTTTTATTTATTTATTTATTTAGAGGTGGAGTTTCACTCTGCCGCCCAGGCTGGAGTGCAGTGGCGTGATCTCGGCTCACTGAAAGCTCCACCTCCCAGGTTCACGCCATTCTCCTGCCTCAGCCTCCCAAGTAGCTGGGACTACAGGCGCCCACCTCTAGGCCTGGCTAATTTTTTTCTGTATTTTTAGTAGAGTCAGGGTTTCACTGTTTTAGCCAGGATGGTCTCGATCTCCTGACCTCGCGTGATCCACCTGCCTCAGCCTCCCAAAGTGCTGGGATTACAGGCGTGAGACACCGCAACCGGCCTGAGAAGACGATGATCTAAGGCTGGCCCTGTGGCTTCTCAAGTCATAAGGACAGGCATGGGATCAGGGCCTGGTGGCTGACTCCTCTGCTCCTGCCTTAATGGCCTGTGGTAAGGCTACATGACAACCAAGGCTCCAGAATGGATGAGCTGATTTAGGGACTCTGAACTTCACTACCTCCTTCGCTACCTCCACAGGCCCTGAAGGTGGTGGAAATGTCTCTGAAAGGCCTGGCAGCCTGAAGACCCCAGATGTCCACCTTCAACCTTTACAGCGGAAGACGGGCAACAGGAGGAAGCCAGAGTACGCAGCAGACACTGACAGGATCCCTGGGGACTGCAGCCCACGTGTCTTAGGTTTGTTTCTCATTGCTACCAGGCTTGGCCATCTACAACAGGGATGCCCATGCCCCTGAGGTTTGGGAGGTTAGACAGCCCAGCTGGCTTGCCCTCTTGCTCCCTTCCACCTCCACTGTCTAGCATCTCAATTTCTTTCTCTTTCTCTTCTTTCTGTCCAAAGTCTTTGAATAAGAGGAAACCTGCCCAGCCCTTGACCAGCCTCACCTGAACAGTACCTGTATGAATGAGTATAGTCCTTGTCTCCACAGTGAACCACACTTGGCAAACCTGGTCAAGGAGACAGCCTCCCTTTTTCTGGTCCCACAGTACCCCAGAGCAGATTCCACCTGCCCCACTGGAGTTCCAGACAGCTTCTCATGCCTGCCCCTGTGGGTCACCCCTTTGGGTGGTAAGGCCCTGGGCTCTGTGGTTTGAGATGATCCTCCCTCAGGCATGAGCCTCAGAGGCAAACATAGAGAGGAAGTTCAGAGTCCCTGGCTCAGAACTCTGGTGGGCAGGCCTTAAAGGTATTGGGAGCACCCTCTCCAACTCCACCGGCCCAGACCCACCCCTTCTGGCATCCCTACATTCTCTAAGTTGCATTCCAATACCTTTTCCTTGAAGTGTGATGGTGAGGAATAATGAAATAAGAGAAGGGGTTTGCACAGATTGAGTGCTCAGGTAAGGGAACAAGAGGTAGCTGGAACCAAAGCCATAGCCAAGCCTAGGCAGTACTCACTGCCCCATCAGCCACTCAGAGCTAACAGCACAGGGCCTGCAGAGCTGTCTTAGCTATCCCCCCACCAGCCCATGGACAGTGCCGGGGACTACCACTCACTGTGACTTCTCTAGGCAAAGTTTTTTGGAGTAACCATGCTGGGAGCTGGAGGGCCGGGCTGGGGGAGTATCCACATCAAAGGTAGCATTGAGATCAATATCCTCACTGAAGGATGGCCGGCGGAGCTTCAGGTTCACCTCCACAGGGGCTGGGCTGAAGGCAGAGATGACCTGGTTACTTGGGGCCACAGTGGTAACCCAGAAGGACAACAGCTCCTCAAGCATCAGAGACAACTCAGCTCCAGGGACCTGTAGCCCACTCCTGACTGAAGGCCACCCCTCAAGAAAGCCCTACTCTGGGCCAGGCACAGTGGCTCGCGCCTGTAATCCCAGCACTTTGGGAGGCCGAGGTGGGCGGATCATGAGGTCAGGAGATCGAGACCATCCTGGCCAACATGGTGAAACCCCGTCTCTACTAAAAATACAAAAATTAGCTGGGCGTGGTGGCTCGTATCTGTAGTCCCAGCTGCTCAGAAGGCTGAGGCAGGAGAATTGCTTGAATCCGGGAGGCGGAGGTTGCAGTGAGCTGAGATTGCGCCACTGCATTCCAGCCTGGCAACAGAGCGAGACACTGTCTCAAAAAAAAGCCCTACTCTCTAGAGAACAAACCACTTGACTCAGTCCTTTGCATAGTCATGGGACCAGTGAAAGTCTGGAAGACAAAGAAAGAAGCAAGCCAAAACCCAGAGAAAACCTAAATGTATAAATAAAAGCCTACTGCCCTTTGACCACATAGCCTCATGTCTCAGAATGCAATGTAAGGAGCCAGTCAGAGATGTCACCACAGATTGATGTGGAGGGAAGGTCTCCCTTCCTCTCCCTGTGATGTTGCTACTTACCCCGGCAAATGGTACAATATTAGAAACCATCAAAATGATTCCCTAGGGGACTGGCAGTCATAGCTTAAATATGACGTAGGCAAAAAGTAGTGTTTCCAGAGAGTAAATTTAATAACATGGAGAAATGTTTGTATGCTAGATTTATTTATTTATTTTTTTTGAGACGGAGCCAAAATCGTGCCACTGCACTCCACTCCAGCACTCCAGCCTGGGCGACAGAGCAAGACTCTGTCTCAAAAAAAAAAAAAAAAAAAAAAAAAAGCATGCAACAGTAATCCCTGATTGCACCACTGCACTGATCCAGACTGTGTCTTAAAAAAATTTAATTTGGCCGGGTATGGTGGCTCATGCCTGTAATCCCAGCACTTTGGGAGGCCGAGGCAGGTAGATCACGAGGTCATGTGATCGAGACTATCCTGGCTAACACAGTGAAATCCCATCTCTACCAAAAATACAAAAAATTAGCCAGGCGTGGTGGCGGGCGCCTGTGGTCCCAGCTACTTGGGAGGCTGAGGCAGGAGAATGACGTGAACCCAGGAGGCAGAGCTTGCAGTGAGCTGAGATCCGGCCACTGCACTCTAGCCTGGGCGACAGAGCGAGACTCCATCTCAAAAAAAAAAAAAAAAAAAATTTAATTTAATTTAAAAGGCACACAAAACTCCATGTATAGTGCAATTACATGATTTGGCACCCCCCCCACCACTCCCAACCCCACCCCCACATGCAGAAAAAGGAGTAGAAGGAAATATTCCACATGTCAACTGTAACTACCTCTGTAATTCCCTATTTTCCAAATTCTCAATGAGTGTGTTTTTACTTTTATAACGGGTGGGTGTCGGGGGGGGGAAGTGAAGTTTTATTCTATTAAAAACTACAGCCCACAGGATTCTTCCAGCCCACCCAGACCTGGCAGGGCTCCCCAGCTCCTGCCATACAAGGAGAACCCTGGGGAGCGGCAAGGGTAGCTCCAAAGATGCCTTCTCTCTTCCCTTCCTCAGGAACTTTTCAGGGCTGCACCACAGTCCCACTCTCACTGGGATGTACACATCAGAGGGAGGAAGGCTACCTGCATTGATCTGGGTGGCTAAGCAATCCAGGCAACCTGGACTATTTCTTCCTTCCCTGTCCAGGACCCTAGAAGCTCTACTTCTGTCCTTGCCTGCAAGTGAAAATGAAGGCTGCACAAACCCACCTCAAACCAACTCCAGGCTGGCTGCTTCGCTTCCTCCTCTGGGAACCACAGCAGCCAGGACCACTCATGCCATCTTTTTTGCAGTATCCATATTCTGCCACCATTTACCAATCCCAGCAAGTTGAGGCTCAGGTTAGGAAAGATAAACTCAAGAGGCAGGCAGGATCTCGCTGGGTGCTGTGAATTTTACCCTCAAGGTAGCCCAAGGCAGGACTTTCTTTTTTTTTTTTTTTTTTGAGACGGAGTCTCGCTCTGTTGCCCAGGCTGGAGTGCAGTGGCTGGATCTCAGCTCACTGCAAGCTCCGCCTCCCGGGTTTATGCCATTCTCCTGCCTCAGCCTCCTGAGTAGCTGGGACTACAAGTGCCCACCACCTCGCCCGGCTAGTTTTTTTGTATTTTTTAGTAGAGACGGGGTTTCACCATGTTAGCCAGGATGGTCTCGATCTCCTGACCTCATGATCCGCCCATCTCGGCCTCCCCAAGTGCTGGGATTACAGGCTTGAGCCACCGCGCCCGGCCAAGGCAGGACTTTCTACTCCCAGCCATCCCCTAAGGCGTTGCCTAGTGGTGCCCAAGCTCAAGGCAAGCCAGGCTTATTCACTTGCACCTCCTGGTCATCCACAACACTAAACTCAAGACTCAGGAGGTTCTCATGGTACCTCCTTCACTCCCCATATCCACATCTGGATCATAAGGACACATTTCTTCTTCTCTTAGACTATTTTTTTTTTTTTTTTGAGATGGAATCTCACTCTGTGGCCCAGGCTGGAGTCCAGTGGTGCGATCTCGGCTCACAGCAAGCTCTGCCTTCCGGGTTCACACCATTCTCCTGCCTCAGCCTCCTGAGTAGCTGGGACTACAGGCACCCGCCACCATGCCCAGCTAACTTTTTGTATTTTTAGTAGAGATGGGGTTTCACCGTGTTAGCCAGGATGGTCTCGATCTCCTGACCTTGTGATCTGCCCACCTCAGCCTGCCAAAGTGCTGGGATTACAGGCGTGAGCCACTGGGCCCAGCTTTCTCTTAGACTGTTTCTATATTCTTCTTCCTTTTTTTTTTTTTTTGGAGACAGAGTCTTGCTCTGTCACCCAGGCTGGAGTGCAGTGGCCGGATCTCAGCTCACTGCAAGCTCCGCCTCCCGGGTTTATGCCATTCTCCTGCCTCAGCCTCCCGAGTAGCTGGGACTACAGGCGCCCGCCACCACGCCCGGCTAGTTTTTTGTATTTTTTTAGTAGAGACGAGGTTTCACCACGTTAGCCAGGATGGTCTTGATCTCCTGACCTCGTGATCCGCCCGTCTCGGCCTCCCAAAGTGCTGGGATTACAGGCTTGAGCCACCGCGCCTGGCCTATTCTTCTTCCTTTATGAGCTTGAAACCTGTTTCCCCTTCTGCCAGAGGTCCACTTTCTTTCCTTCCCACCTTCTGTTTGTCCTATGAGGAAGAACCTAGGGCTTAGTAGTCCTTCCCTCACTGGTTGAGGCTGGCTTGAGGCCCTCCTGAGTGACACTATCACCCTTGGGACACGCACCCATGGTCAACTTACAGGGCTTCATGCCAGATGCCTCAGCGGGTCAGGTAAGACACTCAAAGCTCCCCTTTCCAGAACATAGCTAAGGCCTTGAGCAGCTCATTGCCTGTGTGGCATGGGATTAGTCAATGTCTCCTCCATGAACTCATGGCTCCTGGCGGCCTTACCCTACCCTAAGGAAAGATCTCCCTGGCTCTCTCCAGCCTAGAGTTCAGGGGCCCTTGGGGCCCATAAGAGAGATCTTCCTAACACTGACTTTGTAATTGGGGTGGTGGCTACCTGCTGATGCCTCCCTAAAATGACAGATATGAAGGGTAATCCAACTGCAATAAGTAGAAAGGGCAACCACCATCAGCCCCCAGAGATTTCCAAAAAATTCTGGGAGAGAAAGCATGGCCAGGGGACAAGAGACTGACACAGCAGCCAGAACCCACAAGGAGGGGTCCATAAAGGCAAGGGAGGGCCTTGCAAAAGCATTAAACAGGCCTGAAAACTGGAACACTGATGAAATTGTGAGCTTGGCTCCACCCCATCCTAATCTGCATTGGTAGAACACTAGGCAGTCAGGCTGCTGCCCTGGGCCAATAAATAAAAGAGCTTTTCTCGAAGACACTAAACAAACCATGTAGAGTGACCTAGGGCAGTCAGTATTATTGGCCCCAACAGTAAAGCCTTCTGCATCCTGGGTTCAGGTAAGACTCAAGATGATGTGAGCTGTCTGCACATCTCCCCCAAACCCTACCCACATAGGTTGGCCTCCAAAGTAGCCAAGGACTACCAGGTATGGGAGAGGAGCCCAGGAGAAAGTCCACGGTGCACAATTACTGACTCTGATACAAAGAGAAATATGAGACCATAAAACAAGAACATCCCCCATCTCTACTAAAAATACAAAAAATTAGCCGGGCATGGTGGCAGGTGCCTGTAGTCCCAGCTACTCAGGAGGCTGAGGCAGGAGAATGGCATAAACCCAGGAGGCAGAGCTTGCAGTGAGCCGAGATTGCGCCACTGCACTCCAGCCTGGGCGACAGAGCGAGACTCTGTCTCAAAAAAAAAAAACAAAAAAACAAGAACATCATGCTTTGCAAAACAGACATACCCAAAGAGCAAGAAAGAATGCTTGCAAATTTAAAACATGAATACTGCCAGGCACAGTAGCTCACGCCTGTAATACCAACAATTTGGGAAGCTGAGGTGGGAGGATGGCTTGAGGCCAAGAGTTCAATATTGACCTGGGCAACATATTGAGACTCTGTCTCTACAAAATATAAAATTAAATAAATTAACTGGGCATTGTGGCACATGCCTGTAATCTCAGCTACTTGGAAGGCTGAGGTGGGAGGATCCCTTGAACCCAGGGGGCGGAGGTTGCAGTGAGCCGAGATCATGCCACTGCACTCCAGCCTGGGCAACAAAGCAACACCCTGTCTCAAAAAAAAAAAAAAAAAAAAAAAAAAAAAATTAAATTAAATATGATTACTGATTCAGCCTTAAAAAGGAAGAAAATTCTAATACATGCTACATGGATAAACCTTGAAGACATTATGCTAAGTGAAATAAGTCAGTAATAAAAGGACAAATATTGTATGAGTCCACTTATATGAAGCTCCTAAAGTAGTCAAATTGATAGAGACGGAAAGTAGAAAGGTAAGTGAAGGAGCTGAGGAGAAAGGGGATAGGAGAGTTACTGTTTAATGGGTATAGAATTTCACCTTGGGGAGATGAAAACATTCTGGAGTGGGATGGTGGTGATGGCTGCACAGCAAGTAATTGTACTTGACACCACAGAAATGTACTTAAAAATGGTTACGATGGTGAATTTTGTTTATATTTTACCACAATAAAAAATATTGCTGCCGGTCGCGGTGGCTCAAGCCTGTAATCCCAGCACTTTGGGAGGCCGAGATGGGTGGATCACGAGGTCAGGAGATTGAGACCATCCTGGCTAACACAGTGAAACCCCGTCTCTACTAAAAAAATACAAAAAAACTAGCCAGGCGAGGTGGCGGGCGCCTGTAGTCTCAGCTACTCGGGAGGCTGAGGCAGGAGAATGGCGGGAACCCGGGAGGCAGAGATTGCAGTGAGCTGAGATCCGGCCACTGCACTCCAGCCTGGGCGACAGAGCAAGACTCCGTCTCAAAAACAAACAAACAAAAAATATTGCTGCAGTAAAAAGTTATAAAAATTAAGAAGTTTCTTAAAAAACCTAAGAAACTTCTTAATTTTTTTTGTTTTTGTTTTTGTGACAGAGTCTCGCTGTCATCCAGGCTGGAGTACAGTGGCACGATCCCAGCTCACTGCAACCTCCACCTCCCAGGTTCAAGCCATTCTCGTGCGTCAGCCTCCCAAGTAGCTGGGATTATAGACATGCACCACCACACCTGGCTAATTTTTGTATTTTTAGTACACCCACCATATCCAGCCAGAAATTTCTTAATTTTCCTAATTTTAAATCAAGAAATGGTGGTGGCTGGGCATGGTGGGTCACACCTGTAATCTCAGCCCTTTGGAAGGCCAAGGTGGGAGGATCGCTTGAGGTCAGGAGTTAAAGACCAGCCTGGCCAACATGGTGAAACTCCGTCTCTACTAAAAATACAAAAAACTAGCTGGGCATGGTGGAGCGTGCCTATAATCCCAGCTATTCGGGAGGCTGAGGCAGAAGAATTGCTTCAACTCGGGAAGTGGCGGTTGCAGTGAGCCAAGATGGCACCACTGTACTCCAGCCTGGGCGACAGAGCAAGACACCGTTTCAAAAAGAAAAGAAAGAAAAAAAAGGAAATGAAAGGAAAGGAAAGGAAGGGGAAAGGAGGGGAGGGGAGGGGAGGGGAGGAAAAGAAAAGGTGGCTCACACCTGTAATCCCAGCACTTTGGGAAGCCCAGGCAGGAGGATCGCTTGAGGTCAGGAGTTCAAGACCAGCCTGGGCAATAAGTGAGACCCTGTCTCTACAAAAAATTAGTTGGGCATGGTGGTGCATGCCTGTAGTCAATCCCAGCTACTCAGGAGATTGAGGCAGGAGGATCACTTGAGCCCAGGAGGTGGAGCTGCTATGAGAAAATTTACTGAAGTTTACCAGCTTCTTCATCAACCTCTTCCCTGGATGCTGAAAATGTTCTACTAGACCAGATTTCCAAAGTGGTTGCTTCAGATAGTTTCAGCCAGCTCAACTGTTGCCACAGAGAGATGGATTCCTGGAGCTTTCTACTCTTGCACCTTCCTTGACATGACTTTTTTTTGAGACAGGTCTCACTCTGTTGCCCAGGCTAGAGTGCAGTGGCATGATCATCGCTCACTGCAGCCTTGACCTCCCAGGCTCAAGTGATCCTCTCACCTCAGCCTCCCGAGCAGGTGGCCCAAGAAAACTTAAGACTTCTTCCAGACCTCTGTAGTAACACATTAGCAGTCACAGGAGAAAGGTAGAGGCAGTCTTTGAGGTCACTTGTAGTTGTGAGGGTCTTGCCATCAGAACACAAAGAAGACAGGGCAATGCTATTGCTGAGGATTCAACAACCATTTTTGAGAGCTTGAGGCTCTGAGTTTAGAAGATGCTGTGCCTAGGATGGGCATGGTGGCTCATGCTTGTAATCCCAGCACTTTAGTCCCAGCTATCCAGGAGGCTGAGGCAGGAGGATCACATCACCTGAGCCCAGGAGGTCAAGGCTGCAGTGAGCTGTGATCACACTGCTGCACTCCAGCCTGGGCAACAGAATGAGACCCTATCTCCAAACAAACAAACAAAAACAAGAATAGACTATGCTGGTGCTGCCTAATGCCTAGTTAAAAGATGGGCTTTTGCTAAAAACAAACAGACCTGACACTGTAATTTTTTTTTTCTTTTTCTTGGGACAGAGTCTTTCTGTCACCCAGGCTGGAGTGCAGTGGTGCGATCTTAGCTCACTGCAACCTCCACTTCCCAGGTTCAAGCGATTGTCCTGCCTCAGCCTCTCGAGTAACTGGGATTACAGGCGCCCACCACCACACCCAGCTAATTCTTGTATTTTTAGTAGAGATGGGGTTTCACCATATTGGTCAGGCTGGTCTCAAACTCCTGACCTCAGGTGATCCCCTGACTCAGCCTCCCAAAGTGCTGGGGTTACAGGCGTGAGCCACCGTGCCTGGTCTCTCAAGAGAGACAGGGTCTTACTCTGTCTCCCAGGATGCAGTGCAGTGGCACAATCATAGCTCGACTCTTGGGCTCAAGTGATTCTCCTGCCTTGGCCTCCTGAGTAGCTAGAACTACAAGTGTGTGCCACCATGTTTGACTAAGTTTTAAGTTTTTTTTTGTTTTGTTTTTGTTTTTTTTGAGACGGAGTCTCGCTGTGTCTCCCAGGCTGGAGTGCAGTGGCGTGATCTCGGCTCACTGCAAGCTCCGCCTCCCGGGTTCACGCCATTCTCCCGCCTCAGCCTCCCAAGTAGCTGAGACTACAGGCGCCCGCCACCACGCCCGGCTAGTTTTTTGTATTTTTAGTAGAGACGGGGTTTCACCATGTTAGCCAGGATAGTCTCAATCTCCTGACCTCGTGATCCACCCGCCTCGGCCTCCCAAAGTGCTGGGATTACAGGCTTGAGCCACCGCACCCGGCCAGTTTTAAGTTTTTTGATACAGGGTCTCATTATGTTGCCCAGGCTGGTCTTGAACTCCTGGACTCAAGCAATCCTCCCACCTTGGCCTCCCAAAGCGCTGAGATTACAGGTATGAGTCAATGCACTCAGCCAACCACTTCGATAGTTATGCCCAGAAAAATACTGGAGACAAAAATGAATGAAGTCATCCTCATGTGGCTTGATGACAAGCCCAGC
Source organism: Macaca mulatta (assembly GCF_049350105.2). Taxonomy (NCBI): domain Eukaryota; kingdom Metazoa; phylum Chordata; class Mammalia; order Primates; family Cercopithecidae; genus Macaca; species Macaca mulatta. The sequence continues at coordinate 113,315,823 of NC_133407.1, forward strand.
CCAGCTTACGAAGGTTTGTCAATTTAGTGTCCTGCTGGCCTGAAAGCCAAGGGAGACCATTGTTGTCCTCCCTGTACCAAATGGGCTACAGGCCCTGGCATGAAGCTTACTCAGAATGAGGTGGGCCTGTCCCCATCTGGGAGCTACAGACCAGATTCTATAATGTAGTATATAGCTGGTGGGCTGTGGGCTTAGCCATCGAAACTCCCAGCTCATCTATCCCACTGGAACATAAGCTCCAAGAGAACAGAGAAGGCCTGCCATGCAGTGGGCACTCATCAAGGACCTGCTGTAGGAGTCCAGGCCTTCCAGCACACTGAAGAGGTAAAGAAAGTAAACAAAAGCAACTAGGCATGGTGGCTCACACCTGTAATCCCAGCACTTTGGGAGGCCGAGGCAGGTGGATCAGGAGGTCAGGAGATCGAGACCATCCTGGCCAACATGGTGAAACCCTGTCTCTACTAAAATACAAAAAATTAGCCGGGCATGGTGGTGTGCACCTGTAATACCAGCTATTTGGGAGACTGAGTCAGGGGAATCGCTTGAATCCAGGAGGCAGAGATTGCAGTAAGCCAAGATCATGCCACTGCACTCCAACCTGGCAACAGAGTGAGACTCCATTAAAAAAAAAAAAAAAAACTGGGGCCACTGACAGGAGTTGTGTGCCTTCTATCTGGGTCCTTGCTGGGGACTTTCGGCAGGCAGGAAGTAGCCTTGAGGATGCTCTCAGCTAGTCTGTTTCTGTGAAACTCTCAGGAGCAGAAACAGATGCCCATGCTTGCGGCGACACCAATCCTTCTGCCTCTTGGCTCCCTCTGCTGGCAGCTTTAAAGCATGCACTCCTGGCAGTAGGGGAATTATTTTAGAGTGGTTTCATATTTGTTTCAAAATCTAGGGTGGACAGATACATGTGGGGAGCTACTCCATAAACAGGATGCCCCAAGACAGTCAGTGCTCCTGCCCTATTCTCAGACCACTTCTAGGTCCTCTGGCCTTCTCTGGCCTCTCCGTGTCAGAGACTAATTTGCTTCAAAGCTGCCTGCCAGCTAAATCTTGGCTGGCTTCCAGGGCAGGTTGTCTGCAGACATCAGGTCCACAAAGGTCACCCACCCCACCAAAGCCAGAAGGAGTAAAGACTGTTACCAGAAGGCTCTCCCACCTTGTGACCCCTGTACCGCCCAAGGCTCAACAAACCTCTCTAAAACCAGGCGGTCGACAGTCTCATTGGCCACTGGTGGCAGGTTCAAAGTTTCCTGCAGCATCATTAGCTTCTTTTTCAGGCTCTTGGGGAGGGAAAAAAAAGTGTGTGAGAGAAAGGCTGAGGCATCAAGTCCAGAGATAATGCAGAGGACATGACTAGCATGCATGAAAGGCCGGCCCACTGGGAACAGAGCAAGGCCTGATACCCCATTATTAGGCTCAGGAGGCCAAGCCCCAGCTACAGTCCCTCCTCTGATGAGGGACCTCAGGGATGTAAGTACAGGACAGACTATGAGGGAAGACTCATGGTGCTATCTGCCCTCTGTTGAGGAGGCCCAGGTTCCAGTTCGGACCAGGGCCAAGGGGCACACCCTCACCCAGGAAGATGCAGGGGCCCAGAACCACCACTGACTGGTGCAAGGGTCCTGGGCAGAGATAGCCCAGCCCTGCTTTGGGAGGGCACACAAACCACCCCTCATTCCTGTCAAGCCAGGGATGTTCCTCACCATGATTTCCTTGTCAGCACTCTGTAAGTCCTTCTGGGCTGACTTCAGTTCTAACTTGGCCTGATCCAATTCAGAGTAGACTGTCTGCAACTATAAGAAAGTGTAGGGAGTGAAGGACAAGCCAAGTGTTAGCCTTGTTCCCTGCCCCCTCCTGCTGCTCCCCAGTGAGTGATCAAGGTAGCCTAGAGTCTAGAAGAGACTAGGGGTATGGGAAGAGATCCCAGCTCTCTGAGGCTAGGCCTCAGTCTGGCAATGCACATCCGGAGCTGCCCAGAAGCAAAGGCTGCTTCCTATATCCTGCAGCCTGTGGCTACACCATGCCAGAAGTAAAAGCAGCTATGCTGACCGAATGAGGTTCCAGGAGCCCTCCTACTCCAGACATGGTGCAAAAATAGGCCCCTGACGCTGTCACATTTGGGGCCTGTGCTCTCCAGCCAGCTGAGAGGTACCCAGGAGCTGGGAAGAGCAGAGGGGAGCATGAGTGTCCACATGTTGGCAGACACCTCTGTGATCTGTCTATCCCTACTGGACAAGTCACATATTCAGACCAATGCCCAGTAAGGACTGGTAACAAATCTCTATAAGTCATCCAGCTGCCCCAGGGAGTCAGCTGTGCCATCAGGTCCCATGGCCTTGCTCAGGAGACCAGAGTGAGCATGACAAAAGGAGAGCCGCCTCTCCTTCAACCCGTGTTCACTGCTAAGTTACCTTGCTTCTGGAGGAAAACAAATCCTTCCTCAGCTTCTCAGCCAGCTCCCCTGAGGCCTTCCGTGCCTCTTTTAGATTCTCGTACTCTCTGCAATGTGGCCATGGAAAGAGATGCCAGAAAAGAACACCTGCAGGTCAGACTGAGCCACAGCACTAATCTAACACAAAGCACTGCCCAACCCCTCAACTCATTCTCATTCCTACTTTGACACCTGAGCCCAGTAAGTACCAGGTGGCACTGTGGAGGGTCCTGCAGAGAACGCAAGGAAGTGACTCTTTCCTCCTGCCTGTCCTGCAGGCACTCGTGACTTGAGAGGGCATGCAGAAAGCCCCAGTCTCACTAGGGGGCCCCCTAAACCACCTGGCCTTTTTTTTTTTTTTTTTTTTTTTTTTTTTGAGAGGGAGTATCGCTCTATCGCCCCGGCTGGAGTGCAGTGGCCGGATCTCAGCTCACTGCAAGCTCCGCCTCCCAGGTTTACGCCATTCTCCTGCCTCAGCCTCCCGTGTAGCTGGGACTACAGGCGCCCACCACCTCTCCCAGCTAGTTTTTTGTATTTTTTAGTAGAGACAGGGTTTCACCGTGTTAGCCAGGATGGTCTCGATCTCCTGACCTCGTGATCTGCCCATCTCGGCCTCCCAAAGTGCTGGGATTACAGGCTTGAGCCACCGCGCCCGGCCTACCACCTGGTCTTAAAGGAAGCATCTTGGACCCTCTATGCCTCTCAGCTAAGTGACCCTCCACCCTTCCTGCCAACCTTACACCCACCAGAGTAAGAATACGAGTTTGATCCAAGCCAGGCAGGATCATAGTGCTAAAGGGGAACAGGCTCTAGATATCAATCACAATGGGGCTTATAGCTCAGAGAGCTAGGTCAACTCCCTTAGAAACAGCACTTAAGACTCACACTCAGGCCAGGCGCGGTGGCTCATGCCTGTAATCCCAGCACTTTGGGAGGCCGAGGCGGGCGGATCACGAGGTCAGGAGATTGAGACCGTGGTGAAACCCCATCTCTACTAAAAATAAAAAAATTATCCGGGCGCAGTGGCAGGTGACTGTAGTCCCAGCTACTCAGGAGGCTGAGGCAGGAGAACGGCGTGAACCCGGGAGGGGGAGCTTGCAGTGAGCCGAGATCCCGCCACTGCACTCCAGCCTGGGCGACAGAGTGAGACTCCGTCTCAAAAAAAAAAAAAAAGATTCACACTCAATCCTCTCAACAATCCTATGAGGCAGGTCTACTACTATCTCCATTCAGGAAGCTGAAGGTCAAAGAAGCCAAGAAACTGGCACCAGGCCACATAGCTGCTGAGAGGTGGAATCAGGGTTCAAAGGCAGCATGGCTCCAGAGTTTGCCCCTTAGCTCTATCTGCTTTACAAGAGATGGGAAGCAATGACATGGCGGGAGCCCCATGGCCTATCTCCTGTGTTTGCTGAGAGGGGCCACAGTACGCACTTCTTGAGAGACACACAGTACACAGCCAGCTGTTCCACCGCTGACTGTCCCACACCCATGTCTCGGATCATCTCCTCCACCTCTGGGCGCTGGCTCTGGAGTAGAAGCTCAATCCTGAAAAACACACCCAGCCCACGGCATTTGCAATCTGGAGGCTGATGGGTAGGTACCCAGTGCAGCTCTGCCTTCCTTTGCTGCCGTTGCTAAGGTAACAGGCTAGGCTGCTAGGATGTTTAGCAGGTGGGTGTGCCCAAGGAAAGGCCCCACAGCAGAGATGAGCATAGCTCCAAGGATGCTGCTGAGAAAGAAGAGGTGCTGAAAGAGGGTCTCAAGGTGAGGGATTTCCTGGAGAGAGGTTCCTGGAGGGAAAAACCCACCAGGTCATCTGGCCACAGGCAACAGAGACAGGGAGGAATGTGGCAAGGGCTCCCATTCCTTGGAATGGTGGAAGAGTTCATAGAGGCTAAGATCTGTGCCCACACCCAGCTGACCTCAGCCCTCCATGGCCTATGGAGATTCGAGCCTCGGACATGACCCAATCCCACTCCCTGTTGCAGTCATAAGAACTTGCAGGCCCTGGGGGCAAAGGCACAGTGCAGGACCCAGCTCCAAACTCACTGCTCCATGGTCTTCATCTTGCTCCTGAGTCGGCGGGCCTCCTCTTGCGCTTGTTTGGTCTCATCCTGCTGCTGCTCCAAGTACTTCATCTGCTTCTGAAAAGCAAATACACCCATATCTGAAGCTTGGAGGCCCTCAGGAGCCATTGCTAAAGTCACTAGGAAAACTGCTCCAGAACTCTCTGCAGCTTATGTTTTGAAAATGCTGATAACCATGTACTCCCAAACCCCAGGAGGTAAAGCTCCTGGGTCCCACTCTCACTTGTGCTTCTGCTAAAAGGCTCTAAGCCAGCTGCTTCTTCACCTCCCTGCCTGCTTCCTCCTGAAAGGTTTCTTACAGTAGGCACAGCCCACTGCCAGCATTTATAGGCCCACTGTGGGCTGCCAAGGTCCAGTGGTCTGGGCCTCATGGTACATGTTGTGCAGGTGGCTGAAGAAGTCCAGAGCACAAACCCAGGCCTCACCATTCACCACCCAGACCCATGGACAGTTGCCAAGAATGAAGAATTGAGCCAGGGGAAGCTGGCCAGCCTACCTTCAGCCTAAGACCACTTGTCTCTGACCTGAGAATACCATTAGAGACTCCTGCTCTGTAGTCAGGTGCCAGTTTGCTCCCTCCCACCAGCCAGACCATGTGATCCAACCCAGCCCCCAAGCAGGAACAGAGACAATGAATATCCTGGGGCCTTGTCTGTTCACAAGGATGGCTCCCTTTCCCTTTCAAATGGCATCCAGCAAGGACTGCTCCTGCCTACAAGGCCAGAATATCAATCATGGGTTCAGATCAATCACCTCTCATGCCCCTTGGAGAGCAAGAGGCTCACCAACCCAGGCTGATGCAAAATTCATCTAGGTCTAAGACTGTTCACTCTGCAGACTTTGATCTGGCTGGTCAGCTCAGCACAGCTGACTTCAAAGGCCCTTGCTCCTCCCTAGGGTGCTGTTTGATCTGGCTCAGGAGAGCAGCCCAGCCAAGGACTGGAGTGCTAATGGAAGGTTCTTCAGGCTGGCCTCATCAGTAGAGTATGAACCACTTTTGGAAACATGGCCCATGAGCTCTTAGTTGAGCATCCCTTCTGTGAGGTACTGGGAAGGCCTTGCCTCTTCAAATTACCTAGCACAAAACCCCAAGTATAGCCAACATGGTCCTTTTCTAATGGGATGGATGGGTACAGTATGGGAGGGCAAGGGGAAGAAGTGATTTGCCTCTATTTTACAACTCCCCAAACCAAGGTATTGACTGAAGCAGAACCAGAAGATAAGCCCAGAATGGGGAGTCCAGTTCTGGGGCAATACCTCCCCACTAATTCTGTACCCATAAAACCTGAGGACCTACTTTCAGTGTAGAGCACAGCATCTCGGCCTTGCCCAAGGCCTGCTGCAGAGATACCACAGTAGCATTGCGTTCTTCCAGCGTGTCCCGCAGATTGTCGATGATGACCTGGCTGTCTCGTTTCTCCTTCTCTGGAGCAGGGATAGTGGGTGGGGGAAAGGGAAAGGCCTGTCCATCCATCAGCATAAGAACTTGGGCCCTTGGCTTCAGTGCCTGATCCCTTAGGCAGGTGAGAAACAAGACTCAGAGCTGAAAGCTGGGTGGCCCGCTTCCTTCTCTGGGATGTGCCAAACCACAGAAGCTGAGCCACAGCCTTCATTCAGGTAAAAGCCCACTTTCTGCTGCTTGAACTACTTAGGAAATTTTTTTTTTTTTTCTGAGACGGAGTCTCGCTCTGTGGCCCAGGCTGGAGTGCAGTGGCGCGATCTCGGCTCACTGCAAGCTCCGCCTCCCAGGTTCACGCCATTCTCCTGCCTCAGCCTCCAGAGTAGCCGGGACTACAGGCACCCGCCACCTCACCCGGCTAGTTTTTTTTTTGTATTTTTTAGTAGAGACGGGGTTTCACTGTGTTAGCCAGGATGGTCTCGATCTCCTGACCTCGTGATCCGCCCGCCTCGGCCTCCCAAAGTGCTGGGATTACAGGCGTGAGCCACCGCGCCCGGCCAGGAAAATATTTTACTGCCCACTCCCCACCCCTCATGGGTCCAGTTAGTTCATCATCCCAGGACTCAAGCAGGTTCCAGTCAAACTCAGCTGCTGAGTCCTCTCCCAAAGATATTCTGTCCCATCAGGTAGCCCCCTCCCATCTTGGTTCCTGGGCAAGAAGCTGCACTCAGAGACAAGAGGCTCACCTGGTCTAGGTGAACAGCTTCAGTCACCTCCCTTCCCTCTCTTTTTCTGCCAGCCACAAGAGCTAGCAGGACTCTTGGACATACAAAGCAGGGAAAGGCCCTGGCTCTCCCAAACAGTTTGAAACATTCCTCCTAGGGCCCCCTTCCTGCAGCATCCAAGTCAGGGGCTTCCCAGTACCCCCTGTCTCTTGCTAACTCACCTTTCTGGGAAAGTTGGGCTCTGATATTGTCCAGTTCATTCTGAAAGGCAATACCCACAATAAGCAGCAGGAAAGCATCATAGCCGACCTCCACGTTGTCTCCCATAAGGTTGTGGGGAGCCCCAGGATTGAACAATGAGGCCTTCTAGGGCATGAATCCTGCAGTGCCTCAAGGCCAAGCTAAGCTAACAATGGAAAGATAAGCACTGCTTTAGCTCTATGTGCCCTTTTGAAAAGTAGGTAAAATGGAGGAATAATCTCAGGGACAAGGCCCCAGGACAGGTAAAGAGGTAGAATAGTGGAAGGGAAGTAAAGTTGGGCCCCTGTGATCAGTCTCCATAGCAGAAGCTTCTATCGCTTCCTTGGCCTCATTGCTCTGTTGGTCTCATTCCCTCTGGGTATCAGCTGCCTCACCAGGGACACACAATAGGAATGGCCAAGGACCCTGGGCCATTACTCCTCCTCTCCCACGCTGGGTCTTCCTGATTCATAGTCTACTTTCCTCCAAGCTCTGAACTGGCTCTGTGTACCACAGTCCTTCCAGACCTAGGATCAAATGGAGGTAGGTATGCCAGAATAGCTTTGTACTCCTGGATGAAACCTCCCATGTGTCTAGTCTCTAACTAGACTGTCGTGAGGATCAAGTGAGCCTCTCAAAGCCCTTGCAAATGTTCCACAGCCATGCCACAGAATCACTGAGAAGCTGTGGCAGAATTGAACCCAGTTCCTATTCAGGATGCCAGAGAACTCAACATCCCCATGAGCAAGAGAGATGCCTGCTCCATAACAAAGAAAGCCAAGGATTTTTACAAAACTGAAATGCTTGACCAAGGGTCCATGGTGGTAGCTAGATGGAATCCAGGCAAATCTTACTCTAGATCACTCATCTAAGGTCAACAGAAGACTCAGAATTTCACATGTGACCACCAGTATGGCCCAGGCCCAGTGGGTAAACAAGACCCTGCTGTCAAACTCTCCACCGAGGACTCTGGGGGCAGGAGCTTCTGGTGGCTGGGCTGGTTAGTATAGGCTGAACAGCTGGGAGTGGAAGTGGTGGGTAAGGAAGAGCACGCAGGGGCTGCCTGAGAACAGATACTAGGCCATGGCTGCTGCACCACTACCCATAGTCCTCTGGCTTCTTCCACACTCCAGCAGGGGCTTCCAAGCCCTTGCTCCAAACTACCCAAGATGGTGCTACCTGTCTCACAAATCTGGCTTTGAAAGCTGGAAATAAATGAAACTGCCTTTGTTGCTTTCATCACAGGGAAGACACTACTTAAAACTGGGAGCAGTTACCATGACGATGAACATGCTTGCTCTAAGCACAAAAGCTCCATGTTCCTGAAGCAGCGAGGTTCCAAGGACATCATGACATCCTGGGGCCAGAGCCAAATGAACTCTGATCTGACAGATACCCAGTAAATTAACCCTCAGAGTCCAGGGATCATTTGTGAATCCCAATCCAACTTCCTCAAGAGTTCTCTGCCAATGCAGCCTGCTTGCACACAAAAAAAGCTAAATTTTAGGTTAGGAGGAGAAGCAGTAGATTTACAGGAGGGAAACTACCCACTTTTGCCTCCATTCCCACCTGAGCTGCAAATCTTGATTCCAAGAGCTCTGGTCTGGGGAAGGCCCAGGCATCCGACTTTACACCAAGCTCCCTAGGTAATTTTTTTTCTTTTAACTTTTTTTATTTAATAGAGATGGGGTCCCATGTTGCCCAGACTGGTCTTGAACTCCTGGGCTCAAGTGATCTGCCCACTTTGGCCTCCCAAAGTGTTGGGATTACAGGCACGAGCCATCACGCCCAGCCTCCCCAGGCACTTTTGAGGCACAGGCAGGCTAGGGAACACTGAGTCCAAAAATCTCCTGTGACTGGGGAGTAGAAGAGTTTTCTAATCTGTCACTAACTATCCAACCAGCAAAGTGGGCTATACAGGATGGCTGTAGGTTCTTTAAAAGATGAGGAAACAAGACCGCAGGAGAGAATTAAGGTTGGAATTGACCTGAAATCACAAGGGGAGGGTTTACAGTCAAGCAGCTCCCCTCTTCCCTCACAGTGTATTTCTCTGATGACTGTGTCTCATCACTTGTCCACTGCTTTTTGTGTCCCCACCTTGAAAACTGTACCAAGTCTCACCTCTATAACTTCATCTCCATGCTCTAGGAACCCTCCACTTATGTGGAAATAGAAAGTGAACTCTCAGGCCAGGCACAGTGGCTTATGCCTATAATCTCAGCACTTTGGGAGGCCAAGGTGGGAGGATTGCTCCAGCCCAAGAGTTCAAGACCAGCCTAGGTAACATAGCAAGGCCCTATCTCTACAAAAAATTTTTTAAAAAATTAGGGCCGGACACAGTGGCTCACGCCTGTAATCTCAGCACTTTGGGAGGCCAAGGCGGCTGGATCACTTGAGGTCAGGAGTTCGAGACCAGCCTGGTCAACAAGGTAAAACCCCGTCTATACTAAAAACACAAAACTAGCTGGGTATGGTGGCACGTGCCTGTAGTCCCAGCAACTCAGGAGGCTGAAGCAGGAGTATTGCTTTAACCCAGGAGGCAAAGGTTGCAGTGAGCCAAGATCACGCCACTACACTCCAGCCTGGGTGACAGAGTGAGACTTCATCTCAAAAATAAATAAATAGGCCGGGCGCGGTGGCTCAAGCCTGTAATCCCAGCACTTTGGGAGGCCGAGACGGGCGGATCACGAGGTCAGGAGTTCGAGACCATCCTGGCTAACATGGTGAAACCCTGTCTCTACTAAAAAATACAAAAAACTAGCCGGGCGAGGTGGTGGGCGCCTGTAGTCCCGGCTACTCGGGAGGCTGAGGCAGGAGAATGGCGTAAAAACCCGGGAGGCGGAGCTTGCAGTGAGCTGAGATCCGGCCACTGCACTCCACCCTGGGTGACATAGCGAGACTCCGTCTCAAAAAAAAATAATAATAAAATAAATAAATAAATAAATACATACATACATAAAATAAAAAAATTAACCGAACATGGTGGTGCACCCCTATAGTCCTAGCTACTAGGCAGGCTGAGGTGGGGAGATCCCTTGAACTCAGGAGTTTGAGGTTATAGTGAGCTATGATTGCACCACTGCACTCCAGTGTGGACAACAGAGTAACACTCTGTCTCTTAGAAAATAAAAAAAGAAAGAAAGTGAACTCCCAGAGGGCTTAGAGTTCAGTAGAATCAGATAAATTCTAGCTACCTTTAAGAATTCTGCATCCAAGACATTCTCCTCCTCCTGGGCAAGATCAAAGAAGAGCTTATTGATAATGGTTCTTTTGCCAACCTGGATGGGAGAACAAGATAAGAGTATGATTGTGTAGCTGGGTCATGCGCAAGGAAGAGAGTGTTGTACATGGGTCTGACTACCTGTCTGACATGCATGTCAGGCCTGTTCTCAGACCTAACTTTTCAAAGTACATCCTTTAGAGTCAAAAGACCTCTTTACCCCTGCAGGTACCCCAAGCTGGGGCTGCTGGTTTGGTGGTCACTGAAGTCATATTACTACAGACCTACATGGTTAAGTGCTCAAAAGATACCTAACTTTAGGTGCTGAGTCATTGAGGAAAAGACAGTGAAGGAGGCCAGCCAAATCTATCCAACTGAAAACTGGCCCAGGCAACAAGTCCATCTGCCAGCTACCTGTGGGTGTAAGCAGGCCCCCCAACCAACTCAAGGACACAAGTGCGGCTCAACTGGCCTTAAACCAGAAGGGTCCAAAAAGGTCAGATATATTGCAGTTTCAGAGCTCTTTTCACATTCCTGTTGTCTGCTAAGGAGATCTCTTCAGTTGATGTGGTCCCACCCCAATACTCTCACCTGGATTCGGCACTGTGGGCAGGTCCGACTTGGTGCTGTCTCGAACCACTGAATTAGGCTGGAATGAAAAGCAGAACAATAGATTGATGAGCCCTGGTTTGTCTGGGGACATAAGCCAGGCAAACATTCTCACCACGAAAGGGTTTGTTCTGCTCCTCCTTGACCCAATGCCTGCCCAAATAAGAGGGCAGCAGCACGGACAGTTACAGAACCTCCCTCAAGGCCTGACGGGTACTCGACTCCAGCCAGCTGGCCCTTTTTTTTTTGGCCCTTTTGGCTTGGCCAAAAGCAGTCCTTCAGGCAACCTTCTGGGCTTTGACTGGGGTTGGGAGAGATATAGTCAAAGCTCAGGGGCCCTCAGGGATGGGGACTCTGATAACACTCCCATTTTAAGCTGGAATTCCAAAGACTACACTTTCAAGGTGAGGATCAACCAGAAATAAAAGTAAGGGTACAAAAATAAAGTTAGATATAATGAATACAATCTAGTATTTGATAGCACAACAGAGTGACTACAGTCAATAATAATCTACTGTACATTTTACAGTAACTAAAAGAATATAATAGGAATGTTTGTAACATAAAACAATGATAAATGCTTGAGGTGATGGCTACTCCATTTACCCTGAAGTGATTATTACACACTGTATCCCTGCATCAAAATATCTCATAAATCCCAGAAATATGTATACCTACTACGTACTCATAACTTTTTTTTTTTGAGATGGAGTCTTGCTCTGTCACCCAGGCTAGAGTGCAGTGGCGCCATCTTGGCTCACTGCAACCTCCACCCCCTTGGTTCAAGCAATTCTCCTACCTCAGCCTCCCAAGTAGCTGGGATTACAGGCATGCGCCACCACGCCCAGCTAATTTTTGTTTTTAGTAGAGATGGGGTTTCACCATGTTGGCCAGGCTGGTCTTGAACTCCTGACCTCAACTGATCCACCTGCCTCAGCCTCCCAAAGTGCTGGATTACAGGTATGAGCCACCATACCCAGCCATAAAATTTTTTTAAATTGAAATTTGTGTTTGTTTTTTTGTTTTTTATAGAACAGAGACAGGGTTTCACTATGCTGCCCAAGCTGGTCTCAACTTCTGAGCTTAAGTGCTCCTCCCACCTAAGCCTCCCAAAGTGCTGGAACTACTGGCGTGAGCCACTGTGCCCAGTCAAAAAAAGTTTTTCAATTAAAAAAAAAAAAAAAAAGGGGGCGGGGCGTGGTGGCTCACGCCTGTAATCCCAGCATCCCAGCACTTTGGGAGTCCGAGGCAGGTGGATCACGAGGTCAGGAGATCGAGACCATCCCGACTAACACGGTGAAACCCCGTCTCTACTAAAAATACAAAAAATTAGAGGGGTCTGGTGGCAGGCACCTGTAGTCCCAGCTGCTCGGGAGGCTGAGTCGGGAGAACGGTGTAAACCTGGGAGGCAGAGCTTGCAGTGAGCCAAAGCCAAGATTGTACCACTGCACTTCAACCTGGGCAACAGAGCGAGACTCCGTCTAGAAAAAAAAAAAAGTAAGTAGTGGTAAAAGCAAAACATAGCTAGGTGGTCTAGCAAAGCTCAAGCCTTAAACTTTAATTAGTCTTCTACTAGTAGACTCCCCTACTCCTAGGGACCAGGGAGAAACTAAGTCCTCTCTGGAAAATGATACCATCATCCTGGCCTCAAATATTCCTATAAATACATTTTCTCTTCTCTTTTCTTCTCGTCTCTTTTCTTTTCTTTTCTTTTCTTTTTTTTTCTTTTCTTTTCAGATGGGGTCTCAATCTGTCACCCAGGCTGGAGTACAGCGGGGTGATCTTGGCTTACTGCAACCTTCGCCTCCCAGGCTCAAGCGATCCTCCCACCTCAGCCTCCCGAGTAGCTGGGACCACAGGCTTGCACCCACCACGCCCAGCTAAAATTCCTGTAAGTTTTCAAATACCATGTACAACGTATAATCAAGGGTAACCAGGCACAATGGGATACTACACAGCAACAATCAATGAGTCTACAACTAAGAACAATATCATGCATAAATCACAAAAACATAACTTAGGAAGAGAAGCCAGACACAAAAAGTTATATTCTGTATGATTCTATTTACACAGAGTTTAAAAGTAGGCAGGCCAGGCCCAGTGGCTCACGTCTGTAATCCCAGAACTTTGGGAGGTCGAGGCGGGTGGATCATGAGGTCAGGAGTTTGAGACCAGCCTAACCAATATGGTGAAACTCCATCTCTATTAAAAATAGAAAAATTAGCCGGGTGTGGTAGCACGTGCCTGTAATCCCAGCTACTTGGGAGGCTGAGGCTGAAGAATTGCTTGAACCTGGGAGGCGGAGGTTGCAGTGAGTCAAGATCGCGCCACTGCACTCCAGCGTGGGGGACAGAGTGAGACCCCGTCTCAAAAAAAAAAAAAAAAAAAAGTAGGCAAAATTCATCTATGCTCTCAAAGTCAAGACAGTAGCTATCTTTTTTTTTTTTTTTTTTCTTGGCCTCCCAAAGTGCTAGGATTACAGGCTTGAGCCACCACTCCCAGCCAATAGCCTGCGTTTTCCTGTTTTCTTTTTTTTTTTTTTTTCCAAGGGAGGCGTCTTTTCAGACAGGGTCTCACTCTGTCACCCACGCTGGAATGCAGTGGAGCAATCACAGCTCACAGCAGCCTCTACCTCCCAGGCTCAGGTGATGATCATCTCAGCATCCCAGGTAGCTGGGACCACAGGCACATGCCACTATGCCCGGCTAATTTTTTCAATTGCTCGAACCCAGGAGGTGGAGGTTGCAATGAGCCAAGATCGAGCCATTGCACTCCAGCCTGGGCGACAGAGTGAGACTCTGCCTCAAAAACAAATAATAATACAGGATACAAAAGTTAATGGAATAGAGGCAATGTATGAAGAGATAATGGCTCATAATTTTCCAGCACCTATTAAAGAAATTGCTTCACACGGCCGGGCATGGTGGCTCACACCTGTAATCCCAGCACTTTGGGAGGCCGAGGCGGGCACATCACGAGGTCAGGAGATAGAGACCATCCTGACTACCACAGTGAAACCCCATCTCTACTAAAAATACAAAAAATTAGCCGGGCATGGTAGTGGGCACCTGTAATCCCAGCTACTCAGGAGGCTGAGGCAAGAGAATGGCATGAACCCAGGAGGCGGAGCTTCCAGTGAGCCAAGATGGCACCACTGCACTCCAGCCTGGGTGACAGAGCAAGACTCCGTCTCACAAATAAATAAAAAAAAATAAAGTAAAGTAAAGTAAAATAAAATAAAATAAAATAAAATAAACCAGGTGAAAAAAGATATACCATGCAGTCACCAAACGAGAGCTGAAGTGGCTATACCAATAGCAGATAAAATGGACTTTAAATTAGACAAGATAGGCCGGGTGCAGTGGCTCACACCTGTAATCCCAGCACTTTGGGAGGCCGAGGTGGGCGGATCATGAGGTCAGGAGTTTGAGACCAGTCTGGCCAACATAGTGAAACCCCATCTCTACTAAAAATACAAAAAAAAATTAGCCGGGCATGGCGGTGTGCGCCTGTAATCCCAGCTACTCAGGAGGCTGAGGCAGAAGAATCATGTGAACCTGGGAGGCGGAGGTTGCAGTGAGCCGAGATTGCAAGATTGCGCCACTGCACTCCGATCTGGGCCACAGAACGAAACATTTTTTTAAAAAAAGAGAGACTTTGAATTAAAGTTACAAGAGACAAAGAAGGACAAAGAAGAACATTAACAAAAAGTTCAATCCTGCAAGAAAAAACAATTATAAACTCCAGCCTGGGCAACACAGCAGCATCCTGTTTCAAAAAAAAAAAAAATTATTACAAACAAAAACTTTATTTAAAAACATACAATTGGCCGGTCGTGTTGGCTCATGCCTGTAAACCCAAGCACTTTGGCAGGCCAAGGAGGGTGGATCGCTTGAGTACAGGAGTTTCAAACCAGCCTGGGCAGCATGGCAAAATCCTGTCTCTAAAAAACAAAATTAGCTGGGCATGGTGACATGCACCTGTAATCCCAGCTATTTGTGAGGCTGAGGCAGGAGGATCGCTTGAGTCCAGGAGGCTGAGCAGAGATTGCACCACTGCAGACCAGCTTGGGCAAGACAGAAGGACTCTGTCTCAAAAACAACACCAACAAAAAAAATACCACACATACACCAATTAAAACATTCAACAATAATGTAGAAGTGGGAAGAGAGTGTTACTATTCTAAGCTCTTTGAGTTGCCTGGGAAAATGAGAAAGGTGTTGATTAACCTTGAAATTGGTAAGTTAAGGATACATACCTTAATTTCTAGGATAACCACTTATAAATGGAAATGGGGTACATAACGTCCAAACTAACTGAGGGAAAATGGAGAAATACAGAATATTTAACCAATTCCCACCAAGGCAAGAAAGGAGAGAATAAGATATAATAGGCAAGACAAAACAGAATCGACTAAAGACAATAGATTTACTCTTCATTTAATCAGTAATTGCAACAATTTTAAGTAGACTAAATGGTTCAGTTAAATACAAAGATTATCAGACTGGACTTTTAAAAGTCCAACTAGGCCGGGCGCGGTGGCTCACGCCTGTAACCCCAGCACTTTGGGAGGCCGAGATGGGCGGATCACGAGGTCAGGAGATCGAGACCATCCTGACTAACACGGTGAAACCCCGTCTCTACTAAAAATACAAAAATTAGCCGGGCGCGGTGGCGGGCACCTGTAGTCCCAGCCACACAGGAGGCTGAGGCAGGAGAATGGCGTAAACCCAGGAGGCGAAGCTTGCAGTGAGTGGAGATTGCGCCACTGCACTCCAGCCTGGGAGACAGAGTGAGACTCCCTCTCAAAAAAAAAAAAAAAAAAAAAAAAAAAAAGTCCAACTAAATGCTGTTTTCCCAGGCTGGGCGCAGTGGCTCACGCCTGTAATCCTAGCACTTTGGGAGGCCAAGGTGGGTGGATTGCTTGAGTCCAGGGGTTCGGGACCAGCCTGGGCAACATAGCAAGACCCCATCTCTACTAAAAATACAAAAAAAAAAAAAAATTAGTCGAGCATGCTGGCAGGCACCTGTAGTCCCAGCTACTTGGGAGGCTAAGGTGGGAGAATCACCTTAGCCCAGGAGGTCAAGCCTGCAGTGAGCTGAGATGGCACCATTGCACTGCAGCCTGGGTAACGGAGTGAGACCCTGTCTCAAAATAAAATAAAATAAAGATCTTTGGGGTAAGCTAAAGTAATTTTTAATATATAAAAAAAGAAATAAATGCTGTTTTCAAGGGATACATGTAAAACACAAGTACACAGAAAAGTTTAAAATAAAAGGACAGGCCCTAGCACTTTGGGAGGCCAAGGCGAGTGGATCACCTGAGGTCAGGAGTTTGAGACCAGCCTGGCCAACATGGAGAAACCCCCGTCTCTACTAAAAATACAAAAATTAGTTGGGCGTGGTGGCGCACGCCTGTAATGTCAGCTACTCGGGAGGCTAAGGAAGGAGAATCACTTGAACCCAGGAGGTGGCGGTTGCAGTGAGCCAAGATCGCACCACTGCACTCCAGCCTGCGTGACAGGAGCGAGACTCCATCTCAAAAATAAATAAATAAATAAAAATAAACAAATAAAGTAAAAGGATAGAAGAAAATAGAGTAGGCAAATAGAAAATAAAGTACAGTACTCTTAGATGCGAGCTTAATTTCTAGTCTAACCAAACAGCAGTGGCTCCCTCAGCATGGGGCTCAGGCTGTCAGCAACACAGGTCTAAACAAAGCTTTGCCAGTAAGCCAGCAGCCATCAGGGTCATGCCTGCCTCTCTGCTTCCTAGGGCCTTTAGCCCTACAAGCCCCCTGTGATTATTATCACCCACCATTCCCAGGGGTAACTCTGCCTTATCTCTTTTGCTAGGAGGTCCAAACCAGCCTGTCCACATCTGCTAGGGGAATCTTTCCCCACTAGCTGTACACTCAACAGAATGGCCCTACACGGTCAGCAGGACCCCTGGATAGGGGGAGCATCTCCTTGCCTTCCCCATGTTAAACGGGTTTGCTGACATGGCGAATACACTGGGGTGTCCTAATTCCAAACCATCAAGTAAGCCTACCCTCTTGGGTTGCCAGAAACCTACCAGGTTTCTATCTGGAAGAAATAAAAGGATTTGTTGATGTAGTGAAAGCTCACCCTTGCCCAGGCTAACGGTTGTGAAATCACATCTGTTTGTATAGGTGATCAAGGAAGCATCTGTCTTCACTGAGCCATCTCAGTCCCCCTCAGGCTTAGCTCAGCTATCACCTCTGCCAGAAAGCCTGTCCTGACCCACTTCTGCCCAAGTTGGGAAGCTCCCGTGGGGCCTCGTTTAGGAGGAAGGTTCTCATCACTTGTCTGGATTCCGGGGAAGGACCGCCTGGAGGCCCGACACCTCGCGGCCCTGAAGCGGTACCCGGGCAAACATCGGGCCCCAACACTGCAGTCACTCACCACTGCAAGTGGAAGGTGTGGCCGCAGTGGATGGCGGCCACGTCGCGGGAGTGATCGAAGAAGTCGGAGCAGATAGTGCACAGAGCACGGATAGGCATGATGGCTGGACTCAAGGGGCCCAGGCAGCCAAAGAAACTGCTACAGGTCCGGCTTCGCAGACGCGCCCCCGCGCCTCCACTGCCTTCAAATTTGGCTCCGCAGCACGACTTCCTGGAGCAGGCCGGAAGTGACAACACAAAACTTTGGGCGGAGCGTAAATATTTCGTCTGGATTGGACAAATCCTCGGGTGGGCGGAACTAGGGGCGGGGCTTAGTGGCCCCGAGGCCGTAGAGAATCCTGGGCGGAACGCGGTCGCTCTCTGGCGTCTTCTGGGAGGACTCGACCTGCCACTTGAGAGCGCAGCGTTATATCAAGGCGGGGAGCAGCGAGGCTGCCAGCTGGACCCTTCTCCAGGGCAAGGCAGCGCATTGTAGTCCCACGCCAGAGCTGGCGCGAGGCAGGCTGGGCCAAGGCAGAGAAAACTGCAGCCGCAAGGGAATAGAACAATGGTCCAGATGGGTCCCTTGGGCTCTGGACAGTGCTGGACCATGCGCTGTGGTCTATATTTCCCATAGACCAAAATACTCTACCCTCTCAGTCATCAGTTCCGGGCGATTCTGGAAAGATTGACACATAGGCCCTAGTCCCTCAGGTCACCCCAGGCCAACCTTGGCTTCATCCAAGTAAGACATGACTATCCTTGAGTTTGGAGACACTAGGGCCAGTACCCTGACTTTAGCTCTTAACTCTCAGGAGGATCGGTTATGCTTGGGACTGTAGTAGGGTTGGAATTTTGGAGGCCCAGATGCTTCAAAGACTAGAGACTAACAAATTCTTTTTATTATTCCCACATCAGAGAAGTTATCTTTGAGGAGGTTATCTTTGAGGTCCTCCCAGAGAGCAGCATCCCTGGTAAGTTCACCCAGGCCCACGTGGGGTGTAGTAAGTAAACTTTTGGGTTTTTAGGTTTAGTATCTGTAGCAATGTTACTCCCTCTACCCAGAAGAAACCTTATGCATAGCCCCATAATATAAAGCTGATCTGCTCCAGCTGAAATAGTCCCAGAGTGAGATTTCATTTGGGGCATATGTGGAAAGCACAGGTGTTCACAGGAAGAACGCAGAGCATTATAGAATCTTTGTGCACTGCTCACCCTACACCCTCTCCCCAGCTCAGGGAAGCTATCTTTGGCTAATAGCAGGGTCTGTCCTTGTGGTGGCTGGCCCAGGTAGATTCCAGCTCTATGCCTAAATCAAGAGTGAGGCTCCTCGGTCAACAGGAGTCAAAAACAGCAGCCCTTACTTGAGCTCTCAGCCCAGGGAGTATTCCTCGGTCCAAATGCAGCCCAAGACCCACTACTCACATGGATTTCTAGAGTCCAGAGGACCCCCACCACCACCACCATTGAGGAATACACTGTGGTGAGGATGATCTTCACTCTCAGCCCAAGAAATCCACAGGGCACTGTTCACTACTACTCCCAGCCACTACTTATGAACCTGCTCCCAGCCTCTCCCCTCCCCACTGCCTTCCAGGGGCTCCTCCCCAGTAGGACAGAGGAAGCAAAGGCAAGAGGGTGGCCAGAGGCTTTGCAGGGTGATGTTTATTTGCCAGGTTCAGCAGGCACACAGTTAACCCACCGACCTTCACACACCAGAGCAGACCCACAGGCATGCAGGGAGAAGGGCAGGACCACCAAGGAGTGCCAAGCAAGGGCGAGGACCAATGTGGCTGCCTGTCCAGGCTGTGATTGGGTCTGACAAAGGGCACCTGTCAGGAGCCTCCCTCAGGAAACTGGGGACTTTAACTCTACTTCCTCTTCCCAGCAACAGCAACTCAATGTGGCTCTGAGGCACCTGGGCCTCTGATAGAAGTGAGCTGTAAAAATAGAGGGAGTTCCTCTTCATTTCATTGTTGAACTGAGCAGAAAATCTGCCCCTGTAAAGGGCAAACCCCCAAATCAGATTATGGGGTATTGCCATGCAGCAAGCCCCCTAGGGTGGAGAGGACTTGTGGGTTGAGATTGTAGGGGGTGGACATCTAAGAAAAGCAAGGAGATATCAGCCCTCCCTGTTTGGCCCAGGGTAAGGACCTAGTTAGGCTGGAACACTGGGTGCTGGGCTTGTACTCTGCCCTGCCAGGTCTCATTGCCACATCCTAATTGTTCCTCCTTTCCCTTAGAGGCTCATGAGGTTCAAGGTACAGGGCAGCCCACTGCAGGACTCAGAAGGGCAGGAAATAACACAAATAACAGGGTCTTAGGAGGGACAAATATGGAAGCTTCTGCCTTCCTACTCATTCTCTCCACTCCTGAGGACCCCCACAGCTAGAGAGCAGTGTCCCTGGCCATGTGCCCAGTCTGGACTTAAACATACTGCCCTACCTTTCTGCATCCTCTATACCAGCCTGTATCCGCTCCTAGAGCAGCCCACACACCACAGGCACACACCTTCATGTGCAGGAGCCTAAGACCGCTGACAGGGCCTCGCTGGAGGACCAGCTCTCAGGGCAAGGCCGCCCAAGTTTAGGGCCTGGGAGAGTGTGGGACCTGCAGGGCCTGCCTAGGGGAATGGTGAAGCAAGAAGGGAAGGGGAAGGAGAGCAGGAGCCCCCTGAGTATCCCTAGAGCAGCATCCCACAAGGAACAGAAACTGGTGAAGCTAGCAAAAGACAGAAAAGCCACAAGGAATCCATGCAGGGGCTGGGGCTGGCCCTGCCACTGGCCTGCCCACCACTCACACACATACACACAGGAGACGAGACTGCTCTCCCGTGACCCCTAAGTATGCCCCACTGGGATGTGGGGGCATGGGGGAGCGAGGGCATCATGCCAGTGACTCTATGTACAGTGAGAAGCCCCTCATCCACTCTCCCACCCTCCTGCCCATCCCCCGCCCCCCCTCACCAGGCTGCCTACTCAGCTGGCCTCCTCCCTTTGAGACTCCTGGGCATAACCAGCAGCCTCTTCCCCTTTACTAGAGGGTGGAGCCTGGCCTGTGGCGCCCTCTGGGGCTGTGCTGTCCGGCTGGGCCATAGCCGGCTCAGGGGTGGCAGCTGCCTTGGTGGCTAGTGTGGCACTGCTTTGGATGGTGGGCACAGTGCTCTCTTCTGTGGCCGGTGTGGCTCTCCCATCAGTGGCTGGAGTAGCGCTCCTGTCAGTGGCTGGGGTGACACTCCCATCAGTGGCTGGAGTGATGCTTCCATCAGTGGCTGGGGTGACACTGCCATCAGTGGCTGGGGTGGCACTTCCATCTGTGGCTGGGGTGGCACTACGGTCTGCGGGGGCCACATTATCACTCTTTGCAGCATGAGCAGCATCACCCTCAGGGACTGAGGTAGCTCCACTCGCAGCTGCAGCTATGGCCCCACCTGCAGCCCCGGGGGTGGCAGTGTCTGTGGCTGAGGCCGACTGGGCTGCAGCCGTGCTGGACTGCTCTGGCGCCCGGAGCCGTTTCATGAGGGTGGTCACTCGGACAGCCTTCTGAAAGGAGCACAGTGGAGAAAGGCTAAGGGTGAAGCTTGCTGGATCCATTGCTTGGCAGTGACCAGACCAAACTCCTTCCATAGTACCCCCGGCCACCTCCATCCACCCCAGGGCCAAGTACGCAGCTGCTCAGCACTCCTACTTAAGGTAATCGCAGTGGCTACACCCACACCTGATGGCCTGAGAAAAGCTTGTGTGTGGCTGCAGGGGTGTGATGCAGGCAAGAAACTGAGTGCCAGAAGGAATAGTTGGGATAGAGCCAAGAAGGGAGCTATCCAAGCCTTACCTTCCACTTGGCCCTGGCAAAGTTCTTTTCAATCTGGGCACAGACACCATCCTTGATGTTCTTATCAGAAGCAGCATTGCCAGAAATCCTGGAAAGGGTGCAAGTGTGTCTGGATCTAAGAGAATGAGCCTTTGTGGAGACTCTGCCCAGCCCTTCCATGTGGCATCCAGGGGCTACCACGCAGAGCCTCTGGGCTGGCCTGAGCTCTAGGTGCCTGCACCCCTTCTAGGCCTCAAAGATGTGGCTGCTAGGTGTGAGGGGGACCCTGGCCTCTCCCACCCTCCCCTGGACCCTGCTTACCACTCATGGGAGATGGCCTCTTCTGCAGTGATCCGCTGGTCTTGCTCCACCTCCATCAGCCTTGCGACCAGGTCTTTGGCTGTGGACAAAACCAAGGAGGGGCTAGGCATGGGCACCCCATCTCAATGTCTAGAGGTGATGAATGGGCTGGGGGACAGAAGCAGAATACCACAGAGAAAGCTGAGAGCAGGACCCCCTCCCCCACTCCCTTGCATTCTACCAAGTACTGGGCAGGCACCTCCTCACCTGCCTGCGAAATATCATCCCAATATGGAGAGTCAAACTCATAGTCACCAGCCAGGATCTTGCGGAAGAGATTCTTATCGTGGTTCTCATAATCATCTTCTTCCACCTCCTCATAGAAAGGTGGGTTGCCTGAAAGCCTGCATGGGGGAAGGGTCACACAGAAAGGCCACAGACACATGCCCCCACCCCATCTGACTGCAAGCCTGCTTGTCCGTCTGTCCACTCACAGGATGTACATGATGACTCCAATGGCCCAGCAGTCCACAGGGCGTCCATATCGCTGCCGGCCTACCACCTCTGGGGCTACAAACACAGCACCCATCTGCTGGTCAGTATCGGGCCTAGCCAGGTCCAGTACCATCCACACCAGCTTCCTGAGATGAGTACATTTTCCCCCTGCCCAGAGAAGCTCCCTGAAGGCTGCCCCCCATTCTCCCCCTGCCCTGCCCCACCCCCTGCTTGCCCAGATACTCGGGGGTCCCACAGGGCTCCTTGATGAGGCCATTTTCTAGCTTAGCCAGATGGAAGTCACTGATGACAATCTTAGAGTTCTTCAGCCGGTTGTAGTAAACCAGGTTTTCCAGCTGTGATGTGAGAATAGCATGTGGGTGAGCAGAAGACACCATGAGGACCTCGGAGGCTAGACCAAGGCCCCAAGGTTCTGCCCACCCCAGCACCAGCCCAGTTGCCAAATGACCCTTTGACTCTGGCTCTGACCTCACCTTAAGATTCCTGTGCACGATCTTGAGTGAGTGCAAATAGGCCACAGCCTCCAGGACCTGCCGTACCACGTTGCTTGTGTCTCGCTCCGAGTAGTAGCCCTGGTCCAGGATCCAGTCAAACACCTCCCTCCCCGTGGCCCTGAGGGACACCAGCCCCTGAGCCTGGTGTGGGCAGAATCGGGGGTAGGGCAGGAGCACTTGGGTGAGCTGCCTGCACCAGGCAGCTGGCTGAGCAAGGCACAGGGACCTGGGACGCCAAGCGTCCAGAAAGGGGGTTTCCTTAGCTGCAGAGGGTGGGAGAGGTGAAAGCCCTGGGCGCTGGGGAATCTTGGGACCCCAGACCCACACTCACAGCTCCAGGAAGATAAAGTACTCCTTGCGGGTCACAAACACATCCACCAGTTGTAGGATGTTGGGATGCTTCACCCTGGCGACAGGGAGGGGAGCCAGTAGTTAAGGCTGGATGAACCCCTGGGAGAGGCTGTGGTCGCCACAGTGGCCACAGCAGACTAATTGGCCAGAGGCTGGGACTGCCTGAGGCCACTTGCCCTCTAAGCCCTTCCCTGCTGCCTCCCACGCTGCCCCAATCCCAGGCCTCAAACTCACATCTTGAGGATGCCTATCTCGTTCTTGGCAGCTTTCCGCACCTTGCGGCCATCCCGCTTCTGGAACTTCTTGCAGGTGTGCAGCTTGCCTGTTGTCTTGTCCTTGGCCCGGAAGATTTCACAGAACTCCTCACTGGAGCCGACAGGCACCCACTCAGGCCTGGTCTTAGTGTCAGCTGCACTCCACTCCCACTTCCCTAGCCCTTGCCCACCAGCCCACCCAGCCCTGCCTGACAGGCCCGGCACTCACGTCTTGATGACCTGTCCCAAATCATATCTGTCAGTCACCTCCGATGGCTGGTTATAGTTCTTCTTGTCGCCCAGAGTCACACACCCAAACGGCATTGCCGGGCTCTAACCTGCAGGCACGATGGGGTCTGGCTTAGCTGTACTACTCTCCACTTCTCCACAACATAGGTGCTGCTTTTGGGAGACCCCAATCTGGCTCAGGACAAGTTAGGAGCAGAGACCATACCAGGAGGGGCTAGAGGATAGGCAGGCTCAGATCCTACCCCTGCTTTTCTGGCTAGACATCCAGCTACTCAGCTTGGCTGCCTGAACTACAACAGCCTACATAAGAAAAATGTATTAAACTGATATATAAGGGAATAGTTTTGTATTCTATACACTCAAAAAAAAAAGGCTTATCAAACAGTTTATTTAAATTTCAGCTATTTTACAGATGAAGGGGGCTATAACCACCCACCCACCTGCTAATCATCTCTGAAGGTCTAGAGCTAACAAGTGTTAGTGGATATATGAAGAACGTCAGCACTGCTAGGAGAAGGCAACCTCCCCTTTGTAAAGCCGTTTGGTAAAACCACTAAAATCAAACAAACATACCCTATGAACCAGTAATTGCACTCCTAAATACGTGCCTACAGAAGTGCACATATTCGTGCATCAGGACAGTCATACAATGCTCAGAGTGGCCATATACATAATCGCCAAAAATTGAAAACAGACCAAATACCACCACCAACAGGATGTATTGTGGTAGAGTCACACAATGGAATATTATACAGCAATGGAAACAAAGGACTACAGCTATACCCAACCACCTGGTGACTCTTACACAGCGTTAAATGCAAAAAGACACAAAAGAATACATATAGTATGAGTCTATCGATAGAGAGTTCCAACAGGCAGAACAAACCCGTACTGGGGATACAAACACAGCAGTAGAGCTATAAAGAAAAGCTAGGAAATAAGCAGAGTCAGATAATGGTCCCTTCTAAGAGAAAAGGAGGGGTTATGATTGAATCAGGACACATGGGGGGATTCTGGAAAACCTATTTCTTTTCTTTTCTTTTCTTTTCTTTCTTGCTTTCTTTTTTTAGAGACAGGTCTCACTATGTTGCCCAGGCTGGAGTGCAGTGGCTATTCATGGGCACAAGCCCACTACTTATCAGCACAGGAGTTTTGACCTGCTTCGTTTCTGATCTTGGTTGCTTCACCCCTCCTTTAGGCAACCTGATGGTCTCCGGCTCCCAGGAAGTCACCATACTAATGCCAAACGTAGTGCAGACACCCAACTGACATAGCATACTACAGCCCAGAGCTCCTGAACTCAAATGATCCTCCCACTGCAGCTGGGATTACCGGCACCAGCACCACACCCGGCTGTTCTGTCACCCAGGCTGGAATGCAGTGGCACGATCACAGCTTACTGCAGCCTCAACCTCCTGGGCTCAAGCAATCCTCCCACCTCAGCCTCCTGAGTAGCTAGGACCGGACCCCAGGTGCGCACTACCACAACTGGCTAATTTTTAAAATTTTTTTGTAGAGACAGGATTTCATTATGTTGCCCAGGCTGTTCTCAAACTCCTGGGCTCAAGCAATCCTCCCGCCTCAGCTTCCCAAAGTGCTGGGATTACAGGTGTGAGCCACCACACCTGGCTTGGGTAAATTTTTTAAAGTTTACATACTGATATACACTCACAAACTCTTTTCTGGAAGAATGCTGAAGGAAATAAGAGTTCTCTCCTGGGCAAAGAATTGGATGTCAAAAGGGCAGATATATCTTCTGTTTATTAATTTTCTGTGTGAATTTTTACTATTTTACTGTAATGACTTCAATTAATTTAGTAAATACTGCACTCAGGCATAGTGCTTGGGTGATTCCTCAGAGGGATAATCTGGGTGGAGGGGCAAGGTAAAGCTTTGGAGGCAGCATTAGGACTTAGAAGGGAAGGATTTGCCAGGAGGTATGTAGGTATACTGGTCAGGAAGAGCAAAACAAGCCTGCTCCTGGTCCCAGCTTTCAGCTCTGCATATGCATTCACGCCCACTGGGGCCCCTCAGGGGACCTTGGCTGTCATGTCCAGGTGCAAGGCCCCCAAACAGAACAGATACAGCTGGCTCAGTGAGCTCTAGGCACTCTTTCCACCTGGGGCACGGTGTCCCACACGTCTGCAATCCTGCCAATTACAGCCCAATCCTCATCTGTGGTGGTGGGTGGGCTGACTCCAGTGTCTAAAGGAAAAGGCACTCATAGACCATGCTCAAAGGTGGGGGTGGGGGGTTAGTGACTAGACCTTCACAGATCTGACGCCAGGGTGTGCCTCCATAATGCCTGGTCAGTGTGACACAGACTACAGCAAGCTCTGCACTGAGGCTGCACTGAAATTGCTCTGCCTCTGCTGACTATGCATGTTTTCCCTCCATGCCAATTAGCACTTGCTATGTGCAGGGCCTGAGCTAGGGCCTGGGGGTACCTAGATGTTCCCCGACCTGAAGGCACTCACAGCCTCAAGGTAGTGGAGAAGGGAGGAGGCAGCTTGGCAAGATGAACTCTGCCAGGCAAAGTCAAAGACCAGGACCCAAACAAAGCCCCATGGCCAACCCTGGCTGCTACTTGCTTCCTCCCAGGCAGAAGCCAGCCACTGGGCTGTGATTCCCAGGAGTCACAGCCCTGGAAATTCTCCCTCAGATTTGCCTTCAGCATTAGGGAACAAACTCTGTAATTCCTTAATCTGGGTTTCTTGGGCTCAGGAAATACAAATGCTTTTTTTTTTTTTTTTTTTTTTTTTTTTTTTTTTTTTTTTGCGACAGTGGCCCAGGCTGGAGTGCAGTGGCGCGATCTCAGCTCACTGCAAGCTCCGCCTCCTGGGTTCAAGCCATTCTCCTGCCTCAGCCTCCCAAGTAGCTGGGACTACAGGCGCCTGCCACCACGCCCAGCTAAATTTTTTTGTATTTTTAGTAGAGACGGGGTTTCACCATGTTAGCCAGGATGGTCTTGATCTCCTGACCTCGTGATCCACCGCTTCAGCCTCCCAAAGTGCTGGGCCTACAGGCGTGAGCCACCGCACCAGGCCACAAATGCATTTCATCAGCGTCATTCCAGACAGGGTTTAAGCCATCTTGTGAGGAACAGCGAGGCAAAGGAGAGGCTTTGAAGATCGTCACTGACTGCATGTCTGCCACCATGGCCACAACCCTGCATCTCCTCCACTGGGGAGAAGCATGTGGCCAGAATCTCATCCTCACAGCTGAGAGCAGAGGCATAGCCAGTTACCATTGCCGGCCACACATTTTCACACAACATCTGCGGGAGGGGGCCTGCAACAGTCCTCTCAGTCTAAGGGCCATGTACTGGGCAGGAGGGTGGTACCTTAGACTGCAGTCTCCCAAGAGGGCTGGGAGGGACCTGTGCCCCAGCTCTGTTGCTTTGCTTACACCATTCCCTCTGGCAAGAGTGCCCTTCCCCCAAAAGCCTCCCGTCAGATTCCTATTTGTCACGGCAGAGTTATTTATAACATTAAAAAAAATTCAGCAACTACCTAAATGTCCAACAACAGGTGACTCGCCAGCTCAACTGTGTCCACTCAATGGTAGGAAGTGTGGGCACTGGCAAGAGCTCTGCCCACCTTGGCTTTCCTGTGGAGCAGCTGCTACATGAGCAAGGTGCTGAGAGCAGAACTGAATCTCTTCTTTCATTGTTATTGCTGACATTGTAAGGTAGTTTGTGCAACACATTGTCCAAAACAATCCTGATGCTCCAAGGCCAGACTCAAATGGTCCTTTTCTGAGATACCTTCCACAACCTCCATGCCCCACCCCCCACCCCACTCCAACAGCTCCCGGCTCTACCAGTGTGGTGTGGGCGGGAGGTTTTGTGCATGCCTGTCCCTGATCCTGGCCCCAGCTTTCAGCTCTGCATATGCACTCATGCCCACTGGGGCCCAGGGCTGGTCATGGGGGTCTATCTCTACCACAGAAAGCTGGGCCTCCACCCCATAATGTCAGCCTGGAGCCATGTCCTGCAGCCTCAAGGCTGAGATGGGAACAGATCTGTCTCCCCTGCCCCCTACTATGGCTGCCTAAATTTCAGCCAGTCACTCCTCCTCCTCCTCCTCACCAGTCTAACTATACTGGCTTGGGGCCCCGGACTTGGCCCCAGGGCAAGGAGAGGAGAAAGAGGGGCCTGGCTTTCAATTAGCACCCTGGTTCCCTCTGCCCACCCCCACTCCACCATCTGCTATCCACTGTTGCTCCCTGGGAGGCTTCCGGTGTGTGCACCAAGCCCTGGGCACCTGCTTGCAACAAAGGAGAACTGGGAGGAACAGTCTAGGGACAGCTCTCAGAAAGGGAGGAGGCCAGGTGGAAGGGGTGTGCATTTCTCACCCCCATGGCCCAGACCCAACACCCAACAATGGAGAGCTCTCCTCTCAGCAACACAGGACCTGAGCTTTTCCTCAGGTACACTTAGGCCATGGAAGGGCACGGGAGCCCCACAACAGTCATTTCCCTAGAGACATGGCTCCCTCCACTCTCTGCAGAGGAACTGAACAGTATGCACTGCGGGCTGCCCAAAGGGAGCTTGTGGGGAGTGCAGGCCCTGGTGCTGCCACTGCCCTCCAGCTGGCTCTCAGGGAGCCTGACAGCCAAGCACTCCCCAGTTACAGCCTGCTCCCAGGGCCCGACCACTGGGCTCAGGGAGTTGAGCCTCCAGCAATCCTGAGGGGTCCTCTGTTGCTGCCCTGGTGACAAATGGTCCCCCAAGGACTCTACTGCATCTTTAGGTAAGTCTGACCCAGGGAAAGCCCAAACAAAACAAAGGCCAAGAGGTCCAGAGGCCCCACATTGGGGTCCTGTCCCCTCCTCCACTGAGATCATCCTGGTTCAGGCCCTACCTGTCATAGACATAAACAGACTTTCCTGCTACCTTGGTCCCCTGCCATGTGGGACTCCAGAGTTTGCAGTAAATCTAGGGAGGCCAGGAGAGGCCCAAGAGGCCTCCAGCTGCCTCCCAACAACTGTAGGCAGCACCTCCCAATTTAGTGGTAGCTGTGAACACCAGCCTGCAGGCACCCCCTACTCTCTGCTGCTCTACTCTCTCAAGGACTGGGGCTGGATTTCCTGCTGCAATGAACATGCTGAAGCCCAAGCCCTGCCTAACTCACAGCTGAGGTGTCACCCACAGGAACAGGGGAGCTGAAGACCTCACTCAAGGTCTATTAGGAACAAGGGCCAAGCTTCTAGACCACCATCCAATTGCTTCAGGGGACTGGTCAAGGGGCTGCCCTGACTGAGCCTCAGGCTCCAGCTAAATCATGGTAGAAGTTCCTACAGCTGAATTTTGCCCATCTAATGAAGGAGTATTGTGGGGAGGTCTCTCCAATCTTGGGGGTGGGCATGCAGTCCAGTGCTACGTCCTGAAAGTTTGGCTCTCAACATGCAGGCAGAGGCAAAGGTCAGCTGTCTCCTCCCAAGCACTTGGGGTCCAAATCTCTGAACCCCTGAAGGAGAATCCACTGGAGGCTCTGCTTCCCTGTGGGTGGAGGAGGGGAAATGCAGAGGAAGGCACTAGAGTAAAGGGTTGCTATGGTGATGGAAGTTTTAAAACAAGGGGAGGGGGAGGGGAGATGTGTTGGTTAGGTCCCTTCTTCAAGAATTCCCTGAGACTTTAGCCTGGCTCCTTCTTCAAGGTTCTGTGACCCAGGTCCCCATCAATAAAGAGGAGGTGGGGAGATTGAGAGAATTTAGAAAAAAGAGAATGGGGCAGAGACACAGACAAAGACAGAACCTGTGATGGAAGAGGAGCAAGGAGATGACAAAGTAAAAGGGACACAGGCACAAAGGGCAGGAAAGGGGAGGTGGACAGGAGTTCTGAAGGGGACGGATGGGTGCCCAGCAGAGCCCTAAGGCCTCCATGGCTATGTGCTCTAAATCGCTGGGCCAGGAGCTATCCATGGTACCTGGACCTTCCAGCTTGCACCCTCCTGTATCCCCCAAACATACACTGAACTTGGCATAGGAGGCACAGCCAAAAGGAGGCCAGCTCCTTGGAGCATCTTGGTGAGGAAGAGGCCAGCTGCTACAGCCCCCCAGTCAGGACAGTTCCCAGCCCATCTCTCTGCCATCACGGCAGCTTAGGTAAAGCAGGTCCAACATGTTGAAGGCAGACGCATAGGGGGATGGAAATGAGGCTTGGATGCCTAGTTGCTTCCCTTTATAGTCCCTCTTCTCAGTTGGCCCAGCTGTACCTAGACCCTCCCAGCCAACCCCTCCCCCATCTGCTATCCTCTCCAGGCTTTGGGTCCCCAGAGCCCCTCTTACAGCTCTGCTTAATCCCCTCTCACCACCCCCAACAGCAGATCCTGCCATGAATGCCAGAAATGGCATCACAAGCAACCCAGAAACAGAATAACTGCACAGCCCTTCCCCTCCCCATGCCTCAGTTTCCCCAAATAGAAACCATGGAATCTGGCCTTCTCCCAGGGCAGAGGACTGCTTGCTTGCCACTGCTTGCTTGCTTGCCTGTGAATGGTGGCCAGGGCATGGGGCTGGAGAGTAAGGCCATCAGAGATATGTGAACAGCCAGCCTAGGAGGGACACCTGAAGGGTCCGCACCAAATACTGTATTAGAAAAGGGAGACCCTTGCCCCACCCTGGAAACCAACCTGACCTTGAGGGGAGTGGAGACACCAATTTCCCAGTTGAGGAAACTGAGGCTCAGAAGTCGCTGGAGCTGCCAGGAATCAACTCTGAGGGTGGGGGAGGGCACCAGGTCTCTGAAGGTAGTCCTGGGGGCTCAAAGCCTGGACTTGGGGGTAAGGGGAGTACAGCACAGGAACTGGACTACTGCAGACTCTGAGCTTTTAGTGTGGGACAGAGGGCCCTGATCCTTAGGAAGGAACCTGGTGGAGCAGGCTCTGCCTGGGAGGTGAGGACAAAAGCAATTTGGCAGAGCTACACGGGGAGGGGGCTGGGGCTCAAGAGCCCAGGGTCTCTGCCAGACAGTACAAGCTGGGGAAGGCAGAAGCTCACGCTGTCACTATCCCAGCCACCTCCTGCCAGGGGCCCTGCTCCCCACCGTGGTGCCACCCTGACCCCCTTCCCAAGTGCTGCTGGCTCGCCCCCGCTGGCACAGCAACACACATGCGGAAAGCACACGTGTGAGCACCAAGCCCCGCACCTCCCAGCAGGAACATGTGCGCCCCCACCCCCACCGTGCACGTGGGTCCATGCACTGGACCCCCGGCTAGCCCCCAGGTGAAGGCTTAGAAGCGGAATTTTGGCTGGGGGGCTGCTGGTCCCCAGGGGCTTGGAGCTTCCTCCCCCACTCCGCGGCAGCCCCGCCCAGCCCCCTCCGGGTTGTCGCCCATAAAGAACTCTCCGTTGTCATGGAAATTAGTGACTGCTAAGCTGGAGGGAAGGGGCCCGGGGACAGTTGGGAGGGGCTGGAGGCGGCTCTGGGAACGGGGAGGGACGGCTCAGCTCTCGGCCCCTATCCTCACGGGGGACCACGAATCTTCGAGGGTTAATCTTTTCATAATTCCGAGCCGCAGAGGCTTCCCCCCAGGATCCCCAAGCCGTCCGAGGTAATGGGGAACTTTAGCCCGACCCCGCACTCCGTCCCCCAAATCTGCAAAGCCCGCGCGCTCTGACCCCGCCAGGACCTCGAGCCCTCACTGCGCCCCCGCGCACTCTGCATCCCGAACCTCGAGCCAGGGAACCAATCCCCCAAGGCCCCACAACGTGAGTTCGGGAAGCGCCCCCAGCCCGGCCAGCCCCGCACCTGCAGCGCCGGTTGGTCACACGGAGGAAGTGATCGCGGGCTCAGCGGGGCGCCGAGGGCTCCGGGGACGGCGGGTAGAATCCGCTCCGAGCACGCGGGGCAGACGCGGCGCCAGATGCAGCCGCTTCGGCTAGCGAACCTCTAGCATCGCCAGCCGCTTGCCGGCACCGGATTCGCACCCCGGGCCGGGGGCGGGCTGGGGGCGGGGCCTCCCAACCGGCCCCGCCCCGACCCTGGCGGAGCCTTAAGGGCAGAATCCCACTGGAGAGCAGGCTCGCGCGGGATGGCAGCGGTGCTGGTGAGCACTGGCCTGCTTAGCCCTGGCTAAGGTTCTCAACGGCTTCCTTAGGCCCTCAGCCTGGGGTCGGAGGGGGCCTCCTATGCCCAATGTAAGGGGTGGGGAGTGGAGAGTTGGGGGAAAGCCTGAGTCCTTGAGCTGCATAGGATCGCTTGCCAGCCATTAGTCTCTAGGGAACCGGGGCTTTGCCCAGCTCCCCGAACCCGACCCAAAAGGCAGGACCAACTTAGAAAAACCAGATGGGCAGTCGGGCTAGGGCAGGCTCCCCTACAGACTGGCATCCCCTAGCTAGGAGCAGTTAATACACAGAGGTGTCTGTTTGCAGGTAGTCAGTGTGAAAACAGTGAGTGCCCTAGACTCTGGAAGCAAAGTCTCCTATCCCACCCCACCCCCAACTCCTGCAAGGCCAGTCTTTCCCAACCATAAGCCCCAGCAAGGGTGACTGGCACAGTCAGCCCCCTCCTGTATGGCACCAAATTTCCCAAACTATAAAAGTCACCTGTGACATGGTGTGGCCTCTGCTTTCTTTTCAGTCTAATCACTCTCAAACACTTCATGACTAGCATCACTCTAGGTGGCCTGGCCTGGGATATAGGGACACAGGAGAACTGTGGCACCAAGGTATCTCACCCGGCCTGGGCGCTAATCAGAGGGAGGAGGCTCAGAACCACCAGGAGGAAGCTTTGAAGGAAGTCCTTGGCCATTTCTCTGTCCCTTGTCAGTGAGGCTCATGGACCCAAAGCCTGACCCACACCCCTCACAAGCCCTGAGGACCATCCTAAGGCCAGTATCTGAAAGCCAGACTCAGGCCTCTCAGTGTCTGGAGCTGGGCTTTATCCCACCCCACTCCTCCCAGCAAGCCTCCTGACCCTGCTGTGGGAGAGGGAGTTGGGGTCATCCCCAAACCCTCAGCCATCTTGAGGCTCCCCTGCATGGCCACCCATGGCCGATGACAGGAGGGACTGTCCAAGTCCAGAAGCTGGGGCTGGGGCTCAGACTGGAAGGCTAGCTTAGGAAATGACCGCCTCAAACAAGGTTCCTCAAAATTTTCCTCCAGAGTGGGTACTGAGCCCTTCACATTCCTCCCTGGCTTGGGGTTACCTCCTCTGGGCCAGGCTGGTGCCACTTCTGGGGTCCCTGGGTTCTGAGTGGTCTCGGGTTATGGGATCCACCCCACCACTGGGTAGGAATCTCCTGGCAGGCTGGGTATCTGCAAGGCAGAACCCGTTTCTCATATCAGTATGCTCGGCTGATGTCTGCAGAGTGAATGAATGGCCTGGCACTGAGTCCTTCCTGCCATCTGCCCACTATTCTTGAAACAATGGGTCTCTGAGTTTTATGGTGTAGCCAAGCTGTGGCTTGCTGACCCCACACATGCCACACACTTGTTTTCTGTCTTTCCTGAGGGTCATGGCTATCCAGGCATGGGGTCAAGGAGAAGCTGGAATGGGGATGTTTAGGCAGGGGAAGGGGTGGCTTCTTAGCGCCCTGCCTGCTGCTGGCAGTACTCCACCTCTTCTTGGTCCTAAGCACGCTCTGTGCATGTGGGTGAGAGCACGTGGCAGGGTGTGTGTGCACACGTGTACGTGTGTGTATGCTGTCTTTTGCCGAGGGAGATGCAACAGCATAGTGTATGCAATGGTGCCCAGGGGCACGTGTGTCTGCATTCTTTGTGCACCCAGGCATGCTTGCTGGCACGTGTGTGTGGACTCTGTAGCTGGTCCCTGGAGTTGTCAGTCCCCTTCCTGCCTGACACAAGTCTCAGGATTGTGGAGACTGAATCAGGCTTTGAGAGCCGGACATGGGAAGGGGGCTGGACCATGTCCAGGGGCGGGCAGGGTCTGTGCTGACCCTACATCATTGGTTGTTTTCAGGCTCCCCACCAGAGCAGCCCCTTGATCTCTGGTGTATGTGAAGATAGACAAGTCTTTGCCATTTGTGGAGGGCAATCTGAAGACAAGAACCCAAGGCTAGGATTGAGCCATGGCTTATCCCTCAGCCCGCAGACAGGAAGGCACAGGCAGGGTAGGACCGGCTTCAATGTTTTGGCTTCACCTCCAGCTGCCTTTCAGGCAGGAGATAGTAACACCAGCTGAATGCCATCCTCTTAGCTCTTCCAGGGCAGGGACTGGACCAATGCTGAGCTTTGTTCTTACTTCTACTATTCAAAGCCAGATGGGGTCAGGGGACATGATTTCTTACCACTCCACTGGCCAGAGGGATGGCAGGAAGTCCTTTAGCACAGAGCACAGTTTGGAAGAAGAGCAGAGGCAATTGAGATTGGCATTGCCTAGTAGCCTTTATGAGGATACTCCTAAGGAGGCCTGTTCCCTGAAGACAGGGGCTGCCTGGGTTGGGAGGCTGAGGAGGAGAAGAGGGCCCAAGTTCATAGTTCTGGCTCCCACCAAAGCTAGAAAGTCCGAGTGGCATAATAAGGTGTGAGCCTCAGTATCCACAGAACTTCATCCCCCAGCTCAGGTTGGGCGCCCTACCCAGGATTCAGGACTTATCTGCGCCCCCAACTCCTTGCCCTAGGGTACCAAAGGCCAGCACTCCCATGCCCTTAGATTCTGGCTGGCTGATAGAAGCCCCTGCTAACCCAGCATAGAGCTCCAGCAAAGGTTCAGACTGTAGGAGGTACCTAGATTACCAGTGCAGCTCTCCCAAGAAGCCTGAACTCTGACAGAACCCTCCCGCCCCAGGCTCCCAGCCATCTTTGAAACTGCCTGACTGTTGTCCATGTTGCTTGGCTTCAGCCCCTAGAAGAGGGCCCACAATAGGGAAGGCAAGCAGTCTTTTCCTCTGGAGCCAGGGGAGGGGGCTACCTCCCCGCCCCCCACCCTGTGACTCACTCCAGGCTGTGTGGGTTATTACATTATGTTTGAAATTGCCATGGCAACAAGCTGGCAATCAAGGGTAATTGCACTTGTCGTCAGGGCAACGGGGCAAAACCCACAGCAGCCACTCTCTGTGGTTGCCCTTGGGGTGTAGTAAAGGTCAGACCAGATCAGAGCCAATGCCAGTCAAGGGGCTCCAGGGCTGTCTAGAAAGGGTAGGTTGCCAGGGCCCATGGAGTTCCAGAGTGCAGAGGCAGAGCATGCCTTGGGAGAGCCAGGGCCCCTATCCATGACCCCATGCCTGGACTCCTGCTTTTCCCACACCACCCTGTGGCTGAAACATGCCACGGCACTTAAAGCAAGCAGAACCAGAACTTTTATCTGCTTACAGCTGGTACTTATAGATAGCCCATGGGCCCTCTTCCTCATACTCCCGGCGGCTGAGCCACAGGTTCTGGAAGGAGCTGCGGGATGCCATGATGGAGCCCCCAAGCCAGGCAGCAACTGCACGGTGGGGAGACCCCAGCACAGCGGCACCAGGGCCCAGCTCCTGTCTCAGGCGCTCGGGGAAGCCACTCACAAGGGTGCTGCCACCGTCCAGTACCACGTTGGCCAATAGCTGCTCCTGCTGCTTGGCCTCCAACCGGCTGATGCTTAGGAGGGCCAGCTGTGGGAGGCCCGGCTGGTTGAGACCTATCAGATTGGGTTGGAAGAGGGCCTCGGGGCAGCAGAAGCGCTCAGAACCCAGCGTGATAACCTGCTTGTCTGGAAGCACAAAGTTCACCTGGGCCTGCACTTGGGTGCGGGCCCTCTCAGCTGCCACATCCATGGCCACATAGCAGCAGGCTTCTTTCATCTGGTTGATCAGTCCTACCTGGGGCAGTGAGTGGCCACTTCTCTGCAGCAGCTGGGCCAAGTAGTCAGTAAGGTCAGCACCAGCCACATCCAGCCGGTAGGTGTCAAGTGGGGCCAGATCCCCAGTAAGGATGGGTGCCACATAGGAGGTACCATGGCCACTGCCCAGCACCAACCCAGTGGTACGTCCATAAGCATAGAGTGCCAGCAGGGCCTGATGCACTGTCTGCATGGCTGGGACGTGGAAATGCTCAAAGAGTATTTCAGCCACCTTTTCTCGGTTGGTGTGTGGTGAGATGGGTGAGTCGGCTATGAGCACAGCCAGCTTCTCGGGCTGCACACCCAGCCTGCAATAGAACAGGTGTTGCCATAGCACCTCTAGTGCATCCCAGTCATATACCACACCTCGGTTCAGCACTGAATAGAATCCCTCTTGGTTTTCAGGCACTGCATACAGTGGCTGGCCCTGGGCTGGGTGCTGCAGCAGCTGAACTCGTGAGGGTATGACACTGAGGACATGGTCCTCTCCAGCCAGTCCACATTTGGTGAATCCTGTGCCTGTATCAATCACCACGGCCGCCATGTCCTCGAAGGGTCCCAGTGAGTGGCAGCAGAGCACTGGTGACCGAACTGGCAGAGCATCCATGGTGGACACCAGTTCATAGCAGGCCCTGCAGGGCAGGCCAAGGTGTGCAACCACTGATAAGCGTGTAAGATCCTCAGCTGTCACCTTGAATGGGGCATTCTGGGGCTCAGTGGCCACCATGGCCATGGGCAAGACCTTGCGTCCAGTGCCAGGTGTGGTAAATGTGATCAAGGGAAGCTGCTCCTCCTGGGCCCTAGGGGAGTTGCCAGGTTGCTGCTGATGCATGATGGAGTGCTGAGTATTACTGACACCAACCTTGTTTCTACTTATATAGATACAGGTCTCCTCAGGGGTCAGGGGCACCTGAAATATCCCTACATGAGTAGGCAGGCCTAAGGGCTCATCTTCCTGGGTAGAGACCTGGCCAGGTTCTCCAGGGTTGGGAGACCATCTTGAAAGAGTGGGCTCTTTGGTGATGGGGGGTTCTTTAGATAAAGAGGGATTCCTAGCAAGGGGTGTCTGCCCAGTGAGAGGGGGTTGATCAGTAAGAGGGTGCTCAGGTAGGGGTGGCTGTCTAGCAAGGAGGATCTGCCCAGTGAGAGTCTGTCCAGCATCTTTGGCCTGAGGGTTATCAGGGTGAGCAGGAATGACCTCTTCCTGGCTGCTTATGTCTTCCTGGAGGAGGGATCTGGGCTCTTCCTGGGTACTGGCTGGTGCAGCAGGCTCTGAGTTAATCCACTGCAGTTTCTTGGTCTGGACTATGGAGGCATCTGGCATCCTAGAGGGTGCCATGGAAGGGTCTAGCATCCAGATGGTATGACTAGGTTCATTTTTTTCACCATCAGGCTTGGACCAGCTAGTATTAGGGACATGGCTCAGTATCCTCTCATCAAATTGGAGGGGCATCCCCAGTGGAACAGGCCCAGTGAACATCCCAACCCTGATGGGTGTCTCAGTACCAGGGGAGTCCCATGACTCCAGATTGAGCCTGGCCTCCTTGGGAAGCAGGGCTACCTCTCGGAGGCTGGAGGGCACTGGGCTGGACAGCATGGGTGTGATAGACCAAAAGCTGGAGTGATTGCTGTCAGGAGACAGGATGGGTTTGGCCAACAGCTGGGTGGACAGCATATTTTCAGGGACATAGATGGATGGGTGGCTGGGCATGAGGCCCACAAGCACTGCCCGTGAGCCCACAGGGTCATGACACAGCAGCCCCATCCTGGTGCTGCCTGTGGCCATATCAAATCCCAGCACACGGTCTTCCACAGCTTCCTGAAGCTGGCAGGTTGGGGCACTGGAGAAGGGGATCTGCATGGCTTCCTTCAGAGACTGGAATGGGGACTGCTTGTGGCAGGTTACTTCGTAGGCAGATGGTGGCACATTAGAGTTGGTATTCTCACAGACATTGGGGGCCTGCTTCTGTGGCTGAGAGCTACAGATCTCCTGGCTACTCCTATGGGACTTGGAGATAACTGGGGGCTCTGGGCCTGGCATTGGGCTGCCTGGCCTGGAGGTAGAGACTGGAAGTTTCTTCATGGGGTTCTCAGCCTCCTCGGTTGGCACTTTCCTTCTGGTAACCTCATCCTCCTGGGCATGGTCTGGGCGCTCTTCTAGACTAGGCACTGGGGTGGAAGGCTCCTCTTTAGAGTGGAGATTCACTTTGTCCTGGCAAGATGCGACCATTTTGGAAGACTCCAAGACAGTTGACCACTGATTGCCACACTTCCTGAGAAAGAGGTCTTGAGATGGGCCCTTGGTGACTGCAGTGGTGTCAGTCAGGTGGTCAATGGTATGGGTAGCAGTTTCAACTGCAGTGGGGGTTGGGGTCACATCCAGAGCTGGAGTCGTAGCCCAAGCTGGAATTGGAGGAATCAGTGACAGAAAAGAAGGTGTAAGGCCAGGCATGGTGGCTCACGCCTATAATAATCCTAACACTTCAGGAGGCCAAGACAGGTGGATCACCTGAGGTCAGGAGTTTGAGACCAGCCTGACTAACATGGAGAAACCCAGTCTCTACTAAAAATACAAAAATTAGCTGGGTGTGATGGCGGACACCTGTACTCCCAGCTACTTGGGAAGCTGAGGCAGGAGAATCGCTTGAACCCAGGAGGTGGAGGTTGCAGTGGGCTTGAGATTGCGCCATTGTACTCCAGCCTGGGCAACAAATGCAAAATTCCGTCTCAAAAAAAAAAAAAAAAAAAGAAAGAAAAGAAAAGAAAATGTAACTAGGGCAGCAGTCTGAGCTGGACACTTACCCTGGTCCTGATCTTGGGCTAGATCCTGAGCTGGAGCCAGAAGAGCACCTTGGGCTTTGGGAGCACCATTCTCTCCTGGGAGGAGGAAGGGTACCCACCAACTCTTCCTGCTGCCCAAGGAGGCTATCTGATCGGAGCTGCAGGGGCCTTTGCCCCAGCCTACCAGGACCTTAGCTGGAGGCTTGCCTTCCCCCAAATTCTGCACCTGAAGCTGAAGGCAGCAGGGTCCACGCTGGGCTATGTCACTAGTGCTGTCACTGTGCGTGCACACTGGTAAGGTCAGGGTCACATCCTCCATGATGAGATGTTGTTGGGCTCCCACGATGGGGCTTGGAGATACGCTAGTGGAGGAGAGTCTCGGGGCATCCTGGGAGGCCTGTTTACAGCAGCACCGGGAGCTAACAAGAGCAGGATCCTGGAGTAGCTGGCAAATGGGCTCAGGGATGCAGGCCTGGGAGGCTGGGCCACAGGCACCATCAGTGATGGTCTCAGTAGACAATGACAACCCCTGCTTGAAGTATAGGGATTCTGAGCTTATCCATGGTCCCTGAGACCCTCTGAGGCCACTCCCCAGCTGCTGGCTGCTGACTGAGGGGTGGTCCTGGGGACCCGATGGATCAGGGCCCCCCACCTTCTTGGTGGCTTCCATAGTCCTTCTGCTCCATGCCCTAGGTGCCCTGCCCCCACTCCATTGCCATGGTGACCTTACACATCACAGCCCCCTGGGGATTGACTTGAAGATTCTGAGCAGAGGACCCACCCTCACCCCTGCTGCTCCCATCCCTAACCCTGCAGGATACTGGTCCTGGGCTTCAGGGACATGTGGCTCTGGGGAGGGGGTGACATCACAGTGACCTGGGGATAACAGAGTGTGAGAAACCAGGGGCCCCATGCTCCTGAAGAAGGGAGGCCTGCCCAGGGAACCTTAGGAGGCAGGGGGCCAGGGGACACCAGTGAAGTCAGCCAGCTGCAGGCCAGCCTCCCCCATCGTTCCCAGCCTGGTGCACATTCTGCCCAGGCTAGTCTCACAGTGAGGACAGCCAGGATAAGGCCAGAGGAAAAAGGTAGGCAGGGGAGACTGTTAGGAAGCTCCTGGCAGAGGTCCTTTGGATGAGGGGCAAAGTCCCTTCACCACTCAGTCCTGGGAGGCAGAAGCGGGTGAGGGGCCCATGCTCAGTCCCAAGCTCCCCTCCCTATGTTCCCCGGCTCCCGCTCCAGGGACAGCAGCTCCTTGGCAGTCTCTGCTGCTCCAGATGGTTCTCCTCTGCCTGCGCCTCACAGAGCCCCCTCCCCAGAGCCACATGTCCCTAAAACCCAGGACCAGTATCCTGCAGGGGTAGGGATGGGGCTGGCAGGGGTGGGGGTGGGGCCTCTGCTCAGAATTCTCAAGTCAGAATGTTCTAGCTCTTGTCACATTGTGTCAGCTTCATCTTGGCCACAATGGGGGCAGAGCTCTGGGCACAGGGCTGGGCCACAGCAGCCACAGGGCCAGCCAAGTGGCAATTACAGGATGGTAAGACCACAGTAGTCCCAGGGCTAGCTCCACAGTGGGGACATAGTGGGTGGAGGACTGAGTACACAGTGGGCACAGAGCTGCATATACAGCAAGGACAAGTCAGACAAAGAATTGGACAGGGGGATGCATAGGAAATATAAGCTACGAGACGAGGTGGGCAATTCCACCCTCCATTTCTTAAATAGAGGGGGAAAAAAGGGCAGGGAGGAGTGGAACCTGCCTGGAGCAGCAGCCTAGGCTCAGAGCTGCCCTTTAGCCACAAGGACAGGCCTAGGCAACAGTTTGAAGAGCTGCACATTGCCACGGGTCCAGGTCTGGAGGTTCTAACCTGTGGTAGGGTCAGGCCCTCCTCCCTCCCACCAGCTCTGAGCTCTGGGCCTTCTCCCTCTCTCTGGCAAGGCTGTGTTCTTTCAGGTCTCAGTCTTTCCACCCATGAAACAGGTTTGTAGACAATATAACTGTAGGTTTGTTCTCTGAAACTGTTTTCACAGAGGTTAAAAATAGTGTTTACAGTTGGCTGTGGGGTGTAAGGCTGTGTGACCAGGGACCAAAGTTAACACAACAGTGCTGCATCTGCAGCTTGCTAACTTGGCACTGGGCACAGCCAGGCTCTGCCATATCTCAGGCCCCCTGGGGTCCCACCCCCCTTCCCTTGATGCTGCCTTTGGTTAAGAATGGGGACAGGGCCAGGTGTGGTGGCTCACGTCTGCAATTCGAATACTTTGGGAGGCCAAGACAGGAGGATTGCTTGAGCCCAGGAGTTTGAGACCAGCCTGGGCAACGAAGCGAGACCCAGTCTCTAGAAAAATATATATATTTTTTGAGACGGAGTCTCCCTCTGTTGCCCAGGCTAGAGTGCAATGCCACGATCTCGGCTCACTGCAACCTCTGCCGCCCAGGTTCAAGTGATTCTCCTGTCCCAGCCTCCCAAGTAGCTGGGATTATAGGCACCCGCCACGATGCCCCGCTAATTTTTGTATTTTTAGTAGAGACGGGTTTCACCATGTTGGCCAGGCTGGTCTTGAACTCCTGACCTCAGGTGATCCCTCCGCCTCGGCCTCCCAAAGTGCTAGGATTAAAAATAATTTCTTGGCCGGGCGCGGTGGCTCATGCCTGTAATCCCAGCACTTTGGGAGGCCGAGGCGGGCGGATCACAAGGTCAGGAGATCGAGACCACGGTGAAACCCCGTCTCTACTAAAAATACAAAAAATTAGCCGGGCGCGGTGGCGGGTGCCTGTAGTCCCAGCTACTCAGGAGGCTGAGGCAGGAGAATGGCGTGAACCCGGGAGGCGGAGCTTGCAGTGAGCCGAGATCGCGCCACTGCACTCCAACCTGGGCGACAGAGCGAGACTCCGTCTCAAAAAAAAAAAAATAAAAATAAAAAATAATAATAATAATAATAATTTCTTAAAAAAGTTAAAAAGGCCGGGCGCAGTGGCTCAAGCCTGTAATCCCAGCACTTTGGGAGGCCGAGACGGGCGGATCACGAGGTCAGATTGAAACCATCCTGGCTAACACGGTGAAACCCTGTCTCTACTAAAAAAAATACAAAAAACTAGCCGCACGAGGTGGCGGGCACCTGTCCCAGCTACTCGGGAGGCTGAGGCAGGAGAATGGCGTAAACCCGGGAGGCGGAGCTTGCAGTGGGCTGAGATCCGGCCACTGCACTCCAGCCTGGGCGACAGAGCGAGACTCCATCTCAAAAAAAAAAAAACGTTAAAAAAAGAATGGAAACCGATAGCTCTGCACACCAAGGGGGAGCTGCTCATCCTCATTCGAACGTCCGAAGCCCAAGGGTCTGCCTGTGCATATGTGTGCCTACATTCATGTACACACATACTTGCTGACCATTATTAATGTCATTAATCTTTGGCTTGAGCAAGCTAGTTTTCTGTTTACAATAGAGATGCTAGTAACAGCCTCTAGTGCCTGTGGAACACTTGAGCTGTACTGTGCCTGGAAGGGTTGGAGAGGCATGGAGAGAGGTCCTGAGAGCCCCTGGACTGTCTCACCACTAAGCCATCCTCCACCTCCTGCAGAGGTGGGGCATAATCCTCCTCCTTTCCAGAACTGTGGTCCTTTGTAAACAACTGGCCTGAAGTCTCCTGGGGGAAGGGACCAGAACTGGCTGAAGCGGCTAGCCCATGAAAGAAGGCCCAAAGGAAGCAGCCAGGATAGAGAAGGCCCTTATTTTTATTTTCATTTTTAGAAGCAAGGTCTCACTCTGTCGCCCAGGCTGGAGTGCAGTGACATTATCATTGCTCACTGCAGCCTTGAACTCCTGGGCTCAAGCAATCCTCACGACTCAGCCTTCTGAGTAGCTGGCATAGTATGAGCCACCACACCTGGCTTTTTTTTGGATGGAGACGGGTTCTCACTTTGTTGCCTAGGCTGGTCTCAAACTCCTGGCTTCCTCCCACCTCAGCCTCCTGAAGTGCTGGGATTACAAGCATGGGCCACCATGTCTGGCTGCAAAGGTCCTTATAGCAAACACCCCTTATAGTAGTAATAACAATTACTGATATTGATGGGGTCCTTCCTCTCTGCCAGTACAGTGTGGAGCACTCATAACCCAGACTCATAGCAATTCAATGAACTGGGCACTGTCATACCTCATTTTACAGATAAGGAAATCAAGGCACAGAAAGGGAGAGAGGTCTGTCTCAGCTAGCGTGTAGTGGAGCCAGAAACTGAAGCCAGGCCATCACTCTGGATTCATATTTCAGGATCCTGTGTTGCCACCATGGGGTGCCATGCTTAAGGCCAGGCAGTCACGGACCCTGCTGGATGGGAGCTAAAATGACTCCATTGTGGGTGCTGCAGCCCCAAGCCCTATACCCAAGCTGGGTCCTGCATGGACCTGCTCCTCCTTCTGATAGCTTATCAGGTAGCTCAAGCCTGAGAGGAGGCCCTCCCAGGAACCTGGTGGTGCTGAGTATGGGCCAGACTGAATTCTTCGTACTCAGAATTTTTAGCTGGCCAAAGCCCGCTCATCTCATCCAGCTGGGGAGAGGAGTAGCAGGGCAAATAAAGAGACTTTCAGGCTGGGTCCCTTCTTCCCAGCCCCTAGGGATAGCGCCCCTCAGCCCCTCCCCCAACATGTTTTTAAATAGTGTCTCACCAGGAAGAAGGGCGTCCAATTCTATTTCTGAATCTGGAAAGTGAGGAGGGCCAACGTGTTGCCATGGCAACCTGGAGAGCCCCTCCCCCAGACTGAGCCCATTCCCCAGGCTGAGGGCTGTGGGGTGGAATGGAGGTGGCAAGGAGAAGCTGGGAGGAGCTTAGTCTGAGGGTGAGGCCAGGTAGAGTCCCTGTGAGGGCAAGACCCGCATGGCCTTCTCCTCCCACTTCACCTCGTCCCTCCAGGCAGGCTTGCTGGGAAGGCCCCAACCTCTGCAGAGAGGGTTGAGGGTCAAATCACCGTGAGAAACCCTTCTCCCCTGTGGATCAGGCTGGAACCCTCCCATTTAGGAGGTCTTGAGGATGGTAGAGAGCTGGCAAGAAGGGCGTCAAGGGGACAGGCACAGCGCCACACCCCATTAGGAGCTCTACAGCTGGCTCCCACACCTGCTTCAATACAGACCTATTTTCGGCTCCCTTGTGTTCTCAGGAGGCAGCTAGCTTTGTCAAGTCCCTGGGCTTGCACCCTTCCAGTCTGCCTGCCTTCCACTGCATTGGGAAGGGTCTGAACATCTCCAAAAATCTAGGATCAGAAAAAGCCTTAAAGGACTCCCAGTGCAGCCATTCACTTGATAATGGAGCAAAAAGGGAGGCATGTTTCCCCAGGGGTTCACACACCAGCCACTGTCCAGGGGTTCATACATCAGCCATTCTACCTCAGAGGTGACAGATGGGTAGCATTTAGATCTGCAGAGGGAGGGCATTCCAGCTGGGAGCACAGCTCAAGCAAAGGCAGGCTTCTGAACAGACTCAAAAGTATCCTGTGATTCAACCCTCTCTTGGTGCTGATGGAAAGCTGAGGCCCCCAAGGAGGAAGGGATGCACTCTTGGTCTCCTAGCTTTATGCCCCACACACCTTACCTTCCTCCCTGGAGCTATCCAAGTGACCTGTGAACCCTAGACCTAGACCTCCTGCTTCCCTGACATTTCCCCTGGCCAGGATACACCCATTCCACAGAGGCAGGACCATGATTAAAGGAGCTGGCACCTCCTGCTCCATGACCCCCCTGTCTGACCCCAGAGGAAGACAGAAAGCACCAGAGAACCCCAGCCCTAGGGGAACCTTATGCAGGATGAGGGGAGATAATTCACTCCTATTCTGAGATGTGGAAGGTCGAACCCACTAGTACCAGGAGGATATGGCTTCTGAGCTCTAAGGCACAGGGAAATTTAAATAACAGATGTTTAAGCAACCTTCCCTGCAAGCCGGCAGTGCAGTGACCCCTCTGCTGTGATGTGTTGCAGCTTAAAAATAGCCCACAATGAACTGCTCTGAGCCCCAATTGACTCAAGCTTACGTAACTCTGCGTGAAAGATGGCCAGCTGCATCAGCCCAGAGGGAAGGCAACAGCACAGCCGCCCTGACTGCTGCCCACAGCTGGCTTAGGGGCTGGGAGAGCTCCTCACCCTCCCTGGGAGCAGCCCCCACATCCAGAAGCCAGCAAAAGTGGAGGCAAAGGTGGTACTGCCAAAAGTACACATGGCTTCATGACTGCTGAGCAGAGCTGACCTCTAGTCACACCTGCAGAGGGAATGTGAGCAGAGCTGCCCTCTTTCAGGGTTCCTATGGAACCCAGGTCCAGTGGATGGTGGGAGTGACTTTATTTATTTATTTATTTATTTTGAGACGGAGTCTCGCTCTGTCGCCCAGGCTGGAGTGCAGTGGCCGGATCTCAGCTCACTGCAAGCTCCGCCTCCCGGGTTCATGCCATTCTCCTGCCTCAGCCTCCTGAGTAGCTGGGACTACAGGCGCCCGCCACCTTGCCTGGCTAGTTTTTTGTATTTTTTAGTAGAGACGGGGTTTCACCGTGTTAGCCAGGATGGTCTCGATCTCCTGACCTCGTGATCCACCCGTCTCGGCCTCCCAAAGTGCTGGGATTACAGGCTTGAGCCACCGCGCCCGGCTGGGAGTGACTAAATTAAACAGATGACTGGGTCGAAGAGACCAGGGCAGGAGCCCATGTGAACAGAGTGACTGGAGCCACCCAAAAGATTCCTTTTCCTCTTTGAAGAGGAGGTTCCCTGGCTTGGAGGGACATGTCAGCAGGATTAATGCTTGGCTAAAGCTGCCACTGCCATGGAGCCCAGGGGTGGAGCTGACTCCTTTGGGGCCTCTGATTCTCCATGGTCCAGGGTGCAATGTCCCATGAGGGACCTGTGGCATGAGGGAGGGATCACTGGCTTCAAAGGTGATTGAATCCCATGATCTTGACCGCCTGCTGCTTCAAGCCCCTTGCCTTGCCTAATGCATCTCCAGATCCCAAATGCCCAGTGCAAGAAAGGCTACAAAAGTATGCAGGTGGTTGGTCAGGTGAGGTGGCTCACGCCTGTAATCCCAGCACTTCAGGAGGGCGAGGTGGGTGGATCACCTGAGGCCAAGTATTTGAGACCAGCCTGGCCGACATGATGAAACCCCATCTCTACTAAAACTAAAAAAAATTAGCTGGGGATGGTGGTGCACGCCTGTAATCCCAGCTACTCAGG
Source organism: Macaca mulatta (assembly GCF_049350105.2). Lineage (NCBI taxonomy): Eukaryota > Metazoa > Chordata > Mammalia > Primates > Cercopithecidae > Macaca > Macaca mulatta. The sequence continues at coordinate 113,360,679 of NC_133407.1, forward strand.
AGGCTGAGGCAGGAGAATTATTTGAAGCCAGGAGGCAGAGGTTGCAGTGAGCCAAGTTCATGCCACTGCACTCCAGCCTGGGTGACAGAGTGAGACTCTGTTTAAAAAAAAGGCCGGCGCGGTGGCTCAAGCCTGTAATCCCAGCACTTTGGGAGGCCGAGACGGGCGGATCACGAGGTCAGGAGATCGAGACCATCCTGGCTAACACGGTGAAACCCCGTCTCTACTAAAAAATACAAAAAACTAGCCGGGCGAGGCGGCGGGCGCCTGTAGTCCCAGCTACTCGGGAGGCTGAGGCAGGAGAATGGTCTAAACCCGGGAGGCGGAGCTTGCAGTGAGCTGAGATCCGGCCACTGCACCCCAGCCTGGGCGACAGAGCAAGACTCTGTCTCAAAAAAAAAAAAAAAAAAAAAAAAAAGAGTATGCAGGTGGTTAAACCAACCTGAAAGAGAGTGGAGAGGTCAGAAGGTGAAGATGCCCCTGGCATTGGGAGTCTCTGGTACTCACTGGTCCCTCTGCTTTGGCACATGCTGAGCCTTACCAAGGAATAAGCAACTTCCCTCAGCTCCTACCACCTGAGCTCAAAATAGGAACCACCACAGGCCTGGTCCCTGAGCTCCCATAGAGCAACAATGAGACTGGGTTTGGAATGGGGCTATATCTGGAGCCCACGGGTATGACCCTAATATAGTTTGGATATTTGTCCCCACCCCAATCTCGTGTTGAATTGCAATCCCCAGTGCTGGAGGCGGGGCCTGATGGGAGGTGTTTGGGTGATGGAGGTGGATGCTTCATGGCTTGGTGCTGTCTTCATAACAGTGAGTTATTTTGAGATCTGTCATTTAAAAGTATGTGGCACCTCCCTGCTACTCTCTGTCTTTCTCTCTCTCTTCCTCCTCCTGCCACTATGTGAAGTGTCTGCTCCTGCTTTGCCTTCCGCCATGATTGTAAGCTTCCTGAGGACTACACAGAAGCAGATGCTGACACAATGCTTCCTGTATAGCCTGCAGAACTGTGAGCCAAGTAAACCTCATAAATTACCTAGTCTTAGGTATTTCTTTCTAGCAACCTAGAGTGATATAGACTCCCAGAGAGCCTTTGGGTCCCTCAGAATATTCCCTGAAAGGCTGGGGCTGAGGCCGAGACACAAGGGGAATCTTAGGCCAGATTCATGGTACCCCATCAAAGCAGGTCACTCTGCCCCATGCATGACCTCCAGGCTCCAGAGGACAGTGACACCAATGGGCAGTCAGGAAGGCATCTGCTGCCTCCTCAGTGCCAGCTCCCACCTTGGCCTGCCTCAGCCTTTATTAGCATCTGCTTGCCCCTAGCCCTACTGGGTTGAGATGGAGGGAGATGGGACAGAGAGGTACCTACTCTTCACAGCTCTTGGTGGGAAGGCTGGTCTCCCAAAGCCCTAGGAGAAACCTCCGTCCACACCATTCCACCCTGGTGGCAGGCCCAGGCCTCCCAGGGCCACTAGCAACCCTCCCCTTGCACTGGCCACCCACTGTAGCTGAGCTACTGCCCAGGCCTCCCCTAGAGGAGAGGCAGCCCAGCCTTCATAAGCCCTGGAAGCCACATGGTCCCCCAGCCCATCCAGGGACCTAGAACTAACCCTCCCTACCCTGTTCTCCCTGGTAGCCCAGTCACTGATTTGAAGCCCTAAAATAGTCCCAGCTCCTGACACCCCAGATGGGGTTGGGACTATCAGGTGGCTCTGAGAATGGAGCTCAGAGCTTAGGGGCTGCAGAAATTGAGAGTGGGGGCAGCTGTGCCACAATCCAGGGCCCCAAGTGCCTAACTGGGTCCCCTCCCTGGAGAATTCTGGCCCTGGAGGCCCTTGGCCCAGAAGCAGGCCCAAAGCCCTACATTCTGGCTGCACTTGACACTCTCTTTCTCTCCTATCTCTCTTCTCTGGGAGCCTTTCCCATGCTAAGCTCCCTTCTTGTCCAGAGACTCCCTTTCTCTCTGAGCCCCTCACGTGAACAGATAAGCCAGTGGTCCATGAGCTGTAGAAGCTCAATGGGGAAGGAATTCCTGGGCTTAAGAGGTTTGGGTGACCCTTAGAACCCCAGGATGGGGTTAAAGGGGAGAACTACAAGTTGGAGGGATGAAGGCAGTCCTTTCCAACTGGGGTGGGGATGGGCTCCAGGATACTCCACTTACCTCCCTCTCAGCCTCAGGAGACAGTGTGCACAACTGTCTCCTGCACACCCAGAGAGACAAAGGGTCAGTGGCTAAGCATGTGAGGCTACAACCTCCTCAGTGCCTGCTGAGGCACTGAGAGTCACCCAAGGTACGGCAGTAAACAGACAGACAGTCTGTCTCTGTCCCCCTTCAGCATACAGGTTCCTGATCTTTGGATCCCTGCACTCAAGCAAGAATCTCCTTTTAAGCCTTACCCACCTGTCCTCAGAGTCCTTAGGGTCCCCAGGTCTGGACTTCTCTCTGGCCTGAGGTGGCAGAGTGAGCAGCAGCTGGATGGAGAAAGCTGGGCAGCTCTGGTCCCAAGGAGACTCCCACTCTGATTAGCAGGGAGCTCTTGCTCCAAACCCAGGGTTCCATGTGTGACAGGGCACAGAGCTGTGGGCTCCGAGGGAAGGAAGTCTACCCTCTTACAGTCAGCTGGAGTCTCCTAACTGAAGGGATGGAGGCTATGGGGTTCCTGAGGGAGAAGGAACACTGTGATCCAGGTCCTGGGACAGGAACCCTGGCGCCTCAGCTACGCCCTTAGCAGTCAGTGTAGGGAGGAAGAGGAGGAGGGGGAGGTCTCCCTCTCAGAGGAGCATGCCCCTCTACGAACTGTTGTGCAGTGGCCTTTACAAGTACAAATAGCCTGGGCAGTTGGCACTTTGAAGCTGGCTCCTTGAAAGTGTGGAGCTGAGGCCTTGCTGCTGGCTCCTCTCTCTTAAGGCTACAAGTACAATCAATGCTGCAGTGTTGCAGGGACCCAAGCCTCTATGCCCCGATGGCAGGCCCCATTCCATCCCAGCTGGTGTGACGGTGGGCACTGCAGATCGAGCAGGGAGCCCTGGAGAAGTGCTAGGGCTGGGGAAAGGGGAGCAAGCAGCCTGACTCATGGAAGAAACCATCCTAGTCACTGCATGCTTGGGTACTCAGCCTACTTCCTTGGTTCCATCTAACAGTCCCCAGGGCCCTATGACCTGGATCTGAGCCTTGCTCACCCTCCCCGTTCTCTAGAGCCTTCTTGCTGATCCATATCCTTTCCAGCCTCAGGGCCTTTGCACGTGTGACTCTCTGCCAAAAACTCTCTTTCCTCAACACTGCTTCTGGTGGTTTTTCCCCAGTGATAGGGCCTCAGCAAAATGTCACCTCCTGGGAGGTTTCCCTTGCCTCTCTATTCAGCTATTTATAGCAGCCTCCTGTCATTCTTTCACACTATTTGCCACAATTTGTGTTTTAATAGTCATTTGTTCCTTTATTGGTTCAAGGGTCAGTGTTGGTGTGGTCACTGCTGAGTCCACTGTTCCCAGAAGACAGGGTCCACAGCAGGCACTCCATAAATACATGTTGCAGAAGGACTGCCCTCACTGTCTCACTCTGTGGAGTGAGGGACCTAATGGGCCCCATTTACCTATTGCCTCTGAAGATTAAAGGGCAGGAACAAGGTAGAGGGCCACTGCCCTCTGGCCTGGCATGGCTCAGAGGCAGCTTGGGGTTAGCTCAAGGCAGCTAAGCAGGTCCAGCCCAAGGACTAAGTCAAGTGGGCCGAGGAGGCTCTGAGAGTGGCCGGGGCCGGTGTGCACTCCCTGGCATGGGTGAGGACTGCTGCTGTTCTGGATGCACATTCATCTCATGTGAGGTGCTGGGGCCCAGGTTCATGTAGGTTGCTGGCAGCTGCACATAATGGTCCCCAAGCAGTGCAGACACTATCTGCTCCACTTCCCCCACTAGTACTCCGAAGGTGGGTCGTGCTGCTGGGTCCGCCTCCCAGCATTGCTGCATCACTTGGTACCTATTGGGGGAAAGGCATGTCAGGTTAAGGCAACTTCCACCCAAGGATTCTGGGCCACCCACTTGCTGTTAAACCTCTGGCAGGTCACACAGGGATGAGGATAGGTGACAGGACCTAGTACCTAGCACTGCCCAATCAGGGGCAGCTCTTCTCATGCCTATGATTGCTGTTCCAGTCCTGCCTCCCCACCCCGGCAGAGGTCCAACTACCTCAGGTGTTAAGAGCTTGGACTCCTGTGCCCTGTGCCCTGGGCTATGTGATCTTGGGCAAGTTCCTTAACTTCTCTGTGCCTCTGGGTCGTCCTCTGATCACAGAGCAGTAGGCACATAGGCTGATGCCTGTGAAGTGCTAAGCACAAGGCCCAGCTCACAAGGTACCATGGTCATCATCACAGTTCTTCCAGGAAGGAAGCCTGCGTCCAGCAAGGCAGGAATTAAAAATCCTGAAGCGGTCAGGCACAGTGGCTCATGCCTGTAATCCCAGCACTTTGGGAGGCTGAGGTGGGCAGATCACAAGGTCAGGAGTTCGAGACCAGCCTGGCCAACATAGTGAAACCTCATCTCTACTAAAAATACAAAAATTAGCTGGGCATGGTGGCACACGCCTGTAGTCCCAGCTACTCGGGAGGCTGAGGCAGGAGAATCACTTGAACATGGGAGGCAGAGGCTGTAGTGAGCCAACATTGTGCCACTGCACTCCAGCCTGGGCAACAGCAAGACTCCGTCTCAAAAAAAAAGAAAAAATCCTGAAGCAAGAGCATGTGGGGCAGCACTAGTGGCATGCTGGTCCTGAAGCAGAGGATCCCCAGGTTTACCTGCTGGGTCCTAGTGCATGCCCCATTATCTTGGGGATGTCATTCCTGCCTGAAATAATACTCTAAGTACCTTACACACAATATCTCATATAATTCTCAGGCTCTCGGAGGGTGGTACTATTGTCTCCACTTTACAGATGAGGAAATTGAGGCCCAGAGAGGAGAAGGGCTGGACTGCTGAAGTGGACCCTATGGTGTACCACCCACATCCCCCTTTCCTCTCCCAGTGGCTGGGTGTGTTGCCTGCTGATGGTTCTTGACTGAGGCTCTCTCTAAGAATTGCCCTAGGCAGAAGAGAACTGCCTCTGCCAAGCTCACATCCTCTCACCAGGGACAGCCTGTGACTAGTAACTGATTAATGCCTGGTACAAAGACCTGGCCTGTTGGTCTCAATTTCAGAAAACTCTGGTGGGTCATCCCAGTTCAAGCAGTCCCTGTGGGATGGGCTGCAGTTTCTGTGACATTTCTCTGTCCCAGTCCTTCTTCCCTTGCCCCCAACCTCTCAGTAAATCCCCATACATAAATCTCCAGCTGAGTCTATTTCCAGGAGCCCAATCTAGATACGGGTAGGCAGTGAATTAAAGAAATGAATAATAAGAGCAAACCCAAAGCAGGTAGGACTGTGAGGAAGGCTACTCGCATCCTTCCTGGAGCACAGCCTGAGACAGGAGGCGTCAACTACTTTTACCTATGTCCTGGTTCTCTCTGTTCTAACCCAGCAGACCTGGACACTGCTCAGGCACACCTGCTACATATGAAGCTGAACCTCAGAACCGAACCCACCCCGTAGGCACTGAGGACAACGCAGCTGCCGCCATCCCTCCAGGAATGGGGAATCTGAAACCACATCCAGTGAAAAAACCTGATCTGGAGATCCAGAGGGGGTTGCTGTGGGGGTTGGAATCTTTCCTCGAGATTAAATGAGAGGAAAAGGTGGAAAGCAGACCCCATTAGTGGGAGGCAGGGAGGAGGAGTGCTGGGAAAATCAAACCACTGGCCTCAACCCCAACTCTGAGCTCAGAATGCTGTTACCATGGCAACTGTGAGGTCCTCCCAGTGTCCCATCCTGCATGTGGGTGGGACCAGTTCACAGATGAGGAAACTGAGGCCCAGCGAGACTCCCTTTCCGAGTCAACCAGAAGTTCAGTCAGGAAGCCAGGCAGGAGCTCTGTCTCCTGCCTCTTCCATGTCTCTGGGGCCCAGTTCCCTCCCCACTACCACCTCCACATACTTACAGAGAATTGGGGCAATACTCAGGCTGGGGCAGGCGCCGACCCTGGGCCAGGAAGTGGGTGAGGTCAAAAGGGTCGATGTGGGGGTATGGTGGGGCACCCCGTGTCAACAGTTCCCACAGCAGCACACCAAATGACCACTGTGGAAAGGGGGAGGTAAGGGGACTCAACTCACTCCAAATTTGGGGGCAGGTGGGTCCCCCAGGGCTTCTATCTCCCAGAGTCCTTCAGCTGGAAATGGAAGACCCCACCCTCCACTGAGAGCTCATTCCTCAATACGTCACCAGTGTCTTTCCTCTGTCTCCTCCCACCACCTCATCCTGCCCAGAGTTGGGGCTGGGCAGGCCCTGGATTATCTGTGAGGAGCCAGTGAGTTCCCAGCCTCCTCTTGCCCTGGCAGGTGTCAGATTCCATCTTACATCTGCCCAAGAGGTGGGCAGAAGGGCTTTGGGAGTCATCTACCCCGGGGACTCCCTGGGCTCAGATTATCCAGAGCTGAATGGGTGAGGCCCAGTGTTCTCGGGTGCCAAAGCCATGTGGACTATAGGGCAGATGGGGCCTCACCACATCAGACTTGGTGGTAAATCTATAGGTCTGCAGGCTCTCCAGCGCCATCCACTTCACAGGTAGGCGAGCGTGGCGATGCTGTCGAACACTATAGTATTCCTTGTCCAGGATGTCACGGGCCAAACCAAAGTCAGCCACTTTGACAGTGAATGACTCGTCCAGCCTTGGGGGTAGGGAGAGGATTACACTTAGGACTGGCCCTTACCAGGCCCTGAACCCACCTGTTCTAGGCCCTTACAGAATTTCTTTTTTTTTTTTTTTTTGAGATGGAGTCTCGCTCTGTCTCCCAGACTGGAGTGCAATGGCGCGATCTCTGCTCACTGCAAGCTCTTCCTCCCGGGTTCATGCCATTCTTCTGCCTCAGCCTCCCGAGTAGCTGGGACTACAGGCGCCCACCACCACACCCGGCTAATTTTTTTGTATTTTTAGTAGAGACAGGGTTTCACCATGTTAGCCAGGATGGTCTCGATCTCCTGACCTCGTGATCCACCCGCCTCGGCCTCCCAAAGTGCTGGGATTACAGATGTGAGCCACGGTACCCGCCCACAGAATTTCAAAGCCACAGTGTCCAGTCCAAGTCTGTACTGGGCAGACAAAAAAAGTAAGGTGCAGAGAGAGGAGGACAAGGCTGGAGTGGGCCCTTCCCTGAGGCGGCCTTAAGCACCGCACACCCTCATGCCCTGTGCCTTTGCTTCACCCCAGCTACTCTGGACTCTCACATGCAGTTTCGCGCAGCCAGGTCCCTGTGCACAAACTTCTGCTCTGCGAGGTACTCCATGCCATGGGCTACCTGCAGGCCAAAGCTGATGAGGTCCTTCACGGTGGGGTTCTGGGGGCACAGGTGGGTTGGTGGGCAAGGGGACAGCAGCTCCTTCTCCAGCTGCTGCCCAGCCCCCAACCCAGAGCCAGCTGAGCACTGACCCGCTGAGGTGAGCGGATGAACTGGAGCAGGTCACCGTGGCACATATAGGGCAGCAGCACATGGGGCAGGCCCTCGGGTGGCAACATGATACCAATGAGAGCCAGCACATTCGGGTGGTTCAGGCCACGCATGAGCAGCCCCTCTCGAAGGAAGGCCTCCACCTGCTGCATCTCTGTGATGCCTACAGAGCAGTGCAAGTCAGGCACAGGGCAGGGCATCCCTTTACAAGGCTCACATGGGGAAATGGGAAATAAAGGTCTCCTGCTCAGGGTCAGTGAGTAAGGTGGGAACACAGAGAAAAATAATCCTCCCAGCCTGAGGCCCCTCCCTCTGCCCTCCCATCTTCTGCTCCACTCACGACTTAGTGACTTGATGGCACATTGGATTCGATTCTGGGCCTGGTCTATGTATTCTCCATGGTAGACAACTCCAAAGTGGCCTGGTGGGAAGTAGATAATGAGTCGATGAGAGGGGCTCCAGGGCCCAAGGTTCATACCACACATTCTCATTGGCAACCAGACCTCAGAGCACTAAACTGGCCAATCTCACATTTTATTTTTAATTTTTATTTATTTATTTATTTATTTATTTATTTATTATTTTTTTTTGAGACGGAGTCTTGCTCTGTAGCCCGGGCTGGAGTGCAGTGGCCGGATCTCAGCTCACTGCAAGCTCCGCCTCCCGGGTTTACGCCATTCTCCTGCCTCAGCCTCCGGAGTAGCTGGGACTACAGGCGCCCGCCACCTCGCCCGGCTAGTTTTTTGTATTTTTAGTAGAGACGGGGTTTCACCGTGTTAGCCAGGATGGTCTCGATCTCCTGACCTCGTGATCCGCCCGTCTCGGCCTCCTAAAGTGCTGGGATTACAGGCTTGAGCCACCGCGCCCGGCCTTATTTATTTTTTAGATCGAGTCTTACTCTGTTGCCCAGACTGGAGTGCAGTGGTGCGATCTCAACTCATTGTAACCTCTGCCTCCTAGGTTCAAGTGATTCTCCTGCCTCAGCCTCCTGAGTAGCTGGGATTACAGGCACCCACCACTAAGCCCAGCTAATTTTTTGTATTTTTAGTACAGACTGGGTGTCACCATGTTGGCCAGACTGGTCTCAAACTCCTGACTTTGTGATTCACCCACCTTGGCCTCCCAAAGGTGAGGGTTGGGATTACAGGTGTAAGCCACCATACCTGGCCCAATCTGACATTTTAAAAAAGCAGCAGGGCTGGGCGTGGTGGCTCATGCCTATAATCCCAGTACTTTGGGAGGCCAAGGTGGGTGGATCACGAGGTCAGGAGTTTGAGACCAGCCTGGCCAATATGGTGAAACCCCATCTCTAGTCCCAGCTGCTTGGGAGCCTGAGGCAGGAGAACAGCTTGAACCCGGGAGGCAGAGGTTGCAGTGAGCCAAGATCGTGTCACTGCACTCCAGACTGAGAGACAGGGTGAGACTCCATCGCCCCCCCCAAAAAAAAAGCAGCAGAAGCAAAGCGCAGTGTGCCTATAATCCCAGTTACTCAGGAGGCTGAGGCAGGAGAATCGCGTAAGCCCAGGAGTCCAAAGCCAGCCTGGGTAACACAGTGAGATGCTGTCTTTAAAAAAAAAATTTTTTTTTTTTTTTTTTTTTTTTTGAGACGGAGTCTCGCTCTGTCGCCCAGGCTGGAGTGCAGTGGCGCGATCTCGGCTCACTGCAAGCTCCGCCTCCCGGGTTCACGCCATTCTCCTGCCTCAGCCTCCCAAGTAGCTGGGACTACAGGCGCCCACAACCGCGCCCGGCTAATTTTTTGTATTTTTTTTTTTAGTAGAGACGGGGTTTCACCGTGGTCTCGATCTCCTGACCTTGTGATCCGCCCGCCTTGGCCTCCCAAAGTGCTGGGATTACAGGCGTGAGCCACCGCGCCCGGCCAGGCATAAGCCTTTTTAAAAAAATTTTTTTTTGGCCGGGCGCGGTGGCTCACGCCTGTAATCCCAGCACTTTGGGAGGCCGAGGCGGGCGGATCACAAGGTCAGGAGATCGAGACCACGGTGAAACCCCGTCTCTACTAAAAATACAAAAAATTAGCCGGGCGCGGTTGTGGGCGCCTGTAGTCCCAGCTACTCGGGAGGCTGAGGCAGGAGAATGGCGTGAACCCGGGAGGCGGAGCTTGCAGTGAGCCGAGATCGCGCCACTGCACTCCAGCCTGGGCGACAGAGCGAGACTCCGTCTCAAAAAAAAAAAAAAAAGGCTTATGCCTATAATCTTAACACTTTGGGAGACTGGGGTGGGAGGATCAGCTGAGGTCAGGGGTTCAAGACCAGTCTGGCCAACATGGTGAAACCCTGTCTCTAGTAAAACTACAAAAGTTAGACAGGTGTGGTGGCAGTGGCAGGCCCCTGTAATCCCAGCTACTCAGGAGGCGGAGGCAGGAGAAACGCTTGAATCTAGGAGGAAGAAGTTGCAGTGAGTCGAGATCGCACCACTGCACTCCAGCCTGGGCAACAGAGCGAGACTGTCTCAAAATAATAATAACTAAAAACTAAAAAAAAATAAAGCAGGGCCGGGTGCGATGGCTCACGCCTGTAATCCCAGCGCTTCGGGAGGCCAAGGCAGGTGGATTACCTGAGGTTGGGAGTTTGAGACCAGCCTGGCCAACATGATGAAACTCCATCTCTACTAAAAATACAAAAATTAGATGGGCATGGTGGCGCATGTCTGTAATCCCAGCTACTCAGGAGGCTGAGGCAGGAGAATCACTTGAATCTGGGAGGCAGAGGTTGCAATGAGCCGAGATCACACCACTGCACTCTGGCCTGGATGACAGGCGAGGCTCTGTCTCAAAAATAAATAAATAAATAGGCCAAGTGCGGTGGCTCACGCCTATAATCCCAGCACTTTGGGAGGTCGAGGTGGGCGGATCACTTGAGGTTAGGAGTTCGAGACCAACCTGGCCAACATGGTGAAACCTCGTCTCTACCAAAAATACAAAAGTACAAAAAAAAAAAAAAAAAATTAGCTGGGTGTGCTGGCATGCATCTATAGTCCCAGCTACTCAGGAGGTTGAGGCAGAAGAATGGCGTGAACCTGGGAGGCAGAGCTTGCAGCGAGCCGAGATAGCGCCACTGCACTCCAGTGTGGGCAAAAGAGCGAGACTCCGTCTCAAAAAAAAAAAAGAAAAAGGAAAATAAAATAGTCTGGGGTGGTGGCTCATGCCTGTAATCCCAGCACTTTGGGAGGCTGAGGCGGGCAGATCACCTGAGGTCAGGAGTTCGAGACCAGCCTGGCCAACATGGTGAAATCCTGTCTCTACCAAAAATACCAAAAATTAGCCAGGTGTTGTGGCAGGTACCTGTAATCTCAGCTACTCAGGATGCTGAGACAGGAGAATTGCTTGAACCTAGGAGGTGGAGGTTGCAGTGAGCCGAGATCATGCCATTGCACTCCAGCCTGGGCAATAAGAGTGAAATTCTGTCTCATAATAATAATAATAATAAAATAGAATAAAAATAAAACTAAAATAAAATAAATATAATAAAACAGGCTGGGTTTGGTGGCTCATGCCTGTAATCCCAGCACTTTGGGAAGTTTAGGCAGGCAGATTGCTTGAGTCCAGGAGTTCGTGGCCAGCCTGGACAACGCGATTTGAGGCCCATCTCTACAAAAGACAAACAAAAAATTAGCCAGGCATGGTGGTGCATGCTTGTAGTCCCAGCTACTCAGGAGACTGAGGGAGGAGGATCACCTGAGCCTGGGGAGGTCGAGGCTGCAGTGAGCCATGATTGTGTCATTGCACTCCAGCCTGCGTAACAGAGTGAGACCCTGTCTCAAAAACAAAACCATAAATAAAACCAAAAATAAACAGCAGCCACATGATGGCAGAGGCTATAACCCTCCTGTGCCTGATTGATCCACACCAGAACCCACTGAAGACAGAACTTTTCTCATCCATTTTACAGATGAGCAAATGGAGGCTCAGAGAGGTTAAGTGGTATAACCAAGGTCACACAGGTTGGTGAGAAGGTTAGAGCAGAATCTGGTCCAACTGTCCCTTTAGCCTATGTCTTTTTTTTTTTTTTTTTGGAGACGGAGTCTCGCTCTGTTGCCCAGGCTGGAGTGCAGTGGCGCAATCTTGGCTCACTGCAAGCTCCGCTTCCCGGGTTCACGCTATTCTCCTGCCTCAGCCTCCCGAGTAGCTGGGACTACAGGTGCCTGTCACCATGGCCAGCTAATTTTTTTTGTATTTTTAGTAGAGACTGGGTTTCACCGTGTTAGCCAGGACGGTCTCGATCTCCTGACCTCGTGATCTGCCGGCCTTGGCCTCCCAGAGTGCTGGGATTACAGGCATGAGCCACCGTGCCTGGTCTAGCCTATGTCATCTTGAGACTCCATCTCTGCCCCCAGCCCCACCTGGCCCCCACACCTTTGCCAATGACTCGGTCACTGTGGGTGACCACCCGCTCATGGGGAATCAGCACATCCTTGACCTCAGCCAACAGCGCAGAGTCCAGGTCCCTTAGCTGGATGGACTCTTTCCGCAGCAGTGGAACACAGGATTCATCTTCACTATTGGAGAAGGATGCTCCATGGACACAAGTGGAATCTAGACCATCAGTGGCAGGGCGTGCTGTGGGGAGAGGGAGTGAGGAGCTTGTAGGGAGAGGGGGTGGCTTTAGCTTCTCGTGCCTCCACTATCTTACCAAGGCCACTTCTGTAGTCAGAGCCCGAGTAGAGAATAGGCAGGGGTGTGGCTCCAGTAGTCTGGTCCAGGGATGCCAGGTCATCCAGGTTGGGAGGAAGAACTGTGGAAAGAGAATCCCTGGTGGCCTGGCTTTCCAAGCTCCCAGGGGCCAACCCCTCTGGGGAGGACTTAGATCCCTAAGTCCTGGGCAGAGAGAGGATGTAGGGACTTGAAGATGCCATTGATTGGGGGTAGGGGCTGAATAAAGGTAGGAGCAGAGAACTCACCTAGCTGCTTCCTCTGCCACCAGTAGCTGAAGACCAGTGCAGTGGCCAATGCGGCCACAAGCAGCAGCAAAGGCAGCAGGATACCAAGGAGCGTGCTCTGTGGGACCCCATCTGGCCCTGGCCACACCACTCTACCCAGGATGCGACATTCACCATCCACGCAGACCTGGGAGCAGGTGGCAACTCAGGCCCAGCCTGCAGGCCCTCTGCCCGTGTTTCCCAGGGAGGTCCAGCTGGGCTGCCTACCTGCAGTGGGGCACCATCCTTGCCAAGCTGCAGGGATGGGGGCAGGGGGCAGACAACCATGTCCCCCCGGAACTCGTGCTGGCAGCTCTCACCACCCACGGTCACGTTGACACCCACGCAGTCAGTCACAGCACCCAGCCCAATATACTGCAGAGAGGGTCATGAGGACCAGCCAGTAGGCTGGCCCCTACTTTCAGATCCCCAACTGTCCCTGCCCCTATCCCTTACACTTACCTCAAACTTAATGGCATGCTCCTCAGGCTTCAGTGGAATTAGGTTGGCACTGGGTGGATGGGGTGGGGTTAGGAAGCGAAAGCCAGGCAGTGTAAAGCCAGCAGCTCCATCCCCCCAGGCACTCAGATTTCCTGCCACCCATCCCTGGGGGTCTTGGACCACATATTCAGGCAGGCGGCACAACTGCTGCTCTGGAAGCTGCCTCTCACACTGCTGGGACAAATAGGTGATTAGCCAGGAACCCCACCTGTGATTGCTCCTCTCCTCAGCCCAGCACAAGGTTGGGCTGCAGCTCAGGGAACTCATCCAGCCTTCCTCCCTCCTGGCCAGCACTCACTCACCCTGCTCTCCACTGCCCTGAGCCCGTCATGGAATGACAGCACTAAGTGCCATGCTGAAGTTAGATGCTGGCCACAGATGGTGATGTGGGAGTTGCTGTGGAAGAGGGCAGGGTGGTAGGCTTTGGGTGTTCTCCAAGGCTGGCTCTCTCATTCCCCAGAGGCCAGAGTGGGCAAAGAGGTGGCGCTTACCTGTAGCCACAGTTGGGGCTGATGCTTAGCACGACAGGGTCTTCTCTGTAGTGGAAGGTCCAGGAACCAGGTACCTGGGCACCCCCCACCTGCAGGCTAAGGGGGACACTGGCCACCATGGCCCCAGGGGGTGTGGCACATAAAAGCTGCCCCTCACTGACCCTGCAGGAACAAGAGATTGGGCTCAGGGTTACCCCCTTTGTAATGGCTGGGCCCACTTCCTCCAGGGGCCTGTTGCCCTCTCCCAGTTTGTCTGTTATCTCTCCCACCTGCCCCACTCCATGGTCTGTCTGAAGATAAGGTGGTCCCAGGAAGACATTCCAAGAGGGTAAGGAGGGAACAAGTTCCCCACAGCCTTGGCTGGAGCCACTGGACTCTGTGATGGGCTCTCTTGCCTCTGGGCTGAAGAGGGCAGTAGTCTTTTCTTCCTGGACCTGCTCTCCACACCACACTGACCATGTAACGAGCACTCTTCCCTCCATCCTGACAGAGTCCAGGTCTCCACCTGGATAGAACCCTGTGGCCTCCCATGCCTGCCTGGTGGTACTTACCGTGCTAGCAGACACTCAGTCCCATTGACCAGCACAGCCCGGCTGGTGCCTACAGACAGACTCTGGCCTTCAAGAGTGAGACAGGTGCCTCCTGCCCGTGGGCCAAAGAGGGGTTGCACTGCTATCAGCACTGGCTCCTAAAAGGATATAGAGGTGGCTTAGGTGGAATAGGTCTTCCACTCCAAGCCCCTCCCTTCCCGTACCACGCACTGGCCAAGGGCACAGACAGGGCAAGGTGACCTCACCATGAAAAAGAAGCCTCTCAGCATGGAGGTGCCGTCTACCCGGAAGTGCTTGCCCGGTGGCATGTTAGTCACGGTGAGGCTGACGTTGGTAGGCCCCACTGCTTGGGTGCCCAAGGGCTCCAGTTCACACTCAAACTCCTCTACAAAGTCTTTCCGGGGCACTGGTCTGGGGCACCAGGGGGAACCCCTGAGGTCAGCCAGGAATTATACAGGCCTAGCTGCATGTCTGCCACAAGCCACAGGGCTCCTCTGAGCCAGAGAATGGCGTTTCTCCACCCATGCCTCCCTCCAGGGAAGGAAGGTTCCGGCGGGGCAGAGATTAACCTTGGCTGGTCCATGAGTGAACAGACAGGAAGGGCACATGAAAACTCAAAAAGGGACAGAGACATCTCCCGAGACACAAAACAGTCAGAACCACCGCAGCTGCCCCCATCTCCCCTTGCCTCTGATAAGCAGAGAACAGGGTCTCATGGGGAAGGGGCTGCTTGGTTGCTCCCTTCAGGGAAAGTGAGGGGAGGGACCAGATTGTACCTGAGTTTTGAGCTGTCCTTGGGCAGTGGCTGGCAGGGACTTTGGCCCACCGTGATCTGATGGGTTCCCTCAGGCACCAGACCAGAAGGGTGCAGGTAGAAGTTGGAGCCACACAGGGTCAGCCTTGTACTGCCCCTTAAAGGTCCACTGTGGGGGTGGAACTGAAATGGGGAAAACAGCCTGAGTCCTCATGTGGGGTTGGGCTCTCTCAGCCCCACCTGCTTCCCCAAAGTCTCCTGCCATACCCCTTGCCTGCCCCATGCTCCAGCCATTTGGAGTCACTTGCTAGTCCTCATTCAAGCACTTTCCTGCCTCCAAGTCTTTGCATGTGTCATCCCCTCTGACAAGAATGCCCTCCTTGTAGATATGAAGGACACTCCCAGACCTGAGAAAGATTGTGATCAAGACTTGCTGACCACCACCCCAGGCCCAGCCTGTCCCACTCTTACCTGTGCCCTGCCAGGGAAGCCATACCTCAGTAAGCTTAGGCGGACAGTGGTCCTGTTGCCAGGAGCCAGGACACTCCTTCTGCCGGCCACACATGTTCCCACACCAGCCACAGCCCATGAAACGCTGTGCCCTTAGGCAACGCCCACAGGTGAGGAAGTGGCGGCAGCCAGGGCCTTGGATAGGCACCTGGAAAACCTGGGGGTAGAAGACAGGTGACTAGGGGCACCTGGAGGGGGAGATTGGGCCCTATAGACCCTCCTGGTACACTGTAGGCTAGGGTGGTAAGGCCTGCATATCAATGCCTCCCTGGATTGGATGGACAGTCTGTGATCCCACAACCCTGGCCCCAGGCCCTGCCCCTGCCCACCTCACCTGCTCCCCAGAGGCGAAGAATAGGTGGTCCCCAAGGCGACTGACATCCCGCTGCACGGGCTGCCCACTGTCACCCAGTGAGAAGTTGGACACATACAGCAAGTAGTTGAGTGACCTGGCCAGCTCCACCTAGGACAGGTTAGATGTGAGCAAAATGGGGATGGAGACAAAGACCCAGGGCCAGGGGGCTGTGGGGATGAGGACCCACCTGCAGGATACGCCCATCCGCTGTGCCCATGTGTGCCACTGTGACGTTGTCAAGGCGTGTCACATACAGTGCAGTGACCTCTACTGTTCCCAACAGCCCATTGAATAGGTCCACACGTGAGAAGCTGCTACTGACCAGCAAAGGGAAGTGGCGGCAGCTGGTGTTGGGGCTGGGGGCCTCCAGGCCAGGCTGGGAAAAGTCAGGTAAGGGAATGAGTCAGGGTTCAGCCCTGTGCCCCGACCCTTTGGGGCCTTTGTCAGTGGCCACAGCAGCCCAACACTCTCACCCCTCACCTGGCCTGACTGGAGAAGGCCCTGGGCCTGCCAGTTACCATCTCGCATTGCCCCCACAGGGCTCTCAGTGTAGCAAGGGCAGGCAGAAGGTCCAGGCTGGAAGGCCCGCTCCCCATTCTCCCTGCCCCACCTTGCCATGTCCATCCTGATGGTGAGTTACCCCCATTCCATCCTCACAACCACCCCGTATATCTTTTTTTTTTTTTTTTTGAGACAGTGTCTCACATTGTTGCCGGGGCTGGAGTGCAGTGGCATGATCTTGGCTCACTGCAACCTCCACCTCCCGGGTTCAAGTGATTCTCCTGCCTCAGCCTCCGGAGTAGCTGGGATTACAGGTGCTCGCCACCACCCCTGGCTAATTTTTTATATTTTTAGTAGAGATGGGGTTTCACGATGTTGGCCAGGCTGGTCTCGAACTCCTGACCTTGTGATCTGCCCACTTTGGCTTCCCAGAGTGCTGGAATTACAGGCATGAGCCACTGTGGCTGGCCCACCCCATACATCTTACAGATGAGGAAACAGGCTCAAGAGGTTTGGTCTCTTGTCCAAGGCATCATAAATGCTCAAGAGGGGAACCAAGTTGGAAGTCTCAGCTCCACAAGAGTCTTCTCCTGCCCCCTGCTGGCTCTTCTCTGCTTCTCTGTGTGCACTTCAGCAAACCCTGTCTCCTCTGGGCTTCGGTTTCCCCACTTGCATTAATTGGCCAGCACAAGGTTGGGAACATGGTCCTTCTCCCTAGACTCCAAAGGTCTTCCTGTACCCTTGGCTGCTTCCTATACCCCCCTTTAGGGTACAAAAGGGATAAACCAAACCCCTACAGCCTGGGTGCCAGAACTAAGTTCTGGAAGCTAAGGGGTACTAACCTCTCCCCTGCTCTTAGCAAGGGGGTGTTTTGGGGGCTGCAGTCATGCCCCAGGGCAGACTGTGGAAGCTCTGGGAAACCAGGACACCAGGGTATGAACTCACGGTGTTGGAGCTGAGTGTGAGGTGCAGACGGGGCTCAGTAGCCAGCCCTAGGTGCTCAGGACTCTCCCTCACCAGCCCTGAGGGCACTCCTTGAAGCAGGAGCCTCTGAAGTCTCCATCAGACCACAGAGACTTAACCCAGTCCTGAGATCTCAGCACTGATTAGCAGCCCTGGAGGCAAAAGTAGATGTGGAGCTGAGCCTTGAAACCCCATACACCCTGCGCCTACAGCTTGGGTGGGGGGGACTGGGATTTTGTCCTCACTTGAGGCAGGAAATCGGCTTGGCTTGGCCCGAGCCGGAAGCCTGCCAGGTGTTTCCAGCATGACTCAGGGACAGGTGGGGCTCTGACGGGGGAATAGAGCCCTACCTTAGCCAGGCCCACACCCTAGCCTGCTTGTCTCTAGGCCCCAGGACCTTAGCTCTAGGTTCCCAGGCTTAGGTAGGGGCTCCAGGCTCCTGAAAACACATAAGTGTCCAATGTCCTATGGAGGACAGGCACCAGCTCTGAGTCCCTCAGGCCTCCTGAGGCCAACCACTATGTGGGTGCTGCCCCAGTGGCTGCATGCCCACAGTTGCTAGGCAAACACTGTACAGGGTGATTCACACACCTCCTGGGGGCCTGGCCAGCCTGTGGGCAGGGACCAAGATTAGTCCTCCTGGAGCCTGGCACTGCCCAGCCGTGCTGGGTGTCTTCTGACCCACTGACCACTAGCCAAGCTGGGGAGAGGTTCTGACTCCCCACTGGGAAGGAGAAGGGGCCAGGCAGGCCTGCCCAGGCCCAGACAAGGAGTCCCCAACCCTAAAGCCTCTCAACCCAGATGTACTCAGCAGAGGGAGGGAGGCTAAAGACCCCCAACCTCACATTGGGTGTAAGTTCTCCTCCCATCTCCGAGGCATCAATAGGAGTGGAAAGGAGTCTGTCGAGAATGTCACAGCAGGCCCAGGGCCACAGGATGATGGCTAGAGAATATGAGAGCAGTAGCTGTGGGTCCCATTCCTTGGTCCAATCTTATTGCTGTTGCCTACACGATGGCTGGAGAGAGCCTAGATAGAGTCTGTTGGAAGGAGCCCCCAGTTCAGCACGGGCTTTGAGACTTCCTGCCTGGGGCAGGGCTCCAAATATGGTTTAAAAAAAAAAAAAAAAAGTCTGGGATGGACCAATTCCAACAAGCCCTTCCTAGGCCTTCCCCAGATGTTTATAGTAGCTTGCACAAGACTAGAGTGAGGCTCCCGGAACCTTCTAGAACCAAGCTGCCATCCCATGAGTGCTGGGTACTCCCCCCAATCACCCCCAATCATGTCAAACAGGTTAGTGAAGCCCAGCACATGCAGGCTCCCTAACAAGCTGCCAACTTCCAAGGCCCAGGAGGCTCCCTGGAACGTGGTGGCTGGCAGAAGGATGGGGGTGGGTGTGGAGGAAGGGGAGATTCTCTGACAACTCTTGTCCCACCCTCTTTGGAAAGCAGAGCAAAACAAGGGAAAGTGAAACTGTTGGCAAGCAGCTGTGAGTCTGTGAATCTGTGAGCATCTCCCTGTGTATTTGTGTGTGGTGGTGGTGGTGGTGGTGGGCGAGGGGGGCGCTATTTTTTTGCGTGTGTCCCTGAGGATATGGATGGTGGACAAGTAGGAGGGAATGCCCATCATTCTACCCAGCATTCAGGAGCTATGCTAACAGAGACACGGTTATGTAACCCCATCCTCACATAGCCAGGGAAACTAAAAAACCAGAGGCCATGATGGGCAGATAGGAGAAAGGGCAAAATGAGGTAGTCACAAGGGCCAGCCTGGCTGGGAGCCGAGCCTCCAGTGTAGCCTTTGTCTGGCTGCTTTCTCACACCACCCCAGCACTTAGGAACTGGGTGAGAGAGAATGCTTCTTTCCACCTGTCCTCCCCCTCCCAGATCCCCTCAGTGATGGAAGGGAAGCAGCCTGTGTTCAGCCACGTGCATGCAGCTCACAAGTAAGGGCCCCTTCTTTCAGCTCACCGGGTTGGGGCAAAAACTGGGTGACTGGAAGAAGTCGAGGCCTCGCCGGAGGCCTGGATGGACTGGGGATTCACAACAGCGCTCCACACCTTCATCAATTAATGTGTCCAGCAGGTCAATGGGGAAGGCACAGACGACAGAGTTGGGGCCCACGCCAGGGCCACTATCCTTGCCAGCCACAAAGACCCCAAATAGCACTTCCTGGCCCTCAGCAATGCTCAGCTCAGTGGCAAGTTGAGCACCCACTGGAGCAGAGTGGGCCACCCGCAGCACAGGGTAGGGCTGTCCGCCCTCTGGGGCCCCCCGGCGCCTGCGTTTTGGAGCAAATCTGCAGTCGAGGACCAGCTCCCGATAGTCACCCAACTCTGGCTCAGTGGCGCTAAGTCGTGCCAGGCGTGTGTGCAGGGCACCAGGAGCATCAGTCACGCTGGCCGGCTGTACAGTCAGGAAGTAGACGAAGGCTCCCGTATGGAAGCTGTGCACGTATTCAATACTGTAGGAGACAAGATGCTTGGGCAGCACTGACAACGCCACAAAGCCCGGTGCAAATCCCGAGGCGTCGGCCTTGAGACGCCTGATAGACACTGAGCGTGGGCTGAAGCTGGCAGCCACGGCTGCGTCCAGTGAGGATGCCACGTAGAAATAGGAGGCCTGGCCTTGCTCAACCACAGTCACACGGGTGCCCAATGGGCTGGCCACACAGTCGGGGCAGTCATCGGGCCGGTTATGGTGGGCTGAGAAGAGGCAGGCTGGCGCTGCCAGATGCACGGCTGTCCCTTGGGGATCTAGGTCATGCAGGAAGCAGCGGCCCTGCAGGCTGGAGCCACAACTGACCAGGGCAGGCAGCGCGGGCTCCAGCACCAGCACCTTTGTGTCTGTGTCACCGGAAGGGCCGTGGGGGCCTGGGCCACAGGCTGCACACGTCTGGCAGCCAGGGTCCCCAGCAGGGCCCGTGGCCAGGCTCTGGACAGACTTCAGGTCAGGCCCAAGCACGTGCAGGCGATTGCGTATGGCTACAAACACAGCACTCTCATTTTTGTCGCCCTGGTAGGTCACCATGGTCTGCACCAGGCCTCCGGCGGAGAAGCTGGGCACCATGTACTTCACGTTAAAGTCTCGAGAGGCCGCGTAGGGGGTGCGCGGGCACTGCCATTCCTTGGCCGCCGCGGGCTTGGCAGGCAACAGCAGCAGCAGTAAGAAGGACTGAGGCAGCGGAGGGAGGAGCTCCATCGAGGCGAGCTGGGACCCTAGGGGATCCCTACGGGCCTGGGCCTGGGCCCGGGCCTGGACCCGGACCTGGTTGGGGGCCCGACTCAAGGTCTGGACTGGGCCAACTTTAAGCGGCGGTCCCGACAGCCCCAAGATAGCGGACCCCCGTCCCAGGTTCCTGTGAAACCCAAATCCCTTCCCGGCCCTCGGGTCTGGGCACCTGACGCCCGCGGACGCACGGACAGCAACGCCCCAGCCGCCTCACCTGCCGCCCCAGCAGCCGCTGCACACTGGCGTTTAGCGCTCAGCCGACCAGAGGGCGCCGGGCTGGGCGGGCGGGGTCGGGCCGTGGGGGCGGGGCCGCGAGGGAGGCGTGGCCTACCCCAGGCCCTCCACCCATCCGACTCTTCCGGCCCTTGGAAGCCTGGCTCCTGTACCTTCTCTTGGCGTCTTGGCGCCTTTTTCTCAGCGGCCTGTGGGTGGATGCGCATGGTGCGGCCTGGAGAGAGGTGAGCCGCTCTGAACCGTCCCATCCCATCCCCCCACTACCGACTGGTTCGCAGCGAGAGGGGGCAGGACACTGGGCTCTTTGCTTGTGGTGGAACTAGTTTGCACTTAGTAGCAACACCCTCAGAGGCTAGTGCCCAGAGGCTTCCTGGGGGCCCGCCATGTGGGGAACAGAGACCAGGATTGTGTGGAAGACCAGAGGGGAGATGTGGGGGCACTTAACAAGAGATGTTATGGGGCGCCACCCTTTGTGGGAAAGGACTGTCCTTTTTTTTTTTTTTTTTTTTTTTTGCTCTGTGACCTAGGCTGGAGTGCCATGGCGCGATCTCGCCTCACTGCAAGCTCCGCCTCCCAGGTTCAAGCGATTCTCCTGCTTCAACCTCCTGAATAGCTGGGATTACAGGCGTGCATCACACCTGGCTAATTTTGTATTTTTAGTAGAGACGGGTTTCACCATGTTGGCCAGGCTGGTCTCAAATTCCTGACCTCAGGTGATCTGCCCCCCTCGGCCTCCCAAACTGCTGGGATTATAGGCGTGAGCCACCGCGCCTGGTGGGGACCATTCTTCCATGTGCTTCTCCTGAGCTATCAGCAACAAGATGGTCTCAGAGGAAGGTGTGTTATGCCCTGCTCTCCTAGGGCCCTAAGGGTCTTAGGATGGGATCTGGCCTTGCTGACTGGACCTCAGAGTCAGAGAGTCACATAAGTGGAGGCCCAACCCTAATTCTGGTACCTCCTCTGCAGCCTCAGTATATAGAAGCTGTATAATGGGGTTACAATCCACAATATGGGCCTTGGGGACTCCCCCTTCCTGGCTCTGCCCAGTGCACCCCTGATATGGAGGAATCATGAGCTTTGGCTCTCAGGACACTTCCAACCTGCTCTGTAGGCCTTGCTGGATCTTATTCTCTGCAATGAGAATGTGAGAATGTAGTTCTGGGCTGGGCACTGTGGCTCATGCCTGTAATCCTAGCACTTCTTTGAGAGGCCAAGGCAGGAGGATTGCTTGAGGCTAG
The DNA here is from genome assembly GCF_049350105.2 of Macaca mulatta. NCBI lineage: Eukaryota > Metazoa > Chordata > Mammalia > Primates > Cercopithecidae > Macaca > Macaca mulatta. The sequence goes on from NC_133407.1 coordinate 113,382,469, forward strand.
CAGTTCAAGACCAGCCTGGGCAACATAACAAAAGTCAACAAAACAAAAAAACTGCTAAAAATTTAAAAATAAAATGTATGACCGGGCGTGGTGGCTCACGCCTGTAATCCCAGCACTTTGGGGGGCCGAGGCAGGTGTACCACTTGAGGTAAGGAGTTCAAGACCAGTCTGGCCAATATGGTGAAACAAGATGGTCTAAAAACAAAAATTAGCCGGGTGTGGTGGTGGGCACCTGTAATCCCAGCTACTCAGGAGGTTGAGCAGGGAGAATGAATTGCTTGAACTTGGGGGGTGGAGGTTGCAGTGAGCTGAGATTGTGCCACTGCACTCCAGCCTGGGCGACAGAGCGAGACTCCATCTCCAAAAAAAAAAAAAAAAAAGAAAAAGAAAATGTAGTTCCGATTAGGTGATTTCCCAGAGTTCTCTCTTCTATTTATGAGGAGTGGGGGTGGGGGAGCCTAGTCCCACACCTGGATCTCAGCAGCTGCCCTTTGGTAACTGGTCCTACCAACACTAGACTGAGGCCCCTGGGGGACAACCTTAGCCTGACAGCCCCCTCAGCTAGGTGGGCCTGGACCCTGGAAGAAGGGGAAGGTCCACAGGGTGGCTTTGGGCTGTGAACTATGGGCCCCAAGGCTGTAGAGGATAAGGATTCTAGGGGAGAGAGGAACCCTCGGTCCAACAGGATTTAGCCTGGCTTGGGTATCTATATCTCCTCACTCTCTTTTCAGTCCATACTTCTGCGCCTGCATCCCCTTCCTAACCTAACCTTTGTAAGTGCTGTTCCTCCTTCCAGGAGCACTCTTTCCCTTTCCTCCTTTTGCCACCTAAATGGCACCTCCTCCAGGAAGCCTTTTTGATCCAGACTTTGCCAGGCCCCTCTCCTGGGTTCCACAGACCCAGTGCTACACCCACCCCAGCACAGTTTACTCTGGATACTTCACTCTGCCTCCATCCCCAGTGCAGGACTTCCCCCTCCTTCCAGCCTGGAGCTCCATGAGTACCTGAAGACTGAAAGAGGAAATGGAACTGGGGGCAGCCACACCCAGTGCAGGGTTGATACTGTGCCCTGAGGTGACACAAAAGACACTCCTTTTCCAAAGCAGAATTGGCCAGGAAATGAATAAACACCCTGAGAAAACCGTGGCATGGTTCCTGCATTCCACAGTCAACACATCTAAAGATAGGCAGGGCAAAACTAAAATGAAACATTCTCAGCCTGGCGCCCAGACAGGGGTTCTGGTGACCCAAATCCCACCTCCAGACTTTCAGAAGGATCTCTGGGGGTTGGGAGGAGACTTCACAAGACCTCTTAAATCACCCCACCCACCCCTTTTTGGGGGTGGGGTTGCAGCAACCATTCGTTAGTTCTCTGCTGCCACCGTGTGGCCACGCTAATGGCTGTCCCCAGGCTAAGGTCCCCTCTAAGGCAGCCTTGGTTCTCAACAGCACGGGTACACAGGAGCACCCCTTCCCCGTCTCGCCATCTGCCGCCTCTGTAGGAGGGAGCAGTCAAGGTGTGTGGGGGAAGTCAGCTAATGGGGCTCTTAAGTGCCAAGTACAAGGGCACCCCCAAGGTAAACTCACAAGGCCTGGCCCATAGCTGGCTAAGAACCTGCTCGACTGCCCTTAGCACCTGACGGCTTGAAGGAATGCTAGCCACTTTTCCCTCCTTGAGCTCTCAGTCCCCTCTGAACACTGTTCTAGAGGACTAGGTCTAGCCTCTTTCTCTAATCCCAAGATCACCTTAGCAGTAGCAAGGTAGTCTCTCCAACTGTAATATGACCACATCACACTGCAGGTTACCTGGAGTTTGAGAACCCCAGCCCTTATGGACTCCTCCAGCTTCACTGCAAACAAGTTATATTAGGTTCCTTTTTTTTTTTTTTTTTTTTTTTTTTTTTGAGACGGAGTCTCGCTCTGTCGCCCGGGCTGGAGTGCAGTGGCCGGATCTTAGCTCACTGCAAGCTCCGCCTCCCGGGTTTACGCCATTCTCCTGCCTCAGCCTCCCGAATAGCTGGGACTACAGGCGCCCGCCACCTCGCCCGGCTAGTTTTTTGTATTTTTTTTTTTTTAGTAGAGACGGGGTTTCACCGTGTTAGCCAGGATGGTCTCGATCTCCTGACCTCGTGATCCGCCCGCCTCGGCCTCCCAGAGTGCTGGGATTACAGGCTTGAGCCACCGCGCCCGGCCTTTTTTTTTTTTTTGAGACGGAGTCTCTCTCTGTCGCCCAGGCTAGAGTGCAGTGGCGCAATCTCGGCTCACTACAACCTCCGCCTTCTGGGTTCAAGCAATTCTCCTGCCTCAGCCTCCTGAGTAGCTGGGACTACAGGTGCACGCCACCACACTCAGCTAATTTTTGTATTTTTAGTAGAGACAGGGTTTCACCATGTTGGCCAGGCTGGTCTCGAATTCCTGACTTCAAGTGATACACCCACCTTGGCCTCCCAAAGTGTTGGGATTACAGGTGTGAGCCACCATGTCCGGCCCGTACAGGGTTCTTACCATGTCCTTCCATTGGCACATGCTGGCTCCTTCACTAGGAACACCTTCCTTATTTGCCTGTCGTCCCACCCGTGATCTCCAAGCAGGTATACCTCACGCTCCTAGGTGCCTACAGTCCTAGGTCTGTATCCAACTATGGTCCAACTATGGTCTCCCCAGAATATATGCTGAACTACAGAGAAACAGAAACCTACAAGAGTCAGGGCAAGCAAAAGAGGCACTTAGGGGCTCACTATTGACCAGAATGCCAGTAACAGTCAGGGACAGCTAGCCTGGCATCACCCAGGCCCCAGAGGCAGTGGTTTGATGTTCTTACTAGGAGCAGAAGAGGAACAAAAGCAGAAAACAGGCATAAAAGAGAACCAGGGCATGTGTGGCAGGGTGAACAGCACCCACCAAACCTATAGCTGCTCCCCAGAGGCTTTGGAATCTGGGCTGGTAGCCTGCTGCCATGTCCATTCCAATGTGAGCCACAGTGGGGCCAAGGGCAGGGGCTGTGCTGCCATTTTCTGGGACAATAAATACAACTGTTCCAGTGTACCCTGGGCCCATGCCACCCACACAGGCTTATTCTTCAACATGGCTTGATTTTAGTGGCAGAAAATACTGGCCCAACTCTCAGAAACTGCATGAGGGTGATTCTCTCTGACAGTCTGAAGACCACATTCAGAGGACAGTTTTCTTCAATAAGTACTTCCTAGGCCTTGTGCTCCCTGGGGCCAGAACTAGAAGATCCCCCAGCAGCAAAGTGGAAGCTTTCTGCACTGTGCCCTAGGTCCTGTGGTAGAGTAAATGGGGCTCGGCTTTCACTACGGAGCCTCCTGGATGTCCATGGTGCCCCATGCAGGTCTGCCTATGCCATACCAGGGACTAGGGTGACTAAGGAGAGCCCAGTGCACGCAGTAGCATTAGCTCTTATTATGACAGGCCCACTGCCTTAGAGGGTCAACTGGGCCTTCTCTCAGACCCTCAGCTCACTCTTGGGGACCATTTGGAGGATTGCACTGGCTGAGGTAGGAGAACTGAGGCACACAGCCCTTCATGGGAAGGCCTAAGCAGGGACAGTTTCCTCAGAGGCCTGCAGCTAAAGGGAGGCTAGATTCTGAATTTCAGCTGAAGACTGAGTTGCCTCACCAGGGGCTCCCTCCAGTACCAGGGCTCAGATTCCCCCCATTTTGACCATCTCTATCTTACTCAGCTCAGCTCCTGCTGAACTACAGCAACCCATTAAACAGAGCCACAGCGAGGGCTCCCAAGGTGGTTGGGTAGTCTTTTGTGGCATGCAGTGGGGGCCCCTCCCAGGAGTGATAAGAGAGGCAGACAGCAGAAGCTCAGACTGAGTATGGGGGTGGGGGTAGGGTAGGGCAGTATGGTGCCTGAGAGCCTTTTACATATGGTAGACTTCAGCCGAACCAAAACAGCCCCAGCCCAAGATCCAACTGAGAATGTGTGTGGCCTCATGCTGCTGCAAGGGAGGGAGAAGAGGGGCTCAAATGTGCCTGTGCCCCTGTGCAGGAGCTAGGGAGGAGGATCCAGTGTCTGTATGTGAGTGAGGGTGGATGGGCGAAGGGACAAGTGACAGGGCTTGACAAGTGTCTTCCCCAAAGCACTTTAATGCACTCACCAACCCACAGTCCCTGCCTGCTGGCTGGGCAAGAGAGGCCAGCCCCCATCTGGAGGCTCCTACGGCTTCCCACACCCAGTGTGCCTGGGAAGGCCGAGCCTGCACACATTCCCATCAATAGGTGAGGGGCGTGAGAATGAAGAGGCGGTCTTCCTCTTTGCGGATCCAGCGCATCAGCTTATGGATGGCACTGACAGCTGATGCCTTGGTCCCCAGGGGGCTGTAACACATGTAGAGCTCAAAGGCGCCTGTCACCTGGAGAAGGGGCAAAGGGTCGTCATCTAGGTTAGATGCCCCTCATGGCCCACACCTAGGACCTCTGTGAAGCCCAGCCCATCCCAGGGCTGCCTTACCCAGGCCAGGAGGTTCTCGTTGGGGCCCGTGTAGTAAATGGTCTTGAGTGGGCGAGAGGCATTGTGGGCACGGCTGTGCAGGTACTGGTAGAGGCCCAGCAGCCGCTCCTGCTCCTCTTCACTGGTGTACGGGGCCTCAATCTCAGGGCTGCAGACAGGGTTGGGGGGAGTAGGTTTGCAAAGGAATGACTTCCACTGTCTTCTCTAGATATTTAGAAACACTCTTCCTATCCAGGAAGACTCTATCATATGTCTTACCCTCCAAATACTCCCTTAGGACAGGGCATTGTCTCCCCACCACAGCAGGCACTCCAGGACAGAGCTGGGCCCACTGAGACTAGAGCTGTGTCCCCTCTTACCCCCTAAGCTCATGGTGTCTTTGGTGACCCCTCTTTGGAGAAGCCAGGTTGAGTTTAGATGTCCAAGACAGAGTGACAGATCTGGAGTAGAGGAAAGTGAACTAGGAATCCTGTGGGCCAAAAGCGACAAAGGAAGGCCGTATCTTCCCATCCCCTCTGCTGGGGGAGGGAGTAGAGGAGGGCTCTGCTTCCTGAGCTGGACCAAACTGACGCCTAAAGTAGAGTTGCTCTAGGACAAGGGACCTGAGAGACCTCTGTTCCAGTTTCCTTCCCTGGGTATACTGGGCATTTCCAGGCCTTCTGGGTAATAAAGTAGAGAGGGGTATGCTCATAGGGTGATGGAGAGTGTGAGTCTCTGGTGCCAGAGTAAAACAGACCCAGCACACTGGTCTGCTTCCAAAGATGGGGGCAGCTTCATGGCTACATCTCAGAGCTCAGGAGCAAACAGCCTCCCAACTCCACATGTCCCTGTCCCCCTACAGCAGTGCCCTCAAGGCCCTCCCTCACCTGGTGAAGAGTCCCGAGCTCTTTGACTTATAGAGGAAGTGACGCAGGTCAGGGATGCCCACTTGGGCAACGCTGTAGTAGGGTGTGCGCAGCGCCTCTCGCAGGGCCAGGTGGGCTCCACGCTTGCGAAGGCGCTCCTGGAAGCGGCGGCGGCAGTCAGAGACTGCAAAGAAGTCCTCACGGTCAGTGGAGACAAACAGCAGGCAGAGGTCGGTGTCAGGCTCTAGGTAAGAGATATGTGCGTGGAAGAAGCCGGCTGCGTTGAATTTGGGCAGGCACACGGGCGTCCAGGCCTCGCCCTCGCGGAAGGACGAGGAGGAACTAATGAGGTTGAAAAGCAGGTGCAGGTCGATGGGGTGCAGAAATTGGTCCTTTCGGCGCACAAGTGCCACGAGCTGGTTGCGGGCCAGCAGGATGGAGAAGACCAGGCTGCGCGCCCGTGCCTGCTGTAGGCTGGCACTCACAGTATCGCGCACGGCTGCTGCGAGGGGCAGGCACCGTGCCGCCCCCATCAGGAAGCTGGGGTCTCGTGCCATGAGCTGCAACAGGTTGTCGGTGATGCGTTCTGAGCCCGAGAGCAGGCGCCGTAGGTCATAGTTCTGCTTCTGCTGGAAGATGTGGCTCAGCTGCGCACCGGTAAGAAGGCTCAGGATCTGATAGTAGATGTAGAGCAGCTCCTGCGCCAGCTCTTGTGCCGACTGCCGTGTGCGAGCCACTGCCACTAGCACCAGCGGGCTCCGGCGCACGAATACTACCTTGTAGCCATCTGAGGGCGGGATGGGAAAGAGGGATATCAGCCTCAGCCGCAGCTCCCTCCGAACACCGCTTCGCCCATCCTTTCCTCGCTCAAAGCTCTGCGCACAGTAGGGGCTTAAGGATGTTCAGGATAAAAACCCATTGCTCCTTCTCCCTGAGGGCTCAGGGCCTATCCCTGCCACTTGTTTCAAAGACTAGCTCCCTCTGAAACACACATTCTTATGCTAAGTGCTAAGTCAACTGGCAAGGGCTGGCTGGGTGGAGCTCAGGACCTGGGAGATACATATATGTATTTTTTTTTCTTTCTTTCTTTTTGTCACCTCCCCAGGGAGATTCTCACTCTCTCCAAAGGCAAAGCCCATGTCAGAGGCATCTTTGGTCCTCACCACAGCCCCATGAGGCCAGCAGTGTTGTTATCCTCTGTTCAGGTGAGGACCTTGAGGCTCAGAGAGGTAGAGGGGCTTACCCTCAGTCACATAGCACATCCCAGCCCTCTGGTCTGCAGGGGTCCAAAACCTGCTATGAATGAACCTTGGCCAGGGGAGCCCACCCCATTCCCTCTCCAGGTGGCTCACCTGCATGGATGGAGCGGATGGCGTTCTTGTCTGCCTCCAGGAAGGACACCAGGGCCACCATAACACCCATAGTGCTGGAAAGTGCCTCCTCAGACCCATAGCGGGAGTACACAGGCTTCCCTGCCTCACTCAGCACAAAGACATGCTTCTGGTGCAGGCGCCATGCCTCCGTGGCATCCTCCTCATCCCCCTCGGCTGTGCCCTCCCTGGGGGGCTCTGTGGCTGGTCGGCCAACTGCCCCTGGGGGGTCCAGCCAATCCTCAGAGCTTCCTGGCAGCATCTCCTCCTGCAGGTCCCGGGCCACACCCGTCAGCTGGGTGCTTAGCTCGCTAAAGTCCTGGCTGATCTGACGCATGTCTGCAGGCAGCGGCGGGGGACCCCTGGCACCCTCCTTGGGGCTGTCCCCAGAAGCTGCCCCATCCTCTGACTCAGTCAGGTCCTCGTAGGAACGGGCATGGACGAACATGGCACCCTCCTGCCCAGCACCTGCAGGCCAAAAGCACTGGTGCTTAGAGGGGTAGCTACTGGCAGACACTCCTACCAGCAAGGTGCCTAACGTGGTCACTCCAGCATGACTGCCTGACTTGTCAGGGTCAAGCCACTGTTCCCTTCTGCCACTGTCTGCCATGGATGATGCTTCTCTGAAACTTACAGCCCACCAGTCTCCTCCCATCATACTGGAAAGAAGACCGAAACCACTCATGGCAGCAGTGGTGGCTGGTATCTGCCTACCTCTCATTCCCATCTCCCACCCTACTCCCTTGCCCATCTTGGTCACACTGGCCAAGATCTGCTCTTAGACAGTTTCAACATGCCCCCACCTGCCTCGGGAGCTCCACACCTGCTGTCAGCTGTCTCCTGTCTCCCCACGTGGCTGGCTAATTGTCACACTTCAGCTTTCAGGGAAGATGTTAGTTACTGACTTCCAACCCCAGGCACTCTATATGTCCCTCTTTGATTTCTCTTGTGGCACTTGCCAATTATCGTCCTTCTCCCCAGCTACAGTGGTACCCAGCAAGGTGCAGGAACATAGCACCTCACCCTGTGTCTGGAGCACCACCCATACTCAATGAATCTCTGTGGGAGAAAGCTCCCCTACCCTACTTAGGCCATAGCTTCTGACTGACCCCTTGTAATGGCTCCACAGCCTGTGACTGCCTCACAGCAGGGACCAGGTCAGTCTTCCTTTATTGGTTTTTTGACAAAATAGTTTAACAGATATATTTTGAGTCTCTCTTACGAATTCAGCCCTGTATCAGGCACTGGGGATATAACTGCCCTATGCTCAGTGTTCACAATCTTGTGGAAGAGAGAGATGGGCAATATATGCATAAAGAGATAAAATTATGAAATAATTAGTGTCCTATACAGAGCATGGTCAGAGCAGGCCTAACTTGTGAGGAGGGGAGAAGGAGCCGGGGAGGTGTGCTGTAGACACAGGGAACAGAAGAAGAGCCCACAATGGCAGCCAGAAAGCTCAGGGCGAACAGCGTAATACGAAGTGGAGAGGAAAGCCACATGCAGAATGAGCCTGGCCTCCTGCCTTTTCCCCAGAACCTGACAAATATCCAATGAGTGACTGACAAATGCATGAATAAGTGGAAAGCAAAAAGTGGTTGGGAATGCTAATTTCTGCCCCCACCCCCCCGGAGCCTGCTCTGGTTGGCAGCTGGCTGAGGCTGTACACTTGCCCATACCTGGCTCCATTCCCTGGGCCAGTCCTGGTGTGGGGCTCTCAGCTCTCTCCACACTGTGTCCATCAGAAGGAGTCAATGTGCCATCAGGGCATTCACTGCTTCTCTTCCTTTGCATGTCAGCAGCCATCCTTTGGGTTCTCCTGTGGGGCAAAGGCAACATCGATGGCTTTTGGCAGGGTCACAGGCATAATCAACAGTGGTACTAAGTAAAGGAAAGTGTCCTTTATCAGGACTCCACTAACTCAAATCTCTAGAAATTGGATTCTGAAAATTCCTTTCAAAAAAATATATACTGGCCGGGCGCGGTGGCTCAAGCCTGTAATCCCAGCACTTTGGGAGGCCGAGAAGGGCGGATCACGAGGTCAGGAGTTCGAGACCATCCTGGCTAACACGGTGAAACCCCGTCTCTACTAAAAAATACAAAAAACTAGCCGGGCGAGGTGGCGGGCGCCTGTAGTCCCGGCTACTCGGGAGGCTGAGGCAGGAGAATGGCGTAAAAACCCGGGAGGCAGAGCTTGCAGTGAGCTGAGATCCGGCCACTGCACTCCAGCCTGGGCGACACAGCGAGACTCCGTCTCAAAAAAAAAAAAAAAAAAAAAAAAAAAAAAATATATATATATATATATATATACACTGTTCCTTTTCTGATTATAAAAGGAAGACATATTCATTGTAAAAAAAACTTGGAAAGCACAGAAAAGTAGAAAGAAATATCAAGATTTTCCTACCATTCAGGATCTTTCACTGTTCATACATTAGTGTATTTCCTTCTAGTCTTTTTTTTTTTTTGAGACAGGGTCTCACTCTGCCACCCAGGCTGTAGTGCAATGGCACAATCTTGGCTCGCTGCAGCCTCCACCTCTGGGGCTCAAGCAATTCTTGTGTCTCAGCCTCCCAAGTAGCTGGGACTACAGGTGTGCACCATCATGCCTGGCTAATTTTTATATTTTTTGGTATAGACGGGGTTTCACCATGTTGGCCAGGCTGGTCTCGAACTCTGGACCTCAAGTGATCTGCCCCTCTCGGTAGATTATTGTTGTTGTTGTTGAGACAGGGTCTCACTCTGTTGCCAAGGCTGGAGTGCAATGGCACCAACACAGTTTACTGCAGCCTTGACTTGGGCCCAAGCAATCCTCCCATCTCAGCCTTCCCAGTAGCACATGCCACAGTCAGCTAATTTTTTCTTTTCTTTTCTTTTTTTTTTTTTTGAGATGGAGTTTCACTGTTGTTGCCCTGGCTGGAGTGCAATGGCACGATCTCGGCTCACCGCAACCTCTGCCTCCCAGGTTCAAGAGATTCTCCTGCCTCAGCCTCCCAAGGTAGCTGGGATTACAGGCATGCACCACCATGCCCGGCTAATTTTGTATTTTTAGTAGAGACAGGGTTTCTCCATGTTGTTCAGGCTGGTCTCAAACTCCCAACCTCAAGTGATCCGCCCGACTTGACCTCCCAAAGTGCTGGGATTATAGACGTGAGCCACCGTGCCTGGCCTTTCTTTTCTGAGACAGGGTCTGGCTCTCTTGCCCAGGCTGGAGAGCAGTGGCACGATCTTGGCTCACTGCAACCTCTGCCTCCTGGACTTAAGCCATCCTCCCATCTCATCCTCCTGCCACTGTGCCTAATTTTTTTTTTTTTTCTGAGATAGCGTCTTGCTCTGTGTCACCCAGGCTAGAGTGCAGTGGCGCGATCTTGGTTCACTGCAACCTCTGCCTCCTGGGTTCAAGAGATTCTCCTGCCTCAGCCTCCCAAGTAGCTGGGATTACAGGCACCTGCCACCATGCCCCGCTAATTTTTGTATTTTTAGTAGAGACAGGGTTTCACCATCTTGGCCAGGTTGGTCTTGAACTCCCGACCTTGTGATCCACCTGCCTCAGCCTCCCAAAGTGCTGGGATTACTGGTGTGAGCCACTGCGCTGGCCTAATTTTTTTTTTTTTTTGGAGACAGAGTCTCGCTCTGTTGCCCAAGCTGGAGTGCAGTGATGTAATCTCGGCTCACTGCAAGCTCCGCCTCCCGGGTTCCTGCCATTCTTCTGCCTCAGCCTCACGAGGAGCTGGGACTACAGGCACCCGCCACCACGCCCGGCTAATTTTTGTATTTTTAGTAGAGATGGGGTTTCACCGTGTTAGCCAGGATGGTCTCGATCTCCTGACCTCGTGATCTGCCCACCTTGGCCTCCCAAAGTGCTGGAATTACAGGCGTGAGCCACTGTGCCCAGCCAATTTTTGTATTTTTTTTTTTTTTATAGAGACAAGGTCTTTTCATGTTGCCCTGGCTGGTCTCAAACTACTAGGCTCAAGCAGTCCTCCCATTTTAGCCTCCCAAAATGTTGGAATTACAGGCAAGAGCCACCACGCTCAGCCTAGTCTTTTAGAAAAAGTACATAAAATGTAAATAATTAAACAAACTGATAACAGCAGCTAACAGTTATTCAGTGTCAGCGTATCATGCTAAGAAGTTTCTGCGGATTAAGTTACCTAATCTTGATCACGCCTCTATGAGGCAGATGCTCCCGTCAGGCTAGCTTTATAGATGAAAGAACTGACACTGAGAGAGCTTAAGCAGCTTGCCCAATATTACTACAGGAAGGAAGTGCTGGATTTGGATCTGGGAGTTGAAACAACTCTGTATCCTGTATCCGGTGGCTCACTCCTGTAATCTTAGCAAAGATTGGAGGCCAAAGAGGGAGGATCACTTGAGCTCAGTAGTTTACTAGCTGGGGCAACAAAGTGAGACCCTGTCTCTACAAAAAATTTAAAAAACTAGCCAGGCATGGTGGCATGTGCCTGTAATCCCAGCTACTGGAGAGAGGATCACATAAACCCAGCAAGTCAAGGCTCCAATAAGCCATGACTACAACACTGCACTCCAGTTTAGGCAACAGAGTGAGACCCTGTCTCAAAAAACTAAAACTAAAAATAAATAAAAATAAAAATTAACGGAGTTGACCAATAGTTCTTTTTGGATTTCTAGGTGTTTGCAGAGAAAGAAGTGAGACACAGCCAACAGGCTTGTCTTCAGGCTGAAGCCCTGCTTTTCTCTAAATATCCTTTTGTACCTTTTGAATTTGGCACAAGTTGTCTTAACAATTAAAAACAACTATAGACATGACAACTCTCAGTGCCCATATGATGGCCAGGATAGATTCAGCTGGATCTCCTTGTCCTTCCACAGCCCCAGGCCCAGGTGGAGGTGGCCACAAGTGAATGTCAGTGGTAACAGAGCCAGCTGGGTGGGTCACCAAGGGTGGTAGCAAGGCTTATGTCACCTCTAGAGTCCTTCAATGGCAGGCTGAAGGATCCTCACTTGTCAGGCAACATATAGTTCACCCAGGAGGGGATCCATTCCAGGTACCAATCCTCTAAGAAAGAGGGATCTAGGTGGATGGATTAGAAGGGCAGAAACTCATGGGGCAAACACTGCAGGCAGGCCAGGGGCCCAGGAGGCACTGGTGTTAGTGTGAGCAAAGTAGACCTGAGCCTGCCTCCCAGAACACAGAGTCTGGTGGGAATAACTGAGCTCTTGTCCCCTCCTGGCTGTGTAATCTTGGGCAAACGACTCTTCCCTGAGCATGGCATAAAGTAGGTGTTCAAAAAAGTTCATGAAAAGGGTAGTCCCAAACAGATAGCCTCACCATCAGTAGCATTTGTGTGGTGCCAGCCAGTGTATGTCCAAGAACATTCTCTCTGGACCTGGCATAGCTCCAGTCAGGCAGCTCCTATGTGTGTGCCCAAAGAACTAATTTTCAACCTCTTCTTTTTGTCACCTTTATGTTGTTGTTGTTGTTTTTTTTTTTTTTTTTGAGACAGAGTCTCGCTCTGTCGCCCAGGCTGGAGTGCAGTGGCCGGATCTCGGCTCACTGCAAGTTCCGCCTCCCGGGTTTATGCCATTCTCCTGTCTCAGCCTCCCAAGTAGCTGGGACTACAGGCACCCACCACCTCGCCTGGCTAGTCTTTTTTTTTTTTGTATTTTTTTAGTAGAGACGGGGTTTCACCGTGTTAGCCAGGATGGTCTCGATCTCCTGACCTTGTGATCCGCCCGTCTCAGCCTCCCAGAGTGCTGGGATTACAGGCTTGAGCCACTGTGCCCAGCCAAGTTATGTAATTCTTTCTTTAATTGAATCTTTTGCAGAAGTTCCATGTGCAAATAGACAGGGAAGCAGAGCCTGTATCCTGATAGCTGGCCTGGTGGCCACTCCTGCACTGAGCCTGAAGGACATGGGGGGTTGGGCACCACTGCCAACAGCATCACCCCACACAGAATAAAACCAAAGAAAGAAGGTTGGGGAGATATTTGGGGATTTTCTAGCCCCCCAATCCCATCCATCAGGACAATCAAGAGTAATGGTTCCCAGCAAGGGTCAGAGCCCAGAAGGCCAAGGTGCAGGCTGCCTTGTCAGACAGTGGGCCGGAGGAACTAAGAGGCTGCATGCCCTCAACAAGGAACCTGCGGTAGCATCCACAGAGGTCCCCTCTGAGGCTGAGACTAAGAGGAGCAATCCAAAACAACCACTGCAACACCACAAGGCCCAGGATGCTGAATGCCAAGGAAACCAGGGCACGTCTAAGTCTTGAGCAAGAACATACAGGCCATGTGTAATCATAGACCAGTAATTCCAAAGCTATCCTAAAAGCCAGAGTGGGTTCTGAGAGATGAGTCTGCAGGCCGAGAGCAAGTTGCTCCTGACAGTGCCAGGGTTGTGGCCAGGGTTTCCAGGCCTATCTGGGCTCAAGCGATCCTCCTACCTCAGCCTCCTGAGTAACTGGGAACATAGGCGTGAGCCACCATGCGTGGATAATTTTTGTATTTTTTTGGTAGAAATAGGGTTTTGCCATGTTTCTCAGGCTGGTCTTGAGCACCCGGGCTCAAGCAACCTGCCTGCCTTGGCCTCCCACAGTCCTGGGATTACAGGTGTAAGCCAGCGCCCAGCCTGGAATGCCCTACATTTCTTTTTTTTTTTTTTTTTGAGATGGAGTCTCGCTGTCACCCAGGCTGGAGTGCAGTGGTGCGATCTCAGCTAACTGCAAGCTCCGCCTCCCGGGTTCACACCATTCTCCTGCCTCAGCCTTCAGAGTAGCTGGGACTACAGGTGCCCACCACCATGCCCAGCTAATTTCTTTTTGTATTTTTAGTAGAGATGGGGTTTTACCGTGTTTGCCAGGATGGTCTCAATCTCCTGACGTGGTGATCCGCCTGCCTCGGCCTCCCAAAGTGCTGGGATTACAGGCGTGAGCCACCGCGCCTGGCCGGAATGCCCTACATTTCTATGTCTCCTCACTTTCCTACTCCTCTAGTTAACTTCACATCTCTTGTCTCTTCAAATGTCCATCATCTCCTTCCCTGATGGTCATACTTAGCACTATCAGCAAATCACCTTGCCTTCCATTTCACCGAGAAGACAGAAGTCATTCTAGAAGAGAACTTCCAGGGCGGGTATGGTGGCCGAGGCGGGCAGATCACCTGAGGTCAGGAGTTTGAGAACAGCCTGACCAACATGGAGAAACCCTGTCTCTACTAAATAAAAAAAATTAGCCGGGGTGGTGGAGCATGCCTATAATTCCAGCTACTCGGGAGGCTGAGGCAGATGAATCACTTGTACCTGGAGGTAGAGATTGCAGTAAGCTGAGATCGCACCCCTGCCCTCCAGCCTGGGCAACAAGAGCGAAACTCTGTCTCAAAAAAAAAAAAAAAAAAGAAAGAAAAGAACTTCCGGAGATTACCACCACCACCTCCTCGCCTCATCTGCCAGACTAGGCCTTCCCTCTCTTTTTTTTTTTTTTTTTTTTGAGACAGAGTCTCACTTTGTGGCCCAGACTGGAGTGCAGGAGCACGATCTTGGCTCACTGAAACCTCCACCTCCCAGATTCAAGCAATTCTCCTGCCTCAGCCTCCCAGGTAGCTGGGATTACAAGCACCCACCACTTCACCCAGATAATGTTTGTATTTTCAGTAGAGACAGGGTTTCATCGTGTTGGCCAGGCTGGTCACAAACTCTTGACTTCAAGTGATCCACCTGCCTCAGCCCCACAAAGTGATGGGATTACAGGCATGAGCCACCACACCTGGCCCCCTCTTCTTTTTTTTTTTTTTTTTTTGAGACGGAGTCTTGCTCTGTTGCCCAGGCTGGAGTGCAGTGGCCGGATCTCAGCTCACTGCAAGCTCCGCCTCCCGGGTTCACGCCATTCTTCTGCCTCAGCCTCCCGAGTAGCTGGGACTACAGGCGCCCGCCGCCTCACCCGGCTAGTTTTTTGTATTTTTTAGTAGAGACGGGGTTTCACCGTTTTAGCCAGGATGGTCTCGATCTCCTGACCTCGTGATCCGCCCGTCTCGGCCTCCCAAAGTGCTGGGATTACAGGCTTGAGCCACCGCGCCCGGCCAATATGGTGATATTTCTTCTGTCTTCAAAACCCCCTCACAGCAGGGCTTGATGGCTCATGCCTGTCATCCTAGCACTTTGGGAGGCCTAGGTGGGCAAACCGCTTAAGCCTAGGAGTTTGAGACCAGCTTAGGCAACATGGTGAAACCCCATTTCTACAAAAAGTACAAAAGATTAACTAGGTGTAGTGGCATGCACCTGTAGTCCCAGCTACTTGGGAGGCTGAGGTGGGAAAATCACCTGATCCCAGGAGGTCCAGGCTGCAGTGAGCGGTGATCATACCACTGCATTCCAGCCTGGGTAAAGGGAGTGAGATCCTGTCTCAAAAATAAAAACCAAACAAAAAACACCCTCCTTTGGGGCTGTTCACATTGCAATAATTCATTGAGCTATACTTATGATTTGTGAACTTTTCTGTATGTTTGTTTTATTTCAAAGTTAAAACAAAACAAACTTCCCCTTAACTCTACATTCCCCACTAGCTACCAACCCATTTTTCTGTTGCCCTTTATAAAAAAACAAACAAACGCCCTCAAAATGGCAAATAATATTTGAAGTTTGCATTAGTCAGGTAGGCTAGACTATTCTGTGTAACAAATGGATGCCAAATGCTAGAGATTTTATACCCAAAGATCTTTTTTTATTTTTTGAGACGGAGTCTTACTCTGTCACCCAGGCCGGACCACAGTAGTGCCAGCTCGGCTCACTGCAACCTCTGCCTCCTGGGTTCAAGCGATTCTCCTCCCTCAGCCTCCCGAGCAGCTGGGATTATAGGCGCCCACCACCACATCTGGCTAATTTTTGTATTTTTAGTAGAGATGGGGTTTCACTATGTTGGCCAGGCTGGTCTCAAACTCCTGACCTCAGGTGATCCGCCCACCTTGGCTTTCCAAAATGCTGGGATTACAGGCATGAGCCACTGCACCCAGATCCAAAGACGTATTTTTTGCTCACACAAAATCTACTGTGGGACTGGTAGCAATTCACAGTAGCTCCATTCCAAGCAGTGATTCAGGAATCCAAGCTATTAGCACCCTATAGTAGCCATTTGAAACACATGCCTTCCGCATCACCTGGCAGGGGAAGACAGAGATGGAGGATCACATACCAGCTCTTAAATACTTTGTAGCTCACATTGACCAGAACCAGTGATGTGGCCAGAGGGACTGGGAAATGTATGAAGCTCATGGATATCTGGAAAGCAGGAATTGTCCCTGCCACAGCCTCTCCATTTCTCCCATTCTCTCTAAACCAGTTCTGAACAGAATCTCACCTCCATTACTCCACCAACACTGCTCCCATCAAGGTCACCAACGACTGCCAGGATCATCTTACTTCACCCATAAACAATAGATAATTTGGTTATTTCCTCTCTCGAAACATTTTCTCCTCTTTTATGGCACACCACTCCTTTCTTGGCTCTCTTCTGACCTCATGGACTATTCCTTCTGAGTCCTTTTTGCAGTTCTTACTGTAAAGGGGCACAGAATTCAGTCTTTGGACCTCTTCTCTGTCTTCACTCAATCCCTTGGTGATCTCATTTGGTCTCATAGTTTTAAATTCCCTCTACATATTAATAATTTATTTTTTTTTATCTCCAGCCCCAATCTCTTTTCTGACTTAAAGAGGCACACACATTTAACTGTCTACTTAACGTTATCTCAAGGTTATATGCCTCAAACTGAACTCCTTAAAAAAGCCATCTCCCGGCCGGGCGCAGTGGCTCAAGCCTGTAATCCCAGCACTTTGGGAGGCCGAGACGGGCGGATCACGAGGTCGGGAGATCGAGACCATCCTGGCTAACACGGTGAAACCCCATCTCTACTAAAAAAATACAAAAAACTAGCCGGGCGAGGTGGCGGGCGCCTGTAGTCCCAGCTACTCGGGAGGCTGAGGCAGGAGAATGGCGTGAACCCGGGAGGCGGAGCTTGCAGTGAGCTGAGATCCGGCCACTGCACTCCAGCCTGGGCGACAGAGCGAGACTCCGTCTCAAAAAAAAAAAAAAAAAAAAAGCCATCTCCTAGCCAGGCACAGTAGCTCTCGCCTATAATCCCAGCACTTTGGGAGGCTGAGGAGGGTGGATCACAAGGTCAGAAGTTCGAGACCAGCCTGGCCAACCTGGTGAAACCCTGTCTTTTTTTTTTTTTTTTTTTTTTTTTGAGGTGGAGTCTGGCTCTCTTGCCTAGGCTGGAGTGCAGTGGCCGGATCTCAGCTCACTGCAAGCTCCGCCTCCCGGGTTCACGCCATTCTCCTGCCTCAGCCTCCCGAGTACCTGGGACTACAGGCGCCCGCCACCTCGCCCAGCTAGTTTTTTGTATTTTTTAGTAGAGACGGGGTTTCACTGTGTTAGCCAGGATGGTCTCGATCTCCTGACCTCGTGATCCGCCCGTCTCGGCCTCCCAAAGTGCTGGGATTACAGGCTTGAGCCACCGCGCCCGGCCGTCGAAACCCTGTCTTTACTAAACATATGAAAATTAGCTGGGTGTGGTGGCGCATGCCTGTAATCCCAGCTACTCAGGAAGCTGAGGCAGGAGAATTGCTTGAATCCGGGAGGCGGAGGTTGCAATGAGCCAAGATCACACCACTGCACTCTAGCCGGGGTGGCAGAGCCAGATTCTGTCTCAAAAGAAAAAGGTCATCTCCTTAAAAAGTTGCTCCTGGTTGTGTGTGGTGGCTCACACCTGTAATCCTAGCACTTTGGGAGGCCAAAGCAGGCAGATTACTTGAGCAAAGGAGTTCAAGACCAGCCTAGGCAATATGGCAACCCTGCCTCTACAAAAATACAAAAATTAGCCAGGCGTGGTGGCACGTGTCTGTGGTCCCAGTTACTCAGGAGGCTAAGGTGGGAGGATCACTGGAACCTGGGAGGCAGAGCTTGCTTGCAATAAGCCAAGATCGCGCCACTGCATTCCAGCCTGGGCGATAAGAGTGAGACCCTGTCTTTTTTTTTTTTTTTTTTGAGACAGAATCTGGCTCTGTTGCCCAGGCTGGAGTGCAGTGGCGTGATCTCAGCTCACTGCAAGCTCCGCCTCCCAGGTTCACGCCGTTCTTCTGCCTCAGCCTCCTGAGTAGCTGGGACTACAGGCGCCCGCCACCATGCCTGGCTAAGTTTTTGTATTTTTTAGTAGAGACGGGGTTTCACCATGCTAGCCAAGATGGTCTCAATCTCCTGACCTCGTGATCCGCCTGCCTCGGCCTCCCAAAGTGCTGGGATTACAGGCATGAGCCACCATGCCCAGCCGGTAGAGACCCTGTCTTTAAAAAGAAAAAAAGGCCAGATGCTGTGGATCACGCCTGTAATCCCAGCACTTTGGGAGGCTGAGGTGGGCTGATCACCATATCAGGATATGGAGACCATTCTGGCTAACACGGGGAAACCCATCTCTACTAAAATACAAAAAATTAGCCAGGCGTGGCAGCACTTTTTTTTTTTTTTTTTTTTTTAAGAGATGGGGTCTTGCTCTGTCACCAAGTCTGGAGTGCAGTGGCTATTCACAGGTGGAATCACCACCCCACCATGCACTACAGCCCCAAATTCCTGGGCTCAAGTGAACTTCCTGCCTCAGCCTTCCGAGTAGCAGGGACTACAGGCACTTACCACTTCTCCCAGAGTTTTCACCATCTCAGTAAAAGACAATTTCATGGCTGGGCATAGTGGCTCATGCCTGTAATCCCAGCACTCTGGGAGGCCAAGGGGGGTGGATCACCTGATGTCAGGAGTTTAAGACCAGCCTGGCCAACTTGGTGAAATCCCATCTCTACTAAAAATACAAAATTAGCCAGGTGTGGTAGTGAATGCCTGTAATCCCAGCTACTTGGGAGGCTGAGGCAGGAGAATCACTTGAACCCATGAGGCAGAGGTTGCAGTGAGCCAAGATCATGCCATTGCACTCCAGCCTGGGCAATAAGAGCAAAGCTCTGTCTCAAAAAAAAAAAAAAAAAAAAAAAAAAGAAGGAAAGGAAAGGAAAGGAGAGGAAAAAGGAAAGGAAAGGAAAGGAAAGACAACCGGGCGCAGTGGCTCATGCCTGTAATCCCAGCACTTTGGGAGGCCGAGGTGGGCAGATCATGAGGTCAGGAGATTGAGACCATCCTGGCTAACACAGTGAAACCCTGTCTCTATTAAAAATACAAAAAATTAGCTGGGTATGGTGGCGCATGCCTGTAATTCCAGCTACCCCAGGAGGCTGAAGCAGGAGAATCGCTTAAACACAGGAGGCGGAGGTTGAGATTGTGCCACCACACTCCACCCTGGGTGACAGAGTGAGACTCTGTCAGGAAGGAAGGAAGGAAGGAATGGAGGAAGGGAGGAAGGGAAAGAAGGAAGGAAGGAAGGAAGGAAAAGAAAGGAGGGAAAGGTCGGGCGCGGTGGCTCAAGCCTGTAATCCCAGCACTTTGGGAGGCCAAGATGGGTGGATCACGAGGTCAGGAGATCGAGACCATCCTGGGTAACATGGTGAAACCCCGTCTCTACTAAAAAATACAAAAAACTAGCCGGGCAAGGTGGCGGGCGCCTGTAGTCCCAGCTACTCGGGAGGCTGAGGCAGGAGAATGGCGTAAACCCAGGAGGCGGAGTTTGCAGTGAGCTGAGATCTGGCCATTGCACTCCATCCAGCCTGGGCGACAAAGCGAGACTCCATCTCAAAAAAAAAAAAAAAAAAAGAAAAGAAAAAAAAGAAAGGAGGGAAAGGAAGTAAAGGAAGAAAGGAAGGAAAGGAAAAGGAAGGAAGCAAGGAAGGAAGGAAAGAACGAAAGAGAAAAAGACAAAGACAATCTTTTTTTTTTGAGACAGTCTTGCTCTGTTACCCAGGCTGGAGTGCAAAGGCGCAATCTCAGCTCACTGCAACAGTGTGATCTCAGCTCCACCTCCCAGGTTCAAGTGATTCTCATGCCTCAATCTCCAGAGTAGCTGGGACTACAGGCACATGCCACCACACTGGCTAATTTTTGTATTTTTAGTAGAGACAGGGTTTCACTATGTTGGCCAGGCTGGTCTAAACCCCTGACCTCGTGATCTGCCCGCCTTAGCCTCCCAAAGTGCTGGGATTACAGGTGTGAGCTACTGCACCTGGCCAAGAAAGACAATCTCATCCTTTCAGTTATTTGGTGAAAAACCTTGGAGTCAGCTGGGCACGGTGTCTCACACCTGTAATCCTAGCACTTTGGGAGGCCGAGGCAGGCAGATCACGAGGTCAGGAGATTGAGACCATGCTGGCTAACATGGTGAAACCCCGTCTCTACTAAAAATACAAAAAATTAGCCGGGTGTGGTGGCTCATGCCTGTAGTCCCAACTACTCAGGAGGCTGAGGCAGGAGAATTTCTTGAACTGGAGAGGTGGAGGTTGCAGTGAGCCGAAATCGCACTGTGGCATTCCGGGCTGGGCGACAGAGTGAGACTCTGTCTCATAGAAAAAAAAAAAAAAAAAGGAAAACCTTGGAGTCAACCCTTATGCCTCTCTTTTTTCCCCCACACCTCATATACCAAACCATGAGCAAATCCTGTCAGTTCTATTTCAGAATACAGGCACATCGAGCAAAATGTCTCTGGTTAACATTTTCACCATAGAATGCCTTTTCGTTTTTAATATCCAGCTGTGGTTGTCAGCCTTCAAGATGGTCTCTAATGATCCTCAACTCCTGCTATGCATGCCTTTGCATACTCCCTTTCCACACTGAGCAGGGCTGACCTATGCAACCAAAAGGACGCTGTAAATAACAATGTGTGGTTGGGGACAGTGGCTCATGCCTGTAATCCCAGCACTTTGGGAGGCCAAGATGGGCAGATCTCTTGAGATAGGAGTTTGACACCAGCCTGGACAACATGGTGGAAACCCCATCTCTACTAAAAATACAAAAATTACCTAGGTGTCGTGGTGGGCGCCTGTAATCCCAACTGCTCGGGAGGCTGAGGCATGAGAATCACTTGAACCCGGGAGGCAGAGGTTGCAGCGAGCCAAGATCGCACCACTGCACTCCAGCTTGGGTGCCAGAGCAAGACCCTGTCAAAAAAAAAAAAAGAAAAAACAATGTGTGACTTCTGAGGCTAGGTCATAAAAGACATTGTGGCTTCTGCCTTGTTCTCTCGGATCACTCCCTCTAGGGAAAGCCATCAGCCATGTTTTAAGGACATGTAAGCAGCTCTATGGAGAGAACTTCATGGCAAGGAACTGAGACCTCCTGTGAATAGCCAGTACCAACTTGCTAGTCATGAGCGAGTCATCTTGGAAGCAGATCATCTAGGCCCAGTCAAACCTTCAGGTGACTTCAAAGTAATAAGAGACCCTGAGCTTGAGCCATCCAGCTAAGCTGCTCCCAAATTCTTGACCCACAAGAACTGTATGCGATAATAAATACTGTCATTTTAAGCTGCTAAGTTTTGGGATAATTTGTTACACAGCAATAGTTAACTAATATACCAAACTTATATTGATTCAGCTTATGTTTATTTATCTATCAAGAGAGGGTCTCACTCTGCCACCCAGGCCGAAGTGCAATAGTGTGATCACGGTTCACTGTAGCCTCAATCTCCCAGGCCCAAGTGATCCTCCCACCTCAGCCTCCCAAGTAGCTGGGACCACAGGCATATGCCATCATGCCTGGCTAATGTTTAAATTTTTTGTAGAGACAGGGTCTCCTTATGTTGCCCAAGCTGGTCTCAAACTCCTTGACTCAAGTGATCTGCCTGCCTCAGCCTCCCAAAGTACTGGGATTACAGTGTGAGCCACCACACCTGGCCCAGTGTATGTTTATACAGAAAATATGTATATTTACATCATTAAAATCTTATCTATATTTTTAACAAAGTAATGTGCATTTAAAGCTTCAAATTACATTCCAAATAGAATTGATAGAAAATTACTGAGTGCCAGCCTGGCTGACATAGTGAGACCCTGTCTTTACAAAATAAAAAATTAGCTGGGTGGGGCAGCTCATGCCTGTAGTCCCACCTACTTAAGAGGCTGAAGTGGGAGGATCGCTTGAGTACAGGAGGTCAAAGCTGCAGTGAACCATGATTGTGCCACTGTACTCCAGCCTGGGCAACAGAGCAAGACCCTGTCTCAATCAGTCAATCAATGGAAAATATATTAAGTTAATGATTTCACACAGAATGTCCAATTTTCATGAAACAGATTACTGATGTTAAGTGGGAAATGCCTATATCCAGAATC
Organism: Macaca mulatta; assembly: GCF_049350105.2. NCBI lineage: Eukaryota > Metazoa > Chordata > Mammalia > Primates > Cercopithecidae > Macaca > Macaca mulatta. The sequence goes on from NC_133407.1 coordinate 113,404,386, forward strand.
TGACGACTTATCACCTCCACAACTACCACTGTGGTCAAAGCCACCAGTGTCACTCTAGGAGATTGTTGTAGTAGTCTCCTATCCAGTCTCCCCTCTTCTGCCCTTGTCCCTGCATAATCTGTGCTTCTTACAGCAACGTGATTCTCCTGATACAAAATTCAGGTCATGCAGTTCCTCTGCTCACAACTCTGCAATGGTCCCACCTTACTCAGTAAGAAAGCCAATTTCCTCACAGTGGTGCACAAGGCCCCACTCAACATAACTCCTTCCCCATTACTTATTTGACCTCATCTCCTATCCTTTTTCCCTACTAACTGTGATTCAGTCCAGTCACAGTGACCTCCTGGCTTTCCTTAAGCCTCCTGGGCACTTTCACTTTAGAACTTTGCCTTTGCTGAACTTTCCCCCTGCACCCCACTTGACCTACTCCATTGCCTGGGCTAGTTATCTATGTGACTCAGTCCCTTACTTCCTTCAGGTTGCTATTCAAGCATTACCTTATCAATATCCCTGCTCTTTACCCCTCTTGCCCTGCTTTATTTCTCTGGATTGAAGGTTACCTGCCACAAATTTCAGTGTGGCTTTAAGCCACATGCAGAAGGAGTTCTATTTTTTTTTTTTTTTTTTGAGATAGAATAGTGATGTGATCACAGCTAACTGTAGCCCTGGCCTCTCAGGCTCAAGTGCTCCTTCCACCTCAGCCTCCTGAGTACCTGAGACTACAGGCACGTGCCACCACGCCTGGCTAATTTTTTAATTTTTATTTTTGTAGAGATAGGGTCTCAGTATGTTGTCCAGGCTGTTCTTGAACTCCCGAGCTGAAGATCCTCCCTCCTAGGGCTCCCAAAGTGCTGGGATTACAGGTGTGAGCCACCACATCCAGCCAGCAAACATCTTTGGGAGATTTTTTTTTTTTTGAGATGGAGTCTCTGTCGCCCAGGCTGGAGTGCAGTGGTGTGATCTTGGCTCACTGCAACCTCTGCCTCCTGGGTTCAAGCAATTCTTGTGCCTCAGCCTCCTGAGTAGCTGGGATTATGGGTGTGCACCACCGTGCCCATCTAATATTTGTATTTTTAGTAGAGATGGGGTTTCACCATGTTAGCCAGGCTAGTCTCAAACTCCTGACCTCAGGTGATCCATCGGCCTTGGACTCCCAAAGTGCTGGGATTACAGGCATTAGTCACAGTGCCCAGCCAAACTTGTGTTTTTATCCCTCAGGCAATTAAAAAAGAAAAATGGAAAGGAAAACTGAAAGATCTCTGAAGAATGCCCAGTTCCATCACATCTATCATGTGGCCTCTGGAAATCCCTGCCCGTGGGGAAGACTTATAATTGGTAGTAGTCAGGTGTTCAGGAACAATGGCTTTGAAGTTAGAAGGACCTGGATTAACCTGGCCTGGTATCAGTTTTCTCATTTATAAAATGGGATGGTAGTATTGATTCTTTGGGTTGTGGGAAGATTAAATGAAATAATCCATGTAATTTGATTACATACTCAGCTGCTCCCATTAGCACATCCTGATTATTCTTACTTAGCATTCAGTCCATGTGTGACTGCACTTATGAATCCAGTGGTCTGTGCCATGTAAATCAGGCCTCTGAGATTTTGCTCAGCTTACAATGGCATATGGGCAAATATGCTTCTGACCTTGCAAAGCCAGGTGGGCCCTAGCCTGAAGCGACTCACCTTCAGGCTAGGGCTGTCTATAGACAGTTGGGAGTCAGGTCAAAGAGCTGTCTTATAGATAGCTGGGAGTTCCTCCAGGCTAACTGGTTGTTCACTGGCTCTGGAGTTGCAGGAATAGACAACTGGCTCTCTGCTGCTCCTGGAAGTCTCTCCTAAATTAAACTCCTTAATTAGCCAGGTGTGGTGGCGGGCGCCTATAATCCCAGCTATTCAGGAGGCTCAGGCAGGAGAATCGCTTGAACCCAGGGGGCAGAGGTTGCAGTGAGCTGATATCACGCCATTGCACTCCAGCCTGGGCGAAAGATCAAAACTCTGTCTCAAAAAAAAAAAAAAAAAAAAAAACAAAACACAAAAAAACAAAAAACTCCTTGGTCTGCCACATGCCACTGCTCTGTGACCTTGCACTTTTGGTTCAAAGAACCAGACAAGGTATACAATAGCTTACTTATTCTGTCCTCAGGGCCCACTCTCCACTGATCCCTTGTGGGCTTTAGCTGACTAAGCCCAGAGTGGCTGAGTGGTACCCAGCATGGTACGTGCCTGGGGAAGGGTTGGCGGGGGCAGGATCAGCTGGCCAGAGCTAGTGGATACTTCCTTCACAACAGTTCTCCTGCCACCTGAGATCATACAGTATCTCAGCATCTCCTAGGTCAGTCTGGGGTCCAGCCAGAGGCCTGATGAAGCAAACAGCTCTCTGTATACTTACTCTGGACACTCAAACAGGGAGGCTGAGTGAATCACAGCAAAATCCACCCCAACCCCCACTGGAGCCACAACTGAGCAACTGAAGCTCCTGGGAGGCTAGAATTGAAGAAGTTAGGCAAAGGAGGTCTCTTAGAACCAGCCCCAGATGCCCCTTCTTAGGGGACCCTTCTCAGAAGCCCCAGGCCTTGCTTTTCCTAAAAGTGCCCTGCTATGCCTGTGAGCAATGTCACCAAACAAGTTGGCTCAGTCAGCCCTTTTAGTGTGCCTCTCTCACTCAGGCAGCCCTGGAGCCAAGAAGGCCTTCAGGAGCCACTCCCTACTGACTCCCTACCACTCCTGTTCCCTCTTCCTGCTTGGATAGCACTTCATTTCACCTTAACCCTTTGGAGTGGTCTGTCTGGGAAGGAGGTGCCAGGATACAAGATGTGTGGCAGACAAGGCCCAGGTTCGAGACTGTGCTATGGCTGCTTCAGCAGGATGCCTACTCCATGCTGAGATCATAGTCTGGTCCTTGTCACTTCTGGCGGTTACTTCCCTCCCTGACAAAGGGTGCTTACCCTCCCTCTGCAAACTTGTGCCCAGAAAGCGTGGCTCACCTAGTACAAGGGACAACCCAGTTGCACCAGACAAACTGGTGCAAAGTCCAGCTGGGCACAGTGGCTTATGCCTGTAATCCCAGCACTTTGTGAGGCTGAGACAGGCAGATCACCTGAGGTCAGGGGTTCGAGACTAGCCTGGCCAACATGGTGAAACCTCGTCTCTACTAAAAAAATACAAAAATACAGGCCAGGCGCGGTGGCTCAAGCCTGTAATCCCAGCACTTTGGGAGGCCGAGACGGGCGGATCACGAGGTCAGGAGATCGAGACCATCCTGGCTAACACGGTGAAACCCCGTCTCTACTAAAAAGTACAAAAAACTAGCCGGGCGAGGTGGCGAGCGCCTGTAGTCCCAGCTACTGGGGAGGCTGAGCCAGGAGAATGGCGTAAACCCGGGAGGCGGAGCTTGCAGTGAGCAGAGATCCGGCCACCGCACTCCAGCCTGGGTGACAGAGCGAGACTCCGTCTCAAAAAAAAAAAAAAAAACAAAAAAAACACAAAAATACAAAAAATTAGCTGGGCGTGGTAGCGCATGCCTGTAATCCCAGCTACTCGGGAGGCTGAGGCAGGAGAGTCGCTTGAACCTGGGAGGCAGAGGTTGCAGAGAGCTGAAATCACACCATTGCACTCCACCCTGGTCAACAAGAGTGAAACTCCGTCTAAAAACAACAACAAAGCAAAGCCCCAAGCCCTTTCCAGGTGCTGCCCCGCTCATCCCAGTCACCTCTGTTGCTTTTTGAGAAGACTCTACCGGCCGAATATGTGTTCGTTTGTTGAGGGGTGGGGGTGGGGGGTGGGGAAGAGTCCTACCTGGCCACTGCCCCCTATCGGACCTCGCCCTCCCAGCCTAAGTATGGGTTCCAGATCTCGCCTTTTGTATTCCCCAGCTGGGGGCCAGCCAGCTGAGGGACCCCAGGGAGACACAGTCTTCCCACTGGAAGCGATAGCGTTGATGGCCGTCTTCAAGCCCCTCCCTCCAAAGATGACAGCTCTCCAGTCTCTAGGTGCCTCCAGGCCACGTGGGCTGGCAGTCAACTCACCTGTTTCTCAGAGGGGCCCAGGACGCACAGAAGGTGCCGGTCACTGCCCTCTGCCAGAGCCCTGGGGGTGTAAGGGTGTCCGGCTGGGCCCGGCCTGAGGGCACAGCTTCGCGGGGCCCCGGCCCCCTGCGTACACAGACATGGCCACAGCGCAGGCACCGCGCCCTCCCACCGCCCTCAGCCGGCCGCCAGTGCAGGAAGACAGCTTTCTCCGGCCTCTCGCAGCCAAGGCCCAGCTCCAGCCGCACAGCCCGACCCGGCCCGCCCCCGGAGTGCATTGTGGGAAATGTAGTCCTTAGCGCCCGGCCGCTTGCCGCGCCGCGGGACTGGCTCTGGGTTCCTCGTCCCAGCGTAGCTGCGGGCAGGTCCCGACCCGCGTCCAGGATTGCCTCACCCGGCGCCGCCTTCTAGGGACCTGGGCGCCTCCTTAGAGCCTAGAGCCCCACACAGACCGCAGACTTGGACTCTGGGCCTCACCCTCCGAGCCAGCTAGCAGTTCATTTCAAGGGAGAGAAAGGGACGTTAGGGTTGTTTCTCCCACTGATTGTGGAAGGACAGTGCAAGTTTGAGGGACTGGATAAATGACATCAGTGGGCCCAGCCACACAGGCTGTAAAGGATGTGGGCATGCGCAAAAGTCGCACTAATTGTTTCTAAAACCGTATTTGTAGCCACGTTTTAATGTATCGGTATAATGCTCTAGAACGGTAGTTCTCAACTCTGACGGCACACAGAATATCCCTGGAAGCTTTAAAAAAACAAAACAAAACAAAACAAAAACTAGGACGGGCGAGGTGGCTCACGCCTGTAATCCTAACACTTGGGAGACCGAGGTGGGCGGATCACTTGAGGTCAGGAGTTCCAGACCAGCCTGGCCAACATGGTGAAACCCCATCTCTACTAAAAATACAAAAACTAGCCATCCTTGATGGCTCGTGCCTATAGTCCCAGCTACTCGGGAGACTGAGGTGGGATCCCAGGAGGTCGAGGCTGCGGTGAGCCGTGATCATGCCCCTGCATTCCAGCCTAAGCACCAGAGCAAGACCCTGTCTCAAAAACAACAACAACAAAAAACTAATGCCTGGACACCAGCCCTAGAGATTTTGATTTAATTGAATTTAGAGTAAGGTGGAGTGTTGGGGAACCAGGCATCACTATTGTTTTAAAAGTACCCCAGGGGATTTGCCATTGCAAAGAATCATTATTTGTAATTTCCTAGATGCAAAGCAATAAAAACAACAGGAAAACAGGCAACAACAGGCTTTCCCAAAAGGCCCTTATTTTTAGAGATGGTTTTAAAAAGCAAAAATTAGGGATTGGCACCACTGCTCATGTTTTGTTCTGAAGTAATTAATTCACTTTACAGCCTTATGGTTTATTCTCCCAACAGTTAATAGGATGAAAGAAAAAGTCAAATCACTCCTCTGACTTTCCCTCCTGCTCCACAAGCACCTGGGGGCAGTGTCCTGTCCCTCTCTGAGCCCTACACTGGAGTTAGGGTAGAGCTCCGTCCTTGGGCTTTTCTTCCAGTCTCACATGGCTGCCACCATAGCCTGCTTCCGCAACACTGACCTGTGACTGACATGGTGAAAAAGCTGTGGCCTTTCACTGAAGATGGCTTTGCGTAAGGCTATCAAGTTCTTGCACATAGTCTAAGGGAACTTTTCTCACCCCCCTGTCCCCCACTTTTAGGTAAGGACATAAGAAAATGCCCTATTCCTTAACTGAGAGTCTCTCCAGGTTTCCACAGGTCACTCAGTATTTTATCTCCTCATTAGCTCAGAAGTCCACGTTCCCTCCCTTAGGGCAAGAATCATTTATACAGTTTTTTTCTCTAATTATTACACTATAAGAGTTTGAGCCATAAGCTGGGCTTGGTGGCACAGGCTTGTAATCCCAATTAATCCAGAGGCTGAAGCAGGAAGAATTGCTTGAGCCCAGGAGATCAAGTCTGAAGTGAGCCATGATCCATGGACAACAAGAATGAGAGAGTCAAGAAAGAAGGAAGGAAGGGAGGAAGGGAGGGAGAGAGAGAGGGAGGGAGGGAGGGAGGAAGAAAGGAAAGAAGGAAGGAGAGTTTAAGTCAAGATATAACATTCTCTGCTTGGTACAGAAATGTTCTGACTATATTCCTTTTCTTTTTCTTTCTTTTTTTTTTCCACTTTAGAGATGGTGGTTTCATTATGCTATGTTGACAAGGCTGGTATCAAACTCTTGGCCTCAAGCAATTCTCCCATCTTGGCCTCCCAAAGTACTGGGATTACAGGGCATAAACCACCATGCCTGGCTAATATCCTGCCTGTATTTCATTAACTTGAAGTTACACCCTATAGAATTAATCTCCATAGAAGACTAATTTAATTTAATTTATTTACTTATTTTTTTCAAACGAAGTCTCTCTCTATCGCCCAGGCTGGAGTGCAGTAGCTCCATCTCAGCTCACTGCAACCTCCGCCTCCCAGGTTCAAGCAGTTCTCTGCCTCAGCCTCCCGAGTGGCTGGGATTACAGGCATCTACCACCACGCCCAGCTAATTTTTGTATTTTTAGTAGAGACAGGGTTTCACCATCTTGGCCAGGCTGGTCTTGAACTTCTGACCTCGTGATCCACCCGCCTCAGCCTCCCAAAGTGCTGGGATTACAGGTATGAGCCACCACACGCGGCCCAGAAGACAAATTTAAAGTTTTCTTTTCTTTTTTTTTTTTTTTTTTTGAGACGGAGTTTTGCTCTGTCGCCCAGGCTGGAGTGCAGTGGTGCGATCTTAGCTCACTGCAACCTCCGCCTCCTGGGTTCAAGCAATTTTCTGCCTCAGCCTCCAGAGTAGCTGGGTGTGCACCACCACGTCTGGCTAATTTTTGTAATTTTTGTATTTTTAGTAGAGATGGTGTTTCCCTATGTTGGTCAGACTGGTCTCGAACTCCTGACCTCGTGATTCACCCTGGGATTACAGGTATGAGCGACCGTGCCTGGCCAGTTTTTTGTTTTGTTTTTTTGAGACAAAGTCTTGCTCTGTCACCCAGTCTGGAGTGCAGTGGTACTATCTCAGCTCACTGCAACCTCCACCTCCCAGGTTCAAGCGATTCTCCTGCCTCAGCCTCCCGAGTAGCTGAGACTACAGGCATGCACCACCACGCCTAGCTAATTTTTTTATTTTTAGTAGAGAAGGGGTTTCACTGTGTTGGCCAGGATGGTCTCGATCTCTCAACCTTGTGATCCACCCACCTCGGCCTCCCAAAGTGCTGGGATTTTAGGTGTGAGCCACTGCACCCAGCCAATTTTTGTATTTTTAGTAGAGACGGGGTTTCACCATGTTGGCCAGGCTGATCTCGAACTCCTGATCTCAAGTGATCCGCCCGCCTCAGCCTCCCAAAGTGCTGGGATTATAGGTGTGCGCCACTGCACCCGGCCTAATTTTTGTATTTTTAGTAGAGATGGGGTTTCACCATGTTGGCCAGGATGGTCTCAATCTCCTGACCTTGTGATCCGCATCCACCCACCTTGGCCTCCCAAAGTGCTGGGATTACAGGCGTGAGCCACTACGCCCGACAAAATTTAAAGTTTTCTACCTAACTAGTTCTTTTTTTTTTTTTTTTTTTTTTTTTTGAGACGGAGTCTCGCTCTGCCGCCCAGGCTGGAGCGCAGTGGCCAGATCTCAGCTCACTGCAAGCTCCGCCTCCCGGGTTCCCGCCATTCTCCTGCCTCAGCCTCCCCAGTAGCTGGGACTACAGGCGCCCGCCACCTCGCCCGGCTAGTTTTTTGTATTTTTTAGTAGAGACGGGGTTTCACCATGTTAGCCAGGATGGTCTCGATCTCTCGACCTCGTGATCCGCCCGTCTCGGCCTCCCAAAGTGCTGGGATTACAGGCTTGAGCCACCGCGCCCGGCCACCTAACTAGTTCTTCACAGTCTCCATGTTGACCTCAGGATTTCTTCCAGAATCTTACTATTCCTGTTAAGCACATCAGTTCCACGAGATAGTACCACTATCATCTGGAAGTATTACATCTACTTAGCTAAGCAAGTGGCCATATATCTCATATATTTCTTGCTAAGACTTGTGCCTAAGACATTCTCATAGACCAAATCAAGGTGGCTACTTACTAAAACATCTTAGGTTATTACTTAAAACTTTGTTTTAATCCACTTTTTTTTTTTTTTTTTTTTTTGAGATGGAGTTTTGCTCTTGTTGCCCAGGCTGGAGTGCAATGGTGCGATCTCAGCTCACCACAACCGCCACCTCCCGGGTTCAAGCGACTTTCCTGCCTCAGCCTCCCGGCTGGGATTACAGGCATGCACCACCACGCCTGGCTATTTTTGTATTTTTAGTAGAGATGGGGTTTCTCCATGTTGGTCAGGCTTGTCTCGAACTCCCGACCTCAGGCAATCCACCCGCCTTGGCCTCCCAAAGTGCTGGGATTACAGGCGTTAGCCACCATGCCCAGCCTTCTTTGTTTTTTGAGTCAGGGTCTTACTCTGTCACCTAGGCTGCAGTACAGTGGCTCACTGCAGCCTTGACCTCCTGGGCTTAAGTGATCCTCCTACTTTAGCCTCCTGAGTGGCTGGGACCACGGTTGTGTGCCACCACATTGGGCAAGTTTTAAATTTTTTGTAGAAATGGCATCTCCTTATGTTTCCCAGGCTGGTCTGGAACTCCTGGGCTCAAGCAATCCTCCTACCTTGGCCTCCCAAAGTGTTGGGATTACAGGTGTGAGCCACTGTGCCTGGATTTTTGTTTTTATATAGAGACAGTCTCAATATGTTGCCCAGGCTGGCCAGGAACTACTGGGCGCAAGCCATCCTCCCACATCAGTCTCCTGAGTAATTAAGACGACACACCCAGCAAGGATACACTTTAGCTACAACCTTGTAGCACCTCAGGTTCTAACATCTTCACTAAAGCTAGAAAAGAGAGGAAATATGGGGAAGAACACATCTAATTGTTACATTTCTTCAGCCTTCACTTTTCAGCTATGGCAAGTTACTTAACCTTTCTGGGCTCGGGTTTCCTTAACTACAAAAGGGGAGGCTGGGCCCGGTGGCTCATGCCTGTAGTCTCAGCACTTTGGGAAGCTGAGGCAGGTGGATCACCTGAGGTCAGGAGTTCGGGACTAGCCTGGCCAAGATGCTGAAACACTGTCTCTACTAAAACTACCAAAAAAATTAGCTGGGCGTGGTGGTGTGAGCCTGTAATCTCAGCTACTAGGGAGGCTGAGGCAGGAAAATTGCTTGAACCCTGAAGGCGGAGGCAGAGGTTGCGGTGAGCTGAGATCTTTCAGCCTGGGTGAAAGAGCAAGCAAGACTCTATCTCAAAACAAACAAACAAACAAACACAAAAAACGGTGGCTCATACCTGTAATCCAGCACTTTGGGAGGCTGAGGCGGGTGGGTCATAAGGTCAAGAGATCGAGACAATCCTGGCCAACATGGTGATACCCTGTCTCTACTAAAAATACAAAAATTAGCTGGGTGTGGTGGCACATGCCTGTTGTCCCAGCTACTGAGGAGGCTCAGGTGGGAGAATTGATTGAACCGGGGAGGCGGAGGTTGTAGTGAGCCAAGATCGTGCCACTGTACTGCAGCCTGGCGACAGAGTGACACTCCGTCTCAAAAAAAAAAGGGGGAAAATGTCATGCAGTTATTACAAGGATTAAATGAAATAATAGATGAAGTGCCAGCACCATGCCAGGCACATGGTGTGATAAAGTGTAGCAATTATTATTACCCCAGGAGATTAGGCTTAAACCAATAATAATTAGTTCCTTAATATGGTATACCTCTTAAGAGGATAAAGTATTATCTGATAAGTGAAAGACCCATCAATAAAGGCCTAGTTTGAGAAGCAAAGTCAAAATACCCGTAATTCTTTTTTTTTTTGAAACACAGTCTCTGTTGCACAGGCTAGGGTGCAGTGGCGTGATCTCGGCTCACTGCAACCTCCACCTCCCAGGTTCAAGCGATTTTCCTGCCTCAGCCTCCTGAGTAGCTGGATTACAGTGTCCACCACCATGCCCAGCTAATTTTTGCATTTTTATTAGAGATGAGGTTTCGCCATATTGGCTAGATTGGTCTCGAACTCCTGAACTCAGGTGATCCACCCACCTTGGCCTCCCAAAGTGCTGGGATTACAGTCATGAGCCACCTCACCTAGCCAAAATACCCACAGTTCTGTTCCTCCTCTTCCCTGAAAACTGTTAGCACTGGTGTGGCCTTAGTGCTCAAGGCTTAAACTTTGCTTTCCCATCTCTGCTTACTCCTTTACTCCCTTGGTTATCTCATCCATGCCTGTAGCTTTAGACATTAGCAATATGTTGATACCTCCCAGATTTGCATCTCTAGTACTGATCTTTATCCTGAACTCCAGACTGATGGAACCGACTTCCAGCTCCACATCTCACTTGTCTACTGGTTATCAGAAAACTCAACCTACCCAAAACTGAGCCCCTGCTCTTCCTACCAAAACTGTTCCTCCCATATCTTTCCCTTTCTTCCTTCATTCCAGTCCAACAGGTCTGTCTCCTGTTTCTGCTGTGGTCACACTGCTGCAAGTACCATCCTTCTGTGGTTGGATTTTTTCTTTCCTTGAGATGGGGTGTTGCTCTGTTGCTCAGGCTGAAGTACAGTGGCATGATTGTGGCTCCTCCCAAGTCTTTTTTTTTTTTTTTTTGACGCGGAGTCTTGCTCTGTGCCCCAGGCTGGAGTGCAGTGGCGCGATCTCGGCTCACTGCAAGCTCCGCTCCCCCGGGTTCACGCCATTCTCCTGCCTCAGCCTCCTGAGTAGCTGGGACTACAGGCGCCCGCCACCTCGCCCGGCTAATTTTCTTGTATTTTTAGTAGAGACGGGGTTTCACTGTGTTAGCCAGGATGGTCTCGATCTCCTGACCTCATGATCCGCCCGTCTCGGCCTCCCAAAGTGCTGGGATTACAGGCTCGAGCCACCGCGCCCGGCCACCTCCCAAGTCTTGTAGGCTGCTGAATTTGGTTTCTGTAAGAAGGGAGATGAAAAGTTGTCAGAGGGCTCCGAACAGAGAAATATCATAACCTGACTTCCACGTTAACAGGATTCCTCTGGTTGCTGTGTGGAAAACAGACTGAAGGTGGGAAAGGGGAGAAGCAGAACTGCTAGTTGGGAGGCTGCTGCAATAATCCAACCACATTGTTTGAACCTAGGAGTTCAAGGCTGTAGTGAGCTATGATTGTGCCACTGTACTGCAACCTCCACACCTTCCTGAACCTCACATTTCTCCCAAAACAATTCTGTTTCAGACTCCTTACTGATCCTTAAAAATCCTAGTCATGCTCACACCTCAGGGCCTTTGGCCTTGCTGTTCTTTCTGTCCAGAACATTCTTTCCCCAGGTATCCCAATAACTTTGTTCCTCATCTTCTTTGGGTCTTTATTCCAAGAGCTCAGTGAGGTCTTCCCTCACAGCTCTAAAGTTACAACTCCCCCCGCCCCGAACTCCTCACTCTCCTTCCCTCCCTTATTTTTTTCCATAGCATTACCACCACCAGAGAGATTGTGTATCTTTTTTTTTTTTTTTTTTTTTTTGAGATGGAGTCTCTGTCACCAGGCTGGAGTGCAATGGCACGATCTGAGCTCACTGCAACCTCTGCCTCCAGGGTTCAAGCAATTCTCCTGCCTCAGCCTCCCAAGGAGCTGGAACTACAGGCACACGCCACCAAGCCCAGCTAATTTTTGTATTTTTAGTAGAGATGGGGTTTCACCATATTGGCCAGAATGATCTCGATCTCTCGACCTCGTGATCTGCCCGCCTCAGCCTCCCAAAGTCTGGGATTACAGGCGTGAGCCACCACGCGCAGCCTTCCAGACAGTCTTGCTCAATCGCCCAGAGCTGGAGTGCAATGGCGTGATCTTGGCTCACTACAACCTCTGCCTCCCGGGTTCAAGTGATTCTCCCGCCTCAGCCTCCCTAGTAGCTGCAATTATAGGTGCAGGCCACCATGCCTGGCTAATTTTTGTATTTTTACTAGAGACGGGGTTTCACCATGTTGGCCAAGTTGGTCTTGTACTTGTAACCTCATGATCCACCCACTTTGGCCTCCCAAAGTGCTGGGATTACAGGCGTGAGCCTCCCTTCCCAGCCTAAGTCTGCTTTATTTTTGAATGCTTAATGGGCTTTTCTTGCAGCAGACTTTTTTGATCCCATAATGTTGAATTTAGGCTATAAAATCAGGTTACCTTCCCTAAGGGTCCACTGACAGGAACACCAGATGGCCAAGACTAGCAAGTCTTTCAACAATGTAGACAATACACCTAAGAACTTGAAGCTGGCAGTTGGAAGAACATTAGCTTGAAGATGCTGGAAATGATCTGCAAACCGAGTTGTGTTGCCCCGTTTTCTGCTAGATTGCTGACTTGCAGCTTCCTTCCAGTTCCTCTGTGACCTTGCACAAATCAGTCTTGGCCAGATTTATTGCCCAAGAGCTAGCAAGACCTGTGGAAGCCGAGTGACTTTTCCTTTATGGGTCAAACCTTTAACACAGATGAAACTTTTTTTTTTTGGCTTTTTTTGAGACAGAGTCTTGCTCTGTGCCCCAAGCCGGAGTGCACTGGTGCAATCTCACCTCACTGCAAACTCCACCTCCCGGGTTCAAGGGATTCTCCTGCCCCAGCCACCCGACCAGTTGGGATTACAGGCGCCTGCCACCATGCCCAGCTAATTTTTGTATTTTTAGTAGAGATGAGGTTTCACCATGGTGGTCAGGCTGGTCTTGAACTCCTGACCTCAGGTGATCCGCCCATCTTGGCCTCCCAAAATGCTGGGATTACAGGTGCCCGCCACCACGCCCGACTAATTTTTTTTTTTTTGTATTTTTAGTAGAGACGGGGTTTCACCATGTTAGCCAGGATGGTCTCTATCTCCTCACCTCGTGATCCACCCACCTCGGCCTCCCAAAGTGCTAGGATTACAGGCGTGAGCCACCGCGCCCAGCCTAAGTTTTGTATTATTAGTTGAGACGGGATTTCACTATCTTGGCCAGGCTGGTCTTGAACTCCCGACCTCGCGATTCACCCACCTCGGCCTTCCAAAGTGCTAGGATTACAAGCGTGAGCCACTGAGCCCGGTATCTTTCTTTTCCTTCTTTTTTTCTGAGACGTAGTCTTGCTCTATTGCCCAGGCTGGAGTCAGTAGCACAGTCTCGGCTCACTGCCTTCCGGGTTTAAGTGATTCTCTTGCCTCAGCCTCCCAAGTAGCTGGGATTACAGGCACGCGCCACCACGCCCGGGTAATTTTCGTATTTTTAGTAGAGATGGGGTTTCACCATGTTGGCCAGGCTGGTCTAGAACTCCTGACCTCGGGTGATCCACCCGCCGAGGCCTACCAAAGTGCTGGGATTACAGGCGTGAGCCACCGCGCCCCTCCAATCAGTTGGAGATGGCTTAAACTTAGTTCCGAAGAAGCTCCCTTCCATTTCTCTCACACTAACGGACAATAAGGAGGCCTCGAGGTAGGCAGGCCAGGGCCGTACCCAAGCTGCTGGCAGGGTGCAAACCTCAGGAAAGTTAAGCCACCAAAAAACTGAGAGGAAAGTACAAGAAGACCGACCAGGTGTCACAGAGCAGAGAGGCCCAACCGCAACCCCTAGCACGTCCCGCGGAGGAGGGCGGGCAAGCGCGCCTTCTTATTGGATGGCGATGGGCAGCGTGCTCGTACGCCCCACCCCAGAAGGCAAGCCCCCTGCGCGCGGGGCACGGCGGGAGTAAGAGTCTGCGGGAACTGCAGCTGTACTTCATCTCCCGGCGGGCCGAGCGCTGAAGGCAGCGGCGCGGCGCCTTTGTGGTAGCGGTGGCCCCGCGCGGAGGAAGTTCCGGTCTCCGCGGCTCTGGTTCGGTGGCGGAGGCTGAGGAGAAGGAGGAGCGGGCAGTGGAGGCTTCGCCGCCTTGGTAGGGGCCCGGGACTGGAGAGAGGGCGTGCCAGAACCTGCGGGGGAAGAGCCTGCAGACGGGCCCACTCTAGACGTTGCAGGCCTGCGCGGCCTGAAAGCTGTGGTTTCGGTGTCTCGGGGCAGCTGCGGCCTCGCTCGGGAAGAAGACCAAGCTACGGTGAGGTGAGGGAGGCGCCGCCCGTGGCGGGCCCGGGGCGGGGCCCGGCGCGGCGGTAGATTACCGGTCCCGCCGCGGAGCGGCCAGCTGTGAGGCTGGGGCCGGCGCGTGGTTGCGGCTCTGTGCTCGTAGACTTCGGAGCTGTAAGCGGGCTCTTCTTGCGGTTTTCCTGTTTCAGATCCAATTCTGAGGCATCACTAGGAAGGGAGTTCTTGTGCTTAGCGCGTAGTCTCGTCCTCAGACTTGGACAGACACAAGGGAGGCTCCGCCGCATCGGAGGGCACAAGAGCTCCGAGCCCGGTCGGCGGCGCGGTAGAACCTGGAGGCGGGGGAGTGGTCTGGTGGATTCTGCGCCCGTTAGGCAATGAAGGAGAAGGATGTCTTCTCGTATTCACTCTTTAGATTCCATTAGCGGTGTAAATAGGTGTTTTTCTCTTTAGTTTAGAATTGACGTTAGACTAATGGGTTCAACTTTGGGAATGCTTTTTTTTTTTTTTTTTTTTTTAAAGGAAGGGCTCTGTTTTGTAGGGTACATAAACCGTGAGCATAATTGTATTTTTTGCATATTCCAGGTTTGCCTGTGAAGGTCAGAGTAGCTGGATTTAAGTGAAGGAGTTCAGTAGACATGCAGGTGGTCACCTGGTTCATTTTCTGAACCCTGGATTGTGCCCTTGGCTTGCTAGTTTCCACCTTCCTATTGAGAAATGCCACCGGTGTGAATGATTTAAGTATGTCACCATTACTGAATTTGTGAGGTCTGTAAGGAGGAGTATCGAGAACTGGTGCGTGATGGTAGGACTGGCAGTGAAGAAAGTAACTAAATAATATGTTACCATTTTGGTGAAACACGAAAGTTGAATTTGAACCTTGTCTCAGAAGCTAGCACCTAACTAGTTACCTAACCTGCAGGACAGGTCCCAGGTCTCTCTTGATAGTTGTAGCACCTTTCCTTATAGAATTCTATTACCAGGCTGAGCCTGGTGGCTCACGCCTGTAATCCCAGCACTCTGGGAGGCTGAGGTGGGAGGATTGCTTGAGCTCAGGAGTTGGAGACCTGCGTGGGCACATAGCGAGACGCCGACTCTACAAAACATAAAATAGCCAGGGCCGGGCACGGTGGCTCACACCTGTAATCCCAGCACTTTGAGAGGCTGAGGCCGGCGGATCACCTGAGGTAGGGAGTTTGAGACCAGCCTGACTAACATGGAGTAACCCCGTCCCTACCAAAAATACAGAATTAGCTGGCATGGTGGTGCATGCTTGTAATCCCAGCCACTCGGGAGGCTGAGGCAGGAGAATCACTTGAACCCGGGAGGCGGAGGTTGTGGTGAGCTGAGATTGCTCCATTGCACTCCAACCTGGGCCACAAGAGCAAAACTCCGTCTCAAAAAAACAAAACAAAACAAAAAAAACCAAAACACAAAACTCAACAAAAACCAACATAGTAGAGGCAGCATTTTGCCTTATGCCCAGCTAATTTTTTGTATTTTTTTTAGTAGAGGTGGAGTTTCGCCATGTTGGCCAGGCTGGTCTTTAGCTACTGACCTCAGGTGATCCACCTACCTCGACCGTGAGCCTGGGCAACATGGCGAAACCCTGTCTCTACCAAAAAAAAACAAAAAAATTAGCCAGGCAAGATGGCATGCTCCTGTTAGCCCTAACTACTCAGGAGGCTGAGATGGGAAAATGGCTAGAGCTGGGGAGGTAGAGGTTGTAGTAAGGGTAGATCATGCCACTGCACTCCAACCTGGGCCATAGAGCAAGACTCTGTCTCAAAAAAAAAAATAAATAAATAAAATAAATAAATAAAACAAATTGTGGTAAATACATATTTTTATGTATGTTTATGTATATTTTAACAAAATTTGCCCTTTAAACCATTGTTAAGTATACAATTCAATGGTATTAATTACATTCACAATGTAGTACAAGCAACACCACTATTTCTGAAACTTTATTATCTCAAACAGAAACTTTGTAACCAGAGATGGCATGGTGGCTCACGCCTGTAAACCTAGCACTTCGGGAGGCCAAGGCGGGCAGATCACTTGAGGTCAGGAGTTCAAGAACAGCCTGGCCAACGTGGTGAAACCCCATCTCTACTAAAAATACAAAAATTAGCCATGCATGGTGGCATGTACCTGTAACCCCACCTACTAGAGAGGCAGAGGTTGCAGTGAGCTGAGATCATGCCATTGCACTCCAGCCTGGGCTACAGAGCCAGACTCCCATCTCAAAAAAAAAGAAAAAAAGAAACTGTAACCATTAAACAAGTTAACTTCCCATTTCCTCTTGTTTCTAATCTCTAATCTACTTTTTGTCTCTCTGAGTGTGCTTGTTCTAGCTACTGCAAATACTAAATGGAATCATACAGTATTGTTCTTTTTTGTGTCTGGTTTATTTCACTTAGTGTAATGGTTTCAAGGTTGATCCATGTTGGAGCGTGTATCAGAATTTCATTCCTTTTTATGGCTTAATCTGTTGTGTGTATACACCACATTTTGTTTATTAATTCATTTGTAGTAGACACTTGGGTTGTTTCTACCTTTTGACTATTGTAAATAATGCTGCTGTGATCATTGGTGTACAAATATCTCTTTGGGTCCCTGCTTTGAATTCTTTTGGGTATATACCCAGAAGGGAAATTGCTATATGGTAATTATTATTATTAATTATTTTATTTTATTTTTTTTTTTGAGACAGGGTCTTGCTCTGTTGCCCAGGCTGGAGTTCAGTGGCACAGTCATGGCTCACTGCAGCCTCGAACTCTTGGGCTCAAGCAGTCATCCCGCCTCAGCTTCCTGAGTAGCTGGGACTGCAGGCATGGGCTGCCACAACCAGCTAATTTTTTTGTTTGTTTAATTTTTATTTTTTGTGATGAAGTCTTGCCTTGTTGTCTAGGCTGGTCTCGAACTCCTGAATTCAAGTGATCCTCCTGCCTTGGCCTCCCAAAGTGCTGGGATTACAGGCATGAGCCACCACATCTGGCCCATAATTTTTTTTATTTTTATTTTTTTGTAGAGGCAGGGTCTCCCTATGTTGTTCATGCTGGTCTCGAACTCCTGGCCTCAAGCCGTTTTCCCTTCTTGGCCTCTCAAGGTACTGGGATTACAGGCATGAGCCACTGTACCCAGTTGATACTTGGTTATTACATGTTTAGCTTTTTGAGGAACCACCATACTGTTTTCCTCAATGACTGCATCATTTTACATTCTCACCAGTAATACGCAAGGGTTCCAATTTTCCCACATCCTCCCAAACACTTATTTTCTGTTTTTCCTCTTTTGGTAAATTTGTGTGTGTGTATGTGGTTTTTTATTTGTTTGTTTTTATAATAGCCATCCTAATGGGTGTGAAGTGGTATCTCATTTGTGTTTTCTTGGTTTTTGCTTGCTTGTACCTTTTTAACCATTTTTAAGTGTACCATTTAGTAGTAGTAAGTACATTCTTCTTCTTGTGCAGCCATCATAAAAATGCAGCTTCAGAACTTTTTTCATCTTCACAAACTGAGTTCCTGTACCCATTGAACAGTAAATCCCTATTCTCTCCTCCACTACCCCCTGACAATCACCATTCTGCTTTCTGTCTCTATGAATTTGACTACTCTAGGTGTCTCATGTAAGTGGAATCATATAATATTCGTTCTTTTGTGTATGGCTTATTTTACTTAGCATAATATCTTCAGGATTCATCCATCTTGTAGTATGTATCAGAATTTTATTCCTTTTTAAGGCTGAGTAATATTCCATTGTATGTATATACCACATTTTGTTTATCCATTCATCTGTTGATGGACATTTGGGTTGTTTCTACCTTTTTGCTATTGTGAATATAATGGTGCTATGAATATTGGTGTACAGGCCGGGCGCGGTGGCTCAAGCCTGTAATCCCAGCACTTTGGGAGGCTGAGATGGGCGGATCACGAGGTCAGGAGATCGAGACCATCCTGGCTAACACGGTGAAACCCCGTCTCTACTAAAAAATACAAAAAACTGACTGAGCGCGGTGGCGGGCACCTGTAGTCCCAGCTACTCGGGAGGCTGAGACAGGAGAATGGCGTAAACCTGGGAGGCGGAGCTTGCAGTGAGCTGAGATCCGGCCACTGCACTCCAGCCTGGGCGACAGAGTAACACTCTGTCTCCAAAAAAAAAAAGAATATTGGTGTACAAATATCTTTTTTTTTTTTTTTGAGACTAAGTGTTGTTCATGTCGTCTGGGCTGGAGTGCAGTGGCGCGATCTCGACTCACTGCAACTTCTGCCTCCTGGGTTCAGGTGATTCTCCTGCCTCAGCCTCCTGAGTAGCTGGGATTACAGATGTGTGCCACCATGCCTAGCTAATTTTTGTATTTTTAGTAGAGAAGGAGTTTCGCATGTTGGCCAGGCTGGTATTGAACTTCTGACCTCAGGTGATCCACCTGCCTCAGCCTCCCAAAGTGGTGGGATTACAGGTGTGAGCCACCGAGCCCAGCCACAAATATCAAGTCTTGACTTTCATTTCTTTTGGGAGTATATATACTCAGAAATGGAATTGACAGTTGACAGGTCAAATGGTAATTCTATGTGTAATTTTTTTTTTTTTTTTTTTTAAGACAGCATCTTTCTTTGTTGTCCAGGCTGGAGTGCAGTGGTGCAGTCACAGCTGTCTGCAGCCCTGACCTTCTCGGTTCAAGCTATCCTCTCACCTCACCCTCTTGAGTAACTGAGACTACAGGTGCACGCCACAACGGTTAGCTAATTATTTTATTTTATTTTTGTAGCTGTGGGATTTTGCTGGGTTGCCCAGGCTTTATGTATCATTTTTTGAGGAACTGCCTTACTGTTTTCCACACTGGTTGCACCATTTTACATTCTTTTTTTTTTTTTTTTTTTTTTGAGACGGAGTCTCGCTCTGCCGCCCAGGCTGGAGTGCAGTGGCTGGATCTCAGCTCACTGCAAGCTCCGCCTCCCGGGTTTACGCCATTCTCCTGCCTCAGCCTCCCGAGTAGCTGGGACTACAGGCGCCCGCCACCTCGCCCGGCTAGTTTTTTGTATTTTTTAGTAGAGACGGGGTTTCACCGTGTTAGCCAGGATGGTCTCGATCTCCTGACCTCGTGATCCGCCCGTCTCGGCCTCCCAAAGTGCTGGGATTACAGGCTTGAGCCACCGTGCCCGGCCACCATTTTACATTCTATCAGCAGTGCACAAAGGTTTTGTTATAGACTGAATTGTGTCCCCCTGAAAATTCATGTGTTGAAGCCCAAAGCCCCAGTGTGACTGTATTTGGAAATAGTACCTTTAAAGAGAAATTAAAAAGTTAGAAGATATCACAAGGGGCCAGGCGCGGTGGCTCACATCTGTAATTGCAGCACTTTGGGAGGCCAAGGCGAGTGGATCACAAGGTCAGGAGATCGAGACCATCCTGGCTAACTCGGTAAAACCCCGCCTCTACTGAAAATACAAAATATTAACTGGGTGTGGCGGCGTGCGCCTGTAGTCCCAGCTGTGGGGAGGCTGACAACTTGATCTTGGACTTCCAGCCTCCAGAGCTGTGAGAATAATTTCTGTGGCTTAAGCCTCCCAGTCCATGGTATTTTGTTATGGCAGTCCTAGCATACTGTATAATACAGGTTTCAGTTCAGTTTCTCTGCATCCTCCATATCCTGGCCAACACTTGTTATTTTCTTTCTTCTTTTTTTTTTTTTTGGAGACAGAAAATCTCGCTCTGTTGCACAGGTTGGAGTGCAGTGACACAATCTTGACTCACTGCAACCTCCGCCTCCCGGGTTCAAGCGATTCTCCTGCCTCTGCCTCCTGAGTAGTGGGATTACAGGCACCCACTGCCACGCCCAGCTAATTTTTGCATTTTAGTTGAGATGGCATTTCTCCATGTTGGCCAGGCTGGTCTTGAACTCCTGACCTCAGGTGATCTGCCAGCCTCAGCCTCCCAAAGCATTGGGATTATAGGCATGAGCCACCGGGCCCGGCATTTTGTTTATTTTTGAGACAGAATCTCACAATCTGTTGCCCAGGCTGGAGTGAAGTGGCATGATCTTGGCTCATCGCAACCTCTGCCTCCCAGGTTGAAGAGATTCTCATGCCTCAGCCTCCCGGGTAGCTGGGATTACAGGCGTGTAGTGCCATGCCTGGCTAATTTTTGTATTTTAGTAGAGACAGGGTTTCACCATATTGTCCAGGCTGGTCTTGAACTCCTGACCTCAAGTGATCTGTCCACCTTGGCCTCCCAAGGTGCTGGAATTACAGGTGTGAGCCACCTCACCCGGCCTATTTTCTGTTTTTTTTTTTTTTTTCCCCCAACAGTAGCTATCCTAGTGGATGTGAAGTGGTATCTTATTGTGGTTTTGATTTGCATTTCCCTGATGATAAGTGATGTTGAGCATCTTTTCATGTTCTCATTGGCTATTTGCATATCCTTTTTTTTTTTTTTTTTTTTTTTTTTTTTTTTTTGAGATGGAGTCTGGCTCTGTCGCCCAGGGTGGAGTGCAGTGGCCAGATCTCGGCTCACTGCAAGCTCCGCCTCCCGGGTTTACACCATTCTCCTGCCTCAGCCTCCCCAGTAGCTGGGACTACAGGTGCCCGCCACCTCGCCCGGCTAGTTTTTTGTATTTTTTAGTAGAGACGGTGTTTCACCGTGTTAGCCAGGATGGTCTCGATCTCCTGACCTTGTGATCCGCCTGTCTCGGCCTCCCAAAGTGCAGTGATTACAGGCTTGAGCCACCGCGCCCGGCCCAAGTTAATTTTTTATATATTTTGTTGTGTAAGTCCCACTTTATTGTTATGCATGTGGATATTCAGTTTTCGGAGTGCCATTTTCCATTTGGGAACAAGATTATACTTTCCCCATTGGATGTTCTTGACACCTTTGTTGAAAATCAATTGCCTGGAGTTCAAGACCAGCCTTGCCAACACGGCAAAATCCCGTCTGTACTAAAAATACCAAAATTCGCTGGGCATGATGGTGTGTGGCTGTATTCCTAGCTACTCAGGAGGCTGAGGCAGGAGAATCGCTTGAACTGGGAGACAGAGGCTGCAGTGAGCTGAGATCGCGCCACTGCCCTCTAGCCTGGGCGACAGAGTGAGACATGAGAATCTGTCTCAAAAAAAGAAAAAAAAAGAAAATTGACCATATATGTGAGGATTTATTTCTGGTCACTCCATTCAGTTGATTGGTCTTTATGTCTATCTTTATGTCCTTACTGCACTGTTGTGATGGCTGTAGCTAAATGGTACACTTAAAAATGGTTAAAATAGGCTGGGCATGGTGGCTCACACCTATAATCTTAGCACTTTGGGAGGCTGAGGCAGGCAGATTGCCTGTGCTCAGGAGTTCGAGACGAGCCTAGGCAACATGATGAAACCCTGACTTTACTAAAATACAAAAATTAGGCGGGTGTGGTATGTGCCTGTAATTCCAGCTGCTCGGGAGGCTGAGGCACAAGAATTGCTTGAGACTGGGTGCGGTGGCTCATGTCTATAATCCCAGCACTTTGGGAGGCCAAGGCAGGCAGATCACGAGGTCAAGAGATTGAGACCATCCTGGCCAATGTGATGAAACCCAGTCTCTACTAAAAATACAAAAAAATTAGCCAGGTGTTGTGGCGTGCACCTGTAGTCTCAGCTACTTGGGAGGCTGAGGCAGGAGGATCACTTGAACCCAGGAGGTGGAGGTTGTAGTGAGCCAAGATTGCGCCACTGTATTCCAGACTGGCGACAGAGGGAGACTGTGTCTCAAAAAAGAAAAAAGAAAAAAAAAAGAAGAATTGCTTGAACCCAGGAGCTAGAGGTTGCAGTGAGCTGAGATTGCACTATTGCACTCCAGCCTGGGCAACAGGGTGAGACTATTTACATACTCAATTTTTTTTTTTTTTTTTTTTTTTTGAGATGGAGTCTCACACTGTCACCCAGGCTGGAGTGCTGTGGCATGATCTCGGCTCACTGCAACATTCGCCTCCTGGATTCAAGCAATTTTCCTGCCTCAGGCTTTCAAGTAGCTGGGTTACAGGCACCTGCCACCATGCCTGGCTAATTTTTTGTATTTTTAGTAGAGATGGAGTTTCACTATGTTGGCCAGGCTGGTCTCAAATTCCTGACCTCGTGATTCGCTGGCCTCGGCCTCCCAAAGTGCTGGGACTACAAGTGTGAGCCACTGCACCCGATCCTACCCAAATATTTTACCATAATTATAAAATAATTTATTATTTTTATTTTTTCCTTTTAAATTCTTCAATCTTCTTTTGTTAATGCTCTGCTGAATCATAAAAAAATTATGAAATAAAAAGAATAGGTCTTGTTGATTCTTCTTTTTACTTACCTCCCCCTATTTACCCCATCTTACTTTATCAAAGAAAACATTTCATTTGAAACTTAACTGAAGTACATTCTCCCAGAGAGGAAAATCCTTCAGGACAACAATTTTTATTTTTATTTTTTTTGCTTGTTTTTTTGAGACCCAGTCTCATTGTGTCGCCGAGGCTGGAGTGCAGTGGCGCGATCTCAGCTCATTGCAGCTTCCACCTACTGGGTTCAAGCAATTCTGCCTCAGCCTGCCGAGTAGCTGGGACTACAGGCGCCTGCCACCATGCCCAGCGAATTTTTGTGTTTTTAGTAGAGACAGGGTTTTTACCATGTTGGCCAGGATGGTTTCAATCTCATGACCTTGTGATCTGCCCACTTTGGTCTCCCAAAGTGCTGGGTATACAGGTATGAGCCAAGGCGATCGGCCAATTTTTTGTATTTTTAGTAGAGACAAGGGTTCACCGTGTTCGCCAGGATGGTCTTGATCTCCTGACCTTGTGATCAGCCCACCTCTCAAACTGCTGGGCTTACAGGCCTGAGCCACTGTGCCCAGCCTTTTTATTTTTTTATTTTATTTTATTCTCAACCTCCTGGGTAGCTGGGATTACAGGCGCATACCACCACGCTTAGCTAATTTATGTATTTTTAGTAGAAATGGGGTTTCGCCATGTTGGCCATGCTGGTCTTGAATTCCTGGTCTCAAGTGTTATCTACCTGCCTCCGTCTCCTAAAGTGCTGAGACTACAGGCATGAGCCACTGCGCCCAGACTACACTTAAAATTTTCAAATTGAACGGCCGGGCGCGGTGGCTCAAGCCTGTAATCCCAGCACTTTGGGAGGCCGAGACGGGCGGATCACGAGGTCAGGAGATCGAGACCATCCTGGCTAACACGGTGAAACCCAGTCTCTACTAAAAAATACAAAAAACTAGCCGGGCGAGGTGGCGGGCGCCTGTAGTCCCAGCTACTCGGGAGGCTGAGGCAGGAGAATGGCGTAAACCCGGGAGGCGGAGCTTGCAGTGAGCCGAGATCGCGCCACTGCACTCCAGCCTGGGTGACAGAGCCAGACTCCATCTCAAAAAAAAAAAAAAAAAAAAAAAATTTTCAAATTGAGATCTTTTGGGGGGCAAGGGTGCTTCTTGCAGCCACTAATTCCAGCTCTTGAGTGCATATTAAAGTTGCTACTGTTTAAAAACTTGTAGTTGGATCCAGGGAGTGGGTAGGTGGTCAGAGTAACCCTTGCTTCTTGGTGTCTCCTTGATGCTCTTAGCTGAATATCCTGTGTAGCCCACAACATTTACTTTGGGAAAAAGAATGAAAGGCAAAACATTAAAAATAGAATTACCATATGATCTAGCAATTTTACTTCTGGATATATATCCAAAATAATTGAAAACAAAGAAAAAGAAAAACAGAGTCTCGACGAGATATTTGTACCCATGTTCACAACAGCATTATTCACATTAGCTAAAATGTGGAAGCAACCCAACTATTCATTGATGGATGAATAGAAAAGGAAAATGTGGTATGTACATGTAACTGAAAATTATTCAGTGTTAAAAAGGAAGGTAATTCTGACATACTACAACATGGATGAACTTTAAGGACATTATGCTAAGTGAAATAAGCCAGTCATGTAAAAGACAAATACCATATAATTTCACTTATATGAGACACTTTGAGTAGTCAAAATCATAGAAACAAAATGGTTGTCAGGGATGGTGTGAGGGATGAATCAGCAGTTACTATTTCTTTTTTTTGTTTTTGTTTTTTGAGATGGGTTCTTGCTCTGTTGCCCAGGCTGGAGTGCAGTGGTATGATCTTGGCTTACTGCAACCTCCGCCTCCCAGGTGCAAGCAATCCTCCCACCTCAGCCTCCTCAGTAGCTGGGACTACAGGTATGTTCCACCTCGCCTGGCATGTGTGTGTGTGTGTAGACAAGGTTTTGCCGTGTTGCCCAGGTGTGTGTGTGTGTATGTGTGTGTGTGTAGACAAGGTTTTGCCGTGTTGCCCAGGTGTGTGTGTGTGTGTGTGTGTGTGTGTGTGTGTAGACAAGGTTTTGCCGTGTTGCCCAGGCTGGTCTCGAACTCCTGAGCTCAAGCAGTCCACCTTTTTCAACTTTCCAAAGTGCTGGGATTACAGACAAGGGCCACTGTGCCTGGCCTTTACTATATTTTATTTTATTTATTTATTATTTATTTATTTATTTTGAGATGAAGTCTTACTCTGTTGCCCAGGCTGGAGTGCAGTGGCGCAATCTTGGCTCACTGCATCCTCTGCCTCCCAAGTTCAAGTGATTCTCCTGCCTCAGCCTCAAGTTATTATTATTATTATTATTATTATTATTTTGTTTTCTTGAGACGGAGTCTCACCCTGTTGCCCAGGCTGGAATGCAGTGGCGCAAATTCAGCTTACTGCAACCTCCACCTCCTGGGTTCAAGTGATTCTCCTGCCTCAGCCTCCCCAGTAGCTGGGACTACAGGTGCCCACCACCACGCCTGGCTAATTTTTGTACTTTTAGTAGAGACGGGGTTTCACCATTTTGGTCAGGCTGGTCTTAATCTCCTGATCTTGTGGTCTGTCTGTCTCGGCCTCCCAAAGTACTGGGATTATAGGCGTGAGCCACCACGCCCTGCTTTATTATTATTATTATTTATTTTTATTTTTATTTTTTTGTCTGAGATGGAGTGTTGCTCTTTCACCCAGGCTAGAATGCAGTGGCACGATCTTGGCTCAGTACAGCCTCTGCCTCCCGGGTTCAAGTGATTCTCCTGCCTCAGCCTCCCAAGTATCTGGGACTACAGGTGCGTGCCACCGTGCCCAACTAATTTTTGTATTTTTAGTAGGGATGGGGTTTCACTGTGTTGGTCAGGATGGTCTCTATCTCTTTACCTCGTGATCCACCCGCCTTGGCCTCCCAAAGTGCTGGGATTACAGGCATGAGCCAGTGTGCCTAGCCCCAGTTTTTGTATTTTTAGTAGAGACGGGGTTTCAGCATGTAGGCCAGGCTGGTCTCAGACTCCTGACCTCAAGTGAGCTGCCCACTTCAGCCTCCTAAAGTGCTGGGATTACAGATGTGAGCACTGTGCCCAGCCCCTTTACTATGTTTTAAATTAGGTTACTTGTTTTTCTTTTTTTTTTTTTTTTTTGGAGACAGAGTCTTGTTGCCCAGGCTGCCAGGCTGGAGTACAATGGTGCCATCTCGACTCACCACAACCTCTGCCTTCCGGGTTCAAGCGATTCTCCTGCCTCAGCCTCCCGAGTAGCTGGGATTACAGGCATGTACCACCACGCCAGCTAATTTTGTATTTTTAGTAGAGACGGGGTTTCTCCATGTTGGTCAGGCTGGTCTCCAACTCCCGACCTCAGGTGATCCACCTGCCTCGGCCTCCCAAAGTGTTGGGATTACAGGCGTGAGCCACTGCGCCTGGCCTATTTTTCTTTTTGTTACTGAGTTGAAATCATTTTTTATATATTTTAGATACAAGTCACTTATCAAATATGTAATTTGCACAAATTTTCTCTCATTTAAACCAAAAAATTATACAGATGGGGGTTTTGCTGTGTTGCCCAGGTTGGTCTTGAACTCCTGGTCTCAAGTGATCCTCTGACCTTGGCCTCAAAAAGTGCTCTGATTATAGGCATGAGCCGATGTGCCCAGCTTACCTTTTTTTCTTTTCCTTTTTTTTTTTTTTGAGACAGGGTCTTGCTCTGTTGCCCAGGCTGGAGTGCAGTGGTACAATCATGGCTTACTGCAGGCTGAAACTCCCATGCTCAAGTGATCCTCCCATTTTAGCCTCCCAAGTAACTGGGACCATAGGGGCGTGCCATCACACCTTGCTAATTTTTTTTTTTTTTTTTTGAGATGGAGTCTTGCTCCGTCCTAGAATGGAGCAATCTTGGCTCACTGCAAACTCCACCTCCCAGGTTCAAGAGATTCTCCTCCCTCAGCCTCCTAAGTAGCTGGGACTACAGGCATGTGCTACCACGCCCAGCTAATTTTTGTATTCTGAGTAGAGATAGGATTTCACCGTGTTGGCCAGGCTGGTCTCAATCTCTTGACCTTGTGATCTGCCTGCCTTAGCCTCCCAAAGTGCTGGGATACCAGGTGTGAGCCACTGCACGCAGCCTTTTTTTTTTTTGAGACAGTCTCACTCTGTTGCCCAGGCTGTAGTGCAGTGACACATTCTCGGCTCACTGCAACCTCTGCCTTCTGGGTTCAAGTGATCCTCCTGCCACAGCCTCCTGAGTAGCTGGGATTACAGGCATGTGCCACCACGCCTGGCTAATTTTTGTATTTTTAGTAGAGACAGGTTTCACCATGTTGGCCTACCTGGTCTTGAATTCCTGACCTCAGATGATCTGCCCGCATCAGCCTCCCAAAGTACTGGGCTTACAAGTGTGAGCCACCACGCCCAGCTGGACCTGGCTAATTAAAAAAAAAATTTTATAGGCTGGGCGGGGTGGCTCAGACCTGTAATCCTAGTATTCTGAGAGGTGGAGGCGGGGTAATCGCCTGAATCAGGAGTTTAAGACCAGCGCGGGCAGCATGACAAAATCCTGTATCTACCAGAAATACACAAAAAAATTATCCGAGCATGGTCGTGCATGTTTGTAGTCCCAGCTACTGAGGAGGCTGAGGTGACAGAGTGAGATAAGGTCTCAGAAAAAAAAAAAAAATTTGTAGAGACAAGGTCTCAGTATTTTGCCCAGGATGTTCTCAAACTTCTGGGCTCAAGCCATCCTTGTGCCTCAGCCTCCCAAAGTATTGGAATTACAGGTGTGAGCCACTGTGTCTGGCCTATGTATAGACTCTTAATTCTGTTTTCTTGGTCTGTATGTCTATACTATATCAATGTCACACTGTCTTGATTACTGTAGCTTTGTGGTGAGTTTTGGAATTGGGAAGTGTCAGTCCTCTAACTTTGTTGTATATATTCTTTTTTTTTTTTTTTTTTTTTGAGACGGAGTCTTGCTCTGTCGCCCAGGCTGGGGTGCAGTGGCCGGATCTCAGCTCACTGCAAGCTCCACCTCCCGGGTTTACGCCATTCTCCTGCCTCAGCCTCCTGAGTAGCTGGGACTACAGGCGCCCGCCACCTCGCCCGGCTAGTTTTTTGTATTTTTTAGTAGAGATGGGGTTTCACCGTGTTAGCCAGGATGGTCTCGATCTCCTGACCTCGTGATCCACCCGTCTCGGCCTCCCAAAGTGCTGGGATTACAGGCTTGAGCCACCGCGCCCGGCCTGTTGTATATATTCTTTTCTGTTTTGCTCAGATATTACCGGGTTGCAAATATTTTGCACACTTTTTTTTTTTTTTTTTTGAGATGGAGTCTTGCTTTGTCACCCAGGCTGGAGTGCGGTGGCGCGATCTTGGTGCACTGCAAGCTCTGCCTCCCAGGTTCACACCATTCTCCTGCCTCAGCCTCCCTAGCAGCTGGGACTACAGGCACACTCCGCCATGCCAGGCTAATTTTTTTGTATTTTTAGTAGAGACGGGGTTTCACCATGTTAGCCAGGATGATCTCGATATCCTGATCTTGTGATCCACCCGCCTTGGCCTCCCAAAGTGCTGGGATTACAGGCGTGCGCCACTGCGCCCCGCATTGCACGTGTTTTTAGAACTTAATACATAATAGCTTATCCTGTATCAATTAACATAACTACTTTATTTATTCTTAGAGTTGCATAGTGTTTTTTTTTTCTTTTTGTTTTGAGACTGAGTCTCGCTCTGTTGCCCAGGCTGGAGTGCAGTGGTGTGATCTTGGCTTAAGCAACCTCTGCCTCCTGGGATCAAGCCTTGGGATCCTCCTACCTCAACCACTGCAGTATTTGGGACTACAGACACCTGCTACCACACCCAGTTAATTTTCGTATTTTTTGTAGATACAGGGTCTCTACTGATGTGCATTTACGCTTTATTTTATATATATATGTGTGTGTGTATATATGTATGTGTATATATATATATAGAAACGAAGTTTTGCTCTTGTTGCCCAGGCTGGAGTGCAGTGGCATGATCTTGGCTCACTGCAACCTTTGCCTCCCAGGTTCAAGCAATTCTCCTGCCTTAGCCTCCTGAGTAGCTGGGATTACAGGCGTGAGCCACTGCGCCCCGCCCAGCCCTGTTTTTAAAAAATGTATCCTAGGCTGGGTGCAGTGGCTTACGCCTGTAATCATAGCCCTTTGGGAGGCTGAGGCGGCTGGATCACCTGAGGTTCAGAGTTCGAGTCCAGCCTGGACAACATGGTGAAACCCTGTCTGTACTAAAAATACAAAAATTAGCTGGGTGTAGTGGCAGGCGCCTGTAATCTCAGCTTCTTGGGAGACTGAGGCAGGAGAATCGCTTGAACTCGAGAGACGGTGGTTGTAGTGAGCTGATATCGTGCCATTGCACTCCAGCCTGGGTGACAAGAGCAAAACTCTGTCTCAAAAAAAAAAAAAAATGTATATATATATGTATATATATTCTACTAATATTTTGTGATTAGAGAGTTTAAACTATTTACATTTAAAGTAATTACTGATAAGTAGGGACTTTTGCCATTTTGCTACTACTGTTATATTTAGCTGATTGTTTTTTTGTAGTGAAATTTTTTTTTTTTGTTTTTTTTTGAGAGCGTGAGACTGTTGCCTAGGCTTTGGTGAGCAAAATAGTGCAGTGGCACAATCTCATCTCACTGCAACTCAGCTCAAGTGATCCTCCTGTCCCAGTCTCCTGAGTAGCTGATACTGCAGGTGTGCCACCACCATGCCTGGCTAATTTTTGTATTTTTTGTAGAGATAGGGTTTTGCCATGTTGCCTAGGCTGGTCTCGAACTGGGCTCAAAAAATCTACCTGCCTTAGCCTTCCAAAACGTTGGGATTACAGGCATTAGCCACTTTCCGCCCCCAACCCTCATCCCTTCTTTTTTTTTTTTTCCTTGAGTCGGAGTTTCTCTCTTGTTACCCAGGCTGGAGTGCAATGGTGCGATTTCAGCAGACCGCAAACTCTGCCTCCCGGGTTCAGGCATTCTCCTGCCTCTGCCTCCCAAGTAGCTGGGATTACAGGCATGCACCATGAAGCCCGGCTCATTTTGTATTTTTAGTAGAGATGGGGTTTCTCTATGTTGGTCAGGCTGCTCTTGAACTCCCGACCTCAGGTGATCTGCCCGCCTTGGCCTCCCAAAGTGCTGGGATTACAGGCGTGAGCCGTCACGCTTGACTCACCCTTTTTAAATTTTTATTATCTTTTTTTTCTTTTTAAGAGACAAGGTCTTGCTGTGTTGCCCAGGTTAGAGTACAGTGGTGAGATCATAGCTCACTGGAGCCTTGGACTCCTGGGCTCAAGTAATCCTCCCGCTTCATTCTTCCCAAGTAACTGGAACTGCAGGCATACACCACCTGCCTTTTTTTTTTTTTTTTAATTTTTCATAGAGATGGGGTCTCACTATATTGCCTAGACTGGTCTCAAACTCAAGCAACTGGCTTCCTGAAGTGCTGGGATTACAGATGTTAGCCACTGGCCTGTAGTGAAAATGTTTTGACTCTCTTCTCATTTTCTTTCTTTTCTTTTTTTTTTAAAGTAGAGATAGGGTCTCAGTATATGGCCCATGGTGGTTTCAGACTCCTGAGCCCAAGCAATCCTCTCACCTCGGCCCGCCAGTGCTTGTCATGCTAGGATGACAAGCATGAGCCACTGTGCCTAGCCTCTTCTCATTTTCTTTTTTTCTTTTTAGTGCATAAGGAGGCAACCTCATTTTCTTATGTGTGTATTCTAAAGATATATTTGCAGTTACCATGGGAATTACACTTAACATCTCAGTTATAATCTAATTTGAATTTATACTAACTTAAGTTCCATAGTATACAAATCTCTGCTCCTATCCAGCTCCTTTCTCTTCCCTTTTCTGTTAAGTCATGGATTACATCTTTGTAAATTGTATCTCAGTAACCTAGATTAATAATTTTTTATGCATCTGTCTTTTAGATCACATTGAAAATGAAAAGCAGGAGTTACAAAGCAAAATTGCAATAATGCTAGTTTTTACAGTTGCCCCTGTATTTGCCTTTACCAGAGATCTTTCTTTTCTTTCTTTCTTTTTTTTTTTTTTTTTTTGAGCTGGAGTCTCGCTCTTTCACCCAGGTTGGAGTGCAATGAATGGCACGTGCGATCTCAGCTGACTGCAACCTCTGCCTCCTGGATTCAAAAGATTCTCTTGCCTCAGGCTCCTGAGTAGCTGGGACTGTAGTTGTATGCCACTACACCTGGCTGATTTTTGTATTTTTAGTAGAGACGGGGTTTTGCCATGTTGGCCAGGCTGGTCTTGAACTCCTGACCTCAGGTGATCCACCTGCCTCGGCCTCCTTAAGTGCTGGGATTACAGGTGTGAGCCACCATACCCGGCCGAGATCTTTATTTCTTCACATAGCTTCATGTCTAGCTTTTTAAAATTCATTCTGGGCCAGGCGCGGTGGCTCACGCCTGTAATCCCAGCACTTTGGGAGGCTGAGGTGGGCAGATCACGAGGTCAGGAGATCGAGACCTTCCTGGTTAACACAGTGAAACCCCATCTCTACTAACAATACAAAAATTAGCTGGGTGTGGTGGTGGGCGCCTGTAGTCCCAGCTACTCAGAAGCCTGAGGCAGGAGAATGGTGTGAACCGGGAAGGCAGAGCTTGCAGTGAGCTGAGATCGCGCCACTGCACTCCAGTCTGGGTGACAGAGTGAGACTCCATCTCAAAAAAAATTAAAAAGGCCGGGCGCAGTGGCTGAAGCCTGTAATCCCAGCACTTTGGGAGGCTGAGACGGGCGGATCACGAGGTCAGGAGATTGAGACTACCCTGGCTAACATGGTGAAACCCCATCTCTACTAAAAAACACAAAAAACTAGCCGGGTGCCCGCCTGTAGTCCCAGCTACTCTGGAGGCTGAGGCAGGAGAATGGCGTAAACCTGGGAGGCGGAGCTTGCAGTGAGCTGAGATCCGGCCACTGCACTCCAGCCTGGGCGATAGAGCGAAACTCCGTCTCAAAAAAAAAAAAAAAAAAAAAAAAATAAAAAAATTCATTTTGAAGAATTCCCTTTTTTTTTTTTTCTAAAAACAAAAAAACGGAGTCTCACTCTGTTGCCCCGGCTGGAGTGCCGAGTGCTGTGGCATGATCTCAGCTCACTGCAACTTCTGCCCCCCAAGTTGAAGTGATTCTCCTGCCTCAGCCTCCTGAGTAACCCGGGATTACAGGCGCCTGCCACCGCACCTGGCTAATTTTTGTATTTTTAGTAGAGGCGGGTGTCACCATCTTGGCCAGGCTGGTCTTGAACTCCTGACGTTGTGATCCATCCACCTCGGCCTCGCAAAGTGCTGGGATTACAGGTGTGAGTCACCGCGCCTGGACTGAAGAATTACCTTTTAGCATTTCTTACAGGGTCTGTATAGTGGTAATGAACCTCCCTCAGCTTTTGTTTATCTGAGAATGTCTTGATTTTTTTCCTTTTTTTTTTTGAGACAGAGTCTTGCTCTGTCACCCAGGCTGGAGTGCAGTGGTGTGCTCTTGGCTCATTGAAAGCTCCGCCTCCCGGGTTCACTCCATTCTTCTGGGTTCAAGCCATTCTCCTACCTCAGCCTCCCGAGTAGCTAGGACTACAGGCGCCCCTCATCACACCCAGCTAATTTTTTTTTTTTTTTGTATTTTTAGTAGAGACGGGGTTTCACTGTGTTAGCCAGGATGGCCTCGATCACCTGACCTCGTGATCCACCCGCCTTGGCCTCCCAAATTGCTGGGATTACAGGTGTGAGCCTCCATGCCTGGCCAATGTTTTTCCTTATTTTTTTGAAGGACAGTTTAGCCATATACAGAATTCTTGGTTGGCAATTTATATTTAGGGTTTTTTTTTTTTTTTTTTTTTTTTTTTTTAGATGGAGTCTTGCTCTGTTGCCCAGGCTGGAGTGCAGTGGCATGACCTCGGCTCACTGCAACCTCTGCCTCCAGGGTTCAAGTCATTCTCCTGCCTCAGCCTCCCAAGTAGCTGGGACTACAGGTGCTCGCCACTATGCCCGGCTAATTTTTTGTATTTTTAGTAGAGACGGGATGTCACCATGTTGACCAGGCTGGTCTCGAACTCTTGACCTCAAGTGATCCACCCACCTCAGCCTCCCAAAGTGCAGGGATTACAGGCATGAGCCACTGCGCCCTGCCTAGGTCTTATATGATCATACATTTTGCCTTGGCATTCATATGGCTTTCTGAATTTCCCCATATACATGTTGCTTTGGAATGTCCTAATTTGCCGAAGAATTTCACCTCAACTTCTGTGGGCATCTATCTGTAATCTCTTGTCCCAAGTGCCTGTTAGTCTGTAGTCTGCTTTGCAGCTTTCATTAGCAATACCTGCTGCTTTCTCTGCCTGAATTTTGTGTTAGGTTGAAATAGAAGCATGCACCTTATGTGTGTCCTTCAAATACCCCCCGAGACAGGGTAGAACAGATATGTACGATAATTTGCAAATAAGGTCTGCTTTGCTCTTTGAGGGAGGAGCTGGGAATTGGGCTTCTTCTGCTTTAAGACAAAAACCACTGCCATGCTGGAAAGGGGGTAGGGCAAGGGTGAATAAAAACACTACAAAACTTTCCTTCTGTTTTGAAGATGGCTTTTTCTTGATTGGATATTTGCTTGTAAACCTTGGACTATTTTCTAAAACTCAGTCACAGTTGGTTCAGACAGTTACTGCTTGTTTTTCTGATGTTTCTATGGAGGAATGAGACCTTGAAACTTCCTAGTCTGCCATTTTGATGACCTATGGGCTGTCTTTTTACTCTCTTGATAGTGTCCTTTGATACACAGAAGTCTTTAATTTTGATGAAGTCCGTTTATCTACTTTTTCTTTTAAAGTTCCTTGTGCTTTAGGGGTCATATTTAAGAAATCATTGCCAAATCCAAGGTCATAAAGATTTGCCTCTTTTTCAGTAGCTATAACAAAGGTCCTGGAAATAACTTCTCATCTTGACTTGAGGTATATGTCTGTCTTCAAAGCAATGACTGTGGTGAGGGTGATAGATTATTCTGATTGGTCATGCTGGATGGTGTCCGATCAGGTCTGAGACAGTGGGGTTGATACTACAATGCCGTTTCCAAAAAGGAAGGGCTAATGAGCGCTAGAAAAATCAGTAAATACTTATTTCATTTAGTAAATGTGAAGCATTCATAGTTCATTGAAAAGTTTGTGGTGCCCAGAATACTTTTTTTTGAGACAGTCTCACTCTGTTTCCTGAGCTGGAATGCAGTGGTGTGATCTTGGCTCACTGCAGCCTCAACCTCCCGGGTTCAAGCGATCCTCCCACTTCAGCCTTCCAGGAAGCGGGGACTACACATAGTCAGCATGCCTGGCTAATGTTTGTGGTGTTTTTTTTTTTTGTTTTTTTTTTGTTTTTTTTTTTTTAAAGATGAAGTCTCGCTCTGTCGCCCAGGCTGGAGTGCAGTGACATGATCTTGGCTGACTGTAGCCTCTGCCTCCGGGGTTCAAGCATTTCTCCTGCCTCGGCCTCCTGTGTAGCTGAGATTATAGGTGCCTGCTACCACACCTGGCTAATTTTTGTATTATTATTATTATTTTTTAATTGAAACGGAGTCTCGCTCTGTCCCCCAGGCTGGAGTGCAGTGGCACGATCTTGGCTCACTGCAAGCTCCTCCTCCCGGGTTCATGCCATTCTCCTGCCTCAGCCTCCTGAGTTGCTGGGACTATAGGTGCCTGCCACTGCGCCCGGCTAATTTTTTGTATTTTTGTAGAGACAGGGTTTCACCGTGTTAGCCAGGATGATCTCGATCTCCTGACCTCGTGATCCACCCGCCTCCACCTCCCAAAGTGCTGGGATTACAGGCATGAGCCACCGCGCCCGGCCAATTTTTGTATTTTTAGTAGAGATGAGAGTTCATCATGTTGCTTAGGCTAGTCTCAAACTCCTGACCTCAAGTGAGCCACTTGCCTCAGCCTCCCAAAGTTCTGGTAATTTCTGTATTTTTTGTAGAGATGGGGTTTTGCCATGTTGCCCAGGCTGGTCTCAAACTCCTTGGCTCAAGTGGTCTGCCTGCCTTGGCCTCCCACAGTGTTGAGGTACAGGAATGAGCCACCGTGCCCGACCCCAGAGTACACATTTTAATTAAAAATGTATTTTTCTGGCTGGGCACAGTGGCTCACGCCTGTAATTCCAGCACTTTGGGAGGCTGAGGTGGGTGGATCACGAGGTCAGGAGTTCGAGATCAGCCTGGCCAATATGGTGAAACCCCGTCTCTACTAAAAATATAAAAATTAGCCGGGCATGGTGGCACATGCCTGTAGTCCCAGCTACTCAGGAGGCTGAGGCAGAAGAATCACTTGAACCCGGGAGGCAGTGGTTGCGGTGGGCCGAGATCATGCCACTGGACCCAGCCTGGGCAACAGAGAGAGACACTGTCTCAAAAAAAAAAAAAAAAAAGTATTTTTATTATTATAAATTTATTATATAAATGTTTAAAAGTGACTTCCAGCTGGGTGCGGTGGCTCATGCCTGTAATCCTAGCACTTTGGGAGGCCGAGGTGGGCGGATTACTTGAGCTCAGGAGTTTGAGACCAGCCTCGGTAACACGGTGAAAACCCGTCTCTATTAAAATACAAAAAAATTAGCTGGGCGGGCCGGCGTGTGCCTGCAGCTACTCGGGAGGCTGAGGCAGGATAATTGCCTGAACCTGGAGGTTGCAGTGGGCTGAGATTGCACTGTTGCACTCTAGCCTGGGCGACAGAGCGAGACTCCATCTCTTAAAAAAAAAAAGAGGCCGGGCGCGGTGGCTCAAGCCTGTAATCCCAGCACTTTGGGAGGCCGAGACGGGCGGATCACGAGGTCAGGAGATCGAGACCATCCTGGCTAACACGGTGAAACCCCGTCTCTACTAAAAAAAATACAAAAAACTAGCCGGGCGAGGTGGCGGGCGCCTGTAGTCCCAGCTACTCGGGAGGCTGAGGCAGGAGAATGGCGTAAACCTGGGAGGCGGAACTTGCAGTGAGCCTAGATCCGGCCACTGCACTCCAGCCGGGGCGACAGAGTGAGACTCCGTCTCGAAAAAAAAGAAACAAAAGACCTTCAGAGTTATTGCTGTTGATGTGGTCCCTGATAAACCAAGCAGTGGGAAACTAGTTTAGCTTTTAGTTCACATTCTAAAATACTAATTTTTGTGGTTTATTTTGTACAGGTACTGCTATAACCAGAATTTGGTAGAAAAAGGATCTACTCGTTGGGGCCCTCTTGATAAAAAGAGATGTGGGGGGATTCTCGACCTGCAAACAGAACTGGACCTTTTCGGTAAGTTCTGAAATTTTAATATTGAAATTGCCAGTGTTTTAATTATAAATATGTAACATTTTGGGCTACTATAAATGCAGATGATTTCTCTGTGGAGAAATAGTTTTTGGTTTTTTAAAAACAGAAACTTGACCGGGCGCGGTGGCTCACGCCTGTAATCCCAGCACTTTGGGAGGCTGAGGCGGGCAGATCACGAGGTCAGGAGATCGAGACCATCCTGGCTGGTTGCCGGCGCCTGTAGTCCCGGCTACTCGGGAGGCTGAAGCAGGAGAATGGCCTGAACCCGGGAGGTGGAGCTTGCAGTGAGCCGAGATCATGCCACTGCACTCCAGCCTGGGTAACAGAGCAAGACGCCGTCTCAAAAAAAAAAAAAAAAAAAAAATAGAAAATCAATTTGGAAAATAATTTCGAAAATGATTGTGAGACTGAATACCCAGCATGCCAAATGTTTTGTCATATAACATTTTAAGTTTTTATTTATTTAGTTAGTTTTTGAGACAGAGTCTCACTCTCTCTCCCAGGCTGGAGTGCAGTGGTGCGATCTTGACTTACTGCAACCTCCGCCTCCCGTGTTCAAGTGATTCTCCTGCCTCAGCCTCCTCAGTAGCTGGGATTACAGGCGCGTGCCACTATGCCCGGCTAATTTCATTATTTTAATATTAAAAAATACCCAAATATTTTGTTTCTTTTTGTCTCTTAGCAAAGGAATACGTATTTGGCTAGTAAGGAAAGCTAGTGAAATGTACATAAATGTTTATAAAAGTTGCATTGAGTTCACTAATTTATGTCTAGAATTCAGAGCTGTGCCTTGTCTGTGGCATGTTGATGCAGTTTGCTAAGCCATCTCTCAATTTTAGGGGTTACTGGGTACCAAGAAGAGTGGAGAAGGTGGTACCATTTAGTTGTAAATGGATTGCATTTTAAATTTATAGGGAGTTAATTTTTTTATAGCTAGTGTAATACACACTGTATTTTAACTAGTATTTAAACATCTTTTGTATTGTGTTTACAGTTAATGAAATGCTACACGAATGTGACTTTTTGATTTTGCTTGGTACATAGCAAAGAAATCTGACCTTTAAATGTGTGCGTTCATAAGTATTGATGCTCCAGTTGAAAATTCTGTTACTAGTACATTTTCTTTTTTTTCCTTTTTTCGAAATGGAGTCTCACTCTGTCACCCATGCTGGGGTGCAGGGGTACGATCTCAGCTCACTGCAGCCTCTGACTCCCATGTTCAAGTGATTCTCCTGCCTTAGTCTCCCAAGTAGCTGGGACTACAGATGTATGCCACTACGCCTGGCTAATTTTTGTGTGTTTTTTTAGTAGAGATGGCATTTCACCATGTTGGCCAGGCTGATCTCAAACTCCTGACCCCAAGTGATCCACCTACCTCAACCTCCCAAAGTGCTGGGATTATAAGTGTGAGCCACTGCACCTGCCACTAGTAAATTTTCATTTGGATTGGCAGTCTGCAAGATTTTATTACTTACATTCAACAGATGTTCTCATTCATTATTTTGAAGCTTGGAGTTCCAATGAAAAATTTAGGTAGAGAACTGAGTTTAGAAAATCCGGCTGGGCGCGGTGGCTCACGCCTGTAATCCCAGCACTTTGGGAGGCCGAGACGGGCGGATCACGAGGTCAGGAGATCGAGACCATCCTGGCTAGCACAGTGAAACCCCGTCTCTACTAAAAAATACAAAAAAATTAGCCGGGCGAGGTGGCGGGCGCCTGTAGTCCCAGCTACTCGGGAGGCTGAGGCAGGAGAATGGCGTGAACCTGGGAGGCGGAGCTTGCAGTGAGCTGAGATCCGGCCACTGTACTCCAGCCTGGGTGACAGAGCGAGACTCCGTCTCAAAAAAAAAAAAAAAAAAAAAGAAAGAAAATCCATATAATGTTTAGTAAAACTAGTATTTCATAAATGCTGAATGACAGAGATCCTTATTTTCTCTTCAGTGGTCTTTAAATTAAAACAGCTGTGTGATGTTGGGTATTTTTTTTCTTTTAAAAATACAAAGGATTAGATCAGTTGTCAGCAAACTACAGCTGATAACCTGTTTTTGTAAATAAAGTTTTATTGGAAAACAGCAGCTCTTCTTGTTAGCAGATTGTGTATGGCTGCTTTCAAGCTATAATGGCAGAATTGAATAGTTGTAACAGAGATTGTATAACCCACAAAATCCAATATATTTACGAACTGGCTCTTCGTGGAAAAAGTTTCCTGACCTCTCATCTAGATCAATGAGGTTGTACGTTAACATTTAAAAATATTTAGGTTGTAATCTATCCTCTTATTACTTATATTTATGGGTAACCATTTTGTAAGTAAGGATATTTCTTATAGAATTAACGTGATTTAGGTAAGCATTCAGAAATGTTAGGTAAATTTAGCTCTGTTGTCTAACTTTTTTCAAATTTAGAACGTTTGTCTTTGACTTGTTTAAACTTATTTAAAATTATATCTTCCCACCTTAATTTTAGTTTAAATGTAAGTCATTATATGCTGTTTTTTAAGATCTTTGACCAGGAGGGAGACACAGTTTTTGGGAACTAATTTGAACCAAAAAAGATACAGGAAAATGATTTTGTTACATTTCCTTTGAACTTTTCTTTTAAAATTTGTTTTTATTTGGTTAAAAATAGTTTTCATAACTACTGATATTTTATATTAGTAGAATGGTTTCTTGATTAGTCTGTATAAAATACAGATCTAAGAACCCTGCTACAGTAAGTTACTCTAAATCTATTTGGTCTTAATTTAGAAGGGTGAGAGATAATCCTTAGGCTGTGTTGGATGTGTTCTTGTCAGAAAACATGTGGATTTCATACCTCAGTCCTCATCTCATGAGTGTCTGATGAAGCTTAAATCTTCCTGCAAGAGAGTTGAATTGATTTTAAACATGGGAGACATTGTATTTAGTGGTAACATCTTAATTTTAGTGTTAAATTGTATTGCTTAAGAAGAACATCTAAACTTGCTCCTCTTTTTTTTTTTTTTTTGAGATGGAATCTCGCTCGTCACCCGGGCTGGAGTATAGTGACGCGATCTTGGCTTGCTGCAAGCTCTGCCTCCCGGGTTCACGCCATTCTCCTGCCTCAACCTCCCGAGTAGCTGGGACTACAGGCACCCGCCACCATGCCTGGCCAATTTTTAAATATTTTTAGTAGAGATGGGATTTCACTGTGTTAGCCAGGGTGGTCTCGATCTCCTGACCTTGTGATCCGCCCGCCTCGGCCTCCCAGAGTGCTGGGATTATAGGCGTAAGCCACTGCGCCCGGCCAACTTGCTCCTCTTATCATGAACAACATAGACATAACTAGTGTTAATGGGAGTCAGTGGAAGTCATCATGTTCTGAAAATCCATTAAATGTACATCATTCTAGCATTTAGGTTAATGTTATTAAATTCCTATTACTTTAAGAAAGGGTTGGCTGGGCATGGTGGCTCACGCCTGTAACCCTAACCCTTGGGAAGACTGAGATGGGTGGCTCACCTGAGGTCAGGAGTTCAAGACCGGCCTGGGCAACATGGTAAAACCCCATCTCTACTAAAAATATAAAAATTAGCTGGACATGGTGGCATGTGCCTGTAATCCCAGCTACTCGGGAGGCTGAGGCACGAGAATTGCTTGAGCCCAGGAGGCGGAAGTTGCAGTGAACCGAGATCGCGCCATTGCATTCCAGCCTGGGCAACAGAGCGAGACTCCGTATCAAAAAGAAGAAAAGAAAAGAAAAAGAAAAAGAAAGGATTTGGCATTGCAATTATTTCTCTTGAGCTGAGTGACCCAGACTCAGTTGTCCTTTGAATTTTACTATGGTAGTGCAGTCTGAGCTCAGAAGGGCCTTATGATAGACCCTGTATGTTCTGGGAGGCAAGAATTGAGCTGGTATTAATATCTTAATGCTTTTGTTTTAATGCTGAATAACAGATGACCCTTCAGGTCTTTTCATGTTTTCCTTTTTCATGTCTCCCTACCTAGGATCCCAGGTGCCTAATTGCCTACTTAAACTAGTTGAGGGAATCTTGGACTGAAGCCAAAACATGTAAAATGTCCTGAAATTTAGGCAAAGGAAAGAAATTGGGTAGGATGAAAGATTAGGTCACATCTTGTTTATCTCTTGAGTTCTGTAAATTGAGAATGTAAATTTAATACTTATGCCTATTTTTAAAATGCATTTTATTGCCATGAAAAAGTAGCATGAGACATTGAAATACGGAATATCAGCTTCTTCATTTGGGTCATGGGGATCATGCTTTAAGGCCTAATGCTCTCTCTAGGTCCCTCTCAGCATTAAGCCCCTGGATGCTGTTGCGTGGCTTAAATGACTTGCATATGCTTTGTGGCATGATTCATACTACCTTCTATGATACCCTTGGGTAGTTAAATAGGACCCAGGTTAGAGTGTTTCTTGGTGGAGCCACTGCAGAACTGGGATTTAGATGCAGCCAGGGCTGATGCTCAGCTGGTGAACACTGGTATGCTTGTTCCTACTGGTGATTTACAACCAGTGTTCCCTTTGGGCCTGCATCCATTTTGATTGGGTGGTGTCCATGCTGTATCTGTAATAAAATATTTTGGAATGTTAGTTACCACTGGATGCAGCAGTGAGAAAGATACCTCCTGAAACTTACTGTAAGAAATTTACAGTGCATTGATTTTTCTGATATATAGGAATCGTCATGTTGACCTTGGAATTCTTAAGTTCCCTGGCTGTAGGAAATGGAAATTTTTGTAGCATGTCACCATTGTTAGCTTATTTGGTATTGCGGATTTTCCCTGTTGCAGGACTGGGTGAAAGCTTTTTCTGCAGCAGTCATGTTGAAAACCTTGTGTTGACTTTCCTCGTGTTCTGAAATGGGAGCATAAAAGTTTACTCCGCCACTTCGTCTTAAAATAGCAAAACTTTGCTGTTTTCTGCAGATCTAGGACCTTGTTACAGAACTCTGCCAAAAAAAAAAAAAAATGTTTACAGAAGAATGTGCTGTGATTAGAGAAGAATATGCTGGTGTGTAGATTTCAAACTCTCTGGACAATATGAATAACACTGTCTTTGTTTCTACAGTGGGAGCCAAGAAGAAAGGTTTGCTCCCGGGTGGAACAGGGATTATCCTCCTCCTCCCCTTAAGAGTCATGCTCAAGAGAGACACTCTGGCAACTTTCCTGGCAGAGATTCACTTCCCTTTGATTTCCAGGGGCATTCGGGGCCTCCTTTTGCAAATGTAGAGGAGCATTCTTTCAGCTATGGAGCTAGAGACGGACCGCATGGTGACTATCGAGGAGGGGAGGGACCTGGACATGATTTCAGGGGGGGAGATTTTTCGTCTTCTGATTTCCAGAGCAGAGATTCATCACAGTTGGACTTCAGGGGTAGGGACATACATTCTGGGGATTTTCGGGATAGAGAAGGACCACCTATGGACTATAGGGGTGGAGATGGTACTTCTATGGATTATAGAGGTAGGGAGGCACCTCATATGAACTACAGAGACAGGGATGCTCACGCTGTTGACTTCAGAGGTAGGGATGCTCCTCCATCTGACTTCAGGGGCCGGGGCACTTATGATTTAGATTTTAGAGGCCGAGATGGATCCCATGCAGATTTTAGGGGAAGGGATTTATCAGATTTGGATTTTAGGGCCAGAGAACAGTCCCGTTCTGATTTTAGGAATAGAGATGTATCTGATTTGGACTTCAGAGACAAAGACGGAACACAAGTAGACTTTAGAGGCCGAGGTTCAGGTACTACTGATCTAGACTTTAGGGACAGGGATACGCCACATTCAGATTTCAGAGGTAGACACCGGTCTAGGACTGATCAGGAT
This sequence comes from Macaca mulatta, assembly GCF_049350105.2. NCBI lineage: Eukaryota > Metazoa > Chordata > Mammalia > Primates > Cercopithecidae > Macaca > Macaca mulatta. The sequence goes on from NC_133407.1 coordinate 113,445,903, forward strand.
TTTAGGGGCAGAGAGATGGGAACTTGTATGGAATTTAAAGATAGGGAGATGCCCCCTGTGGATCCAAATATTTTGGATTACATTCAGCCCTCTACACAAGATAGAGAACATTCTGGTATGAATGTGAACAGGAGAGAAGAATCCACACATGACCATACGATAGAAAGGCCTGCTTTCGGCATTCAGAAGGGAGAATTTGAGCATTCAGAAACAAGAGAAGGAGAAACACAAGGTGTAGCCTTTGAACATGAGTCTTCAGCAGACTTTCGGAACAGCCAGAGTCCAGTTCAAGACCAAGATAAGTCACAGCTTTCTGGAGGTGAACAGCAGAGTTCAGATGCTGGTCTGTTTAAAGAAGAAGGCGGTCTGGACTTTCTTGGGCGGCAAGACACTGATTACAGAAGCATGGAGTACCGTGATGTGGATCATAGGCTGCCAGGAAGCCAGATGTTTGGCTATGGCCAGAGCAAGTCTTTTCCAGAGGGCAAAACTGCCCGAGATGCCCAACGGGACCTTCAGGTATGTTGATTGAGTGGACTGCTTTTTTTTTTTTTTTTTTTTTTTTTTTAAATAAATGTGGAGTCTCACTCTTTCGCCCAGGCTGGAGTGCGGTGGCGCGATCTCGGCTCACTGCAAGCTCCACCTCCCAGGCTCACACCATTCTCCTGCCTCAGCCTCCCGAGTAGCTGGGACTACAGGTGACCGCCACCAGGCCCAGCTAATTTTTTTTTTTGTATTTTTAGTAGAGACAGGGTTTCACTGTGTTAGCCAGGATGGTCTCGATCTCCTGACCTTGTGATCCGCCTGCCTTGGCCTCCCAAAGTGCTGGGATTACAGGCGTGAACCACTGCGCCTGGCCTTTTTTTTTTTTTTTTTAAATAAGACTTTTGTGAAGGGTGAAATTTATTTATGTATGTATTTATTTATTTATTTTTGAGACGGAGTCTTGCTCTGTCACCCAGGCTGGAGTGCAGTGACATAATCTCAGCTCACTGCAACCTCCACCTCCCAGGTTCAAGCAGTTTTCCTGCCGCAACCTCCTGAGTAGCTGGGACTACGGGCATGTACCACCATGCCTGGTTAATTTTTGTATTTTTGGTGCAGATGGGATTTCACCATGTTGGCCAGGCTGGTCTCGAACCCCTGACCTCGTGATCTGCCCACCTCGACCTCCCAAAGTGCTGGAATTACAGGCATGAGCCACCGTGCCTGACCAATTTATTTATTTAAAAATTTTTTTCATTTTATTTTTATCCTTGCACAACCATTAGAAAGCAAAATTTGTATTCAGGAGTGGAATGTAGGAATGTAAATCTCTAGAGAAAAGGCCTTTAGCTCAGATCATATATATATATTTTCTTCTTTTCTTTCTGCTTCACTTTCCATTTATATATATGTGTGTGTATATATGAAGGAACTATATATATATATATTTGAGACAGGGTCTCACTTTGTCACTCAGGCTGAAGTGCGGTGGTATAATCATGGCTCCTTGCAGCCTTGACCTCTCAGGCTCAAGCAATCCTCCCACCTCAGCCTCCTGAGTAGCTGGAACTACAGGTGTGTGCCAGCCTCCATGCCTGGCTAGTTTTTTTTTTCCCCTTGGAGAATGAGTCTCACTCTCGTTCAGTGTGGAGTGCAATGTTGTGATCTCGGCTCACTGCAATCTCTACCTCCCAGGTTCAAGGGGTTCCCCCGCCCCAGCCTTCCAGGAAGCTGGGACTACAGGTATATGTCACCATGCCTAGTTAATTTTTTTTTTTTTTCTTTTTTGAGATGGAGTCTCGCCCTGTTGCCTAGGCTGGAGTGCAGTGGCGCGATCTTGGCTCACAGCTACCTCCGCCTACCGAGTTCAAGCAGTCTTCCTGCCTCAGCCTCCTGAATAGCTGGGACTGTAGTCGTGCACCACCACATCTGACTAATTTTTGTATTTTTTTGTAGAGATGAGGTTTAGGTATGTTACCTAGACTGGGCTGGAACACCTGATCTCAAATGATCCACCCTTCTCAGCCTCCCAAAGAGCTGGGATTACAGGCATGCAGCACCATGCCTGACCAGCAATTTTGTATTTTTTTGTAGACACAAGATTGCAACGTATTATCCAGGCTGGTTTCAAATTCCTGGGTTCAAGCAGTGCCCCCTCCTTAGCTTCCCAAAGTGCTGGGATTACAGCAGTAAGCCACTGCCCCTACCCTTTTGATGTGTGTTTATTCATTATTTTGTTTTATGGTGCTGATTTATATGCCTTGGGATAATTTAGTTTGAAAGTATATGTCTTTGGGAGTTGACTCTTGCAACTCTTGCTTAGTTAGACCTGTGATCGTTTAGGGATCATTTTCTTATTTAAATTTGTTGAGATAATACTTAGGAGTCTCCCTAGTCCTGAGGAGCTAATATTAATGTGAGGAGCTGATATTAATGTTGCAACTATCCTCTTGCAGCTAACGTAATTAACTTAAATGTTAAAACTTCTTGATATATGATCTAAGCAAGGAGGGTTATATTTGTAATTTTACAATGAAGGTATTCTCTTTTAAAGTAGATTTGGCCCGGTACAGTGGCCTATGCTTGTAATTTCAGCACTTTAGGAGGCTTAAGTGGGAGGATCACTTGAGGCCAGGAGCTTGAGACCAGTGTGGTGCAACCTCAGGAGAGAATGTGACCGGGGAAAAGAAAAATAAGGCCAGGCACAGAGTGGCTCACGCCTGGTTATTAAAGTCTTATTCAGCCTGTAATCCCAGCACTTTGGGAGGCAAAGGTGGGCAGATCATTTGAGATCAGGATTTCAAGAATAGCCTGGTCAACATGGTGAAACCCCATCTCTACTAAAAATAACAAAATTAGGCCGGGCCTAGTGGCTCATGCCTGTAATCCCAACACTTTGGGAAGCCAAGGCAGGCAGATCATTTGAGATTGTGAGTTTGAGACCAGCCTGACCAACGTGGAGAAACCCTGTCTTTACTAAAAATATAAAATTAACTGGGCGTGGTGGTGCATGCCTGTAATCCCAGCTACTCTTGAGGCTGAGGCAGGAGAATCCCTTGAACCCGGGAGGCAGAGTTTGTGGGGAGGCGGAAGTGGCACTATTACACTCCAGCCTGAGCAGCAAGAGCGAAACTCCATCTGAAAAAAAACCAGAAACCAAAATTAGCCAGGTGTGGAGGCAGACATCTGTAATCCCAACTACTTGGGAGGCCGAGGCAGGAGAATTGCTTGAACTTGGGGGCGGAGGCTGCAGTGAGCTGAGATTGTGCCACTACACTCCAGCCTGGGTGACAGAGCGAGACTTTGTTTCAAAAGAAAAAAAAAAAAATTATCTAGTCATCTTCTCTCACCAGAGGTATGAAGTACTGCTAGTTTACACCCCATTTTCCAGCTCTCAGACCAGGGAAATTTTTCTTGTTTTTTTTTTGAGATGGGGGTCTTGCTCTGTCACCCAGGCTGGAGTGCAGTGGCACAATCTTGGGTCACTGAAACCCCTGCCTCCCAGGTTCAAGCGATTCTTCTGCCTCAGCCTCCTGAGTAGCTGGGACCACAGGCGCGCACAGCACAGTTGGCTAATTTTTGTATTTTTAGTAGAGACGGTTTCACCATGTTGCCCAGGCTGAGAAAATTACAGTTGTGAGAATATGTTAGTTTGTCTTTCTGGTTATTAAAGTCTTATTCAGTCTTGTGTCTCGTAATTTTTTGCTTTACTTTCTTTCTTTTTTTTTTTTTTTTTTTTTTTTTTTTGAGACGGAGTCTCCCGCTGTCGCCCAGGCTGGAGTGCAGTGGCCGGATCTCAGCTCACTGCAAGCTCCGCCTCCCGGGTTTACGCCATTCTCCTGCCTCAGCCTCCAGAGTAGCTGGGACTACAGGCGCCCGCCACCTCGCCCGGCTATTTTTTTTGTATTTTTTAGTAGAGACGGGGTTTCACTGTGTTAGCCAGGATGGTCTCCATCTCCTGACCTCGTGATCCGCCCGTCTCGGCCTCCCAAAGTGCTGGGATTACAGGCTTGAGCCACCGCGCCCGGCCGCTTTACTTTCTTTTTTTTTTTGAGACGGAGTCTTGCTCTGTCACCCAGGCTGGAGTGCAGTGGCTGGATCTCAGCTCACTGCAAGCTCCTCCTCTCGGGTTCACGCCATTCTCCTGCCTCAGCCTCCCGAGTAGCTGGGACTACAGGCATCCGCCACTTTGCCCGGCTAGTTTTTTTGTATTTTTTTTAGTAGAGACGGGGTTTCACCGTGTTAGCCAGGATGGTCTCGATCTCCTGACCTCATGATCCGCCCGTCTCGGCCTCCCAAAGTGCTGGGATTACAGGCTTGAGCCACGGCGCCCGGCCGCTTTACTTTCAAGACTCTTTCAGTGAGCCTTGGTCTTAGCACATTTACATTCTTGTGATTTAAAGTCACATTCTGGCACTCAGAACAATAGAGAAAATTTCATGTTGATTTGTATTTTGTACAGTAAAGTATATTTATTTGTGAAATAATTTTTCATTTTCAATTTAAGGATCAAGATTATAGGACTGGCCCAAGTGAGGAGAAACCCAGCAGGCTTATTCGATTAAGTGGGGTGCCCGAAAATGCCACAAAAGAAGAGGTAAGGCATGTCTTCTCTCCTGTTTCTCTGTGTCAATTAAAAATTAAAAAACCTTTTGGCCGGGCGCGGTGGCTCAAGCCTGTAATCCCAGCACTTTGGGAGGCCGAGACGGGTGGATCACGAGGTCAGGAGATCGAGACTATCCTGGCTAACACGGTGAAACCCCGTCTCTACTAAAAAATACAAAAAACTAGCCGGGCGAGGTGGCGGGCGCCTGTAGTCCCAGCTACTCGGGAGGCTGAGGCAGGAGAATGGCGTGAACCCGGGAGGCGGAGCTTGCAGTGAGCTGAGATCCGGCCACTGCACTCCAGCCTGGGCGACAGAGCGAGACTCCGTCTCAAAAAAAAAAAAAAAAAAAATTAAAAAACCTTTTAATTTGAGAAATAGATTCACAAGAAGGTGCAAAGAAATGCACAGAGAAGTCTTGTGTATTTTTCTCCCATCCTCCCTAAGTGTTAATATTTTGCACAACTGTGGTGTAGTATCTAAACCAAGAAACTGACCCTGGTATAATTCATGAAGTTTATTCAGATTAGTTTATTCAGATTTCACCATTTATACATGCAGTCACTGAGGTGAGGTTAAAAAAAATTATGACAAATGATTGTTCTCTTTAGACCTGATCACATCCTTTAGAGCATATTATTTCTGGAGTATGTACATAAGGATGCAGTTTATTTACAATAGTAAAAACTAGAAACTGCCTAACTGCCCGATAATCAAAGGATTGGCTGACTAAATTAAGTCTGAACTATGGCAGGGCTCACTCTGTGCCAGACATTGTGTGATACTTACAAGCATTAGTTCATTTAATTACCACATATTTAATATATTCACTCTAAATAGTAAGCATTATTGTATACCAGACATTGTTCTAGATACTGAGTGACACAGCAGTTTATATTATAAAGTCACTGCCTCCATGGATAATGAAAAAGCAAGCAAAAGGATTACACAATTTTAGTCAGAGAATAAATACTCTGAAGAAAACTAAAGTGCAGGCCAGGCATGGTAGCTCGGCCTGTAGCTCAGAGACAGAGTCTTGCTCTGTCGCCCAGGCTGGAGTGCGTGATGCGACCTTGGCGCACTGCAACCTCCGCCTCCCCAGTTCAAGCCATTCTCCTGCCACAGCCTCCCGAGTAGATGGGACTACAGGCACACACCACCACGCCCAGCTAATTTTTGTACTTTTAGTAGAGACGGGAGTTTCACCATATTGGTCAGGCTGTTCTCGAACTCCTGACCTCAGGTTATCTCCCTGCCTCTGCCTCCCAAAGTGCTGGGATTACAGGTGTAAGCCACCGCGCCCAGCCCATTTTTAATTTTTTTGAGGCAGCGTCTCACTTTGTTGCCCATGCTGTAGTGCATTGGCACAATCACGGCTCACTGTAGCTTCTACCCCTTGGGTTCAATTGATCCTACCACCTCAGCCTCCTGAGTAGCTGGGACCACAAGTGTGCATGCTAATGGGGCTGTTTTCTGTATTGTGTAGTTAGGGAGGCATCACTGAGGAAGAGGCATTTGAGCCCAGGCCTGAATGCAGTGAGAGAACAGTTCATTTGAATATGGGGAAATGAACTGCCCAGGCAGTTCATGCTGAGGAAGTGCTGTGGCCCTGGACTGTAATGAACCCAGTATATCATTTTATGTTTAACACATGAGAAACTGGACACTAAAAGGTTACACAGCAAGTGAGTGGAGAGCTTGGAAGGCACACAGTATGATTTCAGAGCTTGAGCCTTTGAAGGTTATGCTCTTCTGCTTTTCTTTTTTTTTCTTTTGAGACAGTTTCACTCTGTCGCCCAGGCTGGAGTGGGCGCGATCTCGGCTCACCGCAACTTCTGCTGCCAGGGTTCAAGCGATTCTCCTGCCTCAGCCTCCCAAGTAGCTGGGATTACAAGCGCCTGCCACTGCACCCGGCTAATTTTTATATTTTTAGTAGAGATGGGGTTTCACCATCTTGGTCAGGCTGATCTTGAACTCCTGACCTCAAGTGATCCACCCGCCTCAGCCTCCCAAAGTGCTGAGATTACAGGCATGAGCCACTGCACCTGGCATTTTTTTTTTTTTTTTTTTGAGACAGAGTCTTGTTCTTTTGCCCAGGCTGGAGTGCAGTGGCACAATCTTGGGTCACTGAAACCTCTGCCTCCCGGGTTCAAGCAATTCTCCTGCCTCAGTCTCCTGAGTAGCTGGGACTACAGGCAAGTGCCACCACGCCCGGCTAATTTTTTGTATTTTTAGTAGAAATGGGGTTTCACTGTTTTAGCCAGGATGATCTCGATCCCCTGTCCTTATGATCCGCCTGCCTCAGCCTCCCAAAGTGCTGGGATTACAGATGTGAGCCACCGCTTCTGGCCCTGCTTTTCTTATGTACCTGAGTATTTTAAAATATTTATTTATTTATTTATTTATTGAGACAGGGTACTCCAGACTGGCTCAATCAAGGCTCACTACAGCCTCAAACTTGACCCAATCAAGGCTCACTACAGCCTCAAACTCACTACAGCCTCAAACTTGACCCAATCAAGGCTCACTACAGCCTCAAACTCCTGGGCTCAAACTATCCTCCCGAGTAGCTGGGATTATAGGTGTGAGCCACTACTCCTGGCTAATTTTTTTTTTTTAATTTTTACTTTTATATTTTATTTATTTATTTATTTATTTATTTATTTATTTAGAGACGGAGTCTCGCTGTCACCCAGGCTGGAGTGCAATGGCGCGATCTCGGCTTGCCGATCTCGGCTCACTGCAAGCCCCGCCTCCTGGGTTCACCCCGTTCTCCTGCCTCAGCCTCCCAAGTAGCAGGGACTACAGGCGCCGCCACCACGCCCGGCTAGTTTTTTATATTTTTAGTAGAGACGGGGTTTCACCGTGTTAGCCAGGATGGTCTCGATCTCCTGACCTCGTGATCCACCCATCTCGGCCTCCCAAAGTGCTGGGATTACAGGCGTGAGCCACTGCGCCCGGCCAATTTTTTGTATTTTTTAGTAGAGACGGGCTTTCACCATGTTAGCCAGGATGGTCTTGATCTCCTGACCTCGTGATCTGCCTGCCTCAGCCTCCCAAAGTTTAGGATTACAGGCGTGAACCACTGCGCCTGGCCCCCTTTTTTTTTCTTTTGAGACGGAGTCTCCCTCTGTCGCCCAAGCTGGAGTGCAGTGGCCGGATCTCAGCTCACTGCAAGCTCCGCCTCCCGTTCATGCCATTCTCCTGCCTCAGCCTCCCGAGTAGCTGGGACTACAGGCGCCGCCACCTCGCCCGGCTTGTTTTTTGTATTTTTCAGTAGAGATGGGGTTTCACCGTGTTAGCCAGGATGGTATCGATCCCCTTACCTCGTGATCCGCCCTTCTTGGCCTCCCAAAGTGCTGGGATCACAGGCTTGAGCCACCATGCCCGGCCTTTTTTTTTTTTTAAGATAGAGTCTTTTTTTTTTTTTTTTTTTTGAGGCGGAGTCTCGCTCTGTCGCCCAGGCTGGAGTGCAGTGGCCGGATCTCAGCTCACTGCAAGCTCCACCTCCCGGGTTTACACCATTCTCCTGCCTCAGCCTCTGGAGTAGCTGGGACTACAGGCGCCCGCCACCTCGCCCGGCTAGTTTTTTATATTTTTTAGTAGAGATAGGGTTTCACCGTGTTAGCCAGGATGGTCTCGATCTCCTGACCTCGTGATCCGCCTGTCTCGGCCTCCCAAAGTGCTGGGATTACAGGCTTGAGCCACCGTGCCCGGCCTAAGATAGAGTCTTGCTCTGTTGCCCAGGCTGGAATGCAGTGTCATGATCTCCGCTCACTGCAGCCTCAGCCTTCCATGTTCAAGTGTTTCTCCTGCCTCAGCCTTCCGAGTAGCTGGGATTACAGGCGTGTGCCACCACACCCGGCGGCTAATTTTTGTATTTTTAGTAGAAATGGGGTTTCACCATGTTAGCCAGGCTGGTCTCGAACGCCTGACCTTAGGTTATCCACCCGCCTTGGATTCCCAAAGTGCTGGGATTACATGTGTGAGCCACCATGTGGCTACCATGTGAGCCACCATGTAGTCTCCTGGCTAATTAAGAAATTTTTTTTTTGTAGAGATAGGGTATCACTGTGTTGCCCAGGCTTGTCTCAAACATGTGGCTTTAAGCGATCCTCCCACCTTGGCCTCTCAAAGTGCTGAGATTATAGGCTTGAGCCACTGTATCCCACTGATTTTTGAATAATTATCTTCTACTCATTCAATATGTGAATGTCTTGAGTGTTCATAATTTAACTTTGCTTTTACAGAGTATCGTGGCTTTAAATTATGTATGATAAAAATCGTTAGGGAAAATCTAATATTCAGTGTTTGATTATGATTTGTGTCATTAGTGTAAATGCCATATTTTTGCAGATTCTTAATGCTTTTCGGACTCCTGATGGCATGCCTGTAAAGAACTTGCAGTTGAAGGAGTATAACACAGGTGAGTTTCTTAACTTGCATGTGGCCTTGGGTTAGGAGGAGTCAAGTCTCTGTCAGATCTCTGCATCATGTGCTACTTAAAATTTGTTTTAAGAAACAAATTTCTTAAAACAATTAAAATTTCCAGAAGCCTCCCGTTGGTGCCTCCAAATAACAACCAGCTTTAATCTTAGCTGTGGTTCTTTGTGGATGTTTGTCCACGCATGGGTGATGAGGATGCATGTTCCAGTTCTTCTGAATGCCTGTGATATATAGAGTGTCGCAGCAATTGCCCTGAATATATTTTATATAATTATTTAACTTGCTATGGATGTTCTTCATGGTGGTGGAATGTTTATGTTTGAGCCTAGTAGGATTTAATAAGCTTGCTGTATGTAAAACTTTACATTCATTGCTTCAGAGTAAAATTTATAACTTCCTAGAGAAATTGTACAAATTAGTGGTTTCTTTAATTTTCAGTTTTGCTTTGAGAATGGAGTCCTGTTACAGTTATTTTGTTGAAATCCATGAATAGATCCAGAAGAGCTTTCCCTTTGACATCTGTTCTGTGGTCTGAATGGTGGATTAAACTTTTCAGAATATCCTCCTAGTCGTATTTCACAGCACCAATTTCAGTCATTTCCTTTACATCTTACTACAGTGAAAGTAGGCAAAGGTGAAATGTCAAGAACTCAAGGTTTTTGACCAATATTTTTAGAACTATGTATAATAATAAGTGGTTTAAAAATAAAGGTAATCTTTAGGTGACCTATTTTGCAGAATTTTAAATGGAAGAGAATAGAGCATGAGTCTTCACAGAACTTAGAATTTCAGTAATTTAGTTAAAGACATCTTCAAGTAAGAACATGTCATATTTTGAGGATATAATTTACTATTAGCAGTTTATCATGGGATAAAAATTTTGCATTAACTAGATAACTTCTTCAGAATGCTTCTGCAGAGGAAAATTGTCCACAAAATAAATTTTGGTGTTTGAAAGAATACGGTATTAAGTCCAGAAATAATTTGTTCTGTAATTTGAGAACAAGCTCAGGAAGTGTTATTTCTCAGAGAGCCAATTATTTTTTTGTTTTAAAAACATGAACCCTGAATTTGTGGAAACATGACTAAGAGTAGATATATTGTTCTTCTTGGTATCTCACTTTTGTTGGTTATATTTATTTTTTGCATATGCCTCATACATGCTTTCTTTGGGAACTCAAAGTAGAATTTACAGGCTGGAGATGCTTTTTAACTCTCAGGATGATAACCTCAGTCTGGTTTCATGAACTGTGCTTTCATTAAGTATTGATATGTTTGGAAAGAAGATGTCTTAATATTTAAATAGCCGTTCAAACTCCAGTTTCTTTAGTATTCGTTGACTTTCTAATTGTCAAATTTGTCAGCACAGTAGAAATTGTATTAACATATAGGGTCTAGAGAGGAAGTTCTTAAATTTGCTGATTGTGGTAGCTATTAGAATTGGCAGACTGAAGACATTGGTACACATGGGAAATCATTCAAGACAGTGCTTGAAAATAAAACGAGAAACACCTTTCAGCAAATGCAGTCTTTTCTTGGCATTCTATTAAGTTGTGTTTTTTGTTTGTTTTCATTTTTTAGTGAAATGATTGGATTACCAGTTTCATATTATCTGTATTACATCTCTATGTGACAAATAGGATGAACTTTTGACAATATCAGCCAGATCATGTTACTCCCATGTCTAAAACCCTCTTAGGGCATTCATCTTCACTTGGAAGAAATTCCCAACTTCTTGTTTTGTCTTACAAACCCATGCATGAGCTGACCCTTGGCAGTCTGATCTCATTCAGTACTACTCTCCACCTACTCTATTTTACTGTAGACACACTGAGCTTTTCTCTTGTCTTTGACCCATACAAACTTCTTTCTGTGTCAGGGTCTTTGTACTGCTCTTCCCTCTGATCTTTACTTGTCTTCTGGGGTCTAGTTCTTGGCTTCAGTTTCACCTCTCTGAGGCCTTGTGTCACCCTCAAATCTGAAATCATCTGGTAGTTGTTTTCCATCATATCCTTGTTTGGATCTATCACTGATATTTTTCTCAGTGGATTTATCACTGATTGGATATTTCTATCACTGGTATTTTTCAGTTGGGTCTATCACTGATCTATCACTGGTCACTGATTGGATTGAATCTGTCAGTGGTATTGGATCTATCACTGATACTTTTCTCAGTGGTTTTGTGTATCTTATTTCTCTCACTAGAGAGGAATGTCAGCAGGAGCCTTATTCCTTCTTGTTTCCACCAGTGACTGACATTCAGTAGGTTCTCTGTATACATGGAATAGATTATTATTTATGATGTTTGTGAAGAGCAGCTGTGATTTCCCCTCAGGTGAGGAGCATTAAAGGGTAGTGTATGTTTCACAGCAGTGCAGCTTAGGTCTTACATATCTGCTAAAGAATATGTCTTGGAACAATCAGATGTTCTGAGAACTATAGTGTTTACTGTTAAAAGATCATATGTGGTAGTCAGGCATGGTGTTGCACACCTGTAGTCCTAACTACTTGGGAGTCTGAGATGGGAGAATTGCTTGAGCCTAGGAGTTTGAGGTCAGCCTGGGCAACATAGCAAGACCTTGTCTCTTAAAAAGAAAAAGAAAAAAAAATGTGAATCTTAGTAGTAACAGTGACTTAAATTTTTTTTTTATAAGAGAAAGAGTCTTACTCTCTTGCCCAGGTTGGAGTTCATTGGTACAATCATAGCTTACTATAACCTCAAACCCCTGGGCTCAAGTGATCCTTCTGTCTCAACCTCCAAAGTAGTTAGGACTACAGGTGTGCACCATGCCAGGCTAATTTTTAAACTTTTTGTAGAGGCGCAGTCTCACTATGTTGCCCAGGCTGGTCTCGAACTCCTGGGTTCAAGTGATTCTCCTGCCTCATCTTCCCAAAGTGCTGGGATTACAGATGTGAACCAGTATGTCCACCCAAAAAGGTGACTTTCATAGGTGAAAACTGGCAGTCAATATTTTAGGCTGAGTGATGACCTGCAGAGACCATGCAGGATGGATATTGCTCATAAGAGGAGAATTGTGGAGTACAGTCTGTCCTTTTAGTTGATGTAATGGAGGGCTGATCTATAACACGGGAGAGAAGATTAATGCCTCTTCATTGACTCTAGTAATGTATTAGTGTGATTTTTGTCTCCTCTAGAGCTGTATAAGTACAGGGTCACAATTTTATATAGAAACTATGAGGTTAAATGAGCTTATGAATTTTTCAAGTTATAGAAATGTAATTTACATAGATCATATAGAAATTATATCTTCCAGGGGAATGTGTACTGAGACATAATATGCTGCAAAATTATTAATATTGTCACTAAGAGGAGTAAATAAAGACTAAAGCGACTCATTATGGTGTAGGCCAGGACTTGCCTCAAAATGACTTTGTTGAAGTTTACCAAAAAACTTGACATTTATGGGATTTTGGAATTGTAGATAAGAGATTTTGGACCTATATGTGTTCTGTATATTTGAATTTTTCTTTTGCCATTTACAAATACATTATAACCCCATGAACTGTAAATTATCTTGAGTTACATGATTATTTCTGGAAAAAGTACCAGAAGTAAAATGTCTTTTGGTGACTAGACAAACTCTAGTATATGTATAAAATGGAATACTGCTCAGCAATAAAGAAGAAACTACTGATGCACCCAACAACATGGATGAATCTCAATGGCAATATGCTGAGTGAAAGAAACTAGACTCATAAGGATATATACACTGCCATAAGGAGGAATGAAATACTGATGTATGCTACAACTTGGATGAACCTTGAAAACAATATGAAAGAAGCCAGACACAAAAGACCAAATATTGTACAATTCAGTTTATATGAAATATCTAGAGTAGGCACACCCATAGAGATAGAAAGCAGATTGGTGGTTGCCAGGGGCTGGGGGAATGGGGAATGCCTCACTAATGGTTATAGTACTTCTTTTGGGCTGATAAAAGTGTTCTGGAACTAGGTAGTAGTGATGGTTGCACAACATTGTGAATGTACTTAATGCTTCTGAATTGTACACTTTAAAACGGTGCATTTTATTTGATGTGTATTTGCTTACAATTTTTTTTTTTTTTTTTTTTTTTGAGATAGAGTCTTGCTCCCGTCACGCAGGCTGGAGTGCAGTGGCACAACATCGGCTCACTGCAACCTCCACCTCCCGGGTTCAAGCGATTCTCCTTCCTCAGCCTCCCAAGTAGCTGGGATTACAGGTGTGTGCCACCACACCTGGCTAATTTTTCGTATTTTTAGTAGAGATGGGGTTTCGTCTTGTTGGCCAGGCTGGTGTTAAACTCCCGACCTCAGATGATCCACCTGCCTGGGCCTCCCGAAGAGCTAGCATTACAGGTGTGAGCCACTGCGCCCAGTCAGCTTACAATTTTTTAAAAAAGGCCACATACTAGATGTGTATGTGTGATTTCACTTATGTGACATTCTGAAAAAGGGAAAATTTTAGGGATTGGAAATAGTGGTGGCCAGGGTATTGGGGGAGGAGTTAACTATGAAGTGGAAGCATGAGGGAATTTTGGGGCATAATGGAATTGTTTTATATATTGATTGTGGTAATGATGTATCAATATTAAATTCACTGAGTTGATAACTACTGTGGTTATGTTAGAGAATATCTTTTTTCTTTTCTTTTTTTCTTTTTCTTTTTTTTTTTTTTTTTTTTTGAGACGGAGTCTCGCTCTGTCGCCCAGGCTGGAGTGCAGTGGCGCGATCTCGGCTCACTGCAAGCTCCGCCTCCCGGGTTCATGCCATTCTCCTGCCTCAGCCTCCCGAGTAGCTGGGACTACAGGCGCCCACAACCGCGCCCGGCTAATTTTTTGTATTTTTAGTAGAGACGGGGTTTCACCGTGGTCTCGATCTCCTGACCTTGTGATCCGCCCGCCTCGGCCTCCCAAAGTGCTGGGATTACAGGCGTGAGCCACCGCGCCCGGCCTTTTTCTTTTTTTTTTAAACGGAGTCTCATTTTGTCACTCAGTCCGGAGCGTAATGGTGTGATCTCGGCTTCCTGCAACCTCTCCCTCCTGGGTTTAAGCAATTCTCCCTGCCTTAACCTCTGGAGTAGCCGCGATTACAGGCACCTGCCCCCACTCCTAGCTAATTTTTCTAGTTTTTAGTAGGGACGGGGTTGCACCATGTTTAACAGGCTGATCTTGAACTCCTGACCTCAAGTGATCTGCCCGCCTCGGCCTCCCAAAGTGCTGGAATTACAGACGTGAGCCACCATGCGCAGCTGAGAGCATCTTCATTCTTAGAAAATACATAGTGAAGTTTTTAGAAATAAAGTACTGTGATGTATGCAACTTTCTCTCATGGTTTTGAAAAAAATACTTGCTATAAATGGAGAAGGGAGGAAGAGAGTAATGATAAAGTAGATGGATCACAATGTTATTAATAGTTGAATCTGGGGCCAGATGCAATGGGTCACGCCTGTAATCCCAACATTTTGGGAGGCCAAGGTGGGCAGATCACCTGAGATCAGGAGTTTGAGACCAGCCTGGACAGCTTGGTGAACGAAACCTGTGTACTGAAAATACAAGAATTAGCCGGGTGCAGTGGCGGGTGCCTGTAATCCCAGCTACTCGGGAGGCTAAGGCAGGATAATCACTTGAACTCAGGTGGCGGAGGTTGCAGTGAGCCAGGATCATGCCATTGCACTCTAGCCTGGGCGACAGAGCAAGAATCCATCTTAAAAAAATAAAAATAAAAAAAATAAGGTTGAACCTGGGTAAAGCATATATGAATCTTTTTCCTGTACTATTATTATTGCAATTTTTTTTGTAAATTGGAAATTATTTCCAATAAAAAGTTGAAAAACTGACAAAGCTGATTTATTTTATTTTTTATTTTTTTTTGAGACGAAGTCTTGCACTGTCACCTGGGCTGGAGTACAGTGGAGCGATCTTGGTTCACTGCAACCTCCGCCTCCCGGATTCAAGCGATTCTTCTGCCTCAGCCAACCCAGTAGCTGGGATTATAGGCACCTGCCAACATGCCCGGCTAATTTTTTGTATGTTTTAGTAGAGACGGGATTTCACCATGTTGGCCAGCCTGGTCTCAAACTGACCTCATGATTAGCCTGCCTCAGCCTCCCACAGTGCTGGGATTACAGGCATGAGCCACTGCGTCTGGCCTATATTTTATTTTTAAATGATCAGCAGAAACCTTGTAAGCTGAAGACTACAATGAACAGCTTCTATCAACAAGTAAACTATAGAGCAGTTGTTCTCAGAGTGGATCCTGGACCATCATCATCTCTTTACCACCTGGGAACTTGTTGGAAATCCAAGTTCTTAAGGGCCATCCTAAACCTACTGAATCAGAAACTCTGGGGTGGTGCCCAGTAGTCTGTGCTTTTAAGAAGTCCTCCTGATAATTTTAATGTACCCTGAGGACCACCGGCAGTAAACTGTTTAGATTCTTTATTCTTGAACTTTTGCATAGTTTAAAAGTGACTTAATTAGCAAGTGGACCTTCTGTAAGTAGACAGAGTTAATGCTTATGTGCTTTAGGAGCCAATGCTGATCACATGCCTTGCCTACCTAATATCAGTTCTCCTGCTCTGCATAGCAGGAGGAGCTATAGTAGTGTTGGTACTATCTTATGACTTCAGTTATATGTAACTAAGGACATATAACTTAGTTGTTTTTTCTGTTTATATATAGTACACTTCCTCCAGAAATCTTGGAATGGTTGTAGGTCTTCTCATTCACACAGTGTTTCTGTGACATATTAATGCAGGCAGAATTGCTTTTGATTTTTAGGTTTATTTGCATAGTACGTAGTATATAAGCTTGCTGTGATATTTTTCCAAAGGGATTTAATATCATTTAAGCAAAAATGATATAGCTTCTGGATTATGTTTCCTAATAAGGCTCAAACATAGAAAGAAATTATAGTAACTGAAGTGCTACAGAATTACTTTAGTACTGGTTTATTAATTAATGTCACAAAGTTACAGGATTACCAAGGTGGTGTTAGTAGGAAGAAGCAATATCTTGCTTTAGTCTATCAGTGTTCTTGTGGTGAATGGTCAGTTTCTGCATTCTTGAAAAGGAAAATTCTTGGAAAGTGGGTGTTTGCAATGACTAGGTCAGTCACTTGGTCTGCTGCCTGGCATTTTGGGTCTACTGAAAGTGACATTGTAGCAAAGGCCCTATACCTTCTGCATTTCTTTCTTTTCTTTTTTTCTTTTTTCTTTTTTTTTTTTTTTTAAGTAGAGACAAGGTCTTGCTTTGTTGCCCAGGCTGCCCTTGACCTCCTGTCAAGCAGTCCTGTCACCTTAGCTTCCTGAGTAGCTGGGACTACAGGCGTGTACCACCATGAGTGGTTAATGTAAATTTTTTGTTTTTTGAGACAGTTTCACTCTTGTTGCCCAGGTTGGAGTGCAGTGGCATGATCTCGGCTCACTATAGCCTCTGCGTCCTGGGTTCAAGCGATTCTCCTGCCTCATCCTCCCAAGTAGCTGGGATTACAGGCTCCTGCCACCACACCCAGCTAATTTTTTGTATTTTTGTAGTAGAGATGGGGTTTCATCATGTTGGCCAGGCTGGTCTCGAACTCCCGAGCTCAGGGGATCCACCTGCCTTGGCCTCCCAAAGTGCTGGGATTACAGATGTGAGCCACCATGTCTGGCCTATTTTTTAATTTTTTTGAGACAGAGTCTCCCTCAGTCACCCAGGCTGGAGTGCAGTGGTGCAATCTCAGTTCACTGCAACCTCCGACTCCTGAGTTCAATTCTCCTGCCTCAGCTTCCCTGGTAGCTGGGATTACAGGTGCCCACCACCACGCCCAGCTAATTTTTTTTTTTTTGAGACAGAGTCTTGCTCTGTTGCCCAGGCTGGAGTGCAGTGGCGCGATCTCGGCTCACTGCAAGCTCTACCTCCCGGGTTCACACCATTCTCCCGCCTCAGCCTCCCAAGTAGCTGGGACTACAGGCGCCCGCCACCTCGCCCAGCTAATTTTTTGTATTTTTAGTAGAGACGGGGTTTCACCATTTTAGCCAGGATGTTCTCAATCTCCTGACCTCGTGATCCGCCCATCTCGGCCTCCCAAAGTGCTGGGATTACAGGCGTGAGCCACCGCGCCCGGCCCCAGCTAATTTTTGTTGGCTGGCCTAGGGAAGAATCTGTGATTCAGTGCTGCAGGGATCAGGTGACCCTGGTGAGAGAGGTTCTGGAACAAGGGTTAATTTGGTCATTTTTGGAATGACCTGGGATTTGGCTTATTTATTTTATTTTTAAAATTTCCCGCTGGGCACAGTGGGAAATACCTGTAATCCCAGCACTTTGGAAGGCCGAGGCCAGTGAATCGCTTGAGCTCAGGAGTTCGAGACCACCCTGGGCAACATGGTGAAACTCCATCTCTCCAAAAAAATACAAAAAAATTAGCTGGACATGGTGGTGCATACCTGTAGTCCCAGCTACTTAGGAGGCTAAAGCAGGAAGATCAGTTGAGCTAGGGAGATGAGGGTGGAGGTTGCAGTGAGCCAAGATCATGCCACTGCACTCCAGCATGGGCAACAGAGAGAGACCCTGTCTCAAAAAAATAAAATGGTGAATGTAAAATAAAATGGTAGCTCATGCCTATAATCCCAATACTTTGGGAGGCCGAGGTGGGTGGATCACTTGAGGCCAGGAGTTACAGACCAGCCTGGTCAACATGGCAAAACCCCATCTCTACTAAAAATACAAAAACTAGCCGGGCTGGTGGTATATGCCTATAATCCCAGCTACTTGGGAGGCTGAGGCAGAGGTCGCAGTGCGCTGAGATCACACCACTGCACTCCAGACTGGATGACAGAGTGAGACCCTGTCTGAACATCACATCACATCACATCACATCACATCACATCACATCACATCACATCACATCACATCGTAACGTAACATAATGTAACATATAAATTTTCAAGGCAGAAATCTTGTAGTCAGCCTTACTGTTTGTTGACAAGGACATGGTCCTGAGCGCAGAAATCTCGGCAGTTGATAAAGCCAAGAAGACAGATACTAATTAAAGAAGTTTCCAGATTTTGCATCTTCTGGCATCTCAGCTAAATGGCTCTGAGGAAGAGGATACCACTTACCAGTTTTGAGACACAGACAGGTTATATTCTCTTCCTCAAAACCATTTAGCTGAGATGGAATTTGCCTCTCTGAGGTTGGGGAAGGTGTTTGAACTCTGTTTACAGCCCTCTGTCAGTTCCACTGCCTTGCCGAGTTCTCTCACCCTTCTTTAGATAGAATTGCTGTTGGCTTCTGTGTCCTCACTTACCTCTTTTGCCAAATGCTCAGGTAGCTTTGGCTGAGTCTTCCAGGTTTGATAAGGCTGTATAGGGCTTCCTGTGCCTTTTGGTAGCTAGAAGTCACTGAAGAGGTACTTCTGCTAGAGTGGCAAGAAGAAAAGGGTCATTACTCAGCTTGTATAGTGCAGGGGCTGCTTGACTCCCAGCTTCAGTCTAGGCAGGGGAGTTTATTTATACAGTTACCTTAAATGAGCACCAGATAGAGGCCATCTATAAAAACTGTTTACAGGATTTAAAAATACATTGACATTGGCTTTTGCCTTTAACCTTCTGCTTGCAACAGAACATCTGATGAGACCTATGCTGCTCACCGTTTCTAGGTTACATTCTGTACCCTTGCAGTGTAAATTAATTTTTGCGTGGTTCCATGTTTCTTGCTTAGGTTATCTCTTAGGTCTTCTGTCTGATTTAAATGTAAGCCTTCTTAGGACTAGATAGTGGTGATGGTTGCACTACTTTGTCAATATATCACTGAATTGTATGTATTTACTCTTTTAAGAATGAGTTTTTGGTATGTGAATTATGTCAATTTTTATTTATTTATTTATTTATTTTTTGAGATGAAGTTTCACTCTTGCCCAGGCTGAAGTGCAGTGGTGCAATCTCAGCTCACTGCAACCTCTGCCTCCTGGGTTCAAGCGATTCTTCTGCCTTAGCTTCCCGAGTACCTGGGATTACAGGTGCATACCACTACGTAGGCCTGGCTAATTTTTGTATTCTGTATTTTTTTTTTTTTTTTTTTTTTTTTTGAGACGGAGTCTCGCTCCATTCCCCAGGCTGGAGTGTAATGGCATGATCTCGGCTGACTACAACCTCCGCCTCCCGGGTTTAAGCGATTCTTCTGCCTTGGCCTCCCAAGTAGCTGGGACTACAGGTGCATGCCACCATACCACGCCTAGCTAATTTTTTGTATTTTTATTAGAGACGGGGTTTCACCGTGTTAGCCAGGATGGTCTCGATCTCCTGACCTCGTGATCCTCCCGCCTCAGCCTCCCAAAGTGCTGGAATTATATAGTGAGCCACCATGCGTGGTAAATTATATCAATTTTAAAAAACCTTTTTGAAAATTGGTTAAGTCATGTAAATATTGATTTCTTAAAGGTGTTTTCATAAGTACAGAGAATATTCAAAGTTTCAGCAAAAACGTTAACAGCCCACTGATTGGTACTTATACCTTGCTGGTATAATTCATAATTGATTGTTCTTAGTCTCAGTTCAGTACATTGTGCTATGTGTAGAAAACGTTGTATTTTCATTTTTAAAAATTATTATTATTATTTTGAGATGGAGTCTGACTCTGTCTCCCAGGCTGGACTGCAGTGGCACGGTCTTGGTTCACTGGCAACCTCCACCTCCCAGATACAAGTGATTCTTCTGCATCAGCCTCCTGAGTAGCGGAGATTACAGGCACCCGCCACCATGCCTGGGTAATTTTTTTTTTTTTTTTTGGTAGAGACAGGGTTTCACCATGTTAGCCAGGCTGATCTTGAACTCCTGACCTCAAGTGATCCATTTGCCTCAGACTCCCAAAGTGCTGGAATTACAGATGTGAGCCATTGCGCCCAGCCCATTTTAAAAAATTAAACCGGCCAGGTGCGGTGGCTCACGCCTGTAATCCCAGCACTTTGGGAGGCCGAGGCGGGCGGATCATGAGGTCAGGAGATTGAGACCATCCTGGCCAACATGGCGAAACTCCGTGTCTACTAAAAATACAAAAATTAGCTGGGTGTGGTAGTCCCAGCTACTCAGGAGGCTGAGGCAGGAGAATTGCTTGAGCCCAAGAGGCAGAGGTTGCAGTGAGCTGAGATTGTGTGCCATTGCACTCCAACCTGGATGACAGAGCAAGACTCCGTCTCAAAAAAAAAAGAAAAGTATAAGGAGTATTCACATTTCTATGAGATCTGTAAATTTAGGTTAGAAAATTTAGTTAGCTATGTTTTGTAATAGTCATATAAATAAGCACAAAGACCCTCCATCCTTCTTTCCAGCACGTGACAGTGGAAGAAAAGGGTAATAAAGTAGATTTTTTGTTACTCTCATTGGTAAAAATAAATCTGTCCATGAGAAGGTTAACACTGAGTTTACCATCTTGATGATTCCATATGGTTCCTAGCAATTCTGATCTCAGGGTTGGTGGGCAGAATGTTTAGGTCTCTGGGTAGAATATCTTCTGTGCCTTTTCTGTGAATTGTAAAATTACATTTGGGAAATAAAGAAAAAAAATCCCTGATTATCCCACTACAGCAATACAACCACTGTAATCATTTTGGTATGCAGTTGTGTTGCATTATGTGAATTTTCTGATTTTTGTATGTCCACCTGTGCTCATTTGAACTGTATCCCCTCCCCACTTCCCACACCCTGTTTTCTCACTCCTGGAGTGAGCCTGGGCAGTGGGGATGAGACTTGCTTGTGGCTTCAGTTTGTTTCCTTTTCTAAGTTTCTCTGAGTGGGCATTCACTGTGCTGGCTGTGATTCTGTTATTTAAAGCAATATATTTTCATACCTTATGGCCCTTAAATGCAAGCCAACCTCTTCATCTGGTGTCAACCAAAGGAAAAGTGATTTGTTGCAGCGCTGGAGGACAAACTGGCAATGTTGGACTTACCTAAATTGAAAGATGGTATGTTGTTCTTCACCTTGGGGTCTTCAAGTATGATTTTGACAGTGCATGGTTTTTATCTCACATGCTGACTTTTGTCTTTAACCCCTGAGTTAGATGCAATTTAATTCCAGTCCTTTTTCCTATATACATTTTACATAATTATCCATAAGGGTATGTTCATTTTTAAGGCTCTTAAAATATACTATATCAAGTATCTTTCCATATTGCTATACAATTTTTGTAGCCGTCATTTATAACGGGACATTTTAGTTTTCATCTTTTCAGAAGAATTTTGGGAACTGGTATAATCAGCTCCTGAGAATGCTTTCTAATTTGCATACTCAGGTCTACTCACAATAGTTCTGCCATAGATATTTTAAAATAGAAGCAACTGTTATGCTGCTAAGTTGAATATTTCTTAACTAGGCTTATTAACAGGGGCATAGATGTATGTTTTCAGGCATATGGGACTCTTTCTGTAACTGAGCTTGTAGAGTTTAGAATTAAGATTATTTAAGTTAGTCTGTGATCTTGTTGAAGAGTGAGAGGCTAGAGTGTAGTGGTTAAAAACATCAACTTGAATCTGGACTGCATTTAAAACTCAGTATTGGTATTTACTTGGTTACTTTGACCAATTTATCTATCCTTTCTTTGCCTTCTTCTCCATGGCTAAAATCAGGCTAATAATATTTACCTCATAAGATAGTATTGTGAATATTAAATCAGTATATACAAAGTATTTAGAATAAAATCTTGAACCAACAAGTTCTATGTAAATATTACTTACTTTCATTGTCTATTTTTCTAATTGCTGAAAATCCTTATGGCACAACCATGAGTCTTGAACACACAAAATACCTTTTTTTTTTTTGTAAACGTTTTAGACAGTATAGTTAAACCTTAAATTTCTGTTCTTGTTTGATAGCTAAAGTTTCAGTCAGAATAAATTTAGTGTTGGGCTTGTGAATATAATATTAAATCTGAAGTATGTTGTCAACATACGGTATTGCAGGGTTGATGTCTAGAAATGCTATATTAGATTCCCATAATGTTTTCTGTATCTTTTTCTTCCCAGTGTCTACTTGTCCTTTAGCAAAGTATGAACATTGTCATGAATCTTTTCTCTCTCTGTCCACAGTTTCTGTGTGCGTCTCTGGGCCACAGTAGTTACTTCTTTAAGCACAGAAAGGAAACTTAGAGCTTTGCCAGTTTTGGTGTTTGTTCCCTATGTTTTTCATCCGGGCAGCTATGGGGAGGGTTGCTTTCCACACATCTGGGTACTCCACTGATATGTTCTGTAGAAGTAATCAACACACTCGAGAGTACACCTGCTTGTTCCGTGGCTAACCCTTTCTGATTGTGGACATACATTTGAGTGTTTGCAGTGGATATTTGGTGCTAACAGGTGTCTTAGTTCCTTCTGTTATTCTATAATGTTTCCCAAGAATATTCAGAATTGTTTATAAAATGCAGAGTGATTTATGTATTAGGAGTTCACTGAGTTTGACCAAGAAGATTCACTTGAAAGGAATTAAGTAACAAAACAGTTTCCATTGTTAATAGGATATGCACGCTGTTTCTCTAAAGTACTTTTATTTCTTCAGAGTTATTAAGCAGAGGAGACTGATTTTGTGGTAAGTTTGGAGGGGTTAGTTTTAATCCATGTTGGTCAAAGTCGTGAAAGTAGATTAGAAAATCTGTTTCTCATCCTACAGTAGTGCTGAGGTTTCTAGTAGATTGTTTTTCTTCTTCCTAGTCATTTTCTGAAACTCGAAGCAAGGATCAACCCATACCATTGTAATGTTTCATAGTGAACTTGGAGTATTTAACAAGTCTAAAATCAAAGTTTATTATTAGTAGTAAAACATTTTAAAGCCATTCATTTCATGTGACAAGGAATTTTAACTCATTTCACCAAATGTGGTATGTTTTTAAACTTATACTTTCTATTGCTCTAGTTTTATTGATCTTTGATACATTGATTCAGTGATATCAGTTTCCTATGGTTATATATACTTTGTGGTCAAAATTATCATAGGGTTTTGTGTTTTTCTTTGCCTGAGTTTTGTTTCTCATCTGAACATCACATCTTTTTCTTGCTGTTCCATTTACACAGTGTCATTCTTAGAGATGAGCTTCTTTATCCTCTGAGGCAGTGGAGGAAGCATGGAAACCACATGGGGAGCATTGCATTGACAAGTTTATTTTTGTAGTCACATGGTGGCAGTATCAGGGAAATTACAGGAACTGGTTAGATTCGAGTTCAGCAACCTATAAATCCCAGGACTTCCCAGTCTCGTGGATCATAGGACCTCAGGTGATCCGCCTGCCTTGGCCTCCCAAAGTGCTGCAAGTGACACTTGCTTAGGAGTAAGGTGAAGGGTATTTTATAGCTCTAATGGTTTGTACAATTCTTAAACATGTATTGATTGCTAACAACTACTGTCTTTCTCCCAGCTTGCCCCACCACCAGTCTTTGTGCATAAGCACAAATTTGGACACAGTTATTTGTACTTATTTATGCTTTTACACCTTCTTCCTTTTATAAAGATTTTAGCTGGTTTATGACTTGAGTTGAAACAAGGAAAGAAAGAGGAGACCTGAAATGGTCTGTCCCCTGCCAACCAGAAGCCTCCTGTGGTATCCAAACAGAATAGTTGCCTCAGTCTGTCAGCACTTCTGTCTTTGAAGGTGGTTTCTGCTTGAAAAGTGGTGACTATTAGCATAGCCTGGGGATATTTGCTTTTTTTCTTTCGGGATACTTTTTTTTTTTCTAGATACTTTCTTGCTCTTGTCGACTTTGTTTTTCTGAAAGATTTAGCCTGTGGTTAAAATGTTTCGGGTCCCCACATGAACTCTCTGTGGGATTACCCAATTCTGGGGTACCTTCACCAGATCACCAGTGCTAAAGAGGGCAAAGGATCTTCTTGGTTAATAGAAAAGACTATTTTGGAATGAATCTCAAAGTCCAGAAACATCGAGACTTTCCTTCAGTACTTTTTTCTATTTGGGGTAGCAACTTTACTTAGTGTAGGGGGGGGACGGGTTAGTTGGGAGGGCTTGTGTTTAAGGGGTTCAGAAACAGGGGATTTAAGTGTGTCTTTTGTGTTTGCAAGGCACTAACACCACTCCCGTCTGTATTTAAATGCTGTCCCCAGGTTACGACTATGGCTATGTCTGCGTGGAGTTTTCACTCTTGGAAGATGCCATCGGATGCATGGAGGCCAACCAGGTTGCTTTATACTTCGGTCAAATGATGCTGGAAGGATATATTTTTTTATATATGGGGAGGGAGGGTTTCAAATGATTTCACTTTGGAAAGGTACAAGAAGTCTATCTTTGGAGCATACTGCATTCCAACCATCAATTGTGAGGAAAATCTTTAAAAAGGCTGGAAAGCTTTCTCTAGAAAACTTAATGGGCACAGAGTGCATTTTAAAAGCTAGAGCCCAGTTGCTTTTGGATTAGATTCCAAAGACAATAGTTGGGGGGGGAAAAATGACACATCTGGAGTGTTTCCTCTTGGAGTGTAACTGAGATGGTAATCCTGATGCAAAGAATGATCCTTGATTGTCTGTGACCCCAAGGATCTGCCTAGCACGGAAATTCTAGGTCAGTAGTTACACCCAGACCTAGGGTGAAGACCTCAGATGGTGACTCCTATGGCATCAGGTCCTGCCTGCAGGGACTACTTCCAAAAGAGAGCTATCAGGGAAGAGAGAGGAGTGGATTGTTGGTGTCTATTGCATTCATCATTGTTCTTAGCCAGTTGGAGTTGCATACTCAAGTCCTTGGCTGCGTATAGTCAGAGCTGATGAATCAGAATCTGTACTCACCTTACGTTTGAACTATCTGGAGTGATTCAGCTTGCCACCTAGATTTTTCATCTATGTCTTTAATTGAACCCTGCCTGGTAGTTTTGGGAGGAATTTATAAATGGGTAGAATCCTTCCTGTTACGGTGTTTCCTTGGGGAAAGTTGTTTTCTTCGAGTTGTTTCAGTTCCTCCGTCTGTAAAGTAGGAAAAGAAACAGGAATGTAGTTTGATTTTTTTTTTTTTTAAATGTATCCACTGCCTGTACTTAATAGTGTGAATACAGTGGGCCCAGAATCTTTTTTTTTTTTTTTGCTCTTGTTGCCAAGGCTGGATTGCAATGGTGCGATCTCGGCTCACCGCAACCTCCGCCTCCCTGGTTCATGCGATTCTTCTATCTCAACCTACTGAGTAGCTGGGATTACAGGCATGTGCCACCATGCCCGGCTAGTTTTGTATTTTTAGTAGAGATGGGGTTTGTCCACATTGGTCAGACTGGTCTCGAACTCCTGACCTCAAGTGATCCGCCTGCCTTGGCCTCCCAGAGTGCTGGGATTACAGGCATGAGCCACTGTGCCCAGCCAGGCCCAGAATCTTAAAAGAAGGCTCTGCCAGAGAAGAGTAGTTATTACATGAGAACTCTTCTCCTTCTGTAGCCTGATGCTTTGTTCAGCTTTGTTTAACTCAGTGTGGCTCATTATACGTACTTTTCTCTTCTTGGCCAAGTTCTCCTCTTATGGGTATGGAAATGACATGCTGTAAATGCTTTGGGAGCAAGCACTCATTAGAGAAGACTTTTGTTGTGTCCTTACCTTGTCAGTAGTCTAAGCTTATCAGATCCTTAGAGAATGACGGGCTTAGGACCATATACCCTAGATTTAAGAGGGTTCTCATTGACCATTTGTTCAGTGTCCATCACTGAATCACTTACCAAATACAGTTGACACTCTGTCCACAGGTTCCACACCCATAGATTCAACCAAATGCTGATTGAACATATTCAGGAAAAAGATACATTAATAATACAACAATAAAAAATAATACAGGCCAGGAGTGGTAGCTTACCTCTGTAATCCCAACATTTTGGGAGGCCCAGATGGGAGGACTGCTTGAGGCCAGGAGTTCGAGACCAGCCTGGGCAACATAGGGAGACTCCATCTCTACAAAAAATAAAAGTGAAAAATGTAGCCAAGTGTGGTGACGTGAACCTGTAGTCCTATCAACTTGGGAGGCTAAGATGAGAGGATTACTTGAGCCCAGATTGAGACTGCAGTGAGCTGTGATCACTCTGCTGCACTCTAGCCTGGGGTGACAGAGCGAGACCCTGTCTCAAAAAACAAACAAAAAAGTACAGTTAACTATTTATATAGTCTTTATTAGGTATTAGATATTATAAGTAATTTAGAGATGGTTTAAAGTATATTGGAGGATGTGTGTAGGTTGTATGCAAATACCATATGATTTTATATAAGGGACTTGAGCATCCTGAGATTTTTGTGTCCTTGTGGGTCCTGGAACCAATCTCCCATGGACACCAAGGGACAACTGTACTAATCACGTGTCAGAAACTGCTACATGCCAATTTTGAAGAGAAGAAAAAAGCTTCCAATCTGTGTGCTTACGATGGATCCTATTCTGACAATCTGTCTGATTTTGAGAACACTCATTAATTCATAAGCAACTTGTTCTTATCAGTGAATAGTGATTAAGTCCTTTGCCTCTGTACTAAGTACTCAATGTAATAACTGATAGCTGAATGCTGTAAAGAAAACGAAGCAGGGTATCAGGAGAATGCATCATGGTGGCAATTTTAGAGGGGTAGTCAGGGAAACTTCTTGAGGAGTGACATACATTTGAGTTGTGACTCATGGTGAATAATGTATCCAGAACACTTACTATAGTACCCTGCACTTGGTAGCATTTGAATTAGTTTGAAATTCGATGTCCTTCTTTCTTTCTCTTACCCTCTTCCACATGTCAAGTAATTTCCAATTATAAATTTTGTGTGTGTGTGTGTGAGACAGAGTCCAACCAGGCTGGAGTGCAGTGGTGTAATCTTGGCTCACTACAATCTTAACCGCCCGGGTTCCAGAGATCCTGCTGTCTCAGCCTCCCCAGTAGCTGGGACTACAGGTGTACACCACCACGCTTGGGTAAATTTTTTTTTCTTTTTTTTTTGAAATGGAGTCTCGCTCTGTTGCCCAGGCTGGAGTGCAATGGCACGATCTCAACTCGTTGCAGCCTCTACTTCCTGGGTTCAAGTGATTCTCCTGCCTCAGCCTCTTCAGTAGCTGGGATTACAGGTGTCCGCCACCACATCTGGCTAATTTTTGTATTTTTAGTAGAGACGGGGTTTCACCATGTTGGCCAACTCCTGACCTCAGGTGATCCACCTGCCTTGGCCTCCCAAAGTGCTGGGATTACAGGTGGTGAGCTACCATGTCCTGCCAACTTTTGTATTATTAGTAGAGATGGGGTTTCACCATGTTGGCCAGGCTGGTCTTGAACTCCAGACCTTAGGTGATTTGCCTGCCTTGGGCTCCCAAGGTGCTGGTATGACAGGCATGAGCCCCTGTGCCTGGCCTCCAATTATAATTCTAAGAAAATAAATTTATTTTTATATCTGAAGTTTATTAAAACTAATTCTTTAAGGAAATGGATGTGGATTAAGCTCCTTACGACATAGTAAACAATCTTATGAGAGACATAAGAATGTGAGGCTGGCCGGGCGCGGTGGCTCAAGCCTGTAATCCCAGCACTTTGGGAGGCTGAGACGGGCGGATCACGAGGTCAGGAGATCGAGACCATCCTGGCTAACATGTTGAAACCCCGTCTCTACTAAAAAATACAAAAAACTAGCCGGGCGAGGTGGCGGGCGCATATAGTCCCAGCTACTCGGGAGGCTGAGGCAGGAGAATGGCGTAAACCCGGGAGGCGGAGCTTGCAGTGAGCTGAGATCTGGCCACTGCAGTCCAGCCTGAGCGACAGAGCGAGACTCCGTCTCAAAAAAAAAAGAAAAAAAGAATGTGAGGGAAGAAGTCCTGACTCCTCAGGGTGAATAAAGTAAATATTTTGGGAGGCTGAGGCGGGCGGATCCCGAGGTCAGGAGATCGAGACCATCCTGACCAATAAGATGAAACCCTGTCTCTACTAAAATACAAAAAATTTAGCCAGGCGTGGTGGCGCATGCCTGTAGTCCCAGCTACTCGGGAGGCTGGGGCAGGATAATTGCTTGAATCCAGGAGGTGGAGGTTGCAGTGAGCCAAGATCACGCCACTGCACTCCAGCCTGCTGACAGAGCAAGACTCTGTCTCAAAAAAAAAATAAAATTAAATAAATAAATAAATAAATAAATAAATAAATAAATAAAAAGATAAAGTAAATATCTGTGGAAGATAAAATGTGTTTGTAGGCCGGGCACTGGCTCAAGCTTATAATCCCACCACTTTGGGAGATTGAGACAGGAGGACCACTTGAGCTCAAGAGTTTGAAATGAGCATGGGGCAAACAGTAAGACCCTGTCTAAATTAAAAAAAAAAAAGTCTCTGTCTATCTTTTCCCCCAGTTTTACTTACAGACCAAATTGGTACAGATTCTGAGTCACCACGGTCTGCTTGGCAACTCTTAGAGCCTGAGTGTGTGTGTGCCTCTGAGAAGGTTACTCCAAAGTACTTTGGGTTGAGTTTTTTGTAACTCTTTGCTATCCTGACACTTGATGTGAAATGTCTTTTATTTCATTGCTGGGTACTTGTAGGCCTAGGGGATGGAAATAAAGGAACTTTCTGCTAGCTTGCTTTGTCAAATATTGTTGGGTAGGTGTGCCTTCGTGAAGTTGCTCAAGATGATAACCACGGTCCCTCTAGCCTTTTCCCAGTGCCTGTATCAAGCTGTCAAACAGTAGAATGCTCTGCAGCAGTACTGAGCTTTGTGGCTGTGGTGACCCACCAGGGTATCACTTAGGCAACAGCTGTCTGTCTGGGGAAATAAGAATGTATGAATCTGTTAGCCTATACCATCACCATTTCCATCTAGGAGAAGGGGGCAGCCAGCAAACACTGTCAGGCAGAGCCTTTCATTCCACCCTTCCTGCAAAGTGTATTTCTAGCCCTGTCATATGCCCTTGGCTTTCTTTGTTGTCAAGTCTCTGGGAGATTGAGGGTACGTATTATCTCCTGCTTTGTGTGCCATTGCACTGGGACTTGGGGAGGGGAGTAAGAAGTATTGTGTTAAAATGTTAATCCCTTTCAGTGGTTGCCCAGTTGTGAGTACTAGCCCTCTCAGACTGTTGGCATTTGATATGCAGGAATTAACATTTTATTTTCTCAAATATGCTGGTGTGATGCTTGTTGTCTGTACTTATTTGGCCAAATTAGTCACTAAAGTGCCCTTATAGAAGATAACTCTGGGAGACGTATGTATTTCTCTGAAAAAAATTTTTTTTTTTTTTTTTTTGAGACGGAGTCTCGCTCTGTTGCCCAGGCCGGAGTGCAGTGGCATGATCTCGGCTCACTGCAAGCTCCACCTCCCAGGTTCATGCCATTCTCCTGCCTCAGCCTCCCGAGTAGCTGGGACTACAGGCGCCCGCTGCCACGCCCGGCTAAAGTTTTTGTATTTTTAGTAGACACGGGGTTTCACCATGTTAGCCAGGATGGTCTCGATCTCCTGACCTTGTGATCCACCCGCCTCGGCCTCCCAAAGTTCTGGGATTACAGGCTTGAGCCACCGCGCCTGGCCTTATTTCTCTGAAATTTTTATTCTCCTTTCCTTTTCCCTTTCCCTTTCCCTTTCCCTTTCCTTTTCCCTTTCCTTTCCTTTCCTTCCTTTCCTTTTTCTTTTTTTCTCTCCTTTTTCTCTTCTCCTTTCCTTTCCTGCCCTGTCCTGTCCTTTTTTCTTTTTTCTTTTCTTATCTTATTGGAAACAAGGTCTCCTTCTGTCACCCAGGCTGAAGTGTAGTGGTGCGATCATGGCTCACTGCAGCTTCAATCTACTGTGCTGAAGTGATCCTTCCAACTCAGTTCTCTTTAGTAGCTGGAACTACCACCACCACACCTGGCTAATCTTTTTTATTTTTATTTTTTGTAGAGACAGGGTTTTGCCACATTCCCAAGGCTGATCTTGAACTCCTGGACTCAAGCAATTTACCCATCTCGGCCTCCCAAAGCACTAGGATTCCAGGTGTGAGCCACAATGCCTGGACTATTTTTAAATTTTTATTTTTTGGAGACTTAGGGTTTTATTTTGTTACTCAGGCTGGAGTGCAGTGGTACTCAGGTGGAGAGCTCATTGCAGCTTTAAACTCCTGGGCTTAAGCAATCCTCTCACCTCAGCCTTCTGAGTAGCTGGACTACAGGCACCTGCCACCATGTTCGACTAATTAAAGAAAAAAATCTGTTCATAAAGATGGGATCTTTCTGTGTTGCCCAGGCTGCTTTTGAACTCCTTACCTCAAGTGATCCTCCCACCTGGACCTCCCAAAGTGCTGGGATTATAAGCATGAGCCAGCGCGCCCAGCCTTACTCACCTTTTTGTATGACACTATCAGTCTTTCTAAAGTGCAAAGAAAAAGGGTTCTGTTATCATCTGATGTGAAAATTCCTTTAAACATTGACTTTTTCTGGTGTGAGGAATGAAGGCTATGGAATACATGAAGTTTTATGAAATAGTGTTTTTGTGTGTGTGTGTGTATCAACAAAATTAAGAGAGTTTGGGTTGTTGAAAATACAAGAGTGTTTTTGAAGGTATGTGTAGGAAGCCAAATCTCAAATGTGGTCTGTCCTTGTGATTAAAATTAGAGCAATGGGGAAGCCAGGTGTGATGTCTCACACCTGTATTCCCAGCACTTTTGGAGGCTATGACAGGAGGATCACTTGAGCCCAGGAGTTGAGTCCAGGCCTGGGTAACGTAGCGAGACCTCGTTAAAAATTAGCTAGGTGTGGTGGCACATGCCTATTGTCCCAGCTATTTGGAAGGCTGAAGTGGTAGGATCGCTTGAGCCTGGGAGGTCAAATCTACAGTGAGCCGTGATTGTGCCACTGCACTCCAACCTGGATGACAGAATGAGAGATAGTGCCTCAAAAAAAAAAAGAGCAACAGAGAAAGCTTATGTTTTTAGTGATAAGAATGCTATTTGTGAGGCCATGATGGAAAAAATTGGTGAAGAACCTAGTTTGTTGGAAACTTAAGTTGGTAGTAAAGACATAATACTATCTGAAACACTTTAGTACTTAAATTGTGTGCGTTCCAAGCAACAAAACCAATCTGTAGGTTGAAGGTTGTAGTGTTACCTAAACAACTGTCACCCCAAAAACACTTCATTGAGGAGTATCCGGCTTCCTAGCCAGAGCTCAATTGTGTAACTTATGGCTTGAATCATGCCATTCTTCCTGGAAACTTCAATTTCAGTACTTTTTCCTGATCACCCTCAGTAGAGTAGTAGTAGAAACATGGGGAACTGCATTCTAAAATGAGTATATAGGTTCATATCCTAACTAGAAAAAATATTACAACAATTAATGAGTACAAACCAAGGATTATTGAAGTCTTGCTCTCAAGAGAGTTGGGGTATTCAAGAAAATTAAAAGTGAATTTAGGCCGGGCATGGTGGTTCACATCTGTAATCCTAGCACTTTGGGAGGCCGAGGTGGGCGGATCATGAGGTCAGGAGATCGAGACCATCCTAGCTAATACAGTGAAACCCCGTCTCTACTAAAAATACAAAAAATTAGCCGGGCATGGTGGTGGGCGCCTGTAGTCCCAGCTACTTGGGAGGCTGAGGCAGGAGAATGGCGTGAACCCGGGAGGCGAAGCTTACAGTGAGCCAAGATCGCGCCACTGTACTCCACCTTGGGGAACAAAGCGAGACTCTATCTCAAAAAAAAAAAGTGAATTTAAGGATTGATGACTTGATTACACATTTTGGCTATATATCCACTGATTGAGACTTTTTTTTTTTTTTTTTTTTTTTTGAGATGGAGTCTCACTGTGTCGCCCAGGCTGTAGCGCAGAGGTGCTCACTGCAACCTCTGCCTCCTGGGTTAAAGCGATTCTCCTGCCTTAGCCTCCCGAGTAGCTGGGATTACAGGCATGTGTCACCATGCCCGGCTAATTTTTGTATTTTCAGTAGAAACGTACTTTCACCATGTTGGCCAGGCTGGTCTTGAACTCCTGACCTCAGGTGATCCACCCGTCTCGGCCTTCCAGAGTGCTGGGATTACGCGTGTGAGAGCCACTGTACCCAGCCCAGTGATTGAGACTCAATGACTTGAAGCAGTATAATGTAGCAGTATAACATAATATTCTGGAAGCAGACTACTGGGGGTTGCATTTCCGCTCCATCACTTTCTAAGGTGTACTTGAACAAGTGGCTTAACCTCTCTGTGTTTTAATGTACTCTCACATACGTCTAGGGATTAAATAAGTTAATGCATGTAAGGTGATTAGAACTAGGGCTGGCACAGAGTGAACGTTGAGTGTGTCTTTGTTGTTATCACAACAACTTCTCATCTGAAACAAAGTCTTAAGTTACAGCAGCTCTGGTCTTGGCTTAATGGAGTATATGACAAAAAGGATTTGGTGGCAGTGCCTAGGAGGATTTTTTTTTTCTTTTCCCCATCAACAGTACTTCTCATTTAGCCTGTTGATTGATACTGATTATCAGGGGACTCCTTCCAGGCTCCCCTAGTTGGAGGTTTTTTTTTCTTCTTCTTTTTCTTTTTTTGAGACAGGGTCACATTCTGTCTCCTAGGCTGGAGTGCAGTGGTGCGATTTCGGCTCACTGCAACCTCCATTTCTGGGGCTCAAGCCACTCTCATGCCTCAGCCTCCTGAGTAGCTGTGGCTATAGATGCGTGCCTGGCTAATTTTTGTATTTTTGTAGCACAGGGTTTTGCCATTTGGAAGGCTGAAGTGGGAGGATCGCTTGAGGCTGGGAGGTCAAATCTACAGTGAGCCGTGATTGTGCCACTGCACTCCAACCTGGATGACAGAATGAGAGATAGTGCCTCAAAAAAAAAAGAGCAACAGAGAAAGCTTATGTTTTTAGTGATGAGAATGCTATTTGTGAGGCCATGATGGAAAAAATTGGTGAAGAACTTAGTTTGTTGGAAACTTAAGTTGGTAGTAAAGACATAATACTATCTGAAACACTTTAGTACTTAAATTGTGTGCATTCCAAGCAACAAAACCAATAATCTGTAGGTTGAAGGTAGGCTGGTCTCGAACTCCTGAAGTCAAAGTGATCCACCTACCTCAGCCTCTCAAAGTGCTGGGATTACAGGAGTGAGCTACCATGTCCGGCCCTTAGTAAGAGTTTCTGCTGCCTTAGCCTTCGAGACAGAATCTTATTTTTTTTTTTTTTTGAGACGGAGTCTGGCTCTGTTGCCCAGGCTGGAGTGCAGTGGCGCGATCTTGGCCCACTGCAAGCTCCACTTCCCGGGTTCACACCATTCTCCTGCCTCAGCCTCCCGAGTAGCTGGAACTATAGGCGCCCGCCACCACGCCCGGCTAATTTTTTTGTATTTTTAGTAGAGACGGAGTTTCACCATGTTAGCGAGGGTGGTCTAGATCTCCTGACCTCGTGATCTGCCCGCCTCGGCCTCCCAAAGAGCTGGGATTACAGGTGTAAGCCACCACCCCTAGCCATGAGAATCTTAAATTTTCTAAAGAGAAAGAGTAGGAGACAGACAGTACCACATGGAGTATGGTTAGGCCATGTAGGAAATCTAGCCTGTAGCTTTAAAATCCTAAGTTCTAAATTAGTTGGGTATGGTGGTCCCCACCTGTAATCCTAGCTACTCCGGAGGCTGAGGTAGGAGGATCGATTGTGCCCAGGAGTTCAAGGTTGAAGTGAGCTGTGATGGTGCCACTGCACTCCAGCCTGGGCAACAGAGTGAGATGCTGTCTCTCAAAGCAAAACACCCTAAGCTCTGATAACCAGCCCATTATTTGCCACATCTCAGGCTCTTTAATTATGAGAGGTACTCTAAACTGAATTCATTTTAATTTTCTCCAATTTGAAAAATAAACATTTATCATTTGGCAGTTTTAAGGGAATCTTCTGATATATGTCCTACAATGGGTTTATAATTATTTTTGTCACAAATCATGGTTTATTTCTATGGATTAAAGTAGTTTAGTTCTTAACTTGTTCTAAATTAGAAATATACCTGTATATTTTATTTTATTTTATTTTATTTTATTTTATTTTTTGAGACGGAGTCTCGCTCTGTCGCCCAGCCCAGGCTGGAGTGCAGTGGCGCGATCTCGGCTCACTGCAAGCTCCGCCTCCCGGGTTCACGCCATTCTCCTGCCTCAGCCTCTCGAGTAGCTGGGACTACAGGCGCCCACAACCGCGCCCGGCTAATTTTTTGTAATTTTTAGTAGAGACGGGGTTTCACCGTGGTCTCGATCTCCTGACCTTGTGATCCGCCCGCCTCGGCCTCCCAAAGTGCTGGGATTACAGGCGTGAGCCACCGCGCCCGGCCGTATACCTGTATATTTTAACCTTGTGCTCCTGTGTTATCACATCTCATTGGCTCAAGGGTCGTACAAAGGCGTGATTCAGTTTGTGATCTTGATTATAACTTTGGTTTATGACCTTTTGTACTTTCAGATGGTATAGGGTTTATAGGACAGAAAGATTTAGAATTTCAGCTTCATTACCTCCTGACTCTTTTTTTTTTTTTCTTTTTTTTTTGAGACGGAGTCTGGCTCTGTCGCCCAGGCTGGAGTGCAGTGGCTGGATCTCAGCTCACTGCAAGCTCCGCCTCCAGGGTTTGCGCCATTCTCCTGTCTCAGCCTCCCGAGTAGCTGGGACTACAGGCGCCCGCCACCTCGCCCGGCTTGTTTTTTGTATTTTTTAGTAGAGACGGGGTTTCACCGTGTTAGCCAGGATGGTCTCGATCTCCTGACCTCGTGATCCGCCCGTCTCGGCCTCCCAAAGTGCTGGGATTACAGGCTTGAGCCACCGCGCCCGGCCTCATTACCTCCTGACTCTTTTGTAACTGTTTTTTGTTTTGTTTTGTTTTGTTTTGTTTTGTTTTTCTTTTTTGAGGCGGATCTTGCTCTATTGCCCAGGCTGGAGGGCAGTGGTGTGATTTGGGCTGACTGCAACCTCCACCTCCTGAGTTCAAGCGATTCTCCTGCCTCAGCCTCCCGAGTAGCTGGGATTACGGGCATGCCCCACCACACCCAGCTAATTTTTGTATTTTAGTAGAGATGGGATTTCACCATGTTGGCCAGGCTGAACTTGAACTCCTGACCTCAGGTGATCTGCCTACCTTGGCCTTTCAAAGTTTTGGGATTACAGCCACTGTGCCAGGCCTCTCTTTTGTAACTTCTGAACCTCAGTTTTCTCATCTGTAAAATGAAAGGATAATTATAATACCAGCCATAGTGCAGTTGTGAGGTTAGAGTATGTATTATTTGTAAAATGGTCAGTATGATAACTGGCATGTGGTAAGTGCTCTGTAGTAAAGGGTGATTCTTAACACTGGACTCTGCTTGGTTGTACCAACTCCTCTTTTTCCTTGGCTCCTTATCCACCTCTTGGGGTTCAGAGTTGGCTGAAGGTGGCAGGCATTGCTGCTTTGGGTGGCAGCTTGATTTTAGACAGCCATTTCACATAGTGCTTTTGTTCAGGACCTCTCGGGATTTCTAGATAGACAGCAAGAGAGTTGGAGTAGCACCTGTCGTAAAGTGTCTAAGGAATGAGTACGCAAGCATTCAGCCATTTGAGGGCAGAAGACCATGACCATACCTGCCTCCCTACAGTAAACAGCCTGTTGTTTTTGCAGGTAGCATTGCAGTTAGTTCTTTTATCAGAAAATTCTTGTAGGCTGCAGGTGACATTGAGTGTTATTAGGCATCTTCTTCATTCAAGTTGAACTTGGAGGTTACAGTATATCTTTATGTCACCTTTTCCACAGGTGTTAAAGTGTTGTCATTCATCCTCTAGTGCATAGATTTTATATGCATATTTCTTGTTAAGTATATTGATGAACTGATAATTAGTTTTTCTAGAATAATATTTATTTTATATTTTATTTTATTGAGACAGAGTCTTGCTCTGTCACCCAAGCTGGAGTGCAGTGGCATAATCATGGCTCACTGCAGCCTCAACCTCCTGGGCTCAAGCCATCCTCCCCACCTCAGCCTTCTGAATAGCTGGGACTACAGGTGTGCGCCACCACACCAGGCTAATTTTGAGGGGGTGGAGGGGAGGTAGAGATGAGATCTTACTGTGTTGTCCAGGCTGGCCTTTTGATCCTGGACTCAAGCAGTACTGCCTCAGACTCACAAAGTGCTGGAATTACAGGTGTGAGCCACTGTACCCAGGCTAGAATAATTATTTTTTATTTTTATTTATTTATTTATTGAGACAGTTTTGCTCTTGTTACCCAGGCTGGAGTGCAGTGGTGCAGTCTTGGCTCACTGCAACCTCCGCCTCCTGAGTTTAAGTGATTCTCCTGCCTCTGCCTCCCAAGTAGCTGGAATTACAGGCACGCCACCACACCTGGCTAATTTTTGTATTTTTAGTAGCGACAAGGGTTTCACCGTGTTGGCCAGGCTGCTCTTGAACTCCTGACCTCGGGTGATCCACCTGCCTCGGCCTCCCAAAGTGCTGAGATTACAGGCATGAACAATGGTGCCCAGCCAGAATAATTAGTTTTAATCTCACATGGTGAGATTTGTGATGCCAATTTTGTGTACTAATGATGTATATATTACCAAAATCTGTGGTCAAGTGAAATTTGTGATTAATCTTTGTAAATGCTATTTCCAAAGGAAAACATGTAGGAGAAAAGGTGACGTATCACAGAATGTAGAGTAGTGGTTACTGGGCACAAGGGTGGCCGGGGGGAGTTGGGGGAGTGGCGGGAGAGGATAGAGAATGATAACTGATTGATACAGGGACTCTTTTTTGGGATGAGAAAAATATTCTAGAATTAAATAGTGATGGTGGTTGATCAAGCTTGTGCATGTACTAAAATACATTAAATTGTATATACTTTAAAACAGTGGATTTTACAGTATGTGAATTTTATCTCAATTTTTTAAAAAGCCTTTAAATCTAGTATGAAACTTTTTTTTAAGGCCAGGCGGGGTGGCTCACACCTGTAATCCCAGCACTTTGGGAGGCTGAGGCGGGCAGATCACCTGAGGTTAGGAATTCTAGACCAGCCTGGCCAACATGGCAAAACCCTGTGTCTACCAAAAATACGAAAATTAGCCCGACGTGGTGGTGTGTTCCTGTAGTCCCAGCTACTTGGGAGGCTGAGGCAGGAGAATTGCTTGAACCCAGGAGGTAGAGGTTGCAGTGAGCTGAGATTGCACCACTGCACTCCAGCCTGGGCAACAGAGCAAGACTGTCTAAAAAAAAAAAAAAAAAAAAAGTTTTTTTGTAGGGTTCTAGCAAAATGGGAATGAGTCCAGATCTAAAATAATGTACAGATTCATTTACCACCCTCCATCCTACCCCAGTCCCCCAAAAAGATTGTCTATCAGTTTGTCAGAAAGTTAGAGTAAAATGGTCTTAAAATGCATCAGGAGGGCTGGTCACAGTGACTGATGCCTGTAGTTTCAGCTACTCAGGAGGCTGAGGTGGGAGGATCACTTGAGCCCAGGTCTCCTGACCTCGTGATCCACCCGCCTTGGCCTCCCAAAGTGCTGGGATTACAGGCGTGAGCCACCGCACCTGGCCCATTCTAATTTTTTAAAAAAGTGATTTTTTACGAAATCACTTTTTTAAAAAATTACAGACTTACGAAATCACAGACTTACGAAAAAGTTGCAAAAATTCCTGTGTTCTTTTCACCTAGATTCTTCTTCTTTTTTTTTTTTTGTTTTTTGAGACAGAGTTTTGCTCTCGTTGCTCAGGCTGGAGTGCAATGGAGCGATCTCGGCTCACCGCAGCCTCCCCCTCCCGGGTTCAAGTGATTTTTCTGCCTCAGCCTCCCAAGTAGCTGCGATTACAGCCATGCACCACCACGCCCAGCTAACTTTATATTTTTTAGTAGAGACTGGGTTTCTCCATGTTGGTCAGGCTGCTCTCGAACTCCCGACATCAGGTGATCTACCCACCTCAGCCTCCTAAAGTGCTGATATTGCAGGTGTGCGCTACAGTGCCAGGCCCACCCAGATTCTTTTTAGCACATTTGAATGCAGATTTTTGAATAGTTACAATCTCTTCTCATTGAAAAAGGAACATCATTTGACTTGACCTCCCACCAGACACTTCCTCTGAGG
Organism: Macaca mulatta; assembly: GCF_049350105.2. Classification (NCBI taxonomy): domain Eukaryota; kingdom Metazoa; phylum Chordata; class Mammalia; order Primates; family Cercopithecidae; genus Macaca; species Macaca mulatta. The sequence goes on from NC_133407.1 coordinate 113,483,921, forward strand.
TTGGATGGAGATGCTTAAAGGTTGCTGTAGATGGTGTGTGAATTTCCACTGGGTTGAGTAGATGATGTATATGGAAGGCGATTGGGATTTACTTTGTCAGTGTCTCCGAGAGGTCTGCCACTGGGCTTTGTCAGGTGCTGGGATTGAAGGTCAAGAAGTAGGGCAACATCTAAAGCTTCCACTCCTGGGCACTGTGAGGTTTTTATAGGTCTTAAAAAAAAAAAGTGAATAGGCTGAACACGGTGGCTCACGCCTGTAATCCCAGCACTTTCGGAGGCCGAGGCAAGTGGATCACGAGGTCAAGAGATCAAGACCACCCTGGCCTCATGGTGAAACCCCATCTCTACTAAAAATACAAAAATTAGCTGGGCATGGTGGCACGCGTCTGTAGTCCCAGCTACTTGAGAGGCTGGGGCATGATAATCACTTGAACCCTGGAGGTGGAGGTTGCAGTGAGCCGAGATCTCGCCACTGCACTCCAGCCTGGTGACAGAGCGAGACGCCGTCTCAAAAATACGTTCTTCGTGAGACAGGAGGCATTTGGATGCCTGATAGAAAAAGAGGAGGCACTATGTGCTAGTCAGCTTTAGACTGAGAAGCAACAGCAACCATGGCAAAGGGAAAGCAGACTTACCCTGACTGGCCTTGATAATGTTATTCGTCAGGCAGTGGCTCTTAAACAGGGGTTGCAAGCAGTGATTTTTGACACGCTCTTCTCCCCAACCACCGGACATTTGGCAATGTCTGGAGACATTTTTGGTTGTCACAACTGGGGGTGGGTGCTACTGGTATCTAGTGAATAGAGGCCAGGGATGCTGCAAACATCCTACAATGCAAAGGGCAGCTCTCCACACAAAGAATCGTCTGGCCCAAAAATCTCTGTTGCTGAGGTTGAAAAACACTGGTGTAAGGGGACAAGAGTTGTGGTTAGTCAGAAAGGATGCCATGGATTGTCTTATAATCAGTTATCTCTTTCGTTGCCTTATTCCTGATCCCAACAGAGTGAGGATTGGCAAGGGGGTTTGGGAATATAGTGGGAGTGCTGCGTAGTGAGAGTGCCGGCATGGCACTCCAGACTGCCAGTCACAAGCTTAGCCTGTGCCCTTGGGGTAGGAGCTGTAGAATAAGACCTATTTGATATGTGGACCAGAATAAGTTCTTTAAATAATAATCAAAGGTAATAAACATTCTTAAAATATACTATCACTAAGGTAGTCTGTCATCCAGCGGAATGAGGTAGTAGTGAGAAGATTACACATATTTGGCAGCAATTACTAGAAAAACCAAATGAGTTGAAATTTCTCAAAATAGATTTTACTTCATATTTCAGATAGTTTTCCAGGGAAAATTGAAAATGCAAGTGCACATTCTCACATCCTTCTTTATACTGATTGAAACATTTGAATCTATTGGATCATCTTTTCATTAGGCTTTATTTCACAGGGCCATTTACTGGGTCCTGCATGCTGATATAGTTAAAGGGACTGAACTCAAAGTAAAAGATGCATATGTTTTATCTTAATACAATATCACTTTGCTGTAAAGGGAAACTGCTCTGTATATAGAATGCTGTGTAATAGTGACTGGGCTCTTGGAATCACATTGGAAATATCAGTAAGCAACTCATTTTAACTTTTGTTAACACAGTTAAGTGCTGAGCACCTCCAGTGTTTAAAGTTCTCTGCTAGATAATATGTGTTTATTAATGAATGAAAAAAAAATACAAACGTTAGCCAGGCATGGTGGGGCATGCCTGCAGTCCCAGCTACTGAGGAGACTGAGGCACGAGAATTGCTTGAACCCAGGAGGTGGAGGTTGCAATGAGTCGAGATCACGCCACTGTACTCCAGCCTGGCCAACAGAGCAGGACTGTCTGAAAAAAAAAAAAAGGTTTCTTTATTTTTAAATTTTTTATTTTATTTCTTTTTTCCTTTTTTTTCTTTTGAGACAGAATCTCGCTTTGTTGCCCAGCCTGGAATGCAGTGGCATGATCTTAGCTGACTGCAACCCTTGCCTCCCAGGTTCAAGCAATTCTCCTGCTTCAGCCTCCCAAGTAGCTGGGACTATAGGCACCCACCACCACACCTGGCTAATTTTTGTATTTTTAGTAGAGACGGGGTTCCACCATATTGACTAGGCTGGTCTCAAAGTCCTGACTTTACGATCTGCCCGCCTCGACCTCCCAGAGTGCTGGGATTACAGGCATGAGCCACTGCACCTGGCAAAATTTTTATTTTATTTTTAATTGATAATTGTATGTGTTTATGGAGTACCCATGTTATGATACATGTGTACATTGTAGAATGATTGAATCAGGCCAGTTAACATATCCATCACCTCATATTATTTCTTTGTAGTAAGAACATTTAAAATCTCTTTTAGCAATTTTGAAATAGATACAATACTTTGTTATTAACTCTAGTCACCATGCTGTGCAATAGATCACTAAAACTTCTTCCTCCTGTCTGACTGAAACTTTGTACTCTTTGACTAGCATTCTCCCTTTGTCCTCCACCCACTTCTCTACCCACAGCCTCTGGTAAACCACCATTTTGCTGTCTACTTCCGTCTGAGTATTTGATTTTTTTAGATTGCACATGTGAGATCATGAAGTATTTGTCTTTCTGTACCTAGCTTATTTCACTTAGCTGAGTGTCCTTCATGTTTTTCCGCATGTCGCAAATGGCAGAATTTCCTTCTTTTTTAAGGCCAAATAGTATTTCATTGTGCTTACATATCACATTTTCATTATCCATTCATTCATTGATGGGCAGTGGATGAATGGATATCATGGCTGTTGTGAATAGTACTGCAGTGAACATGGGAGTGCAGGTATCTCTCAGACATAATGATTTCAGTTTCATTGGATATTTACTGTACACAAAAGTGGGACTGCTAGATCATATGGTGATTCTAGTTTTAGTTTAGTTTTTTTTTTTTAAGAACCTCCATACAGTTTCCAAAATATCTTTACTAATTTATGTTCTCACAGTGTAAAGGTGTAAAGGGTTCTCTTTTCTCCACATCCTCACCAACACTGGTTACCATTCATCTTTTTTATAGTAGCCATGCTAATAGGTATGAGGTGACATCTCATTATGGTTTTGCTTGCTTGTTTGTTTGAGACAGTGCCTTGCTGCATCACCCAGGCTAGAGTGCAGTGGCGTGTTCCCAGCTCATTTGCAGCCTTAACTTCCTGCACTCAAGTCTCCTACCTCAGCCTCCCAAGTAGCTGGTGTGTCACCATGCCTAGCTTTTTAAAATTATTTTTATTTTTATTTTTTAATTTTTATTCGTTTATTTATTTATTTATTTATTGAGACAAAGTCTCTTTCTGTTGCCCAGGCTGGAGTGCAGCAGTACAGTTTCAGCTCACTGCAATCTCTGCCTCCTGGGTTCAAGCGATTCTCATGCCTCAGCCTCCTGAGTAGCTGCGATTACAGGCATGTGCCACCACACCCAGTTAATTTTTGTATTTTTAGTAGAGATGAGGTTTCACTATGTTGTGCAGGCTGGTCTCAAACTCCTAGGCTCAAGTGATCCTCCCACCTTGGTTTCTAAAGTGCTGGGATTACCAGCATGAAGCACTATACCCAGTTCCTTATGGTTTTAATTTGTGATTCTCTTGATAATTATTGATGTTGAACATTTTCTCATATATTTTTTGGCTATTTTTTTTTCTTCTTTTAAAAATTTATTTTTAGCCATAAGGCCAGGAATGCATGTATGTCTTCTTTCAGTAAATGTCTGGGCCGGGCACAGTGGCTCACGCCTGTAATCCCAGCACTTTAGGAGGCCGAGGTGGGCGAATCACGAGGTCGGGAGATCGAGACCATCCTGGCTAAATTGGTGAGTCGCCGTTTCTACTAAAAATACAAAAAAATTAGCCGGGTGTGGTGGCGGGTGCCTGTAGTCCCAGCTACTCGGGTGGCTGAGGCAGGAGGATGGCATGAACCCGGGAGGCAGATCTTGCAGTGAGCTGAGATCGTGCCACTGCACTCCAGTCTGGGCAACAGAGCGAGACTGTGTCTCAAAAACAAACAAAAAAAAAGAAACAACTCTTCGTATTTCAGATAGTTTTCCAGGGAAAATTGAAAATGCAAGTGCAGATTCTCACATCTTTCTTTTTTTTTTTTTTTTTTTTTGAGACGGAGTCTCGCTCTGCCGCCCAGGCTGGAGTACAGTAGCCGGATCTCAGCTCACTGCAAGCTCCGCCTCCCGGGTTCACACCATTCTCCTGCCTCAGCCTCCCGAGTAGCTGGGGCTACAGGCACCCGCCACCTCGCCCGGCTAGTTTTTTTGTATTTTTTAGTAGAGACAGGTTTCACCGTGTTAGCCAGGATGGTCTCGATCTCCTGACCTCATGATCCGCCCGTCTCGGCCTCCGAAAGTGCTGAGATTACAGGCTTGAGCCACCGCGCCCGGCCTCTCACATCCTTCTTTATACTGATTGAAACATTTGAATCTATTGGATCATCTTTTCATTACGCTTTATTTCACAGGGCCATGTACTGGGTCCTGCATCCTTGTCTTGTTCCAGATGCTAGTGGGGAAGAAAGCATCTAGTTTCTCACCGTGTGATGTTAGCTATAGGTTTATCAAGTTGAGGAGGTTCCCCTCTATTCCTAATTTGCTGAGAGGTTTTTTTTTTTAATCATGAAAGGGGATTGGATTTTTGTCAAATGATTTTTCTGCATCTGTTGGTATGTTCATGTTATTTTCTTCTTCAGCAAGTGCTGGGATTGCAGGCATGAGCCACCACACCTGGCCAATGATTTAGTTTTTCTCCCTTAGGTTATTAGTAGGCAGAATAGTTTTACGTTTGATTATTAGTTATTCATATTTCTTTTGTGACTTGTTGGTTCTTAATGTATCTATTCAGCCAAAAATGAAAAATAGGATATCTTAGCCTGTCTAGTCTTAAGGTAAATATATGTGGGATATAAGGGATTTTGGGGGCTGGGTGCAGTGACTCACACCTGTAATCCCAGCACGTTGGGAGGCTGAGGTGGGCTGATCACTTGAGCCCAGGAGTTCAAGACCAGCCTGGGCAATGTAGCAAAACCCCATCTCTACAAAAAGTACAAAAATTAGCCAGGTACAGTGGCACATACTTGTATTCCCGGCTACTAGGGAGGCTGAGATGGGAGTATAGCTTGAACCCAAGAGGTTGAGGCTGCAGTGAGCTATAAGCATGCCACTACATTCCAGCCTGGGTGCCAGAGCAAGACCCTGTCTCAAAAAAAAAGATTTTTTTGAAAAGTTGAAAATAAGTATATTTGCTGAATGTGAGATGAGTTTTCCCAATAATTTATCCCTCAGAATCTTTCTCCTCCTTCCTCCTCCTTCTCCTCCTCCTCCTTTCTTCTTTTTCTGTTTCTTCTTCTTGCTTTCATAAAGTCTTTGCTGCTCTGGAGTTTTCTCTCAGTTACTTCTTACTTATTTATTTGAGACAGAGTTTCGCTCTTGTTGCCCAGGCTACAGTACAATGGCATGATCTCGGCTGACTGCAACCTCCGCCTCCTGGGTTCAAGCTATTCTCCTGTTTCAGCATCCCAAGTAGCTGAGATTACAGGTGCCCGCCACCACACCTGGCTAATTTCTGTTACTTCTTTTGAGCCACAAAGTATTTGAAAAAGATGCAGTAAGTAGCGACCTCAGTCCGTGCTAGTATTGGGTGCTTACAGAGGTCTAGTAGAATATTGTGTTTTAAAAGGAGGTAAATTTAATAATTGCTGTGATTACTCTGGCATTATATGCTCACAAATAAAATGTTTGGTGATTTTTTTTTTTTTTTGGAGACAAATTCTCGCTCTGTCACCCAGGCTGTGCAATGGTGCGATCTCAACTTACTGCAGCCTCCGAGTTCAAGCGATTCTCGAGCCTCAGCCTCTTGAGTAGCTGGAATTATAGGCACCTGCCATCATGCCTGGCTAATTTTTGTATTTTTGTAGAGATGGGGTTTCCCCATGTGGGCCAGGCTGGTCTTGAACTCCTGACTTCGGGTGATCCGCCCATCTCAGCTTCCCAAAGTGCTGGGATTACAGGCATGAGTCACTGCGCCCAGCCAGGTGTTATATTTTTAATAAAACAAGTATTCAGATTCACTTACAGGACCAATGAAAGAATCGTTTGTCATAATTTTATGTCAAAGGGTACTTGTGGCTTAAGATAAACTTCCCCATAATGACATTATCCACAGATTCATAAAGTAGTATATCTTATCTTCTGTGACATTTTAAAATGATGTGGTTTAGAAAATTGCTGGGTTATCTAAAATGGCTCTATTGTTGATGTAAATGTAGCACATGAAGAGCTTGAATAAAACAGACTTTTGAAGTGTACAAATGGAAAGAACAGTCCTTCTAAATAATTATTTCCCCTCCCTTTTATTGAAGTATACATACAGAAAAAATATGTCATAAGTGTATTTATTGCTTAGTGAATTACTCCAAAGTTGGATATACCTGATTAACCACCACTCAAATGAAAAAACGGAACACTGCTTCATATGCAGAAGCCCCTCCTGCCCCTCCTTGTCATTATCCTTTTCATCCCTCCCACAGGTAGTCACTGAGTTCTAATACCACAGAGTCTTTTGACTTTCTTTTGAGCCTTATGTAATTAGAATCACAAAGGGTGTATTCTTTTGCCTGACTTTTATACTTAGTATTGTTTTTGAAATTCATCTTGTGTGTAACTGCGATGTGTTCATTTTCATTGCTTAGTGAATTACTCCAAAGTTGGATATACCTGGTTAACCATCACTCGAATGAAAAAAACAGTTTTCGACCGGGCACAGTGGTTCACACCTGTAATCCCAGCACTTTGGGAGGCCGAGGTGGGTGGATCACGAGTTCAGCAGATCGAGACCATCCTGGCTAACATGGTGAAACCCCGTCTCTACTAAAAATACAAAAAATTGGGCCGGGCGCGGTGGCTCAAGCCTGTAATCCCAGCACTTTGGGAGGCCGAGGCGGGCGGATCACGAGGTCAGGAGATCGAGACCATCCTGGCTAACACGGTGAAACCCCGTCTCTACTAAAAAATACAAAGAACTAGCCGGGCGAGGTGGCGGCGCCTGTAGTCCCAGCTACTCGGGAGGCTGAGGCAGGAGAATGGCGTAAACCCAGGAGGCGGAGCTTGCAGTGAGCTGAGATCTGGCCACTGCACTCCAGCCTGGGCGACAGAGCGAGACTCCGTCTCCAAAAAAAAAAAAAATACAAAAAATTAGCCAGGCCTGGTGGCGGGCGCCTGTAGTCTCAGCTACTCAGGAGGCTGAGGCAGGAGAATGGCGTGAACCTGGGAGACAGAACTTGCAGTGACCCTAGATCATACCACTGCACTCCAGCCTGGGTGACAGAGCAAGACTCCATCTCAAAAAAAAAGAAAAGAAACAAACAGTTTTCCAGTCTAAGAATGTATTACAATTTATTCAAATTCCACTCTAGATGGACATGTGAATTTTCTTTTATTTCCCCCCATTTGGAGCTATTTCAAATGATATTTTTTCAAAGTTGTTATTTCTCAGCCAGGCGCAGTGGCCCATGCCTGTAATCCCAGTACTTTGGGAGGCGGAGGCGGGCAGATCACCTGAGGTCAGGAGTTCAAGACCAGCCTGGCTACATGATGAAACCCTGTCTCTACTAAAAGTATAAAAATCAGCCAGGTGTGGTGACGGCACCTGTAATCCCAGCTACACAGGAGGCTGAGGCAGGATAATCAATTGAACCCGGGAGGTAGAGGTTGCAGTGAGCTGAGATTATACCACTGCACTCCAGCCTGGGCAAAAGAGTGAGACTCCATCTCAAAAAAGAAAACAAAACACCACAGGGTTGTTATTTCTCTTGGCGAATAGGTATATGCACTTATTCCTGTTAATATATACCTACCTGTTAATGTGCTTCTTGGATTTTCTGTGTATCTTCTGTCTGCCACCTAGAGGTTTAACCTTTTATATATGTATATACAAGTTTAATTTTTTTTTTTTTTTTTTTTTTGTAGAGACAGGGTCTCACTATGTTGCCCAGGCTGGTTGGGAACTCCTGGCCTTAAGCTGCTTCCGTCTCCCAAAGTGATGGGAATATAGACGTGAACCACTGTGCCCCACTGTTTAAGTTTTCATTGGTTGCTTCCTACATACAGTCATTCAATAGCTATTGATTCCCCCTGCTCTGTATATATGTCTCCTAGAGTAGGTATCAGGGGTACTGCAGTAATTAAGACCACATTATTTTATTTTATCATTTAAATATATAAGACTAATTGATTAATTAAGTATAGAACTTTGGCCAACATGGTGAAACCCCATCTCTACTAGAAATACAAAAATTAACTGGGTGTGGTGGCAGGTGCCTATAATCCCAGCTTCTCAGGAGGCTGAGGCAGAACTGCTTGGAGGTGGAGGTTGCGGTGAGCTGAGATCAGACCACTACACTCCAGCTTGGATGACAGGGGGAGAATTTGTCTCTTTCTTTTTCTTTTTTTTTTTGAGACGGAATCTCGCCGTCTTCCAGGCTGGAGTGCAGTGGCATGATCTCGGCTCACTGCAGCCTCCGCCTCCTGGGTTCAAGCGATTCTCCTACCTCAGCCTTCCGGGTAGCTGGGATTACAGGCACCTGCCACCACACCCGGCTAATTTTTGTATTTTTAGTAGAGACAAGGTTTCAACATGTTGGCCAGGCTGGTCTCGAATCCCTGACCTCAAGTGATCAACCCACCTTGGTCTCCCAAAGTTCTAGGATTATAGGCGTGAGCCACCATGCCCAGCCTTTTTTTTCTTTTTTTTCTTTTTTGGAGACGGAATTTCGCCCAGTTGCCAGGCTGGAGTGCAGTGGCACGATCTCAGCTCACTGCAACCTCTGCTTCATGGGTTCAAGCCATTTTCCTGCCTCAGCCTCCCAAATAACTGGGACTACAGGCGTGCACCACTACATCTGGCTAGTTTTTTGTATTTTTGGTAGAGCCAGAGTTTTGCTATGTTGGCCAGGCTAGTCTCAAACTCCTGACCTCAGGCGATCCACCCACCTCGTCCTCCCAAAGTGCTGGGATTAGGCAGGTGCGAGGCACCGCGCCTGGCCAAGACTTCATCTCTTAAAAAAATAAAAATAAAAATAAATATAAATATATATATATATAGGACTTCGGGAGGCCAAGGCAGGCAGATCACCTGAGGTCGGGAGTTTGAGACCAGCCTGACCAACATGGTGAATCCCCGTATCTACCGAAAAATACAAAAATTAGCCGGGCGTGGTGGCATGCATCTGTAGTCCCGGCTATTGGGGAAGCTGAGGTGGGAGATTGTACCTGGGAAGCAGTGAGCAGAGCACTCCAGCCTGGTTGACAGAGCGAGACCTTGTCTCACCAAAAAAAAAAAAAAAAAAAATTAGCATGGGTAGGCATTTGATGATTTGATTATTTCATTCACATCCCTAAAAGTTTATTCATTCCTGGGTGGTCAGTTTGCTTTTTGACCATCTTCTTGTTGGGAAAATTGATGTTCCCTTCTGGAGTCCTCCGACTTTCCATTATAGTATGGTAAGTGGGAGCTAGAGCTTTGGGTAAGAATTAGGATGTGATAAGGAGGATGAGTTTTGCAGTGGTGTGCATGGTTAGAGGAGAAAAAGCTGGAGGCAGAGTGTTCACTCAAGAGGCTTGGGGTAGGAAGGGTAGGTTTAAGTGGTGCTCATCTGGGCCAGAGTAGGGCAAAAAGGGAGGAATGAAATAACCAGATGTCTTTTCTTTGTCAGTAGTCTTGCAGCCCTACCTTTTTTTGTTGTGTTATATTTGTTGTAATTGAGGTATAATCCACATAACATAAAACCTACCTCTTTCAAGTGTACAATTCAGTAGTTTTTGGTATATTCACAAAATTGTGCAGCTGTCACCACTAATTCCAGAACACTTCTGGGAACAAAAAGAAACTATATATACATTAAGAGTCACTCTCCATTTTCTCCTACTTCCTTCTCTACCCCCAGGCATCTGCTAGTCTGCTTTCTGTCTCTGTAGATTTGCCTGCTCTGGATATTTCATATAAATGGAATAATATACCTTGTGGTCTTTTGTGATTGACTTCTTTTACTTAGCCTAATGTTTTCAAGGTTCATCCATGTTATATGAATCAGTACTTAAATCATTTATAGGGTTAAATAATATTCCGTCGTATGGATATGCCACATTGTCTTTGTCTGTTCATTAATTGGTGGACATTTAGGTTGTTTCCACTTTTGTTTATTATGAATAATGCTATTCACATTCATGTACAAGGTTTTGTGTGGACACATTTTCAGTTCTCTTGGGTATATACCAAAGAGCCACAATGCTAAAACTTCCAGCTTTTCACCAGCTATCCCCAGATGAATAGCCTAGTAAGCCCCGTGTTGGAGTGGTGTAGTGTTGAAAACATGGCATACTCATACATTGGATAACCAGGTTTTGATTCTGGTTTGGAAGCCTTTGGATATTTGCATTGCCCATTTGAATTCTCTCTTGGGCTGTGTTTGGTTTGGGGTTTTGTACTTGTTTTTTGTTTTTGTTTTTTGACCAGGTGTTTTGAGGCACTTGGTATGGTGGACATGTGTCAGTTTTAAATATTTGGGTTTTGAGCATATCAAGGGCTTGGTTTGCAGTCGACAGTTGAATAGCAGTCTTCTTCCTTCCAATCCTTACAGATTCTCCTGTTCAGAGTCAACCATTAAATAGTATATTTATTGTTTCTGCCTGTGTGTCTGTTAGTGCTCATATGGTCTAGTGCCTGATGTATTACAGTTAAAAAGTATAGGGTAGTGGTCATTTTTTTTCTTTGACTTCATTCCTGTGTACTGTGAATGCAGAGCAATGCAGCATATGTTGGGTTTTCTATAAACAGAGAGACCATCAGCCCAGAGACGTGTTTGCATTTGTTTCTGTCAGGTTTCCTGGCTCAACTGGCACCCTCTAACACCAGAGAACTTTAGCTTAGGCACTTTTCCTAGTAAAATGCTTCTTGTGGCTCTTCCTGTGTACTTGGAATAAAGGAAGCATTCCATTGTTAGACGTGCTTGGGTAGTTCAGGGTAATATTAGAGTCATGAGAGATAAATGATATAAAGGAATAAATAGCTAAACCAGAAAAAATGCCTGGGTAATGACTAGCAAATAGGTAGTCAACAGATGTCCTCATTAGATTGAAAGGTCCATGAAAGCAGGTACTATTTCTTTTCTTAAAAGGGTTAAAACGACCTGGCAACATATGATGAGCTAAATAAATAAATATTTGTGAATTGGATTAATACATATTGCATAAAGTGGTTTTGGCTCTGTTTTTTTCTTCATAAGCTCTAGTGATCTTTTTAATTTCTATAAAATGTAGTCTTGACCCCCCAACCCGAGTGACCTCCTTATTTGCTAGACTCTGGTATTTCTGTTAGGTTTCTACTGTATTTTCTGAGATAGCAGTTAGTAGATACTATTTCTCCTTCGATGGAGCTAGCCATATATTCTTGTTTGTTCATTTTAGCTTTCAAATTTCTGTCTGATTCTTGTTCTTTTACTCTGGAATGTAGTGAATGGAGTGACTTCGAAGGTACAAGATAGGTCAGTTTAGGTTGTCTAAGGCCTTGCATTTAAAACTTTAATTTGATGATATGGTGGATTACAAGAATGTAACAATATCAAAATGATACCATCTTCTTGTGGTGGTATGTAGACTTAAAAAGAGAAACTGCAGAGAAAAGCGTCCCTTAGGATGTAGAGCAGCAGTTGAAATGTGAGAAGTTGATGCCTTGCATTAGGGATTAGGAGTAGATGTAGAAGGAAGACATCAGGTTTGAAAGAGTTTGAACAAAGAATCTCTAGGATTTGATAACACTGGATATCAGAGGGGAAAGTACAAGATAGAGGGCAGAATCAAAGGCTGCTCAATGGTTAAAGGAATAATTCTGGGCGCGGTGGCTCACGCCTGTAATCCCAGCACTTTGGGAGGCCAAGGCGGGTGGATCACGAGGTCAGGAGTTTGAAACCAGCCTAGCCAATATGGTAAAACCCCGTCTCTACTAAAAATACAAAAATTAGCTGGATGTGGTGACATGCACCTGTAGTCCCAGCTGCTCTGGAGCCTGAGGCAGAAGAATCACTTGAACCCAGGAGGCAGAGGTTGCAATGGAGCCGAGATCATGCCACTGCACTCTAGCCAGGGCGACAGAGCGAGACTCTGGCTCAAAAAAAAAAAAAAAAAGGAGCAATTTCAACACTTGGGAGGCCAAGGTAGGAGGATCGCCTGAACCCAGGAGTTCAAGACTAGCCTGGGTAACATAGTAAAACCTCGTCACTATAAAAACTTTTTTTTAATAAATTTATCCAGGCATGGTGGTGTGCCCCTGTAGTCCCCATTACTAGAGAGGTTGAGGTGGAAGGATCTCTTGAACCCAAGAGGTCGAGAGTACAGTGAGCCATGATGCACCACTGTACTCCAGCATGGGCAACGAGTGAGACTTTGGGAGTCTGCGGCAGGAGGATTGCTTGAGCCCGGGAGTTCAAGACCAACTGGGGCAACGTAGTGGGACCTTGTCTCTATAAAAAATTTTACAAATAAAAAGCTGGACATGGGGGCATGTGCCTGTAGTCCCAGCTACAGGGGGGTGAGGGGAGGGTGAGGTGGGAGAATCACTTGGGCCCAGGAAGTCGAGATTGCAGTGAGCCATGATCATGCCACTGCACTCTAACCTGGGTGACAGAGTGAGACCCTTTTTGTCTCAGAAAAAAAAAAAAAAGAATGGTTGTACCTTGAACAGATACAAAGCATGTAGAAGAGGAAAGCATTTGGGAGACAGAATAATTGTTTTAGATACATTAAGTGTAAAGTGACAGTAGGACCTCTAGAAATACACAAACAGAGCTCTACAGAAAAAACATGAGGTGTTTTTCATTATCATTTCTTATACCTTTTGTTCCACTACCTACTTTTTTTATAACTTTCTGTTTATTTTATAGTCTATGAATTTTTGTTTTGTTTTGTTTTGTTTCTGAGACGGAGTCTCGCTCTGTCGCCCAGGCCGGAGTGCAGTGGCGCGATCTCAGCTCACTGCAAGCTCCGCCTCCCGGGTTCATGCCATTCTCCTGCCTCAGCGTCCTGAGTAGCTAGGATTACAGGCGCCCACCACCGCGCCCGGCTAATTTTTTGTATTTTTAGTAGAGACGGGGTTTCACCATGGTCTCGATCTCCTGACCTTGTGATCCGCCCGCCTCGGCCTCCCAAAGTGCTGGGATTACAGGCATGAGCCACCGCACCCGGCGAGTCTATGAATTTTAAGCAAAATACTTCTTTCTGCCTCTTACCAGTAATTTTCAAAAGCATCTTTACTGGTTAGGATTAGATTTAGCTGGGAGTGACAGAAAACTAAAAATAAGAGCAGCTTAAACACATTTATTTCTCTGTAATGCAAATGAAGTTTGAGCTGTCCAGACTTTCTTACGGTGGTTTGGTCATCATCAGGGACCCAGGTTCTTTCGACCATGTAGCCCCATCTCAACATGTGATTTCTATCTTATTGTCCAAGATGGCTACTTGAGTGTCATTTAGCAACCAATGGGAAGGAAGGGGGATGAAAATGGGCCCTCTCTTTAAGGATACTTCCTGGATGTAGTGAGTAGAAGGATGGTTACCAGAGTACGGGAAGGGTAGTTAGGGGGCTGGGGGGAAGGTGGGAATGGTAAAGGGGTATTAAAAAAATAGAATGAATAAGACCATCAGAGAAATGCAAATCAAAACCACAATGAGATACCATCTCACACCAATTAGAATGGTGATCATTAAAAAGTCAGGAAACAACAGGTGCTAGAGAGAATGTGGAGAAATAGGAACACTTTTACACTGTTGGTGGGAATGTAAATTAGTTCAACCATTGTGGAAGACAGTGTGGCGATACCTCAAGGATCTAGAACTAGAAATACCATTTGACCCAGCCATCCCATTACTGATTATATCCCCAAAGGATTATAAATCATGCTGCTGTAAAGAAACATGCACACCTATGTTTGTTGCAGCACTATTCACAATAGCAAAGACTTGGAATCAACCCAAATGTCCATCAGTGATAGACTGGATTAAGAAAATATGGCACATATACACCATGGAATACTATGCAGCCATAAAAAAGGATGAGTTCATGTCCTTTGTAGGGACATGGATGAAGCTGGAAACCAACATTCTGAGCAAACTAAGGACAGAAAACCAAACAGCGCTTGTTCTCACTTATAGGTGGGAATTGAACAATGAGAACACTTGGACACAGAGTGGGGAACATCACACACTGGGGCCTGTTATGGGGTGTGGCGTGGGGAGGGATAGCATTAGGAGATAAACCTAATGTGAATGACGAGTTAATGGGTGCAGCATACCAACATGGCACATGTATACATATGTAACAAACCTGCATGTTGTGCACGTGTACCCTAGAACTTAAAGTATAAAAATAAAAAGACCTAATATTTGATAGCACAATAGGGTGAGTATAGTCAAAAATGACTTAATTGTACATTTTAAAATAACATAAAGACGGCCGGGCGCGGTGGCTCAAGCCTGTAATCCCAGCACTTTGGGAGGCCGAGACGGGCGGATCACGAGGTCAGGAGATCGAGACCATCCTGGCTAACACAATGAAACCCCGTCTCTACTAAAAAATACAAAAAACTAGCCGAGCGAAGTGGCGGGCGCCTGTAGTCCCAGCTACTCGGGAGGCTGAGGCAGGAAAATGGCGTGAACCCGGGAGGCGGAGCTTGCAGTGAGCTGAGATCCGGCCACTGCACTCCAGCCTGGGCGACAGAGCGAGACTCCATCTAAAAAAAAAGAAAAAATACAAAATTAGCCGGGTGTGGTGGTGAGAGTTTAAAGGCATCCAAGGGTTACGTCTGTGATAGCTTACCAAAACATACAAGTCTGATCAGGAGATTTTCTTGATGACTAGCTATGGGCTATGCCTTTGTAGCACATGATCCCAACTCCAGCAGGGATATGGTTAGTGACCTGTTGGCTTTGTCTTCTCCCAAACTCCTGGATTACCACAAATTTCTTCTTTGTGCAGGAATCATTCCCCACTCTATGCATATCTGCTGGAAAAAAAAAAAAGTTATTGTAGCTATTATATTGTAACAGCTATGATATTATAGCTCAGTAAATGCTGCTTTCTAAATATTGGCTAATTTAACCATAGCATGTCTTCAGTGTTAGAAGCCAGCCCTCATTTTTATCAGGGGCTGAAGTTTGATATTTCTTTGTGTTACTTGCTTGTGAAAATAAGTAGAACAAAAAGGATTAGAGACCTAACCTTGTATCCCAGTGAACCTTTTCTGACTGTCGCCAGGCTAGAGTGCAGTGGTGCGATCTTGGCTTACTGCAACCTCCACCTCCTGGATTCAAGTGATTCTCCTGTCTCAGCCTCCCGAGTAGTTGGGACTACAGGCGTGTGCCACCATGCCAAGCTAATTTTTTTTTTTTTTTAATTTTTAGTAGAGACAGGATTTCACCATGTTGGCCAGTATGGTCTCGATCTCTTGACCTCGTGATCTGTCTACCTCGGCCTCCCAAAAAGCTTCCATCGTTAGTCTTGGTGCTTCTGAGTGGCATTGGGTTGATAGTTTTCTGCCCAAGAAAAGAATTGGCTGGGCATGGTGGCTCACACCTGTAATCCCAGCCCTTTGGGAGGCTGTGGCAGGAGGATCATTTGAGCCCAGGAGTTCAAGACCAGCCTGGGCATCATAGGAAGACCCCATGTCTGCATAAAATAAATAAAATAAATACAGCAATGCCAGACTTATTGACATGCACCTGTCGTCCCAGCTTGTCAGGAGGCTGAGGTGGGATGATTGCTTGAGCTCAGGAGATCAAAACTGCAATGAGCTATGATCATACAACACCAGTGCACTCTAGCCTGAGCAACTGAGCAAGGCCATGTCTCAAAAAAAGCAGGGGAGTGTAGTCACCTCCCTAAAATGTTAGTTGAACAGTATGTATACAGAAGTCCAGAGGCTCTGTATTTTATCAGTATTTTCAAGGCATTATTTCTGCAGAAATCAAGTCAGCAAGACTCTTCGAAAGTCTAAACAAGGACGTTATAGGCAGAGGGGCTAAAGACAACATTCGAGGAAGCTAAAGTACTTGGGTGGGAGGTGATAGATAAAGGGCCAGTAGAAATAATGTCTCTTTTTATTTTTTTTCTATTAAAAAATTTTGTTTTAATAGCAATAGAGATAGAGGGTCTCACTGTGTTCCCTGAGCTAGTCTGGTCTTGAGCTCCTGGGTTCAAGCAGTTCTCCCACCTTGACCTTCGAAAGTGCAGGGATTATAGACATGAGCCACCGTGCATGGCAAATTTCTTTTTTTTTTTTTTTTTTTCTAAGATGGAGTTTTGCTCTTGTTGCCTAGGCTGGAGTGCAGTGGCATGATCTTGGCTCATTGCACCCTCTGCCTCCTGGGTTCAGGTGATTCTCTTGCCTCAACCTCCCAAGTAGTGGGGATTAGAGGCACCCAACACTATGCCCGGGTAATTTTTGTATTTTTAGTAGAAATGGGGTTTCGCCATGTTGGCCAGTCTGGTCTTGAACTCCTGACCTCAGGTGATACACCTGCCTCAGCCTCCCCAAGTGCTGGGATTACAGGTGTGAACTACTGCTGCTGGCCCCAATGTCTCTTTTGGGTGGTGGATCCTGAAGAATAGCTGCTGGTTCTTTGGCGATGCCTGGGGAGTACTGTGCAGGCTTTGTGATGGGCTCAGCAATGAGGCCTGTACAGTATCTTAGGTCTTGTGGGCCACAGTCTGCTCTCTTGACTGTTCACCACCACCTCCTGCCATTAAGTTTTTAAGGAAAAGAAATGATTTTATTATATTCTTTGGTAAACAAAGCAAATTAAGAAGCTTTATATTTTCCACATTTATTTAACAAACTCCCTATTTGTTTTTCTCTATAGTGATTCAGTTTAGAGACCTATTCAATGAAGCATGCCTTGATGTTGAATTTAGAGTCTACTTTTTCCAGAAGAAAAGAGCCAGGAAGCTCCAACAATAGGCATCTCAGAATATAAAAGTGTTATAGAAATGATGTAAATCAGGCCAGGTGCAGTGGCTCACTCCTGTAATCCCAGCACTTCGGGAGGCCGAGGCGGGCGGATCATGAGGTCCAGAGATAGAGACCATCCTGGCTAACACGATGAAACCCCGTCTTTACTAAAAATACAAAAAAAAATCAGCCGGGCGTGGTGGTGGGCGCCTGTAGTCCCAGCTACTCAGGAGGCTGAGACAGGAGAATGGCATGAACCCGGGAGGTGGAGCTTGCAGTGAGCCGAGATCGCGCCACTGCACTCCAGCCTGGGCAACGGAGCAAGACTCCATCCCTCACATCCCCCCCAAAAAAAGAAGAAAAAGAAGAAAAGAAATGATGTAAATCAGCTGCCCTTCACTCTGTGTTCAGGTGGGAGATATCTCTAATTGCAATAGGAGAGGGCCTCTCTTTTATCTGGGACTAGAAACCCTTGCCCTACATACCTCATAATTATTTTAGGGGTAACTGATTTAATTGTCAGGAAAGAATAAGCTGTATCTTGTTTCTGTATAGTCTACTTTGTGAATATTTTTATTTCATTGCTATGTGATTGGAATCAACTGAGGAAAGAGGAAAAAAATAAGATACAGGTTATAGAATTCTGAATTCTGAGGGGAATTCTGAGAATTATCAGTAAATATGTTAAAATGTGATATTTTACTTCCACCAAGAATTAGGTCATATCTTTGTGTGAAAATAAATTATTATTTATTTTGTTTTATTTTATATTTTATTATTTTTTGAGACAGAATCTCGCTCTGTCGCCCAGGCTGGAGTGCAGTGGCCAGATCTCAGCTCACTGCAAACTCCGCCTCCCAGGTTTATGCCATTCTCCTGCCTCAGCCTCCCGAGTAGCTGGGACTATAGGCGCCCGCCACATCGCCCAGCTAGTTTTTTGTATTTTTTAGTAGAGACGGGGTTTCACCGTGTTAGCCAGGATGGTCTCGATCTCCTGACCTCGTGATCCGCCCATCTCGGCCTCCCAAAGTGCTGGGATTACAGGCTTGAGCCACTGCGCCCGGCCATATTATTATTATTTTTTTGAGATGGAGTCTCATTCTTTTCACCCAGGCTGGAGTGCAATCACGCAGTCTCGGCTCGCTGCAACCTCTACCTAATGGGTTCAAGTGATGCTCCTGCCTCAGCCTCCCGAGTAGCTGGGATTAGAGGCACCCATCACCATGCCCAGCTAGTTTTGTACTCGTAGTAGAGGCAGGGTTTCACCATGTTGGCCAGGCTGGTCTCGAACTCCTGACCTCAGGTGATCCATCCCCCTCGGTCTCCCAAAGTGCTGGGATTACAGGCATGAGCCACTCCGCCCAGCCTGCAGAAATAAATTATTAACCAGAGAAATTTTGACTATGGTTTTTATAAATGTTAGGTGAAACATTGCTCTAAAAGATACAAAATTATAACAAGCTGAAAAGTTTTTTTTAAATTTGCATTTTAGGCCTGGTGTGGTGGCTCACACCTGTAATCCCAGCACTTTGGGAGGCCGAGGTGGGCAGATCACAAGGTCTGGAGATCAAGACCATCCTGGCTAACACGGTGAAACCCTGTCTGTACTAAAAACAACAAAAAATTAGCCGGGCGTGGTTGTGGGAGCCTGTAATCCCAGCCACTCGGGAGGCTGAAGTAGGAGAATGGCGTGAACCTGGGAGGCGGAGCTTGCAGTGAGCCAAGATTGCGCCACTGCAGTCCAGCCTGGGCAACAGAGCGAGACTCTGTCTCCAAAAAAAAAAAAAAAAAAATTGCATTTTAGTGGTTCAGTTTTTCAGTTGTTCTGAGTGCTAATAGTTGGACTTTATAAATTGTAAGAAGCAATCTACAGAGATTCTGTGATGAAGGAATTTATTGAGTGCCCTGTCTGCCTCACAGTCTCAGTCTTTATGATAGAGTCCTCTCACAAAGAGAGAAAAGATTTGAGGCTTTTTTGATTACTTATTTGCTTATTTATATATTTTGCCTCTTTGTTTTTGCCACAAATCCAAATGTAATGGAACCTTAGAATAGGAGAGACTTGTGGATCCCCTGGTAGGCATTGTTCTTTCTATGTTCCTGGAGCTAAGTTCATAGAATTACCTCCAAGACTATGGATCGCTGATTTTCTTTCATCATGATAAGAGGCATTTTCTAAAATCTGAATCTTACTTTAAAATGCATTTAAGACCTACAAGGAGTGGTAGTGAAATGGGTGGAATATATTCTTAGCACCAGACACCTTTAAAATAATTAAGTTCTTGGCCAGGTGCCGTGGCTCACACCTGTAATGCTAGCATTTTGGGAGGCTGAGGTGGGCATATTATGAGGTCAGGAGACTGAGACCATCCTGGCTAACATGGTGAAACCCTGTCTGTACTAAAAATACAAAAAATTAGCCAGGCGTAGTAATGGGTGCCTGTAGTCCCAGCTACTCAGGAGGCTGAGGCAGGAGAATGGCGTGAACCAGGGAGGCAGAGCTTGCAGTGAGCCAAGATCATACCACTGCACTCCAGCCTGGGCAACAGAGTGATAATCCATCTCAAAAAAAGAAAAAAAAAATATGTGTGTGTGTGTGTGTGTGTGTGTAGATGTGTATGTATGTTTAAGTTCTCTTATGTCAGGGTCTGGCTTGGAGTGTATTGTGTTTCCAGAGCAGAATTCTTTTTTTTATTTTGAGATTGGGTCTCACTTTGTCACCCAGGCTGGAATGTAGCGGTGCAAGTTTGGCTCACTGCAGCCTCGACCTCACAGGTTCAAGCAACCCTCCCACCTCAGCCCCCAGAGTAGCTGGGATAACAGGCGCACACTGCCATGCCCAGCTAATTTTTGTATTTTTTGTAGAGGGTTTTATCATATTGCCCAGGCTGGTCTTGAACTCCTGAGCTCAAGCAATCCACCTGCCTTGGCCTCCCCAAGTGCTGGGGTTACAGGTGTGATCCATTGTGCCCAGCCACAGAGATCATCTTGAGACCCTGACTTCTGCCAGCTGTGATCCTAGTGGGTGGGACTCTGGGACTCAATGAAATAGTCAGCTGTTTTGCTTCAGAGAACACAAATAAGATTTTGGCTTGATGCTGGTTGTTGCTGGTGTCATAGTCTAAAATGTTTGTTGTCAAGAACATTGTAGTAAAAGTTTTGTTGTGCTTTCATCTAGTCAAGAAAAGATGAGAAGTAGCAGCTGACAGGGCAGTGTCTTCATGCCCCGCTACCTTACATTAAGACACTGTAGTGGAATTGTGTTTTCATTGGAAGTCCCAGTGAGGCCTTATCTTCTGGATGCTCAAAGTGCAACTCAGATCCTGTTGGGTAAAAAGGCTAGTCAAAATGGAGGACATGGAGAAGGCCAACAGGCAGAGCTATAGAGTTAACATAGGGCATTCTTTGTACTTCCCTTAGCCACTGTACTTTCTTTCTTCCTCCATCTCCTCCTTCCCTCTTCTGTCTCATTTTGGTTTGGCCTTTGGGAATAGTGGGTTTTAAAAAATATTTGAACTATAACATATCCTTGTACCATAAAGAATGAGCCTGATTTACAAAGGATTTCTATAAAAAGTAATCTTTTATACTAAGAGAAATGACATATCTGTTTTGAACCTGTTACTTTTGTTCCCCTGGCTTCGCTCTTTCTGCAGGTCCATTTTACCGTCATGGTTCTTGAAACTCCTGGTAGCAGCCATTTACTAGCAGCACTCTTTATCTTAAACACAACACCTAAAGTAATTGTAGGTGTTTTAAGAACAGAAAGCCCATCTTAAGCAGACCAGTCTGGGGGATTAGCAGTGCTATCAAGAAACAAGGGCTTTGTGGCAGTCTCTCTAAAAACTCCCTATGAGTCCATTTCCTGTAAACTTTAGACTCTACTGTGTGTATCTTTTTTTTTTTTTTTTTTTTTTTTTTTTTTTTTGAGACGGAGTCTCACGCTGTTGCCCAGGCTGGAGTGCAGTGGCGCAATCTCGGCTCACTGCAAGCTCCGCCTCCCGGGTTCCCGCCATTCTCCTGCCTCAGCCTCCTGAGTAGCTGGGACTACAGGCGCCCGCCACCGCGCCCGGCTAATTTTTTGTATTTTTAGTAGAGACGGGGTTTCACTGTGGTCTCGATCTCCTGACCTTGTGATCCGCCCGCCTCGGCCTCCCAAAGTGCTGGGATTACAGGCTTGAGCCACCGCGCCCGGCCAACTGTGTGTATCTTTTCATCAGAAGCTACCTCTTTGATGTGGGAAGTGTGATAAATTGACTGACTCTCTCAAATTTAAAAACCAAGACAATATGGTGTAAAGAAAAACTGACTTTTAGTACTGTATGTGTTGCTAATTAGCTCTGTATTCTTGGGCAGACTACTCCATGTATCCCAGCCATCCATATGCCCTGCTTGTAAGAATCTAATGAGATGATATTGTGAAGAATGCCTTTGTAAACTGTAAATTGCTTTGTGAATAAAGATACTACTCTGATAGACAGTACCAGTTCTCAGCCACCAATAACCTGATACTCCCATACTGTGTTTAGAAGAAACACAAAACAATGAAGAGTGATTGTGACTTTTCAATGTGAGTTCTATTCACAGAGCTCATATACTTTTTCCCCGCCTTTTGATACTATTCGTCTCTTTCTATGCTTTAATGGAAAGATCACACAGCAGTTGTTTTCTCAGTACAAAGTATAGCTACAACTGAGCTTGCGTTGAAGATCTTTGACAAAGATGCAAAGCTGCTGTCCAGAAATGTTCTTTTCTTTCCATTTTTCTCTTGTACTTCCCAGTATCTTAAGAATCCTTGAGACTGGGCATGATGACTCATGCCTATAATCTCAACACTTTGGGAGGCTGAGACAGGAGGATCACTTGAGTCCAGGAGTTCAAGACCAGCCTAGGCAACATAGTGAGACCCCCCCCATCTCTACAAAAAAATTTAAAAATTAGCTGGGCATGGTGGTGTGCGCTTGTGATCTCAGCTACTTAGGGAGGCTGAGGTAGGAGGATTGCTTGAGCCTGGGAAGTCAAGGCTGCAGTGAGTCGTGATTGCACTACTGTGCTCTATCTAGCCTCCAACCTGGGCAACAGAAGCGAAACCCTGTCTTTAAAAAAATAATAAAAAAAGAATATCCTTGAGGATTGGTTTTGAGCCAACGGAATGGGAGCATATGGTAGAGTCTCAACACTCTGACCCTAGTCCTTCTGACAGGCAGTCACAAAAGGAGATCATGAAGTCTCTAAGAGCAGCTGATGAAAATGGAAATGGGAATGTAGATGTTCAATCAGCAGCCCTCCAGACCCAGAGTTTGCTCCTCTGTGGTGTCTCTAGGTGGAGAGTAAGGACTTGATTTGCCATTCTGGAGTGCAAATATCTAGCTTTTTGCAGCTTCACATTAAGACTTCTTGAAATGTACTTAGTAATATCTATGTGTGACTTTGCCAAGTGATGGCTTTGGGCTGGAAAGGATTTTAGCAGGTTTTAGTCTAATTTAAGCCTAATCTAACACTGCCGAGAAAGGAGGAGATGTCTTTGGTTTTACTTTCAAATATATGGTACCTCTTAGCCGGGTGCAGTGTCTCATGCCTATAATTCCAGCACTTAGGGAGGCTGAGTCAGGTGATCACTTTAGGCCAGGAGTTCGAGACCAGCCTGGCCAACATGGTGAAACCCTGTCTCTACTAAAAATACAAAAATTATCTGGGTGTGTTGGTGCACACCTGTAATCCCAGCTACTTGGGAGGCAGAAGCAGGAGAATCACTTGAACCCAGGAGGCAGAGGTTGCAGTGAGCCGAGATCATGCCACTCCAGCCTGGGCAACAGAGCAAGACCCTGTCTCAAAAAAAAAAATTATCTGTCTTCTTTTTCTTTTTTTTTTTTTTTTTTTTGAGACGGAGTCTCGCTCTGTCGCCCAGGCTGGAGTGCAGTGGCCGGATCTCAGCTCACTGCAAGCTCCGCCTCCCGGGTTCACGCCATTCTCCTGCCTCAGCCTCCCGAGTAGCTGGGACTACAGGCGCCTGCCACCTCGCCCGGCTAGTTTTTTGTATTTTTTAGTAGAGACGGGGTTTCACCGTGTTAGCCAGGATGGTCTGGATCTCCTGACCTCGTGATCCGCCCGTCTCGGCCTCCCAAAGTGCTGGGATTACAGGCTTGAGCCACCGCGCCCGGCCTGTCTTCTTTTTCTATACATATACATACATGCATATATATGTATATATGTACATATATATATATGCACATACACATATATATATATGGCACCTCTTTTTTTTGAGACAAATCTCGCTCTGTTGCCAGGCTAGAGTGCAGTGGCATGATCTCGGCTCACTGCAACCTCCGACTCCCTGGTTCAAATGATTCTCCTGCTTCAGCCTCCCAAGTAGCTGGGATTACAAGCACGTGCCACCACACCCAGCTAATTTTTGTATTTTTAGTAGAGATGGGATTTCACCATGTTGGCCAGGATGGTCTTGATCTCCTGACCTCGTGATCCTCCCACCTCAGTCTCCCAAAGTACTGAGATTACAGGCAGGAGCCACGGTGCCCGGCTTTTTTTTTTTTTTTTTTTTTTTTTTTAAAGAGATGGAGTCTCACTCTGTTGCCCAGGCTGGAGTGCAGTGGTGCGATCTTGGCTCAGTGCAACCTCTGCCTCCCAGGTTCTAGCAATTCTCCTGCCTCAGTCTCACAAGTAGCTGGGACTATAGGTGTATATCACCTCACCCAGCTAATTTTTTGTATTTTAGTAGAAACGGGGTTTCACCGTGTTACACAAGCTGGTCTCAAACTGAGTTCAGGCAATCCACCCGCCTCGGCCTCCCAAAGCGCTAGGATTACAGGTGTAAGCCACCGTGCCCAGCCTATATGGTACCGCTTTAGGAACCAGCCCTGGTTAATCAGACACATGGCTTTCATGATACCTTTGCTTGAGTAGCTTAATAACTCAATAAATCAAAAGATGAATAAATATTATATGTGTGAAGATACTCTAATAGATAATAGGCAATTAAGAATGGACATTCACGGCCGGGCACTGGGGCTCATGCCTGTAATCCCAGCACTTTGGGAGGCTGAGGCGGGTGGATCACGAGGTCAGAAGGTGGAGACCATCCTGGCCAACGTGGTGAAACCCCATCTCTGCTAAAATACAAAAAATTAGCTGGGCGTGGTGGTGGGTGCCTGTATTCTCAGCTACTCGAGAGCCTGAGGCAGGAGAATCATTTGAACTTGGGAGGCGGAGGTTGCAGTGAACCAGGATCGTGCCACTGCACTCCAGCCTGGTGACAGAGCAAGACTCTGTCTCAAAAAAAAAAAAAAAAAGAAGGGACATCTACTGAAGGTGATGCATCATCCTACCCATTCATTAATCTAACTCCCTACAGGTTACTTCCTTAGGAGACACTGACAGGTCTCTGTTTTCTGAAATCCAGAGAAAGGCAGCAATGGGGAGGGGTGCAGTGTATGTGTGTCATACCTGTGCTTGGTATATCTGGGTTGCCTGCGTATGATAGCAGCTGGGGAATCAAATCATAGGTAAATTGTTCTCCTACAGGTTTGTCCTATGACTACCTATTCTTATTAAGCAATTGGCTATATTGACCCTTTTTGGTTTTGGAAAAATAATAATAATTTTTTTAAGAGAGAAAAAGAAACAACTGGCTATGCTTCAACAGTGATATTAAAACCATTTAACATTCTTTAGCAGTGGTCACTGTCCACTTACGTCTAACTATGTGCAGGTTGAGAAAAAGTACTGCCTGAGTTATAGATGATCCTGTGGGAATAAGAAATCATTGCTTCTTTAACACATGAGGTAAAAGTAATCTCAAAGTTCACATGCTGATGGAGACTCCTGGCAAGGGGAGTTCCCTACCCTCAACAAAATGTCATCCACAGCTACTGGAAGATTTTTGTTGTCTGAGAAGTATAAAGTGCCTTAGAAATACCTGAATCCATTAATGCCTCCAGCTGGTGAAATCAAAATTTGCAGGTGACTGAAATTGACAGTAGTGCCTTGTTTTGGTTCACTGTTCAAATGACAACCCACATGTTTTATGGATTGGGTATATAGATGTATGCTCTAACAACAAAATCTCCCTCCAGAGCCACTGTGTACTAAGCACCAGGTCCTCCAGCGATAGTTGGCTCTATTCAGTCTTTCATTCATTCAGCAAGAGCTTACTAAGCTCCTTTTTGGTACCAGATACTGTTTGGTGCTGAAAATAAATAAAAGGCCAGCAAGATTAAGTAGACTGTAAGATCTGGACCAGTAATTTGACAACACAAAGTACTGTTGCAAAGATACAGTTTCTGATATGTAGTGACCATTCTCTATGAAAGCTTAGTCTTTCAGGAGATTAAAATGGGTGGTGAAATTGTCATACCTAGCAAGCAAGCAAGGTGAAATGAGTGGCTATTTGACTCCCACCTGCTGATGCAGGTCTTTTTTGGTTCCTAGGGCTTATAATGATCAACATTTCTTGAGTCCTCACTATATTGTATGCTCAGCTCTTTACATGTACGAATTTACTTAATCTTCACAACCACCCTAAGAAGTAGGTACTGTTGTCCCTACTTTACAGATGAGGAAATGGAAGCACAAAGAAGTTAAGGACCTTGCCGAAGATCATTGAGTAGAGGCAGGATTCAAATTTAGGGAATGCAGCCCACAGTCTATTCTCTTAAAGATGTTATATACTGTCTCTGGGCTTAGAAGGGTTCATTTTAGGTCAGACATGGTGGCTCACGTCTGTAATCCCAGCACTGGGAGGCTGAAGCAGGCAGATCATGAGGTCAGGAGTTCGAGACCAGCCTGACCAACATAGTGAAACCCCATCTCTACTAAAAATACAAAAATTAGCCGGGCATGGGGCTCGGGAGGCTGAAGCAGGAGAATTGCTTGAAGCCAGAAGGCAGAGGTTGTGGTGAGCCGAGATTGCGCCACTGTATTCCAGCCTGAGTCACAGAGTGAGACTCTGTCTCAAAAAAAAAAAAAAAAAAAAAAAAAAAGACGACTGAGCGCAGTGGCTCACGCCTGTAATCCCAGCACTTTGGGAGGCCGAGGTGGGCGGATCACCTAAGGTTGGGAATTTGAGACCAGCCTGACCAACATGGAGAAACCCCATCTCCACTAAAAATACAAAATTAGCCAGGCGTGGTGGCGCATGTCTGTAATCCCAGCTATTCTGGAGGCTGAGGCAGGAGCATTGCTTGAACCTGGGAGGCGGAGGTTGCATTGAGCCAAGATCACGCCATTGCACTCCAGCCTGGGCAACAAGAGCGAAACTCTGTCTCAAAAAAAAAACAAAAAAAACAAAAAATAAGAGGGGGTGCTTCATCTTGACGAACTTCCTGCGTTGGTAGAGCTTGGTAGAGTGGTCCTTCCCAGATCCTTCCCCGCATACAGAGCCTGTCTCTTTTCTGATTGGTCCCTAAGGCCAGATTACCTGTCCCTATTACTGAGCAGAAGCTGGTGAATGAAACAGGAGATCCCTCAGTCAAAAAAAAAAAAAAGGAAAAAGAAAAATGAAGCAGGAGATCCCTTCTCTACAGCCCAGATGTAAGTCCAGCTCTGCCCTTCACCACCTGGGTGACCCCACCTCTATGAACATAGGTCCTAATCTGTAAAGGGGAGATAATGTTATTTCATCGGATCATTTAGGGAATTAAATAAAATAATGTACTTAGCAGTTTCTGGCTCTGAGTAAGTGCTTAATAAATGTTAGCAATTTTTATTATCATTGTCCTTAGCCTTGAGAACAAGCCAGGGAATAGTTTCTCAGACCAGATGCTAAGACCTAGGTAGATGGGCAATTTTCCTTGGTTTTGACAAGAAAATAATTTTATCCTGTGTATTTCTCTTGACTTTTTTGATGTGAAAAGCAGAGAGGTAAAGCATTATTTGACAGATGTATGGATTCAAGCAAGAAACTGAGGTCCAATTGCAAAGAAATGGCTTGTATAACTCAGAGCCCTGTCTGAGGAAACACAGAGGACCCTAGAGGGCGGAGAATGAACACAGCGCAGGGGCTAGTTCCAGAGTCGCATTCTCGGTTAGTTCACTTTCAAGTGTGGGTGAGGGTCCCTTGTTAGTAGGCAGAAATTTTTTTTCCCCTTCTCCAACACATATCTGCTGGCTAGTGTTTATTAAACAAAACTTTATTTTAATGTGAAATAGAATTCCTGACTTGTCCAAAATGGAGAGGCAAGGGAGCTCTTTAACAGGCTTATTGAGCCCCTTTTCCCACCTGTTCCTGTGCCAGACTTTCCCAAAGGCTTACTTGCCAATGGTTGCTCCTCAGATCTCAGGGCTAGCTCACTCTATAGGCTCCAAGCCAGAGTGATACCGCCGCCGCCGCTGTTGCTCCCACCAACCATTCAGTTTCCTGCTGTAAGGATGTAACTTGCTGTGAAGCTTTCACCTTCCTCCTTTCTTCCTGTCTTCAATGTTGTATGTCTTTGTCCTGGTGCTTTTGCCATACAGCCAGTGTTTCAAAGAAAATTTTCAGGCACTAAAGTTATAGCCCTTACTCCCTTTCCAAGGAGATGTGAGATAGCTGTGGAAAAGAAGAGGGCTCCTCTGCCTCTGTGCAGAAGGAAGAGTTTACTTCTTGATAGTGTGCTAGCTCCTGAGCTAGGTGGGGGCCTTTACTCAAGAGAGCGCATTACGTGACCTCTGGACAGGTAGACTGGGCATAGCCCGTCCAAGGACAGCACCCTAACCTACAGGAACCAAGGCCGAAGACTGATTTTACCTTCTCACACTCCCATTTCCTAAGCTAAAGCTTGCTCTGCAACACTGCCCCAGGTCTGTGGCTTAAAACAGCGATTTCCTTTGCCAGTGAATTAAGCTCACTCTTTATAAAATGTTTCAGCTTGGGGATTGGAAAGGCTCTCTGTGCCTTTCTGTCTCTGTCTATTTCTCCAAGGGTTGATGTTGATGGCTTCTGTCTTTGTCTTTACAGGGAACTCTAATGATCCAGGACAAAGAAGTTACCCTCGAGTATGTACCAAGCCTGGATTTTTGGTACTGCAAACGAGTAAGTACCAAGAATCCCTTTCTTTAGAAGTAAGCATCTGGAATAACAGCTCCTCCATATCTCTAGGAAGGCTGCCTGCTGACATGCATTCCCAAGGACAAAGGTCTTCTTCCTCAGGTCACTTCAGTTGAACAGGAGGAGGTCAAGACAAGGTCATTCATAATTTCTCCTTCCTGGCTGCTACATGTGGCCATAGAGGGTTCTGGACCTGCAGTTGGAGACACTTTCCCAAGGACATGTGCCATTATTTCTATCAGTTATAAACATAACAGTTCCTTGACATATAATATCTTCTCACCTCTCCTAGAGGTGGTCATAAAGGAATTCTTGTTTGGAAAAGTAGGTTTGGAGAGACTAGTTCTTTAAGAGTTGTACATTTTTTGGATATTCTTGGGTTTCCAAGGATATAGAACTTCAGACACCAAGGCATTTTACCTCTATTAAACTCCATATTCTCTTAGAGTGGGATATTTAAAATTTTAGGCTATACTCTTTTTTTTTTGGAAACAGAGTCTTGCTCTGTTGCCCAGGCTAGAGTGCAATGGCGCGATATCCGCTCACTACCATCTCCGGCTCCTGGGTTTCAGCGATTCTCCTGCCTCAGCCTCCCAAGTAGCTGGGATTTCAGACATGTGCCACCTCGCCTGGCTAATTTTTGTATTTTTAGTAGAGATGGGGTTTCACCATGTTGGCCAGGCTGGTCTTGAACTTCTGACCTCAAGTGATCCACCTGCCTCGGCCTCCCAAACTGCTGGGATTATAGACATGAGCCACCACACCTGGCCTATTTATTTATTTATTTATTTATTTTCAGACAGAATCTCGCTCTGTCACCCGGGCTGGAGTGCAATGGCGCGATCTCAGCTCACTGCAACCTCTGCTGCCTGGGTTCGAACGATTCTCCTGCCTCAGCCTCCCGAGTAACTAGGATTACAGGCGCCTGCCACCATGCCCAGCTAATTTTTTTGTAGTTTTTAGTAGAGATGGGGTTTCACCATCTTGGCCAGGCTGGTCTTGAACTCCTGACCTCATTATCCATCCACCTCGGCCTCCCAAAGTGTTGAGATTACAGACGTGAACCACTGCACCCAGCCGGCTATGCTCTTTAAAGGTCCAGTTTGATTGCAGTGAGCATGAAAATATAATTTGTTTTCATTGCTACTACTTAGTGTCAAAAATAATTATGAAAAATGTGTAAAGTTTCTGAGCCCTGACACACTAAAAATGTTACAGTACTTGAATAAATTTAGTAAAGACGTTAGCTTAACATTCGTGTTAGTAGAATACAACTTGAATAGCTATGATTGTCATTAGCCAAAGTACTCATATTCCATGGATATACTCCCTTAGGTTGTCATTTTAGGAAGATATTTCCTTTCCTTTTATTGAGATAAAATACATGTAGCATTATATTTGCCATTGTAACCATTTTGAAGTATTAATTCAGTGACATTAAGTACCTTCACAATGTTGTGCAGCTATCAACACTATCTACTTACTAGAACTTTTTTTTTTTTTTAAATAAGAGATGGGATCTCACTGTTGCCCAGGCTGGTCTCATAGTCCCTGGCTCAAGTCATCCTCCCACGTCAACCTCCCAAATAGCTGGGACTACAGGTGCCATCATGTTCAGCTTAATTCCAGAATTTCTTTTTTCTGTTTTCTTTTTTTTTTTGAGATAGGATCTCACTCTGTTTCTCAAGCTGGAGTACAGTGATGTGATCATGGCTCACTGCAGCCTTGACCTCCTGTACTCAAATGATCCTCTCACTTTGGCCTCTCGAAGTTCTGGGATTACGGGTGTGAGCCACCATATCTAGCCTCAGACCTTTTTTAAACCCCCAAAAGGAAACCTCATATCATTAATCAGTCACTTGCCACTTTGTCTTCCCCTAGTCCCCAGGAACCATTAATCTTTTTTCTATCTCCATGGATTTGCCAGACTCCATGGATTTGCCTAGTCTGGGTATTTCATATAAGTGGAATCAAAATATGTAAACTTTTGTGTTGGCCTTTCACCTAGCATGTTTTCAGAGTTCATGTATGTTGCAGTATTTATCAGTACCTCATTTCTTTTTGTGGCTAAATAATATGAATATATCACTTTTTTTTCATCCATTGCTCAGTTGATGGACATTTGGGTTGTTTCTGCCCTGACTGGTGAATAATGGAACCTTTGTGTGCTAGTTTTTGTTTGAACAGCTGTTTTCAGTTATTTGGGGGTATGTATCCAGGAGTGGAATTGCTGGGATCATATGGTACTTTTATATTTAACTCTTTGAGGAACCACCAAACTGTTTATTGTATTATTATTAGCAAACTTTCATAGACCATAGCTGTACCATTTTATATTCCTATCAGCAATATATAAGGGCTTCATTTCTCCACCTGCTTGCTAACGTTTGTTCTTTTCCCTCTTTTTTGATAATAGCATCCTAATGGGTATGAAACAATATCTCATTGTGGTTTTGATTTGCATTTCACTACTGACTTTGAGAGTCTTTTTTCATGTGTTTGTTGGCCATTTGTATATCTTCTTTGGAGAAATGTTCAACCAAGTCCTTTGCCCTTTGGAATTGATTTGCATGTCTTTTTGTTGTTGAGTTGTAAGAGTACTTTATATTTGCTGGATATTAATCCCTTGTCAGATATATAATTCGTAAATATTTTCTATGTGTTATGTTTTCTGTGTGTTATGTTTCACTTTCTTGAGAGTATCATTTCTTTAAAAAAAAGAGAGAGAGAGATAAGGTCAGCCAGGTATGGCTCCTGGCTGTAATCCCAACACTTTGGGAGGCTGACGTGGGCAGATCACTTGAGCCCAGGAGTTCGAGACCAGCCTAGGCAACATGGCAAAACCCCATCTCTACAAAGAATACAAAAATTAACTGGGTGTGGTGGTGCATGCCTATAGTGCCAGCTACTAAGCAGGCTGAGGTGGGAGGATCACCTGAGACCAGGAGGTTGAGGCAGCAATGAGCCATGATAGTGCCACTGTACTTCAGTACTGCAGCCTGGGTGACACAGCAAGACCTTGTCTCAAAAAAAATTTTTTTTAACCGGGCGCGGTGGCTCACACCTGTAATCTCAGCACTTTGGGAGACCGAGGCAGGTGGATCATCTGAGGTCGGGAGTTGGAGATCAGCCTGACCAACATGGAGAAACCCCATCTCCATTAAAAGTACCAAATTAGCTGGGCATGGTGGCACATGCCTGTAATCCCAGCTACTCAGGAGGCTAAGACAGGAGAATCTGCCTGGGAGGCAGAGGTTGCAGTGAGCCGAAATTGCACCATTGCACTCCAGCCTGGGCAACAAGAGTGAAACTTCATCTCAAAAAAAAAAAGACAATGTTTAATTTTATTATGTACCTATTTAAATAGGTAATATTATTCATAATAGCCAAAAAATGGAAATAACCAAAATGTCCGTTGGCTGACGGATGGATGAACAAAGTTGGCATATCCATTCAATGAAATGCTATTTGACAATGAAAAGGAATAAAGTACTGATGCATGTTACAACCTAGATGAACCTTGAAAACACTATGCCAGACACAGAATACCATACATTGCACAATTCCATGTCCCTAAGGGTAAGAATGGGGGTAGGTAACTCCACTAGATTTCTTTTGGGGGTGATGAAAATGTTTCAGAATTAGATTGTGGGGATTGTTCACTACACATTTACTAAAAATCATTGAATTGTACACATAAAATAGGTAAGTTTTATGGGGTTTGTTTTTGTTTTTAAGACAGAGTCTTTGTTTGTCACCCAGGCTGGACTGCAGTGGACTGCAGTGGCACAATCTTGGCTCACTACAACCTCCACCTCCCAGGTTCAAGCGATTCTCCTGCCTCAGCCTCCCGAGTAGCTGGGATTACAGGCGTGTGCCACCATACCTGGCTAATTTTGGTATTTTTAATAGAGATGGGGTTTCTCCATGTTGACCAGGCTGGTCTTGAACTCCTGGCCTCAAATGATCCAACTGCCTTGGCCTCCCAAAGTACTGGGATTACTGGCATGAGCCATCATGCCAGGCCTGTTTTATGGTATTTAAATTATACCTACTAAGATCAGGATCCCAACTGTGCCACTCACTAACTGTGCCACTCACTAGCTGAAGTGTCACATGCTTTATTTGTTGGCATGTAGATACTCAGTTGTCCCAGCACCATTTGTTGAAGAGACTATTCTTTCCCCATTGGCACTTTCCCCATTGTTAGAAATCAGTTGACCATAATCTATAGGTTTATTCCTAGATTCTCAGTTTTATTCTGTTGATCTATATGTTTACGAATAGCACCAGTTACTACAGCAGCTCTCCTGTAGTAACAGCCCTCAAATCCCAGTGAATAAAAATAACAAGCATATTCTTCATTCACATTACATGTCAGGGACTATGGATTGTTTGCTACAGTTCTGTTCCACGTGGCTTCTCATCCCAGGACCCAGACAGAAGAAACAGTCTCAATATGAGGCAGTGTCCTTCTGGCTAAGGGAGAGAGAGGTTCATTCACACAAGCAGTGGCTGCTAAGCCTTCTCTTAGACCTAGTGTAGGTCATGTTCACTCATGTTTTATTGGTGAAAGCAAGGAAGGCACATGACCAAGGGTGACAATGGAGAGAGGAAGTATACTCCCCCTGTGGGGAGGCATGACAGCCACTTGGCAGTGAGCAGGGGTGTGTGTGTGTGCATGCATGTGTATAATCTGTTTATAGGGAAGGGAACAATGAAATAACTGACTATAGTGATCTTACTCAAGTGAGTTAACCTCTCTAGGACTCAGTTTCCTCATCTACAAAATGAGGAGATAGGAGTACCCATTTCATGGAGTTTATTGGGGTTGTCAGGATCAATAAGTGATGACATATACGTAGACCAGATACACGGTATGTACTATTTAAGAATT
This sequence comes from Macaca mulatta, assembly GCF_049350105.2. Classification (NCBI taxonomy): domain Eukaryota; kingdom Metazoa; phylum Chordata; class Mammalia; order Primates; family Cercopithecidae; genus Macaca; species Macaca mulatta. The sequence continues at coordinate 113,516,895 of NC_133407.1, forward strand.
AGCCAGCTGGGCGCAGTGGCTCACACCTATAATCCCAGCAATTTGGGAGGCCGAGGCGGGCGGATCGCTTGAGGTAGGGAGTTCAAGACCAGCCTGACCAACATGGAGAAACCTGGTCTCTACTGAAAAATATAAAATTAGCTGGGTGTGGTGGCACACGCCTGTAATCCTGGCTACTCGGGAGGCTGAGGCAGGAGAATCTCTTGAACCCAGGAGGTGGAGGTTGTGGTGAGTCGATATCATGCTGTTGCACTCCAGCCTGGGCAACAAGAGCAAAACTCCGTCTCAAAAGAAAAAAGAAAAGAATTAGCCACTGCTGCTATTGTTACTGTTTTCTCAACTCCATCTGGCAGACCTTTACTCGCCCTATAAGGCCCTCCTCAAATACTATATATAGTTTTTGATATAAATTTTATATATAAATCCTCTTTATAGTTCTTACTCTTTGATATCCTGCAAACCAAGTTTCTGCCCCCATGGCATTTGGAAGCTGGCAAAAGTTGAGGGATTTCAGGGTTGGGCAGTGTGTTTGACATTTTGTTCACAAGTTCAGACAAGAATAATTATATTCACATTAAAAATATCTCCTCCCTGCAGTCCAGCTTGGGCAACAGAGCGAGACTCCGTCTCAAAAAAAAAAGTATCTTCCCTTATTCTGGGCTAGTGAATGTTCCCTTTCAATGTCTTTTAGATAGCTGCCAGAGACACTATCTGTATCTCTTCCTCCTACCTTGTACCTCATTATCAGTGTTTGAGAAAGGAGTTGATAATTGAATTCTTCTCAGTTCTAGCAAAATGTGATTGGAGATCTCACAATCAGTTCAGGTCCAAGTTTTGGGTGCAGACTATAAATGGCTTCGGGACAGTAGTATTCTATAAACCATTTAACAGTAGTTTTTAAAGCATATTTCCTATAGGAATCTTTATCCAGGGCAAAGGCATTTGCGCTGCACCAAAGTCCCAGATGCCTTGTTAGAAGGTAGCTCTCAAAAAGTAGCTCTTTAGATCCTGTCTGCCAGCTCTATCAGTGGGGAATAATCAGATTCTTTTTTTAAGCTTTGAGGGGATCTGGGATATGGCTTGTTTGTTTAATTTTTGAAAAGTTTCACTTTGTTAGATATACATAAGATTTTAAAAAATGTTTTCGGTCAAATTGAATTATTTCTTTCTTCCTTACAGTGTAAGGCAAGCATTGGTGGGCACCGATCTTCCTGTTCATTCTGCAAGAACCCAAGGGAAGGTGAGTGGCAAAAGTAGTAGCAGTTTTTATCTTGTTCATTGAGCAAAACAAATTTCATGTTTTCCTTGGCTTTGAAGAATTATCATCCCTAAATCCAAGTTGATCTACAAACCTTTCTTTTTTTTTTTTTTTTTTGATATGGAGTGTCGCTCTGTTGCCCAGGCTGGAGTGCAGTGGTGCAATCTTGGCTCACTGCAACGTCCGCCTCCTGGGTTCAAGCAATTCCCCTGCCTCAGCTTCCTGAGTAGCTGGGATTACAGGCACGTGCCACCACGCCCTGTAGCCCAGCTAAATTTTTTGTATTTTTAGTAGAGACGGGGTTTCACCGTGTTGGTCAGGCTGGCCTCGAACTCCTGACCTTGTGACCCAACCACCTTGGCCTCCCAAAGGTGCTGGGAATACAGGTGTGAGTCACGGTGCATGGCCTGCAAACCTTTTTTTTTTTTTTTTTTTTTTGAGACAGAGTCTCACTGTGGCCCAGGCTGGAGTGCAGTGACACCATCTCGGCTCACTGCAAGCTTCACCTCCCAGGTTCAAGTGATTCTTGTGCCCCAGCCTCCCAAGTGGCTGGGATTCCAAGCATGTGTCACCACACCTGTGGCTAATTTTTGTAATTTTAGTAGAGACGAGGTTTCGGCATGTTGGTCAGGCTGGTCCTGAGCTCCTGACTTCAGGTGATCCACCTGCCTTGGCCTCCCAAAGTGCTGGGATTACAGGCATGAGCCACCATGCCCAGCCTTTTAAAAGTTTTGGGCCGGGCGCGGTGGCTCACACCTGTAATCCCAGCACTTTAGGAGGCCGAGGCAAACATGCCGAAACCCCGTCTCTACTAAAATTACAAAAATTGGCCACAGGTGTGGTGGCACATGCTTGGAATCCCAGCCACTTGGGAGGCTGAGGCACGAGAATCACTTGAACCCAGGAGTCAGAGGTTGCAGTGAGCTGAGATCTCGCCACTGCACTCCAGCCTAGGCAACAGAGTGAGAAAAAAAAAATTGCAGTTTGATGCCCAACTTAATGTGACCTGTTAGTAAATGATTTCAGATCTTATTTTCACTAGAGGAAAGAGATAAGGTCATGGGCTCCTAGTCTAAAGTGGCTAAGTGGGCAGCTGAGCAGAGGTCAGTATATTGTTATTTGGAATACGTATAAGGATTAAGGATGTTAGGTTGAAAAAGAGTATGACGTCAGTCTATATGGCAAACCTTTTCCCACTCTCACTTCTTTGAAGTTACTGGGAATCATTTGCTCTATTGTTTTCTCTTTTACACTCTGTAAGCATTTCAGGATTTTCAAGAGAAAAACATTTGTTAAAATAACAGTAAAAATATAAATAAGAGAAAATAATCAGGATGTGGGGAACATTTTATTATTTTGAGGAATAAAACTACCAGCTTCTCAAGCACTTATCTTTAATATAAATTTCTTTAGAGAAATTTTAGGTAGGCAACTTCTAAGAGTCAGACACATGGATCTGTAACAACAGTCCTGTAGTCATCCCTTAAGGAAAGCCACAGAATGACCATAAAATATAGTTCAGTGCAGGGATTCAGGTAGCCTTCTATTTGTTCCAAGGTTAGAATTTAATGTGCCTACAAGGAGTTTCTTCCGTGGGCTTTTGGCCTCTTGTGGAGATTTTAATCTGGTGAAGACTGAAAGGCATGTGTTCTGAAAATCTTTAGGGGAATGCTCTGTATGTTCTAGAGACCAAACCAAAATGTGGGAAGGGGGATGAACAACTGAGATTTTTGCTTGTTGGGTCACTTCAGGATAGGCAAAGTTGTGTTTTTTACCCCCCACAAGAAAGATTTTTTTTCATAGCTATTCTAACAAATGAATAGTTTATGAAAACCTTTGGGCACCATACCACTAAGATGAGACAGCTTTATCTGGAAACCTGTCATGCTATTATGTAATCTCTATATTGCTCTCATATAATACCTCATTTTGAGCCACATGGCTTCCAGTGAACCATCCAAGAATGAATGAATTACAAAAATGTGCCCCTAATTATAAAACAAACTATAAAGACAAATTATCCTGCTGTAGTAGGACATTTGAAATAAGTCATTTATATTTTGAAGGACATCTGCCCATTATGCTTATTTGCATGTAAATGAGCTAAGTGCAAATAAGGTCTGTTCCTAGCTTCACTGGAGAAGGGCCTGTGGTCTTACAGGATTTGAGTCGTTGTTTGAGCACTGTAACACTGGAAGAAGCAAGGCTTCTAGAAGTGTGTTTGGGATATGTGTTTCTACTAAACCTTAAGTAAGGGCCATATCTTTGGTAATTTTGTCCCCAGATCTGTTGTTATCATTGATTATAATAGTCAGGTTCAAGGTGTCATGAAGGATTTGTTATATTTAAATGTTGGGTAAGTGATACAGAGATTTCGTAAGATTACATTTTTTAAATGCTTGGATAGTTTCTTCTGTGAACTATTTCATGTCCTATCTTAGCTTCACTTAAAATATTTTGTCAGGTGGCCGGGCGCGGTGGCTCAAGCCTGTAATCCCAGCACTTTGGGAGGCCGAGACGGGCGGATCACAAGGTCAGGAGATCGAGACCATCCTGGCTAACACGGTGAAACCCCGTCTCTATTAAGAAATACAAAAAACTGCCGGGCGCGGTGGCTCAAGCCTGTAATCCCAGCACTTTGGGAGGCCGAGGCGGGTGGATCACGAGGTCAGGAGATCGAGACTATCCTGGCTAACATGGTGAAACCCCGTCTCTACTAAAAATACAAAAAACTAGCTGGGTGTGGTGGCGGGCGCCTGTAGTCCCAGCTACTTGGGAGGCTGAGGCGGGAGAATGGCGTGAACCCGGGAGGCGGAGCTTGCAGTGAGCTGAGATCCGGCCACTGCACTCCAGCCTGGGTGACAGAGCGAGACTCCGTCTCAAAAAAAAAAAAAAAAAAAAAAAAAAAAAAAAAAATTTTGTCAGGAACTGTCAGAGGACTTTTTATTAGATATTTCTGAGACAATATTAACAGCATTCCAGGCCAGGCATGTTGGCTCACACCTATAATCCCAGCACTCTGGGAGGCCGAGGCAAGTGGATCACCTGAAGTCAGGAGTTCGAGACCAGCCTGGCCAACATGGTGAAACTTCGTCTCTACTAAAAATACAAAAAAGTACCCAGGCATGGTGGTGGGCACCTATAATCCCAGCTACTCGGGAGGCTGAGGCAGGAGAATCGCTTGAACCCGGGAAGCAGAGGTTGCAGTGACCAAGATCATGCCATTGCACTTCAGCCTGGGCAACAAGAGCAAAACTCCATATCAAAAAAAAAGGCATTCCAGTATGAGTATTTGCTGGCAGATAAAGAGAAATTACAGTAGTGGTGTTTTTCTTTTTTTTCTTTTTTTTTTGGATAAAGCCTTCTACAGATTCTTTTTTTCTGTTCCGCTAGTGACAGAGGCCAAGCAAGAATTAATAACCTACCCTCAGCCTCAGAAAACATCCATACCAGCACCATTGGAAAAACAGCCCAACCAGCCCCTAAGAGCAGCTGATAAGGAACCTGAACCCAGGAAGAGGGAAGAAGGACAAGAGTCACGCTTAGGACATCAAAAGAGAGAAGCAGAAAGGTATCTGCCTCCTTCTCGAAGGGAAGGGCCAACTTTCCGAAGAGACCGAGAGAAGGAGTCATGGTCTGGAGAGACACGCCAGGACGGAGAGAGCAAAAGTAAGTGGTTTGTCAGGGCACATACCAGGCTGTGATCATCACAATGGAGCATAGATGGCCAGTGTTATGTCCAGGAGCTATCTGCTTTCCAGTACCTAAGAGATCTGTGCATGGCCTGATGACAGAGGCCATTGCTTTCTGTGGACCTTACTATACTCCTTAAAGGAATCTATGCCCTTCAAATAGTAAATTGCTATATGAATGCACTAAGGCATGATTTTAGATTTCTAATTATTGGTGAAGAAAAGTATACAGTATTTACTTGTTTAGCATTTCTTTACAGAACCAGCCTTGCTAGTAGCATCTATAGTAAAAAATGACAGACTCTTGGGACTTCAAAAATTTATCTTTCTCTTCCTTTTATTGCCCTTCTCCCATTTATGGTTGGTTCAGCCATCATGCTAAAGCGTATCTATCGTTCCACACCACCTGAGGTGATAGTGGAAGTGCTGGAGCCCTATGTCCGCCTTACTACTGCCAACGTCCGTATCATCAAGAACAGAACAGGCCCTATGGGACATACCTATGGCTTTATTGACCTCGACTCCCATGCGGTGAGTTTCCTCCACGTTGGATTGGCCTAGGGACAGATGGCTAAAGAACCTTCAAGAAGGTTTGAGGGACTTCTTGATCATTTGAAGATTCTTGTGTGCTACCTGATATCATAATCCCTCTTGCTCTCTCCTTTGGGTTTATTGTTCATTCAGGTGAGGTGACTGCCCTCAAAAGTTACGATCCCATGTGATTTTCCGGGTTCATTTTTTTCTTGTGTCATTTACTGTTTCCAACTTACTCACTTGTGAAGAATCTGAGTACTGAATCCTTCATGATTTTAGTGAACTTTCTGATTTATTTTATCCAGCCAAAGATGATTTTATATTTGATGATAAAACATTTCCTCTTTTTCCTCAAAGTATTTATAGATTCCTGTGGCTTAAATTTTTAGTTGCAGGGCCTTTTTCTATGGAAGTAAGGTGAAGATAATGAAAGTCATTGGTATTTCTTAGATTTTTCATGCCCAAAAGTCACAAGGGACTTTGTAAAGTGAAATCTGATTGATGATAGTTGCACCCTAAAAGAAGAGGATTTGAATTTCTGAAGTTTACATTCCTGTTTCAGTCAGTCCTTCATTAAAAGTTGCCTGTTTCTGCCAGTATGTTCTTATTGGTAAAATTTTGACAAATACAATGTAGTAAATTTATCCTCTGAGAAGGAAAATCCATGTTCACTTCTCTTTCAAAGGAGAATTTTTCTGTCTTTGAGTTCTGGCTTTTTCTGTCTCTGGGTTCAAGTGTGTCTGGTTCTATAGGAAGCTCTTCGTGTGGTGAAGATCTTACAGAATCTTGATCCACCGTTTAGCATTGATGGGAAGATGGTAGCTGTAAACCTGGCCACTGGAAAACGAAGGTAAGGCAGAAGGGTAAGGATCTCTTGTGCTGCCCCCACTTGTGTTTTTGGGAGGAAACTCCTTTTCCTGGCTGGAAAGACAGTAAAGCATGATGTCCTCCTCACATGGACTGCTTCAGATAGGTGTTTATTACAGTTTCTTTCTGAAGCCTGACTTGTCCTGACTTTCAAATTGTTTTCTTTCTTGAATAATATTAGGTACTTTTGTCCTTTCCCTTTTGACTGTCTGATATCTTTGGGTCCCAAATGGCCTAGCATGGTAGCACATACCTGTATTCCCAGCTACTAAGGAGGCTGAGACGAGGATGGGGGGCGGGTTATGTGAGCCCAGGAGTTCTAGGCCATAGTGTGCAATGATGATGCCTGTGAATAACCACTGTACTCCACCCTGGGCAGCACAGCAAGACCCCATCTCTTAACAAAAAAATGATGGTACAGTTTTGGATGTGCAGACAGATCTCAATACATTCTTACCTCTTGCAATCCTAGGAAAATGCTGTCCTGACTTTTCCTTCCCCGACCTTGTGCATATTTCCATAGGACTGGGAAATCTAATTTCTCTTTACTCCTTCACTCATCTTGACTCAGGAGTGGTAACTTGGAAATGGCCATGTCAGAGAAACAGGCTTACAAATATGGGGCGTATCTTGCTCTAGCACCTTCCACTTAATGACTGTTTTGCTCCACCACTTGGCTTTGTAAGAGTCTTACTGCTCATTGGCCAGGCGCGGTGGATCACGAGGTCAGGAGATTGAGATCATCCTGGCTAACATGGTGAAACCCTGTCTCTACTAAAAATACAAAAACAAAAAAATTAGCTGGACGCGGTGGTGGGCGCCTGTAGTCCCAGCTACTCTGGAGGCTGAGGCAGGAGAATGACGTGAACCTGGGAGGCGGAGCTTGCAGTGAGCCAAGATCGTGCCACTGCACTCCAGCCTGGGCGACAGAGCAAGATTCCGTCTCAAAAAAAAAAAAGTCTTACTACTCATTCTTTCAGGAGTGTCTGGACCACCCAACCTGCTTGTTGTCTAGGTTGGTTCCTTTCCCTGCAAAACGGGGAACAGAGAATTTCTCAATAGGAACTGTGGGATTAAGTACTCGTCAAGTGCCATTTGGTAGCAGACTTAAGAATTGTTGTGTTATCTGTTGCAGAAATGATACTGGGGACCATTCTGACCACATGCATTACTATCAGGTAGGCTGTAAAAGGTGGGGAGTGCTCTATTAAAATCCTCAGGTGACTGTAAGGGTGACCTTGAATTTTCTTTAGTGGATGACTGTTAAGGTGAATGACCATTGGATAGTTCTGTAATTTTAACTTGCCTTTCTGTGATAGGGTAAAAAATATTTCCGAGATAGGAGGGGAGGTGGCAGAAATTCAGACTGGTCTTCAGATACAAATCGACAAGGACAACAGTGTAAGTAACCCTTGTTTTATTTCTGTTGCTCTTTTTTGCTTGACTTGCTACTCAGTACTTGACATCTGTGTGATCACAGTTGGCAAGATACACTGTTGACTGAGGGTGCTCATCCAGAGGGAGGCATCTGTAGATGCACCTATTTGTGTTGGTCACCCTAATTCTTGGGTTGTTCTTGATGAGTCTCCAGTAAGGGCTTCATTGGACAGAGACTAACATTGGCTCTGATCTTGTTACCTTTAGCATCGTCTGACTGCTACATATATGATTCTGCTACTGGCTACTATTATGACCCCTTGGCAGGAACTTATTATGACCCCAATACCCAGGTGAGTTTGGGACTTCTTTTTTTTTTTACCCTGTCAATGATGCTTTTGAGAAAAGCTCCCATAATTTGCTACTTGAGGATTTTATTCCCTGGATTCTGTGGATGCTCATTGCATGAAAAGTGTAAAGTTTAGATCTATGGAAACAGAACTGTTGCCTATATGGAAAATCAGTGCCTTTTGGCAATACAGGTAAGAACAGTATTGCTCTTGAAAAAGTGTACAGTGGATGGTCTGAATGTGTCCTGGCCCCGGAGTGGGTTTTTAGATTGATGTGGACTCTTCTTAGGCTTTTAAGTAAAAGAGTTGTTTCTTCCCCTAGAAGGGAACTGTGTGCCTTAGACCTGGAATTGCTGGGAAACTGAAACATTCTGTAGACTTCCTTGTTTCTAACTGTATCGCAGCAAGAAGTCTATGTGCCCCAGGATCCTGGATTACTTGAGGAAGAAGAGATCAAGGAAAAAAAACCCACCAGTCAAGGAAAGTCAAGTAGCAAGAAGGAAATGTCTAAAAGAGATGGCAAAGAGAAAAAAGACAGAGGAGTGACGAGGGTAAGAGGAATTGTTAATCTACTGTCTTTTGCCACATAGTTATTAAAATGTTGGAGATATGAACAGAGGATATCTATGTTTGCAAGTGTAAAGGAACTTCAAAAATACTCTGTCAGCCGGGCGGGCGTGGTGGCTCACACCTGTTTTCCCAGCACTTTGGGAGGCCGAGGCAGGCGCATCACGAGGTCAGGAGATCGAAAACATCCAGGTCAACATGGTGAGACCCTGTCTCTACTAAAAATACAAAAATTAGCTGGCTGTGGTGGTACACACCTGTAGTCCCCCCTACTCGGGAGGCTGAGGCAGGAGAATTGCTTGAACCCTGGAGGCGGAGGTTGCAGTGAGCCAAGATCGCACCACTACACTCCAGCCTGGCAACAGAGCAAGACTCCGTCTCAAAAAAAACAAAAACAAAACTCTGTTAATGAGTATTTTTCCTGGTGTAGGCAGGTAAAAATTACCTGGTGTAGGCAGTTCCCTCACCTCTTATATCCCAACTCTGTCTCTTTTACAAATGGGAAAACTGTGGATGGTAAAACAAAGTGTCCCAGCTGAAATCCCACCACCTCAGCTCCACACATTTTCACTTTTCTATATTCCTTTTTTAGTGTTTGACTTTATACACATTTCTATAGTTGTAATTATAGCAGGAGATACTGTTTAATCACTTTTTATCATAAGTATACTCTATTATTTTTAATGCCTACATGGTAAAAATTAATGGTATAACTATACCTTCATTTTCTTCATCTCTCCTACATTATTTGTCTTCTCTTTCTAATCTTTTCTTTTTCCTTCTTTTTTCTTTCTTTCTTTCTTTTTTTTTTTTTTTTTCTGAGACAAGATCTTCCTCTGTCTCCCAGGTTGGAGTGCAGTGGCATGATCATAGCTCACTGCAACATCAAACCCCTGGGCTTTAGCGATCCTCCCACCTCACCCTCCCAAGTAACAGGGACTATAGGCATGAGCCACCATAACCAGCTAATTTTTGCTTTTTTGTAGAGACAGAATCTTGCTAGATTGACCAGGCTGGTCTTGAGCTTCTGAAGTAAGCTTCCTGCCTCAGTCTCCCAAAGTACTTCAGTTACAGTCAAGACTCACCTTGTTTGCCTCTTTCTAATCTTATACTGTCAAAATATATAACATTTAGCATTTTGTTTCTTCTTTTTTTTTTTTTTTTTTGAGACAGAGTCTCGCTCTGTCGCCCAGGCTGGAGTGCAGTGGCCAGATCTCAGCTCGCTACAAGCTCCGCCTCCCGGGTTTATGCCATTCTCCTGCCTCAGCCTCCCGAGTAGCTGGGACTACAGGCGCCTGCCACCTCACCCGGCTGGTTTTTTGTACTTTTTTAGTAGAGACAGGGTTTCACCGTGTTCGCCAGGATGGTCTCGATCTCCTGACCTCGTGATCCACCCGTCTCGGCCTCCCAAAGTGCTGGGATTACAGGCTTGAGCCACCGCGCCCGGCCTGTTTCTTCTTTTAAATTACTCCCTAAGGCATATTTTCAGAATCAGAGATGATGAACATTTTTACATCTATTACAAAATCAAATTATTAGGCAGGGCACAGTGGCTCACACCTGCAATCCGAGCACTTTGAGAGGCCAAGGCAGGCAGATTACTTTAGGTCAGCAGTTCGAGACCAGTCTGGCCAATTTGGTGAAACACTCATCTCTACTAAAAAGACAAAAATTAGCTGGATGTGGTGGCACAAGCCTGTAGTCCCAGCTACTCAGGAGGCTGAGGCAGGAGAATCTCTTGAACCTGAGAGGCAGAGGTTGCAGTGAGCTGAGATCACACCTACCTTGATATCAGTTATGCATTAGTGAAAATGGATGAATTTGCTTGTGGTTCAATTCATAGCATCTTCCCTCCGCCCCCCTTTTTTTTTTTTTTTTTTTTTTTTGAGACAGAGTCGCTCTGTCACCCAGGCTGGAGGCTGGAGTGCAGTGGCGCAATCTCGGCTCACTGCAACCTCCTCCTCCCGGGCTCAAGGGATTCTCCTGCCTCAGCCTCCTGAGTAGCTGGGATATCAGGCACCGCCACCATGCCCAGCTAATTTTTGTATTTTTAGTAGAGATGGGGTTTCACCATGTTGGTCAGGCTGGTCTCGGACTCCTGACCTCGTGATCGGCCCACCTCAGCCTACCAAAGAGCTGGGATTACAGGCATGAGCCACCGTGCCCGGCCTTTTTTTTCCCTTCTAACACTGTTAGTTGTTCAGAGATACAGAAAAGAGGAGAGAGAGAGTGTGTGTGTGTGTGTGTGTGTGTGTGTGTGTGTGTATTTTTTGAGACGGAGTCTCACTCTGTCACCCAGGCCGGAGTGCAGTGGCTGGATCTCGGCTCACTGCAAGCTCCACCTCCCGGGTTTACGCCATTCTCCTGCCTCAGGCTCCCAAGTAGCTGGGACCACAGGCGCCTGCCACCACGCCCGGCTAGTTTTTTGTATTGTTTTTAGTAGAGATGGGGTTTCACCGTGTTAGCCAGGATGGTCTCGATCTCCTGACCTCGTGATCCGCCTGTCTCGGCCTCCCAAAGTGCTGGGATTACAGGCTTGAGCCACCGCGTCCGGCCGTGTGTGTTTAAGAACTTACAGTCAGGCCAGGCGCGGTGGCTCACTCCTGTAATCCCAGCACTTTGGGAGGCCGAGGCGGGCGGATCACGAGGTCAGGAGATCGAGACCATCCTGTGAATGGTGAAACCCCATCTCTACTAAAAATACAAAAAATTAGCCGTGCGTGGTGGCGGGCTACTCGGGAGGCTGAGGCGGGAGAATGGCATGAACCCTGGAGGCGGAGCTTGCAGTGAGCCGAGATCACGCCACTGCACTCCAGCCTGGGCGACAAACCGAGACTCTGTCTCAAAAAAAAAAAAAAAGAACTTAGAGTCATACTGGTTTAATATTTGGACTCTGCTTCAGCCTCTTTCAAACTGTATTCTTAATCATTTGTAAAATTAAGATATTAAAGCTTACATAGGAGGATCATAGTAAAGTCTGAAGAAGACAGTGTTTATATATACATGCCTCATCTGATCTGAAATACAGTAATCGTGTAATACATACTGTTTTGTTTTATTTTATTTTATTTTATTTTATTTCATTTCATTTCATTTTAATTTTTTGAGCCAGAGTGTCTCTCTGTCGCCCAGGCTGGAAAGAAGTGGCATGATTTCGGCTCACTGCAACCTCCGTCTCCCAGGTTCCAGCAGTTCTCCTGCCTCAGCCTCCCAAGTAGCTGGGATTACAGGCCAACACCACCACACCCAGCTAATTTGTATTTTTACTAGAAACAGGGTTTCACCATGTTGGCCAGGCTCCCCTTGAACTCCTGACCTCAAGTGATCCGCCCACCTTAGCCTCCCAAAGTGCTGGGATTACAGACATGAGCCACTGTGCCTACTGATGTCTTTATTTCAAATTCACTATAGCAATGTTACCGATATTTCCGTCATGTTGAATTAGGAGGTTTGGAAAGTCAGCCTGATTTCAACAGGGTTAACTCTTAATCAGTTTTGTTTTTGTTTTTTGAGACAAAGTCTCGCTCTGTTGCCCAGGCTGGAGTGCAGTGGTGGCATCTTGGCTCACTGCAACCTCTGCCTCCTGGGTTCAAGCGATTTTCCTGCCTCAACCTCCTGAGTAGCTGGGATGACAGGCACCTACCACCATGCCTGGCTAATTTTTGTATTTTTAGTAGAGACAGGGTTTCACCATTGTTGGCCAGTCCGGTCTCGAACTCCTGACTTCAGGTAATCCACCCACCCTGGCCTCCCAAAGTGCTGGGATTACAGGTGTGAGCTACTGCACCCAGTCTTAATCAGGTTTTTTTTTTTTTTTTTCCTGAGACGGAGTTTTGCTCTTGTTACCCAGGCTGGAGTACAATGCCACTATATTGGCTCACTGTAACCTCCACCTCCCGGGTTCAAACGATTCTCCTGCCTCGGCCTCCTGAATAGCTGGGATTATAGGTGTGTGCCACCACACCCAGGTAATTTTTGTATTTTTAGTAGAGACGGGGTTTCACTATGTTGGCCAGGCTGATCTCGAACTCCTGACCTCAGTGATCCACCCGCCTCGGCCTCCCAAAGTGCTGGGATTACAGGTGTGAGCCACTGCACCCGGCCTTTATCAGTTTTTTTGTTTTTTTTTTTTTTTTTGAGAGGGAGTCTCGCTCTGTCGCCTAGGCTGGAGTGCAGTGGCACGATCTCGGCTCACTGCAAGCTCCGCCTCCCAGGTTCATTCTCCTGCCTCAGCCTCCCGAGTAGCTGGGACTACAGGCATCAGCCACCATGCCCGGCTAATTTTTTGTATTTTTAGTAGAGACGGGGTTTCACCATGTTAGCCAGGATGGTCTTGATCTCCTGACCTTGTGATCCACCTGCCTTGGCCTCCCAGAGTGCTGGGATTATAGGCTTGAGCCACTGTGCCCATCCCAGCCTTTATCAGTTATTATGAGTGAATATCATGTGAGAGTTACCTCTGGTTTGGTCAGTTTCAGGAAAATGCCAGTGAAGGGAAGGCCCCCGCAGAAGACGTCTTTAAGAAGCCCCTGCCTCCTACTGTGAAGAAGGAAGAGAGTCCCCCTCCAGTAAGACCAACATTGATCCCCTGGACCTAGGGCTGGGGCTGGGGCTGGGGCTGGTTCTGAGTGGGAAAGGAAGTGCAAAGGCTGATGCCTTCCTTTGGTGTTGGTCTTTTACCTCCCTATGTCTCCTGAATAAGGATTCCCATTTCTTTTGAGTACAAGCATGATATAAAGTTTTCTGTCTGCTAATAGGGGTATTACTGGAGAACCAGAGGCAGTTATCTGCCCTGTTTCTCTCTATCCTGTGCCATTCTTACCAGACGAGATGCCTAGCCCTTTTTATCATCTTGTTCTTGTCAGTTCTCTAAATCACCAAGGAAACCCGTTTTTTCAGCCTCAGTCTTTCCTGCCTTTTGGCGTCACTTAGATATGCAGTGCATGCGTGGTCTTTTTTTTTTTTTTTTTTGAGACGGAGTCTCGCTGTGTCTCCCAGGCTGGAGTGCAGTGGCGTGATCTCGGCTCACTGCAAGCTCCGCCTCCCGGGTTCACGCCATTCTCACGCCTCAGCCTCCCAAGTAGCTGAGACTACAGGCGCCCGCCACCACGCCCGGCTAGTTTTTTTGTATTTTTAGTAGAGACGGGGTTTCACCATGTTAGCCAGGATAGTCTCGATCTCCTGACCTCGTGATCCACCCGCCTCGGCCTCCCAAAGTGCTGGGATTACAGGCTTGAGCCACCGCGCCCGGCAACGTGGTCATTTTTTATAGTTTCTGCGTGGACAGAGTGAATGATGCTAATATTGGTGCCCTTTTTTTTTTTTTTTTTTTTTTGAGACGGAGTCTCGCTCTGTCGCCCGGGCTGGAGTGCAGTGGCCGGATCTCAGCTCACTGCAAGCTCCGCCTCCCGAGTTTATGCCATTCTCCTGCCTCAGCCTCCTGAGTAGCTGGGACTACAGGTGCCCACCACCACGCTGGGCTAGTTTTTTATATTTTTTTAGTAGAGACGGGGTTTCACCGTGTTAGCCAGGATGGTCTCGATCTCCTGACCTCATGATCTGCCCGTCTCGGCCTCCCATAGTGCTGGGATTACAGGCTTGAGCCACCACGCCCGGCCTTGGTGCCCATTTTTTAGATGCCTTCAAGCAGTAGTCTCAATCTAATCACCAGTGATTCTGATTGAATGCAGGTATATAACAATAGTGACCATGCATTATTTATTTATTTTGATTGATCATAGACCAATGACTATGCATCATTATTTAACAGTTTTTATAAGGTACTGTTTTCCTGCTCCACATTATTAATTCAGCTCATTGTAGCATCTATCTTAACCATGCTTTGCCTTTACCATAGGAGCTGGATCTGTCTACCCAAGTGCCTATCAATGCAGTTGCTTTTAATTTACTTCCTAAATCCTCTTTGCTAGAGTCTTGATGAACATCATCTTTTCTTCCCTCCATGAGTTACAGTAATTTGGAGGTATTTATCTCTTTCTCTTTGTAATTTGTAAACTTTTACTATTTTCTATGCTTATTCTCCTTTCTCTTCTTTCTCCCCACATTCTGTTGCTAGAGTCACTTCTAAAGGAATTTCTCTTGTTTATTCTCAGTGAGCAAGGAGCAAAGCCAAGCTCTGGTCATGTTGCTTCCATCTGGGAAATGAGCAGCATGGCTAGTGAGTTTATTTTGAACCCAATTCATTATTCCAACTGAGAGAGAACAAAGAAATGAGATGCCCGTATCAGTATCCAAAAAAAAAAGGACCCTGAAATATAGGTTGCATTTGGTATTGATCACTGGCCTTCTCCTTCCAGCCTAAAGTGGTAAACCCACTGATTGGCCTCTTGGGTGAATATGGAGGAGACAGTGACTATGAGGAGGAAGAAGAGGAAGAACAGACCCCTCCCCCACAGCCCCGCATAGCACAGCCCCAGAAGCGAGAGGAGCTCACCAAGAAGGAGAATGAAGAAGACAAACTCACTGACTGGAATAAACTGGCTTGTCTGCTCTGCAGAAGGCAGTTTCCCAATAAAGAAGTTCTGATCAAACACCAGCAGCTGTCAGACCTGCACAAGGTATTAGGAGAAGGAGCTATGCTCTTTCAAACTGTTGACTCTTGGCCAGGCTTGGTGGCTCATGCCTGTAATCATAGCACTTTGGGAGACCGAGGCGGGTGTATTGCCTGAGCTCAGGAGTACAAGACCAGTCTGGGCAACATGGTGAAACCCCCTTTGTACTAAAATACAAAAAATTAGCCAGGCATGGTAGTGTATGCCTATAGTCCCAGCCACTCGGGAGGCTGAGACAGGAGAATTACTAGAACCCGGGAGGCAGAGGTTGCAGTGAGCCGAAATTGTGCCACTGCCCTCCCAGCCTGGGTGACAGAACGAGACTCTGTCTCTTAAAAAACAAAAAAAAAAACTGTTGACTCTTATTATTGATGGGGATTATAGGGAATAAAGAAGATTATATAGGCCGGGCGTCATGGCTTACACCTGTAATTCCAGCACTTTGGGAGGCCGAGGCAGATAGATCACTTGAGATCAGGAGTTTGAGACCAGCCTGGCCAACATGGTGAAACTGTCTCTACTAAAAATACAAAAATTACCTGGATGTGGTGGCGCATGCCTGTAATCCCAAGTACTTGGGAGGCTGAGGCAGGAGAATCACTTGAACCTGGGAGGCAAAGTTTGCAGTGAACCGAGATCATGCCACTGTACTCCACCCTGGGTGACAGACCAAGACTCTATCTCAAAAAAGAAAAAAAAGAAGCAGCAGCAGTACAATCCTTCCTCAGCGTATATCAGCCCCAGTTCCTATCATTAAAACAGTCTAATTCAAGAATGAATTGCTCTGGATTAAGGTTATGCCTACTCTCAAAGAACTTCCATGTGTAGGCCCAAGCCAAGCATTATGTCTGTGGCTAGGGTGCCAAATATGGAGGATGAGTAGGAAGAGAAAGGGTTGTGGATTAAGACATTACTTGCTGGGTTTCTCATCTTAGCTCTGTCATTAACGTTGGACCTCAGATAAGCCCCTTTTCTTCTTTGGTCCTTGTAACTTCATCTGGTTCTGTCCAGCTCTGACAGTGTGCAGTTTTCACCATAGGTGAGTCAAATTCTGCCATTTCTTCATGTAGTGAATGTTGTTATGAGCCACAGCACAACATCTATACTTGGGATGTTAAACTGACATACATTGGTATTCCCCTGCAGTATTCCCTTTTATATGAACTGACCAAGGATCCAAATTATGGACAAATAAAGTCCCTAAATGGACTCACATTCTCAGAGCAATTTGTTTCACACCCCTTCTCTAGTAGACGTTGCAAGAGCAAATGATGGGACTAGATTTAGACTTTCTCCTGAACACAGAGCTAAAAGTTTTACTTAGCTAAAAACTGAGAAGCTCTACTTTTGGTAATAGGTACATTACTTTTCCCATCCATCTCTGTGGAGGCTTTGCAAAGATAGGACCCTGAAAAGCTCCTCGTTGATAATCCCTGGAACAGACTACCTCCCAAGTCCCTTTGACCCGAAATTGTGAATTGTCAGAGTGACATATTGAAATTTCACCCATCTGGTGTAAATACTAATAAATGACTAAAGAGATAAAAAGTAATCGTCAGGGGCCGGGCGCGGTGGCTCAAGCCTGTAATCCCAGCACTTTGGGAGGCCGAGACGGGCGGATCACGAGGTCAGGAGATCGAGACCATCCTGGCGAACACCGTGAAACCCCGTCTCTACTAAAAAATACAAAAAACTAGCCGGGCGAGGTGGCGGGCGCCTGTAGTCCCAGCTACTCGGGAGGCTGAGGCAGGAGAATGGCGTAAACCTGGGAGGCGGAGCTTGCAGTGAGCTGAGATCCGGCCACTGCACTCCAGCCCGGGATACAGAGCGAGACTCCGTCTCAAAACAAAAAAAAGTAATCGTCAGGAAAGAGGAGCCACAGGTCTGGTGAATTCACAAACTGAACTGGTCATAGGACAGTGGAAAGTAGACTGTAGTACTTTTCCTTTCCTTAGGGTCGTCTGCTACAAAGAACCACCACTTCATGTAAGAGCTGCTTTGGACTCCTTAAGTTTCATACATACGACTGAGGGCTTGTGTAGTAGAGCCATGCATGAGAGATTTGCAACTCTCAGAGCAGTCTCTTGGAGCCCTGGGGCTCCTTTTCATGTTTTTCTGGGGGCTTAAAGAATGACTCATGTCTGGGAATGGTATGTAGGGCAGAGTATGTGGGCATTTAGTTTTCTGCACTGGTGTGCCCACATCCTCTCTCCCATGATTTTCAACTTAGATAAAGAGATAAAGAGATACTTGTTTCCCACGTCTTGGAGATAAGTAAAGTAATATTCCCTCTTATGCCATACCACATAACTAATCTGCATGACAAGACCAGTTAGGGATTGTTACTTGCAGGGTACAGTGATCATTTAGTAAATCTGGTCAGTCAAAAGAGCTACAATCCAAAAGCAACTATTGGGAAAGACCTAGAAGCATTTCTAGGAGCATTGTTTCTTAGACCTATACTCATAGAATTGCCTCTCTTCTCAGCAAAACCTGGAAATCCACCGGAAGATAAAACAGTCTGAGCAGGAGCTAGCCTATCTGGAAAGGAGAGAACGAGAGGTAAACTTTGGTGACCTATTACTCCCTTGAGCCTCAGCTCTCTTTGCTTTCTGGTATAGACTTCATAGGCTGTGCTGATCCCTCCTTATAAGAAGATAGAAAACAAAAGCAACTTCAAAAGATAGTGTATACATTTGCCAAATTATATAGTACAATCAAAATAGGTGCTTTTTATTATTTGTAAGTGTATACTTCAATAAAGTTGATATCTTTTTAAAAGGTGGTGTTAGGGTCTCCAGATAGATAGCACTCCTCTTTCCTGCTCAGCTTTTAAATTAATTGGGTTAATGAACAAGTGTTGAATAGGGCTGCTGAAATAGCATCTTTTACTATTAAAGGCTAAGCTGGAGGAAGTAGCTTAGTGTCAGAGTCAAATGGACTTGCTACCTCAACCACACAGTTAGGGTGACTTACCCAGTCATAGGCTTCACTGGCTTCTCTCATGATGGTTAAGAACCCACCCACCTGTGGGTCAGGCACAGTGGCTCATGCCTGTAATCCCAGTACTTTGGGAGGCTGAGATGGGTGGATCACTTGAGCTCACAAGTTTGAAACCAGCCTGGGCAACAAAGCAAAATCCTATCTCTACAAAAAATATAAAAATTAGGTGAATGTAGGCCGGGCGCGGTGGCTCACGCCTTTAATCCCAGCACTTTGGGAGGCCGAGATGGGCGGATCACGAGGTCAGGAGATCGAGATCATCCTGGCTAAGACAGTGAAAACCCGTCTCTACTAAAAATACAAAAAAATTAGCCGGGCGTGGTGGTGGGCGCCTGTAGTCCCAGCTACTCGGGAGGCTGAGGCAGGAGAATGGCGTGAACCCAGGAGGCGGAGCTTGCAGTGAGCCAAGATCGTGCCACTGCACTCCAGCCAGGGCAACAGAGCGAGACTCCATCTCAAAAAAAAAAAAGAAAAAAGAAAAAATTAGGCAGATGTAGTGGTGTGTGCCTGTAGTCCCAGCTACTCAGGAGCCTGAGGGAGGATGGCATGAGCTGGGAGGCAGAGGTTGCAGTGAGCTGAGATTGTGCCACTGCACTCCAACCTGGGTCATAGAGCCAGACCTTGTCTCAAAAAAAAACAAACAAAAAGGAATCCACCTGTGGAGAGCCAGGCACAGTGGCACATACATGTGACCCCAGCAGTTTAGGAGGCTGAGGTGGGAGAATTGCTTGAGCCCAAGAGTTCCATGTTGCAGTGAGCTATTATCACACCCCTGTACTCCAGCCTGGGTCACAGAATAAGTCTCCATCTCAAGAACAAACAAAAGAATCCACCTATGGAGGACTGTTAGAGATAGTGAATTCACAAACTGAACTGGCCATAGGACAGTGGAAAGCATATTGTAGTACTTTTCCTTTCCTTAAGGTAGTCTACTGCAAAGAACCACCTCTCCATGTAAGAGCTGCTTTGGACTCCTTAAGTTTTATATATATGCCCGAGGGCTTGTGTAGTGGAGGGCTTATGTACTTCCCCTGCTTCTCAGAAGGGGAAAAGAGCTGAACCAAGCATGCCAACTTATTCTATCCAAATTTGTAAG
The DNA here is from genome assembly GCF_049350105.2 of Macaca mulatta. Lineage (NCBI taxonomy): Eukaryota > Metazoa > Chordata > Mammalia > Primates > Cercopithecidae > Macaca > Macaca mulatta. Next base: position 113,536,211 of record NC_133407.1, read on the forward strand.
TCAGGAAGTCACTGCTTTGTCTAGAAGAATGTGTAAAGGAGTGAGAGATTCCAGGAGTTACCAAGTGAGCTACCTTCACTTTAAAAGAAATAACAGGGCTGGGCGCGATGGCTCACACCTGTAATCCCAGCACTTTGGGAGGCCGAGGCGGGTGGATCATAAGGTCAGGAGTTTGAGACCAGCCTGGCTAACACAGTGAAACGCCGTCTCTACTAAAAACACAAAAATTAGCCGGGCATTGTGGCATGCACCTGTAGTCCCAGCTACTTGGGAGGCTGAGGCAGGAGAATCATTTGAACCTGGGAGGCAGAGGTTGCAGTGAGCTGAGATCACGCCAGTGCACTCCAGCCTGGGCAAGAGTGAGACTCCGTCTCAAGAAAAAAAAAAAAGAAATAACATTAATGGGGTAAAATTTCCCCACTCCCCAATTCCCTCAGGTGGAAATCTCAGGTCTGTTCTGCTTACCAACAGGGAAAGTTTAAAGAAAGAGGAAATGATCGCAGGGAAAAGCTCCAGTCTTTTGACTCTCCAGAAAGGAAACGGATTAAATACTCCAGGGAATCTGACAGGTAAGCCAGGAACTCTTCATTCAGCCTAGGCCTCAAGGCCTAATGATAAAACCACCTCTTCCTTCAACTGTACTGCTGTTTTCTGTCTCAGGGAGATGATGTTATCAGTAGATTCTGTCTGAACTGCTAGAACATGAGGTCCACTCTATCCTTTTGACTATCTGTCTTTATACGGGGAATGTGCATGGAAGGTTGGCTGGCAGCTTTGCCTTCCCAAAGTCAGGGCTGGAGTAGCCATGATCGGGAACCCTTTCCATCTTCATCAGTAATACTGTACCCTCTTTACGGGCCTGATAAGAATGTCACACTCTTGGGCTTTTTCTCTACGGAACCTCCATTCTCACACATAGGTGCTAAATAAATGGTAGGCTGCTGATGGAGATATATGATATCTAGCTTCCTATACTTGTTTTTAGTCCGCTAGTTCCCAAGTTGTAAGCCCAGAGTTATACAGAATTTGTTGATAACCCACTGTTTACAGGTACTAAGTGCAAGAAATACTCAGGTGAGCAAGACATAGATTATCCTTGACTGAACACAGAATAGACGAGACTTAGGTGATGGTGCATCTCATAGGGCAGACACAGAAATCAGTGGGGAAGGGAAGGGCATTTCAGGAAATTTCATCCACCAGGGATACAAGAACTTATGATATGTTTGAGGAATTGCAAATAGCTTGATGGTCCTGAACACTGCAGGTATGTTGTTGAGTGACAGTAGATAAGCCAGGTCCAAAAGATGCAGGCTAGTTCATGAAGTTTAAACACCTTGAACACCATGCTAAGGCTTTATCTTAAAGTCAGTGGAAGGTCATGGAATAATTTTAAGCAGGGTATTGACCTAGCTTTGCATTTTGGAGAGATTACTAATTATGTGGAAGATGAGTTTATAGAGAGACTAATGCATTATGCAAATTCTATAGTAATTCAAGTGAGAGATCATGATTGCCTGAGTGAAGGTCATGAGTCTAGAAAGGAGAGTGGCCTATAATCCCAACACAGGGAGGCTGAGGAAGGAGGATCTCTTGAGCTCAGGAGTTCAAGGCCAGCCTGGGCAACATAGGGAGAAGGGAGACCCTGCCTCTATTTTAAAAAAGAAAAGAAAAGGAGTGTGGATTAGAGAGAGGTGTCAGATCCACCAGTCTTTGTGATCACCTGGGGAAAGAGAGAAGTCACTGATGGCGCTCAGGTCTCTGGTCTTTGGATAGCCAGGAGGAGAAGGGACAGTAAAGGCCTTGAAAAGGAAAAATGGGGGCCAGGCGTGGTAGCTTACACCTATAATCCCAGCACTTTGGGAGGCTGAGGCGGGTGGATCACGAAGTCAGGAGTTCAAGACCAGCCTGGCCAAGATGGTGAAACCTCTTCTCTACTAAAAATACAAAAATTAGCCAAGCACGGTGGCAGGTGCCTGTAATCCCAGCTACTGAGGAGGCTGGGGCAGGAGAACCACTTGAACCCGGGAGGCAGAGGTTGCAATGAGCCGAGATCATGCCACTGCCCTCTAGCCTGGGCGACAGAGCAAGACTCTGTCTCAAAAAAAAAAAGGGGAAAGGAAAAATGGGCCAGGTGTGGTGGCTCATGCCTGTAATCCCAGCACTTTGGGAGGCCAAGGCGGGTGAATCACTTAAGGTCAGCAGTTCGAGACCAGCCTGGCCAACATGGTGAAACCCCGTCTCTACCAAAAATATTAAAAAATTAGCCAGGCTTGGTGGTGGGTACCTATAATCCCAGCTACTCGGGAGGCTGAGGCAGGATAATCACTTGAATACGGTTCTCAAAAAAAAAAAAAGGAAAGGAAAAGTGGGTAACAAGTGGATGCATGAGCAGGAGGAATGGGAGATGACTGACAGAGCAAGGCCCCTGACGAGGCTGGACAGGGTCTGGGGCTCTGGCATTCCAGCTTATTTGATCCAACCCACAATAAGAGATGTATTTTTGTATCGTGGCCCAATAATAAAGTGTATGTGTGTACACAACTGAAGAAGTTTTCATCTAAAATACTTTCTTACTATGTACAATGAAGCCTGATATTTTTATTCAAGTCTAGTCTCCATTTTTATGAGTTGTTACAGTGGGACCATTTAGTGTGACATTCCATTGGGTCATTCTCTGCAGTTTGAAATACGGTGGATTAGGACTAGGTGAAGGAGTCAGCCATCAGGAGGAAGGACACCTTGGCCTTGAGTCGTCTGGGACAAGGCTTAGGTGGGGTGCAGAAAGAGACCCTTCTTTATTCTCAGCACCTTTCTTACCACATTCTCCTGGCTCTTCTCCTTCCCAGTCACCTTTTCTGCTCCTCTTCCTTTTCTGGGTAAATCCAGGTGTTCTCTAGAACTCTTCTCTCAGTACTTCTTTAGTCTTGCTGCTTTACCCTCTTGACCTGGGTCAGGAGTTTGAGACCAGCCTGGCCAATATGGTGAAACCCTGTCTCTACTGGAAAAAAAAAAAAAAATTAAGAATTAGCCGGGTGTGGTGGCAGGCACCTGTAATCCCAGCTAATCGGGAGGCTGAGGCAGGGGAATCACCTGAACCCCGGGAGGCAGAGTTTGTAGTAAGCTGAATTCGAGCCATTGCACTCCAGCCTCGGCAAAAAGAGTGAAACTCCGTCTCAAAAAAAAAGGAAGTGATAGTGTCTGCTTCTTTTGCAGTGATCGTAAACTTGTTGATAAAGAAGATACCGACACTAGCAGCAAAGGAGGCTGTGTCCAACAGGCTACTACTGGCTGGAGGAAAGGGGCAGGCCTGGGATATGGCCATCCTGGATTGGCTTCATCAGAGGAGGTAAAATGGTTTCCATCTTTTGGGGGGTGACAGGAACCTGGAATGTAATTAACTTTCACTTTCTGACCTAGAGTGGTGTCTTTGTCATTTTGCTGGGCTTTCTCTACTGGTGGGATAGGACATGAGAGTTGAACACTTCAGTCTTCAATGCTGGGTTATAGCTTGGTAGGCTGGGCCCTTTGCAGTTTGGAGTTAGGAAGAGGAGGAAGGAGTTGGAATGGATTTCATCATACTCTTACACAGAGTAAATAGTAGAGCAGAATCTGAGGCAGTTTGAGACTGAAGAATCATTTGGTCAGAAGAACCAGGGTATCAGCAATGAAAAGTACAGAGGCATCCGTGAGAGGGACTGTCAGCGGAAGTCTTTGATGGCTAAAATTTAAGGAGCATGTAGTTCTCGTTCCCATGAAGGACTTTGCCCCTCATATTTCAAGAGCCTCTAGAGAAGGTGATAAGAGGGAACATTACCCATTTTGTGTTGGATTGGTTCTCCTCTGAAAATGCCAGCCATAAGAGATTGGCTTATTTTTCTCCGACTGAGTTTCTCATATCTCTGGTATTGAAGGCTGAATCTTCCAATCATAGCGTCACCACCCACCTTATTCATCTTGGGTATTTGTTTAATAATAAAAGATGGCCAGGCGCGGTGGCTCAAGCCTGTAATCCCAGCACTTTGGGAGGCCGAGATGGGCGGATCACGAGGTCAGGAGATCGAGACCATCCTGGCTAACACAGTGAAACCCCGTCTCTACTAAAAAATACAAAAACTAGCCGGGCGAGGTGGCGGGCGCCTGTAGTCCCAGCTACTCGGGAGGCTGAGGCAGGAGAATGGCGTAAACCCAGGAGGCAGAGCTTGCAGTGAGCTGAGATCCGGCCACTGCACTCCAGCCTGGGTGACAGAACGAAACTCTGTCTCAAAAAATAAAAAATAAAATAAAATAAAATAAAAGATTCTATTTTTTTTTTTTTTCCGAGATGGAGTCTTGCTCTGTTGTCCAGGCTGGAATGCAGTGATGCGATCTCAGTTCACTGCAAACTCCACCTCCCAGGTTCAAGCAATTCTCCCACCCCAGCCTCCTGAGTAGCTGGGATTACAGGTGTGTGCCATCATACCCAGTTAATTTTTGTATTTTTAGTAGAGACAGAGTTTCACCATGTTGGCCAGGCTGGTCTCAAACTCCTGGCCTCAAGTGATCCACCCACTTTGGCCTCCCAAAGTGTTGGGATTACAGATGTGAGCCACTGTGCCCAGCCAAAAGATTATTAAAAAAATTATCCTGCCAGGGTCCGGGCATAGTGGCTCATGCCTGTAATCCCAGCACTTTGGGAGGCTGAGGCAGTCAGGAGTTCAAGACCAGCCTGATCAATATGATGAAACCCCCGTCTCTACTAAAAATACAAAAATTCACCGGGCACTTTGGGAGGCCGAGGCGGGTGGATCACGAGGTCAGGAGATCGAGACCATCCTGGCTAACACAGTGAAACCCTGTCTCTACTAAAAATACAAAAAATTAGCCGGGCGTGGTGGTGCGTGCCTGTAGTCCCAGCTACTCAGAGGCTGAGGCAGGAGAATGGCGTGAACCCAGGAGGCAGAGCTTGCAGTGAGCCGAGATGGTGCCACTGCACTCCAGCCTGGGCGACAAAGCGAGACTCCGTCTCAAAAAAAAAAAAAAAAAAAAAAAAATTGGCCGGGTGCGGTGGCTCAGGCCTGTAATCCCAACACTTTGGGAGGCTGAGACAGGCAGATCACGAGGTCAGGAGATCGAGACCATCCTGGCTAACACGGTGAAACCCCGTCTCTACTAAAAAATACAAAAAACCAGCCGGGCGAGGTGGCGGGCGCCTGTAGTCCCAGCTACTCCAGAGGCTGAGGCAGGAGAATGGCGTAAACCCGGGAGGCGGAGCTTGCAGTGAGCTGAAATCCGGCCACTGCACTCCAGCCTGGGCGACAGAGCAAGACTCCGTCTCAAAAAAAAAAAAAATTAGCCAGGCGTGGTGGCGCACACCTGTAGTCCCAGCTACTCAGGAGACTGAGGCAGAAGAATCACTTGCACTGGGGAGGCAGAGGTTGCGGTGAGTCAAGATCGTGATTGTGCCACTGCACTCTGGCCTGGGTGGCAGAGCAAGACTCTGTCTCAAAAAAAAAAAAAAAAAATTATCCTGCCAGGCGTGGTGGCTCACTACCCTTTGGGAGGCCGAGGTGAGCAGATCACTTGAGGCCAGGAGTTTGAGATCAGCCTGGCCAACATGGCGAAACCCTGTCTCTACTAAAAATACAAAAATTACCCGGGTGTGGTGGCAGGCATCTCTAGTCCCAGCCACTCAGAGGCTAAGGCACAACAATTGCTTAAACCTGGGAGGCAGACTTGCAGTGAGCCCAGATCGCACCACTGCACTCTAGCCTGGGTGACAGAGCATGACTCTTATCTAAAAAAAATATATATATGTGTGTATATATATGTATCTCCTATATACTGCTCCATACTAGTCCAGAAATGCCTGTGTTCAAAGACCAGCACTGAGGCTAATTAATCTATAGGGCCCACTTTATAGTTTGTCTTTGTTTTACAGGCTGAAGGCCGGATGAGGGTCCCCAGTGTTGGAGCCCCAGGAAGAACCAGCAAAAGACAGTCCAATGAGACTTACCGAGATGCTGTTCGAAGAGTCATGTTTGCTCGGTATAAAGAACTCGATTAAGAATGGAGACAAGTTCCATGGGACACAACCTCCTCCTTGTTTTGTTTGTCTCTCCTTTTCTTTTGTTACTGTTCTTGCTGCTAGAACTTTTTTAAATAAACTTTTTTTCAATGTGATTATCTTTTTGTTAATTTTTTTTTTCCAGAGATGGGTGGGAATGGGGCTACTAGTAGGAGGGAGAGAGTGCCTTGGTTCAGGCCCATTTGAAGTTATGCTGAAGTAGCAACTAGTGCTGCATTAAACCTTAGAATACTGCCTACTGTCAGTATAAGTAAGTGGGTTGCAATGACCTTTGAACCATAGCTTGTGTGAATGCTGTCAGACCATACAATTTATTTTCTTAATCTAATCAGCGAATATAGCATTTCATTATTTGTTTCTTTTATTTTTTAATAACTGCTTAAGCTGAACATATTGCATATGTTGGTTTACTACTTATTAGATCTTCAAAATTCTTCTGATTCCCTGTTATGGTAGAGTTGGGGGAAGGCGAGAACTCCTTTTCTGAGTGCCTGAAGAGTACTCCATGCTTCACACTTTATGATTAAAAGTTGGCATAGTGGCCGGGCGCGGTGGCTCAAGCCTGTAATCCTAGCACTTTGGGAGGCCGAGACGGGCGGATCACGAGGTCAGGAGATCGAGACCATCCTGGCTAACACGGTGAAACTCCGTCTCTACTAAAAAATACAAAAAAAAACTAGCCAGGCGAGGTGGCAGGCGCCTGTAGTCCCAGCTACTCCAGAGGCTGAGGCAGGAGAATGGCCTAAACCCGGGAGGCGGAGCTTACAGTGAGCTGAGATCCGGCCACTGCACTCCAGCCTGGGCGACAGAGCGAGACTCCGTCTCAAAAAAAAAAAAAAAAGTTGGCATAGTAAGGATCACCATTCCTCTCCAGGCACTGCCCAGCTCTTCTTCTCTCCATTGCTAAAATTCTCCAAAGAGGTATCTGCCCTCTTTCAAATCTTTCTCAGTTTCTCCATCATCACCTCTACCATTTTCCAGTATTTGCTTCAAAAATGAGGGTTTTTTTGTTTTTTGTTTTTTGTTTTTTCCTTTTTTGAGACAGAGTCTTATTTTGTGGCCCAGGCTGGAGTGCAGTGGCATGATCACCACTTACTGTAGCCTCGACCTCCCAGACTCAAGTGATCTGCCTGCCTTGGCCTTCCAAAGTGTTGGGATTACAGGCATGAGCAACAGGGCCCGGCCCAAAAGTGAGCCTTTTAAAAAAAAATTCTTTGTTGTTAAAAGGACTATAGGCCAGGCACGGTGGCTCACGCCTGTAATCCCAGCACTTTGGGAGGCCGAGGTGGGTGAATCACCTGAGGTCAGGAATTCAAGACCAGCTTGGCCAACATGGTGAAACCCCGTCTCTACTAAAAATATAAAAATTAGCCGGGCATGAGGGTAGGCGCCTGTAATCCCAGCTACTGAGGAGGCTTAGGCAGGAGAATCACTTCCAGGAGGTGGAGGTTGCAGTGAGCTGAGATCACGCCACTGTACTTCATTCAGCCTGGGCAACAAGAGCGAGACTCCATCTCAAAATAAAATAAAAGGACTATATAAGGCCAGGTGCAGTGGGTGGCTCACTTCTGTAATCCCAGCACTTTGGGAGGCCAAGGCAGGTGGATCACTTGAGGTCAGGAGTTCGAGACCAGCCTGGCCAACATGGTGAAACCCTGTCTCTACTAAAAATACAAAAATTAGCTGGGCATGGTGGTGCATACCTGTAATCCCAGCTACTCAGGAAGCCAAGGCAGAGAATCACTTGAGCCTGGGAGTAGGTTGCAGTGAGCCGAGATTACGTCACTGCACTCCATCCTGGGCGACAGAGTGAGATTCTGTCAGAAAAAAAAAAGGACTATGTAACTTACAAGCCTATTTTTGTTTTGTTTTAAATTTTGCTGTATTTCTTTGGCTATGAGAGCCTATTATAACTTATAAAAATCCTGGCATGGTGGCTTATACCTATAATCCCAGCACTTTCAGAGGCTGAGGTGAGAGGATCACTTGAGCCCAAGAGGTTGAGGCTGTAATGAGTGCAGTGATCATACCACTGCACTCTAACCTGGGCAATGGAGTGAGACCCTGTCTCAGAAAAATAAAATTCCTCAGGGTTACATATCACAGTACTAAAAATTTCACTTTGCACATATCTCAAGGGAAGAATGTTTCTTAGGAAGAGAACTGAGACCACCATCTTGATGGAATAAGGCAGGTCAGATCATCTTTAGCTGTATTGTCCTGGTGAGAAAGCAGCAATAGGCAATCTGTAAACAAGTGGTTGTGGCTGTGTTTCAATAAAACTTTATTCACAAAGACAGTATTGGCCTGTGAGTTTTAGTTTGCCAACCCCTTGGTTGTATGATCTGTATACATAAGGCTGGACCAGGGAGGGCTGAAATATACTCTGTTAAAGGTGGGTGGGGCGGAGGGTTTGGGAGAGATGGGTAGTGAGGAGTGGGAGATGTTAGGGAGAATATGCTTTTTTTTTTTTTTTTTTTTTTTTTTTTTGAGACGGAGTCTCGCTGTGTCACCCAGGCTGGGGTGCAGTGGCACGATCTCGGCTCACTGCAAGCTCCGCCTCCTGGGTTCACGCCATTCTCCTGCCTCAGCCTCCGAGTAGCTGGGACTACAGGCGCCCGCCACCACGCCCGGCTAGTTTTTTTGTTTGTTTGTTTGTTTGTTTGTTTTTTTGAGACGGAGTCTCGCTGTGTCTCCCAGGCTGGAGTGCAGTGGCGTGATCTCGGCTCACTGCAAGCTCCGCCTCCCGGGTTCACGCCATTCTCCCGCCTCAGCCTCCCAAGTAGCTGAGACTACAGGCGCCCGCCACCACGCCCGGCTAGTTTTTTGTATTTTTAGTAAAGACGGGGTTTCACCATGTTAGCCAGGATAGTCTCGATCTCCTGACCTCGTGATCCACCCGCCTCGGCCTCCCAAAGTGCTGGGATTACAGGCTTGAGCCACCGCGCCCGGCTTTTTTTTGTATTTTTAGTAGAGAAGGGGTTTCACCATGTTAGCCAGGGATGGTCTCGATCTCCTGACCTCGTGATCCACCCGCCTCGAGAATATGCTAAGAAGAAAACTTCAGGCCAGGTGCAGTGGCTCACGCCTGTAATCCCAGCACTTTGGGAGGCCCAGGAGGGCGGATCACGAGGTCAGCAGATTGAGACCATCCTGGCTAACATGGTGAAACCCTGACTCTACTAAAAACATAAAAAATTAGCCAGGCTTGGTGGCCGGCGCCTGTACTCCCAGGTACTTGGGAGGCTGAGGCAGGAGAATGGTGTGAACCTGGGAGGCAGAGCTTACAGTGAGCTGAGATCACGCCGCTGCACTCCAGCCTGGGCAACAGAGCAAGACTCCGTCCAAAAAAAAAAAAAAAAAATCAACAGGAATAGTAAATCTGAATTTATTTGCCATGCTGTGTCCAGATCTAATTGTTCTCTTTAATAAATGTTTATTTATCCAAAACGGAAAACAAACAAAATCAGGAGCACATTAGCTTAGAAATTGAGAGCCCCATCTTCTGGGCCTTGCTACTACTAGTGCTGCATTACTACATAAGATGGGCCATTTGAATCTATCAGCACTAGACAAGTGCACTTTAAAAACCCTTCTCATCTAACGATGGTCTGCAGATTCATCTGTGAAGTAATTCATTGCATCCTGTCTGAGTAGGTCAAAACTCTTTGGAAGCTGGTCTAGTTTTGTCCTGAACTGGCCAGACCAGGTTTTCCTTCTAACCCTATGTCACCCAACTGGACCTGTCATAAGCTATGGAACACATTAAATGCTTCACTATTGAAGTTGTTAACATAGGCAGCATCCAATTATTAAGTGTTGGTATATGTTTTGGAAGCTTAGCCTACATGTCACTGGGGATTATAGCAAGACTGATGTTGGCTTCTGTGCCCATATAACTCAGTCCACTGGGAAAAATGGACATTGAGCAATTACTGACACAATGAGACCCTCAAGGGAGAAATACAGTAAGCTATGGGGACAGCATGACATAGATTTGTTTTTTTGGGTTTTTTTTTTGAGACGGAGTCTTGCTCTGTTGCCAGGCTGCATTGCATTGACGCAGTCTCAGCTCACTGCAGCCTCTGCCTTCCAGATTCAAGCGATTCTTCTGCCTCAGCCTCCCGAATAGCTGGGACTACAGGTGCATGCCACCACGCCTGCTAATTTTTGTATTTTTAGTAGAGACAGGGTGTCACCATGTTGGCCAAGATGGTCTCGATCTCTTGACCTCGTGATCTGCCCACCTCAGCCTTCCAAAGTGCTGGGATTACAGGCGTAAGCCACCGCGCCTGGCCTTTTTGGTTTTTTTTTCTTTTCCTTTTCTTTTTTTTTGAGATGCATTTTTCACTCTTGTTGCCCAGGCTGGAGTGCAATGGCATGATCTTGGCTCACTGCAACCTCCACCTCCCATGTTCAAGCAATTGTCTTGCCTTAACCTCCCTAGTAGCTGGGATTACAGGCACCCACTACCATGCGTGACTAATTTTTGTATTTTTAGCAGAGATGGGGTTTCACCGTGTTGACCAGGCTGGTCTCGAACTTCTGACCTCAGGGTCATCCACCTACCTTGGCATCCCAAAGTGCTGGGATTACAACATCTTCCCTGGAGTAAGTGTTTTAAACTCAGACCTAGTTTGGCCCATGGCCTAGGTTTGTTTGCTCTTCCTAGTTTAACTTTTCCTTTGTGGTGGAGATTTTGCTTTTGGAAATAAGGTCTGAATTTTTTTTTTTTTTTTTACTTTAAGTTCTAGGATACATGTGCAGAATGTGGAGATTTGTACATAGGTGTACATGTACATGTGCGTGGTGGTTTGCTGCACCTATCAACCAATCATCTGGGTTTTCTTTTTTTTTTTGAGACGGAGTCTTGCTCTGTCGCCAGGCTGGAGTGCAATGGCGGGATCTCAGCTCACCGCAACCTCCGCTTCCCGGGTTCAAGCGATTCCCCTGCCTCAGCCTCCCAAGTAGTTGGGACTACAGGCACACGCCACCACAACCAGCTAATTTTTTGTATTTTAGTAGAGACGGGGTTTCACGATGTTGGCCAGGATGATCTCGATCTCCTGAGCTCATGATCTGCCCGCCTCGGCCACCCAAAGTGCTGGGATTACAGGCATGAGCCGCTGCACCTGGCGTCATCTAGGTTTTAAGCCCCGCATGCATTAAATATTTATCCTGATTCTCTCCCTCCCCTTGTCCTCGTGTGTGATGTTCCCCTCCCTGTGTCCATGTGTTCTCATTGCTCAACTCCCACTTATGAGTGAGAACATGCAAGGTCTGAAATTTTTTGTTGTTGTTGTTGTTGAGACAGAGTCTCCCTGTGTCGCCCAGACTGGAGTGCAGTGGCCGGATCTCAGCTCACTGCAAGCTCCGCCTCCCGGGTTCACGCCATTCTCCTGCCTCAGCCTCCCGAGTAGCTGGGACTACAGGCGTCCGCCACCTCGCCCGGCTAGTTTTTTGTATTTTTTAGTAGAGACGGGGTTTCACCGTGTTAGCCAGGATGGTCTCGATCTCCTGACCTTGTGATCCGCCCGTCTCGGCCTCCCAAAGTGCTGGGATTACAGGCTTGAGCCACCGCGCCCGGCCGGTCTGAAATTTTTTTTTTTCCTTTTTCTTTCTTTTTGAGATGGAGTCTCTCTTAGCCCAGGCTGGAGTGCATGGCATGATCTCAGCTCACTGCAACCTCTGCCTCCCAGGTTCAAGCGATTCTCCTGCCTCAGCCTTCTGAGTAGCTGAAATTACAGGCGTCTGCCAGCACGCCCAGCTAATTTTTGTGTTTGGTAGAGACGGGGTTTCACCATGTTAGCCAGGCTGGTCTCAAACTCCTGACTTCTGGTGATCCACCCGCCTCAGCCTCCCAATATGCTGGGATTTACAGGCATGAGCCACTGTGCCAAGCCAGCGTCTGAATTTTTTATCTTTTTTTTTTTTTTTTTTTGAGACGGAGTCTCGCTCTGTCGCCCAGGCTGGAGTGCAGTGGCCGGATCTCAGCTCACTGCAAGCTCCGCCTCCCGGGTTTACGCCATTCTCCTGCCTCAGCCTCCCGAGTAGCTGGGACTACAGGCGCCCGCCACCTCGCCCGGCTAGTTTTTTGTATTTTTTAGTAGAGACGGGGTTTCACCGTGTTAGCCAGGATGGTCTCGATCTCCTGACCTCGTGATCCACCCATCTCGGCCTCCCAAAGTGCTGGGATTACAGGCATGAGCCACCGCGCCCGGCCTTTTTTTTTTTTTTGAGACAGAGTCTCGCTCTGTGGGCCCAGGCTTGAGTGCAGTGGCACGATCTCTGCTCACTGCAAGCTCCACCTCCCGGGTTCACGCCATTCTCCTGCCTCAGCCTCCCAAGCAGCTGGGACTACAGGTGCCCACCACCACGCCCAGATCATTTTTTGTATTTTTACTAGAGACGGGGTTTCACCATGTTAGCCAGGATGGTCTCGATCTTCTGACCTCGTGATCCGTCCGCCTCGGCCTCCCTAAGTGCTGGGATTACAGGCGTGAGCCACCGCACCCAGCCATGAAATTTTTAATACACTTTGTTTTTTGTGTTTTTCTTTTGAGACAGAGTCCCTCTGTGTTATCCAGGCTGGAGTGCGGTGGCAAGATCACAGCCGACTGCAACCTCCACCTCCTGGGTTCAAGCAATTTTCCTGCCTCAGCCTCCTGAGTAGCTGGGACTACAGGCACATGCCACTATGCCCTGCTAAGTTTTGTATTTTTTAGTGGAGATGGGGTTTTACCATGTTGGCCAGGCTGGTCTTGAACTCCTGACCTAAGTGATCTGCCCGCCTGGGCCTCCCAAAGTGCTGACATTACAGGCCTGAGCCATCATGCCTAGCCTTAGTATACTTTTTAAAGCAGTACCAGCTGGGCTCAGTGGCTCACACCTGTCACCCCAGCACTTTGGGAGGTCCAAGTAGGTGGATCACCAGAGGTTGGGAGTTCGAGACCAGCCTGACCAACATGGAGAAACCCCATCTCCACTAAAAATACACAATTTGCCAGGAATGGTGGCACATGCCTGTAATCCCAGCTACTTGGGAGGCTGAGGCAGGAGAATCGCTTGAACCCAGGAGGCAGAGGTCACGGTGAGCTGAGATTGCCCCATTGCACTCCAGCCTGGGCAACAAGAGCAAAACTCCATCTCAAAAAAAAAAAAAAAAAAAAAAAAGCACCTGATAGCGTTTTGTTTTGTTTTGTTTTGTTTTGTTTGAGACAGAGTCTTGCTCTGTCGCCCATGCTGGAGTGCAGTGGCGCAATCTCTGCTCACTGCAAGCTCCTCCTCCTAGATTTACACCATTCTCCTGCCTCAGCCTCCTGAGTAGCTGGGACTACAGGTGCCTGCCACCACGCCCGGCTAAATTTTTTTGTATTTTTTAGTAGAGGTGGGGTTTCGTCGTGTTAGCCTGGATGGTCTTAATCTCCTGACCTCGTGATCCGCCCGCCTCAGCCTCCCGAAGTGCTGAGATTAGAGGTGTGAGCCACCGTGCCCGGCCTTTTTTTTTTTTTGAGACAGTCTCACTCTGCTTGCTCTGTCACCCAGGCTGGAGTGCAGTGGCACCATCTTGGCTTACTGCAACCTCTGCCTCCCAGGTTCAAGCAATTCTTATGGCTCAGCCTCCCGAGTAGCTGGGACTACAGTCGCGCACCACCATGCCTGGCAAATTTTTGTATTTTTGGTAGAGATGGGGTTTCGCCACATTGGCCAGGCTGGTTTTGAACTCCTGATCTCAAGTGATCTGCCCACCTTGGCCTCCCAAAGTGCTGGGATTACAGGCATGAGCCACCATACCCAGGCTTGAGAGCAATAATTTAAGCCTACGCTTAGAATAACTGTGTATGGCAGATGCACATGAAGTGTATTCCCAGCTAGGGAATCTGGGAGTGACCAACTAGAACTTCGTTCCTTACCTATGATAAACATCTTAGGCCGGGCGCGGTGGCTCAAGCCTGTAATCCCAGCACTTTGGGAGGCCGAGACGGGCGGATCACGAGGTAAGGAGATCGAGACCATCCTGGCTAACAAGGTGAAACCCCATCTCAACTAAAAAAAAATACAAAAAATAACTAGCCGGGCGAGGTGGCGGGCGCCTGTAGTCCCAGCTACTCGGGAGGCTGAGGCAGGAGAATGGCGTAAACCCGGGAGGCGGAGCTTGCAGTGAGCTGAAATCCGGCCACTGCATCCCAGCCTGGGCGACAGAGCGAGACTCCCTCTCAAAAAAAAAAAAAAAAAAAAAAAAATCTTAGCCCTCAGTCTGTCACATGGAACATGGGACATACAGGAGATTGAGGCCCTGAGTTTTGGGGCAAATGAAGATTGCCAGGTGGAGGTCATTAGGGGGAGAGTATTTTTTTTTTTTTTTTTTTTTGAGACGGAGTCTCGCTCTGTCGCCCAGGCTGGAGTGCAGTGGCGCGATCTCGGCTCACTGCAAGCTCCGCCTCCCGGGTTCACGCCATTCTCCTGCCTCAGCCTCCCGAGTAGCTGGGACTACAGGCGCCCGCCACCGCGCCCGGCTAATTTTTTTTTTGTATTTTTAGTAGAGACGGGGTTTCACTGTGGTCTCGATCTCCTGACCTTGTGATCCGCCCGCCTCGGCCTCCCAAAGTGCTGGGATTACAGGCTTGAGCCACCGCGCCCGGCCTCTTTCTTTCTTTTTTTGAGACAGAGTCTCACTCTGTCACCCAGGCTGAAGTGCAGTGGCGTGATCTTGGTTCGCTGCAACTTCCTTCCCTCGGGTTCAAGCGATTCTCCTGCCTCAGCCTCATGAGTAGCTGAGATTATAGGCACCTGCCACAGCACCCGACTAACTTTTATATTTTTAGTAGAGATGGGGTTTTACCATCTTGGCCAGGCTGGTCTTGAACTCCTGACCTCGTGATCCACCTGCCTCGGCCTCCCAAAGTACTGGCATTACAGGTGTGAGCCACTGCGCCCAGCCACCACTGGACTATTTCTGTACATAAGGTGGTTCTCCTTTCCAGCCCACTGCCACTGGGCTCTCTTCTCTGTATGTAAGCCCCTAATACAAGATTGGAGATAAAGTAATCATGGTTTTTGTCATTTAAAGTAATAAAACCTCACATCTCATTTGCTGGCTCTAGGTCTCTTCTTCAGCCTCTTGAACCTAGTTCCTTCCCTTGTTGACGTTAATAGGGGTTAGGCACAACACTTGGGTACTGATTAAAGTAGGAATGGGTGTGAAAACAGTCACCCTGTGATGTCCCTGGAAAGTTCCCTGAGGTTTTTGATGCCAGAGCAGAGATCTTTGGTAATTTCCTCACTACTTTATCCCTAGGGCCTGGCACAGGTACTCAATAAATTAATAAACAATGCTGAACTCACAGATTTATAGAAAATACTTATCGGATTGAATTTTGATTATATCTCTTCCTTAGTTCATCAAAGCCCATCTTTGACAAAAGAAATCATTTGGTTTCTTGGTATAGGCAAGAATTCTTCCATACATTTTTTTCTTCTTTATCTTCTAGAGCAATAGATCCCAGTCTGGAACCAAAACATGTGAACCAGTCTCTTCTTTTGCCAAGTGGTAGGAGATTTTCTTTTTTAAGACATGATCATAATTTCATTAAAGAGGGGACTTTCTTTTTTTTTTCATATCCAGAAACTAGAAAAGACAATCTTAAAGGACTATTCTTTATTGAACATATGTGGCTTTATTTAAAACAAAAAGCGGCCGGGCGCGGTGGCTCAAGCCTGTAATCCCAGCACTTTGGGAGGCCGAGACGGGTGGATCACGAGGTCAGGAGATCGAGACCATCCTGGTGAACACAGTGAAACCCCGTCTCTACTAAAACTACAAAAAAATAGCCGGGCGAGGTGGCGGGTGCCTGTAGTCCCAGCTACTCGGGAGGCTGAGGCAGGAGAATGGCGTGAACCCGGGAGGCGGAGCTTGCAGTGAGCTGAGATCAGGCCACTGCACTCCAGCCTGGGCGACAGAGCGAGACTCTGTCTCAAAAAAAAAAAAAAAAAAAAAAAAAAAAAAACAAAAACAAAAAGCAACTCACTCTGATGTCTTTGTTTTTCTTACATCAGCTACCAGACAGGCCTTTGGCAGCAGAGCTCTGAAGCTCAACAGGGCAATGTCTAAAAGATCAGCTACCAGAGATAATTTGGAGGATGGCACTTACGTCTGGATGAAATCCATCCTTTTTTGCCAGGGACCTCTTCAAGTTCAAGAATTATTTTGCAGGCTGGACATGGTGGCTCATGCTTGTAATCCCAGCACTTTGGGAGACTGAGGTAAGAGAATTGCTTGAACTTAAGAGTTCAGACCAGGCCGGGCGCGGTGGCTCAAGCCTGTAATCCCAGCACTTTGGGAGGCCGAGACGGGCGGATCACGAGGTCAGGAGATCGAGACCATCCTGGCTAACACAGTGAAACCCCGTCTCTACTAAAAATACAAAAACTTAGCCGGGCGAGGTGGCAGGCGCCTGTAGTCCCAGCTACTCGGGAGGCTGAGGCAGGAGAATGGCGTGAACCCGGGAGGTGGAGCTTGCAGTGAGCTGAGATCCAGCCACTGCACTCCAGCCTGGGTGACAGAGCGAGACTCCGTCTCAAAAAAAAAAAAAAAAAAAAGAGTTCAGACCAGCCTGGGCAACATGGTGAAACTCCATCTCTACCCCCAAAATACAAAAAATTAGCTGGG
Source organism: Macaca mulatta (assembly GCF_049350105.2). Classification (NCBI taxonomy): domain Eukaryota; kingdom Metazoa; phylum Chordata; class Mammalia; order Primates; family Cercopithecidae; genus Macaca; species Macaca mulatta. The sequence goes on from NC_133407.1 coordinate 113,552,947, forward strand.
CATGGTGGTGCATACCTGTGGTCTCAGCTACTCAGGAGGATCGCTTGATCCTGATAGGTCGAGGTTGCAATGAACCAAGATCGCGACACTGCACTCCAACCTTGGTGACAGAGTAAGACCCCCTCTCAAAAAAAAAAAGATTATTTTGTGGTTTGTAAATAGCTATATAGCTTTTATGACTGGTGATGAACCCAGCTCAGGAAGCACCTCAGGAATACCCAAAGGTGTTTGTTGAACTGCCTTGGGGACAAGGCAGGCAACGGCTAGTGGCTATGAAGTCTAGTGGGTTCTAGATTCTTGGCATCTGCATCATCCATTGTAGGGTTTGCAATGATGTCATCTATGTTTAACTTTTTTTTTTTTTTTTTTTTTTTGAGACGGAGTCTCGCTCTGTCGCCCAGCCCAGGCTGGAGTGCAGTGGCGCGATCTCGGCTCACTGCAAGCTCCGCCTCCCGGGTTCACGCCATTCTCCTGCCTCAGCCTCCCGAGTAGCTGGGACTACAGGCGCCCGCCCCTGCGCCCGGCTAATTTTTTCTATTTTTAGTAGAGACGGGGTTTCACCATGGTCTCGATCTCCTGACCTTGTGATCCGCCCACCTCGGCCTCCCAAAGTGCTGGGATTACAGGCGTGAGCCACCACGCCCGGCCACACCACATACATTTCTACCTTTTCATCTATATATGTATTGTGTATATACCCATATATAGATATATACACTGACATCTCTCCACTTATTCTTGAAAGCTTTTCCAGAGAGAGAAGAAAATGGTATAGGCACAGTTTTCTGTAACTGATATTTTCCTCTGCCTTGCCATGGTCTATTTTTTCAATTTGTATGTATGACCTGAAAAATCAGTTCTGGCTGGGTGCGGTGGCTCATGCCTGTAATCCCAGCACTTTGGGAGGCTGAGGTGGGTGGATCACCTGAGGTCAGGAGTTCAAAACCAGCCTGGTCAACATGGTGAAACCCCGTCTCTACTAAAAATACAAAAATTAGCTGGGTGTGGTGGCGGGTGCCTGTAATCCCAGCTATTTGGGAGGCTGAATCACTTGAACCTGGGAGGCAGAGGTTGCTGTAAGCTGAGATCATGCCATTGCACTCCAGCCTGGGCAACAGGAGCAAAACTCCATCTCAAAAAAACAAACAAAAATGTTTGCAAAGCATCTAGGGCAATAATCTAGCATCCAGTAAAATGATCAACTAATGTTCCTCATTTTTATTTACTTTTTATTTTTATTATTTTTTGAGATGGAGTCTTGCTGTGTTGCACAGGCTGAGTTCGGTGGAGCAATCTCTGCTCACTGCAACCTCCGCCTCTGGGGTTCAAGAGATTCTCCTACCTCAGCCTCCCAAGTAGCTGGGATTACAGGTGCGTGCCACCACACCCAGCTAATTTTTGTGTTTTTATTTTATTTATTTATTTATTTATTTATTTTATTTATTTTTTTTTTTTTTGAGACGGAGTCTCGCTCTGTGCCCCAGGCTGGAGTGCAGTGGCACAATTTCGGCTCACTGAAAGCTCTGCCTCCCAGGTTCAGGCCATTCTCCTGCCTCAGCCTCCTGAGTAGCTGGGACTACAGGCGCCCGCCACCGCGCCCGGCTAATTTTTTTGTATTTTTAGTAGAGACGGGGTTTCACCGTGTTAGCCAGGATGGTCTCGATCTCCTGACCTTGTGATCCGCCCGCCTCGGCCTCCCAAAGTGCTGGGATTACAGGCGTGAGCCACCACGCCCGGCCTGTGTTTTTAGTAGAGACCGGGTTTAGCCATGTTGGCCAGGCTGGTCTCAAACTCCTGAGCTCAACTGATCCACCTGCCTCGGCCTCCTAGTGCTCGGATTACAGGCATGAGCCACCACACCCGGCCCCTCCTTTTTATTTATTTATTAATTATTGTTATTTTGAGACTGAGTCTTGCTCTGTCGGCCAGGCTGGAGTGCAGTGGCACGATCTTGGCTTACTGCAACCTCCGCCTCCCCGGTTCAAACGATTCTCCTGCCTCAGCCTCCCTGGTAGCTGGAAATACAGGCACACGCCACCACGCCCAGCTAATTTTTGTATTTTTAGTAGAGACGCGGTTTCACCATATTGATCAGGCTGTCTTGAGCTCCTGAGCTCGGGATCCACCCTCCTCGGCCTCCCAAAGTGCTGGGATTACAGGCTTGAGCCACCTCGCCCGGCCTCCTTTTTTTTTTTTTTTGAGACACAGTCTTGCTCTGTGGCCCAGGCTGGAGTGCAGTGGCGCTATCTCGGCTCACTGCAAGCTCCGCCTCCCGGGTTCACGCCATTCTCCTGCCTCAGCCTCCCCAGGAGCTGGGACTACAGGCGCCCGCCACCGCGCCCGGCTAATTTTTTGTATTTTTACTAGAGACGGGGTTTCACCGAGTTAGCCAGAATGGTCTCGATCTCCTGACCTTGTGATCGCCCACCTCGGCCTCCCAAAGTGCTGGGATTACAGACGTGAGCCACTGCGGCCGGCACCGGCCTCCTTTTTATTTTTCAGCGACAGTTTCTCACATTGACCCCAGGCTGGAGTGCGGTGACGAGAGCACGGTTCACTGCAGCCTCGACCTCCTGGGCCCAAGCGAACCTCTCACCTCAGCTCCTGAGTAGCTGGGATTAGAGGCCCACGCCACCACGCTCAGCTAATTTTATTTTTTGTAGAGATAGGGTCTCACTGTGTTGTCCAGGCTGGTCTCGAACTCCTGGCCTCAAGCGATCCTCCTGCCTCGGCCTCCCAAAATGCTGGATCGTGGTTGAGCCACCACGCCACCCACGGTCTCCTTTTAATGTAAAACATTAAACAATGTTTTACACCGTGCCAGTGAAAGCAAACTGTACTCTCTATGGCGCTAGTAGCAAAAGCAAAGAATTATTACCATGCCTAATAGAGAGGAGCCCTAAAAACAAATCCAGGTCTGCAAAAGCCGATCGACAACTCTGTGGTGATTTAGAAGAGAATTGCAAGAAACACAGAGCGTCCCAAGTGACAAGGATGGTCTGGCGACCACATTTCCCGGCAGCCCTCGCGCAGCCAGGCCGCCTAGAGGATTGGACTCATCCGCAGGAGGCGGGTGACAAAGGGAGGGGATAGGCGTGAGGTACTGTGGGTAGGAGACGGCCGTCGGCGGAGGCGCCATTTTGTGGAGCAGCCGAATCTTGTTGGAGGTTCGGGGACGCAGAACCGCTACTGCTGCTTCGGTCTCTCCTTGGGGTAAGTGCGGTGGCTGTCTAACGACGGTAGGTTCTTGCCATTGGGGCTGGCCCCCAGGCCTCCCTTGTCAGCTGCCGGAGGCGATTGATCAGCTCCAGCCGGTTCTCTAGAGGGGCTAAATTACCCCAGGCGTTGGAGGGCCGCGCCCTTCCTTGATGCCAGCTCTGTCAGTTTCCAGAGGTCGTCCAGCCAGCTCAGCCTCTGGCCTGCTTCTCTCTGGCTGTGACTTTGCCCCTTGTGGGTACACGTCCCCTAATCTCCAGCCCAGCGGAGCAGTGGAGCCGTCGCCTGTCCCTCTGGCCCTCCTCGGGAGCGCCCTGGCAGTCTCTGGCCGCCATCCCCCCTTAACTGCAACTGAATCGCCCTCTCCGAAAAGCTGTTCGGTGATGGCCGATCTCCGGGTTAGGAACCTCTTGGGAGGCGGGAGGGGTGTGTGCGGGGAGGGCAGGCCGGACGCTGGAGTCGGTCGAGCAGGCCGTGACGCCGCCATCTCTGCCGCGAGACCCCACGGAGGTGGGTGCCGGCACCGCCCGGGAGAGAAGGGGCAGCACCAGTGAATATGCCTCGGGACTTGTTTCCCCCCAGTGGTTCTTTTTCATTTATTAATTTCAACAAATCATTGAGCATACGCTCTATACTAGGCTCCAGAGACTACTGGAACTGATTTCTCGGACCTCGCGCTCATCGAACGCGGTCCAGCTGTGTGATGTCTCATTACCAACGGGGAGCAGGTGGGCCGGGCTCTTCGCCACTCAGTGGTTTGTAGTCATAAGAACTGACTCAAGACGTGGTGGTTATTGTTACCTAGGAATTAGGTCGTTTCTAGCTTTGCTCTTGTCTTATGCGATATGTTATTAATGTAGTAGATTTCAGTCAGCTCAGTATCCCAGCTTCTACGAGGTTTTAAATTTTTCATCAGAAATGTTTGAATTTCATGTTGCTCTTTGTATTAAATGAAGACACTTGGATTAATGTTTTAACGGTCAACTATCCCACTAGAGTTGCTTTGATACAAAACCAAAGGAGCTCATTGCAGCTCTGCCCTTTTTGCTTTGTAATTCTAAGGTAGGAGCAGGGAAGGAGTCTTCTGCTTGCTCCATATTATGATTCTGTTGTTAAATCTGGAATCTAATATTTTAAAGTATTCTTAATCTTCCGGTTTTGCTCATGGTTAACAAAATATTAGCATGATTTTAACGTTGACAGTTTGTCCCCACCACCTCCCTACCTTAGATAATCGCTGTCAGTGATTTGAAGGTTTGATGAACTCCCAGCCTCAGTAGTATCCAAGCTTATGGAGCTGCTCACTTAAGTGATCTCTGAGATTTACAGCAATTACTCTCTCTTGTCTCCTAGAAAAAATAAAATTTGAACCTTTTGGAGCTGTGTGCTAGATCTTCAGTGGGACAATGGGTTCAGACAAAAGGTAAGTTACTATAGTACATGACTTTGAACTCAACATTTCAGTGGGGACTGAACTCTTTGTTTAAAATAGTTTATCAAACTAATATGTGAGCGTTTCGTGCCAGGCATTGCTGATGAACACCTTTATGGTCCTGTTGTCACAAACTAACAGTCTAGTGAGAGAAAGTACTGTGTGAACATGCTGTGATAAAGTATAGGGTGCTCTTATAACACATAGGAAGTATGTCTTTTTCTTGATCACAGCCAGGAAAGCTTCCTGGAGAAAGTATTCTCTGGAAGGAAGCTGAAGGATAAGAAATAATTTTAGGCAAAGAAGGGCAGGGTAGAATGGGTCCCTGAGGGTTCCCTGTGTGGACAGCAACCTTTGCAGAATCCAGGAGATCATACAGTCTGGCACTTAGCACAGTTCCTGGCTGTGGTAAGCAATCAATGAATGCCAGTTCTCGTTATTGTTCCCTAAATAGCAAGATGATCCAGACTTAGAGAGCTGAGAAGCTTGGGACCGTGTGTTACATGAAAGAAAGAGCCAAAGAATTAGTGGAAAATTAAGATGAGAGCATTTGGCTATTGGGTACACACTCTCAGACCATTTGATTTAAACACACAACCTTACTCAGCCATCTGCCTTTTTAGTATTGAGGTCAGTCCCTGTGGTAGATCACATTGACAGGCCCGAGGGACCTTAGGAAATGTTCATGTCACATGGTGTTTTAATGCTATGTCAGCAGTCTGTGGTTCTAAATAGCTTATTAAATTAACATTTACCCCTTTGGGGTGTCTCAGTCCCATATTTCCCTTGATTCTTTTTATTAAATTTGTATAAATGAAGCCCTTATAAACCTTTCCTTTGCCACAGTTTTATGAATCTGGTAAAACAATTTACAAAAGACCTATTTTATCTGTGGTCAAATAGGTTTAAGCCCCTTATTATTAGGCTTTCTCATGAAGCCCAGTGCTGCCCTTCAACCAAAAATAAACCAGATGTTATAAGAAGAGTGTTCTCTTAAGGGGTGCTAGTTTTGGGTAACTATCCAGTTATATCTGACAGACAACTAAGTTGCCTGATGGGGAAAAAAAAGACTAACTTAGTTCATCCAGGTTTTTGGTCCATTTTCTAGTAGATATGATACTCTTGAGAGTAGATGAGCCAGGGATGTACTTAATTTCACCCTTTAAAATTGGGTGAAATTCGAGTAACTGCTTTTTTCCTGTTTTTGGTCTGAATCAGGGATGAAGGGATAATATGTAGACTCTAGGCTTGACAAAGTGCAAAAATAAACTTGGATAACATGACCCTTTCTTAGAAATATTCAACCCAAATGTTTGTTTCAAATTTAGCATAAATTCCTGACAATTATCATTACATTTAGGGATATAGGTATTTTCCCAGTGGTTATTTTAGTAAACTGGAATTTAGTAATACATTTTAACACTTTAAACTATTTGGATATATCTTATAAACTGATCTGTGGGGCGTGTGTATTTTTAACTCTTTTAAAGGTACAAAATGTGACTGACTTTAGAATGAAAATTATTTTCCCTGGCAGAGTGAGTAGAACAGAGCGTAGTGGAAGATACGGTTCCATCATAGACAGGGATGACCGTGATGAGCGTGAATCCCGAAGCAGGCGGAGGGACTCAGATTACAAAAGATCTAGTGATGATCGGAGGGGTGATAGATACGACGACTACCGAGACTATGACAGTCCAGAGGTGAGTGACCAGTGGCTGCATAACCCCCAGAAACACCCTGAGTCTTATAGTAATAGAAACAGCAGCCAGGCTGCCAGGCCCAGTGGCCCCTTCCCATAATCCCAGTACTTTGGGAGGTCAAGGTGGCCAGATCACTTGAGGTCAGGAGTTCAAGACCAGTCTGGCCAACATAGTGAAACCCATCTCTACTGATAATACAAAAATTAGCTGAGTGTGGTGGTGGGCACCTGTAATTCCAGCTACTTGGGAGGCTGAGGCAGGAGAATCACTTGAAACCTGGGAGGTGGAGGTTGTAGCAAGCCGAGATGGCACCGCTGCTCTCCAGCATGGGTGACAAAGCAAAACTCTGTCTCAAAAAAAAAAGAAAGAAATAATAGCCAGGGTTTACCTAGGGCTCACCATGTACTTTTGAGCACTTGACTTCATGAATTCATTTAGGTCTCAGTACAGCCTGATAAGGTAGGTGTTATTACCGTTTTAAAGATGAAACAATGGGGTTATGATAACATATTAGTTCTGTGTTTTGAAATGAATGATAAATATAAGTTGTTGGCCAGGCGCGGTGGCTCACACCTATAATCCCAACACTTTGGGAGGCCAAGGCAGGAGGATCCCTTGAGCCCAGGAGTTCAAGGCCAGCCTGAGCACCATAGGGAGACCCTGTCTTTAAAATAATAATAATAAAAATAATAAAATATAAGTTGTTTTAGTTATCTCGGTATATCTTTTTTTTTTTTGAGACAGTTTCACTCTTGTCACTCAGGCTGGAGTGCAGTGGTGCGACCTCAGCTACTCAGGAGGCTGAGGTATGAGAATTGCTTGAGCCTGGGAAGTGGTGGTTGCAGTGAGCTGAGATCGTGCCATTGCACTCCAGCCTGGGCGACAGTGCGAGACTCTGTCTCAAAAAAAACCAGAAGGCTGGGCGCAGTGGCTCACACCTGTAATCCCAGCACTTTGGGAGGCCAAGGTGGGTGGATCATGGGGTCAGAAGATTGAGACCATCCTGGCTAACATGGTGAAACCCCGTCTCTACCAAAAATACAAAAAATTAACTGGGTGTGGTGGCAAGCGCCTATAGTCCCAGCTACTGGGGAGGCTGAGGCAGGAGAATCGCTTGAGCCCGGCAGGCGGAGGTTGCAGTGAGCCGAGATCATCACACCACTGCACACCAGCCTGGGCAATAAGAGGGAAACTGTCTTAAAAAACAAACAAACAAAAAAACAGAAAAAGAAAACACTGCAGACTGGGCGTGCTTGTAATCCCAGCACTTTGGGAGGCCAAAGCAGGAAGGGTCACTTGAGGCCAGGAGTTCAGACCAGCCTGGGTAACATAGTGAGACTGTCTCAAAAAAAAAAAAATTGCAGTGAACATTACCATGGAATGCTTGTATCAGTTCTGTAGACTTCCCTCTAAGGATAATTTCTAGGCACAGAGGGCCTGTTTCAAAGAGTACAGGGTGATGTTAATTGTGATTTTGTTTATTGTAACTCAGAGAGAGCGTGAAAGAAGGAACAGTGACCGATCTGAAGATGGCTACCATTCAGATGGTGACTATGGTGAGCACGACTATAGGCATGACATCAGTGACGAGAGGGAGAGCAAGACCATCATGCTGCGCGGCCTTCCCATCACCATCACAGAGAGCGATGTAAGGGGAAATGACAGTTATAACCAGCAGTCAGTAGGCACAATGAACTTTGAGCTTCTACCATTATTTTCTCATGTTACTGTTTTATCTTAAGCCAGTAGAGGTTGTGTATCCCTTATACAAAATGCTTGGGACCAGAACTGTTTTGATATTTTTTTTTTTTTTTTCTAAGTATTTGCATTTACATAAGTTTAAACATTTGCATTTACATAAGTCTAAACATGAAATTCATTTATATTTTGTATATGCCTTATACATGCCAAAGGTAATCTTATACAATACTTTAAATAATTTTATACACAAAACAGTGTGTGCTTTGGTTTTTTTGTGTGATATTTTTGTTTCCGTTTTTTACACAGGGTCTCGTCACTCAGGCTGGAGTATAGCAATGCAGTCATAGCTCACTGCAGCCTCAAACTCCTGGGCTCAAGTGATCTTTTTACTTCAGTAGCTGGCAAGTGCATGCCACCACACCCCGCTAATTTATTTTTTGTAGAGACAGGCTAGGCTAACTGTGTTGCCTGGACTAAAAGTTTTGACTGCCCTTTTGTCTGTGACCTTTCAAATAAGGTCAGGGGTGGAATTTTCCAATTGTAGTGTCATGTCAGTGCTCAGAAAATTTCAGATTTTGGAGCATTTCAAATTTTTGGATTAGGGTTGCTCAACCTGTATCTCAGCTAGTGAAATATTTTTCTGTCTTTAGGGAGGAGTTCTCTGTCTTTAGGGAGGAGTTTTAGGAGTTCTCCCTAAAACTCTTTAGGGAGGAGTTTTCTGTCTTTAGGTTCAGAAATAAATTACCATATTGGCCTCATGCCTGTAATCCTAGCACTTTGGGAGGCCAAGGCGGGTGGATCACTTGAGGTCAGGAATTTGAGAACAGTCTGGCCAACATGGTGAAACCCTGTCTCTACTAAAAATACAAAAATTAGCTAGGTATGGTGGCATATAGCTTTAGTCCCAGCTACTCAGGGGGGCTGAGACAGGAGAATCGCTTGAACCTAGGAGGTGGAAGTTTAGTGAGCCAAGATCACGCCTTTGCACTCCAGCCTGGGTGACAAAGCAAGACCCTGTCTCAAAAACAGAAGTAAATGACCATATTTATATTTAGGCTTTGAAGCTCAATGTATGAGTGTTCTGAATGTCTTTAACCACAAGGAGCAGGTCTTGTGTCTTCATTAGCTCCTAGAAAATAATCAATACATTTTTATTGAATTAGTTACTAATTAGATGCGGTTGATTGGTAAATACCTAATTTTCTTTTTAATCTGGCCACCCTTTTATTAGTTGAAAATTAAACTACCCATTTGAAACCTTAGAAAAGCTTGTTAAAAACGAAGGTTCATTCAGACTGGCCAATTAGAGTCTTAGTGTACTTGGCACTGCCTGATTTCCAGCAGCATCTCTGGTCCTCACCCTTCCTTCCAGCCACACCCTACTTCCCACATCCTGGACTTTGGACATGTCCATTGCTCTACTGTTGTGCCTTTTTCTGCTTGGAGATGCCGGTATGTAAAGCCTGATCTATCAGGCAGAGCTGCTTCTTCGTTATTCTCTTTCTAAGGCACTGTATTCATGACCTTTACTGTAGCTATCAACACACATGTCTTCATCTCTACCACAAGATCTCTGAAAATAGGTCTCTGTGTGACCTAGTCACCTCTGTGTCCCCAACCCTTGAACACAGTATGTTACTCAGCCAGTGCTCTTGGTAAAACTGAATGTGAGGTTTTAAAACATGCTTTTAAAAGATGTAAATACACAGCATTGTGCCAGTATTTGTTTTATTGGAGTAATCAAAGTAATATTCTGACTATAGTTGAATTTTGGATGAAGCTCAAAATAAGCGTTGGATTCCCATAGCTTTGGGTTTCTAAACCCTGGAAGTAATGAATGTGACAAATGTGAGACGGGATATTAGAGTTAATAGTGGGTAATCGCCGGGCGCGGTGGCTCAAGCCTGTAATCCCAGCACTTTGGGAGGCCGAGACGGGCGGATCACGAGGGCAGGAGATTGAGACCATCCTGGCGAACACGGTGAAACCCCGTCTCTACTAAAAAGTACAAAAAAAACTAGCCGGGTGAGGTGGCGGGTGCCTGTAGTCCCAGCTATTTGGGAGGCTGAGGCAGGAGAATGGCGTGAACCCGGGAGGCGGAGCTTGCAGTGAGCTGAGATCCGGCCACTGCACTCCAGCCTGGGCGACAGAGCGAGACTCCGTCTCAAAAAAAAAAAAAAATAGTGGGTAATCATTCCATTATTTGTGATCCAGTGCACATCTGCTACACTGTACATGTTAGATGCTACAGTGATACAGAGCGATGGATCTTGCCTCAAAAAAGCTTATGGATGAGTAGCTAAGGTCAGCAGATAATGGTGACAATGCAGAATAGAAAGGGGTTAGAGGCCGAGTATGGTAACTCATGCCTGTAATCCCAGCACTTTGGGAGGCCAACGTGGAAAGAGTGCTTGAGCCCAGGAGTTGAGTCCAACCTGGACAACACAGTAAGATGCATCTCCAAAAAAAAGCCAGGCTTAGTGGGGCACTTGTCTGTGGTCCCAGTTACTTGGGAGACTGAGGCAGGAAGATCGCTTGAGCCCAAGAGGTCAGGGCTACAGTGAGTCGCGTTCACACCACTGTACTCCAACCTGAGCGACAGAGCAAGACCCTGTCTCAAAAAAAGAAAAAGAGGGTCATGTTGGAAAAGGTCCTATTGAAAGAGGTCTGCCTAAGAGCTCTTGAAGGTTATTTAAGGGAAATTGTTACTAGTGGAGGGTAAGGAATCTTCTATTTTTATTTTTGTGAGACAGGGCCTTACTCTGTCACCTAGGCTGGAGTGGCGTGATTGTGGCTCACTGCAGCCTCCAACTTTTGGGCTCAGGCAATCCACCAGCCTCAGCCTCCCAAGTAGCTGGGATTACAGGCATGTGTCACCACTCCCAGCTAATTTTTTTGATCGTTTTTTTTTTTGTAGAGACAAGGTCTCTCTTTGTTGCCTAGACTGGTCTTGAACTCTTCAATCAGTCCTCCCGCCTGGGTCTCCCAAAGTGCTGGAATTATAGGCGTGGAAAACTAAGGGAATGGTGTGGTAGGTGGGCCCTTCAGGCAGAGGGGCATCACATGAGCAGGGAATAGAAAGGTACTGAATCTAGGTAAGGCCTAGCAATCCGCTTGATTTGACTGGAGTCAGCCTTTTGGCAGGGGAGGGATGAGTGGCAAAATGCTATTGTGGCTAGGGGCTAGAATTTTCAAAAGCCTAGCTAAGCGTAAAAGAATTTTTACTGAGGGTTGGCCAGGCGCAGTGGCTCACGCCTGTAATCCCAGCACTTTGGGAGGCCGAGGTGGGCAGATCACGAGGCCAGGAGATCGAGACCATCTTAGCTAACATGGTGAAACCCCGTCTCTACTAAAAATACAAAAATTAGCTGGGCATAGTGGCAAATGCCTGTAGTCCCAGCTACTTGGGAGGCTGAGGCAGGAGAATCGGGAGGCTGAGGCAGGAGAATCAGGAGGCTGAGGCAGGAGAATCGCTTGAACTCAGGAGGCGGAGCTTGCAGTGAGCCGAGATCGTGCCACTACACTCCAGCCTGGGCAACAGAATGAGACTCCATCTCAAAAAAAAAAAAAAAAATAGGAATATTACTAAGGGTTTTGATTAGTAGCAGAGGCTGCTCTAGTTAGACAGGAAGGGCAGAGCTGAGTTCAGTTAGCTGTGGCAGTGGGGATGTGGGAAGGAGCTGCAAGAAGTCCTGCAGCAGTTGATTCAGGAAGCCTTGCTGATTGATCAGATTGTCCCCTTAAGGTGGAGTCTGTTAGGCATGTGGCCCTAGGACCTTGTGGAGGAAGTGGACAACATAGGTAGCACAATGCCCTTAGCAGACTTTTTGGGGCTGCGTTGCTGATGATAAAAAACTTTTGTAATGCTGTGTATTTTAGGCTTCTTCAGGGAAACGAAAGTGACTCCTGTAAGAAGGCTGGTTTTCAGCACAGAATTTCTGAGTTTCCCAAATATTACACAAAATTCTTAGAGAATTTGCTTGTTGGGATCTTAGTATTTGTAAAATGTATGAAGAACATCTGAAGAGAATCCTACAGTCCCTCTGTCACATATGATATCAGTAACTTGTTTGTTGTTTATTTTTTCTTTTTGAGATAGCTAATTTTGTACTTTTAGTAGAGACAGGGTTTCACCTTGTTGGCCAGGCTGGTATCGAACTCCTGACCTCAAGTGATTGGCCCAACTTGGCCTCCCAAAGTGCTGGGATTATAGGCGGGAGCCACCTGCCCTAAGTATCTAATTGCTCTGATGACTAATTATTTTTTACTTAATAGGTTACTGCATATGAACCTGAGTCACAGGGTGGGGCCAGGCTCCTCACTTTTTTTTCTTTCTTTCTTTTTTTTTTTTTTTTTTGAGACAGTGTCTCGCTCTGTTGCCCAGGCTGGAGTGCAGTGGCTCAGTCTCGCCTCACTGCAACCTCTGCCTCCCGGGTTCAATTGATTCTCCTGCCTCAGCTTCCCAAGAAGCTGGGATTATAGGCATATGCCACCACACCTAGCTAATTTTTGTATTTTTAGTAGAAAATACAATAGGGATTAAACCAGGTTGGCCAGGCTGGTCTCGACCTTCTGACCTCAGAAGGTCAGAAGGTGACCTGCCCACCTCAGCCTCCCAAAGTGCTGTATTACAGGCATGAGCCACCACACCTGGCCGCAGACCCCTCACTTTTATGTTAGAAAGTAGGTAATTATGTTCCACAAAGTCACCATAAATACTGAACCATTTCTTGTAGGGGAAATAGAGTTGGGTTTCTGTGAGCCTGTGGTTGCGTTTTTGTCGGCTGCTCAGCATGGAACCTTGTTTTATGTGTTTCTATTTGAAGATGACTTACTTAATATGTATCATTGATTCATTAACATTGAACTCACAGCCAATGGCACTGTAACTTGTGCCTGAGTAAAACTTATCTAGCATACTCTGTAAGGCATATCAGCCCTGTGCTTAGGAACGCTAGACAGCATTTCAGAACTCTGCTTGGGGAGCCATTTTAAACAGCAGAATCACCAACAAAAAGCACAAAAAATGTGGAAAATGTGGCACTAGACACTTGTTTACAATATGAAAGCTTGAACAGGGCAAAGCATCATTTTTTTAGATCGCAGCTGCAAACGTGTGTTTGAGCAACTCAGATTTTTCACTGCCTTGCACATGTCTGAGAATGACCATGAAAATGCTATAAGAGGCCGGGCACGGTGGCTTACACCTATAATCCCAGCATTTTGGGAGGCCGAGGTGGGTGGATCACAAGGTCAGGAGATCGAGACCATCCTGGCTAGCACGGTGACACCCTGTCTCTACTAAAACTACAAAAAAATTAGCCGGGCGTGGTGGTGGGCACCTGTAGTCCCAGCTACTCGGGAGGCTGAGGCAGGAGAATGGCGTGAACCCAGGAGGCAGAGCTTGCAGTGAGTCAAGATTGTGCCACTGCACTCCAGCCTGGGCGACAGAGCGAGACTCCATCTCAAAGAAAAAAAGAAAGAGGCCGGGCGCGGTGGCTCAAGCCTGTAATCCCAGCACTTTGGGAGGCCGAGACGGGTGGATCACGAGGTCAGGAGATCGAGACTATCCTGGCTAACACGGTGAAACCCCGTCTCTACTAAAAAATACAAAAAACTAGCCGGGCGAGGTGGCGGGTGCCTGTAGTCCCAGCTACTCGGGAGGCTGAGGCAGGAGAATGGCGTGAACCCAGGAGGCAGAGCTTGCAGTGAGTCAAGATTGTGCCACTGCACTCCAGCCTGGGCGACAGAGCGAGACTCCATCTCAAAGAAAAAAAGAAAGAGGCCGGGCGCGGTGGCTCAAGCCTGTAATCCCAGCACTTTGGGAGGCCGAGACGGGTGGATCACAAGGTCAGGAGATCGAGACTATCCTGGCTAACACGGTGAAACCCCGTCTCTACTAAAAAATACAAAAAACTAGCCGGGCGAGGTGGCGGGTGCCTGTAGTCCCAGCTACTCGGGAGGCTGAGGCAGGAGAATGGCGTGAACCCAGGAGGCAGAGCTTGCAGTGAGTCAAGATTGTGCCACTGCACTCCAGCCTGGGCGACAGAGCGAGACTCCATCTCAAAGAAAAAAAGAAAGAGGCCGGGCGCGGTGGCTCAAGCCTGTAATCCCAGCACTTTGGGAGGCCAAGACGGGTGGATCACGAGGTCAGGAGATCAAGACTATCCTGGCTAACACGGTGAAACCCCGTCTCTACTAAAAAATACAAAAAACTAGCCGGGCGAGGTGGCGGGTGCCTGTAGTCCCAGCTACTCGGGAGGCTGAGGCAGGAGAATGGCGTGAACCCGGGAGGCGGAGCTTGCAGTGAGCTGAGATCCCGCCACTGCACTCCAGCCTGGGCGACAGAGCGAGACTCCGTCTCAAAAAAAAAAAATAAAAAAGAAAGAAAGAAAGAAAGAAAACTGCTGCAAGTGTTGATTTGAATGTTAGAAATTTTAGTGAGTGGTTGAATTCACAGGTGTGATATCTGAGGATAATGAGGATTGGCTATGTATAATCT